>NC_084886.1:33392653-34695153 GCF_958979055.1 Alnus glutinosa
CCAAATTAAAATACAATTAAACCATTGTTACTTGGAAAGGGCTACATCAACACCCTATTACAATTTTAACCGCTCATCGTGGTACTGCTGGAATGGCTTCTTGCCATGTTCTTCTCATCTTCAACTTGTCAAGCCTTCAAGAAGAATTTTATGTCTAAAGCTAAGCACACCTTATCTTGAAGCTTAGAGGTCTATTTATAGAGACTAGAAGAGGCCTAAAAGCCCTAGGAATCCAAGAAAAATCGAAACTTAGTTTCTTAGTCCAAGTAGGAGATTGAAAATTCAATCCAAGTAGGAAAAGGATTTCAAATTCGTCCAGATTTGCAGTCTTTTATTGTAGGGAGATTTTGGCATAGTAAACTTCCAAAATAGGAAAAATCTATTATGATTTATTTGTTGCATTGTTTATTAGCTTTCCAATGACACCAATTTCATTGCAATCCAAGACTAGAATAGAAAGTTATGATTGAAACACTGATACGTGTGCAGAATTCAAATTTGAATCCAATCCGATTTTGACTCTTATTGGAGAAATTCTAATTTAATATTTCCCTTGATTTGATTAAACTTAACCACATCATATAGGTCTTCTATTATGATTGGTTAAGCTTAAACATATCTTCTAGGTCTTCTCAAAGTGTGCTTTAAGTTCAAAATCAATGGAATTAATTGCATGTTTATTTAAACCTGAAAACAATAAAACAACACAAAATCAAACAAATAACAATGCTAAGGAATTAACATATGCAAGTTAAGGGGCTTGAATGTACAACATTCGACGCTTATCACTAGGCCTTGGTGAATATTAAGCTTAGGGAGCTTCAGTTACGTGCTATGATCGTAGGTAAATTCTATGCTCGAATAAGATGGTGGGTTAATACTTTGGATGGTATTTAAGGAATAGGTGTAGAAATCAAAGGAACTCGTTGCATATTATTATTATCCAAGCCACTTTACAAGTAGGGGTGGGCGTCGATTCGGTAGACGGTTAAGTCAGTAAAGTCGGTTCGGTTAAGTCGGTTAAGTCAACTTTGTCAGTAGGCGGTCGATGTTGGTTCAATTACGGTTCGGTGAACGGTCGGTAGGCGGTAGTCTGATAATTTTGCCCACAAAACGTTCCGTAGGTGGTCGATGTCAGATCGGTAAGCGGTAGTCGGATAATTTGCCCACCCTTATTTTCAAGTTAAACATGCATAATTTTGAGGTTCTCCATGCGGCTAAAGTATAATCGTTTTAGGAAATCTTGAGTTGCTAGTTTCGGAGTTGAGAGGACTGTTGGAACTGGTGTCCAAAAGTTCAATTTCATTAATGTTGCTTTTCTATAAATTGTATAATATTAAACATTGGAAATATATATTATTACTTCACATGTACATATATGTTTGAATATTTCATATTATATACATGTAAGGTCCCCAAGTTACATTGTATTTGACTAAGGTGTGAGTAATGAGATTATCATACAGAATATCATAGTTATAGGTCATTGTAATTTATAAAAGATTGTTCGTAGTCATAAATAGAATTGAAAAATCCATCTAGACTACAACATGTCAACCTTAACGATCTATCTTGATTAAGAGAAGTAGGAAGAGTTTCGGGTTAATATGTTGGTGTAAGTGCAAGGCAGTGCCATGCATCAAATGGGCTACGTGAGTCATCATTCTTTCAACACTGTGATTAAGAATGATGTAAGTGCATGACGACTTATAACAGTTACTCTAAATCCTGAGAAGATTGCGAACTCAAATGTAAAGTGAAAAATGAAATTGACTTCTAAAATAAACAACAAGTGTGTGCTTATCGTGTTAACAAAATTAAAAAATACGGAAAATAAATAACACAAGTATTTTTGTTAACAAAGTGAAAACTCAAGATGAGAAAAACCACTCCGGGACAGCCAAACCCAGGATATCCACTATTCAGAAGACAAGACTAGATACAAGATAGTACCATTCACATACCCCTGATGCAGTGGTCGTACCTTGCTCTCTAACGTGTAACCCAACACGAACGCCTCCCAACCAGGTCTCCTACCTGAAGGAGTCTTCAATGAAATCCTTTATCTTAGGGCCGACCCCTAAGATAGACTTCAGTTATAGCGCAGCAATAGCACACTTGCAATGGCTTGAGAGAGAACAGATCAGCTCCAATAACCTCACAAAATAACTCTCTAAGCTCTGATGAAATTCAATACCGAATTCTTGCAGTTCTCAATGCCCAGGGGCCTCTATTTATAGGCTGAGGGTTCAAATGGGCGACTGCTGTGAGAAGTACGGACGCCGTCCAGATGGTGGACCTGAGCCGTTTGGACGGACAACTGTGCGACAGAATTTCTGAGATTTTCGTTGAAAATCTTTCCTATTTAAGTGCCACGTCCGGACGGTGAGGTACTATCGTCCGGACGGCTGCACGTCCGCTGCAAGTAATTTCCATATAAGGCTTCGAGCGTCCGGACCAAGGGGAATGGCCATCCAGACGGTTGATCTTCAACACGCAATTTCCATATCTGTTTAGCGCGCATCCGGACCATGATAGGCAGGCATCTGGATGGTTGAAGTTGAATACGCAATTTCCATATATGTTGAACGCGCGTCCGGACCAAGCTGACTGACGTCCGAACAGTTGTATTTGAATTGCGATTCTTGCCTTATGTATGAGCGCGTCCGGATGGGAATCCACGTCGTCCGGACGGTTGCATCAATCTTCCCTTATTTGAACTTGGAAAGAAAATCTGAAGCTGATCAATCACTGGACGTCGTCCGGACAGGCTGCTGAGACGTCCAGACAGATGCAAGCTGGAACAGAAGCTTCACGATACAGTGGAGGGTCTGGACGGAAATTCACATCGTTCGGACGAATGATTCTTGGTTTGTCGGGTGTCCGGACAGTATGGCACGTCGTCCGGACGGTTGTCAGGGAACCAATTTTTCTTGACTTGCAAACAGTGTAGAAACTCTGGAACACTTCTGAATAGCGGAATCCTTGTTAAAAAGCATCTTTACATATAAGTGATTTTGTCCAAACAGAATGTAGCCAATCACAACCTAACAAACTCTCCTTTTGGCCATTCTGGGACAAAAATCACTTGACCGGTTTGGAAATACATTCCCAGTCCAAAAATAAAAATTACTCCCCCTTTGTGTCACAAGGGGACAAAGGGTAAAACTGAGTAATAAAAACCGATTGCAATAAAAATTACTCCCCCTAACGGTCTCAAAAGGACCAGGATAAACAGAGTAATATAAGTCCAAGATTTTAACAAAAGTAGCAGAATATAAACCAAATGTCTCAAAAACAAATAAACATAGCTACAAAAAGAAAAGAAACTCAAGCATCCTCTGCCATGGGTGCATCCCTAGGCGCATCATCCTCATCATCACTGCTGGAAGGATGATGATACTTGAGGCACTCCTTGAGGTCCAGCTGGTTCTGCTCCACATGCTTGTTAATGGAGTTCACCTCCAATTGCATAGTGGTGATGGACTGCTGCATGGAGGACATAGAAACCTGCATAGTGCTCATCCGCCCCTGAATGGTAGTCAAGGCCTCCATGATCTGAGAATAATTGACCTCCGGCTCAGATGGCGGGACAGTCTGAGAGGATGAAGCCATGTCCGGAAAACCAATACGCATGGCAAGAGGTATGGGCACCTCATCATCGGAGTCATCCCTCCGCAGCTGTGCATTGGACTTCATCAAAGTTTGCTTGCTGATGGGCTGCTGAATCTTCATATTCGGTTCTCCAGTAACATTGACTCCCGACTGAAGAATGATCTGAGTGAGTAGGCACCCAAAAGGGAGACCCGTGTTGCCCTCATCACGGGCCTCTAGCATAACACCCAGAATATGCTTGCATAGGCAGAAAGGCAAGCGAAGGTGAACCGCATAGACAAACTGGCCCGTTTTAGAATCAGATCACTGCGCCGAGCAATAGGCCATATGTTTTGCTGAATGATCTTGGCCAGCATGCGGTGTGAGGGGGATAAAGCATTGATCCTGATGGTGGTGGAGCGCTCCTCACCTTGTGGAACAGCATGGAAAATTTCCCTGAGATCATCCAGAGAGGGAGGGAGTACTACCTCATTATACGGGCTGCCAAGAATCTTGAGCACAGGGACTCGGATGAAGTGACTGATGACCTGGGGATCAACAGTGATGATATTGCCTGCAACAGTGGACTGAAGCACCAACCCACAATCATCGTCCTACACCACCTCTAGGTTGGCATAAAAGAGTTTGACTAGCCTGGTGTACACCACACAGCCGCAGGTGTGAAGATATCCCCAACGGTATGTCTAGATAATGTCGTGGATGCTATCCAGAGGTGGCACCATGATGTCAGAGCAGACCACATTCCTCTCGGCTATGACTGTGTGGTCCATAGTTTTGGCTTGAAGTGCAGCCCGATCTTCCAAGTCCTCTGGCGGACCCTGCGATGTGGACTGCCTGTAGACATGATTCTATAAAAAGAAACCAACAAGATTTTGCCAAAAATAATCCAAATATATTCTTGTTAGGTCACAACAAAAATTGGGCAGAATAACAGCAGTAAAAAGGACTATTTCAAAAATATAGACAGAAATTATCACATTGTAGTCCCAAAAAGTATCACCACAAATAATCCCAATATGACAGATATATGCATCTCATAATCTCAAAAACATTCCTAAAAGAAAATTAAAATTCTAACAGTTTCAAAATAAATAAACTGAAAAGAAAAAAACTAGAAAAATACCTGAAATGTGAGAGAGATGCAAAAAGACAAAAAGGAGCAAGATAAATCCAAAAGCTTGTAAGAAATAACTCACAAGATGCCAAAAAGAGATTTTGACGGGGTATAGAGGATATGCGGCGACCAGCTATATATAGGGCATGTGGGGTCCCCGTCTGGATGGTGCAATAACATCGTCCGGACGCGCGCTGCATTGGAAACAAGTGGACAGGTCGCGCGCCTCCGGACGAGTATCCTTACCGTCCGGTCGTTAGTTGCCGCGCTCGTCCAGACGTAACCTGATCCTGTCCGGACGACTAAGCTCCACCTGTCCGGACGCCAAGAGTGACCGTCCGGACGCTTCACACTGAAAAACAGAAAACTGAAGAAAAATTTACAGAAATCAATTTTTCTCAAGTCAGTTTCAGAACACGCATGTATAATCCACTGATAACACAATCAGAGAGCATCTCAAAACTAAGCAGAGATATAAAAGAGAGTTGAGAATTCAATCAGCACAAATATTTTCCTGGACATAGAAAATTTAAATAGACAACTCAACTCTTGCAATGCGTGTGTGTGTGAAGACTTAACCCACAAGGTATGACTTTCAATGACATGACAGATAGCAACTAGATTTTCTAGACAAGAGAGAAAATCAATGCAAGATTAGTCAAAAGTCAAACCTTATAGCTTACTATGGCCTAGCCACTCTCATCTGATACACTCCCCTTGAGATGCAGCACCTAATTGTTTTACTTGTACCATGAAGGACAAAGTAAAAATTTTACTTGCACGTAGAGGGCAAGGCATATAGCAAATTCAGCACATAAGCAATGAATATACAATTTAAAGCGCATAATGCAAATGATTTACTGCTTGATTCTTATGGTGCTGCAACCTAGAGAGAATGCCAGAGTTTTTAGGTTCTAGGTTCAACTAGCAGATGGTCAATTTGACCATCTTATCAAAAACCCTTCTCTTATCCAGAATTTCTAGATACAAAAAGTCAGAGAAGGAAAGATGTACCTTTATGGGAGTCTTGGATAATGCACATTTTCATCGCATGAGGAAAGAAGCTATCCTACTTTTACACATACAGGAAAACACTTGGCAGATATAGTCATAAACTCTCAATTATGTCTAAGCAGAGTAGATTAATGCACAAAGAATTGAGATATCAGGTGAAAACACATGCAATATCTGATATGCCAAGAGAAAAGAAAAATCCTGCAAATTCTCCCCAATTTTTTTCTTTTTTATTATAAAAAATGCAATATGGAAAAACATCATATGCAAGGAAAGATCAAACCTGATGATGCCAATACAGAAAAACAGTCGCTCGACCTACTTTTTCTGTCTTTCCCAACAAATACCTGCAAAAATTCTCTCAAGAGAAATAGGGGGCAAAAGCACAACTGGTTCCTAGATTGCATACAAAATATAACAAGTGAAATGAGCAATCAAACCTGATGCCGTAGGATTAGGAACCAAATCCTAGGCATGAACACCTGATCCTGCTAGGTGCGTCTGTTCCCCCTCATGGGGTGACTGTCCTTCTTGACCCAAGCCTGCCTTCCTGTGGGTGGTTGGTGGCAGGACTTCATCATCCACACCATCATGCTCTGCATCCAGATAGGTGGCTCACTGTGGTACTAATCTTCTTCCACCTTCTGAAGCCTTCTAAACTGCTTGAATTTGTTCTTGGAGGTGCCACTGTGATTGGCTGGTACAAATCGCTGCTGAGGCCGCTGATGCTGAGATGCTTGGTATCGTGGTGCATGAGACCAAGGAGCTTGATATCTTGGTGCTTGATAATAGGGAGCCTGATACCATGGAGTCTGAAACTGGGCCACAAGTCTAGTGCCATGATTAGCCTGTCGGGGCGCTTCTTTCTTGGCCTTGGCTTTCTGAGCCTTCAGGAGGGAGCACTGAGGACGAACATGCCCACTTAGACCGCAGTGATGGCATATGGGAGATCTTCTGATGGAATGAGACTTCTGAGTGCCTAGAACATCATCATTGATCTTGTCCTTCTCTTTGAAGTAGAAGGAGCATCAGAAGAGGGAGCTACATACCCGAGACTGATCTTGTCAGTTGGGCTCTTCTGGATAGACAACATACGAGTCAGCTTCTCATCAATGACTATTTCTAGCTGGAGTTGCGTCTCTAGTAGCTTTTCCTCGAGCTCTTGTATTCTGAGCAGCAATGAGCTCTTCTCAGTTTGTAAACTGTTCAGATCATAAAGGTGCTGCTTACGACCTTCCCTTAGCTTCTCATACTCTATGTAGAGTGTTTTGTAAGCCACCTTGAGCTCTTCCCCATTATCACTATGCTCCGAGTAATAAGAGTCTTCTTCTTCGACATGTGGTGCAACAAAGGCCAGAAATTTCTCGGACTCTGGGGCTTCTTCTTATGACTCATCACTAAGAGTCACATTGTAAGCCTTCCCCTTGCCCTTCTTCAGATTCCCGCAATCGGCTCGGATATGCCCAAGACCTGAGCATTCAAAGCATCTGGGCCCTCTGGGATCCTTCTTTTCTTCTTCCTCAGGTTCAACTTCTCTGGGAGCTTTCTTCACTTTTTCAAAAAATTTCTTTTTGAATCGATCATCTCTCATTAGTCTTCTGAAATTCTTGGCTAACATAGCCACAAATTTTTCTTCCTCCTCAGAGTCATCTTCAGATGATGCTTCTACCTTCTTCTTGGAAGCCTTCAAGGCAATGGTCTTCAATTTCTTGACTGGGGGGAGAGACAGCTCATATGTTTGAAGAGATTCCACCAACTCTTCAATCTTCATCTCTTCTAGATCTTTGCTTTCTTCAATGGTGGTTACCTTGATCCTGAAACGCTCAGGCAAATATCTTAGAATTTTTTGGTTGAGTTTTACATCTGAGATAGGCTTCCCTAGACTCACCATGGAGTTCCTTAGGTCACTCATCTTGGAGTAAAACTCTCCAAATGTCTCATCTTCCAACATCTTAATTTCTTCAAATTTTGAAATCAACATTTGAAGTTTGTTTGACTTTACAAGTTTAGTGCCTTCATATGTTGTTTCCAAAATTTGCCATGCTTCTTTGACTAATTCGCAATTTGAAATTTTTGCAAATTCAGATGGTGAAAGTGCTTGGCATAGAGCATGGAGGGCTTTATCATTTGAAAGACGTGAGTTTTTCTAAGGGACTAGTTCGAGTGTTGCATCCTCTGGTTTAGTCCAACCAGTTTCAACAATACTCCAACAGTCAATAGATTTCAAAAAGAAACGCATACGTACCTTCCAATAGCCATAGTTCGTACCATCAAAGGCAGGAACAAAATTAAGAGTTTGAGACATTATAATAAATAGAAGTAAAAAATAAATAACACTCAAGAAATTAATCTTCTCAGAGTGTACCAAGCTCTGATACCAATTGAAAAATGAAATTGACTTCTAAAATAAACAGTAAGTGTGTGCTTATTGTGTTAACAAAATTAAACAATGCGAAAAATAAATAACACAAGTATTTTTGTTAATGAAGTGGAAACTCAAGATAAGAAAAACCACTCAGGGGCAGCCAAACCTAGGATAGACTCACATACCCCTGATGTAGTGATCGTACCTTGCTCTCTAACGTGTAACCCAACACGAATGCCTCCCAACCAGGTCTCCTACCTGAAGGGGTCTTAAATGAAATCCTTTATCTTAGGGCTGACCCCTAAGATAGACTTCAGTTATAGCGCAGCAACAACACACTTGCAATGGCTTGAGAGAGAACAGATCAGCTCCAATAACCTCACAAAATAACTCTCTAAGCTCTGATGGAATTCAATACCGAATTCTTGCAGTTCTCAATGCCCAGGGGCCTCTATTTATAGGCTGAGGGTTCAAATGGGCGACTGCTGTGATAAGTACGGACGCCTTCTAGACGGTGGACCTGAGCCGTCTGGACGGACAATTGTGCGACAGAATTTTTGAGATTTTTGTTGAAAATCTTTCATGTTTAAGAGCCGCGTCCAGACGGTGAGGTACTGTCGTCCGGACGGTCGCACGTCCACTGCAAGTAATTTCCATATAAGGCTTCACGCGTCCGAACCAAGGGGAATGACCGTCCGGACGGTTGATCTTCAACACGCAATTTTCATATCTGTTTAGCGTGCGTTCAGACCATGATAGGCTGGCGTCCGAACGGTTGAAGTTGAATACGCAATTTCCATATCTGTTGAACGTGCGTCCAAACCAAGCTGACTGACGTCTAGACGATTGTATTTGAATTGTGATTCTTACCTTATGTATGAGCGCATCCGGACGGGAATCCACGTCGTCCAGACGGTTGCATCAATCTTCCCTTATTTGAACTTGGAAAGAAAATCTGAAGCTGATCGATCACTGGACGTCGTCAAGACGGGCTGTTGAGACGTTCGAACGGATGCAAGTTGGAACAGAAGCTTCACGATATAGTGGAGGGTCCGGACGGAAATCCACATCGTTCGGACAAATGATGCTTGGTTTGTCGGGCATCCAGACGGTATGGCACGTCGTCCGGATGGCTGGAACTATGGACAGATGAGCATCCAGACGAGATGGCACGTCGTCCGGACGGTTGTCAGGGAACCGATTTTTCTTGACTTGCAAACAGTGCAGAAACTTCCGAACACTTCTGAATAATGAAATCCTTGTTAAAAAGCATCTTTACATATAAGTGATTTTGTCCAAATAGAATGTAGCCAATCACAACCTAACATAAAGTGTAGGTCACTTTGATGTACAAGAATGAGATCAAATCGCTAGTCAATACTTCTGTACGTTGGATGATCGCATGTAGCATTGGGGGAAGGTCTTCTTCAAGAAGGAATCCAAATCCTTTGTAATAGAACAAAGCGATAATGAATATTACCCTTGATGTAGATATAATGTGATTGATTATCCTAAAGCTTGGGCCTGAGTGTTTCAATGGTATTTACTGAAACTTTGTTTTGTGCAATGTGAGATAAAAAACTCACAAGGTACAAAAATGATATATCATGTAATTAAATCAGGAGTATCAAGAAAAGAGGTAGTGAACTAAGTAACGGTGTATTGACTTTAGTTCGACTACGAAATGATTACATGGAGGCGTAACATATAATAAATAAGCATGTCGCGAATTTAAAAATACATATTAGAGTGCAGTCACATTTTTTTAGTGGAATCAATTGTAATTAAATAGGGTCGTGTGATATTGTCACAGACCTATTTAAAGCTAATTGTATTTTTTTCCTTAGTCTTTGAGTTGATGTAGATTGACCATATTCTATGAGCCTCGGTTATGTATTTATTTATTTTGGATTATTTTATTTGATAAAACATATGCCAAAGGAATATGATTCCTAAGTGGCTCATTACTTATAGATGATTGGGCTTATTAATGAATTTTCTATGGGCTTAAGCAATTAAATAGCTATGGGCTTAAAAAATTAATTTCATATGGGCTTAGGTATTTAAGAGCTATGGGCTCTTGGAATTAATTCCAAAAGGCTTAAGAAGAGATTAAGGAGCATTGAGCCTAAGGGATAAAACCGAAGCCCATGCTGAAAAATTAGTAGCAATTGAGCTAGGATTAAAATCCTAGTCCTAGATGCATGGGATGGATGTGTGGTGCATGACCAATGGGAGTGTTTCACTCCCACTTGACGGTGCACCCTACTAAGAAGGAGGAGGAATTATGACTCATATCCTATCTATGCTACCTAGATAGTAGGGATTGAAATTGTAGTTCTCCTGTGAATCCAATCCTATTTATGTTACAGCTCTATCTTATCTCATAACTCTATCATGAGTGTAAATCCAAGTCTATAAATAAAGGGTCATAGAAAAGTATTATTTACCAATTTACTACTTCAAGTTGTGAGCCCACACTCACGGTCATATTCAGTCATCAGAGAGAAGATTTAGAGGTTGAGTCAAGAACACGAAGAACACGTTCTTCACCATTCAACATGCAAGGAGCAAATCAACCAAAGTCAACTGGATCTAGTAGCCTAAGAGAGACCAATTTCGATTGTAAGTACTCTGAACATGTTAGTTTAATTAATCTAACCTTGTTTATCTTGAAAAAAAAATTTCTAGGATCGGTATTCCCCTACGCATACTTTGATTAGATCATGATCCCCAACAAGGACATATTCAACTTTTAAGACGAAAAGTATGCATTATGTAAATCAAGGATTTTGAGGTATCTTCGAGGAATGGATTTGGTATTGGATAATGTTCGATACTTAACTAAATTCGAAATTCTTGGGTCTAAGAGTAAATCTTTGACATATTAAGTAAGACTAATATTTAGAGATGGGCCACAATAGATTTTTTGGGTCAAGATGCATAGTAGTGGTAGTTGATTGGGTAAGGAAAACGACACATTTCTTATCGATCACGTCACCTTTCTGTGGATCGGCTAGCAGACATACACACCTATGATATAGAACGACTACATGGGTACCAATGCCAATCGTACCAAATCTTGACCTTGTTTCACATCAAGATACTAGCAGGTTTACAATCGACCGTGGTAAAAGGTTTGAATCTTTGCGTGACTTTTCATCCTCAGACCGACAGTCAGTCAAAGAAAATGATACAAACCATAGAAGAACGATTGAGAGCTTATGTATTGATTTTAAGGGCAGCATGATCTAGTACATAACGTTCACAGAATTCACTTAGAGAATTAGCTTTCAGGCTGGCATTGGCATGGCACCGTGTGAAACTCTTTATATTAGGAGATGTAGATTGCCTTGGTATCGGGAATGGAAGATCTAGGTTTGGGCTGGATGAGCGATATTGAGAGGAAGACTTGGGGTAAGTTTTAATTTTTGATTTTTTTAACCTTGTTGATGTAGTGGTTCAGGGTGACATCGAAATCATGTGGCGGTAAATAAATGACACGACAACTCTAGTGTAACGACCCAAATAAACGAAGGACTGTCAGTTTGGAGCTTCCCTATAATCGCTTATAAAGTTGAGTCTCTCCTAGTAAAGAATCAATGTGTGACTTAGCACTCTTGTGTGTTTTTATAAACTACCTACTCTATGTGTGCTACTCATCTTTCAAATGTAGGAACATGATGTTACAATCTCCCCCCTCCCGCCATTAAATCCCTGACGTCCTTGTCAGGCTCACGTTATGCAGTGCTCCCCAGTACCACATGGCAATATTGGGTTTCTCTGATTCCATTTGTAACAGCTTAGTGAAAAACGTTAGCCACATCTGCACTATGACTCCAAAAGAACTACTCAATTTGAAACTTCCCTAAAATACTTATAAGAGCAAAATCTCACTTAGTAAAAAACCAATGTGAAACTTAGCACCCATTATTGTCTTTATAAACTACCCAGTCTATGTGAGCTACTCATCTTTCAAATGTGGGACCGAGGTGTTACATCGAGTGTGGCTTTTGATATTGACCAATCAAATTGGACACGCATCATTTTTATTACGTAAAACTTCACTTAGCCCCCTGAATTGTCACCCTTTTTGCAATGTCCCACCTAAAGTTCAAGACCTCTCACTCTAGTAATTTACAAAAATCCTAATGGAGGGATGTGAAATTCCCACAATGCCCTCATTTTTTTCTTAAAAAATAAATGGTATGGGTGGATCTAACCCACCCACCTTGCAACCCACGAACAAGTGACCCAATGGTGTGACCCAACGTTGGGTCACCTTTGACCCGTTATGGGTCACCAGAACCATAGTGGTCACAAGGAGACCCACGACCGTGGGTCACCTAATGACCCGCTGTGGGTCACAAGATCATGGCCCTGGGGGACCAAACCCCATAGCTAGGTCTGGTGACCCATAACCATGGGTCACTTAGTGACCGATGATGGGTCACATTTTTTATTTGTTGTTTTTTCAAAAAAAAAAAAAAAAAAAAAAAAAATTATTTGCAAGTAAGGGTGGATTTGAAATTTTATTAAATTTTCAAGGGTATAAAGGTCATTTTACCCCTTCTACCATCTGATTTAACCCAAATCCTAACGGAGATGGGACATGGCAAAAAATTAAAAGTTCGATACACTAATTGGAGAGGTTTTGAACTTTAGGGGGACATTGCAAAAGAGGTGACAATTCAGAGGGTAAGTGAAGTTTCCCCTTTTTAATATTGGTGTTGATGTGGCAGATTGACGATTTCTGTCAAAATTACAAATAGAAGTTCTGGGTGGGGATTAATTTGCCACTTATTTTTATCACGATGAGTTTAAATAATTTTTTAGACCTCATAGAGCTTATTGCAAATGAGTGCAACTACAAGGACTAATTTTGTATTTTTCCCTAGTAATTTAAAGGAGATGAGAGGGCGTCTTGTGGATATGCTTCAGTTTTGCATCGAAATGATTAGGTAGGTGTGCGTGTGTGGCGGAAAGTGGCACATTATTGGTGCACTTGGGTTGGATCTTAGCCCATAAGAGGTATGTTGGAGTTAAACATTAAAAACTATAACATTTTAACAGTCATAACTATGTGAAGAAAAAAAAAATGAAAGAAAGTTTTCTAATGGTTATAACTATTTGAAAACACAAAAGAAAATTTGAGAATTGATTTGGTGCGTTACATTTTTTTATAAAAAAAAGTGTAGTATGTATGGCCCATAGAAGAAAACTCGTTTGGTAAAGTTTTTAGGGGTGTTTCTAAAAAACAAAAAAAAAAATTGATAAATAAGGGCACGATTCTGATCTTTGATTCAACGAATATTTTTCTAAATAATAAACAAAAAAATAAAAAGTTGAAAAATATGTAGCTACTCCACAATGGTGGCAGCCACCATGGTGGTGATCTGGTGACCTCACAATGTCCACTAGACGAGTTTGGGGTGGCAGGATGGATGTGGTAAGGAAGGTCCACACCTATAAAAGTGAGCACAAGCTTAGTTATTTTTTAGAAATATCTCGTGTTTTATTTATTGAATAATAATTTATGAGAATTTTGTTTTTATAGAAGAGTTACGCTCTCTCCTTCTCTCGAAACATTTTCTTCCTATTTTTATAGAGCATATCCAGCATACTCTTCATATGGCTCATAATAACTAAATATAGCTATTATGAGCCACTTTATCCCTCGAATAGATATTTCAAAATAGAGTATCTCCATCCATTTTGCTATAATGAACTTTAATATATGAAAGTTCAATGCAGCATCTTTTAATCTGTTTATTTTCTTTACTCTCCCCTCTTCCCCCCCCCCCCCCCCCCCCCCACTCTCTCTCTCTCTCTTTTCTACTTGATCTTTCGTAATAAAAAATACGTTGAAAAAAATGCTATTTTGAATTAGGTATATATATATATATATATGTCGTTTTGGATTAGGTATAGGTTCTGTTTACATTAGTTTGGTTAGCTATGTTGCTTTCTCGTGTAACACTTGGGCAAAAATGCTAAAGTAATGTGAAATCAACATCCTTCCCACTAAGCAGAATCTGTTCAAACATCAGGTGGTCGAGGATGACAGATGTCCCTGGTGTAGGCAAGAGGAGGAAACGATTGTTCATGCCCCGTGGTCCTGTCTAGCAGCACAGGATGTCTAGAGTGCTGGCCAATCAATTTTCCAGATGTGTGCTTTTATTGACCTTTCTTTTACGAAAATTTTCTTGGCGTGCCTTAACCGTTTTGACCAAGACTAGATGGACTATTTTGCTTAGGGTTGGCAATTTTTGACACGACCCACGAACCCGGCACGAAGACGATTATGACCCGTTGGGTTGACCCGCGAAACACGATTATGACACAGATCCTTTAAAAAATAAAAAAAATAAAAATAAAAAATTAGTGATTCAGATCAGATTTCTCACACCGCACGCCTTTTGGCCATTTTCAGTGTTTTCATCACTGCACCTATAAACCCATCTCAAAACCACAATCTCCACCACGCTTCTCTTGTTTCTCATCTCCAGTGCTCCACTCAGAAATGGCCTCTTCCTTGTCCCTCTCCCAGTCGTTCTCCAACTTCTCCTCCCTACCCCACCAAACCTCTAGCCCTCTTAGCCCACACAACCCAAAACCCTTTCACCTACGCACCCACTCCTGCAAACCCATCTCCATCAAAGCCCTCTCCGCTCCAATCCTCACGCAAGACGACCTCAAGAAGCTCGCCGCCGACAAGGCCGTGGACTATGTCAAGCCCGGCATGGTCCTCGGCCTCGGCACCGGATCCACCACCTCCTCCAAACCGGTCAGCTATCCAACATCGTCGGAATTCCCACCTCGAAACGCACCGAGGAGCAAGCCCGCCAACTGGGTATCCCTCTCTCGGTCCTCGACAACCACCTGCACCTTCATCGGTGTGAGAGATTATTTGCCGTCAGTGTTCCTACCCAGACAATCTGCAAGACTCCAAGGACCAGATGACCCAATTGCATCTCCTACAGAGCCTTACAAGCAGTGGGTGATGGGTCTGGGGTCATGACCACAAGAAACAAGATCCACCAAAACTCTAGAAGTTCATAACGGGGCTCCAAATAACACTGAGTTCAATTGTGTTTAAGGGGATCGGGTTCATGTTACCCGGTTCACAACCGGGTCGTGTTCGGGTCGTACGTTCTAACCCGATTAATGATCAGGTCGGGTTCGTGTTGAACCAGTATATGTAATCGGGTCAGCCGGGTTGACACGAACCTGACCCGCTAACCCGAATTGCCAAGCCTAATTTTGATGTTATATCTAGGAGGGTCTGGTTCCAACGAAATGCCATGCTTTTTGAGGGAACTATTGAAGATTCAAATAATACCCATGCAGCCGCGGTGACTAATGTTGATGAATTCAAAAGATGTATGTATAATGATGAATTGGCTCCAGTACCAATGTTGGGAGATGAACAGGTGCCCAATCCCCCTCCCATAGGTGTTATTAAGATAAACTTCGATGCAACCATAAACAAACAGACCACATTTGTGGGCGTTAGCATTGTGGCAAGGGACTGTATGGGTAATCCTTTGGGGGAAAAACGACTAACACTGAGGTTGTCCACTGACTCTCATACAACATAATTTATGACAGCATCATATGCAGTTATTTTCACTAAGGAAGTGAGTTTTTTTTATGTGATCTTTGAAGGAGATGCCATGAAGGTTATCAAAGAGGTGAATTCCAGTGCACCTTATTACTCCTGAGTTGGCCATTTCATCAAAGGTATTCACCAAGTTTTGAGTTACTTCAGAACTTATTCTTTCGTCCATGTGTCAAGAGCTTTCAACGAAGCAGCTCATGTTCTCGCAAAATCTGCGGCTGCTGCTTTTGTAGATGATGTTTGGCTAGAAAATATTCTTTTATGTATTCATGAGATTGTTACTAGGGAACAACGAGTCCCTAGATCCTAAATTCTTGTAATTTTGGGATCAGTTATTTTTCTAATTAATGAAGAAGCAGAGCTTTTTGTTCCAAAAATAAAATAAAATATATATATATATTTTTTCAAAAGATTATTGCTTAAAAAAAAAAGAGTCCAAAATACTAAAAATTGACATAAATTATTTTAAAAAACATTTAAAATATGTTATAATAAAGATCCAAAGAATGCTCAAAAGACTAAAATTGACTCAAAATGCTCATTACGTAATATGCAGATAGCAAATAATAACCGCATGAATAGGGTTAGTAAAAGGGTTAAATACATATTTGGTACCTATGGTTTAAAAACTTTATTTTTTGGTATCTCAGTTTTAATTTGCATCACAAATGGTAATTGGATTTTGGGAAAAGACGAACTTAGTACCTCCGTCTATTTTTTCGTCCAACATTTAACAGTCTGCCACATGTCAACCATTGAGGGTTGAAATGGTTGACACATGGCACAATATAAAAAAAAAATTAAAAAATAAAAAACAAAAATCTTTAAAAATTAATTAAAAAATTAAAATTAATAAACTTAAAAAAAATATTAAAAACTTTTTTAAAAAAAAAAAAAAAACTATAAAAAAAAAAGGGGTGACTCAGGGCAAAATGAGCCACCCCCTTAGCTGGCATGGGGTGGCCAAACCACCCCCCATGGGGATGGTTCGGCTACCCTTATGGCCAAAGAGGAAAAAGAAGAAAAATAAAAATTTGTGAGGATTTTGGTTTTTGGGGGTAGCCGAACCACCCTCATAGCTCATAGAGGTGGTTCGGCCACCTCTAATGGCTAAAAAGAAAAAAAAAAAATATATATATATATATATAGGAGGGTTTTGGCCTTTGGGGGTGGCTGAGCCACCCCCAAGGCCACGGGGATGGTTCGGCTACCCACAGGCCGGCCAAGGGGGTGGCTCTTTTTTTTTTTAAAAAAAAAAAAAAAAATTAATATTTTTTTTTAAGTTTTATTAATTATAACTTTTTAATTAATTTTTAAATATTTTTATTTTTTATTTTTAAAATTTTTTTATATTGTGCCACGTGTGAGAGACCGTTAAATATTGAACGGAAAAATAGACAGATATACCAAGTTTGTCTTTTTTCAAAATTCAGGTACTATCTATAATGTAAAATGAAATTGAGGTACCAAAAAATAAATTTTTTAAATTATAAGTACCAAATATGTATTTAACTTTTTAATAAAAATATAATGTGGATGCATATATTTAAAAAAAAAAATAGATTTCACCAAAATTTGTACCCTTAGGCTCATTCGGTGTGGGGAGATAATTGTGTGGGCCCCACCGTATTGTGAGTGAGGATTGTGTCCAAGTTGTACAAAGGAGTTGTACATTTAGCATTTTCCATTAAGTGCGGGATTTGATTCTTACACTACACCATCACAACAACTGCACAATAACTCCTCATATGAGGGTGGGCCCCAGTGTATGAGGCCACCCTCATGTGAAGAGTTGTTGTGTAATTGTTGTGATGGTGTTGTAAATCTAACATTTTCTTTTAAGTGCGACTGCAGACTGTGCTGTGCGCATAAGAAAAGAAGTGAGAGCTGGCACCGTTGACATCCCCCTCAGATTTGGCGCGTGTGCCTCCGTGATTAAAGCCCACATATATGCCAAGATTCCCCCCACAAACATTGTACAGCATTAACTATGGCCACCTGTAATATATATATATAAATATAAATATTATTATAATTGATAAGAAAAACCTCACTTGTCTCTTGTGTGTAGAGCATTTTAGTAGCTTTTAGTCAACCCATCATAAAATTAAGATAAAAAAAAAAAAAAAAAAAAAACCCTGCTAAATTAAGAAGAAAAAAAAAGGACACTAGGACACAATCTTAATAAAATTCGACCATTCCATTATTGTCACATTAAATATTATAAATTAAACACTATCTAATCCAATTGCTCTGCGCCAAATAAGCAAGTAAACGTGTCTTGATTTTCACTCTTAGGCAAGTTGCAGATACGGACACTAAAACACACGCTAAATTTAGCCTAATCAGAATTTGTAGATATTATAAAGACAACCACGAGTGTTGACTTTTTACCTTGATTCTTATGAATGGTTGTATAAAAATATTGGTTAATATTTTTAAAATGATAACGTACATATGGATTAACGCTTTTTATGAAACGTTATACATAATATCTGTTGCAGGCCTCCATAATAAAAGATGAAATAAAGAATTGAAATAGACAATAGAAAATAAAATATAAGTGACTTAAAAGTGAGTAGCTATAAATCTTTTTAAAAATAATACCCTCCAACTTTTGCAAGAATTACAGAAACGATGGGGTCCTTTTCAAGGCCGTCCAAAGTCCATATCAATGAGGGAGCCATATTGCCATCAATCTATTAGGACTAGTAGTAGTAGTAAAATGCCCACGTGTCGCCACCTCCATCAATCAAGCATAAGGAGCCGTTGAGATCATCCAATGGCCATGATCAGCCGGCCTTATTAATGGGATGGGCGGGTCGCAGTCCCCAACGTCTCTCTTTTCTTTTCTTTTTAATTACAGATCCGTTATCAACGGTCACATTTCCCCCTCTTTCTCTCTCTGATAATAAGAATATAAAATTTCAAAGCAATAAGTAGGTTAGTGAAGGAACAATTATAACTACGCGTCTTTGTAATTGAAAATTGTAAAACTAATTATAATAATATGCCTTTTCTTGATCTCATAGACTAATACCGCGTAAAAGAAAGAAAGAAAAAGAGGCAGCTGGGGGACAGTCCATCTAATACCGCGTAAAAGGACAGCTCTCCAGGGCCACCACCACCAATTCTCCCTAACGATGGATCCAATGCCACCCTTTCTCCACCCAACCCATCAAAATATTTAGTTACAATTTAGTTCAAACTATATTGATTTTTTTATTAATATAAATTATGCTTTATAATTTAAACTTAAATATGTGGAATCAATATGTAAGTAATTTTACAAGTTCAATTTTAGATTTTCACATTGTTAAAGGATTTCTGCTTCTTTTTGTAGCGTTTGCATTGACGTTAAGAAAATGTCAAAAAAATACCCGGTGCAAATTAGGTGCACACATGGTGTGAGACTCACTACATATGAGCCCCAAGGTGTGCACCGGGTGTTTTTCTAACACCTTCCTTCATGTTATTTAGTGTATAGAGTTTGGATAATTATTTATTTTTGAAACAATAGTCTCACTGATTTAATGATAAGTTTATATATCTATTTTTTAAAATTTATATACAACCTCATCGATTTAACGATAAATTTATCCGGTAGATACATAAAGCCAATCAATCGAGAGAGTAATAAAACCAAATGTAATGTAATTAATATGACGTGGACTGCTCAAATTCTCTCTCCTGCTGATCGATCTATTTAAGCACCCATTTTTCTCTCTCAGTTTTGCTCAACCACAAAACACCCTCCATCCGCACAATCCATCCCTCTCACTCTTCCCTTGCCACCTATATTGCTTCGTTTGCCTTTTGTTAATTTTGTTCCATCTTCTTGGTTTTCGTGGATCCCTTACCACCCAAATTAAAGGCCGGTAAATGGATCAGACCGAGTTAAAGCGCGTGTTTCAACTGTTTGATCGGAACGGGGACGGGCGGATCACGAAGAAAGAGCTAAACGACTCGTTGGAGAAGTTGGGAATCTTTATCCCGGACAAGGACCTGAGCCAGATGATCGACAAGATCGACATCAACGGAGACGGTTGCGTGGATATCGAGGAGTTCGGAGAGTTGTACCAAAACATAATGGAGGAGCGGGAGGAGGAGGAGGAGGAGGACATGAAGGAGGCTTTCAACGTGTTTGATCGGAACGGCGACGGGTTTATCACGGTGGATGAGCTGAGGTCGGTTTTGGGCTCTCTTGGGCTTAAGCAAGGGAGGACGGTAGAGGACTGCAAGAAGATGATAACCAAGGTGGACGTGGACGGAGATGGCATGGTTAATTATAACGAGTTTAAGCAAATGATGAAGGCAGGTGGATTTAATTAATTACTTCATTCGGATAACGTACATCAACGTAAACCTTCATATCATATATATGAAGAGATTGTTTTCCACTTTTTCTTTTTTCTTTTTTCTTTTTTAAATTGCTTTGTTTGTGGTTTTAATTTTCTTCTTTTTATCTCTTATTTTATTTTATTTTATTTTTTTTGCTCGATCGATCTGTGTCATTTTGTATATATTGATATCATATGGATCGGATTCATAATCTGGATGATGATCTAAGGGAACCCGCCTTCTTTTCTTGCATTTTACCGAAATACATCCATCCATCCATCAACTCTAATCAACCTTTTTTTTTATTTTTTAATTATTATTATTATTATTATTATGATTATGGATGAGTAAGATTTTATAAGAAAATGATTAGGATCATCCTGCTAGTCGCAAGTAGGGATGACAATATGTGTTCATGTGTTTAGTTTAAATTGTGTTTATGTATGGATATAAGACTGTATAAGTTAACCCTAGTCCGACCAATTTAATTAAATGAATAATTGCACCATTGATCTATAGGGTTGACCTAAATTACAAAAACACTCTATGTAGTACAAAAAATTCATGGAAGATCTTTATGATAAACTATAATTATGAATCACTCACTGAACCCGTTTTCCGTCCACCAAGTTAATAGATTCCGTTAATTTGCCACGTTATACCCAAGAAGAAATCAACACATGTTCATTACAATAAAAAAATATAGATAAATAAAACTTAAAAATTATTTTTAAAAAAATAAAATAAAAAATAATGTAGGCCACCCCTAGCCAATGGGGGTGGCGTGCAGGATCAATAATGCAATTATTCCTTAATTAAACGTATCAAATCTCTCAACCCTAACTTTCTAATTTTGTATTGGATTCATGTTAAGCTTGCAAGTCATGTAAAAAATTATCATCTATTATATCGCGTGTAGGATTTAGATCATGTTAATGCATGAGTATAAAATTAAACTATAATATAATTCCATTTTAACCCAACCCATTTAATTAAACAAGTCAGACTCTTTAACCTTAACTTTTTAATTTCGTATTGAATTTATGTCAAATTAACGAATCATATAATAAATTGTCAATTTTCAAGCGCAACAAGAAGAAGAAGGGTTCATCAATACTCTATACACACCGTTAACGGCCTTTACTGGTGGCATGCGTTTCTGACATTCGTGCCAAGAATTAATAGGCCCGTGTCATTCATTTGATGTATTGCCTCTTGCTGTCTACTTTTTTTGATGTTTTTTGTTAGGTTGTCCGGCCTTAATTTATTATCTTTAGTTGTAATCTCTTTTTATTTACCTTAAAAAAAAAAAAAAAAAAAAAAAAAAAAAAAAAAAAAAAAAAAAAAAAAGGGAAACCACAAAAGGACAACAGGGAACCAACAACCACCCACGAGCAAAATGTTGTAAGTGTAATCATTATTAGTTGGCAGCCCAGCTGTTTTGGAGTGGAGTAACGTTTTCAATGTACTCAACAATATCATCGACGTTTCAACCTTTGATTGTTTCGATGCTAAAAAAAGCGTGTGGACGAAAAGGTCTATACATACAAAATCATTTGTCTCTTTTCTGTTCTTTTTTTGAATGACTCGAATATATTTAGACGGATTTGGTTTAGGTGCCGTATTGAGGTTAAGTAGCTTATAAGTATGTGTGGTTAGACCTTAAATTAAATCGTTGTTTTAGTTTTAAAAAGCGTTATAGGTGGTATATGTCTTTAATGAAAAAATTCAATTAGTACTTTCATTAGTCCTCTGTCTATTTTTTTTAACGGACCTTTACGTCACCCATCTTAAAATATTGACACTTATCTTGGTAGCCACGTGAGCACATATCATAGGTGATACTTATGCTTTCAATAATATTGAATTTTAATTTAGATCTAATGAGTATTTATTCTCGGCCGGTACTCTTCTGCGGTGTTAAGAATATTGTATTATTTTCTAAGTTTATTGTCTTTACTATTAGGGTTTATTTCCTACCTTATGTAATTTAGAATTTCTCATTCACTACTCATTGTATCTGTATAAATAGAGACCTATGTAATATTATTATATTCACTACTTCAATACAATATAGTCTATTTTATACTTTGGATATTTCTTTTTTACTCTTTCTTTTTCATATATTTCTTCAATATATATATTTGATAGGCGGACCTTAAAAAAAAAAATATGGTATGGTTTGGATTGAATAAGGTGTCGGGAGTCCGGAGGCATTTTACTCGGTCTAATTGCTGCAACTTGCAGTTTAGATATTTCCAACAATAATGTCATGTTAATTATTAAAAAAATCGCCATCAAAATCTATCATAACCCTTTGGAAACGAGTAGACTTGTTCTATATTTTATTTTCCTCTTTCGATCTTTTAAAATTAACGTAATCATGCAATGGAGGCTGTTTTTTTTTTTTTTTTTTTTTTTTTTTTTTTTTTTAAATTTTAAAAAAATTATTTTATTTTATTTATTTATGAGTAATACTACATACTATACTCTGACATGAACTTCTATTTTATTGGATTGATCTCATCAATTTTTATAAACTATATATAATCTCATCTTGCTTTTATCTCACTAGACTAATATAACAGTATCTATCTACTTCTAAATTAACTTTTATTAAAAAAAATTAAAAAATAATGAACACAAGGACATCAACCCAATAAAATGGGGGCATAAAATATAGAATTTCTATGAGCTTTATTTATTTTTATTTGCTTTATAAACTCGGTCATGTTCTTGAGAATAGGAGGTCCATGGAGATTTGAACAAAAAGGCTATTTATTTGTAGAGAGAGAGAGAGATGACATTTACTGGGTCCAATAAACAAGGAAAGAAAGTATTGACCTGATCTATATGTAGTGTACGATAAAGATGAATTCTCACTTCTCTTTTTAGAAGGGCCACTTCTATTTCAATACATAACGCGAAATAGAACTTTTTTTTTTTAACAAAAATAAAAAATAAAGTCTATATACTCTTCTCAATTTACAACTCAATTGGCAGTATTTCTTCCAATTATTAAAAATTGTCAATATTTCTTAAATGACGAAAATATCCTTATTAAAATAAAGTACTAAAAAAAAAATTAAAAAAAAAACTAAAACAAATAAATAAATAAAAAATACATAAAAATTAGGGGTCGCCAAATTTAAAAATTAAAAGAAAATTTTCGTTTTTTAAAAAAAATTAAAACTTTTAAAAAAATTAAAATTTACTCTCTTTTTTTTCAAATAATTTTTTTTGTTTGTTTGTTTGTTTTTTTTTTTTTTTTTTAATTTATAAGAGTATTTTTGTCTTAATTGAAAAATATGTAAAGTCATTTTTTGTCTTTTTGCTTGCTTAGGGGGACATCGACAACTTTTTAGTAATTTAGAAGAAACATTTGTCCCAATTAAAACTTTAAGAGAGACATTATTAATTAAATAATAATTTGAGAGAAATAAGTGAACTTTTCCTAGAAAAGAAAGATTCAACAAATTGAAGTTTTCATCCAAAAAGCAAAGAAAGAAAAGTTCTTAAGAGTAGTCGAGGGGCTAAAAGATTTAAGATATCATTAAACAATTACAAAATAAGCTTGTGTTTGAAGAGTAGTGTGTGGAAAAAAATTAAAATAGTGACAAAAAGATTCTAACAAAATTTAATCAAGAGCCATCTCACCCGCTCATCTTTCACAACTTGAGAATTGGGTGGTCAATTCTTGCATGATCTTGCCAAAGAACACTGGAAAGCGAGAACAGAGATCCACACACCAATATTGGGATCCTTTTATAACCCTATTTGTAGGGGCGCAACGGGAATTTAAGATAAGAGTGGATGAAACTTAAAAAAAATGAAGATCTTTAAAGATAAAAATATAATTTTAAGGAGTCGAATTCATTAAATAATAATAAATAAATAAATCAAATTCAAAACATAAAATTTAGGATAATTTTTTTAAAAAAAAATATTAGAGGTTTTTAACAATTTTGGGGGGACAGCAACGGGCAATTCCGCCCCTGCCTATTTGGGTTGCTTTTTAAGTTTTAAGGGAGAAAAAAAAAAAAAAAAGCATTAATAAATAACTTCAAACACAAAACACTTAAAATTATTTTTATATTTATGTTACATCAGAAAGCCAAAGAGTATTATCTAAATAATCTTATTAAACAACTAAAGAGAAAAGAAGGGTTCTTTTTGCATTATTATTGTGACGTTCCACATCTCCTGTATATGGGAATGATGATCTGCTTATATGCATATTTGCACCATTCTTGATACAACACATTTTAAAACCGTGATGACCATGAACCCATCAAAACTCTATAATTAAGTATGTTTATGCGAGAGTGGTATCAAGATGGGTGGGTGACTTCTTAAAAGTCTGGTTCAAGATAACAAAAAACAGACAATATTGTATCGTTGAAAGTGGGTGATTATAACTGTTCCATAACAAAAACTCAACTTATTAAGCTAACCTTGAAAGCCACGCTTGAAAGATTATCTTGATTTCCAACATAGATAAGACACTATTTATATAGCATTTTGTAATTTGGACACTAGTAAACTTGCATGATAAGGAAGCATTTTTCCCAAACAAAAATAAAGCCTAGAAACTCACAAAGTCAGCTAAAGCAGTTGATAATGTCATTGACCTAGATAATTAGGATAAGAGATTTTATACATTTACAACTTCTCTATAACCTTTATACAACTTCAATAATTTTTTTTTTTTTAAAAAAAAAAAAAAATTAATCATTGGATATGTAGGACCCACATGTAAAAAATAGAGATCCAATAGTTAATTTGAAATTAAAAAAAAAAAAAAAAAAAAAAAAAAAAAAAGCTGTTAAAGTTGTACATGAGTTGCACATAAATTGTAAACTTATCATTTCTCTTAGGGTAAACATAGGGACTAAGTCTGTTGGAAGAGTAAACAAGGAGAAATCAACCTCAGAACCAATGAAACCAAGCTTTAGGGTAAGGAAGGATGAGCAAAACCAGGTATTTGAGGTGTCTGAATGATAAAGTAAGGGTTTTTTGTTTTTTTTTGTTGTTTTTTTTTTATTTTTTTATTTTTTTGGTGCTTGTGATTCTAGCTATAATTAATGCTTAAATGGGTTTTGTCAGTTTGGGTTGTTTTATTTTGGATCATTCAATTTTCAATTATTTCAATTCTTTAAACCACAAAAATAGGGGTGAAAATACGGGCGGATAATAACTATCTGGATCCACTATCCGCACATGCGGATGCGAATATGATTAGCTAAAAAATTATCTGCATATGTGGATGCAAATAGCGATTTTAGGGTATGAGGATGTGGTTAATAACCATATCTGCATTTCCTTTATATATATATAATTAAATTCACTAAAACGACGTCATTTGTAATGTTGTCGGTTTTCACTACTAGGAAATTTTTCTAATTTGTTATGATTTGATTGCCTTATATGTTTTTCCTTTATTATTATTACTTTTTCAAAAAAAAAATTTCCTTCACCAGTTATAGAGATGATGCAGGAAGCTAAATAATGTATGAGATAGAAATTTCATAACAAAAGGACTAGCAAGTGTGATTTGAATAAGTATAGATTATGCTTTTTTGTATTTACTAGAAGTAAGAATCACAACTCACTACAAGAAAAATGGTCTTCAGCGACCAATTTTTTAGCGACGACCCATAAGTCGTCCCTAATAGTCACTTATCAGCGACGACATTTTGGGGTCGTTGCTAATGTCAAAAAAAGTTTGAACATCAGCGACGACAAAATTGTCGTCGCTAATATGTCGTCGTTATTATTGTGGCGGTAATTTTTTTCCCACGTGAAAAGTATTAGCGACAATATTTAGCTTATTAGCGACGACTTTGTGGTCGCTAATAACGCATGTTATTAGGGACCATAATAGTCGTCGCTAATACTTGACTATTAGTGACGACGAATATGTCGTCACTAATAGTCAAGTATTAGCGACGACTATGTTGTTGCTAATGACAGATCTTATTAGTGACCACAATAGTCGTCGCTAAAATGATCCATAAATAATATATTAATTTGAATCAAATTAGCGACAACACATCGTTGCTAATATCTCGTGTATTTAACTTAATTTTTTTTGTTTTGGAAAAACTAAACTTTACCCCCCCCCCCCCCCCCCCCCCAAAGTTTAATCTAATATGCAATTTTGCCTCCAAAATGAAAAAAAAAAAAAAAAAAAAAAATTGCAATGGACCCCAACTAAGTTTCATAATTTTGCCATGTAGCATATTCTTCCGAAAATACCACTGAAAAGATCAATTTCTTTTTTTAAAAAAAAAAATAAAAAATTGGGGGTGGCTCCGGAGCATTTGGGGATATTTTTGTCTTTTTTTAAATAAAAAATTTAAATAAATAATAATTTTTTTTAAATAAAAAATTTTAAAAAATAATAATAATAATAATAATAATTTTATTTTTTATTTTTTTTATTTTTTTTTCGGAAGACTTGGATACATTACTAAATTAGGAAACATGGTTAAGGTCCATTGCAACTTTTTTTCACTTTAGAGGTAAAATTGCAGTTTGAGTGAAACTTTGGGAGGTTAAGTGTAGTTTTTCTTTTTCTTTTTTTCTTTTTTTAATTTTTTTGTAAATGTATCATAAATCCTTGAGATAACACAAGATTTGAAATCACTCATTCACTTTTTAATTTTAAAAAAATATCACTCATTCCTTAAGTTTTTAATTTCGCGAATTTGAAAAATAGTCATTTCGTGTTTTTTCCGTCCAGTTTTACAACGTTTGTAAGGTAGAGTCACCATTTATCCACAGGCATTGACACATCAGTTAAAATGACACCGTTTAGTATTTTTTTTTTTTTTTTGCCAAATCACCTTAAATTAATAATTTCTTTTTTATTAAAATATATATATATAAAATAAAAATAAAAAAAAATAAAAAAAAAATAAAAAAACCCATTGCCGATGCAATAGAGCTGAAGGTGAAACAGAGTTGGACAAGAGAATGGTTTGAGTTGAAGAAGTTGTTTGATTTTTTTATTCCATTTGATATGAAGATTAATTGATCTGTAAAGAGGAAAATGAAGTAAAAGGGAACAATGAACAAGTTGCTGGAAATAGCAGACGGTAGGCATGGTTTTTGCGAAAATGGATAATTGTATCGTTGGTCCCTGGGGTTGGCCATAATTATTTTTCACTTCTTATGGTTCAAAAAGTTCATGAGAGGTCATCGTAGTAAACAATAATTACGAATCACTCCTAGGCCAATTTTCCATCTACTATGTTAACAGATTCTGTTAGTCAATCACGTCATACCCAATAAAAAGTCGACACGTGTCAATTACAATAAAAAAAAATATGAAAAAAATAAAATATAAATATTTGTTTTTAAAAAAATAAAAATGAATAAAACAAAGGGGTGGCTGCCGGTGTGGGGGTTGCTAGGCCACCCCCAGAGGTGGCCGAGGGTGGGTGGCTGCCCACTTTGTTTTACTAGTACTGCATTACTCCAATCGATAGAAAATTTTATCGATCCTAGTGCATTACTCTGATCGATCGTGAGTATATGAATTATATATTATCCTAATGCATTAGTTCGATCAATAATGATAATAATATATGGATTTTGTCGTATCCTTGTGCATTAGTCCGATTAATCGTGATACGATCAAATAATTAATTGATAACAAACTTACATATTTTTTAGAAAAAAATACACATACCCCCTCAAATTGATCCATTGTCAATGTTTTATCTAAACTACAAAAAAATGTCAATGTCAACCTCTCAATGACAAAAATATGCTTCATAAAATTAAAAAAAAGAAAAAAAAAAAAAAAAGAAAAAAAAAAAGAAATTATAATTATAACAAAATAAAAAAATAAAAAAAAAGTTTGAAAAACCAAGGGGGTTCATTGTAATTTTTTAAATTTTTGTAAACAATTAATTTTTTTTTATTTGTTTTGGAATTTATAAGAATACTTTAGTCTTTTTTTTTTTTTTTTTTAAATATTAATAAAGAAATATATATATATATATATGAAGGAAAAAAAAAAGAAAAAAAAAGAAAAGAAAGAGAGGCCAAAGTTGGTCAACCGCACATATATATATATATATATATAAGAAAAAAAAAAAAAAAAAAAAAAGGCCAAAGTTTGCCAACCACCCAACCCATAAAGCAATTCTAATTAATGGAATCTGGCATGCAGTACTCCCATTCACGACTAACTAGGCTATTTACCACCAAAAAAAAAAAAAAAAAGTAAAAGAAACACAACTTCCACTAGTTGCACGCGGGAGACTTTCCCGCACAAACTAAAACTTGTTTGTTATATATAGTTTAAGAAGCAGAATAAAAAAAAAAAATGTAATTGACACAATTTTTTATTAAAAAAAATTATTTATCATTAGTGATGACTTACGTAGTCCCTAATTAATATGCAAAATATCATTAGCGACGACACAATGTCGTTGTTGTTGTGTGCACATTAGCGACGACACAATGTCATCGCTGTTGTGTGCACAATAGCAACGACACAATGTCGTCACTGTTGTGTGCACCATTAGCGACGACACGATGTCGTCGTTGTTGTGTGTACATTAGCGACGACACTGAGTCGTCGCTGTTGTGTGCACCATTAGCGACGACACAATGTCGTCGTTGTTGTGTGCACATTAGCGACGACACTGAGTCGTCGCTGTTGTGTGCACCATTAGCGACGACACAACATCGTCACTAATGTGTACATCATTAGCGACGATAGTGTATCTCGGGAGGCATTTTTAGCAACCATTATTTGTAATAATAGCGACGACAACTGTTGTCGCTAATAGTCATTATCAGCGACGAAATAAAAAGTCGTCGCTATTTAGTCTTTAACGACGAAGTTTTAGCGACCACTTTTGCGACAACCAAAGTCGTTGCTAATAGTCAATAGCAACCACTTTAAGGGCTATAGCGACGACTCAGGGTCGTCGCTAAAGACCATTTTTCTTGTAGTGACTTTAAGGCCAAAAAGCGTTTATTACCTCACATGCGGATAGCGGATAATAGCCACATTTAATAACTGCGCAAATGCGGATAGTAATCGCATAATGCAAATGCATATACCTAAAAGTGATAATCGTATTATGCGAACGAGGATGCGAATATTAGAGATATCTACATCCGCGTTATTACCCCTACATAGAAGAGTGAGTTTTAGTTCATTGGGCTTTTGAATTTTAAGGATATTCAAGTCCTTCAATTTTGATCCGACCATGATTCGAAACATACAGTATATGGGACAAGGATATATGAGATGTAATAGGTTTTGCCTCCAACTTGTTGGTGCGTTCCAACAGATCAAGTATGCAGGATGCAGCGTCAAGGGTGTGTTCGGTAAACAATTGGGTTTTTTTTTTTAAATGGGTTAAATATGGTATTGGTACATGTAGTTTAAAGTTTTTATTTTTTGCCCTTTGTACTTCAATTCGTATCACAGATGATACCTAAACTATGGAAAAAGATGGAAATAATACCTCCGTCCAAAAACTAACAGTATTGACGGATATTGACACGTGTCTATTCTCAGGTATTGACACGTGTCTATTCTCAGGTATTGACATGTGTCTTATGCATTAAAAACATTTAAAAACTTTTGAAAAAAATTAAAATTAAAAGTTTTTTTTTTAATAAAAAAAATAAAAAAAAAACACAAAAGGAGTGGTGGCTTAGCCACCCCTTGGCCGGTCTGAGGATGGCCGAACTACCCGCGTGGCCTATGGGGGTGGTTCGGCTACACCTTGCTTCTTTCTTTCTTTCTTTCTTTCTTTCTTTCTTTCTTTTTTTTTTTTTTTTTTTTTTTTTAAAGTTTTATTATTTTAAGTTCTTTAATTTTAAAGCCTTTTATTTTTAGTTTTTTAATTTTTTTAATGCATAGGACATGTGTCTGCATCTAAGAATAAACACGTGGACAACCGTTAGTTTTTAGACAGATGTACTATCTCCGTCTTTTCCCATAGCCCATATATCATTTGTGATACGAATTAAAGCACATAGAGCAAAAAATAAAAACTTTAAACCAGAGGTACCATTATATAAAAAATATAATGTTTTGGAGTTCACTTTTTTCAAAAAGAAAAAAACATTGAATGATTTTGCCAAACATAGCTTAAGATAGCAGAAGACTTCTCTCTCTCTCTCTCTCTCTCTCTCTTGGATGGGACTGGGCTTAGGTCAAGATTTAATTCCATTTTTTTTTTATGAGAAAGAAAGAGAGATAATGAAATTAAATTTGGATCATTTGAAAAACTACAGTGTGTATATATATGCTGTTGTTTGTTTACATTACCTCAGCCATATTTAAATGGACAGTTTTCCTCTAAACTTCATCCAACCTAATCTATAAAAATGATATATCCCTTGAGCATGGAAAAAACAATTTTTTTTTTTTTTTTAATAAAAAGGACAAAGTTTGAATGAATTTTATTTATAAAAAAAAAAAAAAAAAGCATGTGCATTTCATGTGCTATTAAAAAAAAATGATACATGTCATTTTTATAGATTAAGTTGAAAAAAGTTCTTCCAACAATTAGAAGAGCACAAAGCAACAAAGCACAAACAAATAAAAGATAGAAAACAACTCCAAAATTGTTATAAAATTAAAGAAAATAACAAGACAAGATAAAGAGATTGCAATATGTGAAACTAGCTCTTCAGAAACTATGTATGATTCTTCTATATTATTGTGTGTCATTACATACAACTTAATACTCCATTTTATAGACATTGAAACATAATGGGAGGTTAATGAATACGAAATGTTAATACATGAATTAAAATGCTACATCAATACATTATATGAATGTTATGGAATTCTAAAAGATGATATGAATGTGTAGAATTCCAAGAGTTGTCATCCACCAAATGCATGAGTGCATTTATAACACTCCCTATTGGATGACCATACACTAAGAATATGTCTCTTTAAAACCTTGCTAAGGAAAACCCGGTGAGAAAAAACTTGTGGCGAAGAAAAAAGAGTACATTATTCTTGTGTGCTGTCATATGCTTTAGGACTACCTCATTAAAACCTTGCAAATGAAAACCCAATGGAAAAAACCTTAGTGAAGGAAAAATAGTACAATCAGCATAACCTTTTTCCTCCCCCTCATTAGCATGACGAACTTCAATTGTTTATGATGAAAGATCATTGAGCTGTTGCATTCCAATGTTATTTACAAACTTCTTAAATGTTGCAGTTGATAATGTTTTGGTAAATAAATCTGTCAAATTGTCACTTGATTGTATCTGATTCACATCAATATCACCACTCTTCTAGAGTTTATGTGTATAAAAGAATTTCGGTGAAATATGTTTTGTTCTATCACCTTTAATATATCATCTTCTAATCTTTGTGATACAAGCAACATTATCTTCATATAATATTGTCAAACTATCTTTGATCGTGGATAAACCACACTTTTCTCGAATATGTTGAATTACTAATATTAGCCATATGCATTCCTAACTTGCTTCATGAATTGCAATAATCTCTAAGTGATTTGAAGAAGTAGCAACAAGTGTTTGCTTGATAGATCTCCATGAAATAGCAGTACTTCCACATGTAAATAGATATCTTATTTGAAATCTATCTTTATGTGGATCAGAAAGAAAACCCGCATCAGCATATCCAACTAACTATGAATTTGAACCTTTTGAATAAAATAATCTCATGTCAGTTGTTCTACAAAGATAACGTAGAACATGTTTAACCTCTTTCCAATGCCTTCGAGTTGGTGCAGAACTATATCTTGCTAGTAAATTAACTGAAAATGCTACATCAAGTCGTGTGCAATTTGTAAGATACATCAAAGTACCAATTGCACTAAGATATGGTATTTCAGGACCAAGAATTTCTTCGTCACCTTCTCGATGGCAAAAAGGGTCTTTTCTCACATTAAGTGATCGAACAACCATTGGAGTGCTCAAATGATGAGCTTTCTCCATGTAAAAGTGCTTCAGGACTTTTTCTGTGTATGTTGACTGATGAACAAGAATTCCATTTGGAAAATGTTCAATCTGTAAGTCAAGACAAAATTTTGTCTTTCCAAGCTCTTTCATCTTAAACTCATTTTTTAAATAAGTGGCAGTTTTTGTGAGCTCTTCTAGAGTTCCAACAAGATTTAAATCATGTATGATAGCAAATTCAGATTATGATTTCTTAATGAAAACGCATGGACAAATTGGATTATTCTCAAATCTTTCTTTCAATAGATATTCACTAAGATGATTGTAGCACATGCATCCAGATTGCTTTAACCCTTATAAAGATCTTTGTAGCTTGATAGAATAAATACTTCTAGATTTGAAATTATATGTTTCAGGCATTTTGTATCCTTCAGGGATTTTCATGTATATATCATTATCAAGTGATCCATATAAATATGTTGTAACCACACCCATTAAATGCATATCCAAACTTTCTGTAACTACCAAGTTAATCAAAAATTGAAATGTAATTGTATCCACTACTAGGGAATATATTTCTTCATAATCAATACTAGGTTTTTACAGGAAACCTTGTGCAACAAGTTTTGCTTTGTATCTCACAATTTTATTTTTCTTATTACGTTTTCGTACAAATACCCACTTATATCTAACAGGCGATACACCTTCAGGTGTTTGGACCACAGGTCCAAATACTTCACGTTTTGCTAGTGAGTTTAATAATGCTTGAATTGCTTCCTTCTACATTGGCAATCATTTCTACGTCAATATTCTTCGACAGATTGTGGTTAAATATCATCATTACTTCTGGTAATGTCAAATGCAACTTTAAATGAAAATATGTTGTCAACAACAGTTTTGTTTCTATCCAATATTTCTTTTATACTTATATAATTTATTGAGATCTTATTATTTTCAGGTATCTGTTCATCTTCAGGCGATAACTCTTCAGGAGATTCCTCTTCAAGAGATTCTTCTTCAGGGGATTCCTTTCTAGGAAAATTTTGTGCAGAAAGTTTAGATGAATCAATTTTCGTTGCGTGTTTTGTGGGTAAGGCTTCTTAAGGAGTGCCGATTTCATTTCCTTGTACTTTTCTCTTACGGGGAATCTTATCATTTGCACCAATAGGTCTTCCACGCTTCAGGCGTGTCTTAGACTCATTTGCTGTTGTATTAATTGATTGTCTTACAGGAACTTCTATCTTTGCTGAAGTATTAGCAGCTGGAATGCGGGACTTAACTATTTCCTTGTTGTCAGTAAATGGATCCGGTAATTGATTTATAATATTCTGCAAATGAATGATGATTTGAACTTCTAGTTCACATTGATTTGTACGAAGATCAAAATGAGATAACGTCGAATTATTCCAAGTGATTTATTGTCGTGCTTCTGGTAACGAATTTTCTCTCCCTAGTGATGTGAATATGTTTTCATTAAAATCACAATTTTCAAAACGTGCTTTAAAAATATCATTAGTTAAAGGCTCAAGGTATTTAATAATAGATGGCGAATCAAAACCAACATAAACCCCAAGTCTATGTTGAGGTCCCATCTTAGTGTGCTGAGGTGGAGCAATTGGAACATATACAGCACAATCAAAAATGCGAAAATGATAAATAATTGGTGGTTGGCCAAATGCAAGTTGCAAAGTAGAATATTTTTTGGTAAGATGTTGATTTAATTCGAACTAATAATGCATCATGTAATATTGCATGCCCCCAAGTAAAAACAGGTAGTTTTGATTTCATAAGCAAAGGTCGAACAATTAACTGAAGTCGTTCAATAAACGATTCAGTTAAACCATTTTGAGTATGTGTATGAGCAATAGAATGTTCAACATTAATACTGATTGATATGCACTAGTCATAAAATGCTTGAGATGTAAATTCACCCGCATTATCCATTCGATTAGATCGAACTGAATAATCAGAAAATTGTGCCCGTAATCTAATTATTTGAGCAAGAAGTCTAGCAAATGCAATATTACAAGTAAAAAGCAAGCAAACATGTGACCATCTAGTTGATGCATCTATTAAAACCATTAAATATCTAAATGACCCACATGGAGGGTGAATCGGCCCACATATATCCGCTTGAATCCTTTGTAAAAATGATGGAGATTCAACAATTATCTTAGAAGGGGATGGTTTGCTAACAAGTTTACCTTGAGAACATGTAGCACAAAGATAATCACTTTGTAAAAGAATTTTCTGGTCTTTTAAGGGATGCCCATGAAAGTTCTCAATTATTCGATGCATCATAATTGTTCTCGAATATCCAAGACAATCATGCTAAAGTATAAACATCTTTGGATTAGAGCACTTCTAGTGCATCACAACATATGATTCAATTGTTCTTATTGTTGTGTAATACAACCCGGAAGAGAAAGCTGACAATTTTTCCAATATGAGCTCGTGGCCCAAAATTATTGAAGTAATATAAAGATATTTGTTACTGCCTTCATTAGTAGTTTTAATATGATAACCATTTAGACGGATATCCTTAAAACTGATTAAATTTTCTTCTAGATTTAAAAGAATACAAAGCATTGTTAATTCATTTTTTTTTTTTTTTACAATATGATATTCGTTCTTCTAGAGCCTTCAATGAGGTTTGATGAACCTGATATTGTATTGATACTAGCTTTGTTTAATATTAAATATTGAAAATATTTCTTATCTTGAAAAATCATCCCATGAGTATGACTCATGCCTCCATATATAAACAAAATATATATTAAATTTCATTAGTCGAAAAGAAAAGAATAAAATACAAATAAAGTTAGCAATGTAAACATGATGTGATTAAGATATAATGAAAACATATTAATATCCAATCAAAATATCAGTTTTTCTGTTAGAGTCTACAAAGAAATTAGAAACATCAAGATGAGTGATACCATCTCCATTTAGAATATCAAGAAAAATAGGAGGATCTACAGGATCACTGTGATTAAGAAAATTCATTTCAATCTCTTTTTCTTTCTCTTTTATGGAGGCTTGATATAGGTCTGCTAGATATTTAGGCGTACAACAGGTATGTGTCCAATGTCCTTTTATACCACACCTGTAACATTTATCTTCATAGTTCTTTGTAGGTTTGTTCTGTAAACCTTTTTTTTTTTCATTTGTTTTGCCTCAGTGTAGTTCCACTTCTGGTGGAAGTGAGCATTGTTTTGGTAAGAATTACGAGTACGTTCCCCTTGACCTCCATAATATTTTTTCTACCACGTCCACATCCACAACCACGGTTTCCTTTATTACCATAAAATGAAGTTCAATTTACTTTAGGAAATAGTGTAAAATTCGTCGGACGAGATTGGTGATTTTTCATTAATAACTCGTTGTTTTGCTCAGCCACTGTAAGACAAGATATTAATTTGGAATATCTTGTGAAATTACACTCTCGATATTGCTATTGCAGGAGCACATTCGAGGCATAAAATATGGTATATATCATCATAAGTGACTTTCTTCACCATACAGTTTTAATTGTGAACTGATTTTAAAGAGTGTAACTTTAGGTGCATCCAGCCATAATGAGCTTTTGAAAGGATAACTATCTTCTGGTGCTCGTCTCTCTCCCTTAATTTATTGCACAAGGTCAATGGATCTTTTTCTGTAAGGTACTCATTTTTTAATTTATCATGCAGATGATGGCAAAAAAAAAAAACCATTGTTTTAGCGCGATGCTGCTGGGATGCTTGATTTTCATTCTTAATAGTATTTTCAAGATTCATAGCATTATAATGATAATATTTTAGTTCATATTAATCTCACATGGATCATAAGATTCATATGTTATAATATGATTCTTAAAACATTAAAAATTTGTAAGTACATGTTAGAATGTTAATTAACAAAATAGATAATAAGACTACTAAATCTAGGAGACTTACAATGAATTAAGAATATCCCACAGACAGCTTTTGATGTTGAAGATCAAAAGAACACAACAACTGGCTAAAGCTTCGTGTTGATAACGTGTTGTAAAATTAAAGAAAATAACAAGACAAGATAAATAGATTGCAATATGTGAAACTAGTTCTTCAAGAACTGTATGATTCTTCTCTATTATTGTGTGTCATTATATACAACTCAATACTCCCTTTTATAGACATGAAATCCTAATGGGAGGTTAAGAAATATGAAATGGTAGTACATGAATTAAAAGGCTACATCAATATATTATATGAATGTTATGAAATTCTAAAAGATGACATGAATGTGTAAAATTCTAAAAAATAGAACTAAAAAGTCATCTACCAAATGCATGAATGCATTCATAACATAAATAGATTTGAAGCCATTAGTTATAAAAAGGTAAAAGTGTATGGTTCAGTTTACTTAAAAAAAAATTAATAATAATTTGAATTGAGGCCTTTTAACTTTTTAAAGAAGTGAATGTTTTTGGTAAATATTCACGAACTATCCAAAACAATAGTAAAAAATAAAATTTGTTTGAGCACTGCTGAGTGCTGAGAATGGATGATTTTACATAGATCTAATTTCTATTTTTCATTTTGTTCACATGTACACGGCAATTCTCATACTAGTAGGAACAAAATTTGATGATTTTACTTAACAAAAAAATAAACAAATAATAATAAAAAATTTGATGATTTTGTTAGACTTCCACCAGAGTTGCAATGGACAATCTTGATGAGGTAATTAAGTGAATTTAGGGCTATAATTGACCCAAGTCGAGTCAAGTATTGATTGTTCAAGTCCAGTTCGTTTAATTTTTATTTTATTTTATTTATTTATTTTGTACACGAGTAGAACTTGAACATATTATCTGTCCAAACTCTGTTAATTTATTTTTTGAACGAATTCGAACTTATTCATGAGCTAATGGATTTATTTAATCATTTTACATATAAAGTAAATGTTTTGATCGTTTATTTTTTTTAAAAAAAAATTAATACTAATTATTAGTTATTTTTAATTATGGTTAAGATTTATTGTTTGAGTAATAAGAAAAATTATCTCAAATCTTAAATAATCTAATCTCACTTTTATATGTTTATCTTGTAGTATATATATATATATATATATATATATATATATATATATATATATATATATATATATATATATATATATACAATCATACCACACATATATATACATACATAAGCTCACTAATATACACAAAAAGACACTTATATCTATATCTAGAAACGATTACAATAATTCACCTTATATTTATTGCATTACGAAAGAACATTTCTTTTTTGGTCCTTTTTTTTTTTTTTTTGAAGACTTAATATATTCTAATTACAAAGCTAAAAATAATATTATAAAAATAAAATTATACGAGCTTATATGAGTCGAGGAGAGCCTAAATTTATACGGGCCTCAATCTTTTGTTCAAGCTCTGCTTGTTTAATAAACGAATCAATCCCAAGCATGTTTACGAGTAACTCTGCTTCACTGCTTGCTTACATCCCTGAGTGCATCATGTAAACGACAATTCTCATATTTATTCACACGTAGACTGCTATATGACTATCATTCGACAGTAAAATCAGCTTTTGGATTAGCATTTGTAAAAAGAAAAAAAAGGAACTAATGATTGCTTTTTACTATCACGTCATCCCAGTTGTATGCAGTCATAAACAGTCTATAAATAGCATTACCTTTATAATTATCATCACATAATTGTTTCTTGCTTGGATTGAAAAGAGGGAAAAGAATAGAAAAAAGAAAAAGAAAAATAAAAGACAGTAGATTTTCTTCTTGAAGTGAAGAGGAAGAAATCCAATATGAATGTTAACCAAACAATGTATAAGCATCAATAACAGAGCCACCAACCCACTTCGGGTTTTGCATCCAATAAAACAGAGACAATATGAAATTAGACCTAATCCGTTCCTATCCTCTGCCCTCACCGACCAGCCTAACAGTACAAAATATATCCCAAAACAGGTATGGCTTTGATTGTTAAATCATTTTTTTCTTTTTAATTTCTTTTTTTTTAAAAAAAAAAAATAATAATAAAAAATTTAAAATATAAAATACTTACAAAATACTTAAAACTATTTTTTACCTTTAAGTTACATCAAAATATTTTTTAAATAAAAAAAACAACTTCTAGAAAAGTATTAACGAACGGAGTTATTATCTCTAAAAAAAAAATGCCCTTATTTTTTAAAAAAAAGTTAATGAGGTTTATTCATTCAAGAGAGGGTCATAATAATAATAATAATATATAATGAATAAATCCTCTGTAATCAGCCTAGAACGAGATACGAGAATTCAATCTCATAATCTCCAAAATCCATCCAAAAATTAAGTTTTGAAATTCTCTATACAACATGCATTATTAACTCAATCAAACCCAATTCTAGCAAGAAAGTGCATTTTAAAATAAAATGCTAAAAGGCCTACTAAATAGCATTTTAGCCGGCAGGTTAGTTTAGGCTTTTGGAGTCGCATAACCTCTCCCCTTAGAGAGGTGGTGGTCCATTCTTTCACCAGTATCTCAACTCCAAAAGGAAGAGATAATTCAATCTAAGGAAAATAAGTAAATATTATATCCAACCAAAAAGATGTAAAAAAGGAAACTGAAAAGAAAAAATAAAACCTACCTCAAAATAGTCTTCATCTGATTGAACTGAAACTGGACTTTACTGGATTGGAAATCATTAGAGAAGTCAGCAGCATGCATTTCTTTTTTGCTAGGAGACCTGCAATGTATTTTATTTCTTCTTTCATGTTACAAACAAAACGATCAGTACCAAGCTTCAGGTGGCACTGAGTCACAGGATCTCAACTGGTAAAAGGGTTAAATTTTGGTTTTAAACGACTCATCTGTCAGTGGCTTGAAAGTTGAAACTATACATCATTAAGTTCAATTTCTCTCATGCTGTTAACTATATCTTCAACTCTCAAAGACATGAATTGAGCATGATCCTCAAGATCTTTGAGAATCAAGTATAGCTGTTGTCGGAGTGCTGAAGATCGCACTCTTTCATGCTGAACCTCATCATATAGATCCTGGATCTTTTTATCCTTCTCTTCCTACAAACAAGTTTTACACTTGAAACATTAGCTAGTTGAAATGAGGATAAAAAACTAAGGAAAAATTGCTAGACTGATCTCTCGAGTTTGAGTTTGTATCAAATTGATCACTTGGGCACAAAAATTATCTTAAAACTCCTTGTGTAAGCCTTTTGTATCAAATTGATCTATTCTGTCTATTTTTTCTGATGGAGTCCTTTTGAAATTATAATTTTACCCCAAATTAAAAGATAAAGAAACAAAAGTAAAATAAAAACATTTTTTTTTTAAAAAAAAGAAAAAAAAGAAAAGGAGGGGGCAGCCTCTCACTAATAAAGGGCAGCCTCCTCCCACATTGGGGTGGCGGGCCACCCTTTTGTGAAGGGAGGCTTACTACAAGGAGCTATAAGATAATTTTTGTACCACAAAGATCAATTTGATACAAGTCTAAACCCCATAGATCAATTTAGTAGAGAATATGAATAAAAGAAAAGCATTTAAGTAGAGGGAGGTATACTAAATCAACAATATGCAACTCAACATTATCACAATCTATTGAGATTACATGGGTTTAGTACCTTATGGATTTTGTTATATCACTTACATACATTCCCAAACACTTTCTCATGAAGCTGAACACTTTCTACTACCAAGTAAGACTCTAATCGAGTCGAGTATTGAATGTTTAAGCTTTGGTTCGTTTAATTTTGTTTCGAGCATGAGCTGAACTTGAACTTATCACTAAGTTAGTTATATGATTATGATGCGAATCCACTAGTAACAAAACATAGAAAATAATAAATCGGCTACTTCGAGAGAACCGTGATCTCCAATGGCTACTCCGAGGGAGCCTTGACCTCCAAAACACAGAAAATTGTATTCTAAGAAATAATAATCAACTCATACTTTTCTTATTGATTGCTCCCCTTTAATTCGAGAAATAATATATTATGGTTTACATAATAAACTAATTAGGTCTTGACTTCTAGGACTATGGCAAATCTAATAAGGAATGCATCTAACTCTTTATTGGACTATAAAATCTACGGAGATGTACTCCTCATTGGACTCTAGCATGGCATGGAAAATATCAAATAATTATGATCATATTAGTTTAAGCTTAGTTTATTTATTTTTCGAACAAAATCGAGATTGTTCGTGAGTTGTTCAATTAACATATTCATTTCTCATATAAAGTAAATATCGTCATCGTTTATACTTCATAAATTCATACTAATTATTAATTTATTAACTATTGTTAAGATTTTATCCTTCAAATTAATTAGATTTTATCTCTATAGACTTATCATAAAATAGATTATTTATATTATATCTTACGACCTTATTTATTATCTTAAACAATCAAATCTCGAGTATATATATATAGACATACACATATATCTATATCAAGACTCACAATCACAAACATTCAAGATAAAATTTATCACATTAGAAAGAGGATTCCCACTCAACTTTTTAAATGCTTAAGAAGTTCTTATTACAAAGTTAAAAACAATACTATAAAATATAGCAAAATAAAGTTATATGAGTTTATAGGAGTTTATACAAGTCGAGCTCGAACAACTCAATTTGTTTACAATCCTACTACTAAGAAACAAACAATCAAAGTGCCCCCATGCTTGGCTCAAGTGGAAAGGGGTGGGGATGTGATTTGTTTCAGGTTCAGATCTCACAAATCAAGACCATCCCCTTCTCAACAGAAAACTTTGGGTTATTTTATAAATTTGGCCACCTCAAAAGTCAGCAAAATGAATTATGTTTACATTAGTGAAGAAACTTTTTTCCTTTCAATTTTATTGGATGTTCTCAAACGGAGTAGTGAAGAAACATTTTTCATAATCTTAGGGCATTTACCATGGTAAACAAAACTGCTACTGTACTCCCTCCTGTTGTTCACTAACAGATCCTGGGGTATTTACCACGGTAAAGAACAAAACCTATGAACTTGTCATGGCATGCTGTCCTATATATTATTTTGTACAGTATAGGCATACGATTTACTAGTCAGTCTACATGATATAATATATTAACCATGTATTGGCAGCTGCTACATCTTCCCATAAGGTAATTGCTCTAAAAAAATTAAAAGAAAAATAGCAATAGTAAAAATGAAGTGAACTGGACCAAATACCTATGACACACTTTGATAGAAGTTTTCCACCTTTTCTTATGGCAAAATTTTTCTTTTGGTAAGTTTGTTTCCACTGTAATTCTATACAAATTGTAAGGGTGGCTTACAAACAAAATGCCCATCAAGCAAACTCTAAAACTCCAACCTGCCACAATCATCAAGACTAAACTTCCGAATCTCTTAATCAGCATGACTACAGTAATATAGCAGTAGATTCCAAATTAAAACCCCAAAAGTCCTAAATAACTCAGAAAGCTAATGTTGGGAAAGCATCATGAGGTAATAGCAAACCAAATGTAGCAGAATCTGTCAGATATTGAGCCAATGGAGCAGTGAAGCAATGGGCTTCTATAAACAAATTGCACGAGGGAGGCTATTAACTAGAGATGGGTTCAATGGTCGGGTGAAAAAACAAAGGACTGAAGCTTTTGCTGATGAAGAAGCAGTATTTGACTAACCAAAAAAAAAATCACTTCCAAAAGTAAGAAGAACTATTTGCGTTGACCATGCTGCCAGATGCATATGCTTGAAAATTTACAAGATTACTGGTTTTCTTGAAAAATGTTTTACCAGATTCTGTTACAACCTCCAACTATATTCATACAATTTTGAGTTATAAAAGAATTCAACATCAATCTTATTCAAGGCAACCTTGAGCAATCAAGAAATTAAAAAATATTCATTTATAGCAAAAGTGTGAAATATAGAGGGAAAAAAAACATTGAACTACAAAATTTAGTGGGAAGATATTGAATCACATATAACTGTGTGCACACACACACATAGATCACATTTAAGGGTAGGACCATATCCAAGCCACCTTCTCCCAGGATCCCATTTAAGTGGGACCAACACTATCATAAACAACACTAAACCACCATGGGGGGCACATTAAACAATCTTCAGTTTTCCATCAAAATCTTGGTTTATGTGCCTTCACATATTTATGATATTTGTGGGTTACAGCTAAAAGAGATGAACTAAACCTAACACTTGGTCACTATTAGGAGCATAGGAAAATCCTCTACGTTTAGCTTACACCTTTTTGGAATTTAGAGTGCCATATCTATCCAATGGGCGATAAACCATAAAGTCTATAACATTGGACAATAACTAGAGGGTGTAATTATCACAAAGGATTTCCAAATAAAATCCTGAGTAACGATAAAGGCTAAATTGTTCAATTTAAATTAAGACAAAAAAATAGGGTAGGGGTCAAATTGATTTATAAACCATCTTTAAGATCTGTATATCAGTCATAGACATACCTCACTAAGTATATTTACGATTGGCAGTTCACCAGGAAATTTACAATGAGTCATTAGCTTGTGGTTGTGCTCTCGTACAAACTTGGTAACAACCCATGTACTTTCATCCCTTGCTGCCAACCTGATCATCGCTTTGCACCCTTCTCTTGTAATTGGCCGCGGAGGAAGAACTCTGTCTTTTCTCAGGGTATGCTTTGCAGCACGGAAACCTTCTCTTGAACAAACAAAGTCCCGCCCTATTATAGCCATGTTCTTTAGCGAGTGTCTGATCCGATTCGTTCTTATGGTGAAACCCATACACTTGGCATAATCATAATAGAAATCCCTTGCATCATCTAATGATGGGAAAGTCATCCCCGTATATGGTTCCAAGCTTTCTGCACTTAAACCTGCTGTTGACGGTTCTATTAGACTAATGTGATCATTCACAACAGTGTTTGAATTACAATGCTGCAATAGCCCATCTTCTGTGCCTTTAAGTTCATCAGAGTTTTCTACGGTTTCATCATCAGAACCCCTATCACCGTATAGAAAGTCATGTACACCATCAATGCTCGCCATTATGTACCTACAATATGGAACATCCAATTAATAATGATCTCCAACTTCACAAAGTATGGATTTTGCGGTCACCAAAGCAGACACTTCATGTTTATATTCTGCAGATTCATCTCACTACCTACTTTTATCCCATGTTCCGATTTAAAACAAAACAAGTATGAAATCTGATTCAACTCCAATATGCATCAACTTGCTTTTTTTTTTTTAATAAATAATTCATCTTATTAGAAAGCTCAAAGGGGTGCAACCCAAATATACATGAACTATACAAGAGGAACATTTCGCACTTGTATACAAAAGGAATACACGTTTATATTCTGCAGATTCATATCATTACCTACTTTTATCCCATGTTCCAATTTAAAACAAAAACAAGAACCAAATCTGATTCAACTCCAAGATGCATCGACTAGCTTTTTTTCTTTTTCTTTTTTATATATATAAGTAATTTATCTTATTAGAAAGCTCAAATACACAGGAATGTACTATACAAGAACCCTCAACTAAGGAATCTAAATACACAGAAAGTATACAAGAGAGACCCTCAACTATAGAGAAGTAAAAGAACATGAATCCTCAAAATCTAAGAGACTAAAAAAACAAGAAAACTGGTGTTAGCTACCACCCAAACATAAAGAGATTTGAACATTACAGCTTTTAATTCTAATACCGATTTCTCATAATGTTCTTAACTAAAAATAACGGCTCAAAATATCAAGATCAAACAAAAAGCAAGTAACAAATAAGCAATTATAACATTACAAGTAGAACAACACTATTCAAAAAAACAAAAGAAAAGTCCCTCTGCAATTCACTGGAATTTATCTCAACAGTAAGAAATTGAAGTCCCCATGCACTTAATATCTACACAAAATTTTCGACAACTTTTAATTTTCCTTATGGTTTTTTTTTTTTTTTTTTTACTGTTCTTAGTGATCTAAAACTTGACAAGAATTACCTATCATGGTAAATGCAGCTTAAATTAATTTAAAAAAAAAAAAAAACCATACTTTGACATTACATTGACCATAAAGTTCCGAGAAAATTTAGATTGGCTTAGCTTATTTCTCAATGTCAAAGTAGCTATTTGATTTCAGAAAAGCTCAAATCCATCTATGATGCAATCACATCAGAAACAACAACAGAGTTCATACATCAAAAAATTACCCAGTAGCAACATCACTTTTATATACACACTTTACTTTTCTTTTTCTTCTATTCCAACAAATGAAAGAGAAATAATTTTTTTTTTTTAAAAAAAAAAGGAAAAAAAAGAAAAAAAAAAAGAGCTTACTCTTTTCGTCGTACGGAAACAGAATTGGACCCCGCAAGGTCTGAACTGCTTTTCTTCGGTTACCTTGTCTAAGAGATTGATCAATTTGATCACAGAGAGAGAGAGAGAGAGAGAGAGAACGGATTTCGAGGGAGGCGTGGTTGATTTGTGATCTAACGGCAGGCGACGGAGGACGAACAAACGTCAGTGAAGCATGATGGAGTTCCTCTACAAGGCCGTACTAGATTACGGACCTGGGCCATTGTTTGGGTTCCCAGATTTAAATCCAACAGCCCATTTTTTGTTCTACAGAATGGGGTTGACAATCGAATTTTCTAATTATCTAAATAAAAAAACAGCTAAATTATACTTTTAGATTTTTAAATTTAAAAAACAGCTATGTTTTATTTAATTCCTAATTTTTGAAAGAGAAACTATGTACTCCAGTTTTAATCATATGACAAATAAGAACTTAAATTTTTAATTTTGACAAATAAATATATATAAATTTTGACCATTTGATAAATAAATCATTCCATCGTATTTTTCATTCAACAGGAATTTAAGTTATTTATTTCTGAGTTATCACACTATGCAACATATCTACATTATGTCCAAAAATATTTTTAAAAAAAAAAAAAAAAACTAAAGAGGAGGCAGGTATTTTCTTTTTTCTTCTTTTTCTTTTATGTTTTTGTTTTCTAATTTTTAGGTATAATATGCATATGTTGCATTTGCTATATTCCTTACTCTCTTTTTTATTTTTTGGCTATATTTTCCTGCAAATCATATGGAACCTTTGTAGAATGATTTATTTTATTTTTTTCCGAGTCATGGTTTTTACTATTGTCATTAATTTTTTTTTTTTTTTTGAACAGGTCATTAATTATTAAATAGGGGCTACCTCAATCTGGTAGAGGGGTGGTCGAGTGGCTACCCCGATTTAGTTGGGGCGGCCGTGCAACCACCTTTTTTTTTTTTTTTTTTTTTTTTGTTCTTTTAATTTTCTTTTTATAAATAAGAAGTCACCACTACATATTTTTGGGTTTTTTTCAAAAATAAGTGTACTTCATATAAAACCTTTTCTCAAGTTTGAACCCCATCATAATACACTTCTAAAGACATTTCTCCCCTTTATTTCATATAAAAACAATTTTTCAAACAAAAAATACTTGCCCCAAATATATTAACAAACAATTAAGGACTTTCGTTTCCTGGAAATGATATGAACTATAGTCGACATCATTATTCATCGTCCAAATCAAAAGGAAGAGCATGTCCCGTGTGTCGAAAAGGTACTTTCTTTTGCCTTGCTTTATAAATGTCAATACTATTAGACATGTAATTTCTTACTTTAATGTTTATTCCTTTGGCATAAGGAATTGTAATGGTGTTGGTGAGTCAATCAATGTTACGTGATTGCGTAACGGATTTAGTAACTCGACCTTCGGGAAGAATAGAAGCAGAATTATGCTTCTTGCTCTTACCTATTTTGCTAATTTTGAAAGAACTAGTAGTAGAAAATTAGAGGATCCTAGGACTCTTTGTCAAACACAAGGTTTATATTAATTCTTTGATAACATTAATAAACAATGTTCATCTCTTTAAATAGATGAATGACCTTAGTAGGATTGAATCACAGACAAAACATTCCTTTCACGACACTAACACTGTAAAGCTATCTAAGATAAAGCATTAACATAGGACTTTACTATTCTAATTGAAAGCAATAACATAATCATGCAGATAAAGCTAAAGATACCTATTGCATATATCTACTCTTGCTATAAACATTGGCCACGTTGAGGGAGCAAGACTCCTAATAAACATTAATAACTGAAACTGTCCAGCAAGAATCCTAACCTAACAACACTAATAACAAATCAATAACAAAGCAATAACATAGACATAAAACTCCTATCCAAATACCCAAGATACCCGACTCAATCAACCTTTACTTGTTCATTCCCTAACATTCCTCCCTTTTTGAAAAGTCCTTGTCCTCAAGGACAACTTCCGTAAATTGCTGCTCCATAACACTACTTTTCTCCCATGTAGCATTTGCAGGACTATAGCCACGCTAGTGAATCAAAACTTCCTTCTTGTGAGCTGCACCTTGAGAGTCCAAAATAGCTTGGGGAACTATCACACGCTCAGCATAAGGTGCCTCGGGTAACTGAGTGTTGAATGATGTTGTTGGCCCCAAATGTTTTTTAAGCAAAGACACATGAAACACCAGATGTATTTTAGATCCCACCGGTAATTCCAACTTGTATGCTACCTTTCCCAACCTCCGTATCACACGATAGGGACCATAATACTTTGCTGCTAATTCCAAATTCAATCTCCTAGCCACAGTATGTTGCCTGTAGGGTTGTAGGCACACATAAACCAAATCTTCGACCTGAAATTCCCACTCTGTAAGACCCTTGTCATAAACCTGTTTCATCCAATTTTGAGCTTGCGCTAACTTGAGTCAAAAACCTTTCAAAATCTCATCCCGTTCCTCCAAAGTTTTTCCCACTGCCTCCACCCGAGCTATACCTGAAATATAAATAACCAAATTTGGAGGAGGCCAACCGTACACCAACTCAAAGGGTGTCTTCTTTGTACTAGAATGCCAACTTGTGTTATAAGTGTATTCCACCCATGGCAACCATTGAACCCATTCTGTTGGTTTATCACATGTTAAGCATCGTAAATACATTTCCAAGGTTCTATTGACTACCTCAGTTTGTCCATCAGTTTGGGGATGGTACACTGAACTAAAATTAAAACTAATACCTTGTAAACGAAACAACTCCTTCCAGAAATTTCTTGTAAAAATTGGGTCCCAATCACAAACAATAGATGAGGGCATTCCATGCAATTTGAAAATTTGTTCAAAAAACTCTCGAGCCACTGAAGGGGTTGAATATGGATGTTTCAGAGCCCTGAAATGTGCATACTTTGACAATTTATCTACCACCACAAAGATAACAAATTTACCTTGTGACTTTGGTAGCTCGTCTATGAAATCCATGGATATATCACTCCAGATTGAGGTAGGAATTGGCAAAGATTGAAGTAGCTCGGCTGGTAACATGAGCTCGGTTTTGTTACATTGACAAACATCACTCCCTTAGATATGATTTTATTTGTGCACACGCTCCAGGCCAATAAAAAACTGATTTGAGGCGATGCCACATTTTGTGAAACCCTTCATACGATCCACTATGGAACTTGTGAATTATGGCCTTTGTTAGCGGGGTTGAGCGCGTAAATAGATGCAGTCTTGATAAAAAAATCAATTCGGATTTAATACTCCATGAACCTGAAGCCATGCCCTATTGGATGCTTTCCACCATTTTTTTCAGCTCCTCTTCTTGCATGATTTCTTCCTTAATAGGTTCTACCCAATGAGGAACTGGGAGAGACAAGGTTGTTAACGTCCCATGGTCTATTCTTTAAAGGCCATCTGCAGCTGAATTTTCTAAACCTTTTTTATACTCAATAGAAAAATCATATCCAAGTAATTTCACTATCCATTTTTTATGTGCATCAGTAGTAATGGTTTGCTCCGGCCAGCAAGTGACGTAGACTCTTTTGATCAGTTCGAACTACAAAGCGTTGCCCCAATAAATATGGACGCCACTTTTGAATTGCTGCAATAAGAGCCATCATTTCTTTTTCATAGGTGGAAAGTGATAAATTTCTACCTTTGATCGCTTGACTGAAAAAAGCAATAGGTCTAGACTCTTGCATGAGGACAACCCCTACTCCTGTGCCTGATGCATCGCATTCTACCACAAATGTTTTGTTGAAATCGGGTAAGGCAAGAACTGGACCTGTAGTCATGGCTTGTTTTAAACTGCTGAAAGCTTGGCTAGCAGCTTCTGACCAAATGATGGCATCTTTTTTTAGTAACTGCGTCAGAGATGCGGCAATTGTTCCATAGCCCTGAATAAATTTTTTGTAGTAGCCAGATAACCCCAAAAATCCCCTTAGAGCCTTGATGTTGGTCGATTTGGGCCATTGCACCGTGGCTGCAACTTTTTCTAGATCCATAGCCACACCTTGGCTGGAAATCATGTGACCCAAATAGCTTATCAAACCTTGCCCAAATTGGCACTTCTCTCTGCGTACAAACAATTGATTAGTTTGTAAAATACCAAGCACTTCCCAAAGATGTAGCCTACGCTCAGCCCATGTCCTGCTATATGTTAAGATGTCATCAAAAAATACCAAGACATACCTTCGCAATAAGTGAGAAAAAATCACATTCATGAGAGCCTGAAACGTTGAGGGGGTGTTGGTTAACCCAAACGGCTCACTAGAAATTCATAGTGACCGTGATGAGTTCGAAATGTTGTTTTCTCAATGTCGTCGGTTGCCATGCGAATCTGATGGTAGCCAGACCTGAGATCCAATTTGGAGAAAGCTTGTGCTCCACTAAGCTTGTCGAGCAGCTCATCAATTACGAGAATTGGATATTTGTCCTTCACCGTAACATGGTTTAAAGCTCGATAATCTACACAAAGCCTCTAAGACCCATTATGTTTCTTCACTAATAACATCGGTGAGGAGTATGGACTAGTGCTAGGTTGAACCGCCCCTGATTGTAACAAAGCAGAAAACATTTTTTCAATTTCATTTTTCTGGTAGTAGGGATACCTGTAGGGCTGGACATTTGTTGGTCCACTTTCAAGTGTCAACCGAATCTGATGGTCGTGGCTTCTTGTAGGGGGTAATCCCTGTGGTTCTTTGAATAATTCATCAAACTCACTCAAGATGGTAGAAACCTGTTGGTCCAATGAATCTTCCCCTGTTTGTTGAGCCCCAAGCACAATTGCATGTAAACGCATCTGAACATGGTTCCTTTTTGGGCGAGGTTGAACGTGGCACACCCAGCCGCACCTTGTTCCTCTATTATACGATTTACTGGAGGCCGAATACCCCTCAACTCCACTTCATTATTTTTCCATCTAAACCTTATCAACAACATAGTGAAATCCCACCAAATTGGCCCTAATGTGCGTAGCCATTGCGTACCCATGACTACTTCACAAACATCAATAGGTAATATAAAAAAATCAACCAAGAAGGGCTCACCTTGTAGCCAAATTAAGACTGCTGGACACAACCCTGTGCAACCGATTTTCTCCCCATTGGCTACTGTTACGTTCATCCGTCCTACTTCCTTGGGTTTCAATCCCAGCTGCTGGGCTATTTGAGGGTTGAGGAAATTGTGGGTGCATACCGAATCCATCAACACTATCACCTTCAAGTTACCCAAATATTCACCTGCAAGCATCGTCTGCGGATTTGGAGTTCCTGTCAAAGCTTGGAGGGATATGATTGGTTCCCCCCCAAACCAATCTTGATTGTCATGGTCTTCGTGCACCTTCTTCCTCTTCCGTGTATATTCCTTCTATGACAAATAATTTTTTGCATCGATGTCCGGGAATAAACATGTCATCACAATTGAAGCATAACCCCTTTGACCGGCGATCTTGCATCTCGGCGACTTGGAATTGGTTTGTTGCGGGTCAGATTGGATGATAGCAATGGAGGAAACACATCTCTGGGTCTTATGAGTCTATCTTCATAAATGGGAGAATTCTTCATGCTGAGATTATGTGCTTCGTAAAGCTTGGCCACGCCGATTGCCATAGTTAAAGAATTGGGGCGTGAGGCTTGTACCTCGGTCTTCAAAGTTCCTTTAAGCCCGCTGATGAAACATCCCAATTGATGGGGTTGTGACATTCTTCCCACACGGCTCAAGAGTTGTTCAAATTGCATTTGATACTCCTTCATAGTCCCGGTTTGCTGTAGCATTGTGAGATTGCCGAAATGATCTTCATACACAGTTGGGCCATAGCGGATGTGGAGTGCTACTTTCAAGGATTCCCAAGTTAGGATTTTCTCGCCTTCATGGATTAATTGATACCACATCTGAGCTTCTCCTTTGAGGTGGTAAGCCGCCATAAGGATCTTTTCATGGTTTTCAGTTCTTTGAAACTCAAAGAACTGCTCTACTCGGCAAATCCAGCTTGTCGGATCATCCTCGCCGTTGTATCTTGGAAAATCCAGCTTTGTTAATTTTGGAGCGATTGAAGAGTTGTGGACTGTCTTGTCTTTATTTTTGGGTATAGAATTTTCTCCAACATTCTTTTCGCTTTGGGATAGAACATTGTTGATTTCTTCTATATTTTTGGAATTTGTTGCCATCATCTTGGAATTGTCGGCCAATGTTTTGGCTTGATCTGAACTGTGTTTCATGAGCTTCTCTAACACGGATTGAAGACTGGAAATTTGGGCTTCCAATCGGTCCATTCGTGGATCGGCCATTGTAGATAAACCTGGCTCTGATATCAAATTGTTACGTGATTGTGTAACGGATCTAGTAACTCGACCTTCGGGAAGAATAGAAGAAGAATTCTGCTTCTTGCTCTTACCTATTTTGCTAATTTTGGAAGAACTAGCGGTAGGAAATTAGAGGATCCTAGGACTCTTTGTCAAACACATGGTTTGGATTAATTCTTTGATAACATTAATAAACAACGTTCATCTCTTTAAATAGATGAATGACCTTAGTAGGATCGAACCACAGACGGAACATTCCTTTCACGACACTAACACTGTAAAGCTATTTAAGATCAAGCATTAACATAGGACTCTACTATTCTAATTGAAAGCAATAACATAACCATGCAGATAAAGCTAAAGATACCTACTGCATATATCTACTCTTACTATCAACATTGGCCACGTTGAGGAGCAAGATTCCTAACAAACATTAATAACTGAAACTGTCCAGCAAGAATCCTAACCTAACAGCACTAATAACAAATCAATAACAAAGCAATAGCATAGACATAAGACTCCTATCCAAACACCCAAGATACCCGACTCAATCAACCTTTACTTGTTCATTCCCTAATAATCAACATGTCAAGCAGTCGCCATAAGAGAGCATGGGAAGAGAGGAAAAGAGAAATAACTAGAGTTGTTGGATTTCAAAGAAATCCTTAAACCAAAATCACTTGCGAAACTATTGAAGAAAATAATGAAGGGGATGTACTTGACAAAGAACGTGATAGTTATTTGTCTTCCACATCCAAAACCCTCCACTTGTGTCTAAAATGTCTCACAAAGTGATGGAATGTATATAATAATATAAATGAGTGCTAGGGTTTTGAAGTAAGGACCTCAACCACATATTATATATATAGTCCAAATTCCATCTTGGCCCATCATTATATATATATATATATATATATATATATATATATATATATATATATATATAAATTGAAATTAAAAAGTGCCTTTAAACTAGTCTTTATACATAGGATTTAGCCCACATCACTTTTTTTTTTTTTTTGACAATAGAATAATATTAATGCTTAATATGAAGAAATACACTCTGCTACTACAATACTTTCGATAAAAGAAGGACACTCCCCCACCCAAGTATTGTACAACAGAAGAGAAATCGCACATTTGGCCAATTCATGAGCAGCCTTGTTTGCTTCTCGACGAACATGTATCACCTCCACTGCCAAGAAATGGGAGAAAGAAGATTTGATATCATCGATTAACTGTCCAAATATCTAATCACATGAAGCCGTTGTCCGTAAAGCTGAGACTACCACCAATGAATCCCCCTCCAATACTACCCGATCTGCCCCCATTTCCCTGCCAAACTCCACAGCAACCCATGCTGCCATTGTTTCAGCAGCATAGGGTCCACTATGAAGGGGACAGTCTTCGTCTTTACTGCAACTAGACGACCTTCAGCATCTCGGATAACTATTCCAACTCCCATCTTCATTTTTTCCTTAGAAATTGCCGCACCCCAGTTGATCTTCCAACTACCTTCCAGGGGTTTTTTCCACCCCATTCGATGCATGGGCTTAACACTGATTGAAGCTTCATCACTGCCAATTGCATGTATAAAACTTTCCAAAGAAATCTTTGCTGCTTCCATAGTTTGAATCGGGGAAGTGATGCATCCATTAAAGACAAAATCATTCCTCCTCATCCAAATCATGCGAGCCACAGTCCAAGCCTCTACCGATTCCTCCGGATCTAGCCTTTCCATTAGGTACAAAAATAATCCCATCCCATCCGTTAAAGTACAAGACATTTTCTGAAACCTCTTTTCCCCTCCTGCCAAACTGCAATAGCAGCTGGACACCCCCAAATGCTGTGGAAAACAGTTTCGGGTTCGCCTGTGTAGAAAGGGCACAAAGGGTCATCAACTATCTTCTTTTTATGCAAATTAGCCTTGGTGGGGAGGAGATTGATACAAACTTTCCAGCAAAAGTTTTTAAGCACAGGTGGGGCATGCATACCCCAAATTGTCTTCCAAACCTCAACATAGTCATTTGCACCCGATCCCTCTCCTCTATCTTGAGCCTGCCTGTACAGTTCCATATAATAAGCGCTTCTCACTGTGAAAGTGCCTGCTGTGGTACCTCTCCAAATAATTTTATCCTCCTGATTCAAAGGACTAAGCATCACACTACCAATTTTAGCCACATCACCTGGGTCAAACAGACTTCGCACTAGATTGAAATCCCACCAATCGGTAACTGGATCAATCAGCATTTTGACTCTAGCTTCAGGGTGCAAAACAGCTTGTGATGGAGGGAGAAGTCTAGCATTAGGGGGAGGTAGCCATATGTCCCCCCAGATTTTAATATTTTCTCCATTTCCTACTCTCCACCCCATTCCATTCAGCAGTAGATGCTTGGCCTTGATAATACTGCTCCACACGAAGGATGGTCTCCTTCCCACAGTAGTCTCCATGAATTCTACCCGAGGATAGTACTTCTCTTTCATTACACGTGCTACATGGGAAGACGGATTTGTGAGAATCTGCCACCCTTGTTTTGCAAGCAACGCCAAATTAGAAACCTCCAAATCTCTGAATCCCATCCCTCCCTTATTTTTTGGTGCTCCCATTCGTTCCCAACTCATCCAATGGACTTGTCCTTGATTGGTTTTATGTCCCCACCAAAATTGGCTAATAAGAGAGATAAGGGATTTACACAGGGATTGCTGTAGCCTAAAAACGCTCATACAGTAAGTAGGCAAAGCTTGGATCACCGCTTTTATTAAAATTTCCTTCCCCGCCTGGGATAGGATCTTCTCCTTCCACCCATCCAATCTTGCCTTCACCCTACTGCATATGTTAACGAATGTCCGCCTCTTAGATCTACCCACCAAGGTCGGGAGGCCTAGGTACTTCTCAAAGCCGGTCGTTGTGGCCAACCCCACTGATTTCTGGAAGAAACCTTTAAATTCCTCTCGAGTGTTTCGACTAAAAAAAACGGATGTTTTTGCCACGTTCAATTGTTGGCCAGATGCTCTCTCATAGGTTTGTAAAACTTGAAAAAGGTTTGACCACTCCGGAAAATTGGCCCTGCAAAAAAGAAGAGAGTCATCCGCAAAAAATAAGTGACTCAAGCGAAAGCCACCTGCTGCTATTGGAACTCCTGTGATGCGGTTTTCAACTTCTACCCTTGCCATCAAAGAGCTTAACCCCTCCGCTACAATTAAAAAGAGATAGGGCGACAAAGGGTCCCCTTGTCGCAATCCCCGAGATGGAACTATCTTCCCATACGGCTGGCCGTTTACCAAGACCGAATATGTCACACTTCTAACACATGTCATAATAAGGGTGATCCACCTTTCTTCGAACTCCATTGTTCGCATCATAGCCTCAAGAAAAGGCCACTCCACCCTATCATATGCCTTCCGTATGTCAATCTTTACCGCCATAAAACCCTTCTTCCCAGTCATCCTAGAATTCATGGTATGAAGAGCTTCATAGGCAATCAAAATATTGTCTGTATTAAGCCAACCCGGCACAAAAGCACTTTGATGCTGTTATATGATTGAGGACAGCACCAGCGTCAACCTGTTAGCAAGCACCTTAGACACTAACTTATATATTACATTACAAAGGCTAATTGGCCTAAAATCAGCCACAGTGGACACACTTTCCATTTTCGGGATCAAGGCTATGAATGTTTCATTAATAGAAGGGTTGAAAATACCCCTATTAAGAAAATCCAAAACTGCACCATGTACCTTAACCCCAATGGTACCCCAATGATGCTGATAGAAGCTTACTCCAAATCCATTCGGGCCCGGTGACTTCAAAGCATGCATCTGGGACAAATCTGTATTGACCTCTTCATGTGTGAATTCGCTAGTAAGCATTGCATTCAACTCTGGCTTTACCCGTGCTTGTACAGCCGAGATGTACTCCTCAATTCCTGACACTCCTTCAGTATCAAAGAGATTCTGAAAATACCTAGTAAAAGCATTTCCCACCTCCTCAGGTCGGGTCCACTCTTGTCCTTCCAAATCACTTATTGATCCAATGAAGTTAGATCTTCGGCGTTGGTTGGCCCATGCATGGAAAATCTGAGTATTACGGTCCCCTTTTATGAACCAATTCCTCTTTGCTCTTCGACGCCACTTGACATCCTCCATTTCGAGGAGTTTATTAAATTCTCCTTGAAGCTGCTTGATAGATTCCAAATTCCCTGGGATCTCGTGTCTCTGCATACTCCCCAATCTCCTCGAGAGGGAATTTATAGTTCTAGTCACAGCTCCATATTTGGCTCTACTCCAGGCATTAAGGGTTTCTTTACTTCGATCAAGGCTCTACAGAACTTCTTCCATAGAGTCTCTACCTGTATCAACCTCATTCCAAATCTGTTGGATAACCGTTTGACACTCCTCATCTAGATTCCACTTAGCCTCGTATCTAAAGAGCCGATGAGACTTCCTATATTCAACATCCATGATGAGCAAAAGTGGTTTGTGATCTGAATTGCTGACAGGAAGAACTTCAATAGCAGCATTTGGAAAGCCTTCACACCACCTCAGAGTTGCTACGGCCCGGTCTAGCCGTTCCTTGATAACCTCATCTGAATCTCTGTTATTACTCCAGGTAAATTTTGAGCCTTGAAATCCTAAATCTCCCAAGTTACAGTCAGCTAGAGTAGACTGAAAACACTCCATCTGAGCTTCACTTTTCATGGCTCCCCCATACTTTTCACTATGGTCAACAACTTCACTAAAATCTCCCATACATAACCAAGCCTCATGACTCAACGACTTTAAGTGGGACAAAAGAGACCATGACTCATCCCGAAGGTCCCGGTTGGGATTTCCATAAAATCTTGTAAAGGTCCAATTAAAAGCTTTCTTCCTATCACTGATATTTGTAGATATGTGCCGAGGGGAGTAATGCATAATCTCCACCCCTGAGTCGAATTTCCAGAAAAAAGCTAAACCACCACTACGGCCCACCGGATCAACATGTATCATTCCTTCAAAACCTAGCTGTATCAGTATTCTCTTTAAAGCTCCAGAGAAAACTTTTGTTTCAATGAGAAACAAAAAATTGGGTTTCTTATTCTTCACTAAATTGTAAAGCTCCCGAACTGTCTAGGGGTTCCCAAGCCCCCGGCAGTTCCAACATAGTAGATTCATGGTGAGCGGCGGGGCTGCTCCTCAGCCACCGCCAGTGAAAAAACACCATTAGAAGTGGTCAATTCATAACTCTTGGGAGAGCCAAAAAATTGAGCCTTCATGGTGAGTTACCTTCATTCTCCTTCGTCCTAGTTCCAATCATCTCAGAAGAAACCATTCTGTCCGCATCCTCCATCCCCAATCCTTCCATCACAGAACCACGGGAAGTCGTCACATTTGCAACCTCTCGAGCTAATTTCTTCCAGCTCCTACATCCACCTCCAGACTTCGGCTTTTCCATAGGACTCCCGCTTAGCTTCATCTCTACTTCTGGGTCTTCTCTGTCCTTTCTCTTTCTGTAATGTGTGAGTGGAGGGGAAGGAGCTGTTTGAATCAGAGTCTCCCATGTGGAAGTGTCTGGAGAGTTTTTCTTTGCATAAGGAATCTTATCTGGACCAATGTCGTTCAACATCTTTCCAGGTGGACTTTGGGGGCTCCTATTTTTGGGACCTTCCTGGATCCTCCACTTGTCACCCTTGGGCCTATAAGACTGTCGGTGTTGACTCAAAGAATCTTTGGGCCTGCCCTCTTCACCCATTAGCCTAGTCCCTACCTTTTGGGTCCCAGCATTTAGATCTATTTTTCATACATATTCCTTTTTCTTTCCATTCTCGCCCGATCCTCCCCCTTTAATTCCACCTTTCTTACCTTTAGTAGCACCTTTCCTTAAGTCAGGAATGCCCTCCACGGGATTTTGAAAGACTTCCTTCCGTTTCACATCCTGCTTATCACACCTTTCCATTTTCCTAGCTTTGTTTCCATACTGGTTAAGCACAGCATCATCCGTTTTGCATGAGGACTGGGATTCCAAATTTGAATGAGCGTCAATGTTCTCCTGATTTTTCACCTTCTGTGATCTTTCCTTTTCAAGAAAACCTTCCACTAGATTCTCTTCCATCGGGCAATGATTGGAAACAGTCGGCGAAGAAGGTGGATCCGCCTTCCTCCCTTCGTTACCTCCAAGCCGCTTAGGATGATCATCAGCGTGCAGCCATTGACCCCATCCTTCAGATCCCTCCCCATGGTTTGGTTTCCTAACAGAGGCCTCCAAACATCCTTTGGGGCCGTGAATAATACAACCACAACAAAAGCAGAAAATTGGAAGCTTCTCGCACTTGAAAGTAACCCAGCACGAACTTCTGGAGATAAATAGAGTTCTACCACGCTCAAGGGGCTGAAATAGGTTAATCACCACTCTGAGTCGAAGATACCTACCCCATCCCACATCATCCTCCACGACTGCTGCGTCCTCCACTTCCCCCATTGTACGACCTATTTGGGTACCCACCGCTCGGTTCATGCACCCAAGCGGCATATTATGAATTTGGACCCATATAGGAGAGCACAAAAATTCCATCTGGGAGGGTGCAAGTCGTCCATCAAACTCATTGAGGATTAGGAGGGTACGGTCATACGACCATGGTTTTCCTGCCATTACTTTCCGTTTGTCACCTTCCTCTGCAAACTCGAACAACCATAAATTTTCTTGCACCTCGTTGATCATCAGTTTTTCGGCTGGTCTCCATATCCACATAATAATGGCTTTGAAGGCCTCCTTATTGAGTTTTTTAGGCACCCCTAACCGACCAACGAGACACTTGGAACCCTTGATACGAAGATCCTGAACTGTCTCCTCAGCAATCTCAATTCCTTTTTTTTCCCCCTCCGTCAAAGGGAGTCCTCCCAACACATTCCCTTCGCTTGCTGCAATTGACGTGAGAACAAAAATTCTTGTGCTCTCATGCCTCAGGCGCGGGGCCCATAAGAGAAACATTACTTAACACCACTTTAATGCAAATGACACAACCAAAAAAACATGATTTTGGAGATCCGTTAATGGCTCAAGTCATATTACAACATTGATCACACTTAATGGGCCTTTCTAATACCACTCGTACCTTATTTGGCAATATACAATGTATAATTATATAATTTATGCAAAACCATTTACAAAAAAATTATAACAATCTGTAACGGTAAGAGGATGGAGAGGTTTGTAGAAGAAAAGCAAAAGGAAGAAAAAGAGGCATGACTTGAGACGTCTGACTAGGCAAAGTGTGTGACGACCCTTTTTTTTTTTAACACAAAATGAGATCGCACAGTGGCATGACGACCAGTCACTAAGCCAATACATGTACACTTTTCGTAGCATGTACCTGATATATCAGAGTCAGCTTCTAATCAATGTGAATTACAACAACAGAGCCATTTAGTTATCTATCTGTTTAAGGCTTAATCAAAAATATTATACACGTTAAAAATGGCTATACAAAAATGTGTGTCACATATAACACAAGCCATATACAAAATACCCACAAAAGTGGACTATCTAAGTTTGACACATCTACGACCCGAGCGAAGAGCTTCAGTCGTAGTATTCCAAGTAAAGTACCACAGTGTCCTCATCGACGTTTGTGGTACCTGCAGCCAAAGTATTTGCATCTACATGGTCGTGGTGTTAGCCACATCGCATAGGTGAAAGTATGAGTTCACCAACTCAGGAGTATAATACACACTGGTTTTCGCAATACAATTACAAGCATATAAACATTTCTAAATATACTAATCATTATCATCAATAGTATCACTTAAAACATGTTACACATCATCATATGCATTTAATGCTTAACTTAACATCCATTCTTATCACGATACACAGCATCATCTTACTTTTCATGCTTTACATCCATTTTCTTTTCGTAGTGCCCAAGGGGACGCAGCAAATTGGTCTTTCTTTTCATGGTGCCAAAGGGGACGCAACCCAGCAGTCTTTCATTTCTTAATGCCAAAGGGGACGCAATCCAGTAGTCTTTCATTACATTTTCTTTGAATACAATCGGTTCTTTCACTCAAATTTATCAATTTCATACAAATCTTCATCTAATTGTAGAGTAACAGAATCTACAGTGTTACACAATCTACCACTTGGGCCACATAAGTCATCTTGAAATTAGACATTGTAAACTTTAGAGCTCAAACTTTTACTGCCAAAGTTTATGAGTGCCATTTCTAATACAATATGATCGATTGATAACATCAAGAAGGAACCAATGGAGGAGATGGATTTCATACTAGGTCCATCATATTGGATTTTCTTAAATTTGAAGGTGATGATCTAGTAGCTTGGTGTTTTAGAGCTACTTAGTTTTTTTTTTTTTTATTACTACTCAACTCTTGATGGTCAAAGGCTTATCATCGCTTTTTTTCATATGGAAGGTAAAGCTCTTATGTGGTTTCAAGAAATGCAAGCTAATAATTGTTTTCCTACTCGGAGTGAGTTGTGTTAGTGCTCTTAAGGCTAGATTTGGTCAAGAATCTTATGATGATTCTATGGAAGAAATAACTAAACTAAAACAGTGTGGTTTGCTAGAAGATTATAAGACTCAGTTTAAAAGTTTAGTTAATCTATGGCTTACCTAAAACTCATAAGTTGAGTTGTTTTTTAGGAGGATTACAGGATGACATTAGGCTGCCAGTGAGGAGATTTCATCCTAAAACCTTGATTGATGCTTATGCTTTAACAAAAAATTCAAGAGGAATATCACTACAAAAAAAAAAAAAAAAAAAAGGCCGTTCTTGGCATTTTTTTCTTGACCTTTAATTTAAATGTCAGTATCCTATTTTTTATTGTGGCACATTGATAAAAAAATGTCAGGAAAAAAAAAAAAATCATTCCTAACCTTTTACAATGTGCCATAATATTTAATTTTCTTGACACATAATTTTATGTGTCAGGAAAATTGTAATTTTTTTTTGACATTTAAATATGTGCTAAAATATTATAATTTAATGACATATAAATAAAATTCCTGTCATTTACGCATATGCCATGATTTTTTTTTTGCAAAAATTGAAATCCCGCCTAATTAGTTTTCATTTGGCGCTTGATATTCTAGCTAGCCCCACTTTTCTTTTAATAACTGACATTAAATCTTCATTTACTCTGATAATTAGTTGATCATCTCTCTCCCTATCACTGATTTCTCTCCCTCTCTCTCTCTCTCTCTCTCTCTCTTCCATTACTGAGGATTTCGATTTAGGGTTTTATTCTTCTGTGTGGTAAAACCCAAGATTATGCTGTAAATTAAGATTTTGTTGCATGTTCTATGTAATTTAGGGTTTCAATTTAAGGTTTATTCTTCTGCGAAGAGGGTGCATTTTCAATTTAGGGATTTTGTTGGAAGTGCGGATACAAGAAACTTATCTGTGTGTTGTTCTTATTTTTTTCTCTTCAAATATAATTTAACTTATTTGACTAAGAAACAATTTATATTTGCCATTTGCATTGCATAGATATAAGAGGCTCTTGTCGTTGTGTCTGAATGTTGGCATTGGAATTTGGAGAGATCTTGTTGCTCCTATTTCTTAATGTTCTTCTTGATGGTTTCGCATAATGGCATAAAAGCATTTGTTAAATTGTCCCAGTGACCAAGCAAAGTTTTCATTACTATATATTGCTAATTATCAGAGATTTAGTGAATTAAAAGTATGTTATGAAGTTCTAACAAAAAATTTCGGTAATGTGATAACTAGGTGACAAAAGAAAAATGATAAGAACTTGGGAAAATGATATAGTTGCATCTGAGTTTTACTAGTCCTCCAATGATGAGAATGCATACTATGTCACAACTGCATTATTCTCAGTATGTACATTCTGTCTAATGCTAACCTTGTATTCTACTAATTAATGAAAGATTTTGAATTTGAAGAACTGGAAGAAGTCTTACAGTATTATCCCCAAGGGTACCTTGGAGTTGACAAGGAAGGCAGGCCAGTTTACATCGAGAGGCTTGGGAAAGCTCATCCAAGTAGGCTTATGCGCATTACCACAATAGATCAATACTTAAAGTACCATGTCCAAGAGTTTGAAATGGCTTTACAGGAGAAATTTCCTGCTTGTTCGATTGCAGCAAAAAGGCGGATCTGTTCGACAACAATAATACTGGATGTTCAGGGCTTGTTTCTGACAATGGGATTTTCCTCTTAATTTTTTGTAGTAGCTAGTATTGTACTTGGATGTTTCTTAATTAATAGTTGTGATTGTTTTATGTTCTTTAGTTATATTAATTAAACATATGATATGTTTTCCCCTGGTTATTTGTTAATTTCGTTATATATATTAATAGGTTTTATAAAATTTGATTATACTGGAATTATTCCAGTATAATCAATATTTTTTTAAAAAAATTGGAAAATAGGTTTCCTTTATGTGCCAGAAAACCAATGGAAACCAAGGTTTCCTGACACATAATATGTGCCAGGAAACAAGAAACCAAATTTCATGGCACATATATCATGTGCCAGAAAACCAAATTTCCTGACACATAAGTTATGTGATCGGAAACAAACTTTCTCGACTACAAAGCTCCGACGTTAGAAATATGTGAGGGATTAAAGGTCAGGAATGGTTTCTTGACCTTTAATACCTACTTCTTGACACATAATAAACGCCAAGAAATGCCATTATTATTTTTTTTTTTTGGTAGTGTATGTCTTAAGTAAATGAAGACTAGGAAGATAGAATTGGAATTCCAATTCTTATCACACGAGTAGTAGCAGTAATTCAGGAGTTTTAATTCCAGTGAACAAAGGGGTTGGTTCATTTGGGGGAGGTTTTGGACAGCAGCGAAGCTTTGACAACACAACTAAAGATCCTAATTCAAACATTAATAAGGCACTTGTGCATGTTTAGAAATGATCACTTGCACAAAGGATATAGAGAAGGAAGAAGGGCATCTGTTACAATTGTGACTCTAAATGGTATTCCATGTGTGTGCCTCTCCAAGATTATTATTTTTGATTAAAGAAATTGGGGATACTAGGGACACTATTGAGTTGTTAGAGAAAGAAAAAAAGGCAGAACTAGACCCCGAAGATTTTTTCTTAAAAGAGTTTCTTGAGATTTCTTTGAATGCTATCTTAGGGAGTCCTACTTCTAGCACTATGAGACTTGTGGTCTAGCACTATCAAACTTGTGGGCAGAATTAAAAATCAAAATGTTGTAATTCTGATCGACTCAGGTAGTACACATAATTTCTTGGATGAGAAAATAGCTGCTATTCTAGGAATTCAGCCACCGTTTCATGTTTCATCAAGGTGAAAGTAGCTAATAGTGAAGAGATTTTAAGTCCAAGTAGAAGTAAAGGCATCAAGCTTACAATGCAAAGTTTTGTCTTTAAGGTTGATCTTTATATTCTCTCTTTGGCAGGGTGTGATATGGTCATAGGTATTCAATGGTTAAGTACTTTGGGGCATATCTTATGGAACTTCATTAAGCTAACAATGGCATGTACTTTTGATAAAAGGAAATGCTTGTTGCAGGGGTTGGTCACTATGACCAATCTAAGTTTACAAGATGTAGAATCACTCAAACTTTCTCACAATGAAAGAAAAGGTATACTCTTACAACTGATGGCTATTGAAGGAAGTCAGATCCAAAGGGTGGTGGCAGTGATCCTAAGCTACTCTGGCAGAAGAGAGATAGTCCATTATCAGCAATTTTACAAGAATATTAGGATGTGTTTGTAGGACCAATAGGGTTACCACCAACAAGATATCATGATCATTCAATTGTTCTCAAATAAGAGGCACAAGTAGTTTCAGTGAGACCCTATTGCTAACATTTTTATCAAAAGGAGGAGATAGAAAAGATAGTAAGGGAACTGTTGCAATAAGGGGTGGTGTGGACCAATGAAAGTCCTTTTTCTTCTCCAGTTTTGCTGGTAAGAAAGGAGTATGGTAGCTGGTGTATGTGTGTTGATTACAGGGCACTTAATCATGTAACTGTTAAGGATAAATTTCCTATAGCTGCTGTGGATAAGCTGCTGGATGAGTTACGAGTGCTAAAAACTTTCGAAGCTAGATTTAAGGTCTGGCTACCACCAGATTCGAGTAGTGGAGAGAGATATTCGAAAAACAACCTTTTGTACTCATGAAGGCTGTTATGAATTTTTAGTTATGCCTTTTGGGCTTACTAATGCTCCTTCTACTTTTCAAAGCCTTATGAATCAGATTTTTAAGCCCTAGTTAAGGAATTTTATTTTGGTGTTTTTTGATGATATCCTTATTTTTTTGTAAGGGATAATCAACTTTATGCTAAAATGTCTAAGTGTCGTTTTGGGTGTCCTGAGGTAGACTATTTGGGGCATATTATTTCTAATAAAGAGGTGAAGGCAGACCCAAAGAAGATTCATGCTACGGTGGATTGGCCTTTCCTAAAAACCATAAAGTCATTATGTGGTTTTTTGGGGTTAACTAGATATTATAGCAATTTTTTATTTATTTATTTATTTATTTTTTTTTTATCAAGGAGTATGGTGCCATTGCTACTCCTTTAATAGTAATGCTTAGGAAGAATTCTTTTTCTTGAGGAGAACCAACAATTAAGGCATTCAAATACCTTAAAACTACTATAACATCGGCCTCTATTTTAGCTCTTCCTAATTTTAGTCAGCCATTTGTGATTGAATGTGATGCTAGAGGATTGGGTATTGGAGCTGTCTTAATGCAGCAGAAGCAACCTATAGCTTTTTTGAGTAAAGATTTGAAAGGGAAAGCTATCCATATGTTGACCTATGAGAAAGAGTTATTTGGCCTTGTGATTGCAATCTAGAAGTGGCGCCTTTATTTTTTTGGTTAGTCTTTCATTGTTAGAACTGACCATCAAAGTTTAAAGTTTTTGTTGGAACAGAAGGTGGGCACTCCATTTCAGTAGAAATGGATTACCAAACTTATTGGTTACGATTTTATAGTGGAGTTTAAAAAAGGAGTTGATAACAGAGTTGTTGATGCTCTGTCTAGAAGGGAAGAGTGGGACTTTGAGGTCATTGTATCTCTTTTATCAATTTCTACTATTACGTGGGGTAGCTCAATTAAAGAGATAGTACTCTATTGATTCGGAGTTGCAGAAATTGTTAGCACAATGGCACAAGGGGGAGTTGGACAATGAGAAGTTTTCATTTAAGGATATAATTATTTATTATAAGAAGAAAGTTTATATTGGAGGGTGTTCTAATATCAAAGGTCAAATTTTATACTATGTGCATAGTGATCCTATGGCAAGGCACTCAGGCTATGAAAAATCTTTACATTAGGATCAAAGGGATATTTATTTTAGGGGAATGAGAAAGGACCTTAAGAAGTTTATCAGGGAGTGTGAGATATGTCAACAGAACAAATATGAGAATACTTCTCTTGCTGTGTTACTTCAACCTCTTCCAATCCCTACTCAGATTTGGTCAGATATATCTATGGACTTCATTGAAGGTTTGCCTCTTTCTCATGGCCATTCTATGATTTTAGTAGTAGTGGACAGACTATCCAAATACAACCATTTTTTTTTTATCCCTATCACATCCCTATACTATTCCTAAAGTTGCTTAGCTATTCATTGCTAACATTTTTAAACTTCATGGGATGCCTACTTCTATTGTCTAAGATTGAGACTCAACCTTTTCTAGTGCTTTTTGGAAGGAACTTTTTTGCCTCCAAGGGACTTCTCTACAATTCAGTACTAGTTATCACCCTCAAATTGACGGGCAAGCTGAGATTGTGAATAAGTGTGTGAAGAATTATTTGAGGTGTTTTGTGCATGAACAACCTAAACAATGGGATAATTGGTTACAATGGGTAGAGTATTGGTATAATACTGCATGCCATGGATCAATCAAAATGACCCCTTTTGAGGCTATGTATGGTTTACCTTCGCCCTAGTTGCTTACCTACATATTGGGGACTACCAAACTTGCTGCAGTGGATGATGTTCTTCGTAGTAAGGGCCAGGGGCAGAGGCACGTTTTTCGTTGGCCCCACCAAAAAATTTCAAAGCCTTGAATTTTATTTTTTATTTTTTTTTTAGGGTAAAGCATTATGGCCCTTCAAAAATATAATCTAGGCCACCCCAAAATTTTTTTTACTCTAGTAACTACACACACATATATATATATATATATATATATATATATATATATATATATATATATATATATATATATATATATATATATATATATATATATTTTTAAAAAAAGAAAAACCCAGTAGGTCCACAGCAACACAGTGAACACACAGTAGATATTAAACTATAAAGAGAAAAAAAAAAAAAAAAAAAAAGAGTAATCAAGTTATCAACAATCAGCAAATCTACTCCAACTCGCCAACCAAATCTCAATAAAAATTCACACTAGAGAAGGAAAAAAGGGGGCTAAATTTACTTTACAATAACTCTCAAATTTCCCTCAAACCCTTAATCTCACATTCAACCCCAAGAAAAAAGAAAAGAAAAAAACGCAGTGCTTGAAAATATTGAGAGGCTAGAGAACTGAGAAGAACGGCTTGGAAACACCACGATTTGGCTGTGCATCTACCGTCGACGGTCCACGCACCACCAACACAGTCAATACTCATCAAGTACCGTGAGTTATCTGCTCTCAGTTCTCTGTAGGTTCTAAATTTATAATATGATTTCGCTTTGAAATTTGGGGCTTTTTTAAGAAGAAAAAAAATCTGTAAGTGACCATAAGAATCTAAGAGAAGGAGAAGATCAGAAAAAAGGCGTGAGGATTTGTAAGGTTGAAAAGAGTCTAGAGAGATCTATAAAAAATAAAAAATAAAAAAAGGGGAAAGAAAGAAAGAAAGAAGAGAGTATAGAGAGAACTTACAGATGGAAGAGTCTAGAGATCTAAAAGAAGAAGAAGAAGAAGAAAGTATAGAGAGAACTTACAGATCGAAGAGAGTCTAAATAGATCTATAAATTTTTTTTTTTTTTAAAAAAAAAAAAAAAAAAGGAAAGAAAGAAAAGAAGAAGAAGTAGGAAGAACTGATATTTCCAAGAAGATAAGGAGCAGTGAAGGACCATTAAACTAACTAACATTGATTTACTTAAACAAAAAAAAAAAAAATAAAATTAGAATATGGGCTGATGGGGGCGTCAAGCGTGGGACCATGTGGTTTGGGAGATTTGAAGGTCTAGATAGTGGATTCTTATCAGATGGGGCATGGGGCTGTGGCATATTGGAGGCTAATTGGAGTGCATTTTTTTTTTTCTCGTGTGTTTTATTTAATATGTTAATTAGAATTAAGTGCTCTATAATTTCTAGAAGCCATTGGAGACTAATTGGAGTATGCATTTTTTTTTTTCTTGTGTGTTTTATTTAATATGTTAACACGAATTATGTGCTTTGTAATTTTGGACTTTTTCTTAATTATTCTATTAAATTTAATATTTGTGTTTAAAATAAGTAATCAATTTGAAAGATAACTTATTCTTCTTCTTCTTTTTTCATCATTTATTCTTCTAATTTATTATTTGTTTTTATTGGTTGCAGTATTCAGCTAGCACATTATATATTGTGTTTGATTTGTTTTCAAGAAATCCCTCAAGCTCAAGAAAACATTGATTCACTGAAAGGTACTCATTTTTCTTAGACCCTATTTTGCTTAGTTTATTTGTCAAGTAGTTTATATATATATATATATATATATATATATATATATATATTTGTGTTTGTTATTTTGACTAGATTAAGATTCTTAATAGTTACTTTGATTATTCGATATATTTTTTTTCTTTCTAATTTGATGGGTTTGATTTTGTTAATTATTCATTGTTTTTTTGCTTGTTAATGCTAATAAGAACTATTATAAACAAAATTCTAACTAAGACTTGTTTAGTATGAAATTAAGTTTAAGACTTGTTTTTTTGTTTTTTTTTTTTTTTTTTTTTTTTTTTTTTTTTTATTATTATTATTATTATTTTACAAGCGGACGCACATATAGAAAGACTATATATATATATAGGTTCGGCCCCCCCACTGAAAAATTCCTGGCCCCGCCCCTGGTAAGGGCCAAATTTTGGCTCTCTTGTCCTATAACCTACAACATTTCCAGCAAAGAATGAAGATGTAATGATTCAGGTATTCCTTTAGGGAGATTTACGTAATTTTAGTAGTCATGGAGAATTATTATTTTTTATTTCAAAATATTGGTCAATGAATAATTAAATGACAAAGAAAAATTCTAGAAGCTGCATTTACAGAATTCTAATACTGTCTCACAATTTAATATTTTTCCACAAATCTATAAAGAGACAATATTTGTTTTAAATAAAAAAAAATTGGCATTACGGAATTTTATCCACCGTTATTATTTTATTTTCCCTATATTAAAAATACACCTCATTGTATCTAAACCCTATAAGTAAAAGATGAGAATGAGACAAACCCTAGCCTCCTACATTACTATAGTCGTACCACACTCTCTCTCTTTGTTCTTTCCACTACCCAAATAAATAGAAATATGATGAAAACCTAACCCACTTTTCTCTCCCCTAGCCGAGTAGCCGTCCAATTCTCTCTCTCTCTCTCTCTCTCTCTCTACATGATACAATCTCTTACTTTGCAAAAAAAATTAGGCAACAACTCCTAGTCTCCTACTCCATCACAATAATTGTACTAGGTATGAAATCTCTATCATCCATTGTTTTGTCTTATTGTATTTCTTGTAATATTTTGTTATTCTTTTCATCTTTTGTGGAAGATATCCCTCATAATCATCATGTGTAAGTGCATATACATGGCTTACTTTATGTCTTGAAACCATCACTACCTAGATCACGTATATCTTAAAAAAAAAAATACAACTTGTGATTTCTCTCTTGTCATGCCTTTAAAGAATAAATATTTATATATACATAGATATCTCTTTTCTTTATTTTGACTTGAACAACTAATATTCTTTTAAGAACATTTTTTTTTACATAGTGAACTAATATCCTATTTTATGAATATGATACAAGAGTTTTCATGAAACCCAAAACATACACACTCAAATATTGTTTAACAATTACCTAATAACAATAAACTCCTATAATCATGATATAGGTAGAGATTGGTAAGCTGGGGTATGTTAAGTCCGATTCTATTTAGGATTTGCATTCTAGTTTAGGGTTGACGTAGTTAAGTTTTATTGATTCAGGTGTGTGATATTTCAAATCGTCTTTTAGCAGCAGTATCAAGTAAAGGACTTCTTCACTCTTTCTAAATATAATTTCATTGCATGATGTCCTTGTAAAATCACTTTATTTCTTTATGGAAATTTCTTATGCTACGTTATCCTTATGTTTACATTAATAATTGCACTTACATGAAATATTTTTTAGGAGTAATTCCATTTTCCCCCCATAAACTACCAGCCACCGTCAATATACCCTCATGAACTTACACTCTCACCACCCGACCCCATCGAACTACCATTTACTTACCAAAACCCTCATTCCATTAGTCAACTTCGTTAAATTAGACGGTCAACCCATTACATGCGCTTTATATGGCGTTTTAACATTTTCTCTCCCACTTTTTCCCTCAGTTTTGATTGCTAAACAACGCTTATACCCTTCGGTTACAAGTTCCAACATTTGAAAATATCTTCAATAGTTGAATGACGCTTATACCCTTATCTGAGCGACGAAGTACCTTAATTAACCCTTGTCTCTCTTTTTAAAATACTGAACTACCCCGACAAAGTGAGTAGTAAAATCACACTTTTCATCTTCAAGATTCGAAACCCTAGAACAGATCTGCTACCAAGTCACACTTGAAGCTCAAAATTTTGAAGGTCTTACACTTGAAGTCTTAGCCCTCGCACTCAAGATCCACGCCATTGTAAGTATTGTTTGATTCTGTTATTTTCATAAAAATAAAAAATAAACTTTTCTTCTCGGAGTGAAAGCAACAGTTCATTGATTAATCAAAGATACTCCAATTTTTGTTACAGAACTGTGTATGAGCCACATTAGTTCTTTTTTGTGATATAGTACCATCTTGATATTTACAAACCTGTGATTTTTTTTCTTTTTAAAAAAAAAAAAATGAAGTGGTCCTGTATGGTCCTCGTTTTCTCATTTGTTGGTGGTTCACAAAATTTATGTCATATTTCCTTATTTGTATTTCCCTTCTTTGTCTCTTTCTTTATTCGAAGTGGTCTCGAATGTTAGTGCATTGTTTTTGTTTTGTTTTTGTCTGTTGTCCACACATCTATTTTTGTGTATTTTGAGATGTTTTGTCGATCCCTATTAATTGAAAAGTAATGTAAAGCTGAATAAACTCATGCACAATTATTTGATAATCATTATCCAAACTCTAAGTCCATGTGAATATCCTATCCTATACTTTTGTCCCATTAATTTTTTTTTTTTCATAATGTTTGAAAGTTTTATGTGTAGGGTCCAACAATCCACTTAGATAATGAGAAGTGACGATGTCAATTTTTGGGTTTATTTTAGGAGCAGGTTTGATAGGCAGTACAAGTGCACTTATGTTGGTGGGGATATAGGGTTGTTTGATGAGTCATATGATCTAGATTGTCTATCATTTTTTGAAGTCAAAACAATAGTGAACTTAAAGAATTGGATGATGGGTTGGTGCTTATATCATCTGATGATGATGTCGTTAGAATGGTTGAATGCTTTCTAGGATATAAAATTGTAGTGTTGTACACAGTGTCATTTGCACATGATGTTGATGAAGTAGGTACAAATGTTGGTGATGATGAGGAAAGAAGGAGGACTATTATAAATGACCCATTCTGGCAGTCATTGATAAGCAATGATGACGATGATGGAGGTGAACCGGTGTGCTACATCAACCCGTGGAGATGACACTTCCACAATTGGTTATGAGGAGGATGGTGATGGGGATGGTGGTGATGAGGAGGATGGCTATGAGGAGGCTGGTGATGGGGATGGTGGTTATGAGGAGGATGGTGATGGGGATGGTGGTTATGAGGAGGATGGTGATGGGGATGGTGGTGATGAGGAGGATGGCTATGAGGAGGCTGGTGATGGGGATGGTGGTGATGAGGAGGATGGACATGAGGAGGCTAGTGATGAGCATAATGAAGCTGTTGAACAAGAGACAACTTATGTTGGTGTCTTAAGACATTCGGCTAGTTCTGGTGGCTGAATGTTAGAGGATGAGGTATCCTCTAATTAGGGTAGAAGTGATATCATGGTAACTCCCCCTAAAAGTGACGAGGAGAATGAGGTGGGTAGTAGGTCTAGGGGTGTTACTAGGATTTTAGAGTTTCATGATGTGGGCATGGAAGACCCCAATTTGGTTGTTGGCATAACATTTACTTCATTGAATCAGTTCAGACAAGTAGTGAGAGAATACAATCTATTTAGAGGGAAGGATGTTCAACTCACTAAAAATGATGGGGATAGGGTGATTGGAGTTTGTAGGAGTAAGAGCGATGGTTGTCCCTAGAAAGTTTATGGTGCATTGGTACCAAGTGAGCTGGCTTTCATGCTTAAGTCACTGAACCCTATTCACCAGTGTACAAGAAAATACAAGTTTTCAATTGTAACATCTAGGTGGATTGCAGATAGGATGGTCCACAAATTTAGGACACAACCAAACTATCCATTGACAACTCTCTATGAGGATGTTAAATAGAAATGGAAATTGAATGTTACTACCAGACAACTATACACGACTAAGGTGAAGGCTAATAATCAGATAGAAGGCAAGCTAAGAGAATAGTACAACCGACTTTGGGATTATTGTGCAACACTGAGACAAACAAATTGAGGGAGCTGTATGTTGATGAAAGTTGAGAGGCCAAGTTTAGAGGTCCCACCAACTTTTCAAAGGCTGTATATGTCTTTGGCAGCATGCAAGGAAGGTTTTAGACGGGCTTGTAGGCATGTGATAGGAGTTGATGGCTGTTTTTTGAAGGGACATTATAAAGGGAAACTTTTGGTTGCTATTGGAAGAGATCCAAATGACAACATTTATCCCATTGCAATTGCTATTGTTGAAGCTAAAACTACGGACAATTGGTCCTTGTTTCTAGAGACTCTAGTTGCTGACCTTGGTTCAAATGGATCTATTAGGTGGACATTCATATTTGACAGGTAAAAGGTATGTTTTTTTTTTTTTTTTGCTTAGTTTGAATATTGAATTTGGTTTTTCCATACATTTTCACTTGTGCACTCGATTTTATGTTTGGAGTTAACATATTTTCTTGTCTTGCGTTGTTTTGTGCCAAGGGTTTGATTCCAAGCTTTGAGGCAATGATACCAAATGCTGACCATCGCATATGTGTGAGACATTTGTATGCCGACTTTAGAAATGAGAGCCACAAAGGTTTATTGCTGAAAGACAAGTTATGGAAGGCAACTTCTGCCTATACAGTGCATGGATTCTAAAGGGAAATGGAGGAGTTGAAAAAAAATGAGTCAACCAGCTCATGATTACTTGGAGAAGGTGGACTCGCGTGGCTGGGCTAGGGCCTTTTTTGACACCACCTCAAAGTGTGACTTGCGCATGATCAACCTCTACTAGTGCTTTAATTCATATCAAAGCCCGAGATAAACCAATAATATAATGTTGGAGATGATTAGGAAGAAACTAATGAAGCAGTACCAAATGAAGAGACAGGGAATAAGGTCGTATGTCGAGAATTGGTGCCTGAAGATATTGGAGAAGTTGGAAGTGCTTGGAAAGGAGGTTGGAGAGTGCGTATCAACCTATGCTAGATGGGGACTCTTTGAGGTGGAGTTTAGGAATAAACAGTTTGTGGTTAACTGGACGCATCGTACTTGTGGGTGTAGGCAGTGGCATTCTATGCCCACATGCCATCTCCGCTATATTATATGATTCCTAAAATCCTGAAGACTACTTACATCAATAATATAGTGTTGACATGTACAAGAGGGCTAAAGACCCAATGATTTTCCCAATGCCAAGTGAAGATCAATGGGTCAAGACCAGACAAGATGAGGTAAACCCACCTGTTTACAGAGCTGCCCTAGGTAGGCATAAGAAGTTGAGGAGGGTTCTAGATGAACCAAAGAATCCATACTATATCAGAAAGGGTGGGGTAAATATGAGATGTTCAAAGTGCAAAGAGGTTGGCCATAACAGTAAGACTTGCCCTAGGAGGAAGAGGGTATCCACTTCAAGTAGTTCGCGAAGAAGTGTACCCAATAGCATTGTAACCGAATTGAGCTTTAATGATGTAAGTAGATACCCTAAATATTTATAAAAATGCATTGCAAACCTAGTTAATAACTATCAATCTTTGTTTTAAGTTGCAGATTCCCTCCACACCAAGTGCAAGTGATTCACATCCTACACAATCACCAATGCCTACACAAGAGGTAACTGACCAATACTCTCCTATTGGTTTAAGCTTGTATGAGTTACTCTTGATTTTGACTATTTCCTTTCCTTATCAACACATGAATCCTGCAAAAGAAAATATTTCAAGGTGAGAATTAAAATGACTTCTAATTTATGAATAGTGTGCAACTAAATATTAAATGCGAAATTTAAAGGAGACAAAAATTTTGTTGACGAAGTGGAAACTCAATTAAGAGAAAAACCACTCCGGGGCAGCCAAACCCAAGATATCTACTATTCAGAAGACAAAGCTAGTTACAAAGCAGTAGCACTCACAAACCCCTGATGCAGTGGTTGTACCTTGAACTCTGACGTGTAACCCAACACGAATGCCTCCCAATCAGGTCTCCTACCTGAAGGGGTCTTCAATGGAATCATTTACCTTAGGGCCAACCCATAAGTTAGACTTCACAGCTGATCAAATCACACACTAGCAAAAGCTAGAGAGCTAGTAGATCTTCAATATCTCCCTAAACACCCTCTCTAAGCTATATGGAATTCACTACCGAATTCTGTACATAATGCATGCCTAGAGCCTCTTATTTATAGGCTTTGGAAGACCTAATTCTAGTTAGAATCGAAGTCTCTGGTACACGCATCCGGACGGCAACCTTGGGCATCCGAACGGGCAACTATTTTCGTGTCTGAAAAGTAATTCTGAAACTTCTTGAATTTTTGCTGGCCGTCCAGACACTACTATCTTTCCGTCTGGACGGTGGTCTGTTCAGATGTTTCTATTTACCATCCAAACCATTTGTATCATTTTTTGTTAGCTTTCCAATGACACTGATTTCGTCCCAATCCGATATTTGAGTAGAAAGTTATGATCATAATACCGGAGGGTGTCCGGACGGTGTTGCCCTAGCGTCCGGACGGTTGCTCTTCCGCTTCACACAGTTTCCATAATGAGGTTTGAGCGTCCGGACCATGAAGCCTGGCGTCCGGACGGTTGAACTTCTTCTGCACGACTTGCCTTATTAAGGATAGCGTTCAGACGGGAATACCACATCGTCCGGACGATTGCAGTTGTCTTCCCAAATCTGTGTCTGAGACAGAAACCCTATTACTTGTCGAACACTAAATGGCGTCCGGACGGTATTTTCACGTCGTCCGAACAGATGCACTTGAACGCTGGATTCTTCTCGAACTTTGAATAGCGGCTGGGCGATTTTTCATTACGTTCGGATGGATGCAAGCTGGAATAGTTCAAAGTTTCTAGACACTGATGGGTGTCCAGACTGAAAGTTCTCGTCGTCTGGACGGATGATGCATTGACAAATGAGCATCCGAACGGAATACCATGTCATCTGGATGGATGCAAGGGAACTGAACTAACTTATTTGAATTCTGTACAGAGTCTTCTTGAATGCAGCCAACACAAAAAGTGAATTTGTCCAACAGAATGCAGCCAACACAAAAACTAACAAACTCCCCATTTGGCCATTCTGGGACAAAAATCACTTGACCAGGTTAAAAATACATTTTTCGGTCCAAAACTAACATATACTCCCCATTTTTTGTCTCAAAGGAACAAAGGGTAAACAGAGTATAGAAAGACCACAGTAATAAAATACTCCCCCTTGATGTCTTAACAGGACAAGGGTAAATAGAGTATACAAAATCCACAGACAAAAATGTTCTAAAATCCAAAACAATAGGAAAATAGGGAAGAGTCTGCAAGTGGACCAAAAGAGAGGAACAAAAATCCTCCAAGCACCAAATCCTGCTGATCCACTGAAATCAACTAATGGAGAGAAATCCGTATAAAAAGCTGGATTCGTACTACTTCGGCTTCTATCTCAGGAAGCTGGGAACCATGGACTAAAAAACCTTCAATCTCTTGATTTTACAAAGCCTAAAACTGATTATCCGCACATTGACATCCTCTAAGCAACTGGTCTGCTAAATAAATGAGGAGATTCACCACTGAATCTCTAACTGATAAAGATCTGAGGGAATGCTACAGAAGGCTTTGCATGAGCTAGGGGAAAATGTTCATCTTAAACCTGAGACCTTTGGAATTTGAACATCCGACTTCAACAATAGTCAGTTTTCCAAAGGATCCATCTGTCAGATATTGTGCTGGGAGCTGCTGGACGACATATTCCTGAAAAGATTTAAATAGAAATATTTCCAAAAATAACACCACAAATAAATATTAGATCCTGTTAGTCCCAAAAGGAAGTGGTATTATGACAGCTGCCAATTGGATGCCCAAGTATTAAAAAAGCAAAGATCCTAATCCAAATGACCCAGATATATCAATATCAACCCAAACACACAGACATAATAGGATTTTCATGCACAATATCTCAAAAAAAAATTCCAATCACCAAATATTCCAATATTCTACAAAGCACAAAAACTTAAAAGAACAATGGAAGATACAGTAAATACCATGTAATGAGAAGAAATGTGCAGAGAATGCCAAAATCTCGGGAAAAATCAGCGAGAAAAACACACAACATGAATGATAAATCAATAAAAATACAAAGACGTATGTATGGCAGAGAAAGAGACGCAAGTCTTAAACTTGTAGAGTTCCCGTCCGGACATGTCACTAAGCCGTTCGAACGGCTACTGCTAGGACAACGTATGGCAAGACTGCGCTCGTCCGGACATAAGAATAGGTCCGTTCGGACGCTTCACACTGAAAATCTGAAACTTGAGGAAAATTTGTAGAAAAATATTTTTCCCTAAAGTTAGCTTTAGAACACGCATATATAAATAACTGATAAGGCAGTCAAATAGCATTGCAAAAATATGCAAAGATATAAATGAGATTTGAGTATTCAATAAGCACAAATTTCCCTGCAGATAGAAATTTTAAATAGATTACTCAACTCATACAATGCGTGTGTGTGTGAAAGCTTTCTCAATAAGGTATGAAGTTCATTGATATGACTTAAAGCAACTGGATTTTCTAAACAAGAGAGAAAATCAATGTTAGATCAATCAAAAGTTAAACCTTATTATATACTAGGGCCTAGCCACCCTCATCTGATACACTCCCCCTAAGATGCAACACCTAATTGTTTTACTTGTACCATGAAGGACAAGGTAAAATTTTACTTGCACCATGAAGGACAAGATATAAAGCTAATTCAGCACAGAAGTAGTGAATATAAGCATATAACACAGAATTCAAAAGAATAACTGCTTGTTTCTTATGGTGCTGCAACCTAAAGCGAATGCTAGAATTTTTAGGCTCTAGGTTCAACTAGCATATTGGTCAATTTGACCATCTAATCAAAAACATCTCTCTCATTCCTTGGATAGTGCACATTTTCATCGCATGAGGAAAGTAACTATCTATCATTAAGATGCAATAGGAAAAATTAGCAAATATCATACATAAACTCTCAATCATATATAAGCATATTCAATTAATGCACACAATGAACTGAGATATCAGGCAAAAACATATACAATATCTGAAAAGCTATCAAAAGAAAAAAAAAAAAAAAAAAAAATTCCGCATCTTCTCCGCAATTTTTTTTTTGGTTGAAAACCAATAAGCAGAAAAACAACAAAGACATGCTTATGGAAAAGGAAATGACATCTAGTCCCAGCATGTAAGGTAAAATCAAACATGTCCTCAGGGAGAGAGGTTTAGAAATACCAAGATAGAAAAGCAACCGCCCGACGTGCTTTTAACTGTCATCCCCAAAAAAATATTTGCAGAAGTTTCTCAAGATAACAAGAGAAAATATGAGGGATGGAATAAATGGTTCCTCAAACAGAATGCAAGGCATGAATAAGATATGACATGAAAAACAATGCAATGCAAACATACCTAACATGCACTAGGATTTAGGAGCCAAAATCCTAGGCATGGTGAGACTTCACCTTTACTAGGTGAGTCCACTCCCCCTCAAGGGGTGAATGGTTTCATCATTCTTGACCCATTCTTGCTTGACCCGTGGAGATGGTTTGCGGGTCATGTCTATGTTGGCCATACTCCTTAGCATACCTTGCATCAGGCTCAGCAACCTTTCATAGCCATGGTTGCTAGTGGGCTTCTGCGGCTTTCTCTTGTAGCCCCTTGATTTGTTCTTCTTTGATTTGCCATTCTGATAGGCAGGAACAAATTGCTGCTGATGCCATAAAGCCTGGAGTGTTGTAGGAGGTAGAGTGCCTGATGTAGCTTTTGTTGGCAGCTCCTTCTGAACCTTCGACTTTTGAGCCTAGAGCTGTGGACATTTGGTTCGGAAGTGATCGGTGATGCCACAGTGATGACAGGTGGGCAAGGTTCTTTTGTTTGAATGCTTCTTGACATTCTCTGCAGAATTATAGTTAGCATTCTTACAAATAACATTGCCCTTACCTTTTATATGTATCCTATGCGGAAGGACATATTTTGATGAGGAAGAATCTTCAACTTCACTTTTCCTCAGAGCATCCTGCTTAATCCAAGGCCTGTGGGATTTCAACAAATAACAATTTGGCTTAATATGACCAATTTTCCCACAATTATGACAAGTAGGAACAAACTTACTTTGTGTTCCTGATTCCTTGGACTTTGGAATCACATGACTATTTAAGCAACAATTTTCTAAACAAGCTGTATTTACTATCACAGGCTTAATATCAATAGAATCTAATTCAAAATCAGAAGCATGTGAAGTAGAAGTACTCATATCATCAACATTTAAAGCAGGCTTGTTAGAAATATCTAAATGAATACAAAGCATGCTTTTCAAATTATCACTTGAGAATTTTTTCAAGAGATCTTCAGATTCTTTTAATTTATTCTCAAGTGTATCAATAATGTCAAATAGCATGGTATTCTCAGATATCAAATAGTCAATCAAAACATGTGATTCAGATAACTAAACAATCAAATACTCTTTTTCTTGCTTCATCTTTTTGAGCTCTTTTGGAGAAACAATTTTATCCAACTTAGAAAAAACTTTAGAGAGCTCAATATGATAAATTTTTTTTTTTTTTTTTTTTTTTTTTTTTTTTTTTTTCAGATAACTGAGAGAAATCCATGATAAAAGGTGTAATAAGAAAATAGAAGTCACAAAAAAAGATAAGGATCACACTCCGGAATTAAATCCTTTAAACGGACTGTACCCGTTCCGATACCAATTGAAAATTAAAATGACTTCTAATTTATCAAGTGTGTGTGAACAGTGTGCAACTAAATATTAAATGCGGAATTTAAAGGAGACAAATATTTTTTTGATGAAGTGGAAACTCAATTAAGAGAAAAACCACTCCGGGGCAGCCAAACCCAGGATATCCATTATTCAAAAGACAAAGCTAGTTACAAAGCAGCAGCACTCACATACACCTGATGCAGTGGTCATACCTTGAACTCTAACGTGTAACCCAACACGAATGCCTCTCAACCAGGTCTCCTACCTGAAGGGGTCTTCAATGGAATCCTTTACCTTAGGGCCAACCCCTAAGATAGACTTCACAGCTGATCAAATCACACACTGGCAAAAGCTAGAGAGCTAGCAGATCTTCAATATCTCCCTAAACACCCTCTTTAAGCTATATGGAATTCACTACCGAATTCTGTACACAATGCATGCCTAGAGCCACTTATTTATAGGCTTTGGAAGACCTAATTCTAGTCAGAATCGGAGTCTCTGGCATGCGTGTCTAGACGGAAGCCTTGGGCGTCCGGATAGGCAACTGTTCTTCTTGAATTTTGGCGGGCCGTCTAGATGCTACTATCTTTCCGTCCGGATGGTGGCCTGTTCGGATGTTTCTATTAGCTATCCAGACCATTAAGTTGTAGAAAGTTTTATTAGCTTTCCAATGACACCAATTTCGTCTCAATCTGATATTTGAGTAGAAAGTTATAATCAAAATACCGAAGGGTGTCCGGAAGGTGTTGCCCTAGCGTCCGGACGATTGCTCTTCCACTGCACGTAGTTTCCATAATAAGGTTTGAGCGTTCGGACCATGGAGTCTGAAGTCCGGACGGTTGAACTTCTTCTGCACGACTTGCCTTATTAAGGATAGAGTCCGGACGGGAATACCACATCGTCCGGACGATTGCAGCTGTCTTCCCATATTTGTGTCTGAGACAGAAACCCTATTACTTGTTGAACATTGAATGGCATCCGGACGGTATTGTCACGTCGTCTAGAAGGATGCACTTGAACGCTAGATTCTTCTCGAACTCTTAATAGCGGCCGGACGATTTACCATTACGTCCGGACGGATGCAAGCTGGAACAGTTTGAAGTTTCTAGACACTGATGGGTGTCCGGACGAAAAGTTCTCGTCGTCCGGACGGATGATGCTTTGACAGATGAGTGTCCGGATAGAATACCACGTCATCCGGATGGATGCAAGGGAACTGAACTGACTTATTTAAATTCTGCACAGAGTCTTCTTGAAGCTCATAACTGAAGTGTAGACTATGAATAAAACAACATCACTGTGAAAGCAGCAACATTACATAAAAGTGATTTTGTCCAACAGAATGCAGCCAACACAAAAACTAACACAAGGCTCAACAAGAGACAAGCATCTACTACTATTGGTGTAGATATCAGTAACATTTGTTATACTTATATTAATGGTGTTTTTCTAAAGACTATCTTGCATATACAGCCTGTTTTTAGTAAAAGGATGAAGATAACATTAGTTGGAAGAAAATAGTCTATTCCAGAGGCAGTTAGGGGTAAGGGCATGCATACATCATCAAGTAATGTTGTTGCTATGGATACTCAGCCTTCTCGTGCTTCTACTGTAAGTACATATAACTTGTAGTTTATTTGCATTCTAAAGTTTATCTTCTCTATATAAGATCATAATCATATACTTATTAAGTCATCCATGTATTGCATAGAAAATTAAATCCACACTACCATCCACAACTATTGGTGCAAGACAAAAGACTTTGGGACTTAAATCTGGAAATGTAACAATTGTTAGGAGGTCTAGTAGGTTGTTAGGTGCGTTTAAGGAAGTCCAATCTAACAAAAGGTCCTCAGAAGTTGATCTTACTGGTGATGGGGGTGAACCATCAAGGATGTCAAAAAGAGTTATTGTACTAACAATGGAGAAGGGAATCCAGCAAATGCAAGCAAAGAAGAAACAAAAAAGACCTGGATGGCAACAATGATGGGAATGGATGTTATCCACTTCGTCCATATTTTGTTATGAAAGAATTTTTTGTTTAGTTTGTTGGAAATCTCCTCAAACTTTTGGTTGTAAACATTTTGGGGATTGTTAAACTTTATGGGACTTATTGTTTATGTTGGTTGGCTGTAGCTATGGTGTCTGTTTATGCAAGTTTGTTTAGTCTTTCAAGTTGTCCCCTGTATTTATACTTGTACCTATATATCAAGTTTTTGAGAAACTTATATACATGTTAACAAATTATATGAATGGCATGATTATGTATATCTAGTCCTCAGTTGATTTACTAAATCAAATAGGTTGAAACTTTGACATCTCAGTTTCAATACATTCTTCAATTTCATATAATGAAAGGTTATGATTAAATAACACAGGTAATTAACCCATCACAACATCAACATTCGCATGAAGCTAATAAATTATTAGTCTTTAGATAATTAGTCATTACAAATTTATGAACATAAACCAAATTTTCTTGGTAGCCATTTGTAAGACAAATGTCCATTACATGAGCATAATAGTTGCCCCAATACACAGCTACAAAGACAACAAAAAAAATCCAGGAAACTGCCAAAAGTTGACTATGTGTCTTCGAAACTTTCACTTGCATCTTATACCAAATTGCTTTAATCTCTAACTTAACCTTCAATTCTGTAACCTCTTTATTCAACTTCGCTTCCCTATGTTGCAAATGTCCCAACACTTATTTAACATGGTCACACATGTCAATATCTTTCCATTGGAAGAATCCACACGACCGACCAACCTATTCAAATTATAGGCCATATAAACAGAGGTTTGTAATCATCTGAAATTTGAAAATAAATGAAAAAAAAATTGAGTTTACGAATTATGCTCTAGACCCACAATGTACAAGTCAATCTAAAACTGAACCCTAATTACCCATTATGATCCACATCTACAATGTACAAATTCATAAAAAAAAAAAAAACAAAAAACAAAAAAGAAGAAGAAAGTTACAAACATTATGGTCCAGATCTACAATGTACAATTTCATGGGAAAAAAAAAATTGGCCCATTATGTTCCGGATCTAAAATTTAAAAGTTCATTTTATAAAAAAAAAAAAAAAAAAAAAAAAATGTTTCCCATTATTTACAACTTACAAGTTATTGAAGGAGAAAAAAAGAAAAAAGAAAAAAAGGTTACCCAATATGAAGAGAAGAAAAGATAAACATCCAAAATTTACAAATAATGAAGAAATTCCTACATCATAATTAAGACAACCATAAAACAACCATCTGAAATTTTCCTTAGTAAAGAAAGTCTTCAAACATGTAGGTACTCTACAACGGCACATGGGCTCCCCAGATGTTGCTTCGCTCTTTAGTGAACACGATATTTTTACTTGAAAGAAAAGTCGATTCCTTTTAGGTATGTTGTCTGACTGTTGAAGGAGCAAGAAGTGGTGCTTTTAATGATGTCTTTTTCTTTTTCAACATTGTTTAGCAATCAAAACTGAGGGCAAAAGTGGGAGAGGGAAAAATGCTAAAACGCAATGTGAAGCACACATGATGGGTTGACCGTCTAATTTATTGAAGTTGACTAACGGAATGAGGGTTTTTGTTAGTAAATTGTAGTTCGATGTGGTCGAGTGGTGAGAGTGTCAGTTCATAAGGGCATATTGACGGAGGTTGGTAGTTCATCGGGGCAAAAGGTAATTACTCTAATTTTTATAAGAGAATTTTAAATCCCTAGAATTATTTTATATCACTCAACTTGGTATGGCTACAACCCTCGACTTTTATAGAAGTTTTAAATGGAAGGCAATCTATTTTAGGAAATTTATTTTTGGAAAGTTCCCAATTATTCTATTGAAGGTAAGTTTCCAATTATGAAAAATTTTGAATAAGGAAAGTTATAATGTTATGAAAACCCTCTCACACATGGTCCAACAAGTTTCATGAGAAGTAAAGGAAAGAGAAATGATTTATTATATCAAGGACACGAATGTGGAGGAGGTTATTTTAGCTCCAGAGATATTCATAGATGTATGAGCTTGATACCGTTGCTCGAGATGGACGCGCAACCACTGAAGGACGTTGAGAAGGCGGTAATTCATCTCTATGTCATGCTAAGTGCACTTCGATTATTTAGCTAACAGACAGGTCTGCAGCCATAGTCATTGCCATGGTCACAAAGATCACGCAACCCTAGTTCACAAGGCGTAATAGTGTACATGGGCCCTAAAATGAGGAATTTTATCTATAAGCAAATATTTCTACAATTTAAGTATCTGAGAAATAATAGTTTTATATCTTTTTAAGATTTAAAGAGTAAAAGTGTTACATGTACACCTTTGAAAGAAAATGAATTTTAACTCAACCGTTTTACAATTGAGGATTTCCTTACTAGGCATTTCTCGCCACCCTTACTTTGTTTTTGTTTTCAAGATATGAGCAGAGGGACTTAGGTTGCTAGAATGGGAATCTAGGATTGCAATAGGATTATTACATGGAATTCACCATAATAAGTACAATAGCACAGAACTTATGTTTCATTGGGTTTATTTATTTATTTATGCTATCGAACATAAATGTTATTTAAGATAATCGTTTAAGCAATTATTGAGGTTTTGAATTAAAACTATTTTCTTTTATTTTAATAATTCAGCATGTTAGTTAAATTCTCTGGCAGTCGTTATGATTCTTTACGTCTCTGAATAAGTAAATAAACGAACCTTGCCCTAACAGTCTTGGTGCGTTACAGAAGAAATATGCAGATTTGCGTTGAAAGGAACGAACTTTAGAAGTGGGTCAACAGGTTTACCTTCGACTCCAACCTTATTGGCAATTAACAGTAGCTCATCGTAAATAACTGAAGTTATTACTGCAATTTTATGGTCCTTTTATTGTGATTCACAATATTGTTGTTGTGGAGTATGAGTTGGATCTTCCTTTAGAGGCGCGGATCCATCCCATTTTTCATGTTTCCCAGCTTAAGCCTAAGCTTGGGCAAACCAGCTGTCCCATTCCTACCCTTCCTTCGGTAGATACTTAGGGCGTCTTATTACTTAAGCCAGTGGAAGTGTTAGCCAGGCAGATTCGCAAGTAGAACAATCGCTCTATCAACGAGCTTCTAATCAAATGGGCGGGTCAGTCTCCTGATGATGTGACTTGGGAAGAGTTTCATTCTCTAAAACACTCTTACCCGCACCTTGTGGGCAAGGTTCTGTGAAGGGAGGGATAGCATAACGCCCCGAGAAATTAATTAACTTGCAATTAACTTCACGGTTCGTCTCCTAGTCCCATTCCACAAGGAATAAGACTTAGGGATCTACTACTCCTCAAGAAGATAATAGTACGTAGCGAAAACATAAAATATTCTATCACCATTAATTACAACCAGAGCATCTACAAAGAGTCATTACAATAATTGAAATCACACTATACCAATCATCAATCAAAACTAAACCTTATTACATAATTGAGCATTAAATGTTAAGCCTACACATCACCCAAAAGTACTAATTACCATGAGCGGCCTTCAAAATCCTCCAATAAGAAAGCATCAACCAGATCGATATCACTACGCCAAACGACTGCATCTTCTTCGAGGTCCATTTCGAATTCACTATCTAAAGGTGGCTTAACTATGAAACAACACATGTTTCATAAGTGGAAAAGATACAAGCGTAAGTTCACGACTTAATGAGTAATAATACACATAGTGATAGGTTATCATGTGGTGAATTCTCTTATTTATAATCACATGCTGCAATGTAAATTATAGTTCTTCTTTTGACAAAATGATCATGGATGCAATATAGATATAATATATGTTGTAATAAGAGAATCATGTCATAGCTCAATTCCATAAAGTTTGGATATTAACCACTTCCCGGGAGGGTTTGCATTGTCTCGAGGGACTTGTAATACAACATTGGTGCCCCGGATATGTACACTACCATCTATCATTAACAGCCCGACCGAGTCCAAGCTCTGGTGGCCCACGCTACTAATGACGTTTGTAACTATGACCCCCATTCAAGCATGATGTGCCGGTCACAAAACAACTATTAGATCCAAGGCCCATCATAATACATTATAAACTTTCGACCATAAAGAACAACACATATAATAGTAGTAAGCCTATAGCTGTTTTTCAGCACAAGACGATGTACCATGTCATACAATACAATTTAGTCTTCACCGTATTTTACGTGCATGTTTTCATCATTTCATTATCTTGCCATTAATCACACATTTTTACAAAATAGAGTTCATAGTAATACAAATGACATTTCATGCAAATTGTAAACATGCATGTTTTGATACATAAAATATTCGTGCTATGTGAAAAAATAATAATAAGTATCCATGTGAGTTTTTACTCACCTTGATCGTGATTTTCTACCGGGTAAATCTCTTGATAGTCCCGAACGTCCAAATCTGTGAAGGGTCTATCATTAGTCTTAATCTAAACTAAAATACTCCTAAAACTATTCTGAGGGCAAAATGGTCATTCTGTATGACCATCGAATGTTCGGTACTTGTGTCGAACGATCGGCATCGAACATTTGGTACTTGTGTCAAACATTCGGTTAGTCTAGTAGAACCCCCATTTCTAAACGGTCTTAACTTAACCCATTCTAATATGTTCCAAGGCTTGATTTTACTTCTTAATATGGTCCTAAGCCTAAATATAACTTCCATCCATATCAATGTCCATCCATAAACATCTAATCTCTAACCCATCATTAATCTTCCCATAAAGCAACATCAAACTCATAATATCCAACTTGTAGATTTAAACCTACTAACCCAACAACAAATGTATCATAATACCTCTTTAAGAGACATGGGTCAAAGTTTAATCTCTCTAAACAATTGGTTAATCATGATAACATAAATGAAATAACATAAGCTTACCAAAACTATAATCTACCCACTTAATAATCAACATCAACCACCATAAGATTCATCCTAGAAATCTTAAACAATAAACCCATTAAGTACCAATAATAGTAGAAAATTCAAAAAATTGAAAAGGGAGGGTGTTAGAATTTTACCCTTGAAGCTTTCTCTAAGTCCTTATGTTCCAAGGACACTTTCTTCTCTAAACTCTTCTCAAAATCTCATCTTCCCTTACATTTCTTTCTTTCCCTCTCTCTTTTCTCTCTCCAGGGACTGTTGGGTCGTTCTTGGGGTTAGGGAACGTATATAATGGAAACCTAACCTCAAAACACCCTTTTTATAGCTCAAAAAACTCAAATCTGTGTGTCTGATACATGGTCGAACGTTCGTGGTTGACTTTTCTGAAGTTTGACCGTTTCACGCAGTGTTTTGTAAAACAGGCATAATTTTTGCTTAGGGTCTAAGAATTTTGCGTGCGACGCCATTCCTAAAAGCTCTTTTTGAAACGCATGCCATGATGGCCATTACAAGATTTTTGTGTCTTATTGGGATTCGAAAATCCCAATGTTTCCCCTCTTAAGACAGTGTTTCCAATGCTTTCTCATTCTTTAGGAATCCCTTCATAGAGTGAAAATGCCTTTCTTCCACCAAAGCACTCCCACACACTCTCACTATAGTGAGGTGGCTCAAAGAGTCGGAATGCACATAAATTACGAAGGAGGGTGTGGTATTTATAGGGGAGAAATCGTAGAGGATAAGGATCATCTGATCTACTAGTTGGCAAATGTTTGACAAGTGGGTCGCGAACGTTCGTGTAAAATCTAGGGTTAACCGATCGTTCGGTGTACGACCGCGATCGTTCGGCGTACGGTCGAACACACATGCTGAAGGTATGGGATGTACCTATTGACACATGGTACAACACGCCAACAGTCGTTCGTGGTGGGGACCACGATCATTCTTGGTGGGAACCATGATTGTTCCAAGTGGAAACTTCGATCATTTGTGAGGGAAGAGCGAACATTCGTGACTCTCAACGAATATTCGGTCAACGAAGAAAGTCAAAAAGGTATAAACTTCCAATTAAGACCTACTCAATCTTATTAATAATCTGGGGCACTACATTCTCCCCTCTTTATAAAAATTTCGTCCTTGAAATTTCGAAATCCCAAAACGATAACACAAGAAGGAATAGTAAGCATCAACTTAATGTCTGTAGTCTTGTAAGATCTAGGCTTAGTTTAGTTCTTGGGCAATCTTATTCTATTGATTTTCCGACACTGAAGCTTCTTCGTCGAATATAAACCGAATCATACAGACATCCTAAAAAAACCTACTCAATCCTATTAATAATCTGGGGCACTATAGTAAGGGGATGACGAGGTTTGCAGAAGAAAAGAAAAAGGAAGAAGAGGAGGCACGATTTGAGACATCTAACTGAGCACATTGGTCAAGGAAGTGTGAAACAATTGGATATTAGCTGATATCCACTCCTGAGCTTTTCGAAGAATCAAACTGTGTTGCGTTTTACATGCCTTACGTGCGTTTTAATAAACTGAATTGGGTTGGATATTGCAACCGAATTCATTGTAGATATGCGTGGGTTTAAATGTAAATAAATTAGAGGTTTGTTTAAAAGCCCAAGAGGAGAGAGAAAACATATCTGAATCATTTTGTAAATTCCTTTTGGAATATGGAGGTTGGGCCCTCGGAAGCCTTGTTCTAGTTCATGATATTTTCTCTAAATACAATCAGTTATTTTACTCAAATTCATCCATTTCGTACCAATCTTCATCTAATTCTAGAGTAACAGAATCTACATTGTTACACAATCTCCCACTTGGGCCACATAAGTCATCTTGATATTAGACATTGTAAAATTTAGAGCTCAAACTTTCATTGCCAAAGTTTATGAGTGTCATTTCTAATACAATCTGATCAATTTATAATATCAATATAGGATTATGGTAACCTTGGTCACACTTATCGTGATAGGACCCATTTGTGGTCACAAATACCAACAACATAAATCAAACATGAATTTGTAACATGTAAATTTTATGTAATGTGAACCCTTATCATGTCTTTTTCAATTGGCCCACCTTTATGACTCAAAACGACTTCTCATATTATGCTTTCAACGTTTACGTGCAACCACAATTTGAAAGATATGCAACTTTATTTTTGAATCATCAATAAACTAAAGTGGTCACCATAAATGTCAATTAAATGATGATACAACATACAAATTCCCTAGCAAAATACATCACTAGGACTAATCACTCCTATATGAGCTACATGCTCTTTGAACATTTTAGACGGTAAGCCCTAAGTAAGCAAACCCGCAACCATGAGGTTGGTATTGATATACTCAATCGACACATGAAGACTCTGAACACTATAACACCCTAACTTTTATATATGTCATAAGCAGAATAATCTCTTATTCTACGTAGCACTACTACAAAACTTAACTATTCACGTAGCAGAAATTGCATGTATATATTTTTTGAAACCACAAACTCACCTTTACAAATAACATAATATACCAGAAATCTAACTAAAATAACATTATACACATAAAGCTTAATGTCCTTACATAACTTTGAACTACAATTGTCTTTGTATACATGGACAACAAGTAGTGCATCAAAAGCTAAGGCCTTCTGCCGACCTCATGGATAGTAGATCTGGCAAAACGGGGTTAAAGTGTTAGGTTTGGGTCAACTTGCTAACCCGTTAATGGTCAACCCTAACACAACCCATTTAAATAACGGGTTGATAAAACACAAACTGTTTATAATGTCCGAGACATTACTTGAACGTTTAAGATGTAAATTAGACTAAGAAATTGATTAAAGTTAGTAAAATGTCGAGAAAACACCTATAAAACACTTAGAAAGTCCAAAAATGGAGTTTCTAGAAGTCGCATCCAGGCGGGCTCCGAACGGGATCTGGACGGGAGCCACAGGGAGCAAAAGTCTACTCCCTGGAGTAGGTTTCCGGACGGGCACAACCTCCGTCCGGACGGCAGTCACAAAGATTGCATAAGTGGTTTCCTGATGAGCGCATCCGGACAGCCACTTACTCCTTCCGGACTGCACGGATATAAACACGAAAATTGGTCTTTTCGGGTTCATTTTCCAGAAGTTTCTCACATTTTCTCTCATTTCTCTTAGGGTTTTCATGGTAAACCCTTAATCCACGATTGTTCAAACCCCATACCTCAAATCTAACTCCGGGAATGTGATCTACGTGAAGAGATCTACGTTTTGACCGATTAGTTTGAGGTAATCTAAACTCTTGTATTTTGAGATTTTGAGTTAAATATTGAAATGTTGGAGTTTAATCTTGGTTATTCTTTAGGTTTTTAGTGTTTTGGAGCTTCCTAAACATTCTCCAAGTGTTGAGTAGCATTTGGGTGAATTTTGGTAAGTTTCCCAAAGCCCTAACTTTGTGGGTATGTGTTTAAGTGTAATTTTAAGTGCCTAATCCTAAGATTACCTTATGGGTTAGAGTTTATTGTTGTTGGGTAGTTGATTGGAACCCTATAAATTCTATGGGTATCCCATTGGTATAGCCCTTGAGCGATTCAAGTGTTATTTGAGATGTTTAGAGTTCAAATTGCTTAAGTGTTGTGCAATGTTTTGATTTTCAGATTATGCATTGCAATTTGTTGTCTAGAGAACCTAATTGAGCCCCAACATCCACGCAAATTGTGAGTGTTCTACTCACTAAGAAAACAAAATAGAAATGAAATGATATGAATGTTTTAGTTTGAACCGACAATAATTTAATGATATGTGTTTTGGATGTTTGAAATAATTTCAAGTTTGTTGAGATATGACAATGGTGTTCAAGAATTTTGAGATTATGAATATGAAATTATGGTTTGAGATATGATTTGATGAGTTTTGATGCCTGCTGATTTGGGATTTGAGTTATGCAGATTGTGTTTGAGAAAAATGACATGTTGAATTGTTTATATTTTATGAGAAAGGTATGAGTTAAGAGTATGATCATGAAATGTAAATATAAAATGTTTGAGCATGAAGCATGAAGCATAAGCATGGATGTGAGATAAATGCATAAAATACTATAAGAATCGAGGGCTCCAGCATCATACCAACGGATAAGTCTGTGAGGGCAAGCCCTCGATGTTGCAAAGAGAATCTTAAAAGCATTGTGAAGGACTAGTCCTTAGAAGGAGTGAGTAGCCAGCTCTCACTACCTCAGGGCGAGCCCAATAATGTTAGCTAAGTGTACACGAAGGGATATCCTTTAAGCTGTTGGACGAGTCCCAGAGAGAAATAAAAATATACATGAGCATGCATTGCATTGTTTTATGATGTTTAAGATGTTTTCATGAATATATGTAATAGCTTTCATGCTAGACGTATCTACATGCTTATGAGGTTGAATGAGAAAGCACATATGTATATGTTTACGGCTAGTCTGATCTAAAGGCATTAAGCTTCAATGTACTTAAATACTTGCATTGCCCAAGCCATGAAATACTTGTGTCTCTGTATAGCTAAGCATCATGTTATTTGTTTTCCTGCTTAGGCGTACTTGTATACTAGAGCTCCCCAAGTAGGAATGCTCGTGTACATATATGGCTGAGCAACCGAGAATAAAAGTAATATATTGTAGATGGGATTGTATGTCTACTATTCCAAGCGGTAGATTGGAGTACTTATATACACTCACAGCTGCATAGTATGCTTTCATGTGTTTCTGAAATATTGGTGTTTATCAGCTACGATATGTTTTCGAGGGACGGATTTCATAACTAAAAATGGTAGCTGTTATTGTAATCGAATGATAAAAGGAAATGTCGGTTCTATGCGAAAACTTAGTGAGTTTTATACTGCCGAGGCCTCAGTTTATGTGCTGAGGCGATGAACTCATACTTTCACCTACAGATATGGCTAACACCACAACCGTGTAGATGATGTTTCTTTGGCTGCATGTACACCTGATGTGAATGATGACCCCGTAGCTTTATATTTGGGATATTACGACTGAAGCTCGACACGACAGTTGCAATATATTGAACCACAGGTTGTCCATTCTTTTGTATATTTTCTATATGGCTAGTGTCATTTGTGACATGTTCATGTGATAGCCATTCTTTTGTGATGTAATTAATGCTTTTGATAAGCCATAAACAGATAGACTTATGTATGGCTCTTTTATGTGATGTTCAGTTATGTTTTTAGATGTGCATTTCCACTATCCAGTTTATGTTTATTATGTTATCCGTTGCATAGACGTGAGTCTAAATATCAAGTACATATTATGGAATGTGTACCATATGTTGGTTGAGCAACAAGTAGTCGTGCCACTGTGATGAAGAAAAAAAAAATGGGTCGTCACACCATTTATTAAATAGGCCATGTTGGGTTGACACGACTCGACATGAACCCTTATTTGATAAACTTAAAATATATAAAAAAAAAATAGAAAAAGAAAATGATCACAAATATAAACTGAAGAAATCATCAATCTACAAAAATAATCCAATTCTCTGATATAATAACAAAGATAATACATTCTAATTAAGGTTTGATACATTCAACATTAAATCTACATAGAAGATGATGAAGCATTCTATGTAGATTTAAGGGGAAATTTCACAAAATCCCCCTGAATTTATACTCATTTTGAAATGACCTCCTTAAAGTTAAAAAAACTCTTAATTTCACTGTTCGAACTTCTAATTTGACGCAATGGCTGCCCTCTGTTAAGTTTTGGCGTTAAATTTGAACTACACTCTTGAAAATGACGAAAATACCCTCATGATTTTTATTTTTTAAAAAAATATACATTGGGTATGGGTACCCGTGGGTCTAGTGGTGACTTAGCATGGGTCACCTTGTGAACCACAGTCGTGGGCCAGCAGAGCCACGACCGGGGTCTTCTGACCCAAAGGGGTCACCACCTGGCCCTGTCATGGGTACTTGTGACCTGTACAAGGTTACAAGGTGACCCAATCGTGGGTCACCAGACCCACAGCGGGGTTACCACCAAGCCAACGGTGGGGTCATCACCAGGTCCCATCGTGGGTCTAGTGGTGGCCTAAGCTGGATCACCTGGTTACCTAGCCGTGACCGGCCATGACCCACGTTGGGTCACCTTGTGACCCAACATGGGTCTTAATTTTTCTTAAAAAAAAAAAAAAAAAAACAAAAACAAAAACAAAAACAAAATTAATTTGAAATTAAGGGTAAATTGGAAATTTTATAAATTTTCAAGGGCATAAAAGTTATTTTGCCCATTTTGCCATCTGGTTAACTTCAAACCCTAACGAATGGGGGACATTGCAACAAATTCAAATATTGAGGAGTGAAATTGAGAGATTTTGAATTTTGAGGAGGTAGTTTCAAGTCGAGTGGAAGTTCAGGGGAGTTTTGTGAAGTTCCCTAGATTTAATGTTTGGGTGTAATGCTGGTCATTTCGAGTTTGTGAATAAAAATGAAGAGTGATTTTACTTGCCATGATTTTGTGCTGCCATATTATCTTGACAAATTACTGGAATGAAGCCCTGAGCTAGAAAGGTGTAAAGGATATTACATACCAGTTTTCCCTGATGTTGGCAATGAAATTTCATATTTAATTTAACATTTTGAATTCACATATTATTTAGTTGCATAGAATACTTAATTTTTATTATAATATATAGAAATAATTAAGTTTTATTGTTAACATAAAAAAATAAATAAATAAAAATGAAAAAAAGTATACGGGTCAAGCAGGTTAACCTATTTAAAGTAGGTCAACCCATTTATGACCTAAACCCGTTTATGCCAAACCCTAACCTTTTAATTTTGTATCGTGTTCGTGTCAAGTTCGCGAGTCATGTAAAAAACTGGCAGCCTTAATGGATAGTAGTCTAGACTTACATACGAGTCCTCCTCGATCCACAATAAGGACATCTGTGAAATTTCACAATTTATAGGTAGATTTGTGAGTTCACAACTTAGCAAGTGCATACCAACCTTTTTTGTGTGTGATGTGAGCCATTCTTTCTAAAATTTCTCCCTTATATTTTCTAAAACAAATCCCATTTCTGGAATAAATGCATGGTTTTCTCAAAACGTGCGTGAAAGTGCACTTTATTAGTGTAAGTTCATTCTAATTAGAGAGTTTTTCTTTCGTATTAGATTCCAAATACAATTATTCTTTTCTTTTCTAGAAAGCATAAGTATATATCTATAGCTCAGCTAAAGTAGTTGATACCACATGATAATGTAAACAACAGTTATTCAAAACATAATAGTGAAAAACAGGTGTTGATACATATATACAGAATAATAATGTCAAAGTGCTTTCAGAGACTTTTGGATTATTTTTTTTTCAACTATTTTGACAAATTGAAGGAGAAGTCAGTTATAGATATACCGGCAAAACTAATGATGTAAAATATATTGGAAGTTAGTCTAGTAATGCTATCAATCTTACTATGGAAGACATGATAGGGGCAGTAGGACCTAGGGTGTAAGATGAGCTTAGCCGCTCCTGAACTCAGCTCGGTTCAGTTAGACTTGATTCGGTCTCGGTTCGAATGAGAAATGAGCTATTCATGAACACAATAATATGTTCGAATATTAAATGAGACATACTTGTATAAACTTAGTTTGGCTCAAATTAGCTCGTATAAACTCGTATAACTTCACTTTTACAATCTTTTTTAATATTATTTTAATTTTGCGGTGGAGGCCTTTTCTTTAGAATTTCCTTTTAAGGAGAGGGAGGTTTTAGAGGTGGTTAAAGGCATGAACATAGATAAGGCTACTAGTCCTGATGGGTTCTCTATCGTGTTCTTTCAAGACTGTTGGGATGTGATCAAGACTGATATCATGAGAGATTTCCAAGACTTTCACGCTCATTAGCAAGTTTGTCAAAAGCCTTAATGCCACTTTTATTGCTCTAATCCCGAAAAAGTCTAGGGGCCAAACTGGGGCATTAGATCTTAAAGATTTTCTGCCTATTAGTCTCGTAAGTGGAGTTTACAAGATCATTGCTAAAGTTCTTGTGAATAGATTAAAAAGAGTTGTGGAGAAAGTTATCTCGAAATCTCAGAATGCTTTTGTGAAAGGTACACAAATCCTTGATTCAGTTCTTATAGCAAATGAGTGTTTGGGTAGTCATATCAAATCTGGTGAACCAGAGTTGCTTTGCAAACTGGATATTGGAAAGGCTTATAATCATGTCAACTAGGACTTTTTATTGTAAATGTTAAGACGATGTGGTTTTGGGAAGAAATGATGTTCTTGGATAGCGCGTTGCATTTCTTTGACATGCTTCTCTGTTTTGGTGAATGGCACTCCGTTTGGTTTCTTTAGTAGTTCTCGCGGGCAAAGACAGGGTAATCCTCTGTCTCCTCTTCTGTTTGTTATTGTTTGGAGGCTCTTAAGTAAAATGTTCATTGCTGCTGTTCACTGCGGTCTACTATCATGCTTCTCTGTGGGATCTAAATGCTTTGAGGTGGTTAATTTCACACCTGTTGTTCGCGGATGATACTTTGGTATTTTGTGGGGCTAATCCTAACCATCTTCACTATCTACGCGTGTTGTTCTTGTGCTTTGAAGCTTTCTCAGGTTTAAAGATTAATTTGGCTAAGTCTGTTTTGATTCCTGTGGGTTGTGTGGATAATGTGGATGGACTGGGTAGCGTCTTGGGTTGTGGGGTTTCCTCTTTATCTTTTAAGTATCTTGGTCTTCCGTTGGGGGCCTCTTTTAAGGCCAAGTCAATTTGGGATGATGTTCTTGAAAAGATTGAGAGGTGGTTGGCTAGCTAGAAGTGGATGCATCTGTCCAAGAGTGGTAGGGTTACCCTTATAAAGAGCACTCTTTCCAATCATCCCACATACTTCTTGTGTCTTTTCCCTATTACTGCTAGTGTGGCAAATCGTATAGAGAAGCTCCATCGAGATTTCTTATAGGGAGGATTAGGTGAAGAGTTCAAATATCACATGGTTAATTGGTCCAATGTTGGCTCCCCTATTTATGCAGGAGGCTTGGGTATTCGGAATTTGAGGATCTTCAACAGGGTTCTGTTAGAGAAGTGGTTGTGGCGTTATGTTCATGAGAGAGATACTTGGTGGAAATTTATTGTGGACCCTAAGTATGGTAGTGGGTGGGATGGTTGGTACTCTTTTGATCCCCTGGGTCTCATGGAGTGGGGATATGGAAGAATATAGGGAAGGGTGGGAGTTTGTTTTGTAGTCATACTAGATTTATGCTAGGAAATGGGTCCAGGATCCGATTTTGGGATGATGTGTGGTGTGGAGAGATGACCCTCAAGGAAGCTTTCCCGGTTTTATATGGCATTGCTCGTGATAAAGATGTGCTTGTTGCAGCTCACTTGGACTCTAAGAGTGGTTCCCTTCAGTGGAATGCTAGCTTTATTCGAGCGGCCACGACTGGGAGGTGAACGTCTTGGCTTCCTTCTTCACTTTGTTGTATTCCATTAGAGTGATAAGTGAAGGGAAAGACAAGCTTCGGTGGAATCCTTTCTCACAAATGAAAGTTTGGTGTTAGATCTTTCTATAAGGTCCTTACTTGCAAAGATGAAGTTCATTTCCCTTAGAAGAGTATTTGGTAAACCAAAGTTCCATTGAAAGTTGCTTTTTTTGGCTTGGGCAGCGGCACTAGGGAAGATTCTTATTTTAGATAATCTTAGAAAGATGCATGTCATTGTGATTGATAAATGTTGTATGTGCAAAATGAATGGGGAGTTTGTAGACCACCTTCTTCTCCATTGTGAAACTACACATGCCTTATGGAATGCCATCCTCAAGCACTTCAGTTTGTCTTAGATTATGCCTCTTTGGGTGGTTGATTTATTTGCTTACTGGTGGTCGGGTGGTAGCTCTCGAAATGCTGTTGTATGAAAAATGGTTCCTTCTTGCTTTTTGTGATGCTTGTGGAGGGAACAAAATAATAAAAACTTCAAGGACAAATGCTATCTTGGACTACTGCGTTCCTAGCTCCCTTAGTAATTAGCTTTAATGATTTTCTTGTTTTATTTTCTTCTCCTTTTTAGATGCTTTTCTTGTATACTTCATGTGTATTTGACCGCACTTTGCGTTTTTTAATTATATTGCTTACTTATAAAAAATTTATATATATATATATATATATATATAATAAGAACACTTAAGTAAAATGGATTCTTTTCCTAATATGATAAATATAACTTGAATTATTGTTGATGTGAATTTAGTTTTAGAGATTTGAGTGTAAATGAGTATGTATAGATATATGTGTGCGCGCTTGTTTGTGTACGTGCATAATGAATTTTTATACATATAAAACATACATATAAACTCGAAATTTAATTATTTAAGATTCAAGTTAATTTATTTAATTAACTCAAATGATAAAATAATAAAATAAAAAAAAATAACAATAATTAGTTAACTAATGATTAGTATGTATTTACGAAAAAGATAAATAATCATAATATTTACTTTATATAAAAATTGAATAAGTTAACTTGTAAATAAGCTCAAATTCGTTCAAAAAATAAATTAGCCAAGCTTGAACAAAATATCTAGCTCGGTGATAGACTCGAGCTCGACTCGTATTCGAAATAAAATTTAAATAAGCCAAACTTGAACATTTCAATACTTGGCTCAAATACAGCCTACTAGTCCGATGACCACCAACTCCAAGGGACCAAATAATAATGATGTTAGGTAACATTTGTTGAGTGTTTTTCTGTTTCTTTTTCTATATCATAAAATTTTACTATAAATTCCAAAAAGATCATTTTATCAATCATAACTATATTAAATAAGAAATTAAAAAAGAAAACAAAAATGCATTAGTAAGTAAATTAATCCACATATAAAAACACAAAAACAGACATCTACAAATATACCCCCCTTTTTTTTTTGTTCTTTTTTGTCTTTTTTTTTTTGTACAATTAATATTTGTAAGTAAATTGTCTCTTATTCTAAGGCTTAGGGTAACACCTTGGATTTTGGTATCCATTTACAAACTGCCACCAAACCGGTCTGAGACCCAGTGAATGAGTCCTATTTCCTTGGGACCTACTTGGATTGTTCTAACATCTACTTTTGCAAATAGGCTGCCACTGCCAGTAAATCTACAAAAAAAAAAAAATTGCAAATTAATCACGAACAAGAAGGAAACGAAGAAAGATTTTTTTACTAGAAGATTTAAGTCATGAAAGGAAAAGTGTACTCATGAAGGCAATTCATATTTGTGACTATAAAGTGCAATAACATGCAAAATTGTACCATGATCAATCTCAGTGCAGTGGACAAGGGAAATTAGACAAAAAGTAAAGATATTTTTACGCCTCCTATACATCTCTTATACATCTCATTAAATCTAACTTCAGACTTATGGGACCTACATTGGGCCCCACAAATTCAATGGTGAATTTGAAACTTGATTGTATGTGGATGTATAAGAGATGTAAGTGTATCATTTCTCTCTTATACAAAATTCTATGTCATCTTATTAACATGGAAGCATACTGTTACATCAATGGACAAACTATTGTACAACTTATTCAAAGAAAAAGATAGATTGTACATAAGAATGATGGAGTGCTTATACCTTTCTCGGCTCTTTGGCTAAGACGATATACTCCTTTTCTGCAGATGATGATTCAACATTTCTCCAAGAAGAATAAATCACCCATACTACACTGCAATGACTGTCATGAGAGTAAGCACCTTGAGCCAGGACACCTCATACCAGCCACTGATTTGCTCGGAGAGGCATAATTGATGTTGAGGACCTTAATCTTTCTCCACTTCAATGATTAATTTAACTCAAAGCATAAGTGAACAAAGAAAGTTAATGAACATGTGGCTCATGGAAAGGCATATGGGGCTTAATCAACACATCGAAGAAAAACCACGATTGAGGGAAGATACAGTACAAGGTGCACTAACTCTAGCCACTATCTGAGTCCAATTGTTCGTCCTCAATATCTTTTATGCTTTGAACTATATCAGCAACTTTTTTGGATATGTGTTCTGTGTGTTTTTCCAAATCTTTCAAAATCATATTTAACTGTTCTTCATATGCAGCACACTTTCGCTTACACTTTTGCCTCTCATTATACAACTCAATGGATAGTTCCCGGATTCTCTTATCTTTCTCGTCCTGCAAAAAAAGTGAATAGTTAGGTTCACTACGTATGACATTGTAATGACCATGATACTACTGATAAAGCAAGAAAGAAAAGTTAAAGTTAAACCTCTGAACATAAGAAATAGCAAATGCGATTTCCACTCCGGTAGTAAGATAGAATTGACACTGAGCATGTACTAGATCCCATCTATATTCACAGATTCTTGCTAGTTGTAACATAAGAATTCCCATTGTGGGTTTGTTTGTCATTGTGCGGAGGGTAGGGGATTTTATTTTATTTCGTTACCCTATGATTTAGACCAAATTTTAGTTAAGTCTCTCGAGTTTATACTTGACCATTGGCCCTTATAAATTTAAAATTGTCTCAACATTACCCAATCGTTAACTTCAGTTACTTAGAGAGAGCAGAATCAAGCTTGTGACCCTCATATGACTATTACATCCTATTCTGTTTCTTCAAATAATTTTCCAAAAGATTTTCAGTGACTCATACAAAAGTCTTGGCATAGCTCTTTTTGCACAAAGATTTTTTTTTTTTTTTCTTTAAGTAATTGGCCAGAAGGGGAAATGAGAGATTCGAACTAGTGACCTCCGTTTCATGAGTATAGACCACAGTGGCTGACCCAATTCCAAAAGCCAAATTGAATAGTTGAATTTTCATAGGACAGTGCTCAAATATCAAGAAAAGAAACTTTAGTCGAAACTATAACTATGGCCATCATTTAGGTCTGGGCTGTAATTGGTTTCAACTGTAATGGCTACCACACATCAAGACCAGGCTTGACAAGCTCTGTGCCTGGTAATAAACCTACCACTGTAGCGCATTCAAAAACATGGATCAGCAAACAACTGTAGCAAATCAAAATATGTATATATATATATTCGAAGACCTCAGTGAGGGCCTTTTTTTTGGGATCCCCAGCAGGGAACTTTACCAGGACTCGTTGGTTTATGGAGTTCGAGTCATATATTGTATTTGTAAAATAACAATCTGAAACATACCTCACTGACTAAGTGCTTTCCAGATCCCCGCCATGGGACTTTGCTGGGGCTCATTAGCTTATGATTATGTTCTTTCACAAATTTGGTGACAACCCACTTCATCCCATCCCTCAACGCCAGCCTTATCATTGCTTGACAGCCCTCTCGGGTGATAGGGGGCGGGGGAAGAACTCTGTCTTTTCTGTAAACATACTTTTTTGCACGAAAGCCTTCTTTTGAACAAACAAAATCTTGACCAATCACCTGATTGTTGACTCGTGATCGACGGTTATGGTGTATACGTACAGTGAAACCAAAGCGGCGACCATAGGCAACATAGAATTCTCTAGCTTCATCTCTTGAGTTGAACTCCATGCCTATGTATGGCTCCAAAGCTCCAACGCAATGTTCTGGCACCTCGTCGTCCTCTGGGATCCCATCTTCTATCCTCCGATGGTTCTCATACGATTCAGTTTGCATATCTAAATCGCTTTCATCCAAGTCAAATCCCTGGTGAGATTCATGATCCATCATCCTCCTACGGCAGAAATCAAATCAAACGGTCATTCTTCATGTATAATAAATCTGACTCAACAAAAAACACTTTCTACTATTGATTTTCTTGAATGATATGAGCAAATTAATAAACTAGTAGAATCTCACGCTTCCATTCAAGAAAAACTAACCAACCAAAAAACACAATCTTCAAATGTAGTGAAAATTGAGGTAAATTTTTGAAAGAGAAGCGAAACTCACGGGTGGAAAAACGGAACGCTGGAGAAACCGCTGGTGAAGGGAAAGCCAAACCTAGATCGTGATCGAGCTCCGTGTCGCTTGTTTGGGGATTCCTTTTGGGAGTTTGACGATAGAGAGCCGGTGGGGTCAATCCGAGTCCGGCGTTGGGGCCCACTGCAGGTGAGTGTAAGAGCATAAAGAAGAGGGAATGTGGTTGTTCCCACTCCCGGTAGTAGCTCCCATTTTATTTTACTTCAAAAAAAAATGTCTAGTCAAACTAGAGTAGTGATAGGCGGGGCCATCTTGCCGGCCCCTGCCCGGCCCTTTCCTACGTGGAAAGGGCCATTTAAGTTTTAACCTTTTTTTTTTTTTTTCCAAAAAACAAAAGATTAAAAAATTAAAAAATTAAAAATTTGAAAACAAGAACCAGTACAACACCTCATTTTCTCATTTTTGTTCACCGATCTTCCCCCCAAATTTTCCCTCCCTCCCTCTCTCTCTCCATCTACCCCAAAATCTTTCCACCGTCGACCACCACGCACTACCCGCCACCGTCGACCACCACGCACGACCAGCCACCGTCGTTCTCCATCTTCGGCCAACGTTCGTTCTCCGTCGTTCCGACGACCATTTTCGCACGAGCCCGCCACCGTCGTTCTCCATCTCCGACAGAGCGACCGCCGACGAGGTCCCCCACCGTCTGACGACCCATACCCAACCACCGGCAGTCTTCCAATTCCGGCCCTCTTCCATCTCTGACCGTCTTCTAGTTCCGGCAAACCAGCCTTTTTGTTTTTTTCAACTACCGTGACCCAGCTCCGCCACCGTCGACCACCACGCACAACCCACCACTGTCGTTCTCCATCTTCGGCCAAAACCCAACGACCGGCCGTCTTCCATTTCCGGCTGTTTTCCAGTTCCGGCTTCCCCCCAAATCCGTCTCCTTCAAGTCTAGGTCTCCGTCAGGTATTAAAGCAAACACCTTTCCTTCATTTTTTATTTTTTTTTGCAGTTATGCTTGTCTTCAATAGCATTTGAAGCCACAGACTCTTCCCTTATGGAAGGAATTCATTACTAGAATTTGGAGCCATCAGAAATAGGATAAAATGTTGCAATGATGTCAGTTCATAAATTCCTGAAACCTATCTGTCCATGCTTAAGCAGAGTTAACTTGGAATAGAATTTTGAAAGGCAATGTTAAATAATCAAAGATTAACGCTTGTTTCACATCCTTTGTCTCCTTTCATCATAAGCATATTTGGAAAACCATAGCCTCATTGGAAATCATGACCTTTCCCTTCCAATGTCATGGTACAGACCATTCTTTTGACATATGTTGGAAATTCCAGAACCCTTTTCAAATCATGGAATTATCTTGTGTTGTTGATTTTTGTTGAATGCGCAATTTAGAAACGTGTTATAAGAACACAATAGTGATGAAAATCAAGCAAGTAAAAAGAAAGTGCCTTTTTCCTTTTACAAGTAAAAGTGGCATTAATTGTTCAAGGTTCATGTCCAAAAGGTATATAAACCAACCTATTCTGGTCTGTCTCAATGTGGAATAAATGTATGCTTAATGCTTTGAGGTTCTATAAAGAAGCTAATAGAAAGGCTTATTCTTTGGGTTTGTGAAGTTTTGATATTGTTCTTATGCTTAGGCCTTTATTGAATGCTATGAACTAAATGATAATGCACTGATATGAATTTTTATTTGTTACAGAAACTTTTAGATGGACTTATTATATACGCGCATTTGATTCGTACATGTTGACAAAAAGTTTAATTTCATATATATTAATCATTTGAGGTATTTGTTTCAGACGTTCAGAAATTCACAATCATCATGTATTTTGGAATGAGATTTTATATACTTGTCATAAGTGGTAAGGTCTCTTTGATTAAAGTAATTTTTTTTTTTTTCGTTTTTCGGGAGGTCAATTGTTCTTACTAAAGTTTGCTTGTGTGCTAATTTTTATTTCAAGGTTCCAAGTAGTTGTGTTTTATATCTCATTTGTTTTACACTCATTTGCATTTATCCTTATTTGAGTCCATATTTTTTTGTTGAGGGCAGAGTTTAGTCAGGTTCAAATTGTGGTTGGCTTGATATAACTCGTCCTTAACCTGCCATAGTGTGTTCTTTCGATCGATTCCTGGTTATCCTATGCAAAATTTCATGGCAATACTCCTGGATCCTTGCCAATAACAGCATATATTCTTTGCTGTATTTATAAGAATGGCTAGATTTAATCAATCTAATAATAGTGGGAGCAACATGCCTAAATTGGTAAAATGGATAATCTCAAAACAAATAGGTGGCCTGCTTTATTGTGAAATTTGTAGAAATTTTCCTATATAATTGCTGAATACGAGGTGTGATGTTATAGCCTTATTGTCATCAAAATTTGTCTACTTTTGTAATAGATATGTGCATCTTTCTCCTCTCTTTTTTTTCCTCAGTTTTTCTTGGTTTAAGTTACAAATGCATCCAATTGATCTTAAATGATTTTTCAAGCATTATTTGTGAAAAATGTGGATCTTAGAATCCTTGTTTTCACTGCTTATTCTATTGTTACTGTTTATGTAGAATTCATATTTCCATTTTCCGGGGAGAATTTTAACTCTCATGAAAGATGCTTCTTTGATGTCAGGTAGAACTGGCCTTTTCCAGAAATGAAAAGCAATGAGAAGCAGGTATGTGTTTTGTAAATTGATTTATATTGAAGACCTTTGTGAATTATGTACTATACAGACCTTTGTGAATTAGAGCAGATATATATATATATATACTTGTAAATGATAGGACTTGTAAACGGTTAACAACAGCAAGAGCTGGTATCTTTTGCTGTTGTTAATCTCAAAATAAATGTTATGATGTGTTTGAAGTACTTAAAACTGCTGTGATATTCATGTGGCTAACTGCACCATAATTCTTTATGCAGACTTGTTTCTTGCCCTGGATAAAGATATGAATCGAACATTGAGCAAGCAGGAGCTTCAACACCAGTTTCTACATTATTTTCCTACTTTTTCTATGTAAATTTGGATTTCACTTTTTGTAGTAAATTATCTTATGGATAGTTCAGTTTTTCACGGACACTTGAGTTACTCCTCTATGTTGGCTTCTTATTTTTCCAATCTAGTTGTTAATTGTATATGTATATATATTTAAAGATATATAGCAGCAATCAAAACCTAAATGATGGGTCTTGGTCTTTTCTTTTTTCTTTTTCTTTTCCTCTTTCTTCTGCGTGACAAAGAAACAAGTGGTCTTTTTTGTTACAGAGAACATCCACGGATGATAAAATGAGAAAATGAAAGAGAACCTAGCTACAAATAGGTTAGGCTGACTACATTTTTGTTTACTTATATGCATGGATTAACAAGTGGGTCGAGTTTAGTGTATGTTAAGCAAATTGAGAGGCTAAGTCTCGCCTCTGCATCTATGCTACATATGTTATGTTCATTTTCTATTTTTTCTCTCTTGGATTTTTAGCCTATCACATATAGAAGAAAAAATTGAGAGGCTAAGTCTCGCCTCTGGATCTATTTTTTCTTTTCATTGATTGAACAACATATGCACCTCGAAACAAATCATTCTACACTTGATTAACCATCTCATTGCTTGTTATCACTCTTCTCATAAGTTACGACATCTTTCCTGGATCACTTATGTACATATGAACTACATATGATAATTTTATGTCCAGAAAATACAAATGGTATACATAAATCCTAGTTCCATACAATCCAGCCACTAGAAATTCTATCCATTCTGAGTGGTTATCAAACCAGACCTTAAATCTGAGTTTAACATACATTTAGGAAATTCGTACAAGCAGAAAAAAGTTTCATACAACTGAATTGTTTCCATAATTTCATTTTAACATCAAGTTAATATGTCTAGATTTACTATAACTACAACAATAAAAGGCTAAAAGCAAAATGACAACTAATAACAAAACACGAAACATCTTCCCATTATGTCGCGCTAATTGTTCTTTACATTTTTTTTCAATCAATTCCTTAACTTTCTCCTCTATTTCATTCAAATGTTGCGCCAATTGTTCCTTACATTTTTTTTTCAATTAATTCCTCAACTTTGTCATTGTCAGCCTGTCTTCTCTCCTCCATCTCTTTTAGATGTTGCGCTAATCTCTTCTCGTATCCAGACATCTCATTATCAGCCCATTCAAAAAAATCACAATCATTGACTTTCTGCATGAAAAAAAAAAAAAAAAAAAAGGGTCAGCAAAAATGTCATAAACTACTGACGACAAAATATAACACAGAAATTATGTGGTCCATACCAAAATTAACACAAAAATGCTAATTTCAGAATATAACAAAAATTAAACACTCAACAGAACCTAAATATTTTTTACCCCAACTACTTAGGGACGAGCAGTGACTAGATTTACATAAATTGAAGTTATTGTCCACAAATTCCACATTGCAGTGAACCAAACAAGCTCAAATTCCACCAAAATCCATCCATCACCGATGCGTTGTTTGAGGTAGACTACAATTTTATCAGCAATGATAATTATTTGAATTCATAGACTTGCATACGAATATGCCAAAAACAGTAAATTAAACAAAGAAAGTGAAAAAGCAAGCAACTTTCAGATGGCAACACAAAAATGTTAGCAACCTTGACGCAAAGCCAACTTTGGCTTTATGCTTTGGCTGTTCGAAACATCAGTGCTGAAGTGTGCCTTGATCCTTGAATAGCACTGGAACTGATGTAATCACTAAAAACTTTTTTTCTTTTGAGGGCATTAAGCGTATTATCCTCAGGCTGTAAAAATTAAGGGCAGACATTCTTTCAAGCACTCGGAGTCGATAAATTAAGGGCAGGAGTACAAATTGATGAAAATGCTGCCTATAAATTCAGATTACCAAGAAAAGACATTCATATTTATGGATAGGCATTCTTTCAAGCATTAAACTATTTTGCAAAGCGCCCACAACAAGCACTTGCTGACTGCTTATAAGATTGCATATACACCGTCCCATGTTCCCATAAACACTAAAGGATGACTTCCATCTACTTCTTTTTCATGTTCCATCATATTAAACCACATCATGCTCAATTTACTCAAAAAACTTCAGTACAGGTATATAAAAGTGACACACACATGTATGCAGTAAATATGAACAGTCATCATTTTTCCTATGTCTAATTAAACTCAGATGGATTTTGGAAAGCAACATAGAAGATACATTTTAGTAACCCAGCCCAGAAAAAATTGAACCCGAAAGGGAGCAGGTTTGGCACAAAACATTACTGGATAGCATTTTGGGCCAATAAATAGATAATTTAAGAAACGAGGCAATCAAAATAGAGAATGAGATAACTAAACTTGGAGATGCAATGTCTTTGATGATGATAAATATGAAAAATTCAAACATGTAGATTGCATCACTTCAGTACACTATATTCCAACAATACGAATGCTAGCTCCTTAAATTGAGAATCAGAATTGGCTAAAAATGGGAGCTTTCAGTGCTATATATATAGCCATGGGAATCAATTACGTATTTCAGTTTTTGGCAACTTTGTTGGCATGGAGGAGAAGCAAGAAATGTGGATTGCAAAAACAATGACGGGGTCATTACCATGCCAAGATATAATTAAAAAAGCATGGGAGCAGAAACCAAATTCTTACATCATTTTCAAGGAACTGCTCAAGGGCTGCAATAATCAAGATATAATCAAAGAATACAAACTGCAGAAATTCTGCAGAAAAGAAAAGAGTTAACAACTACAAGCCAAAAACAACTAATAGGTTGAAACAAAGAAAAGGCATAAACAAACAGCAAGCAGAGCCAACAATCTACCACGGCAAAACCAATTAACGAAAAATAAAGATCTGAGTTTCAAACCCAACTATATTGAGAATAATGGAACTGAGATTCTAGATCCAAAAACAAGCGGAAAAACGAGATCTTTGCTACCAGAGGAGAGGAAAAATCGAAAAAAAAAAATATAGAGAAAACCTTACCTCTTTTGATGGCTAGGCTCGTCGACGGTGATGGTAGTTCAGTTAGGCTCGTCGGATCTGTAAAGTGGGAAGAGATGGAGATGGGTTTGTCGTGGAGGGAACTGAGATTCTAGATCTAAAAACAAGTGGAAAAACAAGATCTTTACTACCAGAGGACAGGGAAAATCGAAAAAAAAAAATAGAGAAAACCTTACCTCTTTTGATGGTTGGGCTCGTCGGATCTGTTCGGTGGGAAGAGATGGAGATGGGTCGTCATGGAGGGAGACAGAGATGGGTATGGGTCGTCAGAGATGGCGCCTGGCAGTACCTAGTGGTGGGTCGTGCGTGGTGGTCAACGGTGGCGGAGCTGGGTCGTCGGCGGTCGCTCTGTCGGAGATAGAGAACGACGGTGGCGGGTCGTGCGTGGTGGTCGACGATGGCTGGTAGTGCGTGGTGGTCAATGGTGGGAAGATTTTGGGGTAGATGGAGAGAGGGAGGGAAAATTTGGGGGGAAGCTCGTGGAACAAAAATGAGAAAATGGAGTGCTGTATTGGTTAATAATGTTTTTCCAAATTTTCTGTTTTTCAAATTATTTTTTGATAATTAAATGTCTTTTCAAATTATCAAAAAAATTAGTTGTGGCATGGCCGGCCACCATTCTCTCTCTCTCCCCCCGCCCCACCCCGCCCTCCCCTAACTTTTATTTATTTATTTATTTTAAGTTTTCATTTAGGGTGTATTTATATTTAAAGTGACACTTATTATGACATGTATAGTTGACACATGACGTGTCAAATATGATTTACTTAATATTAATTGACTAATCTGACACAATTTATTTTCAATTAATTAACTGGTAAGTTAATAGAATGATCTATTTAAAACCAAAATAAAACTAAGGACCTAATTGTCGAAATTAAAAGGTCCCGAAACTAAATTGAAATCGCAAGAAAACTTGGGGACTAAATTTGACTTTTATCTAAATTTTTTTTTTTTTTTTTTTCTTTTGTCTTTGAATGATTTCTTTGCAAAGTTCTAGAAATGTTTTAATATTACCCCTAGTTTGTTTTATGGTCATTATATAATCGATAATTATTTATGTATTAAGTTTTTTTTTTTGGTATTTATATACTTAGAAATATTGACGTGGTACATAATGATACCTGTTGATGTCATAAAATATAAAATATGTAGAGACTTGTGAATTTACATTTCAACAAATTAATAAATATAAATAGAAAATATCATGTATTGTATTTTGCTTTTCAAGTGTTTATATGTTTTGATTTTAGGAGACCAACATGTATTCTAATACATAATGTTATATATATATATATATATATATATATATATATATATATATATATATATATATATATATATATATAATTACAAGGATATATATATATATATATATAGCTATTAGATCAGCAATTATCATTGACACTATCTCCCCCACCCTTTCAATTAGGACCATGTCCCCGGAAACTACCAAAATGTTTTCAATGCAGATGCTTGTCAACAAGTTAATACACTTCGATTCTAGATGGAGGAAACGAATGAAAAAACCTTCTTTTTTTTTTTAAGGGAATAAAAAAAAGAAAAAGAAAAAAGAAGAAGATGAAAATATACAAAATGCCTCATAATGTTCTGGCACATTATGCCAAGGTAAAATCTCAAAGAGTCTTTGATTAGAGGCATCAGCTGGTACCACTGATGTGCTAGAAAGGGCGTGCAGGCAAAAAAACATCTTGCATCAACTTCCATTCCATCACTGAGGAGATCATGGATGGTATCTGCAATCCATCACCATAGAACATGGCAAAGAACAATGTAGAGGTTATAATCTAATCATGCTCACTACTGGATCCACCAAAGCAGATAAGTACTTGCCTGAAATACATCTGATGTTAAAATCGTCCAAGGCCCGAACCGAATTACTCTGTACCGAACGGGTAACAAGAAACTATAGTAAAATCGAAATATGCATATATGAATCAGGCAGCTGGTTGCTTTCTTTGCTTCTGTGGCACCTAAGAATCACCAGAAAAAGCAACTTCGTGAAAAAATATCTGGTGCCAGTCACTAAAAAGTTCTCCAGTATTCTACACACAAATCAATAGAGATAACTGGGATAATCCAAATCTCAACAACCTAGTCAGTGCAACAGTTTTACTATAATGCTTGAGCATGCATTTTTACAGAGCATTGAAAAATAAAGGCATTTTCTACATATTCTTAGAGGTTATTGTTGGGTGAAAAAAAAAATTTTGCAGGACCTTATTATAATGTAGCCAGCTAGCATAGATGCAGGGATAGCAATGAGAAGTGATTAAAAAGTTGCATTAAAGGAACTTTTTCATTTAATTAGAGAAATAAGATGCAGATGCAACTCACATTTAATAATAGAGATGGTTCAGATAGCACTCTATTCAGATTCTCCACTGTCTTGCTCCTCGGATTCAAATTCTCTCAACTTGCTAGTTACCGCTTCAGCTTTCAATGACAGCCTTTGAGTATGCTCCTCAATATATTTCAAAACCAACTGTAGTTGCTGCTGATAAGCCGCAGATTTCTTTTTCTCACGATGCAGCTCCATGGTTAGTTCCCGTACTTTTAAGTCTTTCTCATCCTGCAAAGAGAGAGATTAGATATACCAGGCCCTGTGGAATTGGAAGCATATACAAAAAGTACAGGAATTTTTAAATTCAGAACAGAGGAATTTTAACAAAAAAACAGCATGACAAGATAGTTACTCCGGGTTGAGCTCATAACTTGATTTGGTCCCATCAATCACATGGTCTGATCTAGGAATCATAGCCACCTAACTTATGGACCAAGAAGAAAATGAGCAGGGAATGGTTCAGAGCATCCAACCAGAAGCACACATGAAGGGAGGGAGCAATACTCACCAGTTCACCAAAAGTAGCAATTTCCCCAAATGTTTTTTCATTCATTCATTATCCGTTTCTTGACTTTTTAAGCAATCCATTTTTTAGGCCACTAGATCCAAGATAAACACTGAAAATCGAATTTGAACTATGCGCATCATCTTTGGTGACAATGATGCTATCTTCTTCAATGAAATGATTATAAGGGAGAGATTTGTACATCAAAAATCATATGCATGGATAGAATTGGTTATTGGTATAATTCCAATTATTATACACTTCATTATAAGAATTTTTTTCCATTGCAAACACATACATCTTTTTGTGTGTGTGTGTTAAGATGGAATAGACCAGCTAATATGCCCAATGTCCCCGTGGCAATATGATGAGAGGCTAGTCCTCCCGGAACAAGAACCCGAGGATATGAGAGAGACAAAAATTTATTGTTAGTCAAGGAAAATGACAGGTGATACATACAAGATAGACTTTGACCAAACGTGCTCAAAATCAATTTTGTTTTTTTTTTTTTTTTTGGAAAGGGGGAATTGAGCGGATTTACCAATTGCACCAGAAGATAATAAGAAGGCACATAAAGAAAAAAAATAAAAAGTTAACTTCATTATTTTATATCAAGTTATTAAATAGTTCAAACAAATCCATAATTCCATTCCGTCCTAACATAAAAATGAGCCTTCAAGAATCATATGAAGAGCTGATGGATAACAAAATTCAAGCAAACAAAATCTGCCATCATCATGAAGCAAAAGTTTGGAGAAGCAACATGCCAACCATAACCCATAGGAGTGGTGCATGCAAGGGCATTCAACATCAATCAAATGCATTTAAAGAAACAATGAACTAATAACCTAATACTTAAGCAAGAAGTTTGTGTTGGATGGCTGACGCTAATATATGCTTGTTATGGTGCAAGACAAATTGCACACACATCAACACAGCACTCATATAATACCATCTAACTTGAGCCGTCACTGGTCTTCATGCATATGGCCAAGACACCATTATTTTCTCTCTCAAGTTGTCCCTATCACTGTAGCTCCTAGATTTCACAATGTAGATAATCCTAGAGTGTCTGGTTGAGTTTTCAAAAAATGGTTTCAGTTTTCGGTATTTTGAGAAGTGTTTTCGATGGGGGTAACATTTGGAAAAGTGTTGTCTGTGAGGACTACAGAAGAGAATTGTTTGGTAATCCGAAAAGTGTTGTCTGTGGGGGAGGGGGGGGGGGACCCACATGCAGCAGTGGACGACCCACCCCCCCATGCCTCTGCGATAGGCGATAGGTACGGAGGGGTGGGTATCCAGCCCCTTCCGCACTACGGAGTTAGAAGACCTTGTGCCTCCGCGAGAGGCATAGAGGGGTCGATCTCCACCCCCTCTCATCTATGGGGGGGTAGACGACCTAACTCCGCGCCTCCACGAGAGGTCTCCACCCCCTTCCGCTCTATGGGGGTGGAAGACCCACCCCGTGCCTCCACGAAAGGCATGGAGGGATGGGTCTCCACCCCTTTCAATGAAGGGGTGGCCCCCACCATGGATAACAATATCTATTTTTTTATTATTATTTCTTTTATAAATGACAAGGTCAACTTCTACACCTGAAAAAATGAGCATGCATTTTCAAAATATTCCACTAGGAAATTTTCTAAAAAAATGCTTAAAAAGTATTTCACCTTGAAAAGTGTGTTAGTGGTAGGAATCACATTTGAAAAGTGTTTTGTGTTTTAAAATCCATTTGATAACAGAACAATGAAAAGTGGTTAAAGTATTTTAACCGAGAAAGTTATTAAAAACTCAACCAAATAAGGTGCTAGTTTTTTACTAATTGCTTTACCACTCATCCCTTTCATTCCCATACAACCTAATTTTTCTGTGTGTTTATTAATGCTTTCATAGATGCTCAATTTCCCCCTATATATTACTAGATCTGGAAATTAATAAATAAAAAATAATTTTAAATAAGTTGGCCAATTCCCCAATAGGGGTGTACAAGCGGTTGCGGTTGCGTTTATTCCCTCTTAACCGCAACCGCTTTAGGAGGTTATCATTTTTAAGACCACAACTGCCTGGCTCATAACCGCTAACCAATGGTTATACGGTTATTGAAAGCTGGTTATTAATCATTAACCGGTTAATATGACCTTGGCAGCAAAGCTGTCCAATTTAATATGAATAAGGCTAAATCTATCCACCTTAACAACGTTAACTTATTATAGGCTTTGATACCATGAACAGCTCAACCATCAATTGACCAGATTTATTCTCAGTTTGGCACGTTCAAAATAATTACTATTTACAACAATCCCACGGCTAGTTTAGCTATTGTACAGGATGCGTATAGGTATCTTATGAATGTAGATCAAGTGGGAAAGTTAACCGGAATCCTAGGGTGTGGGGTTGCCACTCTGCGGGTGAAGTATCTTGGTCTTCCTTTAGGGGCCTCCTTTAAGTCTACTCATATTTGGGACGGTGTAATCGAGAAGATAGAGCATCAATTGGCCAGTTGGAAAAGGTTATACCTCTTCAAAGGTGATAGAGTCACCCTTATTAAGAATACCCTCGCCAATTTACCTACGTATTATTTATTATTATTCCCTCTCCCGGGGAGTGTTGCTGCTCGCATTGAGAAGTTACAACGGGATTTTCTATGAGGTCGGATTGGTGAAGAGTTCAACTATTGGTGAGTTGGTTTAAGATTTGTACCCCAATTTCAAAAGGAGGGCTAGGTATCAGGAACTTGGTGATGTTCAACCACGCTCTGTTAGGTAAATGGTTGTGGCGGTTTGGGCTTGAGAGAGATGCTTGGTGGAAAGTTGCGGTGGACTCCAAGTTTGGCAGTTTGTGGGGCGGGTGGTGCCCCCTTGAGCCTATAGGTGCCTTTGGAGTGAGGTTGTGGAAGAAAATCAGGAAAGGGTGGGAGACTTTCTCTGGTTTTGTTAGATTTGAGGTGGAGGATGCAATTATGACAGAATTTTGGCATGATTTGTGGTGCGGGGATAAGGTTTTGAAGAAAACGTTTCCTATCCTCTTTGGTATTGCTCATGTGAAGGATGCCTCAGTTGCAGATAATATGGAGATTTTGGGCTGTTCTACTCAGTGGAACGTGAGCTTTGTTAGAGAGGCGCATAATTGAAAAGTAGATGTATTTGCTTCCATCTTCCAGGTGTTACACTCAGCTATTATGAGTAGAGGTAGTGTAGATAGGCTTTGGTGGGTCTCTTCCAAGAGAGGCTTATTCAAGGTCAAGTCCTTTAGCTCCTTGGCTCTAATTGCTTCCCTTGGCAGAGTGTGTGGCGGACTCAAGCTCCTTTGAGGGCGGCTGTTTTTGAGTGGTCGGCGGCCCTATGTAAGATCCTTACAGTGAATAATGTCAGGAAGAGGCATGTTATCATAGTGGACAGATGCTACTTGTGCAAAAGAAATGGGGAATTAATGGATCACATTCTTCTTCACTGCGATGTGGCTTTCGCTATTTGGAATTCTCTCTTTACTCAATTTGGATTGTCTTGGGTTATGCCTAAAAACGTTATCGCCTTATTCGCTCGTTGGTGAAATTCTGGAAGGTCGAGTGCTGCGATTTGGAAGATGGTACCAATCTACATTTTTTGGTGTCTAGAATGAAATAAATCTTAGGTGTTTTGAGGATTTTGAGAGTTCCATGGAGGATATTTTAGTTTCGTCCTTTCATATTCTATATCTTTGGACGATGGCTTTTTTGTCCCCGTTGTCGCTTAGTTTTTGTTGATTTCCTTGTTCGTTTTTCTCTTTCTAACTAGGTATTTCCTCTTGTATACTTTTGGCGTACTTTGGGGCGCCTTACACTTTCAATAAGACTAGATTTACTTTCAATACTTTTGGTGTATTTTACCCCTCTGATATATCCACCTTATGGCGATCTAGCGCCCAATGTTTAAAAATTGGTAGATGACCCCCTTAATGTTAACGTGTGTCAACGTGGACCTTCCATTCCCTTATTCGTCCATTATGTCCTATTATGTCCAAGTACAAATAATACCATTCTTTTTTCTTTTTTCTTTTTTTTAATGTGACCTACTTCAAATATATATATTTTTTTATTAGGGAAATCTTCACTTACCACCCCTTATCTTTCATCACTTTTGCAATCATATCCTTAAACTTTAAAAAAGTGTCAATTTAGTGTATCCATCTTTCATTTTTTTTCAATTTCACATCTCCGTTAGGATTTTCTGTTAAATCTTGTCAAAATTCATAAAAAATTAAAAAAACCCTTTTTTTTAAAAAATATATATATAATTTTTTTTTTCCAAAAATTCAAGCATGGGTATTTTTTTAAATTTCGTTAAATCCTTACAAACACCTAAATCCTTGCAATTTTTTTTTTATTATTTTCCTAAAAAAATTAGGGGTATTTTAGGAATTTTGACACCCACCCGTTATGATTTAACGAAAAAATCTAACATAGGGGTAAAATTGAAAAAAATTGAAAAATGAATACACTAAATTGACACTTTTTAAAATTTAAGGGTATGATTGAAAAAGTGATGAAAGATCAGGGATGGTAAATGAAGTTTTTCCTTCTTTTTTTTATAAGTAACGAAATGCATATCAAAGAGCGTAGAGGAGCACAACCCTAGTACACAGGAAGTATACAAGAGAACGCCTAAGTAGAAGAAAAAAAAAAAGTACAAGAAAATCATTAAAGCAACCCAAGGGTCAGAACAATGGGTCAACCATTTTTAATAAAATATACTTGAGACTAGATACAATTACAAGGGTATACAGATGGCTTATTTGAGGTTGGCAAACTTAAAGACCAACTCCAATTCAAGAAACAACCCAATTAGTTTAGACCATTGGCAAGTCACAGTTAGTTACTTGCTAACTTTAACCAAAAGTCAACACAGATAACCAAGTTGTTTCAGATGTTGATTGATTTCAAATTTCTAGCCTAAAATCCATTGCAGGACAAAGTGTTGAAACACCAATCACATGCAATTTTCACTTAACTCAGTCACTTTCATTTTATTTTTCTTTCAAAATTTGTTGTTCAGAAGTGGAATTACTTCTATATATGAATTATTAAGAAATAAAAAACTGAACTTGTAATGACGAAGCATATTACACAATGCATGAAATAACAATGAAATTGTAGCCAATTCAAATCTAGTTTTTTTGCTTTTCAATTCTTAGATCTCACATAAGTCAAATATCAATGAAATTAGTAATTTTGTTTTTCTCAAGAACTCCTACAAGCAGTCTAGCAAAAGTTATCACAATATTCATAATCCTCTACAAACATAACCACAAACATACCTCACAAAATGCTATTCTATGAGATCGTCGAGGAGGAATTTTGCTGGGATTCAACTCATGATTATGCTCTTTTACAAAACCATATATAACCCACTTTCCCCCATCCTTGGCAGATATCCTCATCATTGCATTGCATCCCTCTCTAGTGGCTCGCTGTGATGGAAGAATTCCGTTTTGTCTATTAGCATACTTTTCTATGCGAAAACCTTCTTTTGAGCAAACAAATTCCCGACCAATTATTGAGTTATCTTTAAGTGATCGACGTGTACGATTATTCCGTATGGTAAATCCCATATGCCTGCCATACATCTCATAAACTTCTCTAGCATCCTCTGCTGATTCAAACTCCATGCCGAGAAACGGTTCTATAGGTTCCAAATTTAGAGGAAAAGTTTGAAGGGATGGTTGAATCATGTTATCATTTCCATCCAGATCATCTGATAACTCATCATCTGCTGTTTCATGGCCATCAAAAGTTTCAGTTAGCCAACACCTATAATCTCTGTTTGATTTGAACCCTTGACCAGAAGTGCTTGCCATCATCAACCTACCAGAAAATGAGACAAGTTTATGAATTAAGCAACATCCTAGAGAAAAATAATAAAGCATATGCACCAAAAAAGTATATGAAACAGTTAATACTTCAACTGCAGCCACCATAAAATGAGACAAACAGTCAAACGACACCATTGATAGTCCTGAACTGGTTACTCAGAAAGAAACCAGCATGAATGAGACAGCTACCATCTACTATATGGGTGATCAAGTGCAGAGGAAAACCTCATCAAATGAATTCTAACTATAAATCTTCTTCAAAGAACATTCAATCTTTAGATATTCTAAAGTACACAATGGAAATCAAATATGCATAGATGTATTCATACTCTAGATGGTTCATATCGGACTAGCATAAGCCCACATTGGGAAGATGAATAGTCTTCATAGAGTGTAGATTATTAAGGCACTCATTAGTGCTATTCCACATTGGTTCCTTACTAGATGAGACTGAGCTTTATAAGTGATTCTAGAGAAACTCCAACTTGACTAGTCATTTTGGAGTAATAACATAGATGGTTAACTTTCTAGGGGTCGTTACAAATGGCACGAAAGCAGCCTGGTAACGCCATGAGGCATTGAAGCACTGTATGATGTGACTCTAACAAGGACGTTAGAGATTTAAGAGAGGGAGACTGTGGCACCTCAATCCTACATTGAGAAGATGAATAGCCCACATAGAGTGGATAGATTATTAAGGCACTCATGGATGCTAAGTCTCACATTAATTCCTTACTATGTGAAATTAGGCTTTATAAGTGATTGTAGGGAAGCTCCAACTTGACTAGTCCTTTTGGAATAATAGTGCAGATGGCTAGCACTTTCCCTGAGTCGTTTTACACATTGAATTAAGGGTCCCAAATCATCTTTATGCATGCACAATGGAAAATGATGGGCAAGACGTTTCCTCTATCTCCATGCCCAATGCATGTACGACACTCCTCCCTTACAAGACTTGCTTTGTCAAACCCTCTTGTAAATCAAAGTAACGGTAATAACATTATTCTAAAACTTATAGAAGTGCTAATTACCATCGAGTAAGAATAAGTGCATGCCAATACGGTTATTGTCCCTTTTGTTTAAGAATCCATCAATAAGAGGTTTTTTCAATGAGTATATGTTCTCACTCTATATGCAATGTTTACATTCGTACACACACTTAAATATATATAGAAACCTGGGTTAATTAGACTTAACTCCCATCAACTACCACTCATTTACACGTTGTCCCCATGAACTATCACTTTTCACACTCAAGCCCCTTAAACTACCAATCGTTGGCAAAAAAAAGACCCTTTCGTTAATCGAGCATGTTAAACCAGACGGAAAAATGCCCACGTGACACGCACATGCTCATTTTTAACATGAAATGATGAAAATACCCTTAGACCTTAGTTTAGAAAATAAATTTACTTAAATACCAGTAGAGTTTAAAAAATTAAAATAAAAAATAAAATAAAAAATAAAATAAAAAAGGAAAACAAAAGAAAAGAAAGAAAAGAAAAGAAAGAAGGGATGGCTAGCCACCCCCATGTGTTTAATCCACCCACAAGTACCTGGGGTGGCTCTGCTACCCCGAGGGGTGGTTGTTTCGTTATTCCTTTTTCTTTTTCTTTTTCTTTTTTCTTTTTTTAAGTTTTGAGTTTTTGTAGTTTTAAATTTGCTTTTGTCAAAGAAACGGTAGTAACCTTGTTATTAGGTGACACTACAACTAGGATACTCAACGCGCGAGTTTGTAACTCTTTTGACTTTTGTAGTGAAAATTTATAGTATCCTAGCATTTATTCTTGAGTTGGATCTTCTAATGCTACACACATAATCCAACTTTAACCTAATTCTTCTTAATCACAGACCAGCTTTCTCCTTGTAAACAATGAAGATATCATATTCTTCAAAACATTGTCAACTCCAACGATATTCACACAAGCCCAAGAAGTGGGTTCTTTTCCAAATCTGTACTCTCGATTTAAATTTACAAAATTGTGGGTCAAAAAAATTGCAGACAAAATTTTAGCTTTGCTAAACCGAAACATAAACGAGGAATATGTTAACGTTCTAAAAGAAACAAAACCATACCAGAGAGTTGGGTTTCAAAGCCAAATGCTCCAAAGTTTGATGAAAAAATATCAACGAATTGAGCTTCCACAGCCGAAACTCATCTTCAAGTGTAGAAAATAGACACAGTAATCAGACCGGGCGCGCGCGCGAGAGAGAGAGAGAGGAAATGAAAATTGGAAACACAAATAGGACTAGATTTGTGAGCTTGGTGGGGCTCTGGATTTGGGTCTGAAGCAGTGGGGCTCTCTGAGATTTTGAAAAGCATCTTTCAGTTAGCTCAAGGGGAGTGGAAATCTGGCCCCTCCATGAACAGGGGACACAGTACCTCCACAAAACTAAAAATATATAAAAGAGATGGATCGAATTTGCACTTTGTTATTAATATGGACGGGATGTCAATTATTAATTTGGTAAATTGTAAAACTTTTTTTTTAAAAAAAAATTAATTGTAAAACATTTTGGGTCAACCATAAAATACCTTCTTGTTTTTCCTAAAATATTTTTTTTGAAAAACTTCTGGATGTCCAGGCATGGTACACCAACCGAGAAAAGTTACGGAGGTCGAAACATGTCACCATGGTCTTAATACATGTCATTATGGAATGAGGTATACAGCAAACCTCAATGATTGAATAAACTTATACTCTGTTTGTTTCGACATAAAATGGTTTTCGTTGTAAAATATTTTTGGGAAAGTCATGTTTCAAGAAAATATTTTTCACGAAAACATTTTCCAATGTTTGGCACATACGAAAAATCACAAATATTTTTAATATTTTCATTAAATCATATTAACTTACAAAAATCAATTTTTATTCATAACATAGAAATATTAATGTAAAATAAAAATTAAAAAAAAAAATAAAATCACCGGTGACGAGATTCCGTCATTGACAGGCAGGATTTCGGCCACTTTCACCGGATTTCATCTACTATTGTCGAATTCCAACAATAAAGGCTGGAATCCAGACAGTTTCGTCGAAATTTAGGTTGGCCAGATTTCAGCGAAGGTGGCCGAAATCTAGCCATTTGTGCTGGAAACCGGCCAGTAGGCCGAAAGCCAACTGTTCTAGTCAAAATCCGGTCAGAATGGCTAGAATCCAGCATAGAACGGATGGAATTCGGCATAGAACGGCCGGATCTCGGTCAGTAGGCCGGAATCCAACCATTCTAGTCGCCGGAATCTAGGCTGACCAAATTCCGGTGATAGTGACCGGACGTTGTCGAATTCCGACACCGGCCAGATTTCGGTGGTGGTTGATTGCTTGAACGTGAAGGTTGACTGCATCGTTTAAAAGAAGGTCAAATGCATGTGCCGTCTAGAAAAAATGATTTACGCTTTTAAAAAAAGCGTAAATCATTTTATAAAATTTACTAAGTGTTTTTGGTCTAACGAAAATCATTTTCCGATTGACTATTATTTTTGCCCCCACCAAACACCGGAAAAAATGCCGAAATCATTTTTCAGAAACCATTTTACGCCGAAACAAACGAAGTATTAGTCGCATACTCTATCATCGTCATGCCTCCTTGAACTAAATCCATAAATTCTCTTTCCTTCACCTCCTGCACCAGTCAAGGAAAGAATTGCTTGTGGAATTCATCCCTAAAGATTTCTCAAGTGATCCCAAGTCTAATATAAGAAGGCCATTCTTCGGTTGCCACCATCTTTTCACCTCACCAGTCAGTCTATAGGTAAAGTATTTCACCTTTTGCTCAATAGTGCAGCCGATCATATCTAAAAGCTCCTCGGTGTAATTCAACCAATTCTCTGCGTTGAAATGATCACCACACCCATCAAAGTTATCAGAGTTGTGACTATAAAAGTCTTTTAGAACTCGTCCTTCAGCAAGATACCTAGCCTCCCAATACTGCGCCATCGCTGTGACTAGATTGGTAATTGTAGTCATAAGTTGCATCGACTCTAGATTGACAGCCCCATGAACCGGTATGTCCACAATAGGCATCCTCCCCATTGTCCCCCAATTCTAGGGCGTTGGGCCTGGTCGCTGGATTCCTTCGGCTTGGCATCGTCTGCAATAAGCAAAGTCAAAACCAACTCTAACCAAGTATCACTTAAGGCATAATTCTAAGAGGTAACTATCATAAGCTCTCACATGGTCATCTCCTTAGGGCTATCTTTATAAGTCCAATAGTCTTACAGAGCCTAATGCTCTGATACCAACTGTAACGCCTCAGTGAAATTAACTAACTGATTGTCAACTTCATGGTTCGTCTTCCAGTCTTATTCAGAACAAGACCACAGGATCTCATCCATTCTGGAGAGAGTCTACAGCAGGACCATATGTTGCTCCGAACTCACCATCCCAAACATTATCTATAAAACAATACATGTTTCATAGGTGGAAAGATACAAGTGTAAGTTCATGACTTAGTGAGTAATAATACGCATGATACACACGTTATCATATGGTGAACTCAATTTAGGTTGTAATCACATGCATTGGAGTATCATTTCATTATACAAGATAATGATGTATGCCATATAGATATAATATATTCTTATAACAAAAGACATGTCATAGTTCAATTCCAGATAGTCTACTCAGGATAATTAACCCCTTCCCAATAGGGTTGGAGCTGTCCCAAGGGACTTGTAATATAACACCGGTGTCCCGGATATGTACACATACCATCATCTACTAGCAGCCCGACCGAGTCCGACCTCGGGTGGCCCACGCTATTAGGAAAGCCGTAACTATGACCTCCATTCAAGCATGGTGCGTTGGTCACAAAACACCCATTGGATCCAAGGCCCATCATAATACTATAAACATTTCATCATAAAGAACAGCCCATATAAAAGTAAGCCCATGACCGGTTTCTTGCATAAACGGTGTACCATGTCATACGATACAATTTAATTTTCACTGTATTTTACATGCATACTTTCATAATCTCATCATTTCACTATCGTACCATTAATCTGTTGGGAATCATGCATTAATCAAAGTATGCGCAGCGGAATATCGATCCCAGAAAAAATTTCTTCAAGATAAACAAGGCTAGACTAATTAAACTAACATGTTCAGGATACTTACAATCGAAATCAGCCTCTCCTAGGCTACTAGAGCCAGTTGACTTTGGTTGATTTGCTCATTGCATGTTGAATGATGAAGAACGTGTTCTTCGTATTCTTGACTCAACCTCCAGATCTTCTCTCTGATAACTTAAAGCAGTAAATTGGCAAATAATACTTCACTATAACTCTTTATTTATAGACTTGAATTTACTCTTATGAAAGGGTTAGGAGATAAACCAAAAATTTAGCTGAGATAGCATAGGAGTCATACAACTCCTCCTCTTAGCTTCTAGGATGCACGACCAAGGGGAGTGAAACACTCCCTTAGACCATGCATCATTCGGCCAACGGGGAGATATTATCTCCTTATGAATGGGCTAGGTTTTTAACCCTAACCCATTGCTACATATTTTTCAGCATAGGCTTAGGTTTTATCCCTAAGGCTCAATGCTCCTTTATTTCTACTTAAGCCTTTGAAATTAATTCCAAGAGCTCATAGCTCTTTAACTACTTAAGTCCATAGAAATTAATTCCTAAACCCATAGCAATTTGATTGCTTAAACCCATAGAGATTAATTTTTAAGCCCAATTATCTCTAAGTAATGAGCCACTTAGGAATCATATTTCTTTGGCTTATGTTTTATTAAATAAAACAATCCAACATAAATAAATATATAACCGAGGCTTATAGTATTTGGTTAATTTACATCAGCTTAAAGAGGGACCTAAAGGAAAAAAATACAATTAGCTTTAAAAAGATCTGTGACAATATCACATGACCCTATTTAATCACAATTGATTCCACTAAACAAATATGACTCACTTTAACATGAATTTTCAAATTAATGAATCAATCTCCGCAACATACTTATTTATTACACATTACCTCTTAATGGAATCATTTCGTAGTCGAACCAAAGTCAATACACTGTTACTTAGTTCACTACCTCTTTTCCTTGATACTCCTGATTTAATTACATGATATATCATTTTTATACTTTGTGAGTTTTTCATCTCACCTTACACAAAATAAAGTTTCAGTAAATACCACTGAAACACTCACGCCCGAGCTTTAGGATAATCAATCATATTAAATCTACATCAATGGTAATATTCCTTATCGCTTTGTTCTATAACAAAGGATTTGGATTCCTTCTTGAAGAAGGTGTTCCCACAATGATACATGCGATCACCTAACGTACAGAAGTATTGACCAGTGATTTGATCTCATTCTTGTACATCAAAGTGACGTACACTTCACATATGAGTTCGCAATCTTCTCAAGATTTAGAGTAACTATTATAAGTCATCATGCACGTACATCATTCTTAATCACAATGTTGAAAGAATGATGACTCATGTAGTCCATTTGGTTCATGGCACTACCTTGCACTTACACCAACATATCAACCCGAAGCCATTTCTGCTTCTCTTAATCAAGATATATCGATAAGGTTGACATGTTATAGTCTAGATGGATTTCTCAATTCCATTTACAACTACGAACAATCTTTTATAAATTACAAAGACTTATGACTATGATACTACGAACAATCTTTTATAAATTACAAAGACTTATGACTATGATATTTTGTGTGATAATCTCATTACTCACACCTTATTCAAAAACAATGTAACTTCGGGACCTTACATGTATATCATATGAAATATTCAAACATATATGTATAGGTAAAGCTTTAATATATATATATATATATATATGTCCAATGTTTAATATTTTACAATTTATAGAAAAGTAACTTAATATAATTGGACACCAGTTCCAACATAATCACACATTTTTCACAAAATAGAGTTCAGAGTAATCAAAACAGTATTTCATGTGAGTTGTAAACATGTATGTTTTGATACATAAAATAATCACGGTATGCGAAAAAGTAATAATAAAAAGTATCCATGTGAGTTTTACTCATTTGTATCGCAGTTCTCGTCTAAAAAGTCTCATTGAGGCTCCACAACCTCGAAATTTGAGAAAAACCTATCATTAGCCTTAATCCCAAGCTAAAATAAATCTTAATTCCTAAATAGCTCAAAATAGGCTTTCTGTTCGTCAGTTGATTGTTCGGCCAGGAAAGTCAAACGTTTGGCTTTGACATCAATCGTTCGTCCAGTGAAGATCGAACATTTGGTGCTCAAGCAGAATCATAAATCCGAACCTAAAAGCTACAAAACCATTTCTAAGCAAGTCCTAAGGTCTTAATATGATCTCAAAAGAGCCTTAAGCCTAATAACTCCTCAATGCAAAACTCGGTCTGCCAAACCTCACCAAACTACTAATATATCACTAAACTAGTATTAAGGTAAAAAAACAAGTAAGGATGTAAAACTAGCTAGAGATATGATCAAAACAGTATGTAAACAACATAATAACTCTACAAAAATAAACTAGGCTAAGAAGGTTACCTCATGGGGGGGGGAGAATGGCTTCTTCCTCCTTCAAAACACTCTCATACACACACAAAGAATATACTAAGCAGGAGGGGGTGGAAATGGTTTGAAGGGCGTAAGGGTAGGGGGTATTTATAGGAGAAGAAATCGGGGTGGATAAGGATCAACTGATATGGCCTTTGGCGAACATTTGTTAAGTGAATCTCAAACGTTCATGTACCATTTAGGGTTAGGCGATCGTTCGGGGTATGGTATGATGCACATGCTGAGGCGTGGGATGTACCTTTTGACACATAGGACAACATATCAACAATCGTTCATGGTGGGAACTGAAAACGTCCCTGGTGGGTTACAAATGTTCTTGGTAGGAACTGCGAACGTTCGGTCAACACAAAAAGTCAAAAAAGTCTCAATTTTCAACTAAGACCTAATTAACTTTTTTTTAATTATTTGGGGCACTACTGTAATACCCCAGATTTTTTTTAAAATTTATTAATTGGTTTAAAAAAAAAAAATTCACAACTTGCACGGCAAGTTGTCTTGTTTATTAAAAATTTTTTTTCTCTCTTCTTTCTTTTCTGCATCTTCCTTCTTCGTTACTTTTTCTTTCTCTCTTCTTCCTTCTTCATTTCTTCTTTCTTTCCTTCCACCTGAGACACGGTGAGACAGAGAGAGATGCCGAAGGAGAGAGTTGCAGAGAGAGAGAGAGAGAAGCAAAGATGAGAGACCGAGAGAGACAAAGAGAGATGCCGAAAAGAAGACCCGACCCCTGGGAGGTCCGATTTTCCGACCAACCACGGTGGGTCGGAGCAGAGGACGCCGGCAATGCTATTTCCGGCGGGCCAGGTGTTGTTCCGGCCGAACCCCACGACCCGTGAGCCCAGAGAACCCGAGAGACCCGAGAACCCGTGACTCACGACCCGTGACCCGTTGAACCTGACAGCTAGAAGTCTGGTTTTTCCGGCGATTTTCGGTGGTTCCAGTGGCGATTTCCGGTGGGTTGAAGCAGAGGCGAAGTCCGGTGGCCAGAGAACGCGATTTCCGGCGAGACAGAGCTGCGCTTTCTGTGGGGCGTTGTCGGAGGCGATTTCCGGTGACTTGGAGTGCGATTCCAGCGAGCTTCAGTAGGATTTTCCGGCGACTCTTTAGTCCAGAAACAATGGGTAATTTCTGGGTTATACTTGTTTATATGTGTGATGTTTTTCGGTGTTAATCTTTGGATTTAATCTGTATAGTTAAAGCTTGGAGTTTGATCTTGTGTTTTGCTATTTTTGGACATAGATTTGATTGTGTGTGTGTTTTTGGGTAGAACCCGTAAGGTTTATGGCTTATTAATGTTCTCTCTGTTGTGGTTTAACTGGTAGGGTAAAGTGGTCGTGTGTTCTATGAAGTTGCTGTGATGATGGGTTTTTCTGAGTTGATATTCCTGTCTTGAGTATTAATATTTCTTGTTGTGTTTTCTGGGGGATTGGCAGTGGCAATACGGGTGTGATATGGGTTTGAATTCTTGATGAACCTGTGTAACCAATTGTGAGTATATGGGCATTTATGGATTTGATTGTGCCCTAATATTGATGAACTGTGATGTGATCAAGAGAACTGATTTGAGCTATGGCTACTGTTGTTGAGTCTTGCTAGCCGGTTAGTTGTTCTCTGTTAGCAGTGTTTTGATTAGCTGGGTTGTGATGATTTTGGAAGCTAGAATTATTGTAGACTGATTATGTGTTTATGATAACTTGTTATTGGGAGTTTTAGTTGTTAACGGACAGCGTGTGTTTAAGCTGTATTTTGGGGATAATGATCCACGGACTGATCAATTTTAGGAGTCTTTAATTTCTATTTAACCGTTTGTGGGGGTAGTAGCCGTGGGTAGTGTTTTGGGTTGTGGTGTTGATAGTTGAATGTGTACTGATTTTGAGTATTACCCAGTTGCTCGATATTTGGATTGATTATTCCATTTTGGCTAAATGGGAAGAATTTGGAAGTTAATTATTGATGGTGTGTGGTTGGGCGGGCATGATTCTGCTTGGTGGAAGTATTGAGTTATGGTTACTATTCTGACTATGAAGGATTTTTGGGATGATTTGTCTTGGGTTTGGGATCTAGTTGAATTTGTAGACTTTGTTTCTAAAATTGAATCTTATATGTTTTAATTTTGGAAAGAGATTTTGTGTGTGTATATATATATAGAACAATTTAGTCTAAGTCTTAGAATTGAATTTCAGAACGCTCCGCTAAATTCATCCTTATGTTTTATTTAGGTAGAAGCTCGACCCTAACGCTAATGGAAAGTTCAGGTAAGGGGATACAACATCGAAAAACCCCCAACAAGATTTTGTTACAAATCTTTTGAAAAAGTGTTGGGGAATTTTACAAAGCGTTTGCTTATGTGATTTTTAATGCCAAGCTTTATTATTACTTATATGTTATTGTTTAAGAATTTTGAGCATAACTCACAGATATGATTAAGAGCATACTAAAGTTATGATTTATGCATAATTACAGATATGATTAAAAGCATTTTCAAAGTTATGAATTATGCATACTTATAATGATGAAAAAGAGAGCATTTGAAAGTTATGACTATAGAGCATTCCAAAGAATATGACTCTATTCATGAATACAGTTTTGAAAGAAAAGAGAATCTAAAGTTAAATTCTGCACATGACTACAGTTATGAAAGCGGCTCTTACAGTTTTGAAATAAAGTATACAAATAAAGCAGAGCCTACAGTATTACAGAAAAATGTTCATGTGCAGTAATTGTTTAACCCTGAGGCACTATTACAGTTAGGATTGGTACCCATAGGGTAGCATGGCAAGCATACCATAAGTTGGTGTATGCTACCAGCTGAGGTTGGCCTTCACCTAGGGAAGATCCCCAACTCGGAACGGCTCTCTCCTGTGACGACAGGCTGAGTCCATAGGTCTGTGTGACAAAAGCCAACGTGCTCCGCTCACGGGTAACAGCGGTTTAGAGTCTGTAAAGGGTTAAACCACAGATAAAGAATTAAAGAGAAAACTGATAAAAAGAATTTACTGAATCATTAGAAAATCTGTTTAATTGTTCATCTTGTTAATTGCATAAACTGTCATTCTTATACCATTGTTCATATGCTATGCCATCTGTCCTAAAACAATACATTTCATTTTATGAATCATGCTTTAATATGTGTTTTCTTATAAAACATAAACAGTCTAGTATGTCATTTCTTAGACAATTTTCATAATTTGAATCTCCAACTTATACTCAATCTAAAATCACATATTCACACTTCTAAACATCATCGTAACCTTAATATATTCAAAGACACTTAAATCATCTAAAATAAATTAAAATCAACATACTATTGGTTTAGGTTATAAATCAATTTATATTATGCAATTCATCATATGTGAAATTAATTCTTAGCAGTGAGTAGAATAAATCTGTCATCATGCATGACTAAAGATCATGGCAAGAAGGTTTTACAGCATGTTTTATTCCCCTGGTGTTGTATTTTCCTTACTGAGTTGTCGAACTCACCCCTTTTCCCTCCACCCTTTCCAGATGACCCAATATGATGACGTCATTTCTTGGTATTGGCATATATCTCGCAAAGAGCAATAGATCATTGCGGACCGACCAAATCTTTACTTTGTATAGTATGTTTCTTTTGGAGAATTCAAGGTGTTGTAAAGAATTATTAATAAAAAGGTATAAAAATAGGAAGTTTAAATTTATATGATTTTAGTACTCAAACTCACGTTTCCCTTATATCCCAAAACGGGGGCGTGACAACTACAGACCCAGCCTAGGCCACTAGCAAACCCACGACGGGGTCTGGTGGTGACCCTGCCATGGGTCTAGTGACCCATGACAGGCTAACCTTGTGACCCAGTGTAGGTCACTCTGTGACCCAACACGGGTCACTCCATGAACCACGTTGGGTCATGGCTAACTCACAGCTGGGTCACCTTGTTATCCACGAGTCTTTTTTTTAATAATTAAATAGGAAAAGAAACAAAAAGTGAGGGCATTTTCATCATTTTTAAGGGTACCGTTAGGATTTAACAGGAAATCTTAATAGAGGGGGGGACATTGCAACAAATTAAAGATTGATGGGTGAAATTGAGAGTTTTTGAACTGTGAGGGCGTAGTTTCAAATCGAGTGAAAATTCAGGGAGTTTTATGAAGTTTCCCCTATTTTATTTGAAAACATTGTTGAATTGGTCCATATGAGAAGGAAATCGTACCTATTTCTCTTTTGATTGTGGCTACCGATGCTCTGTGTTCCATGGGTGAGGAAGTGTTTTGCCATCTAGCGTCTCTAGGTGGTATTTTTCAAGGTGCTTGCAATCAACCACTCGTTTTGGGCTTACCCAGCTTGGTCCTAGCTTTTCGTCCGGAGAGTTCTTAGTGGCCAAAGTTATTTCATGCAAGAGAAATGCTATGGATCCGGAAGATTTTCCCAAGGGACCCTTTCGGATTGATCTGGAACCAACGTGGCTGATGCCACGTCTGTTAAAATAATAAATAAATAAATAAATAATTGTTTGTTTCGTGTTGCAGTTAATGTTAGGAGAGAGGGCTGACGTGATAGACATGCATAGAAAATTGGTACTTTCGTTGAAAAAAAAAACCTACAAAAAATGGGCGCCATGTTCACCTCTCTTTCTTTCTCCAAGTTGTAGTACTTTTATTGACAAACCTGTCCTTTCTTTCATTTCACCCCAAAATTTTTCTCTCCCACCAAAGAGCTCCTCCATCCCCTATAACCTTCGTACAACTCGCAGCGACAGTTGTCACCCACCAATGACACCACCACCAACAAACGAGAACACCTCCCACCATCTACAACCGTCACCACCAAACGCCATCCATCAAAGCAAGAAACTAAGCAGTACTGCTTCTCTCTTTCTCTCTCTCTCTCTCTCTCTCTCTCTCTCTCTCTCTCTCTCTCTCTCTCAGGATATTTAGGTTTTGGTAATGTCTATTGCATGCTGCTTCCTGTTGAAAAAAAATAGCTTTTTTCTTCTCTATAAACTATAATGGGGTGGTTACACCATGTGATATGCTCTGGTATTTCATCCGTAGCTTTTATTTTGCATTTTGACAATACATTGTAAGTTCATTATGAGTTGTGGCATTTATTTAACAGTTATGCTTTGTGTGACGTTGTTTGGTAGTGAATTAAAACAATATAGAAATTTTTTCTGGGTAAGTTGTGAGTTGTGATGGCATTCCCCAGGGTAAGTTGTGGAGTCCTGAGTTTGTTGCATGGATACTCTAAATTAACAAAGCTTGCGTGGGGGAATCACTCACAAGCTTGGATTAAGCAGATTATTGTAAGTATTTTACTTACTGAGCAAAAGAAAAGATTTTCAAATGGTTTTTAAACATGATACTAATGTTTTAATTCGAGTTGATAATATGTTGTGATGATATGTGTTTTACGCCTTATTTCAATGCTTTATGAGTTTTATAATATGTTTACAAATAGTGTTGAAAGAATATGGTATTGAATGATGCATGAACACAAAAGAAAGTACACAAAGATTTTATGGCACGAAGCATGATGCATAGACATGAAACAAAATGTATTATGAATACTATCATGACAAGGTTGAGGATTCAACAATAGTGATAGAGATAACTCTCACGATTGTACAAGCTAGTCTCTCATGAGTATGTTACGAATGAAACTAAAACTATTTTGCAAAGGTTTGCTAGGCATGTTACGCATGAAAACGAAATGTTAGGAAAACCTGCAGGGCAAAGGTTCCCTAGGTATGTTACGCAAATGAATGAACAATTCTAGACAAATGTTTCCAGTACCCATTTGCATGATTATGAAGTATGACATGTTTTATTATGGATTTCATGCTAGATGTATCATTATGTATATGTGACTGAATGAGACAATGCATATGTATATTGCTACAGCTAGATTGCATATGATGTTTTGATGATGTTTCTTACTTAGATATGTCCATATGTATGTGTTCTCCAAAGGTTGTAGAATGTATGTATATGAGTGTAGCTGGGTCATGATGTTTGGTTGTATGTTTTGTCTAGATGCGCCTATATGTATGTGTTCTCCGAAGATTGCAGAATGCATGTATATGAGTGTAGTTGGATTATATGTTGTACACATGGATATATATTAAATTGGTTTGTATGAAAATATTTCCAAGCAGGAGATTGGTTAGCATACATACATTCTCAGCTGAATAATATGTTTTAAATGTTTTTATAGCTACTGTGTTTACTTCATAAGTTACAGTATATATTAAAAAGAAAAGCTAAACTAAGTAGTTGTTATTGTAAACTCATGTAGAAAGTGAAATGTCGGCTTAGTGCAAAAGTCAGTCATTTCTATACTTACTGAGACCATAAACTCATTAATCCACCAATGCGAATGTGGTTAACTCTACGATTGCATAGACCATGTTGTTGATGCAGGTGTTGAGGATGTAGATGAGAATCTTGTAGCCTTATACTTAGGCTACTATGACTGAGGATGTCGGATGCTAGAGTTTACCGTCGAACTATGGTGTTGTCCATTATTATATTGGATATTTTTTGTTATGTATTTAGAAAACTTTTGTATATGGCATTGTGTCATATGTGTCACACCTTTTATATAGCCATTCTTTTGTTTGTAATATATACAATGTACAAGATTTAATCACATAAATGTTTATTTCAGCTTTGTGTGCTATATATGTTTCTCATCATTATATGGTTAGAAGTTTTTGATGCTATGTGTAATCTCTGATGTGATATGCTCATGTTATATGTTTGTAGTATGTTCAGGTTTTATGATGATTAGGTTCATAGCGTGTAGTCATGCCACTACGATGATCTGTTCCAAAAAAAATAGGTCGTTACAATTAGTTTTATGTGATGATTAAGGGCTCCCACGAACCATTGTTTTATAATTTTAATTGTTCTTGTTGTTGGTTTTTCTTTTTTTGATAATTATAGAAGAAATTAATGTCCTGTTTATGTCTACACAATTATAAAGGAATGTTTCACCACCAAAATGCAACTACCTCACTCCATCTCTTCATTTCATTGTCTCCATATCTTACACATTTTTCAATGAAAAATGAAAAAATTAAAAGAATAATAAATAGCACCTCTAACAACTGTTTCTTGTTGAAATTTGAATGAAAGTAGGCTTAATGAGTATGCTCTCCCACAAATTTTGTGACAACCCATATCTTGGGCTTCTCCCTCTTCACCAAAACATTGCCAAGTAGCATTCCCCAAATCAACACAGAAAAAAACTAACAAAAATAAAAAATAAAAAAAATGGTTGAGTCCAATAAATACCTTTTTTTAAAGATACATAGATAAAGTTTATAGAGTAATTATTTCACTCTCAAATAATTTTTTTTTTATTACTTATTCGTATCATTGTAAAAGGAAATAATAATGTATTGTGAATAATAATTAATTGAATATAAAAGGAAACTACACTTAACCCCCTGAGAGAATTCCTAGTGAACTCCTCAAAGTTTAGTCGAATTTTGGCTTATAAATATACCTTTGTTATTTTAGCTATCCATTTTTTAAAAGCATCAAATATCAAACTCTCTAAATATTTTATACTTTAAATAAATACTATTTTTTTTATTGGTTTTAAAGCAACCACTTCCAACCACTTTCAACTGTCATGAAACCAAAATTGAATATTAAACATCAACCACTTCAACATCAAACATCTCAAAAATCTACTTTGCTTGAACGTCGTGTCTCTAGAGAATTAATGACAATTAATGAGGAGAATTAATGACAACTTGAACCTTTTCATTTGTATCTGACCATTCAATTAAACAAACTAACTACCATGAATTAATGTGGAGAATTAATGACAATTTTAACATTTCCATTCATCTAGTGCAACTTAGAGTATTTGTATCTAGTACGTGCAATTAATGGCTAGATTTGAAAAGCATTCAATTGACTTCAATTGAATGCTTTTTCCTAGTTTGTTCAACAATGGGCAAGAGTTAATTAATTCAATTGAATGCTTTATTTATGGTGCACAACCGTTTGTTCAGTAACATACTCGGAAATGATACATCTTTCACTTTCAATCTTTGTTTTCTCTCTATGGCTTGCTCTCTTTTTCAAAAAATGATTCTTATCAAATTAGACTCTGATGAAGAGCTAGAGATAATTGCAAAACTTGTTACGGAAGAAGAAAGATCAACATTACATGGTCTTTGTAAACAATGTCGCACATTCATCAGGCGTGATCGCTTGCACGCCGAGAAAGATCTTTTTCGTGACTATTTTGCTGAACGACCACTATATCCTCAAAAATATTTTCGAAGGAGGTTTCAGATGAGTCATCTTCTTTTTTGTCGTATTCAAAATGCAGTTGAAGCTCACGATATTTATTTTGTCCAACGAAGAGAAAGTTCCAAAAGACTTTGGTTTTTCTTCCCTTCAAAAGATAACTGTGACACTTAGAATGCTTGCATATGGTGTTACCGCTGATTTTATGGACGAATACTTAAAGATTGGAGAACCCACCGTAATAGAGAGTCTAAAAATATTTGTTGAAGCAATGATTTTAATTTTTTCAGAACAATACTTAAGGTCACCCAATAATCTAGACATTGCTAGATTGTAAGTAGAAGGTGAAAAGCATGGATTTCTATGCATGTTGGGGAGCATTGATTGCATGCATTGGAAATGGAAGAACTGTCCAGTTGCGTGGCAATGTATGTATTTTGGTCATATCCACGAACCAACTATTATTTTGAAGCAGTGCCTTCATATGATCTTTGGATATGGCATGCTTTTTTTGGGTTATTCGGGTCTCATAATGATATAAACGTACTAGATAGGTATTTTTTTTAAAAAAAAAAAAAAAAAATTTGACCTCGCTCAAGGATGTGCTCCTTTTGTCAACTACACAATTAATGATCATAACTATACAATGGGATACTACATCGCTGATGTTATATATCCGCAATGGGCAACATTTGTAAAAACAATTTCATCTCCCCAATGGAATAGGAGAAAACACTTTGCTGCAGCCCAATAGTCGGTAAGGAAGGATGTGGAGCGTGCCTTCGGAGTACTTCAAGCACGATTTGCAATAGTGTGTGGGCCTGCACAATTTTTTCACCTCGAAACGTTAAAAGACATTACGATGGCATGCGTAATTTTACATAATATAATCGTTGAAGATGAGCGGGATAGCAATGGAGCAGAAGACTTCGAATATTAACAATTCAACGAACCACTTAAACCTATGACATCTGTGCCTACAAATGACTATAGTGAGTTTATTCAACCCCATTATTGTATTAGAGATAAGGAAACTCATTCTTAACACCAGTTGGACCTCGTTGAGCACTTATGGCAACTGTATAATGAGGCATAAGAACTTGTTATGATCATTATTATTGGTTATTTAGAAAACTTTTGAGCTACTGGTTATTTAGACAAACTTTTGTTATTTAGGAACTTGTCATGATCACATTTGGTTTGTATTAATGAATATGTACTACTTTGCATTGAATCGGCATATGGATCTTATTGATGAATGTGGAGTTAATGAAAATGTATGTCAATTATATGTTGTATAGTTCATCATGATTATGTCAACATCATACTCTATTTTCTTCTGCATTATCATCTTGTCTCATTCAATACAAAATGTCCAAATCAACAAATGTGGTCAACTACAGTCAAGTCTCATTCAATTCAAAATATCCAGAGCAACAACTGTGGTCAACTATGGTCAAGTCTCATTTAGTACAAAATGTCCAAAAACAGTAGATCATGATTAGTATAAGATAATTTAACCGAGAAGCACATAATTAGAACAATCTAATTAGGCCTTCAAGTAGCTACAAAATTAGGCCTCTAGGGCACACTAGCAAAATAGAATGGAACTAAAATTAAAACTAGTGGCTTCAAAAGTAAAGAACTAACAAAAAAGAGAGTGATATTTTGGCCTTCAAGGATTGTCTTTTTGACCTTCAAGGGTTGCCTTTTTGCGTCGATGAACATATTCTAACCCATCTTCATCTAATAGACTTGTATCCATGAACATAAACTCTTTTTCCTCTCTCTTCTTTCAACCGAAGCACTTTTTCTCTCAAGCGCAACTTATTGGTCGCTCTAAGTTTATAAAAGCTCTGGGTGAGGCCTCGTCTTCCTCTAGATTTATTGAATCTTGAGTATTAGTACGAGATCTCACAATAGAATTTTTCTTTGGTTTTGTAATTTCTATATGAGCAAGCCATTTTGGATGAAATCTCAACAATAACTAACAATGTTCAAAGTGAAATTTTGTTCCTTGAAACTCGTGATACATGAGTTTTGCCTTCCCAATCTGAAAAAATTAAAAAATTTAACATAATTAGAATATTTTGGAATAAATAGAACATATTCCAAAAATATTGATAAGAAGTCATAATTAGAATATACATTGTCTTAATCATTCAGATCACTTTGAGGCCTTAATTCAACTTGGGCTAAGTAACCACAAAATTTATTTACCGCTTGTTGAATCACAGACCACCTATTCATTAAAGAGTTTTGATTACGGTGGAAATTAAAGGTCTTCTGCTCATGAAAGTAGTCTCAAATTCTACACCAATATTTCTTATGTTTTTCTTCATTTCCTTGAACCGCATCCATGGTAATTTTAATCCACGACGATATTAGCATATTGTCTTCATCCATGTTGAAGTTGCCACCCCGTAATAGTTTTTTAACAATGACTTCAACCTCCTCCTCCATTTGGGGTGGAGGCTCTTAGTGTTCAAACGTTTTACCTGTAGATTCTATGAAAATTTCATCAACACTATCAATACTAAGAAGATTGGTGAAATACGGGACTTGGTTTGAATCCATCCCTAAAATCAAAAGATAATTTTTAAGGTGAAGTCATTGGATATTGATAACAAATAGTACCTGAGACATTAACATATCAATAACAAATAGCACCTAGGACATTAACAAACAACACATGGGACAAACAGCACCTGAGACACAATTACATTCTTAGTTTAGCGCTCGTAGCCGAAAGTCTTATCTAGAATTCTTTCTATGATAGGCAATGGAAATTCATCTTTAAGGCCAATAGCATACGCATCAAATGACCGGTTAATGATAAAATAAATAAATAAATAAGAAATGAGTTTATCTAGAAGCTAACAATGCGTAAAAACCACAATAGTGCACAATGAAATAAAAGTATGACTATTCAACTCTATGGTGGAATTTAGGATGGCAAGGAAGCTTCTTAAACTTGGGATAATACAACGAGTTGACACACCTGGTCAAATTTTTGTCATTAAATTTGTTAAAAATACAGCTATTAGTGTATTTTCATTTCTCCAAGCATTTATACATTATAAACATATCCCACAACACACCAAATCTAGAAATATCACACTCACACCCCATATTAGATAACTTTCAGTGACATACTTTCCAACTAAGGTGAAGCACTAATCCAAAGTTTTATAAATCTGAGTATGGATGAAAGGAAAGGACAATGCTTAAAATTAGCTCCATCAATAAGTACTTCTAAGCAATCCCCAACCCTTTACGTCATTTTTTTTATACTCACACATAGGCTGAAAGACCAAAGACTTAATCCACAACCTCCATTAGATGGAACAACACGGGTCATGAATAGTTTGAAGAGGGAGATCGCTTCGAGGCTGCTGAACAGAGGGGATCCGAACCCACTACTCAAATTTCACACATTTTACACTACCCACTATCACAGTGCAAATATTGGCTTCGATGGAGACAAGACAAAAAAAAAACAAACAAGTCAGAGAAACATAGATACTTCAAATGACACATATTGCTAAACATTGAAATAATTTGGCCTTCATTCAACATATCACATGTTGGAATTGGTATCTAAAACTCCAATTGCATTAAGTTGCTTTTCTATAAATTGTATAATATTGAACATTGGACAAATATATATATATATATATATATATATATATATATATATTATAGCTTTACATGTACATATATCTTTGTATATTTCATATGATATAGATGTAAGGTCCCTAAGTCATATTGCACTTGACTAAGGTGTGAGTAATGAGATTATCACACAGAAGATCATAGTTATAAGTCCTTGTAATTTATAAAAAGACTGTTTGTAGTCGTAAATGGAACTGAAAAATCCATATAGACTATAATATGTCAACTTTAACGATTTATCTTGATTATGAGAAGTAGGAAAGGCTTTAAGTTTATATGTTGGTGTAAGTGCAAGGTAGTGTCATGCACCGAATGGACTACGAGAGTCATCATTCTTTCAACACTGTGATTAAGAATGATGTACGTGCATGATGACTTATAATAGTTACTCTAAATACTGAGAAGATTGCGAACTCATATATGAAGTGTAGGTCACTTTGATGTACAAGAATGAGATCAAATCACTGGTCAACACTTCTGAGCGTTGGGTGATCGCATGTAGTATTGTAGGAACACATTCTTCAAGAAGGAATCCAAATCCTTTGTCATGGAACAAAGCGATAAGGAATATTCCCTTTGATGTAAATTTAATGGGATTGATTATCCTAAAGCTTGGGCCTGAGTGTTTTAGTGGTATTTACTGAAATTTTTTTTGTGCAAGGTAGGATGAAAAACTCACAAGATACAAAAATGACATATCATGTAATTAAATCAGGAATATCTAGGAAAATAAGTAGTAAACTAAGTAACAGTGTATTGACTTTGGTTCGACTAGAAAATGATTTCATGGAGGGGTAATATGTAATAAATAAGTATGTCACTGAGATTAATTCATTAATTTGAAAATACATATTAGAGACCAGTCACATTTGTTTAGTGGAATCACCTATGATTAAATAGGGTCGTGTGATATTGTCACAAACCTATTTAAAGCTAATTGTATTTTTCCCTTTAGGTCCCTCTTTGAGCTGATGTAAATTGACCATATGCTATGAGCTTCGGTTATGTATTTATTTATTTATTTTAAAGTGCTTTATTTGATAAAACATGGGCCAAAGGAATATGATTTCTAAGTTGCTCATTACTTAGAGATGATTGGGCTTAGGAATTAATCTCTATGAGCTTAAGCAATTAAATTACTATGGGCTTATAAATTAATTTCTATGGACTTAAGCAATTAAAGAGCTATGGGCTCTTAGAATTAATTCCAAAGGTTTAAGTAGAGATAAATGAGCATTGGGCCTTATGGATAAAACCCAAGCTCATACTAGAAAATTAGTAGCAATTGAACTATAATTAAAAACGTAGTCCTAGATAGGGGTGGGCAAATTATCCGACTACGGCCTACCGACCTCTTACCGAACCAAATCGAACCACCATGGACCACCTACCGACTCTACTGACTAATTTCAGTTCGGTATTTGGTATAAAACTTTGTTCCAAAAGTCGGTTCGATTCGGTAGTCAGTTCGGTTAAAATTTTAATCGACTTACCGAACTGCCTTTTAACCAACCAATTAACCGAACTGACATAAAACGAAACAACATCGTTTTAGTAAGGACGAAACGACGTCATTTCGTTTGATCCTTTTTTTTTTTTTTTTTTTTTTTTTTTTTTTTTCCTTTAAAAAAATTAAAACGACGTTGTTTCATTATCCATGTTAACCGAATGTTGACCGATTTAACTGACTTAGCCGATTGCCTATTAACCGACTTAACCGACTTAACCGACCGCCTATCGACCGACTTAACCGATATTTTCGAAAATATAATTTGTCGGAATAAGTTGGTCAATTAACTGACTTAACCGAAACCAACCGAACCGATACCCACCCCTAGTCCTAGGTAGTAGGGATTGTAATTGTAGTTCTCCTATGACTCCTATCCTATCTATGCTACCTAGATAGTAGGGATGAGAATTATAGTTCTCCTATGACTCCAATCTTATCTATACCACAACTCTTTCTTATCTCCTAACCATATCATGAGTGTAAATCCAAGTCTATAAACAGAGGGCTATAGTGAAGTATTATTTACCAATTCACTGCTTCAAGTTGTGAGTCCACACTCACCGTTATATTTGTGACGACCCTTTTTTTTTTTTTTGAAAACATATAATGAGTCATCACAGTGGCACGACAATATGTCGCTCAGCCAACATACGGTACACATTCCATAATATGTACCTGATAATCAGAGTTACATCTACGCAGCGGATAACACATAATAATATTATCAACATAGCGGAAGGTACATCTATAGACAATAGTTAATCACAACAAAAGAGTTATTGATATATCTATCTGTTTTAGGCTTTTACATAGCTATTAAATACATACTAAAAGACTGGCTCATGAATACAAGTGTCACAGGCGACATGAGCCATAAACAAAGTCTACCAAAAGGCGAACAACACATGGTCCAACCATTATAATTGTCGCGTCGGGCGTTGGTCATAACGTCCCAAGTACTATGCTATGAAGTCATTCATTAGATCCACTGAACCTGCAATCAAAGCATCAAAGTCTGTACGGTTGTAGGGTTAACCACATCCGTATAGGTGAAAGTATGAGTTCACCACCTCAGTAGTATAAGACTCACTACGGAGTAAACAATGCACGCAAACATACATACATACAAGTTTCAACAACATTATTCACAAATCATTAAGTCCACACAACACCACCTCATTAAGTACAAGTCACACCATTCACCACACACATATGTCATTACGGCTTCCACTAACAATATTCCAAGCATACCATAAACAATATTCCACACATCACACCAGTGCTAGCACTTCAATGCTAGGCTTACCACATATTTCACAAGTGCTAGCACTTCAATGCTAGGCTTACATCAACACCACCCATAAAGTTACGACCCGCAGGGTACACATCTCACGTGAACTAGCACTTCAATGCTAGGCTTACCACATATCTCACTAATGCTTGCACTTCAATGCTAGGCTTCCCACATATCTCACAAGTGCTAGCACTTCAATGCTAGGCTTACCATCAACACCGCCCGTAAAGCTACGATCCGTAGGGCACACATCTCACGTGAACTAGCACTTCAATGCTAGGCTTACCACATATCTCACTAGTGCTAGCACTTCAATGCTAGGCTTACCATCAACACCGCCCGTAAAGCTACGATCCGTAGGGCACACATCTCACGTGAACTAGCACTTCAATGCTAGGCTTACCACATATCTCACTAGTGCTAGCACTTCAATGCTAGGCTTACCATCAACACCGCCCGTAAAGCTACGACCCGCAGGGTACACATCTCACGTGAACTAGCACTTCAATGCTAGGCTTACCACATATCTCACTAGTGCTAGCACTTCAATGCTAGTCTTACCACACATCTCAGCCAAGAGCTGCTACCCTCTGGCTTACCACTCATCTCAGCCAAGAGCTGCTACACTATGGCCTACCACTGTGCCAGATACTACAACACTGGACTTACCATCTATCAACTACCGGGTTCTCATAATACCAAAGCATCCACACTATATACATATCATCACATGTGTATTCCCAAACATCTTTCTTTCAACACATACCACCTTCATTTTTATCAACAATTTCATAACCATCAATACATTCCAATTTCAACAACATCCATTTATCATCACAATTCTCAATCCAAATATATCATAACTCATTCACATATATTTTTTACAAACAATTCCATAACCATCAATACATTCCAATTTCAACGATATCCATTTATCATCACAATTCTCAATCCAAATATATCATAACCCATTCACATATATTTCTACCAATACTTCCATAACTATAAATACATTACAATTTCAACATCCATTTATCCATACAATTACAAACCAATATATCCCATCTCAATCATAAACAATTTTCTCAATAAATTCCATAATCATAAACAATCAAGATTCCTCAACATCCATTATCCACACAATTACAAACCAATATATCCCAACTCAATCATAAATAATTTCCTCAACAAATTCCATAATCATAAATACAACCAATCATTATCAATATCAACTTATCATTACAATTCCCAATCCAATAACTCACAATTCAATTACATGCATCTTCACCAACAAATTCTATAATCATAAATGCAACCAAATGCAACAATACGTAAATCTATGTTCCTAGGATTCCTCAGTGAGTAGAATACTCACCTTGGCTGCATTGGACTCTTGACTCGAACATTTGCTCGTGTACTAGGTACTTGAACTCTACATTGGAGAGCCAATGGAAGTCTCCAATAATGATACATTCCTGCAAACATTTATGATGTTAGACTAGACTATTGAACCCCATAATCTTTGACACATAAACTACCCGCTTCTAGACTAGCTAGGTTTCCTTAGCTACTATTAGGTTAAGCCTTGATTTTAGATTCGTATTTATTTCGTTGTTAACAACAAGATGTATTTACTATTTTCATTGGTTTATATATCATTATTGCATCACATTATCATTGTTAATCCATAAATGACTAGTTGTTTATTTACTAAGTTAACAAGGTATATCGAACTCATATACATGTATATACATATTTATATATACAACATAAGTTGAGTTTAAACCTAGCTTAATAGTACATTTAACTATTCCAAATGGATTCAAAACCTAATTAGGTATTCCCAAAATATTGCTAATTTATTAATTGTTCTTTAATACCATAAGGCTATTTTGGGACATATCACAATCTTATGACTCTTTCACCTTAAATCATCTCACTTATCGATTTACTATATTATTAGGTCGTAGGACCTTAATGAATCAATTGGTTAATAACTACATCGGGCTAGGTATAATTTCATGCACTAATGTATTCTATTTGCTTGTTTATCATTATTACCCATTATCTTGATCTTAATTGAACCCTTATACATATATTGATTCACCTTTTCCATTTATACAAAAGGAATCTAAACATATTAACTTCAACATCAAAACATCAAGTCTTTTCTATTAACCACCTAAGCAAGCAAATCACCCATTCTAAAATCAAACATTTAAACACCAACAATCCATAACGATTCACCACAACAAAAACTACATACCCATCAATATCAACAATAATATCCTTAAACCAATGGTCTTACAAATAGGCCAACATTAATACCAAATTTACAAATCCAAAACCACTAAAATCATCTAACCACATACCTACAAATCCAACTCCCAATTTATGATTCAACCAAAATACACTCATCAAGGCCCTAAAATTGTATTCTAACTTACCACATTCGGCCAACCATTTTGGAAGCTCACTAAAAATCACCAAAACTAAGCTCAAGCAATGTCCTAACCATACCCAATTTTCAGCCTCCCAAAATCAATCCAAAGACCCATTCGGTCAACAACAAATCCAGAATTTCTCAACTAAGTTAACCCATAAAAATACACCCACCAACAATCCATTCGGTTCTGCCCAAAAATCCTAACCAAAACTCATCAATCAAAACCCAAAATAACCTAAACAAGAGATAATCTAACCCAAGAGAACCCATCCGGTTCTACCAAAAATCAAAGGAAATATCTTCACAAAATCAGAAACAATGGGAAGAGGAACTCATCGAAACAGGGCCAGAATTCGGTGCTCAGCCGCTGCCTCCATGCTTCGACGGTGGCCCAGCCACCACAGCCCCAAAATCGCTCCACCACCGGCCAAGAGCTGCTCTCCACACTCTCGGGTTTCTCTCTCTCTCTCTCTCGGGCTGCTAGTGCTTGAGTGACCGAAGGAAGAAGAGAAGAGAAAGGAGGTGCTGTCGGGTGGGGGAGAGAGAGAGGAAGAAAAAGAGAGGAAAAGAGAAGAGAGTGCGAGAGAGGGGAAGAGGAGAGCGTGCAGGTGAGAAGGAGAAGGGAGGAAGAAGAAGAAAAGAGAAGGAGAAGAGTGAACGTGCGGCCAGGAGGGAAAAGAAAGAAAAGAGAGAAGAAAAGAGAGATATGCGTGTGAGGGGAGAGAGAGATTCGGGTGGTCCAAAAGAGAGGGGAAAAAGGAAGAGAAAAAAAGGAAGAGAAATGAAAGAAAGAGAAGAAAGTGGGACATTTGTCCCATTGTGAGTGGTTGGGAGAAGATAGAGTAATCCTCTCCTAGCCAATCCGGTAGTGACACATGGTAGGATAAGGTTTCTTTTTATTTAAATGTCTAGACTTCTATAGATTACACTAGGACCCTATAATATCAAGATCCTATCTTTTAACAATTAATTTATAACCCCGCATTTAATTTAACCACATTCTACCCGTACAAATAATTATTTATTACTCTAGGAGTTATAGTATTCTTATTTATTATTTCCTAAAGAACCATTAGTAAAATTTTATTATTTCAATTTTCATTATTTTATCTTAGACTCATTTTATTTACATAATATAAATATTATCACCTAAAATATGATTATTAGTCTCATTTATTGAATAAATATGATTTATTAAATGCTAAATCCCTTGTTTATTTTCTTGGTCTTTACAATATTCAATCATCAGAGAGAAGATCTAGAGGTTGAGTCAAGAATACGTTCTTCACCATTCAACATGCAAGAAGCAAATCAACCAAAGTCAATTGGCCCTAGTAGCCTAGGAAAGGCCGATTTCGATTGTAATGAGTTCACACTCACCGTTATATTCAGTCATCAGAGAGAAGATCTAGAGGTTGAGTCAAGAATACATTCATCACCATTCAACATGCAAGGAGCAAATCAACCAAAGTCAATTGACCCTAGTAGCCTAGGAAAGGCCGATTTCGATTGTTAGTTTAAATAATGTAGCCTTGTTTATTTCCGCTGCCCATACTTTGATTAGCGTATGATCCCCAACATCACATTCAACCCAAGTAAGATGTAAATCAATTTCTATAAGAGTCAAAAGACCCAGCATGTGTACAATTACTATTGTGCAAATTTTAATTAACTCGCAAGCGCACGAATCAGTTACAATATAGTGTGTGTGCAAGTACGAGGTCGAATCTACAAGGAATTGTGTTGTGAAAATTAATTCATATTTTAACCTAATTCTGAATTTTTGGATTTTTGGATTTTTTTAATGCAAAATAATAAACTAAAATAAAACAGAATAAGAATAATTAATAAAAAGCACTAAAGTTTTAGAATCCACCTCTCCAAATCAAAACGCATATTCTCATGTTTCTTCATACATCCTATGCATGTTCTAATTTTCATAAAATTACCTATTGAAAGATTAAATAAATCCATCATTTCTACAAATCACATTGAATATCCAATTTAATTCAAAACCATCAAATGTATCCGTTTGATTAACAAATCATAATGAATGTCCAAATTAAATCAAAAGATTCAATGTATCCGTTGGATGAAACACATTGAATATTGGTTACACATATATTAATCGAAACAATCAATTAAAAGAGTTTTAATCCTTTAATTGAATTGAAACGAACACACATTTGGATTATACGAACAAAACATGAAAATACGAAATCTAATCAATAGCAAGGCTTCATCTTCAATCTTAGTTGAAAAATTAGCCTCTTATAACTAAAAACAAAATACTAACTTTTATTAAGAACATAAAAACAATTGAGAGACTTACAAAAATAATGTACAAGGAGAAGACGCACATACTGTTCTGAACTTGTTATGAATTTCGCCTCTTACAGTTAAAAAGATAAAATGCAAGAAAATGAGCGTGAACAGCAGGGGCTACGCCCCGTTCAGACCCCACCTTTTTACAAAAGAAAGCTCACATTTATATAAGGAGCTGCTATGGTTTTTTTGAAAAATATGAAAATGCTGCCTCTACCCTCATGGTTACAAGAAAATTCCGCCTCATCATGTCTTTAGGAGATCTTCGTGATTTTAGGATTAGTAGCTTAGGTACATGTTAGGACAACTCTTTGCTAGGTTCAAAATGCACTTACACCTCCTCCAACTTTTTTCTATAATTAATATATATATATATATATATATATATTTCTCTCCACATTCTGTACTTTTCTTGAAATTAATCATGATGAAAGTGAGCCAAACTGACGGTTTTTTCCGCTTCTTTGCAATTTTATTTTTTCTTAAAAAAAACGCTATTTTCTCTCAATGTCCTGCAAAACACTAAAACTAACCAAAAATATTAGAAAACAATAAAGTTAAAGGTTTAACAAATGCAAATTAAGATATCCAAATATACAATATTTGGAACTCATCAATTACCAATTAATTACCAAATCAATAAATATTCAACACGGATTTTGGAGTTCAAATCAAATAATGAAGATCTCCCAGTCATATGCAGAGAAAAGTTGGGAGTTCAAACGTGAACTCATCAATGGGTATACTACAATAACAAACAGCACCAAAGATACTTTACGGCTTACGCTTACTTTTGATCGTTTTCTAGCCTTGCCAATTCAAATTCTAAACAATTGATGGCCTCCTTCACCTCAGACATTAACATATGCCAAAATTGAACATCAAACATCAACTATTTAACAAGCTTTGAAGTATCTGACAATTTATTTGAACAAACAAGAATTGAATGCATATTGTGTTTTCATAATAAACTGAATCTGATATGCACTATTTAACAAGCTTTGAAGTACTGAATTTGATGAGCCTAAAATCTCAAGTCCCTTATTTCAGCATTTATCCCCTCTTGATCCCTGTCAAGTTGCTAGGTGTAAAGTTTTGGTGTCTATGTTGCGGTAGTTTTTAGTTTTCCAGGCCAAGGAGTCATCCCCAGGGCAAATGTCAAATGTCACATGGCCATGTAACATTTATTTGATGCTGTAAAAGAATGAATGAGATAGGGGGATAGAGAGACTTGGGTCTAAAGTAGGTAAGGAGGCTGCCTCCATGGATACCTGGATCTATATTTTGTGCGGGCATGGTGTGAATTGGTCTAGAGTCTATATCACGTCACATGGAAGCACAAAAAAGAGAGAAAAATAAAACTCTTTTACCAAATACACTCAGAGAGAGCAAGAGATTAAAAACCTACAAACCAAAATCAAAATCTGAGATTCAGAATCAAAACCCATAAACCAAATCAAATCTGAGATTCAAAATCAAAACCCATAAACCAAATCAAATATGAGAATAAGAATCAAAACACATAAACCAAATTAAACCTGAAATTCGGAATAAAAACTCATAAACCAAATCAAACTTGGGATTTAGAAGCTTGCAAGAGGTGATATGCGAGGCACAAATGAGCTTTTCTGCTACAGCTTCAGGAGAGAATGCGTTAAGACTGAATAAACAAATGAAAAATATGAAGAGACGAAAGAAATTTGGCTCTGCGGAACAGACGAGCAAGTTTGGCAATAAACAAATTTATTGTAGCATTGACAAACTTGTTACACACATGATTTTGAGGAAATTCAGCTGAATTTGACGAAACCTTTACTTTGACGAGCTTGCTATAAATGCTCTTAAACAATCACTCAATTTGTAATGGTCCTCCAAACTTTAGAAAGTTGCAATATCCCTCAAAACTACCTTGCCCTTACACTTAGCCCCCTCCATTAGGATGTTTTGTTGAATCCAACAGAAATGGGTCATGTGCAATACACTTGACATAAAATGTCCATTATATTCCCTATCATATGTGTGAAAATACCATTATGCTCTTATTATTATTATTATTTAATTTTTTTTTTCTTTAAAAAAAGACAAAACTTCCCTGGCAATGGAGACTCACAATTAAGTTGGGGAGACCCACGATCAGACTGTGGGCCTGAGTCCGTCTAACCATAGAGACCCACTACAAGCCATGTGTCTCCTCCCACGCATTTTTATTTATTTATTTATTTTTGATGTAGGGGTATTATTGTCATTTTATATCGCTCGTAACCCATTTCTATCGAATTTTGGGGAGGAAGTCTGACAAATGTTTAAATTGAAAAAGAGAAGAGAGCTTGTTACATGGCCCTTTTAGTGAGTTTTCTCAAATTTTTAGAGAAAAACTAAAAATAAAAAGCTCACTATGAATGCTCTAAGGGCTAAGTAGTTATGGGAGACATTATAACTTTTAAGGTTTTTAGGAGACATTACGAATTGAGTAGTATTTGGAAGGAGTTAAAGAGTAGTTTTTCCTAAAAAATGATATCAACGTGAAATTCTATCTTTCCAGCTACATTGAATGTGTAATTATCAAGGAATCAACTACAAAAAAAAACCTTACAAAAATGACTTAATGCATCAGGTAAAGGGTACTCTAGGTCTTCCAAAGACCCTAGTTTATTCTCTTATTTCACTCCAAATAACATGTTAACTTAAGTATCGAAGTATCTCTGATCCACTCGAGGGCCCGTGGATCCGATGAAACTTTCTCTATTTTGCAAGTTGCCCATCGGCGCCAAGCCTCCCCAAAAACTGCATCAACATAGTTGAACCTTTAATTGTTTAGAGGTTAGTTTAGTTGGGTTTTAATAGACAAAATGAGATTCAAGTGTAATTATATTCATGAATTTTATGACAAGTACAAGTGTTGAACTAGTGATATTGTGTTTTCATGTGGAAATTACATAATGGTTAGTATGTTAGTGCATAAAATATAAAAATAAAAATAATTGATAGGGGTAATTACCTTTTCCCCCCATGAACTACCAAAAAATGCACGATGCCCCCATGAACTACCAACTCGACCAAAATAGAGCATTCAACTACTAAAGATAACCATTTTCCCCTCTTCCGTCAATCACACGCCGTTTTACCCTCATTTTCTTCCTCTTTTCCCCCTATGAACTACCACCATCTTCCTCTTTTCCCCCCATGAACTACCATCATCTTCCAACATGCCCCCATATAAAACGGCACATGACCCGTTGACCGTTTGTTTTAACCCCTTTGACTGACGGAAGGGGGGAAAATGGTTGTCTTTGATAGTTGAATGCTCTATTTTGGTCGAGTTGGTAGTTCATGGGGGCATTGCGCATTTTTTAGTAGTTCATGGGGGAAAAAGGTAATTACCCCTAATTGATAAAACTGTCCAATCGAATTATTGGAAATATTTTTTTGTTGTAAAGGTGTTAAAAAACACTAGCTTTTATAAGCATATACGTATGAAATGCATAAAAGGTCAAGTTTTTTTCTCCTTAAATAAAATCAAGAGAATTTAAGGGATTAAATAAAACATTACTCTTTATGCCTAATGAAACTTAAGTAACCAATTAGTGTTCTTTGGATCAAGAGACACTTCGTTAAGTATAGGATGGTGAGTGAAGTCCATGGTTAGTCTCAAATGCGTATCTAGATTTATAATTTCTTTATTTAGATTCTACCAAAACAGTTTTGAAGAGAAAGCATTAGGCATAATTAAGTCTTAAAGGAAACAATAATTATAACACATGATCATTCGGAGCATAACTAATATCAATATCAATATCAATTAAGCTTAACCGAAATGTTTACAAACCTCTGGGTTTCAGAATTAACCGAAATAGTTACATATCATAACTTGATTTTTAAATGTACCAAACTATACTCAAAAGTGCAAATAGCATAGCCTCAACCTTCAAATTACTCTCCACTTTGTGGCTTCTAATCTGTGTACAATTATATATATATATATATATCAGCTAGCTACCACTGCTCAATTAGTAACTTCTTTCTTTTTTTTTCCCTAGTCCATAAGAGTAAGATCAGAGATTTCAGATAAACTCTGGATATGAGTGCTAGTGAATACAACACTGATCATATTGATGTTCTTTAACAAATAAAAGTTCACAACTTAATAGCAGAGATTCTCAAATATTACAAGTACAAATCTGATATAAGCAAGGACATTCAGAATGGTTCAAATTAGAAAAGCTTATTGAGTCACAATATCCATAAGATTCAAAGCTTATCATAACAGATTACATTGTAAAAAGTTCCAAATGGCTCAAAAAAACAAACTAGTTCCAACTTAGAGCCTGTTCCAAATATTGAACTGCATACTCAAAAAGTTCGCACATTGTCACCAATATTTTAGACAAGGATCAATTCCAACAGGCCAAAAGTCCGGTATCCTCCTACAGGGCGAAATCCCCATCTTTATTTCAGATGAGGCAAAAATCAACTTTGCTACTTCAAATGAGGCAAAGCATACCCATCAGTATTCTAAATGGCGCCAAACAGATTTTGAGATGCCCAGCTTCAGACATCCAAAGCAAGAGTTCATAGGCAATAATAATAGCTGTAAAGGTAAATTATCGAATATGATGGTGTATAAGAACCTTACTCAACATAAACATGAGCCAAGTGTGATTTCATTAGGTTCAAGTTTTAACTGAAGGCACATAAGAAAACAAATCTTCCAAGAGAAGATGGGTTTGAAGCTGAGGGTGAATTGAATACATTCACCTTGAATTGGGGTTCAAATCATGAATAACATGAAAAAGAGCAGCAGCCAAAGACCATTGATTTCAGCTATGCACAAACCAAACAGCAACAGAAAACTTGACTATAATTTTCAAGAGCAGATAAACTGAATCTAAGATACAGACTCAATGACTTCCTAATAATCAACGGAAATTTATCAGATTTCAGAAACTAAGGTTTTTTTTTTTTTTTTTTTTTCGATTTCAGAAACTAAGGTTATGATTGCAAATTTAGCAAGAATTTCAAAGTGCTCCAACCATATAACAACATCCAAATGATATCTACAGATTATAGTTAAGAATTTAGATAAAGCAGAGAATTATGTAGAATAGATTCAATTCAAAATGAAGTATTTAAGAGTAGCTCAATCATAAATACAAGAACAAATCTGGTTAGCTACAAGCTTAGTAATTTAAAGAGGAACAAGACAAGTCTCCGGTTTGATTTGAAATTAAGCAAGAGATTAGGAATGACAACAGTAGAACTTAACATAACAGGGTCTACAACTTAGCAGCTCAAGGGGTAAACAAAAGCAATTGAAAAAAACTGACTATAAATGCTATCAACAAACTGAAAATGCAAGACTTCATCAATCAGAGTCTTAGTTTTGAACCAAGGCAAGTCCAAGGGTAGACAATGATTTACTTGACATAGCGATTCAAACTTGAAATCATTTTCGAAGCAAACAAAAATGACATGATCTCATTATGATTCCAAGATGTAACGGCTAATTGAAATCATTAGACTTTTTTTTTTGATAAGTAATAATCTGACTTTATTAAAAGCGTCAGGCGCCCCTTAGTACACCGGCAGTATACAAGACAACGCAATGCTTGAAAATAAAAAAAACAGCCCTAAAAAAGAGAGAAGGAAACCCACCGAAACCAACCCACAAAATCCCATTCATACAAGGAAGATAAAACACCCCAACCCCATCCAAACCCTCAGAACCCAACACCCAATAACCCCAACCCCGACCCTCAACCTACCGAACCTGAGCCTTTCCTCTCCTACTCCAAGGACGCACACTCACACCGTCGTAGTTGATGGAGCTCTTCAAATTCTGCAGTTCCCTCCTTCCTTTGTTCTTCTGCCGCTTCCCCATAGTATCCCGATGAAAATCCTCCTCAATGTCATCCAACATAGCCAGGGCTGCATCTTCATACACCGCACCATCGGACTCCCACTCCAATAGCAGATCAGGAGGAATAAACCCCAGGGGGTGGGGAGAGTCACCTATTTCTCCCTGATCCCACACAACAATCTCCCCAGAATTACTAAACCCTACCGGCCACTTCTGAGATTGGATACAACCATTCGGAGTGGGATTCTCACCCTTGACATCTGACTTCGCTGTATCAACGTTCAAGGGGGGAGGATCTTTCGGGAGAAGGAACCCGCGCCGAAGACCCACACCCCCAATCGACTTCGGCATAATCTGCTCCACAGCCCCGTCCAAAACCTGGGATGTACCCGAACACTGCGACTTCGGCGAGCCCAAGGCAATCACAGCCTCATCAATCAGAGATTTATCCATCTTACTCGTTTTAGCCTTCGATTTCCGCTGATACCTCATGATCGATTTTGTTTCGGACGGGTAAATGAGAGACCCACTGTCCGTCATCACAGGAAGAGACAATCGAATCCTCTCACCCAGAGCAACCGCACCCGAAGATGGGAATTCAAAACCTTTAGTACCCGCCTCCAGACCCCCAAGTGCATCCGGAGTTTCCCCCGTGGTATCACCCTCCCTCAAAGACGCGCCGACCTTGGATCCCCCACCGGTAGCCGAAGAGCCCAACCTCCTACCCAAGGCAGAAACATCCGCAAGCTTCCCTACCTGCCGACGGAGAGACGAAGTTTCTGGCGCACTAAGAGCAACGCCTACGTGGTCACGCCCAGCACCGACAGACGAATCACCAATCTCCCCAAGCTGAAGAACCTCTACGTCCGACCTCACCCCAGCTGACAAAAGCCTCTCAACGGAACTAGCCTCCGACTTCGACGCCTCCGGTGGGGAGGAAAGCAGAGCCAGATCTCGACGACCCGGATTCGCAGCCCTCACAACTGTCTTAGGCACCTTAGCCCCAGCCCGACTCCTGTACCCTATGAAAGCAGACCATCTCTTAAGCTTCCGGCCCGCAGCAAAACCCAACCTACTTTTGGGCCGAACTGAGGATATCAAGCCCAATCTATGAGAAGACCCACCAGCCCACCGCAAAATCTTGGACAGGCGCCCAAGGACCTTCACCATCTGCCTTAACACTCCAGACACGCACGCCGAACAGCAACTGAGACGCTCAACAGCATGGCGGTCCTTACCCGTGGGTTCAGTCGCTACCTTCTCCATGGCGTTGCAACCCACTTGAAGCGGCTTCTTCTCCAAATCGCACCAGCCCGACTTCCACACCTGAGATCTGCAACCCTCGACAGAGGCGGTATCTCCCGAGCGCACCACCTCCGCAAACGATGAAGATCCCACAACCTTTCCAACCCATCCCCCCACCTCCTTCCCCCTTGACTTCTCTTCCGGCGGGGAACCACCGAGCCCGCACCCTACCGCAATACCCACCACTTCTAACACCTTGCGCAGCTCAGCGATGAACTTGAGCCAACCCCATCCACCTCGCCCCTCAGGAATGCGAAGGAACCCTCTCTGAACGTCCACCCCATAGACCGCTACCTCCATAAACCTTCCATTAATGTTACCTCCAGTACGGACTATCGTCACCTTCTCCCCCTCCCGAAACGATTTCACAGAATCAGTCTTACCAATTTCCCCCCTCAGCGCCTCCATAGTCGAACCCAGCCATTCGATACACTGGTAGTTCAGAAGTACCGCACCGGAATAAAATTTCCGCTTCTCCTCCACCCTTAGAACTGACTCCCCTTCAATAACCGAGAAGACAAACGCTTTTGCCTCCACCAGAAATCGTCTTTCCATCCCTCACAACCCTAAAGCGACGCGCCTCAGACCCCTATAAGAGATCGAAAATCCATTATATCTGAGAGCCACCTCCAGTGAGGCGATACGAACCCTTCTGTCGCAGCCAACGAACAGCAAGAGCTAGCGTGACGCGCCTGCACGCGCCGCCACTAGCACGGCAGAAATGAGCGGGATGGCAGTAGGAGAGAGAACGGAGAGAATTTCAAAATAAGACTTTCAAACAGAAATTAGATTCAAAAGAGAATTCACCAGCAAAGAAATCACTGTTCTTACTGAATTCAGTTTAGGGAACTAAAGAATCATGTATTATTGTTTTCAATTAGTTTCAATATTCATAGTAACAACCAAGAATTACTATGAAAACTAAGGTCATGGAATTAAGAGAAAGTTGCAGCTATGAGCCCAAGCTATTGACTTGGATAAAATTACCTAAAAATGCTCAATCTGATTCAGGAGATCAAAAAGTGACAAGTTCTCATTTCAAGCTGCATTCTAGAACAGAATTTAGAAACACATCTGGAAAGAGTACAAATTAGATTCAGATCATAAACAAAACCAAAGGAAACAACTAAAACCACCAGTTTGCAACTGAATGGTTAGAGTTATTCTAATAGGGACTAATCAAGTGATAAACTCTAACACAATAGATTCAAGAGAACTAGGAATAGTATAAATATGAGACTGTAACAGAAGCTAATTAAATTCAAATCTGAAACATCAAACTAGACTGAAATGGTATAGCTCATAAACTATATACCAAGGGTAGAAGTTAAGTAAACCTAAACTGATCAGAAGAAACAGAAACTTGTCTGAGAATCAAAATTTACATAGCAGGAGCTGGTTACATGATTACTATTGAAGAGGATATAAACCATCTTTGAAGAGAAAACAAAGAGAGAACATAATATCAAAGTATCTGAAGCATCAGCAAAGGTGCAAACTCAGTTTCTAATTTGCGACAAAGCTAACTTTACCGATCAATGCATTGACAAATATTCAAGTTCAGAAGTTAGGACTGCAACAAGAGAGAACCACGGAAGAAGCCACTTCCAAGAACTGAAATCGTTCCAGCACTCGTAATCCTTCTCTATTCCAGCCTCACTCCTGCAATCCCTTATCTTCTTTCCCTTCTTATCTAGGCCTAAACAGAAATAATGCATGAGAAATCTTTCACTTTGTCCCTGCTTTCAGATGCTCAGAAAATGGTCTAAATAAAGTCAAAATACTAGCATGAGATTACTCAAAATGATCTGGCCTCTAAGCTGGTCTAAGCTGAACCTGAAAAGTGTTAAGCATGAGTTGGCATCCAAGCTGGTTCTCAATTCCAATTCCAGCACATGTAGCATAAGATGGTTCTACAGCTGACCCCGTTTCCAAATTGCAAAAGGGACCCCCAAATATTGCACTTCATAACCCATCTCCAAATTGCAAACTAACTCCCATAAGCATTCAAAATTTGAAAATAGGCTGATCTATGTCAAAAAGTTTCTCCCATCAAATAGCAGATGATTTGAGTTCAAAACTAAGGGAAATTGGTTCATCTACCTATGTTGCATAGGTCGGGGTATTACATCTTATGTTGAGTGCTTAAATAAAATAATGATAAGGTACTTCTCCACAAAGGGAAAAATATTCCATCATGTTTCATATTGCAAAACTATTTCTGCTCATTCAAACCAAATGATTGATTTTCTAAGTTCATAATTGGATTATATTCTACAATAAAGCACAAAAAGAAAAGATCAGGCTAAGAGCTCTAAAGACGGAATGAGATGAAAGAATTTTTAAAATTAACATTAATTCTAAATTAGAATTCAGATATTTTGCTATGGTCATAATGCTGATCAACATTTTGATGATAGAGTCCCTTAACGAGAACTTAAATTGAGATACAAAAACTATAGCAAAGTTTTACTAAAGAAAAACTCAAATAAATTTGCTTTTCAAGGAAAATAAAGTAAATGAGTCCTATGCAAGTTCAATTCTTGGATGTATTATATGTCATCGCTAAGATGCTAGTTCCATTTCTACAGGTTACAATCATAAAGGTCAACAATGATGAAGAATTTTGGCCATATAGATCTCTTAGAAAATAAGCCTTATGCATAATTACAAAGGCTTATATAAACATCTTTCTATTTAAATGCATAACCTTCTTTTGCTACTTCAACATAAAGTAAATCTAAGGACACATTGGCTACTGTGAGCTCTTATGCCAACAAAAATTCTGTCACTATCTTTATGGCAGATCTGTAGATGCTTGCTTAGTACATAAATATAAGACGCTCTGCAGCTCTCTATTGGTGCTTCCTCCAGCTCATCCATCTGACAAGGGTTAGAAATTTGATCAGCTTGAGACAAGAAGATTGACTCGAGGTTACTTCCATAAAACTATGGCCGAGATGGTCTACTTATCCCAGTTTAAAAAAGCAATATTTGTTGCAAATAACTTGTTCAGCCCTCAAAAGCATAATCAGATAAAAAGGTGAATAAAACTAAGTAAGTCCATTTCCATTTGTGTTGCTGAAAATAATTATCATGAACAACAACAACACCCACCCCCCCCCCCCCCCCCCCCCCCCCCCCACCCACCCCCCCAAAAAAAAAGAACAAAGTAAAGGAAACCAAATGATGCAGTAACATTTCAAATGTCTAGAACTGATCCAAAACCATCAATTTGGCAATGGATCGAATTTTTCAAATACTCTGTATAAAACACAATATAATCATTGAATTTCCATGCAATATCTGCATACACTCAGTTTTGTACTCAACCCAACTAATTTGAGGTAGGCTCTATGGATCCTCGTCAGTTATTAAGGTTGGCCACATGTACTTTTTATTTTTTGACATTCTATCCAAAATTGTACTCTTTGTCGCTTACCTAACGTATCTATCTTCAAGCTACCCATTTTATTAAAAGCCTCCTCCAACTTCTTCTCACCTCTGTCAACTTGAATTAAATAACTTTTTTTCACTAGTGTATTAATCTGTCCCCGTCGCACAAGCTAAAACCATCTTGAGCAACTTCTCTTTTCTTCCCTTCAATAGGAGTCATTCCTACCTTTGAACAGATGACTTCATTCTCCATGAACATCTTCTTTCTTAACAGTCCAACATTTAGGGTCATAGAGCATAGAGGGCCAAATTCCGTATGTCTTAGTGCTTTGTGTCTTAGGCGAGGGTGGCATTCTTTGTATGGACAACAGCGTTATGCAAAATTTTGACACATGACAATCTGCGAAAGAGGAATGTCGTGGTGATTGAGTAGTGTTGTATGTGTAAAAAGAATGTGGAGTCCATTGAACATTTGTTATTTCATTGCGAAGTTCCTCGCGATTTATGGAGTTACATTCTTATTTTATTTGGAGTAGAGTGGGTTATGCTGTGAAGGGTGCTGGAATTATTAGCTAGCTGGGGAACTTCGTTTGGGTGTGGTCCAGCAAAGGAAGTTTGTCGATTAGTTCCGTTGTGTTTAATGTGGTGTCTTTGGCGAGAGCGGAATGCGCGAAAATTTAAAGGTGTTGAGACATCAATATTGGAGCTACAGAAGCGTTTGCTTGACACATTATATGTTTGGATAGCGGCTCATCATAGTTTGAGTATTTTTACTTATGCAGATTTTTAAATTTATTTTATGTTCTTTCATTTTAGGGGTTCTCTTGTATACTCCCTGCGTATTAGGGTTGCGCCCCTATGCACCTTATTATTGAATTGACATTACTTATCAAAAAAAAAAAAAAAACTATCTAAACAGCCAATCCCAATCTTGGAGAAAGGAGGGTTGCGGTAGGTTGACGGCAAACATAAAGTTTAGTCACTTTCCAATAATGGAAACATGTACCCAGCTCTATAATTTGGAAAAAATAGGGCTTGTTTGACAATGCGTTTTAGTTTTGCTTTTTTCCTTTTAACAAAAAAAGCAAAAGTATTAACAAACAACTCAAAACACAAAATACTCACAAAACACTCAAAACTACGTTCACATTTATGTCATAGCAAAACTAAAAAGCAAAAACACCCTCTAAAAAGCATTATCAAACAAACCCAAAATCTTTAGGCAAACAAAATTGAGGCCAAATAAATAAAAATGAAAAACAAGCACGACTAACAATCTAAAGACAGGGTACTCACTCCATATGTAGAAGTTATCTGTGGTCTGAGACCTTTTTCCTTTTGGCTTCAAACTCCCTTAGATTGTCAAAAACTAATTGAACTTTTGTCGATAGGTGCTCATTATGGTCTTCAACATCTTTCATAAATGTAAGTAGTTGCTCTCTATATGCTGCACTTAACCTCTTCTTAGCTCGCAGTTCCGCCGATAATTCCAGAATTTTCCTATCCTTCTCATCCTTGAAAATGGATTAAAAAGAAAAAAGATACATATTAATGAGATGGAAGTACAATGGATTAAAATGGTATGGAGCAAATAATATTAACCACGCAAGTAGAAGATTATTTTCTAAACCCAATGGACTTAGAAAATCCCAAAACAACCCTTTTGTTAAGTTCTCTCTTCTCTCTCTCTCATCTCTCTTTGTTTGTATGAAATGAAGTAAGGAACATTACTGCTTCAGTAACTTACAATTATCTCTTCAGAAAAAAGAAAAAAGAAAAATCTTACATTGATGATTGAACGAGATTGTACCGGAGTTAAAAAAATTCCTATTTGTTAAAAATGGGGTTCTCGAGTAGCTGGTCGGTGGAAGCTAAAGAGTTTGAAGTGGTGGTAGTAGGAGGGGACTCAGGGGTTCGAATCAGGGAGAGTTGTAAGGGTAGAAATAGGTCGATCTTGCTGGATAGATCTGAGTTAGCCTGGTTACTAAAAACTTTCGAGTCTTTGGTGTGCGTGGCTGACTCTCGGGTGTTTTGGGATTAGTCTCGGCATGGATTCCCGCGGATCATAGCGCAACGGCATTTTAACAGACATGGTGGATTCATGGTTATTGAAGAATTTAATGGTGATCGGAGGAAGGACTCGATCTTCATCCCGGAGGGAAGAGCCGGCCAAGGCTGGAAGTGCTTTCGAGAGGAATTGCGCCTGGTTTCTGAGTATTTCAGAGCTGGGTCCAGAGCCAGGGAGGTTGACTCGGAGCTTCCCGCGAATCCTAGAGGGAGGAGAAGCTATGCAGAGGCGTTGGCCAAGACAACATCCTCGCTGGAAGCGCCTTTTGGAGATTTTACCGGCCCAGTAGCTAGAGTGCCGAGATGGGTAAGAGAATGCTCAGAGGGGAATAAAGTTTATCATAATCTGGCGAAGAGTGATGCTTTTTGTATGGCGAAAGATCATCACACCATGGAGCCTTTTCCGGCGAAGCAGTTCTGTGCTGAGGAGAAGAAGAACCATGCATGGGTTCCTGTGAATCGGCAACGTGTGCCCATGCAGACGGTCCAGAAGGTCCTGGCGAGGAAAGGAACAGCGGCGGGTGAGAAAGCTCCGGCTCTAGATTCGGCCACGACTTCGGCTCAAGCTGGACTCTCTGGTGCTTTGGGAAGGTCGTCTGTCACTAGGCATGGTGTAGCTGAAGCTAAGTTTCTCCCTACAGCATGCAACAGCCATTCTGGTGAAAGCCTCGATGTGGGTGCCTTCAGAGAGTCGTTAGAAAGGATGCAAAAGGAAATTGAGTTTTGTCTGAAGGGATTGGCCATGGTTGCTGGTGGGGGTCTGGATCGTGCATCTTCATCTAGGGCCCGGGCGGTGGGCTTCAAAGTGGCTCGGCCCAAATCCAAATCCAAGCCCAGATCGAAAACTGTTGGCGTAACCAAATCAGCCAGGGCCTCTAAAGGAAAAGGCATCTTGGACTGTCCGGACCAGCCTTTGGAGTGGAGAGCTAAGGAGGGTCCAGGCTCCCGCCCCCCTTGGGCCCCTGCGAGTTCAGCTCCTCTTCTTCGGACTGATTCGATTCCGGGCCTGGACGCCGGGATATTCACGCCAGGTGCGTCTTCCTCAACGGGGGCTCCGTCTCTGGGACTAGTCGCCAGCATCTCGTCTCTCGACGACCAGCATCGTTCGCCGGTGAGGGCTTCATCTGCGCTGGGTTCGTTAGGCATAGATCCAGCCGCACGGGGGAATGTTTCTCAGAAGAATCCTCAGAGCCTAGTCGCTGGCTCTCTGACTCATTCTTCTCCGGGTTTAGTTACCGGGCAACTCCAAGGACAATCTAGGCTCCTGGAAAGGTGCTTCTCGCCCCTTAGTAGCTCTGAGTTGCAGGTGGAGGTAGAGACGGTGCTGCTGGAGGAACCGGGTCAGCGGAGGGAGGGGGAGCTGATAGTGGGGTTCGGTGCAGCAGGGGAACATCTATTTTCAGAGCAGGTGCAGTTGAACTGTAGTGAAATACCTGTCCTGTGTTTAGAGGGTGGTCTTGTGAGGGTGAAGGACTCGGCACTTTCTCAGTGGAGAAGTGTTAATGTTCTGAATGTGCCCCGGGAGGTGGCAGGGTATGAGCTTTGGCATCAACCGTTGGTGGATATGGCGATTGTTCCTTGCTTTGACAGGGTTGGAGGGGAGGGTTGTGAGTGGTTGGGGGGGCCAGTTGTGGAATCAGAGTCCTCTGGTCTGCAGGTTGGATTGTTGGGTGAGGCATCCAGAAGCAATACTCCCAGGGGTGCTAGTTTGGTGGAGTTCAAGGAGGGGGAAGGGGCAGATGATGTGGGTTCTCCTCTCAATGCTTACTCTCCAGCCTTGGGAGGTTTGGGGTATTCGGAGTGGGTGATGCAGAGTGCTAACGAGATTTATCCCATTGTAGGGATGACGTTTGTGGGGCATAAATTGCAATTGTTAGCTTTTCTGACTTGTATAGAAGAGGAGAGCAAAGAGGAGCGTTGCATGGGTAAAGGACGCTCGAAGGGTATGAGGGAGATTAAGAATTTGGAGAGCTCTATAAACTATGATGCTAAAGGTTCTGGATTGATTAGCGGTAAAAGGAGGGCAAGGGGGCTAGTAGTAGTGCCATGAAGCCGAAGATTCTCTCTTGGAACGTAAGGGGGCTGAATAATAGGAGTAAACGCTTAAAGATTTGCAATTTGCTCAGAGATTGGAAGGTGGATATTATTTGCCTCCAAGAAACAAAAGTTAAGGATCCTTCTAGAAATTTTGTGCGTAGTCTTTGGGGGTGTAATTATGTGGATTGGTGTTGTTTGGATGCTAGTGGGGATTCAGGGGGTATCCTTATCTTGTGGGATAAGAGGGTGGTGGAAAAGGTGGATGTGTGCGTAGGGGTTTTTACACTTGCAGTTTCCTTTAGGAATGTTGATGATCATTTTGAGCGGGGTTTTGTGGGCGTGTATAGTCCGAATTTCAGGATTGAACGGAGGGGTCTTTGGGATGAGCTGGCTGGGATCCTGAGTTGGTGGAGCTTGCCTTGGTGTATAGGGGGAGATTTCAACATTACTAGGTTCCCTAGTGAAAGATCTGGAGATGGTAGTGTGTCTGCCATGAGGGACTTTTGTGATTTTATCTCTGAGCAGGGTCTTATGGATTTTCCGCTCGTTGGAGGTTCTTATACGTGGTCGATTTCCTGTGATCCTCCTGTTTGGTCCAGAATTGATCGTTTTCTTGTCTCTCCTGATTGGGAAGATAGATTTCCTGAGGCGTCTCAGAAGAGGCTTCCCCGCCTTTACTCTGACCATTTTCCTATTCTCCTCGATTGTGCTAACTCTACTTCAAGAAGTAGGCCGTTTAAGTTTGAGAATATGTGGCTCAAGGTGGATGGTTTTGTGGGGTTGGTGAAACAATGGTGGGATTCACACTCTTTTCATGGCTCTCCTAGCTTTGTGTTTGCATGTAAACTAAAGGCCCTCAAATCTAATTTGAAGACTTGGAATGTAGAGGCCTTTGGTAATGTGGAGAGAAACAAGAGAAAGCTTCTTGAGGAGCTTCAGGCGTTTGATTCAGTAGAAGGTAGTAGGGCTTTGGGTGAGGGGGAAATTCAAAAGAAGCTGGAAATTGTCAGTGAGATGGAGAGATGCTCACTGTTGGAGGAGGTCTGCTGGAGGCAAAAGTCCAGGGTGACGTGGTTGAAAGAAGGAGATAAATGTACAAAATTCTTCCATTCTATAGCCAATTCAAACAGAAGGTACAACTCTATTGATTCCTTATTGATTGGAGATTCCATTTCTTCTAATCCGGCAGAGATAGGTGAGCATGTGGTTCAGTTCTATCAAGATCTCTTCTCTGAGAAGCACAGTTGGAGGCCTCGGTTGGATGATCTTTCCTTTGATGCTAGTTTAGAGTCAGGAGCAAGGTGGTTGGAGAGAGCCTTTGAGGAGGAGGAAGTTAGAAAGGTAGTGTTTGATTTTAATGGCGACAAAGCGCCAGGTCCGGATGGCTTCACTATGGCCTTTTTTCAAGCTTGTTGGGAGGTTTTGCGCTTGGACATTATGGAGGTTTTTTCTGAGTTTCATGCTAGAGAAGTATTTGAGAAGAGTCTGAATGCTTCGTTTATTGCTCTTATTCCTAAGACTCCAGGAGCTTTGTCTCTCAAAGATTTCCGGTCCTTAAGCCTTGTAGGAGGTATCTATAAGATTATTGCTAAAGTTTTGGCTAACAGATTGAAGACGGTAATGGACAAGGTTATCTCCAAATCTCAGAGTGCTTTCATTAAAGGGAGGCAGATTCTTGATCCAATCATTATTGCGAATGAATGCCTTGTTAGTCGTATTAAATCAAGGGAGCCGGGAGTCGTTTGCAAAATGGATTTAGAAAAAGCTTATGATCGCGTTAATTGGGATTTTCAATTGTATATGTTGAGGAGAGATGCGGCTTTGAGGGTAAATGGTGTTCGTGGATAGCTCATTACATTTCTTCTGCAAAGTTTTCGATGCTAGTTAACGGCTCGCCTAACGGCTTTTTCAGTAACTCTCGAGGCCTAAGGCAAGGAGACCCTTTGTCTCCCCTTTTGTTTGTGTTTGTTATGGAGGCGCTGAGTCGTATGATTACTGCGGTGGTGAGTGGGGGTGTGTTGGATGGTTTCTGAGTGGGCGATGCTTCTTTTTCCCACCTTTTGTTCGCTGATGACACATTGATTTTCTGTGATGCTAGCTCCTCCAAGCTTCGGTCTTTGCGATGTCTCTTGCTCTTATTTGAGGCTGTCTCGGGTCTTAAGGTTAACTTGGCCAAATCCAGTATTATTCCAGTGGGGAATGTCGCCGATGTGGGAAAGTTAGCTGACATTTTGGAGTGTGAAGTTGCTTATTTGCCAGTAATGTATTTGGGTCTTCCTTTGGGGGCTTCTTACAAGTCTACTCGTATTTGGGATGGAGTTATTGAGAAGGTTGAAAAACGGTTGGCTAGTTGGAAAAGGTTATATCTCTCTAAGGGAGGGAGAGTGATCCTTATCAAGAGTACGCTCTCTAACTTACCTACGTACTATATATCTCTGTTCCCTATTCCGGCGAGTGTTGCATCGCGCATTGAGAAGTTACAACGCGATTTTCTTTGGGGTGGAATGGGTGAAGAATTTAAATACCATTTGGTGAGTTGGGAGAAGGTTTGTACTCCAATTTCGAATGGGGGGCTTGGCATTCAAAATTTGGTTATGTTCAACCGCGCATTGCTAGGTAAATGGTTATGGCGCTTTGGCATGGATAGAGATGCTTGGCGGAGAGTCGCGGTGGATTCCAAGTATGGGAGTTTGTGGGGTGGGTGGTGCTCCCGAGAGGTTGCTGGGGCGTTTGGAGTAGGGTTGTGGAAGTTTATAAGGAAAGGTTGGGGAGAATTTCTCCAAATTCCTGAGATATGAGGTGGGGGATAGGATTAGATTTTGGCACGACTTGTGGTGTGGAGATACGATTCTGAAAGAAGTGTTTCCTGATCTCTTTGGCATTGCTCGGGTGAAGGATGCGTCAGTGGCTGATAACTTGGAGAGTTTGGGCGGGTCCATTCAATGGAACGTGAGCTTTGTTAGAGAGGCTCATGATTGGGAAGTCGATGTTTTTGCCTCTTTCTTCCAGGTACTGGACTCTACCAAGGTGAATTTTGAGAGGGCAGATTGTCCTATATGGGTCTCGTCCAAGACAGGTGTGTTCAGGGTGAAGTCTTATTTTGGTTCTATGATGTGTTCTGGAGGTAGTCGGTTCCCATGGAAGAGTGTGTGGCGGTCTCAGGCTCCTCCGAGGGCAGCTTTCTTCACTTGGTTTGCAGCTCTGGGCAGAATTCTTACCTTGGACAATCTCAGGAAGAGGCACATAATTATTGTTGATAGATGCTGTCTTTGCAAGCGGGATGGAGAATCAGTGGACCATATTCTTCTGCATTGTGATGTGGCCTCAGCTCTATGGAACAACATTTTCTCTCGCTTTGGTATTTCTTGGGTCATGCCTAGGAGTGTGCTTGACTTAGTTGCTTATTGGTGGAAGTCTGGGAGATTTGGAAGCGCTACTTCTTGGAAGATGGTGCCTATTTGCCTTTTTTGGTGTATTTGGAGAGAACGAAACCTTAGGTGTTTTGAGAATCTAGAGAGCTCCCTAGAGGAGGTGTTAGAGTTGTTTCTCCATACCTTGTATGTCTGGTCGATGGCTTATTTGTACCCATTATCAATCAGCTTTGCTGAATTTCTTGCTTCTTTTTCGTTTTCTAGTTAGGTGTTTCCTGTTGTATACTTCTAGTGTACGTAGGGGCGCCTTACGCTTTCAATAAAACTATTATTACTTATCAAAAAAGTTTGAGCAGGCTGAAAGTTGAAGTTTATTGAAAACAGCATAGATACTTGAACCTTTATTGGGAAGAAAAAATGCAAAGATAAGATGAAAGCCAGGAGCCATGCATTTTGCAAAGGGTCAAACATCATTGTGGAACCGTCCGAGATCATGCAGAGCTATTGAAAGTCACACACACAATAGAACTTAAGGAAATATAGACCAACATAAAACTCAAATACTAACACTTCAAATTAGCCTTACAGAGAGATGGCATGTTTGCCTATTTGTATAACTGAAGGGGGGAGGGGGGTTTAAACAAAAAGACAATCCTTAATATCCATAAGAAAACCAAACTAAATCTTTGGTGAAGTACTAATGGACTACAAAGTTTGTACTAATGAACTACTTGAAGACATATTGTGGGCCTTGCTTTTCCTAAATCCAGTGCTTACAACTTATAATGAAAATAGTCAAAGATGCTGTTTTTCGTAAAGCCTTAGACTTGATCTGCTGTAACTAACACCGCTATTAATTTTCTAAACTATTCACAATATGATCCGCTAAACATAACATCAACTCCATCTATTCTCTATTGAAATTTAGCAATTGGTTTCAATGAAAATAATTTCACAAAAGACACTTAGGAAAGAATATGACAACTCTCAATCTTGGATGATAGATACATTAGAATAACTTGTTCCTCAAAATTTAGTTGGATACTTGGTGTTTACTAACAAGGTAAAAGATTTATTTGCATTACATTACCTTGGGCCAAAAAGTGGGGACCTGCAGGCAACTTCCTTGGAGTCTTATGACCTTAAAGTAATCCCTTTAAGAAACCCCATTTACTTGGTCTGCTTCTAAACATCATCCTAAGAGCATCCACAATGGCATAGCCAATGTTCTATCTAAAATAACTAACTAAAAGCTGTTTTATCTGTTTTAGCTAATGGCTTTTAAAATGCACCATGCATCCAATTATCTTTTATTTATCTATATCATTTAAATATTCTCTCTTCACTCTTTCTTTATCTTCTTTTTCATTATTTCTTTATTTCTTTTTTTCTTCTTTCTTCAAATGATCATATTTTTTCGCCGGTCATTTTCTAACGGTCTCTTTTTTTCTTTTTCTTTTTTTGATAATAAATCGAGATATCATTAAAAGCATAAGGTGCTCCCATGTACAGAGGAAGTATACAAGAGAAGCTACCTAGATAATAGGGGCAAAAAGAACAAGAAAATCATAATAACTAATCACTACAGGAGAAATTTTGTAGCTGTCCAAAGATACAAAATGTTGAAAAATAAAGATTTTAGCTCCTCCAAAATCCTCTCGCGGTCTTTAAAACACATATCATTCATTTCCCTCCATAGACACCACAAAAGACACAAAGGCATCATCTTCCAAACAACAGCACTATGAGTGTTGCTGGTAGTCCACCAACAAGCAAACAAATCAACTACTTGTCTAGGCATAAACCAAGACAACCCGAATCGTTTAAAGAAGACATTCCAAATGGCACAAGCTACCTCACAATGAAGAAGAAGGTGGTCCACGGACTCCCCATATCTTTTGCACATACTACACCAACCAATCACAATGACGTGCTGCTTCCAAAGATTGTTCATGATAAGGATCTTTGCTAAGGCCGCCTACCACACAAAAAAGGCAATAGTTGTTTTTTCCAAGCGGTCATTTTTTTTAATGGTCATTTTTCTAACGGTCATATTTTTCAAATAGTCATTTTCTAACCGTCGCTTATCCTCCGCAGAGAACAATTCCACATCCATACAAGGTGAGATTACATTAACAAGAGGACCTCTCCTATCCATACCACCCACGTCACACCCATCCATCTCAAAAGATACAACATCTTTCCCCTTATGAACACTAACACTGCCCCTCGCTACTTCTTAGAGGAGGATGATAAAGAAGGAAAAACATATGGCAAAGGAACCTGCTTCCCCCCTTTAACAACAATAGCCCACTTTGAGCGACGAGGAACTGTGATGACACCCAAAGAGCCCATATTGGAGGTAGGGATCTTCCCTGACACTACAGAAGCTAACTTGGACCTCAAGTCATCATTTCTCAAGCAAACAGAATCAATCACAGTACCTTTGCTAGAACCAACTTGCTGAAACAAACAAGGCAACCCTCTTGACCTGCAAACGTTTCCACTAACATCCAAATCGAAGAGCCCGGTGTTGAGGGAGACCAACGCAACCTCATCATCGAAAAAATCCAAAGGAGGGGGGAGAGACAAGTGCTGCGATTGGGCACTCAAAGGCTCCACCTTAGATGGATGACTTTCGATGAGCATATCAGCTCAATGACACTAAAAGGCTCCACCTTGTGATCTCAGCCTTAGATATGGATGCCTATCAGCTCAATGACCATTCTCTACAAGGAAAAAAGGAAATTTTCTGACATCATTTTTGAAAGGATTTGAGCCGGGAGGAGACGTTTACTGACAGCAAGCAAAGGAACAACTCTGGAGATTGAAGAACCATCTCCGACTCGAGGAGAAATCAAGAAATGACAAAATCGATAAATAAACAGATACAGCAACAAGATCAAAAAGAAATTTATTTAGACCAGGCAAAGAACAACAATCAAATAAAAAGGCAGCAAATAAATCACTGTAGAGGAAGGGTTCCCCTGAATAATCCAGCTACTACAGCTCCGTTCATTTTGAGAAATCAATCTCTGACAATGAGCAGTCCAAACCTCAGGCAAGGCCCAAAATTTCCTTCTCATATTCTAATTTTCCTATGATTAAAAAAAAAAAAAAAACATTTGCCTGCCAACCAAAGATAGAAACAGAACATCTTCAGAGACAAAATCCATGATAAAGTTTCTGTGTCATGGTATGGCTCAATCAGATTAAAAAGCTCAAATAAGCTGAAAAACGATAAAGTAGTACTTAAAAATTACCAAAAAGGAAAAATTAACAGAACTACTAGAGGAATTATTCAAAGCAAGACAAGCTTACAAGCGTTCGACGACTCTTTCGCAATTGAACCATCAATGGATGATTATGGTCCCTCACAAATTTCCTAACCACCCATCTCCCAGATTTCTCTCTCTTCAACAGAATCATTGCTGTACAAACCTCTCGCTGCCCACCTTGCTTTCGATTAACAGAAGCCCCTCTACAACCAAGTCCACGGGAGATGATTGACCTATCACGCTCAGACTTTCGGGATGACAATACACGGGTTCCAAATCCTACTCGTTTGGCATACTCATCATAGAATGCTCTGGCAGCTTCTTCTGATTCAAAATGCATACCCACACATGGTTCTTGATTTGTGTCAACAACAACAATACATGTATTTGGTTCCCCTCCAGCAGAAGTTTCCATTCTCCCATTTCCGTCATGCACATCCATATTCCCTGTTGCACCATATAGCAAGTTAACACCATACAAATAATGCACCCTCCAAGCATGCCATTCAACCCAATAACTTTACTACCTAATGTAAAGAGCCAATTTGAACACAATAACTTCAGATATGGATGAACAAGATTAAATGACGGAACTCATAAATCTCAAGTAATCTAGCAGTAAGTTTGTATAAAATGATCAGAAGAATGATTTACTTCACATACCTGCATAGTCAATCTATATATTGAATGTTTGTCGTGTCTAAAGTAGCATACATACGCCAAGTGAGAAGAGGAAAAGGAATTGGTGTCTCTCACATTTCTCATTATGTAGTCCTATAATAAAGCTCAACCGAATTTAATTAAGGAAATGTAAAACATGCAGTTAAATTGAGTTTTATGTTGTCTTGGGCTTCTATTTTTTCCCAAGTATTTCTATACTCCACCCTTTTATCCCCCTTCCATCCTCCAAAAGCTAATGTCGCGTGGTCCCCCAACCAAAAAACTCATTTCCATGCACCAAATGCTATGAGGGACCACGTCACATCAGCTTTTGGAGGATGGAAGGGGGATAAAAGGGTGGAGAATAGAATTACTCATTTTTCCCTCCCTTTCCAGTTCAGGATTTAAGCCAAGACATCACAACTGATTTTAAAGGGAAGAAACAGATAAAGTCTAGAATATGTCATTGTTATAATGTGCTCTTTTTTCCTTTCCCCCTAAAATGAAAAACACAAATAATTCCTTTCATGGTTTTAGTAAAAATATTGGCGAAAATTTGCTCAACAATGAGGTTCCAAACCAATTTTCACATGTTTTGTTAATGTTCTTTCATTAATGCACTCCTGCTCTTCTACCCCCAACCCCCACCCAAAAAAAAAAAAAAAACAAAACAAAACAAAACAAATTTTGGAAATGGAACAAACAGCCAAATGGAGCATTAACAAACTTCCAGCTAAATAAGAAAGAAGTAGGAACCAAAAATCTCGAACCAAATTTAAAAGAAAGAAAAAGACACATTAAATCCATACTCATAAATTAACGTAACCCAAAAAAAAAAAAAAAACAAATTTTGGAAATGGAACAAACAACCAAATGGAGCATTAAATCCATACTCATAAATTAACGTAACCCATTTTGGCTGAGTCCCCAAATGAGAATCGAATCACACAAAGAAACGAACTTGAAGAACCACTGTGAATTTCAGTGTGTACGGATACAGTGAGCTCTGATCAACCGCTAACATTAAATTCTAGGGTTCTAAATCACTTGTAAAATAACCACAAAAGCAAGGAAAGAAAGAGTTTCTAATGGTAAATTATCACGGTAGAAGCAGAAAATTAGAGGATTAAACTTACCTTAATATATTTGAGCTTTTGCTTTGCTTAATATTTGGGTGTGAATGTTATTGTAAAACAGGACTTGGCTTGAGTTTGAAAGAAGAGCGACTCTGCTTTGCTGACATATACGACTATAGAAAGTACTTCTCTTCAGCTCGTTTTATTTTTCTTTTCTTTTTTGGGAAATGCCGGAGTACCCACCAGGATCCCACCAGACCTACGTGGCTTTGATTTTTATTTTTATTTTTTTAAATGTTTTCAGATTTTAGGATTCGGTAATTCTTTTGATCCCTCTCTCTCTCTGCTATTTCACAAAGAGAAAAAGCCAAAAAAACTATTCAGCTTTATAAAGGCAAGAATATTTGTGTTGCAACTCAATGGTATTTCATCCAACCATTTGCATCCAACAAGGTTCATCTGAGGTTGGCGGGGAACAAGTGTCCATGTTCCATTTTGCAAGAGAGCATTAAACTCTGAGTTCATAGCTACTCTCCATTTGGCAGACTGATTTGCTGTTGTGAAGGATGTAGGCTCCTCATTAGGTGGTAGCTTCAAAGTGAGATGGGCTTTTGGTGGAGGGTAGGGAATGGTGCCATCTGTGAAGGCACGGGGTTTGTGAATTTGGCTCTTGGAACGGGTTTGCATGGGGTGAGAGACATGTGGGATAACGGTTGAAATGGGTGGGGGACACGAGTCAATGGGTGGGATGGGTGGATCAATCGAATTGGTTGCATGGGAAGGAGTTGGTGGGGAAACAGAATGTATAGAAGTAGGTTGGGCGGGAAGGAATGGAGGTGTGTGACATGGAGTTGAGGTAGGCGGGACATGTGGAGGTGAGGAAATTGAGAGAGAGGAAAGGAGAGACACAGGTTGACTTAATGAAGAGGGTGCAGGCACAGGGAGATGCTAAAAAGGAAAAGATGTTTCATCAAAAATGACATTGCGGGATATATAGATTCGACCTGTGGGAATATGCAAACAACGACAGCCTTTGTAGTGGAGGCTGTAGCCTAAGAAGACACAGAGTTGAGAACGAAATTCAAGTTTGTGACGGTTGTAGGGTCTAAGGTGAGGCCAACAGGCACATCCAAACACCTTCAAAACATTATAATCGGGAATTTTGTGGAAGAGGAGTTCAAATGGAGACTTGTTGTGAGTGATAGGGGAGGGAAGACGATTAATTAGAAAAGTTGCAGTGAGGAAAGCTTCATCTCAGTATTTGAAAGGCCTCCAAGCAAGGAGAAGCGACGATGTGTCGATGCTTGCATAATGGAACCTTGTTGTTGGTGAGTATGAGGACAGGAGATGCGATGGGAGATCCCTTGTTGGGAGAGAATAGGATTAAGAGATCTGAATTCACCTCCCCAATCTGATTGGATGGATTTTATTTTACGATGAAACAATTTTTCCACATGAGTTTGAAATGGGAGAAAAGTAGATGCTACAGAAGATTTGGTAGCTAAAGGAAAAAGGCATATGAATTTGCTAAAATCATCAATGAAACACACATAATATCGATTTCTATTTATTGAATAAAAGGGAGAAGGCCCACATACATCAGTGAAAACTAATTCCAAAGGGAATTGAGAAACAGAAGGAGAAAATGGAAAATGTAGCTTATGGCTTTTGCCCATACAACATGCAGGGCATATAACAAATGTTTTATTTTTGACAACAGCAAGGTGATGAGCACAAACAACTTGATTGACAATGCAAAGAGAAGGATGACCGAGTCTGCAATGCCAACGATCGAGAGGAGCAGTTCACCCACGAAGGCTAACCGGGGAGGAGGAGGATTATTGGGGAACGTGTAGAGACCATCTTTACTCAAGCCACGAAGGAGGATGTGACCCGTGAGTTGATCCTTGATACAAAAATAAGTTGGATGAAATTCAAAATAAACATGATTGTCACGAGTAAACTGAGAGACAGACAACAAATTTTTCTTTATGTGGGGAACATGTAAGAGATTTTTGAGTAAAAAAGTAGCATTTGGATATGTTAACTGAGAAGAACCAGTGTGGTTAATGAGCAAACCTTGGCCATTGCCTATGTGAAGTTGGTCCGGGCTCGTGTAGGTGTCAGAATGCAGGTTTAGATTGGCCAAATCAGCAGCGACATGGTTAGTAGCTCAGGTGTCGAGATACCAGTTGAGATCAGTGTTGGTGGAAGACGAAGAAGCTACAAAAGCTTGCATATTTTGTGAGTGTTCTTGTTGAAAAGAGTAGTCAAACCTGTGATGACAAGTGAGGGTAGTGTGGCATGATTTGTTGCACACTTGGCAGAGGGGACGAGCAGGATGGCTATTGGGAGAATTGTAGGATCCCCTGCCACAAGAGAATCGGCCACAATAATGAAAGCCATTGGAGGAATTTCGAGAGGAGCCATTAGGGTGAGAAATCCGCGATTCAGTCCTTTAGACTTGTGAGAAAAAGGTCTAGCAAAGGCCACATTAGTCGAGGGAAACAGAGGCTCAACAGAGGATGCATTGTGTTCAAGACACATTTCATGCATGAGGAGGTGAGAATACAGCTCCTCAATTGTCATGGATCCACCCTGTTGGTGACAGAAGTCACAAATGGATCAAATTCTAATCCTAATCCTGCAAGAAGAAAAGATATCAACTCAAAATCATTGAGCGGTTGGCCGGCAGCAGCAAGCGTGTCAATAAGGCCTTTGAATTTCTGGAAGTATTCTGAAATAGAGGAGCCTCCCTTTTTGATTGTAGCAAGTTGGTAGTGGACTTGCATGATACGGGCTCGGGATTGTGAAGAGTAGAGACTTTCGAGGGCACTCCAGACTTCAGTGGCAGTGGAGTAGTCGATGACCTGAGAGATGAGACTCTCTGAAATTGTGGAAACAATGGTACTAAGAACCATTTGATCTTGTTGCATCCATGTAAGGTAAGCTGGGTTTGCCATTGTGGTGGGTGAGTCGGCAGAGGATGAGGGGTTGGGAATGGTTTGTGGTGGAGGAAGGATGGTACCATCAACAAAGCCATATGCATTTTGGCTTTTCAGATATGTCACCATCTGCCACTGCCATGTAAGGTAGTTGTCACAGGTGAGTTGGGCAGTGACACGGTGGGGAAGATTGTTAAATAGGGAGGTAGGTGAAAACTGGATGGTAGAGGAGGTGGGTGCAGTAGGGGCAGCAGTGGTGGAGTTTGATGGAGAAGAGGCCATGGAGGTTGGATCGAAGAAAAAAAAGACGTGGGTCTTATAATAGCTCTGATACCATATAAAGGCAAGAATATTTGTGTTGCAACTCAATGGTATTTCATTGACGTTTACACATATATATACATAGTTTACAAAAGACCGTTACAGTAGCAATCCCATAAAATCAGGTGTGACTTGATTACAAAATATTTGAAATGATTATAGCTTGTTGCTAGCATTCCTTTCTAGTGCAGCTTGATCTTCGGAGGTTTCCTTGCTATTTTGAATTGATATTGCGCAGGTCCTTTCCAAAAGATACTTGCCATGTTGGGCAGCAGGCTTGCTGTCATGAGCTGGTGCCGTGGCTGTGTGAGGAGTAGACATCGTGATATTTGGAGAAGGAGTGATATCAGCTATTGTCTTAATAAGCTTCCAGAGTCTTTTGCGGTCTCCCCCTCTCTCTCTCTCTCTCTCGCCGGAAAAGTCGCCATTTTTGTAGGAAAAAGTCTTCATTTTTCAGCTGGACTCCCTCTCATTCTCGTCGGACTCTCTCTCACTTTTCCCCAAAAAAGGTCTCCATTTTGGCCGGAAAATCTGTCCCTCGCCAGACTCTTTCACTTTTCTTCGAAAAAGGTCTCCAGTTTCACCAGGAAATCTCTACCTCACCGGAAACGCTCCTCCCTCGCAGGAAAATCTCTCCCTTTCCGCCAGAAAATTGCTTTTTTGTTGGTTGAAAAGCAGGACTACGAATTCTTTGGTGGTGGTGGAAGGGGCCAGGGGTCGAGGATGTATAGGATGCTGGTGGGTACCCCAAGATTTCCCATATATCTATTCCTAGCTTTGACAAGAATGTGAGTCAATCGGCTCCCTTTTATTGAGATGGTGTCTCGTTAATGGGTTTTTCCGGGTTTTGAATTTTCTTTCATGGGTATTGATGATTGCGATTGGTTTTGTTGGTTTTTACCTTTTGGGTGTTTTTAGTTATGAAAAAAAAAAATCATTGTATTTCATTTCTCACCTTTCCTTTTCTATATGTTTGTGACATTGGTTTTCATTTTCATTGGGAGGATGATTCAGCAACCATACAAAAAGTAAAAAAGAAAAAGAGGATGATTCAGCTTGTAATTATTTGCTTTTCATGTTTTGTTTAACTTGGTGAGATGTTGAGCTGCATAATATTTGTTTCTTGATATACCATGTAGAAAAAGTTAATTCCTTGTGGAAACAATATGCCTTTACTCTGTATTCGCTTTACCTCTCAATCTTGTGCAGTAAATGTTTTGATTATTTGAAGCAAGAATGATTTAGAGATTCATAGTTTAATATCAACTCAAAAAATAAAGTAATCTCAACTTGCAAGTGATCCATTTTTTGATAAGTAACTTGCATATGATCCATTTCCATTGCAAGGAAGGCACTTTGTGAGATTTTGTATGCTACCATGCTTGCATTTTGGGTGGCTAGCCTAGGAAAGTAAACTATTAAAAGGACATCTTTTTGTTCAATGCCTCCGCATGTTTGTTTCCTTAAATAAAGCTATCGATCAGCTTGACTATTGTTGACTACTAAAAACTGATGTAAGGAGTTGTTGTGTCTGTCATAACGATTACATTTAGCTGTTTAATTGACAATCCCCCTCCCCTCTTTCCTCTTGTATGCACAACTACATTTGTTTATCATCTAATTAAAAAAAGGCAGGTATTTTGTTTTAATTTTTTGTTTCACTTGTGACTCCCAGAGCTTATCTTTGTATCTTGGAGGGATTTCTTCTTTGTGAACTATCCATTTGTTAAGATTTGTTTATGGTTTATGCTAAGAAAAAGCACTGATACTTATTAAGCTATTGTTCATGAACAACCACTATACTACTGCTGCTGCTATGGTTAGTCAATAATGGCTTAAACACTATTCCAAAATGACGATGATGGACCTGAATTTGGTTAGGCTTTTAACTTTTGTATTATTTATCTGAATTCTATATTATTGATTTGATTTGATTTTTTATTTTTTATTTTTTTATTTTTTTTTTTTTGGTAATATGTGATTTAGAGTTGGATGATAAGGAGGATAATGAGCTATAATACAAGATGATAGATGTTCCAAATGATGACGATTCAATCGACGAAGATGGACTTGAATTTGGTTAGGCTTTTAACTTTTGCATTATTTATCTAAACTTTATATTATTGATTTGATTTGATTTTTTTTTTTTTTGACAATATGTGATTAAGAGTTGGATGATAAGGAGGATAATGAGCCACAATAGAAGATGATAGATGTGAATGATAAAGTTGAAGAACCTAAGGAATCAATGATATCTGATTTGTTAGAAGAAGTGGAAGACTATTATAGGAAGTATGGTCAGCAAGTTGGTTTTGATGTGGTAAAAAGAACCAGAAAAAAAGGGAAAGATGGAAGTCCCAAGTATCTAACCCTTACATGTATTCGCCAAGGCAAAACAAAAAAAGGCAAAGGTGATTGTACAAAGACAGTTCCAAAAATAATTAGAACGCAGTGTAAAGTTAGGATTTGTGCAACCTTGTGTGTTGATGGAAAATAGTTTTTGAGTTATGTTGTGGTGGAGCATAATCATTGTTTAAGCCCAGAAAAATCATGGTCAAGTATTTTTTTGATTGTAACATAATTAAGTTATTCTCTAGATGACCGACTTTTTGTAGAGGTAACTTCTCGTGGGGGCATTGAAAATGTAATATGAAAGTGTTGATGGCTAAGTAGTTGAGTTTCTTTTGTAATTAGTTTGATTTGAACCATTCCGTAGGTGAAACTGTTGTCTGAGAGTTCCAATGTCATCTTGTATGTGATGCATATTTTGGATTTGGGCATGTACATTTTGTTTGAAATTTTAGTGGTGCTATTAAAATTTCTAAAGATACAATGTCAGAACACTTTCGGTCACAAAGTGAATAACAAGTTTTTGTGGCTTTTTTTACCTGAACTTTTCTTTGATATGTTCTTGCACTATGCTACGTCTGAAAATGGTTTTTCATCAAATGAAAATTTGTGTTTGATTCTTTCTTGGCTTTAAGCTACCTTCATTCTCTTAAGTCAAGGACTTTATATTGCATGTTTTTGGCTCCTTTCATCGCATTGGTTAACCATGTAAAATGGAGTCCTCCTGAGTCCTAAGCACGCCTCAATAAAGAGTTTTGCTGGGATTGCAACATAAATGAGTAGTGAATAATTTTAGTTATACTTGGGTAATTATAAAGGCAAAGACTTTTTTTTTTCTTTTTTTTCTTTTTTATAAAGAAAGAAAGAAAAAAAAAACTGAGCACAAAACTGAGCTTTGAGTCTCATCCTGAGAATTGGCACTAGATTGAAAGCTCTCTTTTCATTTATAAAAGCAAGGCTCATCAGTTAAAGAGAACCATAAAGTTACAAAAGTGGATCACATAAATTCATATAAAAGTTTCTTTACAACAAACCTTCCCTAATTAGACTCACTCCTCCGCAATTTGGTAGAGCCTTAGAAACTGGATTCTATCATAAGAACCGACCTACCAGCTACCATAATTTGTTGCTCAAGCTGCAATCATTTTTTTTAAAACAATAAATACAACAAGCAATAGCTATTCAACAAATCCAATTCTAGGCAAAGCAACAAGATCAACATAGTTAAGTTATCCCTTCTCCGCAATGGCAAAGCCACGTATAGGATCACTAGTTTGCCTGGTAAGAAAATACATACAAAAATAAATAGTAGATAAAATTGAATAAATTGATGTAAAAAATTGTCATTTGGACCATAATAGAACTACAGGCTACTCATAATTCTGTAATTCAACCTGATGATCATCTATTATGCAGATAGTGACACCTAATTGAAACAAACCACCATGGAAATGGGTGTACTTTAATCATGTTGATTTCTACCACCCAACTGATAAAATCCAACAATCAGAAACATCCAACAATAAGAACCAAGAAAATCACCACCAACAACCACCAAAAAAGTGCCTTTTCTCCCTCAAACCAATTCATTCTTTGCTAATTCCTTCTTATTAAGTGGTATTTTGCGCACCTGCATTCAGAACATTGGAAGCAAGTAAAAAAGTATTAGAAAAAAAGGTAGTTAAGCAGATCAGATCCTTAGAGGAAAGGATAAGTCCTTGTACAAAGCAAGTAACTTCAATAATGAGATAGAGTCAAAGAGCAGCATCTCATTTTTCTAGGCATTTCATTTCATTAAGATAAACAATGCTATTGACAACTAGCATTAAAAAAGTCAAAATAAGAGGAAAAGTTAAAGGAATAGAAAGAACATACCACAACTTTTATCTTTGCTACAGAACTGAATTTCTCTTTATTCTCAACAAAGCTTTTCAATAGGTTGCTTACTGGCAAGCTACGAGTTCTGTCGGTTTGTTTGTTGTTTGAAATGTAGGGCTCGGAGTCATCAAAGCTTCTACCACGAACAGGATGATACATAGAAGCACTATCAAACAGACCAGAGACTGGCATCTACCCACGAGATAGACAACAACATCAGCAGAGCTAAGAATGCAAAACCATCTCACTTATTGTTAAAGAAAAAAGCTACTTTACTTATTCCACAATGACGACCAAATTCAAATGGTATATACTATCAACTTCAAATTGCAGAATTAGCATATACAAATTGTTAGTTTTTGTGTTGGCTGCATTCTGTTGGACAAAATCACTTCTATGTAATGTTGCTGCTTTCACAGGGATGCTGCTTTATCCAGAGTCTACTCTTCAGCTATGTTCTTCGAGAAGATTCTGTGAAGTTTTCAAGGATTTATTTCGGTTCCCTGTCAGCCGTCCGGACGACGTGGTATTCCGTCCGAACGCTCATCAGTCAGCAACATCCGTCCGGACGACGAGAACTTTCCGTCCGGACGCCCATCAGTGTCTAAAAGCTTCGAACAGTTCAAGATTGCATCCGTCCGGACATAATGGTAAATCGTCCGGACGCTCTTCAAAGTTCGAGAAGATCCAAGTGTTCCAGCGCATCCGTCCGGACGACGTGGTTATACCGTCTGGACGCCATTCAGTGTTTGACAAGAATTAGGGTTTCTGCCTCAAGACACAGTTATGGGAAGACGACCGCTACCGTTCGGACGATGTGTGATCCCGTCCGGACGATGTCCTCCATAAGGCAAGTCGTGCCATACTGTCCGGACTCCAGATAGGCCAAGCATCATCCGTCCGGACGATGTGTCTCTCTGTCCGGACCCTCCACTGTGTCGAGAAGGTTCTATCCAGCTTGCATCCGTCCGGACATTTCAGCAGCACGTCCGGACGCCTCTCAGTACTCGATCAGTTTCAGATTTCTTTCCAAGTTCCAAGAAAGGGAAGATCGATCAACCGTCCGGACGATGTGGTATCCCGTCCGGACGCGCGTCTCCTTAAGGCAAGAATCACAATTCAAATATCACCGTCCGGACGTTTGACAGCCGTGGTCCAGACGCGCGTTCATCAAAGAAGGAAATTGCCAATTCGACTTCAACAGTCCGGACGACTGCCTATCATGGTCCGGACGCGCGCATTGCAGATATGGAAATTGCGTGTTGAAGAATAGCCATCCGGACGCTCATCCCCCATGGTCCGAACGCGCGAAGCCTTATAAGGAAATTACTTGCAGCGGATGTGCGACCGTCCGGATGATGTACCATCCCGTCTGGACGAGGCTCTTAAACAGGAAAGATTTCCTCACGAAATTTTCAGAAAATCTTGTAGCACAGTCGTCCGTTTGGACGGCCCATGTCCACCGTCCGGACGACACCCATGTATATTTTGCCTGACGCTCATTTGAGCCCCCAGCCTATAAATAGCGGCCCCTGGGCATTGAGAACTGCAAGAATTCGGTATTGAATTCCACAAGAGCTCAGAGAAGTTCAAAATCCCCCTGAAGCCGTTTCAAGTGTGCTGCGCTACAACTGAAGTCTATCTTAGGGGTTGGCCCTAAGGTAAAGGATTCCATTGAAGACCCCTTCAGGTAGGAGACCTGGTTGGGAAGCGTTCATGTTGGGTTATACGTCAGAGAACAAGGTACGACCACTGCATTGGTACATGTGAGTGTTACTATCTTGTATCTAGCTTCGTCTTCTGAATAGTGGAATTCCTGGGTTTGGCTGCCCGGGAGTGGTTTTTCTCTTAATTGAGTTTCCACTTCGTCAACAAAATATTTGTCTCCTTTAATTTCCGCTTTTAATATTTTGTTGCACACTGTTCATATACACTCGTTAAAATTAGAAGTCCATATTATTTTTCACAAATGGGAGATAAACTTTTTTCCATATCCATTATTATATTATCATTATTCCGCAGATCAAATCAGCATAAAATATCTTTAGGGTTGAAGGAAAAGACCACACTCGGCCGAAGATTATACAAAGTTTGAACTATAATTCAAGTTATGAACGGAAAGCCAAAAATCATGAAAAGCATATGATCAATGCAATGACATTTGACCAGAAACCAAATATGAGCACTTCAAATCAACATGTCAAGGGTCAACCTCGATTAAAGTTAAGACGCTGAAAATGAATAATCACATTAAGTTCATACCAGCATAACTGTGATAGACAGATTTACAAAATGATACCGCTTAACGGGCATGCCAAATACACATCGCTGTATAAACCCCAGCATCTAAAAATGGCAAGAGACCCACCTCGGGAAGAAGCTCGGTATCGAAAGAATGCAGATCCAAGAGTCCAGGATTGAACTCACTAGGGGAGCTTTCACCATTCTTCCTCGCCCGCGAATTATCCGGAGGCGTTGAAGGCTCCAACAGCGTATTCCTATACATCCTCGACCCCTGGCCCCCTTCGCCACCACCATAGAATTCGTAGTCTTGCTTTTCAACCAACAAAAGAGCAATTTTCCGGCGAAAAGGGAGAGATTTTCCTACGAAGGAGAGATTTCCCGGCGAAACTGGAGACCTTTTCCGGCGAAAGTGAGAGAGTCCGGCAAGGGAGAGATTTTTTGAGGAAAAGTGAGAGAGAGTCCGACGAGAACGAGAGGGAGTCCAACTGAAAACTGAAGACTTTTTCCTACAAAATGGAAACTTTTCCCGATAAAAATGGTGACTTTTCCGGGGGGAGAGAGAGAGAGAGAGAGAGAGAGAGAGAGAGAGAGAGAGAGAGAAAGAGGGGGGGGACCGTAGAAGACCCTGAAAGCTGAATAGTTTTTTTGGCATTTTCTCTTTGTGAAATAGCAGGGAGGGAGAGAGACACGGGATCCAAAAATCAAAAGAATTACCAAATCCTAAAAACTGAAAACATTTAAAAAATAAAAAATAAAAAATCAAAGCCACGGAATAACTATTTCATCATAAAAAAAAAAAGAATAATCTTATTAAGAATGAAAAAAGTTAAAATAAAATAGCATTAGTGTTAAAATATACATATTATCTAACACTTGGAATAGTCATTTTCTGTAGGAGTGAAAAATGCGGATGTGGTTATTGGTAATATTCGCATCCGTATAATGCGGCTATCATTTTTAGGTATTTCACATCATGTGCTTGCTATCCGCATCCACGCAATTATTGTATTTATTATTCGATATCCGCATATGAGGTAATGAGCGTTTTAAATTACTATCTAAATCTATATGTAAAATTAAATAATGTGGTTATTACTATATGTAAGCTTAAATAAATTGAGATTTCACTTGTTACACAATCACGATTTGATCAGGATTTGGATTATCTAAAGAAAAGAAAAAAAGTAAATGTAGTGAGGTATGACTTTGAGATGATAGTGAAAAAAACCTAACATGACCTAAAGGTCCTAAACTTACCAAATTCAAAACGACGTCGTTTTAATGAATTTAATTAAATATATATAATATATATTATATATAAAAGGAGTGCGGATGCAATTATTAACCAATACCGACATCTACATATGTGGATAATGGTTTTTGCTAACCACATCTGCATATGTAGATAGCGGATGGGGGTGGTTATTATTCATTCGCATTTTCACTCATAATTTCCTTTATGTACCATGAGAATGGCTATTCCAAAGTCATTTCATTTCACTTTATTATATTTTCAATAGAAGATATTCCATTTTCCTAAATGGAATAGCTATTCCGCATACCAAATACAACCTAAGTTCTGGCGATTTAACAAATAGGTCCTTACGTCCCAAAATTAAAGAGAGGGCAGCTGTGGGGGGAACGGGCACACATACATCCACATAATCGACCATTATTTTTTATGAAGGATTTTGGCTTAGGTTTTTTTTTTTTTTTTTGTTTTTTAGCACTGAATCCAAATCCTTCAATGAAAACCATTTTGTGACAAGCCAACAAGCCTTGTTTGAAGGATCCAACATTTCCATCTAGTATCTATGCATCTCTTTCTCTTATAGACCTCCATTTGCGCTCAATGGGTTTTATATTATTGGTACTTCTACAAGTTCCTAGGCATTATTGGAGTACACAGACTCCATATCCAAATCCATAAAACCTAACCAATTTTCGACATCTACATCATTTGTTGCTTCATCATAGGTTAGACTTTTGTCCTTCTAAAAATACTTCACTTTTAGAAATATAAATCTACTAGGCGCCCTAAAAATCCTCCCACTAGAATGAGGCATAGCTGTACTAGATGTCTCCAGTGTGATATTATGCGGTCTAACCACCTCATCCTATGTATTTGATGTAATTGTCTCACTAGAGTACTTTCTTTTTCTTTTTCTTTTTTTCTTTTTTCTTTTAATACATGAACAAAATTACAAGAAGAAAGAAAATACACAACAAGGGTTGGGCAACCCAAAATTAAAATTAAGAACGAAAGTACGCGGGGGCAATGCTTCCGAAGATGTGGGCCCAATGGTTTGAGGCACGGATGCCAAAAAACTGGGGTCACCAATGAAGGTGATATGTGATGTATATTGAGTCCCAAGGACCCAAACACCAAAACAGTAGAAAGCAAAGAGAAGATGCAACAGAAAAGCTCAAAAACAAACACATAAATAAAAGACAAAGAAGCAGAAAATAAACCCAAAATACACCATCGATGGCGGCCAAATCACCGTCAGGGATTGGCAAAAGTGGAGGAGGTCGGTGGAGGGCAGCAAAAGCAACAGCAACGTGACCTAGCGTTGGTGCGTGAAGAGCATGCTCCGACAAAGGAAGGTCCGATGATGAAACCGTTGCCGGTGGATCGAAGCTGGAGGACCATGGAACCGGGTGGAGTGGAGGTTTGAATGGAAAGGCCTCATAAAGTCAGTAGATCTGAGTTGGAAAAACTCAGATATAAAAACTTTAAGATACAGGGGAAACCATGGCTTAGAGCGAGAGGAGGAAGGGGAAACCGATCCGACAAGAGAGAAGCCGTCACCGGTGATGTGCCTGGTGGATAGATTCTCTGAAGCTAGAGAAACCTCTAGCTGGAGCAGAAAGCTTGTTGGTTGGTTGTTTTGAGAGAAAACTCTCAAGGTTTTTGGTTGATTGGTTGTTTGGGCGGAAAGAGGAGGAAGTGGGGAGAAGAGGGGTATTACAGGAAGGAGGGGGGGGGGGGGGGGGGAAGGAAGCCAATGGCGGCTTACAAAGAAAAAATATTACAGAGAGGAGAGAGAACAGAGCTTTCTTGAAGAGGAAGTTTAACTCAGACCACTTTTTTTTTTTTTTTTTTTTTTTATGTCTCACTAGAGTACTTGACATTTCTTTTAAAACACTTTACTTCTAGACTTAAAGTTTCTCATGTAGTCATCTTCTAAAAAATAGTGTTTGTACTTATGAACACTTTATTATCTATAGTACTGTATAGAACAAGCCTCTTCTAGTTCTCCAAAAGGAGTTAGGTAACGTGGAGAAACTCATCATATTTAAAGAGTTTTGCTCGGATGTCCTTGGTTTAGTTAACTGGATATAATCTTATTTGCAGATAAGTAGTCATTGAAGTCTCCAAGAAGATATTCACATATTCACCTCCTCGATTTATGCTCTATTTGTTTTGACGTAAAATGTTTTTCGTTGTAAAATATTTTCAAGAAAGTGTTTTTTGCCGAAACTATTTTCCGATATTTGGCACGTACTGAAAATTACAAATATTTTTTATATTTTCATTCAATGATATTAACTTATAAAAATCTATTTTTATTCACAACATAAACATATTAATGTAAAATAATATAAAAAAACAACTAAAAATTTATGTTTGACTTAAAAAAAAAAACATAAAAACAATGTAAAATAATAATACACATTGACTAACAATAATCATATATTTTCAAATTGGCAAGGCCATAAATAATATCAAACAATAAATTTAAATTACCCACAAAAGTTCAATTATAAATATTACCATTCAAGTTCAACCACAAATATTACAAAGTTTTGGCCAACGTACTACATCCATCCAAGTTCAATCATAAATGTTATTACAATCAAGTTAATAATATCTTACTACATATCAATGATACATAAATTCTAAGCTCCATGATTTTTGAAGAAGTTGTCCAACCAAAACATTCTTTGCCAAAAATGCTCTTGCAACATTCTCATCTCCCATCAAGTGGTCAAATGTAGATGCAAGCATAAACTCGTCATATCCTTCCACCTTCATTACTTCCTCATAAAGATTATCTGCATAGACTCTCTTATTGAGAGATTTAAGTGCTAATGCAACCTCTTTCAACTGTTCAGATATCAAACTATAAGTATCTTCACTGGTAGCACGACTTCTTCACTGCATAGACTCTCTTACTGAGAGATTAACTGCATAAACTTTTTGGGGTAATTACCTTTTTCCCCCATGAACTACCAAAAAATGCGCAATGCCCCCATGAACTACCAACTTGACCAAAATAGAGCATTCAACTACCAAAGACAACCATTTTCCCCCCTTCCGTCAGTCAAAGGGGTTAAAACAAACGGTCAACGGGTCATGTGCCGTTTTATATGGGGGCATGTTGGAAGATGATGGTAGTTCATGGGGGAAAAGAGGAAGATGGTGGTAGTTCATAGGGGGAAAAGAGGAAGAAAATAAGGGTAAAACGGCGTGTGACTGACGGAAGGGGGGAAAATGGTTATCTTTGGTAGTTGAATACTCTATTTTCGTCGAGTTGGTAGTTCATGGGGGCATCGCGCATTTTTTGGTAGTTCATGGGGGGAAAAGGTAATTACCCCAAACTTTTTAGTTCACAAACTCAAGCTTAAGAAAATTTAACAAAAGGGAATTTTACACCAAACTTCAGGGAATAAAATGCAATAATTAAATCTGCAAAACAAGCACTAAGGAAGCACTACAAACAAGTGAAACTTTCCAACATTCGGTGCCCTTCAAGAAAAATCTAAATAAACTACTAATGCTAATACTAACCCACCCAAATCTTTTAACAAAGAACTTTTCCTAGCATCAAACATTACATAGACTCAAACTTCCACACAACACCACAAAACTTTCCCTAGCATCCAACATTACACAGTCTCAAACTGTGAATTACCGTATTCAGAGGCTGAAGTTATAGATAAAGATAAGGCAACTTGTAAAGAGACATTTTGACAAACACCTTGAGTGCAAATATTTATACATACACAAAAATAGAGCAACACCAACTAAGAAGTTAATTTTGATAGCAAATATGCAACAGAAGAGTGCTGAGTGCCTTATCATCTAAAATTTCAAGGTGCATAGTATTAAACAAAATTTTGCATCAATTAAAAAAGGAAATGAAGTCGGGAACACCTGAATCAGGGGACAGCAGAAAAACAACTAAGTAGGTAGGCACTTGCTCTCATGTAATCCCTAAAGCATTTTCATAAAAAAACTGTCGAGTCCCACAATAGACACAGAGAGGTCATTATCTTCTCATAGAACATCCTATCAATTGGCCACAGAAACAAGACGAAATCCACCGACTGATCTGAGAGAGAGATCGAGAGAGTACCTGATGCTAGCGCACAGAGAGAGAGAGAGAGAGAGAGAGAGAGAGAGGAGCTGTGATAATGTGCTGGTTTGTGTGAAGGTGTGCTGGTTTGTGTGAAGGAGAAGATGGGAGAGTTGGTCGAGTGCGTGAGTTAGGGTCGGGGAAAATGATTTACAAAATTAAAAAGCGTAAATCATTTTCCGAAATTTACTAAGCATTTTTGGTCAAACCGAAGTTGACTATTATTTTCACCTCCACTAAACACCATAAAATGCCAAAAATATTTTCTAGAAAACATTTTACGCCGAAACAAACGGAGCATTAATCAAACCTAATTTCTTTTTTACTCCCAATTAAACCTAATTCGTTTTTTACTCCCACCCTAAACTCTTTGAACTTGTTAAAATTTTCGGACTTGAGATACGTCATGTAAACATAACCATATATTGAGTAATCAATGAAAATGATGAAACACTGATAGCCTCCTCAAGTCTTGACACTTAAAGACCATATATATCTATATGGATCAAATCTAACAATTCTTTAATCCTATTTCCTTTGTGACAAATTGAATTGACCCCAAACTAATACTTAGAGAGTAAGTGTTTGCAAGAAACAATGCCATTTTAAAAATTTAATCACCACAATCAAAACAACCATAAAACATGAATAACACAAAAATTTTGGCGACGAAGTGGAAACTTATGAAGAACTTTTCAAAATAAAAACTATTACGAGGTTAGCCAATCTCAAAGGAATTTCACTAACAATTGTAACAAACAATTTATACTTACAAAACCTTCATAATCTAGACACATGCTTGATATCCCAGCAAATAGCTCGTTTGCCTGCCGCTGCAGCAGCTCCAAAACTTTGGCATTCTTCTGACAGAATCTTCTACATGAACAACCTTGCTCACTACAACTCGAAACTCCACCACACCAATGAACTCATTGATAGTAATCTACTAACTAAACTCTTGGTCTTTAACATCAACTTTTGGTTTTGAGTATCACAATGGGGGTTGAGTGAACTCTCGGTCTTTAACATCAACTCTTGGTTTTGAGTATCATACTGGTTTGCTCGAGTGAAGTCTTGGGTACTTCACACCATTTTCGCTTGAACTGAATTTTGAACAAGACTCAACCCTAATTCAAACACTACAAATTACAAGCCAAATACGTAATGTGTTTGACACGTGAATTTGCCAACACACATATAAAACCTAACAAACTTTTCTTTTAGCAATTCTATACAAAACATTAAAAAAAATTACAACTTAATGAATAAAAAGTGTGTAATGCCCTGAAATTAATTAACTAGTATTTAACTTGGTGCGCCTCCCAAGACCTAGTTACCAAGTAAATAAGTCTCAAGAAATCTCTCAAACCTCCAAGCTCTAGGCTAACCAGTGGAAGTAAACACTTATTACAAACACAAGATAGCTAAAAATATAACAAGTGAAAAACTACAGATCTTCAAATCTCCCTAAACACCCTCTCTAAACTATAAAGAATTCAATACCAAATTCTGTAAATAATACATGCCTAGAGGCCTCTATTTATAAAGGAAGGCCTAAATCGAATCTAATTCGATTTTCTCCAGGCGGCGTCCGAACGCAAGCTGAGGCCGTCCGGATGGTGAACTATGCAATCGACTTTCCAAAAAACGCTAATTTTCTGTCCTGAATAAGGCTGCATCCGGACGGTGTTGCCCTAGCGTCCCGACTGTTGCACTTCAGCTGCATGCAATTTTCATAATAATGACTAGCGTTTGGACGGTGTTGCCCTGACGTCTGAACGGTTGCAATTATTCTCCATGTCTTGCCTTATCAAGGATAGCATCCGGACGGTGTAGAGCTGTCGTCCAGACGGTTGCAGCTATCTTCCCATATCTGTGTCTGCGAAGGAAATCCTTTTACTTGTCGAACATTGAATGACGTCTGGACGGTATTGCCACATCGTCCAAACGGATGCACTTGAACGTTGGATTTGATAAGTGTTGAATGTTACACATTCAAGCCCCTTAATTTACATATTTTAAGCTCTTAGTTTTGTTATAGTTTGATGTTTTGTGTTGTTTTAGTATTTTCTTGTATTTTACAAGTTTTGGGGGAAACTCCATCAAATTACAAGATTATAACGAAGTCGGTAAACTCACTTTTGAAAAGATTTAACTCCAAATCAATTTTGAATTTAAGAAAACAGAAGTTGGCAAAAATTCGTTATTTTTGAAAAGAATCTAGAATAAGCACGTCTCAGTAATTTAATCATAACTTTCGATTCAAGTATTGGATTGCAACAAAATTGGTGGTGTTGGAAAGCTAATAAAAAATAGAACAAATATGTTAGAAATAAATTTTTCCTATTTCAGATGTTTAATATGCCAAAATTACCCCGCAATAAAGAGCCATAATTTTGTACGAATTTGGAATCCTTTTCCTACTTGGATTGAAATTTTAGAAAATGAAAAACTTGTATTTATTCTATTCAGACTATGAGACCTATTTGTAATTGTTCTAGGATTTCTAGAGCTTCTAGAGCTTCTCTAATCCCTATAAATAGGCATCTAACCTTTGAAGAAAAATACACACAAGCTTTGAGGAAGAATCAAAGGCTACATCACATTAAGCATCATGTTATAATTGTAGTATTGTGCATATTGTGAATCTTATTTGAGTATGATTAACGATGGATATCGAAGCCCTACCTTTTCTTCTTATTTTTTTTAATTCAATATTTTATCCCGTCTTATTCAACATATCTCTTTTAGGAATTTCTCTTTAAATACAATTTATACCAATCCTCGTGGGAATGATCTCATATTTGCCTGCTATACTATTGTTTTGATCTTGTGCACTTACGAGTAAAACGTACAAGTATTTGTCTATTTATTTAGGTAGATATTTGTACAACAAGTTTTTGGCGCCGTTGCCGGGATTGTGTTAAATTGTGTTTTTAAAGTTTTTCCCTTTATTTTAGTTATTTCTGTTTAAGATAATCTAAAAAAAAAAAAAAGAAGATTTTTTTCCTTTAATTTTTGTGTTCCTTTTGTTATTTTAATTTCTTTTTGTTATTTTATTGATGTGGGGAGATATTCCTGCACCCCATAGATCATGTTCATATTGCTTTAATCCTTATCATCATGTTAGAGATTGTCCTGAAATGAGACAATTTTCTAACTATCATTATGAGCATATGAACACTCCGTTCTCTAGAACAGGTAATGACTTCTACTCTGATTCCTATAATTCGGCATGAAGCCAACAGTGTAATTTCTCGAGGCAAGGACTCAAAGGAAAATGCATCTATGAAGTGAATGGCAATAATGGAGTTCAAACTTAGATAGTTACCATGGAGAGGAAACTGGATATGCTAGTGAAAGTCATGACTACTCATAACATCTCTCCCATTCAACAGATTGCTCAAGTTGAGGTATGTGCTGTATGTTCTCATTCTTACCACACCACTAAGACTTGTCCCATGTCTTCAATTACAGATCAGGAGCAAGCAAACAATGTGAGCTAGAATAACTATCCTCCAAAGAAAATTCATACTCCAACATTTACAATGCAGGGTGGCGAAACGACCCCAATTTTTCATGGAGTAACAATTAGAATGTGCAAAATCCACAAGGGCAGCAAAGAAATTTTCAGCAAGGAAATAACTATCAAGCTCCACCACAAGTAGTCCAACCAAATCTAGAGCCAAAGAAGAATGACCTTGAAGATGCTCTACTCGAATTTTTGACTAAGCAACAACAGACCAATTCTCAAACAAGTCAAGCTATCCAAAGATTGGAAACATAAGTGGGCGGTTGTCCAAAAAGCTAAGTGAGAGAAAAAGGGATGAATTCCCAGTCCAAACAATACCCAATCCAAAGGGTCACGAGCAACTCAAGGCTATAACAACTCTCAAAAGTGGGAAGATAATTGACAATAAGGTGGGGATAGAGCTTGATGAGACAGTACCAGAATCTCCAACTGAGGCCACAACATCCAAGGATCATGAAAATGTTACTTTAACAGAAGAGGGGAAGGAGGAGCAAATTGAGGTCATACAGGATCCATATTGGGAAAAAGGTAAGGAAGTGAGCACTGAGGCTTCTTCAGCATCAACTCCTATTCCCGAATTACCAAGAGGCCATGAGAGTAATCTGTTAGGGCTATTAGACGAACAAACTGTGGTCATCAAAGTAGAAAAACTCTAAGTATTCTCCTCATAGTATTCCAGTTTATGATTTCCTCCCAGATGAGAAACTGTTTGAGAATCCTCAGAGTGATTTACCTCGATCTGTGAAAATTAGGAACTACCTTGTTGTAGGTAGAATTCATTCTCTATGGTCCAAGAGAAGAAAATATTGGTGCTTCAAATTTAAACTCAAAAGCTACTACCAAAAGTGCTCGAGAAGTCTAGGAGCTCAAGCACATCTGCCCAGATTAGTGGTACTGAGGCCACTGCATGCACTAAAAATCCATATCCTTTAAAGAATTCTGATTTTGTTTTTAATTATAGTTCATTTTATTTTAGTTCATTTCATTTTGGTTAATTTTAGTTTTATTGTGGTTAATTTTAGTTTCTATTCTTTTTTATTGTTTAGTTTTCCTTTCCTTGGTTTTATTTTTCTAGTTTTGTTTTCAGGGACAAGTGTTTTTGCATTCAAGTTTGGGGGTATGCTACGAGCCATACCCAGTCCAACCAGTTTTCTCATCTCCTTGGTATGATCTTTCCATTCTATCTATACATTGAGGACAATGTGTAATTTAAGTTTGGGGGTATAGGACACACACTTTTTGTTAAAAAAAAATAAAAATAAAATGAAATTGCATGTTCATGTTATTTTTAAAACTTTGGTTGATCTAAAAATTGTGATTTGAATTTCATTGGTGAGCTTAGAATGTTGAGCACATGATCATCTGAAATTAATTCTAAAGTCCTACTACTTACTTTTGGCATCTAAGGATTCATTTGTTTCAATCTAAACTATCACAAGCACATTCACATATAATTTATGAGGTATGATATATGAACCTGATTGTGTATTTTTCAATGTCTTGGGTGAAACTGGGTGACTTGTTGGATTTACCTTGGCATATATAATAATAATAATAATAATAATAATAATAATAATAAACTATTTTTGAAGATTTCACTGAGTAACTGGACTTCTTGCCTCATTAAGCATTGACTGTTCACGTCAAAAGGTGAGAAATTTAGATTGGTTAAAGTCATGACTAGTTTAGTTCTGTAGCCTTTTTGACTCAAGTTAGTAAGCTCTTAGGGGTATTTCCACACTTAGTGTCCTAAAGCCATCTGGTTTGGGAGCATTAGCCTAACACTCGTTACATGGATTAATTAGAAAGCTTAAGAGAACTAAGCAATGCACAGCCTGACCAAAAAAGAAGAAGAAAAGAATAAAGCTCTTGCTATTATGCCTTGGTTATTCAATTTGATGGGGATCCCAATGAATTTCGAGATATTGAGTCATTGCACATTAGAATTAATTTGAAGCCTCATGATTATGTGTTAGTTCACCTTACATTGAATTGAACTTGTGATGCCTCAGCTTGTCATTTGTAAGTGGTTAGACTTTGGAATTCTATTTTATATTGAAGATGGAGTTTATCTTTCTAAGCTTACTAATGAATGAGAATCAGAATTTTGGTGACACTTAACTCTTTGGAATAAACATGAATTTTTTGCATAATGTTTGTGGGTATCATTCTTGGCAAACCCTCACGAGACTTCACTCGTCTACTAGGGAGTCCTAGGGTTTGAATGGCTTATTGCATACGCTAAATGCAATCGTGTTTCCCGCGATAGAGGAGGTAGAGTAATTATTGTTTTAGTTATCCTTTTATTTTCAGTTTTGTATTGCTAAGGGACTAGCAATATGTAAGTTTAGGGGTGTGATAAGTATTGAATGTCAAGCCCCTTAATTTACATATGCTAAGCTCTTAGTTTTGTTATAGTTTGATGTTTTGTGTTGTTTTTGTGTTTTCTTGTATTTTATAGGTTTTGGAAGAAAATCTATCAAATTCCAAGATTATAATGAAGTCAGCAAACTCACTTTTGGAAAGATTTAACTCCAAATCAATATTGAATTTAAGAAAAGAGAAGTTTGATAAGTGCTGAATGTTACACATTCAAGCCCCTTAATTTACATATGTTAAGCTCTTAGTTTTGTTATAGTTTGATGTTTTGTGTTTTTTTGTATTTTACAGGTTTTGGAAGAAAATCCATCAAATTCCAAGATTATAACAAAGTCAGCAACCTCACTTTTGGAAAGATTCAACTCCAAATCAATTTTGAATTTAAGGAAAGAGAAGTCGGTAAAAATTCGTTATTTTTGGAAAGAATCCAGAATGAGCACGTCTCAGTAATTTAATCATAACTTTCGGCTCAAGTATCTGATTGCAACGAAATTGGTGGCGTTGGAAAGCTAAGACAAAATGAAACAAATATGTCAGTTCTAATTTGGATGTTTACCATGCCAAAATCACCCCGCAATAAAGGACCGCAAATCTGTACGAATTTTGGAATCCTTTTCTTACTTGGATGGAAATTTCATAAAAGGAAAAGACTTGTACTTATTCTATTTGGACTAGAAGACCTATTTATAATTGTTCTAGGATTTCTAGAGCTTTTAGAGCTTCTCTAATCCCTATAAATAGGCCTTTAACCTTTGAAGAAAAATACACACAAACTTTAAGGAAAAATCAAAAACTACATCAAGAAGAAGGTTCTTTCTAGTTTTTATTTTCTTTCTTCCTTTATTTATTTTCTGTATGTATATAATTTTAGTTTATATTAGTTGTAACTAATACTTTAGTTATGGCTCGATTGAAGCCCTAATTATGTCTCATTAAGGTTTTCAATTGGCGCATTTGCTACGATTCATATATTCATGCTTCACTTAATTATTTCCTATTTTCTTGAATTCCTCTTATGTTTATGCTTGATCATCATAAGCATGTGGTATGAATTTTTTATTTATGTCAATTTGGATGACCGAGCCCTGGGCATAATAAAGTAACAAAAGAACCCCATCACAGGTCCTTGGATTAATCAACATAAAGACAACCGGAATAGATACCATGTTCCAATCTGAGTGTGTTTGTCAGTTTCCATAGATTTATGCTTTCTTGGAGAATAACTTAGTAGATACCATGCTAAATCCTTCAAGGAAGAAAAGAGTTAGAGTAGATACCATGCATAACTCGTTGCTTAGGGAAATCAATAGCTTTAGGAGAAGATACCATTCCCTTGTGGCTAGTAAGCATTAAGTATCAAATTATGATGGTAGCATTGGAATTGTGAATCTTATTTGAGTATGATTAGCGGTGGATATTAAAGCCCTACATTATCTTCTATTATATTTTCGCAATATTTTGTCTCTTTTCTTTTATTAGATCTTATTAATATTTTTATTTATTTTCACTCATCATAATTATTTAGGAACTCTTTTTAAGCATAATTTACCAGTCCTCGTGGGAATGATCTCGTATTTGCCTACTATACTATCGTTTTGATCTTGTGCACTTGCGAGTAAAACATACAAATATTTATCTTTATGTAGATATTTGCACAACAAAGTTGGCAAAAATTTGTTATTTTTGGAAAGAATCCAAAATAAGTACATCTTAGTAATTTAATCATAACTTTCGGCTCAAGTATTGTATTGTGACAAAATTGGTGGTGTTGAAAAGTTAATAAAAAATGGAACAAATATATCAGAAATAGGTTTTTCCTATTTCGGATGTTTACTATGCCAAAATCACCCTGCAATAAAGAATCACAAATCTGTACGAATTTGGAATCATTTTTCTACTTGGATTGAAATTTCAAAAAAAAAGAAAAGACTTGTTGTTTGTTTGTAATTGGCCACATTCTTTTGGAAAAAATCACTTGTATGTAAAGATGCTGTTTTATCAGGGATTCCACTATTCAGAGTGATGTCAGAAGATTCTGCCTGCAAGTCAGAAAATCTCCGATTCCCTGTCAGTCGTCCGGACGATCGAGCCATCTCGTCCGGACGCCCATCTGTCCACTGTTCCATCCGTCCGAACGACGTGCCATACCATCCAGAAGCTTGACAGCCCAAGCATCATCCATCTGGACAACGTACATTTCCGTCCAATCCTTCACTGTTTCGAGAAGTTACTGTTTCAGCTTGCATCCGTCCGGACGTCTCAGCAGCCTGTCTGGACGCCTCCCAGTGATCGATCAGCTTCGGATTCTTTCCAAGTTCAATTTAAGGGAAGATTGCTTCGACCGTCCGGACGACGTGGATTCCCGTCCGGACGCGCTCATACATAAGGCAAGAATTGCAATTCAAATATCACCGTCCGAACGTCAGTCAGCCTTGGACTGGACGCCCGTTCAATAATTATGGAAATTGCCGATTCGACTTCAACCGTCTGGACGATTGCCTATCATGGTCCGGATGCGCGCATAGCAGATATGGAAATTGCGTGTTGAAGTTCAGCCGTCCAGATGCTCATCCACCATGGTCCGGAAGCGCGAAGCCTTATATGGAAATTACTTGCAGGGGACGTGCGACCGTCCGGACGACAGTGTCTCATCGTCCGGGCGTGGCTCTTAAACAGGAAAGATTTTCAGCGAAAATCTCAGAAAATTCTGTCGCACAGTTGTCCGTCCAGACGGCCCTTGTCCACCGTTCGGACGACGTTCATACATATTACTGCAGTCACCCATTCCGTTCCTCAGCCTATAAATAGAGGCCCCTGGGCATTGAGAACTGCAAGAATTAGGTATTGAATTCCACAAGTGCTCAGAGACATTCTTTCTCCTCTGAAGCCATTGCAAGTATGCTGTTGCTGCGCTACATCTGAAGTCTATCTTAGGGTCGGCCCTAAGATAAAGGATTCCATTGAAGACCCCTTCAAGTAGGAGACTTGGTTAGGAAGCGTTCGTATTGGGTTACACGTTAAAGAGCAAGGTACAACCACTGCATTGGGTATATGTGAGTGTTACTATCTTGTATCTAGGTTTGTCTTCTGAATAGTGGATATCCTGGGTTTGGCTGCCCCGGAGTGGTTTTTCTCTTAATTGAGTTTCCACTTCGTCAACAAAAATCTCTGTGTCATTTAATTTCTGCATTATTATTTTTGTTGACACTTTGTGCACACACTTGATGTTTATTTTAGAAGTCAATTTCAATTTTCACTTGTACTTATTCTATTCAGACTAGGAGACCTATTTGTAATTGTTCTAGGATTTCTAAAGCTTCTAGAGCTTCTCTAATCCCTATAAATAGGCCTCTAACCTTTGAAGAAAAATATACACAAGCTTGGGAAGAAGAATTGGAGGCTACTTCAAGAAGAATTTTGGTTTTTCTGTCTTCCTTTATTTATTTTTTGGATGTATATAATTTTAGTCAATATTAGTTGTAACTAATACTTTAGTTAGGGCTCGATTGAAGCCCTAATCATGTCTCTTTAAGTTTTTCAATTTGCTTTGCTACAATTTATATATTGATGCTTAACTTGATTAATTCTAGTTTCTTGAATTCATCTCATGTTTATGTTTGGCCATCATATGCATGTGGTATGAATTTGTTATTTATGTCAATTTGGATGACCGAGTCCTGGTCATAATAGAGTAACGAAAGATTCCCAACACAGGTTCTTGGATTAATCAACATAAAGACAACTGGAATAGATACCATATTCCAATCTGAGTGTGTTTACCGATTTCCATAGATTTATGCTTCCTTGAAGAACAACATAGTAGATACCATGCTAAATCCTTTAAGGAAAAAAATAGTTAGAGTAGATACCATGCCAAACTCGTTGCTTAGGGAAATCAATAGCTTTAGGAGAAGATACCATTCCCTTATGGCTAGTAAACATTAAGCATCATGTTATGATTGCAGCATTGTGCATATTGTGAATCTTATTTGAGTATGATTAATGGTAGATATCGATGCCTTACCTTTTCTTATTATTATTTTTAATTCAATATTTTATCCCGTCTTATTCAACATATCTCTCTTAGGAATTTCTCTTTAAATACAATTTATACCAATCTTCATGGGAATGATCTTGTATTTGCCTGCTATACTATTGTTTTGATCTTGTGCACTTACGAGTAAAACGTACATGTATTTGCCTATTTATTTAGGTAGATATTTGCAAAATAGGATTCTTCTGGAACTCTGAAGAGCGTCCGGACATGTTGCCATGACGTCCGGACAGATTCAAACTTGAATAGGTCGAAGCTTCTTGACACTGAGGGGCGTCTAGACTGTATTGCCACATCGTCTGAACGGATGTTGCTGACTGAAGAGCGCCCGGACTCTAGACAGGGCCTTCCAAATGGAATCTTGGGATCCGACTTCTTTGAGTTGGAATCTACACAGAATCTTCCTGGAACTTTTAAAATAGCCTTCTTCATGCTTGTGACACTAAACTTGTCATAATAAGGCTCTTTCCATCTTTAGAGAAATAAATTCTAAATATCTGAAGACTCTGAAACATACAGCATCCCTGTGAAAGCAGCAACATTACATGAAAGTGATTTTGTCAAACAGAATGCAGCTGATCACGAACTAACAATCAAATCGTTAAGCCATATACTTGATGGTGGGTGGAGCCTGGGCACCCACTAGGGAACCCTCCCTACAAATGAGACTACGCTTCCCAACGGAGAGTTCCACCCTTTTGGTGAGACGGCTAGAGATCTCTTCCTATTATGAGGACACACATCTCACCATGAAGTTCCTCCCAGCTCATCATCCTTTTTGTTACATTCTTTTTCTTAACATTATTCTCTGATAACAGGTGGGGCATGATGATGTGGTCTTGAGTGTATCAATAATAAAATAATCACTCGCAGTAGAACGAATCTTTGTAAGATAGGTCTATGAGAGGGTATCGAATCTCAAGGACCGTTGGTTGTTGTTAAGTTACTAAAATTAACTCTAATCTAATTCAGAAAATATGTATAATTTTTTGTTTTGCAATTGAAACTAAATAAGAACGTAAAAGTAGAAGTAAGATGGTTGGAGAAGATATAGGAGATTTATTTCACCGTTAACCTCATAATAATGGTAAATTGCGTTTAACATGGGGATTTTACTTACATGAATGATATGACTCATGTGTGTTTGTCAAGCACCCAACGATATCGTCAAGAAAATTCTTTTATTAAGAAATAAGAATAACCCATCTTCGGTTGGCACAGATTGTCCACCTAACCACTAAGATGCGGTATGTCTTCCCTAGATATAATCAAATCTCTTAATTAGCATACACGTAATCAAGGGATAAGTATAACTCATCTTTCAACAAGCATGAATTGTTCTACCTAAATTAAACTAAGGTATAGAGCAATTAATCCTTCCTAGGCATGGCCTATCAAACCCTCTTGATTTCGTGTCCATTAAAACCGTTGTAAAATCATCCTCCATATAATCACAGAAAATACGAAGGTTGAATTCAATAAAGATAAATAACTTTCTAAGACAAAATAAGGGGTTTATCAAAATTGAACATAAACATTAAAGTATAATCTCAAGATTAAACAACAATCCTTCATGTTCATAAAATTCCCAAAGAAAAACACAATTACACCATTATTACTTGGAAAATGACTACATCAATACCCTATGGATGATTTAGCCGATCATGGAGGTGTTGAAAATCGCCCTTGTTGGGGAGAAATCTATCCCAAGAAGCTGCTGGAATTTTTGCGATTTTCTTCCAAAACCGAGCCACTAATCCTATTGATTTCTACTATGTATTGTGGCATGTCTTTAATGCATGAATATAGGGTCTATTAATAGAATACGAGAGCAACCCTAGTTGATTTCATGGACTTCTAGAACATCTAGTCCGAGTAAACGAAGTAAAACTTCTTTCCTTTTTTGGTTCTGCCTTACTGTCTATTCAGCCGCCTTCGAATGAGCTTGTGCCCAATAGATTTGAGCTTGAGCTCAGTGATGCACTTTGATGCGCTCGAGCCTTCTTGATGTGCACTCAAACGTTGTGGTACTGCGGTCGAGCCCTTTGAGTTACGCTCAAGCATTTTACCTTGCAAAGTGATGGATTGCTCAGTGCTGGATTTGAAGCTTAAAACTGAAGGATTTACTTGTGTTTTTCCTTAGATACTTGAGAATGCTTAAAACATAAAAAAAAAAAAAAAATAAAAAATAAAAAATAAAAAATTATATCACAATGAAACTAAGAGGATAACATATGCTAGTTAAGGGGCTTGAATGTGTAACATTTAGCGCTTATCACCTGCGCACCCACTAGGGAACTCTCTCTGCAAAGGAGACTACGCTCCCCAAGAGTGATTTCCACCCTACCGCACTGGCTCCTTTTGGCAGGATGGCTAGAGATCCCTACCTACTATGAGGACACGTATCTCACCTTGAAGTTCCTCCCAGTTCGTTTTAAACTTTCATATTTTTCCTTTCATGCTCATATAACATTTAACTTCATATCTTAAATATAATGCAGAATACCATTCTCATTATTTGTATCATCTTTCGAAACATAACTTATAAAATAACATCACATTTTACTCAAAACTCTCGTCGTATCTTTATCACCTATGTTAGTCTTATTGGCTACATTCTGTTGACAAAATCACTACCATGTTAGTGTACTACTGAAACAGGGACACCGTAATTATTCAGAGTTTTATAAAATATTCAGAGTATGTTTTTCAGCTATGAAAAGGCCTTAATATGACAAGTATCAGTGTCGCAAGCATCAAGAAGGCAATTTCAGAATTCCAGGAAGATTCTGTGCAGTTTACAACTCAGCAAAAGTCGGTTTCCTAGTTGTTGTCTGGATGGCCCAGAGAAACACATACGCCCATTAGTGTTCGAGAAGATTTTGAACAACTCAGCAGACACGGTTGGTGAAGACAGCATGCAACCGTTTGGACGCGAGGGCAACATCGTCCGGACGTGGAGACTGAAGTTTAATGAAGAAACGCATGAAGCGTGTTATGGAAGTCGGTTGCTGTTTGCCGTCCTGACCCTGCCTAGAGAACTCCAAATTAGACTTGAATTAGGTCTTCTAAAGCCTATAAATAGAGGTCTCTAGGCTCGTATTATTTACAGAATTCGGTATTGAATTCCTTTGTACTAAGAAAGGGTGTTTAGGTAGAGATTGTGATATGTGCTAGCTTTCTTAGGGTGTTTATTGTGTGATTTGATCAACCCTTTGAAGTCTAGCTTAGGGAGGAGCCCTAAGCTAAATGAGTCCTTGAAGACCCCTTCAGGTAGGAGACTTGGTTGGGAAGCATTCACGTATAGGTATGCTTCAGAGTTAGAGGTACAACTACTACATCGGGTTATGTGAGTACTACTGCCTTGTAATTAGCTTTGTCTGAATAATGGATTTCCTAGGTTTGGCTGCCTTGGAATGGTTTTTCTCTTGATAAAAGTTTCCACTTCGTTAACAAAATATTTGACTCTTTCAAATTCTGCATTTAATATTTTGTTGTACAATTGATCACACACACATACACGTTAATTAGGAGTCTTTATATTTTTCAATTGGTATCAGAGCGGGTACACTCTTGTTTGGATTAAATTCCTGTGTGTGATCCTAGACTCCATTTATTATGTCTGTCCCATTTAATTCTATTCCTTATTTTGATAGATATAATTATGGCTATTGGAAATCACGCATGAGATATTTTCTAAAAGCAATAGACATTTGACATATTATTGAATCTGGATAGACCACACTGGACACAACAATAGCTAAATAGACTACTCTTCAAAAACAAACTCGTGCTGCGAATGACAAAGCTATGAATGCCATATGCTCAACACTTTCACCATCAGAATTCTCAAGAATTTCTAATTGTGAAACTGATAAAGAAGCATGAGATATCCTTGAAACTACATACGAAGGAACCAAATTGGTTAAATTTGTAAAATTTCAAATGTTAGTTACTGAATTTGAAAGGATTTGTGAAAATTATTGGACTTCTAATTAACTGTGTGTGTGAACAGTGTGCAACAAAATATTAAATGCGGATTAAAGGAGACAAATATTTTGTTGACGAAGTGGAAACTTAATTAAGAGAAAAACCACTCCGGGGCAGCCAAACCCAGGATATCCACTATTCAGAAGACAAAGCTAGTTACAAAGTAGTAGAACTCACATACCCTGATGCAATGGTCGTACCTTGAACTCTGACGTGTAACCCAACATGAACGCCTCCCAACTAGGTCTCCTAGTTGAAGGGGTCTTCAATGGAATCCTTTACCTTAGGGCCAACCCCTAAGATAGACTTCACAGCTGATCAAATCACACACTGGCAAAAGCTAGAGAGCAAGCAGATCTTCAATATCTCCCTAAACACCCTCTCTAAGTTGTATGGAATTCACTACTGAATTTTGTGTAAAGTGCATGCCTAGAGCCTCTTATTTATAAGCTTTAGAAGTCCTAAATCAGGTCAGAATCGGAGTCTCTGGCACGCGCATCCGGACGGTAGCCTTGGGCGTTCAGACGGGCAACTGTTTCCGTGTCCGAAAAGCAATTCTGAAAAATTCTCGAATTTTGGCAGGGCTGTCCAGAAGCTTGATGTTTCCGTCCGGATGGGGGCCATCTGGATGATTCTATTGGCCTTCCGGACCATCAAATTGCATCATTTTTTGTTAGCTTTCCAATGAAACCAATTTTGTCCTAATCCGATATTTGACCAAAACGTTATGATCAAAATACTCTAGGGTGTCCGGACGGCTTGACCGAGCGTCCAGATGGTCAATTGCAACTGCCTTTCCAAAATAGCACTGAAAGCTTCTATAACAAGGCTGCGTCCGTACGGTGTTGCCCTAGCGTCCAGACGATTGTACTTCGGCTGCACGTAATTACCATAATAAGGCGTTGAGCGTCCGGACCCTGAAGGCTGATGTCCGGACGATTGAATTGGTGCACACAATTTCCATATATGATGCTTGATCGTCCGGACCATGAAGACTGACGTTCGGACGATTGAACTTTGTATGCATGACTTGCCTTATCGAGGACTTTGTCAGGACGGATGTTGCTGACTGATGAGCATCCGGACGGATGCAACAGAACTAAATTGACTGACTTGAATTCTGCACAGAGTCTTCTTGAAGCTCATAACTGAAGTGTAGACTCTGAATAAAACAGCATCCCTGTGAAAGCAGCAACATTACATAGAAGTGATTTTGTCCGACAGAATGCAGCCAACACAAAAACTAACAATTAGAATGTTAGAAGATGAGACATTTAATGAGTTTTATGATAGAATAAGTGATCTTCGTTATTCTATGATTAATCTTGGAAAGAAAGTATCAGATACAAAACTCATTAAGAAGATTCTTAGATCTTTACCCAAAATATTTAGAATCAAGGTGACCACAATTGAAGAAAGCAAGGATCTGGACAACATGAAGATTGAAGAACTCATTGGGTCCCTTCTAACCTATGAGTTGTCTTTGCCCTCTGTCAAGAAAGCTAAATCCATTGCTCTCAAGGCTTCAAAAGGTAAAAGTAAAAATTCTTTTGAAGAAGGATCTAATGATGAGGATGGTATAGCTATTCTTGCTAGGAATTTCAGAGATTTATTGAATTCCAAAGGGGATCCTGAAGGTACTGAACAAGAAGAAGTTGAAACTAACAAAAAGGATCATTATGATCCTAAGTGTGTTGAATGTTCAGATTTTGGGCACATTCAAGCTGATTGTGGAAACCTCAAGCAAGCAAACAGAAAGGCTCTCCATGGACTCTCAATAATGATTCAAATAAGAATCAAAGGATTTTGGCTCTTATTGCTTCACATGTTGACTTTGAAGAATCCCAGAGTGGTGATGAAGAAGAACTGAAAGAGGCATATAGAAACTTATGTATCAAGTTCAAGGAGCTGAAAGAGACAAATCAAAAGAATGTGATGAAGCTGAACACTATGAAGACAAAACAAAGCACATTACTTTAGAAGATCACGAACTTGGAAGATAAACTGATGGATTTCAATTACAGTTGGAGAAGTTCTTAGACAACAAGCTGGCCCAGAAGCTGACAGGATAAAAGTGCTCATCTGACAAGACTAGTCTCGGGTATGTAGCTACTACTGATGCCTCCAACATTGCCTCTGCTTCAACATCTATATCTGTGAAGCCCTCAGTTCCAGAGTCTTAGAATGCCTGTGAAGACAGGGGTAAGGCGATTGTGATTTCTTGTGAGAATGCTAACATTACATCTACAAGACCTAAACATTCCACAACAAGAAGCTTACATACATGTCATCATTGTGGGACGATGGGGCACATTAGACCAAATTGTGGTCAGTTAAATTCCGCAAGGACTTGGAATAAGAAGAATGCTCCAAAGAAGGATCAAGATGTTGAAAAGGATTCCAAGTCAAAATATTTCCCTCCACATAAGAGACAACCCACTCAAAGGTTTGTCCCCACATGCCATCTGTCAGTTTGTAATTTGCTTCATTCGGTTGGACAAAATCACTTCTATGTAATGATGCTTTTAAACAGGGATTCCGCTATTCAGAGTGCTTCCAGAAGATTCTGCACAATCTACAAGTCAAAAAAATCAGATCCCTTGAAGCTGTCCGGACGACGTGATATACCGTCCGGACGTCCAACTGTCCAAAGCATCATCCGTCCAGACGACGAGAACTTTCCATCCGGACCTTCCTCTGTGTTGAGAAGCTTCAAACTGCTCTAGCTTGCATCCATCCAGACGTTTCAGCAGCACGTCCGGACGACACTCAGTGTTCGACAAGCTATGGGATTTCTTTCCAAAACACAGATATTGGAGGATCGCTCCAACCGTTCGGACGATGTGGATTCCCATCAGGACGCGCTCATCCATAAGGCAAGTATCGCATTCAAAATCCAGACGTCCAGACGCCAGTCTTCATGGTCCAGACGCGCGAGCTACTGATATGAAAATTCCGTGCATCAGATCAACTGTCCGGATGACCATTCCTTTAGTCCGGACACGCGAAGCCTTAATATGGAAATTGCGTGTAGCTGAAGTGCGACCGTCCGGATGACAGGGTACCACCATTCGGATGCGGCTCAAATCAGGAAAGAATTTCAGCAAAATTTTGGAAAGTCGATCGCACAGTTGTCCGTCCGAACGCCTTATGTATGCCGTCCGGATGTCGACTAGGTTTTATCAAATCAGGCGCTCATTTGAACCTGCAGCCTATAAATAGAGGTCCCTAGGCTTGAGAACAGTAAGAATTCGGTATTGAATTCCTTAGTGCTTAGAGAGTTAATTGTGAGGTTATTGTGCTAAGTAAATCTTTCTGAAGCCATTGCTATGTGTGCTGTTGCTGCACTGATCTGAAGTTTATCTTAGTGGTTGGCCTTAAGGTAAAGGATTTCATTGAAGACCCTTTCAGGTAGGAGACCTGGTTGGGAGGCGTTCATGTTAGGCTACACGTTAGAGTGCAAGGTACGACCAACGCATCAGGGGTATGTGAGTGCTACTACTTTGTAACTAGTCTTGTCTTCTGAATAGTGGATATCCTAGGTTTGGCTGCCCCGGAGTGGTTTTTCTCATATTGAGTTTCCACTTCGTTAACAAAATTCTTGTGTTGTTTAAACTCCGCATTGATATTATTTTGTTAACACCTTGTGCACACACACACTTGTTTATATTAGAAGTCAAATTTAATTTTTCAATTGGTATCAGAGCTTGGTACACTCTGAGAAGATTAAATTCTTGAGTGTTATTCTGTTTGACTTTTATCTTGTCTGATTTGAGTATTGATAAAGTTGCTTCTATTTCTCATGCTATGTTTGTTCATGGAACTATGTTTATTAAGCCTAGCATGTCTCATAATCATACTCAGTTTACTTGTGAGGATAAATTGGCCAATCATTCTATACCTACATGTCACCACTGTGGTGTTAGTGGTCATATTCGCCTAAATTGTTTCCAGATTTGTTCTCAAAAACCTTGGAACAAAAATCATACTCCTAGAAAATATGAACCAGGTTTTGAAGAACAAGTCAAGAAGTTAAGTGATCAAGTTAAGCTCATTAGTGAGAAGTTAGCATACCTCACCCCTAATGAACAAAGATCTGTCTTGGTAAATAATAATAAGAAAGCTTCCAAACAAGTCTGGGTTAAAAAGGAAGATAATCTGTGTTTAGTTGCTCATACTGCCCTAAAAATTCTTGAAACTTGTTTGTGGTATTTGGATAGTGGCTGTTCTAGACACATGACAAGTGATAAGACTCTGCTGAAAGAAGTTCAGATGGGACCAATCCAAAGTTATTGGAAAAGGAATCATTGACATTCCAGGTCTCGGAACATCTCAGGAAGCTTTGTATGTGGAGGGGCTCAAGGCAAATCTCCTCAAAATCAGCCAATTTTGTGACAATGATTTGGTGGTGCAATTCTCCAAAAAGGAATGTAATATTTTTTACAGTAGTGGCAAGTGGCTTATGGGGGGAGAAAGAACTGCTGACAACTGCTATGGTCTTCCTGGTCTCACTGCAGACCCTTAAATTTTCTGCAATAAGGCAACCATAGATGACAGTGAACTGTGGCATCAACGGTTGGGGCATCTAAATTTCACAAACATGTTGAAGATTGCTAGCAAAGATATTGTCAAAGATCTGCCCAAAATGGAGAAGACTAGAAAAGGAATCTGTGGTTCTTGCCAACTAGGGAAACAGACTCGAGCGGCTCATAAAAAGACCTCAGGTATTCATACTTCCAGAAATTTAGAATTACTACATATGGATCCCATGGGTCCCACTAGAACTGCTAGTCTAGGTGGGAGGAGGTATATACTAGTAATTGTGGATGATTTCTCTCGATATACATGGGCTATCCCTCTTCGGGAAAATTTGATGTTTTTGACGCAGTTCAACATTTATTCAAGAAGATTCAGGTTGAGCAAAATTGCCAGATTATGAGAATCCGCAGTGATAATGGAAGAGAATTCAAAAATTCCAAATTTGAAGAATTCTGCCTTTCATATGGAATCAAGCAGGAATTTTCTTCTCATATCACTCCTCAGCAGAATGGAGTTGTAGAACGGAAGAACAGGGTGATTCAGGAGATGGCTCGTGTGATGATCCACTCAAAGAATCTCGCTCAACACTTTTGGGGAGAAGTAGTTAATACTGCATGCCATATTATCAACAGAGTCTACCTAAGGCCTGAAACAAACAAGACTCTCTATGAGATTTGGCGAGGTAAAAAGCCCACAGTTAAGTACTTCAGAACTTTTGGAAGTAAATGCTACATCCTTCGTGACAGGGAAAATCTTAGGAAATTTGATCCCAAAAGTGATGAAGGCATATTCTTGGGGTATTCCACAAACAGTCGTGCTTACAGGGTGTTCAATAAATGAACAGAGACTGTGATGGAGACTATCAATGTTGTTATTGATGATGAAGAAGTTGAGGCACCAAGTCGCAGGGAAGATCATCAGCTCAATTCAACTGAAATTCTAGTAACTTCAACAGACATTATCAAGACTTCTCCAAGTGTGTCCCCAGCTGAATCTCTTTCTACTGCCACGACTTTGGATACCATTGCCAGTACTTTCGAAGATGAGGATACTCCTGTAAATCCTCTTAAGCGGTCATGGGTGAAGCTCAATCATCCTCCTCAGTAGCTTCTTGGGACCATTGATGAAGGGCGTAGGCTAAGAAACAGAGTCATTCAGCCTACTAGTGAAGTAGCTAATCAATTTTCCTACAGCTGCTACCTTGCTCAAACAGAGCCCAAGAAAGTTGATGAAGCCCTACAAGATGAAAGCTGGGTGTCTGCCATGCATGCGAGCTCCATCAATTCACCAGAAATGATGTTTGGACTTTGCTTCCTCACCCTGCGGAGCATAATATCATTGGTACCAAGTGGATTTTCAAGAACAAAACAGATGAGCATGGTATTGTCGCCCAGGGATATACTCAGATAGAGGGAGTAGACTTTGATGAAACTTTTTCCCTGGTTGCCAGGGTGGCTAAGCATGATGCAAAATGTCTTGAGCCTCCCGGACAACGTGGATAAGACCCACAACCCTCGTCCAAGGGTCAAGAAGGGTTGGGTTAGAAAGGATGAGACTATTCACCCCTCGAGGGGGAGTGGACTCACCTAGTGGTGAGATCACAACATGCTTAGGATTCCAGTTTCTATCCTAGAGCATGATAGGTTTGTTTGCATTGCATTGTATTCCTGTCATATGTTATTTATGTCTTGCATTCTTGCTTGGAACCATACTTATTTTATCCTCATTTTTCTCTTGTTATCTTGAGAAAAGTTTATGCAAGTACTTTATGAGGATGACAGAAAAAACACGTCGGGTGGCTGCCTTTCTATCTTGGTAACTCCAAACCTTTCCTTGAGGATAGATTTGCTCTTACCTTACATGCTAGGATTAGATTTTATCCTTTTCTTTAATAGCATGTTTTTGTTGTTTTGTTATTAATTTTTCAAGATAAAAAATAAAAAGAAAAGAAAAAAGAAAAAAGAAAAGAAGGAAAAGATGTAGGTTGTTCTTTACAAGTCTTTCAGCTATCTCATGTATTTTTATATGATATCAGAGTTCATTGTACTTTGATAGAATATGATTACATATGATTGAGATCCTAAGTTTGATATTTACTGAATTTCTCTGCTGCATCTTAAATGCTAGATAGTGTCTTCCTCTCATGCAACGAAACTGTGCATTATCCAAAGCTCCCCTAAGGTAATTTTTTTTTTTTTGCAAAGATTGTCAAATTGACCAACTAGCTAGTTGACCCTAGAACCTAAAAATTTTGACATTCTTTTTAGGTTGCAGCACAAATAATAAAAAGCATTAAATTCTCATAAAATCTAGATATGCAAAAAGATCCATTGCTGAATGTGCTAATAAAGTATTCTTGATCTTGTTCCTATAGAAAGAGTCAGTGACCAAATCATTGCTGAAATAGACGGTCACTAACGGACTAAAAAAAAAAAAGTACTGCATCTTAGTGGGAGTGTATTAGATAAGGGTGGCTAGGCCCTAGTAAGATAAGGTTTGACTTTTGACTGATTTAACATGAATTTTTCTCTTCCTAAGAAAATTCAGTTGTTTTTAAACCTTATCAGTGAACATCTTGCCTTATTGAGAAAGCTCTCACACACACAAATGCATAGCATGAGTTGAGTACACTGTTTAAAATGTCTATCTGCAAGAAAATTTTTGCTCATTGATTACTTGACTCTCTATTATACGATTGCATATTTTGATTTGCTATCTGACTGATTTCTCAGGTTTAGATACATGTGTGTGATGCTTTACTTGTGAAAGACTAACCTTGTTTTCTTTCTCTGACTTTTTCAGCAAGTTGTTCTTTTTGGTTCTTTTTACAGTTTACTACTTTCCTATGTTTGGACTTTAGTACTATAATTATAGTGGTTTTAATACTCTATTTACCCTTTGTCCTTTTGAGACAAAAATTGGGAGTATTTTTATTTTTTGGACCGGGATTGTATTGTTAAACCGGTCAAGTGATTTTTGTCTCAGAATGTCCAAATGAGGAGTTTGTTAGTTTTATTGGCTACATTTTGTTGACAAAATCACTGCCATGTTAGTGTATTGGTGAAACAAGGACACCGTAATTATTCAGAGTCTTACAAAATATTCAAAGCATATTTTCTCAACTATGGAAAGGCCTTAATATGATAAGTATCAGTGTCACAAGCATCAAGAAGGCAATTTTCAAATTCCATGAAGATTCTGCGCAATTTACAACTCAGCATAAGTTGGTTCCCTAGTTGCTGTCCAGACGACCTAGAGAAACGTCCAGACGCCCATCAGTGTTCGAGAATATTCTGAATAGCTCAGTAGACACAGTTGGTGAAGACAGCATGCAACCGTCCGGACGCGAGGGCAACACCATCCGGACGCAGAGACTGAAGTTTAATTAAGAAACGCATGAAGTGCGTTATGGAAGTCGGTTGCTATTTGTCATCCGGACGCCCACTGTCTAAGTCCGAATGTCGCCCAGAGAACTCCGAATCAGACTTGTATTAGGTCTATAAATAGAGGTATTTAGGCTTGTATTATTTACAGAATTCGGTATTGAATTCCTTTGTATTAAGAGAGGGTGTTTAGACAGAGATTGTGATATGTGCTAGCTCTCTTAGGGTGTTTATTGTGTGATTTGATCAACCCTTTGAAGTCTAGCTTAGGGAGGAGCCCTAAGTTAAAGGAGTCCATTGAAGACCCCTTCAGGTAGGAGACCTAGTTGGAAAGCGTTCATGTATAGGTACATGTCAGAGTTAAAGGTACGACTACTGCATCGGGTTATATGAGTACTACTGCCTTGTAACTAGCTTTGTCTTCTGAATAGTGGATTTCCTGAGTTTGACAACCCCGGAGTGGTTTTTCTCTTGATAAGAGTTTCTACTTCGTTAACAAAATATTTATCTCTTTTAAATTCCCCATTTAATATTTTGTTGCACAACTAATCACACACACACACACGTTAATTAGGAGTCTTTATATTTTTCAACCCATAAACATGATAAATCTCATAAAACTTAATCAAAATATATATCATAAACATTAAATCAAATCATCAAAGTACTATAAAATCATGCAGTATCTCAACATATCATCGGCTTTAATTTAAACATCCATATCATGATAAAGAAATTCATTTAAAAATCATTTCCATTTTCTTAGCAAGAGAAAACTCACTAAGCTTTGAAAAACAAAACGTTTAAAAGATATGATCATCCTCAATAAGTATAAATACTCACCACTTTCCACTAGACGCACTTTAGGATGATCCCCAACTCAAGCTTGCAATGCATCACTGCATTTCACATTGCAAATGCACATTTAGACTCAACCCATTACATTTTATAACTATAAATAACCAAGGATACTTGAACATTACAAGTATCAACCTCTCATGGCAACCTATAGAAATCTAGGGTTCCCATTAGACACTCCATTAGCTATTAACCTTAACCCGTAGACAAATTCTTCAGTTAGACACCAAAACCCTTAATTTACAAAACTTAGAGAAAATCTAGGGTTTAAGACCTCACCTTGCTTTACGAAAGGAACTTGAAGTTTCATGCCACAAAAATCCTACCCGTTGCTCGAGTGTGGTTTGGAATTCCTCTAAACACAAAATCCCAATAGAAATTTGAAAGATTAAGCCAAAACTCCAAAATCAATTCAACTACAAGTAAAAACGAGGATTCAAGGATTTACTTCAAATCGATCGGTAGAATCCACATACTAACACTAGGAATCACGTTCCCAAGGTTAGATTTGGCTTTGGAAACTCTTTCAAATCAATACTTGTGATGACCCACTTTTTTTTTTTTTTTATATAAAATAGACTCACCAAACTGGCATGACAATTAGTCATTAAAGCCAACTCAATGTACACATCCCATAATATGTACTTGATACATCAGAGATAAACGACTGCAGCGGAACTAAATCCATTAACTAGAAAGAGAAAATACAACATCAGAGCCATACATCTGTGTTAGTTTGTGATTGGCTGCATTCTGTTGGACAAAATCACTTCTATGTAATATTGCTTATTTAATCAGGGATATTGTTATATTCAGAGTCTACACTTCGTTTATGTGCTTCAAGAAGACTCTGTGCAGAATTCAAGACAGTGAAGTTCAAGTCCTTTGCATCCGTTCGAACGACGTGGTATTTCGTCAGGACGCTTGTCAGTCAAGCAACATCAATTTGGATGATGAGAACTTTCCTTCTGGACTCCCATTTGTGTCCAGAAGCTTTGAACTGTTCCATGTTGCATCCGTTCAAACGTCTCAGCAACACCTCCGAACGCCTTTCAGTGTTCGACATGTAAAAGGATTTCCTTTCCAAACACAAATATAGGAAGACAGCTACAACGGTCCGGACGACGTGGTTATTCTGTCTGAACGCTATCCTTGATAAGGCAAGATGTGCTGAAGATTTACAACTGTTCGGACGTCAGTCTATACTGTCCAGACGCTCAGTCCTTATTATGGAAATTACGTGTAGCAGAACTGCAACTGTCCAGACGCGGTTTTATTCAAGAAAGAATTTTAGCGAATTTGGAAAGCCGGTTGCACAGTTAGCCGTCCGGACACTCTCAACTACCGTCCAAACACCGCCTAGAGAAAATCGATTCAAACTTGATTTAGGTCTTCTATAGCCTATAAATAGAGGCCTCTAGGCATATAATTTGTATGAATTCGGTAGTGAATTCGTTGTAGCTTAGGGAGATATTGAAGATCTACTAGCTTTCAAGCCGTTGTTGTTGTGTGCCTTTTGGTTTGTGTGAAGCCTATCTTAGGGAGGAGCCCTAAGGTAAAGGATTCCATTGAAGACCCCTTCAAGTAGGTGACTTGGTTGGGAGGTGTTCGTGTTGGGTTACGCATCAGAGTTCAAGGTACGACCACTGCATCAGGGGTATTTGAGTGCTATTGCTTTGTAACTAGCTTTGTCTTCTGAATAGTGTAATTTCTGGGTTTAGCTACCCTGTAGTGGTTTTTCTCTCTGAGTTTCCACTTCATTAACAAAATATTTGTCTCTTTTAATTCTGCACTTTCGATATTTTGTTACACGTTGCACACACCCACGGTAAATTAGACGTCTCTTTATTTTTCAATCTGTCTATTTGTTTAAGACTTAATTAAGACATTAATTACATCAAGAATGGCTATATAGAAATGGTGTCACATGCGACACAATCCATATACAAAAAGTCTATACAAAATATGGATTATTCGAGTTTGACACATGTATGACTAAATGGAAAGAGCCTTAGTCATAGTATCACAAGCACAATGCTACAAGGTCCTCATCGATGTTTGCGGTACCTGCAGCCAAAGCATTAGTATCTACACAATCGTGGTGGTAGCCACGCTCGCATAGGTGAAAGTATGAGTTCACCAACTTAGTAGTATAAAACATACTGGTTTGCACAATGAGCCAACCATTATGATTCTACCATATGTTTACAATAAGGGCTACTTGTGGATTGATAATTTTGCATAAAAGAATTCTTAGCCGATAGAGTAAACCTTGGCGTTTGATTCATAAATCAAATAATCTACATTATACACAACAATACATGTATATCATGTGACTTAGATATTCTCGTATACAAGCATTCGAACCTTTGGGGAAATACAAGCATACATGGATATCTAAAGAAATAGTTGACACTATGTCTTGGTCTTATGCGCATACAAGTCATCCGAACCTTTAGGGAATTCCAATAAACTCATACTCCCAAATATGGCATCTTAGGAAAAACAATGGATATAACATTACAACATTGCACGCATACAGTTACTCCGATCCTTTAGGAAATACAAGTATGTAGTATCTCAGCTATATACGCATGCATTTCTTCTGAACCTTTGGGGAATACGTGCATACGTACACTCCAAAACTTTACATCTCAACAAGTCAAATCATCGTTATAACTCAGTCGCACTCGCATACATGATATTCTGAACCTTTGGGGAACTCATGTTATACATGCACTCCAAATATAAAACATCCAAACAAATCCAATCAACATCATAACTCGGTCATACATGCATACATGACATTCCAAAGCTTTGGAAAACTCATGGTATACATGCACCCCAAATACATGCCATCTCATGACATCTAATCAACGTCATAACTCGGTCATACATGCATACATGACATTCTGAACCTTTGGAGAACTCATGTTATATATGCACTCCAAATACATGACATTTCATAGAATGCATATGCAATCTAGTCAATTATCACTATACATATGTTTTCGTCCCATGCCAAAACATATGCATACTAATACGTCTAGCATGAAATCTTTTTCTAAAACATGCAACACATCATCATGCTATGTATTCTCTTATTCTGTTTTCATGGGTTTCTTTGCCTGCAAGGCTACAACCCCAGGACTTGTTAACCCGTCTGGACATATAATCGGTCCGCTTTTGATATTTTTTTTTATAGCTTTTCAGATATTGCATGTCTTTTTGCCTGATACCTCAGTTCATTGTGCATTGATTGAATATGCTTATATATGATTGAGAGTTTATGACTGATATCTCCTAAGTTTTCCTGTGTATCTTAATACTAGATAGTTGCTTTTCTCATGTGAAAAAATGAAGATGACTTCTAATTAACTATGTGTGTGTGTGTGTGTGTGTGAGCAATGTGCAACAAAATATTAAATGTGGAATTTAAAGGAGACAAATATTTTGTTGACGAAGTAGAAACTCAATTAAGAGAAAAACCACTCCGGGGCAGCCAAACCCTAGATATAAACTATTTAGAAGACAAAGCTAGTTACAAAGCAGTAGCACTCACATACCCCTGATGCAGTGGTCATACCTTGAACTCTGATGTGTAACCCAACACGAACGCCTCCCAACCAGATCTCCTACCTGAAGGGGTCTTTAATGGAATCCTTAACCTTAGGGCTCCTCCCTAAGATAGACTTCACAGCTGATCAAATCACACACTGGCAACAGCCAAAGAGCTAACAGATCTTCAATATCTCCCTAAATACCCTTTCTAAGCCATAAAGAATTCAATACCGAATCCTGTAAATTGTACATGCCTAGAGGCCTCTATTTATAGGCTACGGAAGACCTAAATCGACACTGATTTATTTTTCTCTAGGCAGCCTCCGGACGTAAGTTGAGGCCGTCCGGATGGACAACTGTGCAACCGACTTTCCATAAAGCGCTGATATTCTTTCCTGAATAGGGTCGCGTCCGGACGGTGTTGCCCTAGCGTCCGGATAGTTACACTTCTACTACATGCAATTTCTATATTAAGGCTTGAGTGTCTGGACAATGTAGATTGACGTCAGAACGGTTGAACTTTTTCAGCACGACTTGCCTTATCGAGGATAGCGTCCAAACGGAATACGACGTCATCCTGACGATTGCAGCTGTCTTCTCATATCTGTGTCTGCAAAGGAAATACTTTTACTTATCGAACACTGAAAGACGTCCAGACGGTATAGCCACGTAGTCCGAATGGATTCACTGATGCTTTTGAATGTTGGATTCCTCTAGAACTCTGAAAAGCATCCGGGACGTGTTGCCATGACATTCGAACGGATGCAATCTTAAACTGTTCGAAGCTTCTAGACACTTTATGGGGGAACGGTATTGCAACATCATCTGGATGGATGTTGCTGATTGATGAGCGTCCAGATGTGATACTGGACCGTTCGGGCAAAAACTTGGGATCCGACTTCTCTGAGTTGGAATTTGCACAGAATCTTCCTTGAACACTAGAATCTTGAAGCTTGTGACACTGATCTTGTCAAAATAAAGCTATTTCCATCTTTAGAGAAATAAACTCTAATTACTGTGAAGATTCTGAAATATATGGCATCCCCCTTAAAAACAGAAACATTGCATAATAGTGATTTTGTTAAACAGAATGCAGCCAACACAAAAACTAACAAACTCCCCTTTTGGCCATTCTGAGACAAAAATCACTTGACCAATTTAAAAATACAATCCCGGTCTAAAATCTAACGTACTCCCCCTTTTTGTCTTAAAAGGACAAAGGGTAAACAGAGTATAGAAAAACCACAGTAATAAAATACTCCCCCTTAATGTCTCAACAGGACAAGGGTAAACAGAGTATATAAAATCCACAGACAAAAACATTCTAAAATCCAAAACAATAGGAAAATAGAGAAGAGTCTGCAAGGGCCCAAAAGAGAGGAACAAGAAATCCTCCAAGTACCGAATCTGGCTGATCCACTAAAATCAAGTAACGGAGAGAAAGCCGTTGAAAAGGCTGGATTTGTACTACTTCGGCTTCTAGCTCTTGAAGCCGAGAACCTTGGACTGAAAAACTTTCAGCCGCTTGGTTTTCGCAAAGCCTGAACCTGGTTATCCCCAGATTGACATCCTCTAAGCAATTGGTTTTGCAAGATAAAAGAGGAGATTCACCACTGAACCTCTAACTGATACAGATCTGAGGAAGATGCTACAGAAGGCTTTGCATGAGCGAGGGGAAAAGCTTATCTAAAACCTAAGACCTTTGAAAATATGAACATATGACTTCAATAACAATCTATTTCCCAAAAGATCCATCTATCAAACACTCTGCTGGGAGCCACTGGATGACATATTCTTGAACTAAGATTAAACAAAAATATCTCCAAAAAATACCATTACCAAGAAAAATCAAATCCTGTTAGTTCTAAAAACAATGTAGTATTTATGACAGCTGTCAAATGGATGCCAAAGAAAAATATAACCAATGCAACAATTCATAAGGCAGACAGAATAGGTTTTTCATGCACAATATCTCAAGAAAATATCCCAATCAACAAATATTCCAATATTTTAAAAGCACAAAAACTTAAAAGAACAAAGGAAGACACAAAGAAGATCATGGAATGAGAAGAAATGTGCAGAGAATGCCAAAATCTCGAGAGAAATCCAGAAGAAAAATGCACAACATGAAGTGATAAATAAATAAAAAATGCAGAGATGAGTGTATGGCAGAGAAAGAGACGCAAGTCTTAAACCTGTAGAGAACCCGTCCAAACGTGTCACTTAACTGTTCGGACGGCTACTGCTGGGTCAGTGTATAGCAAGACTGCTCTCATCCGGACGTAACAATAGGTCCTTTCGGACGCTTCACACTGAAAATATGAAATTGAAGAAAAATTTGCAGAAAAATATTTTTCCCTAAAGTTAGCTTCAAAACACACATATATAATCAACTGATAAAGCAGTCAAATAACATTGCAAAGATATGCAAAGATATAAATGAGAGTTAAGTATTTAATAAGCATAAATTTCCCTGCAGATAGAAATTTTAATATAGATTACTCAACATATGCAATGCGTGTGTATGTGAAAGCTTTCTCAATAAGGTATGAAGTTCACTGATATGACTTAAAGCAATCGAATTTTCTAAACAAGAGAGAAAATCAATGACAGATAAGTCAAAAGTCAAACCTTATTTTACTAGGGCCTAGCCACCCTCATCTGATACACTCCCCCTAAGCTGCAGTACTTTTCTTTTGCTTAGTCCTTTAGTGAGCGTCTATTTTGCAATGATTTGGTGACTGACTGTTTCTATAGGGACAAATTGAAGAACAGATTTATAGCACAAAAGCAGTGGATCTTTTTATTTATCCATATTTATTCAGTTTTGAATGCTTTTTATCACTTGGTGCTGCAACCTAGAAAGAATGCCAGAATTTATGGGTTCTAGGTTCAACTAGCGAGTTGGTCAATTTGACCATCTTACAAAAAAAAAATTCTCTCATTAGAATTTCCAGAAGCTAAAAGTCAGAGAGTAAAAAAATATACCTTAGGGAAGCTTTGGATAGTGCACAATTTTTCATCGCATGAGAAAAATAACTATCTAGCATTAAGATGCATAGGAAAATTGAGCATATATCAAACATAAACTCTCAATCATATATAAGCATATTTAATTAATGCACAATGACTAAGATATCAGGCGAAAACGCATACAACATTTGAAAAGCTATCAAAAGAAAAAATAAAATTCTACATCTTCTCCCCCAATTTTTTTATTTTTATTTTTTTTATTATGTAGAAAACAATAAAACAGAAAAATAAGGACATGCTTATGGAAAATGAAATAACATCTAGCCCAGTATGTAAGGTAAAATCAAACATGTCCTTAAGGAGAGAGGATTAGAAATACCAAGACAAAAAAGCAGCTGCCTGACGTGTTTTAACTGTCATCCCCAAAAAAAAAAAATATCTGCAGAAGTTTCTCAAGATAACAAGAGAAAATAAGGGGATAAAATAAATGGTTCCTCAAACAGAATGCAAGGCATGAATAAGATATGACATGATAAACAATGCAATGCAAACATACCTAACATGGACTAGGATTTAAGAACCAAAATCCTAGGCATGGTGAGACTTCACCTTTACTAGGTGAGTCCACTCCCCCTCAAAGGGTGAATTGTCTCATCATTCTTAACCCATACCTGCTTGACCCGTGGAGATGGTTTGCAGGTCTTGTCCATGTTAGCCATTCTCATTAGCATACCTTGCATTAGGCTCAGCAACCCCTCATAGCTATGGTTTCTGTTGGACTTCTGTGGCTTTCTCTTGTAGTGCCTTGATTTATTCTTCTTTGGTTTGCCACTCTGATTGGCAGGAACAAACTTCTGCGGATGTCGTGGAGCCTGATGTGCTGTCGAAGGTAGAGTGCCTGATGTAGCTTTTGTTGCCAGCTTCCTCTAAACCTTTGTCTTGTGAGCCTAGAGCTGTGGACACTTGGGTCAGATGTGACCGGTGATGCCGCAGTGATGACAGATGGGCAGGCTTCTTTTGTTGGTATGCTTTTTGACAGTTTTTGCAGATTTAAGGTTAGCATTCTCACAAATAATATTGCCCTTACCTATGTCTCCTATGAGGATGGACATATTTAGATGAGGAAGAATTTTCAATTTTACCTTTCCTTGAAGCATCATGCTTAATCCAAGGCCTGTTGGATTTCAACAAATAACAATTTGGTCTAATATGACTAATCTTCCCACAATTATGACAAGTAGGAGCAAACTTACCTTGTATTCCTGCTTCCTTGGATTTAGGCATCACATGATTAGTTAAGCAAGAATTATCTAAATAAGCTGTATCTTCTATCACAGGCTTAATATCAATAGAATCTAATTCAGAATCAGAAGCATGTGAAGTAGAAGTACTTAAATCATCAATAGTTAAATCAGCCTTGTTAGAAACATCTGAGTGAATACAAAGCATGCTTTTCAAATTATCACTTGAGAATTTTTCCAATTTATTCTCAAGTTCATTACTAGTATTAAGCAACATGGTATTTTCAGATTTCAAAGAGTCAATCAAAACATGTGATTCAGACAATTGTATAATCAAAGACTTTTTTTCTTACTTCAACCTTTTTAGCTCTTTTGGAGAAACCATTTTATCCAATTTAGCATAAACTTTACAGAGCACAATATCATAATTTTCTTCAGATAACTGAGAGAAATTCATGACAAAAGGTGTAATAAAAAAATAGAAGTCACAAAGAGATAGGGATCACACTTAGGAATTAAATCCTTTAAACAGAGTCTACTTGCTTTCATACCAATTGGAAAAATAAATATGACTTCTAATTAACTATGTGTGTGTGAACAGTATGCAACAAAATATTAATTGCGGAATTTAAAGGAGACAAATATTTTGTTGATGAAGTAGAAACTCAATTAAGAGAAAAACTATTCCGGGACAGCCAAACCCAAGATATCCACTATTCAGAAGACAAAGCTAGTTACAAAGCAGTAGCACTCACATACCCCTGATGCAGTGGTAGTACCTTGAACTCTAACGTGTAACCCAACACGAACAGCTCCCGACCAGGTTTCCTACTTGAAGGAGTCTTCAATGGAATCCTTTACCTTAGGGCTCCTACCTAAGATAAACTTTACAGCTGATCAAATCACACACTAGCAACAACTAAAGAGCTAACAAATCTTCAATATCTCCCTAAACACCCTTTCTAATCTATAGAGAATTCAATACAGAATTCTGTAAATTGTACATGCCTAGAGGTCTCTATTTATAGGCTACAGAAGACCTAAATTGACACTGATTTAGTTTTCTCTAGGCGCTGTCCGAACGCAAGCTGAGGCCGTCCGAAAAGACAATTGTGCAACCGGCTTTCCATAAAGCGCTGAAATTCTTTCTCGAATAGGACCGCATCCAGACGGTGTTGCCCTAGCGTCTGAACGATTGCACTTCTGCTGCATGCAATTTTCATATTAAGGCCTGAGCGTCTGGATAGTGTAGACTGACATCCGAACGGTTGAACTTCTTCTGCATGACTTGCCTTATCGAGGATAGAGTTTGGACGGAATACCACATCGTCTAGACGGTTGCAGCTGTCTTCCCATATCTGTGTCTGCGAAAGAAATCTTTTTCCTTATCAAACACTAAAAGGCGTCAGGACGGTATAGCCATGTCGTCCGGACAGATTCACTGATGCACATGAATGCTGGATTATTCTAGAACTTTGAAGAGCATCTGGACGTGTTGCCATGACGTCTAGACGGATGCAATCTTAAACTGTTCGAAGTTTCTAGACACTTCATGGGCGTCCGGACGAATGTTGCTGACTGATGAGCGTTTGGACGTTATACTGGGCCATCTAGATGAAAACTTGGGATCCGACTTCTCTGAGTTGGAATCTGCACAGAATCTTCCTTGAACACTTGAAATAGCCTTCTTGAATCTTGTGACACTGATCTGGTCAAAATAAAGCTCTTTTCATCTTTAGAGAAATAAACTCTAATTATTGTGAAGATTTTGAAATATACGGCATCCCCCGTGAAAACAGCAACATTACATAATAGTGATTTTGTTATACAGAATGCAGCCAACACAAAAACTAACATCATGCGATGAAAAATTGTGCACTATCCAAAGCTCCCTTAAGGTACATTTTTTTCTCTCTGATTTTTGGCTTTTGAAAATTCTGATAAGAGAGATTTTTTGTGCTAAGATGGTTAAATTGATCAACTCGCTAGTTGAACCTAGAACCTAAAAATTCTAGCATTCTTTCTAGGTTGCAACACCAAGTGATAAAAAGCATTTAAAAGTCAAAAAAATATGGATAAATAAAAAGATCCACTGCTGTTGTACTATAAATCTGTTCTTAAACTTGTCCCTATAGAAACAGTCAGAGACCAAATCATTGCAGAAATAGACGGCCACTAAAGGACTAAGTAAAAGAAAAAGTGCTGCATCTTAAGGGGAGTGTATCAGATTAGGGTGGCTAGGCTCTACTAAAATAAGGTTTGACTTTTGACTGATCCAACATTGAGTTTCTCTCTTGTTTAGAAAATTTAGTTGCTTTAAATTATATCAGCAAACATCATACCTTATTGAGAGAGCATTCACACACACACACACACATACACACACACACTCATTGCATTAATTGAGTAATCTATTTAAAATTTCTATCTACAGGGAAATTTGTACTTATTGAATACTTGACTCTCAATTATATCTTTGCATAATTTTGATTTGCTATTTGACTGTCTTATCAGTTATTTATACATGTGTGTTCTGAAGCTAACTTTAGGGAAAATTCTTATTTCTGCAAATTTTCCTGTTTTCAGCTTTTTAGTGTGAAGTGTTCGGACGGACTTGGCTTAGATTCCGGTCTTGTCAATTGCTAGTCTGGCAAGTGGACCGTCCAGACGCATTGGTATCACGTTCGGATGTGATCCTTATAGGTTTTTGTTAGGTTGTGGCCTCATTCTGTGTTTGGACAAAATCACTTGTTTGTAAAGATGCTTTTTAACAGGGATTCCACTATTCAGAAGTGTTTTAGATGTTTCTACACTGCTTTCAAGACAGAAGATTTCAGAGTCCTTGTCAGCCGTCCGGACGCCCATCTGTCCACTATTCCATCCGTCCGGACGACGTGCCATACCGTCCGAACGCCCGACAGACCAAGCATCATCTGTCCGGACGATGTGCATTCCCGTCCGGACGTTTCAGCAGCCCGTCTGGACGCCTTTCAGTGATTGATCAGCTTCAGATTCTTTCCAAGTTCAATTTAAGGGAAGATTGCTTCAACCGTCCGGACGACGTGGATTCCCGTCCGGACGTGCTCTTATATAAGGCAAGAATCACAATTCAAATATCACCGTCCGGACGTTAGTCAGCCTTGGTCCGGACGCGCCTTCATCAGTTAAGGAAATTGCCGATTTGACTTCAACCGTCCAGACAACTGCCTATCATGGTTCGGACGCGCGCATAGCAGATATGGGAATTGCGTGTTGAAGATCAGCCGTCCGGACGCTCATCCCCCATGGTCCGGACGCGCGAAGCCTTATAAAGAAATTACTTGCAGCGGACTTGCGACCGTCCGGACGCAGCTCTTAAACACAAAAGATTTCCCTGCCAAATTTTTGGAAAAATCTGTCGCACAGTTGTTTGTCTTGACGGCCCATGTCCACCGTCCGAACGTCACCCGCATATATCACTGCAGTCACCCATTCTGTACCTCAGCCTATAAATAGAGGCCCTTGGGCATTGAGAACTGCAAGAATTCGGTATTGAATTCCACAAGTGCTCAGAGACGTTCAAACCATTGAGGAAAGCAAAGATCTTGAAGAGATGAAGATTGAAGAGCTTGTGGGATCTCTTCAAACATATGAGCTGTCTCTGCCCCCGGTCAAGAAGTTGAAGACCATTGCCCTGAAAGCTTCCAAGAAGAAGGTAGAAGCCTCAACTGAAGATGACTCTGAGGATGAAGAAAAAGCTGTGACTATGTTAGCCAAAAATTTCAGAAGACTGATGAAAGATGATCGGTTCAAGAAGAAGTTTTCTGAAAAAGTAAAGAAACCTCTCAGAGAAGCTGAACCTGAGGAAGAAGAGAAGAAAGATTCTAGAGGACCCCAATGTTTTGAATGCTCAGGCTTTGGGCATAGCCGGGCCGATTGCAGGAATCTTAAGAAGGGCAAGGGGAAGGCATACAATGTGACTCTCAGTGATAAGTCAGAAGAAGAAGCTCTAGAGTCTGAGAAATTTCTGGCCTTTGTAGTCCTACATGTTGAAGAAGAAGACTCTTATTATTTGGAGCATAATGATAATGGGGAAGAGCTCATGGAGGCCTACAAGACACTCTATATAGAGTATGAAAAGCAGAGGGAAGGTCGTAAGCAGCACCTCTATGATCTGAACAGTTTGGAAACTAAGAAGAGTTCATTGCTACTCAAAATACAAGAGCTCGAGGAAAAGCTACATGAGGCGCAGCTCCAATTAGAGAGAGTCACTGATGAGAAGTTGACTCGTATGTTGTCAGTCCAGAAGAGTCCTTCTGACAAGACCGGTCTCGGGTATGTAGCTCCCTCTTCTGATGCTCTCTCTACTTCAAAGACTGTATTTGTAAAACCTGCAGTCCCAGAGCCTCCTCCCATTGTTGAAGATAAAGGGAAGGACAAGGTCAATGATGATGTTACAGGCACTCAGAAGCCTCATTCCATCATAAGACCTCCCATATGCCATCATTGCGGTCTAAGTGGGTATGTATGTCCTCATTGCTCCCTTCTCAAGGCTCAGAAAGCCAAGGCCAGGAAAGAAGTGCCCCGACAGGCAAATTATGGCAATAGACCTACGGCCCAGTTTCAGACTCCATGGTATCAGGCTCCCTATTATCAAGCACCAAGATATCAAGCTCCTTGGTCTCACGCACCACGATACTAGGCATCTCAGCACTAGCGGCCTCAGCAGCTGTTTGTACCAGCCAATCACAGTGGCAACTCTACAAACAAACTTAAGCAGTTTAGAAGGCCCCATAAGGTGGAAGAAGATCAATACCACAGTAAGCCACCTACCTAGATGCAGAGCATGATGGAGTGGATGATGTTCTGCCAGCAACCATCCTTAGAAAGGTAGGCTTGGGTCAAGAAGGACCGTCACCCCATGAGGGGGAACAGACGCACCTAGCAGGATCAGGTGCTCATCCTATGGCATCAGGTTCGATTGCTCATCTTTCTGTTATATTTTATATGCAATCTAGGAACCAGTGGTACTTTGTTTTGCCCCCTATATTTTGTTTGGAGACCTTTGCAGGTATTTATTGGGGAAGACAGAAAAAGCAGGTCAAGCAACTGTTTTTCTGTAATGGCATCATCAAGTTTGATTTTGCCTTGCATATGATGTCATTTCCATATTGCATGTTTTGTTTTCTTGTGTTTTTTTTTTTAAAAAAAAAAAAAAAAAATTGGGAAAATTTACAGGATTTTTTTCTCTTGGCATGTTAGATATCGCATGTATGTTCTCCTGATATCTCAATTCCTTGAGTATTAATTTACTTTGCTTAGATATAATTGAGAGTTTCTGTCTATAATCTGCCAAGTGGTTTTCCTGTATATGCAAAAATTGGATAGCTTATTTTCTCATGCGATGAAAAATGTGCACTATCCTCGACTCCCCTAAAGGTACATATTTCCTTCTCTGACTATGTGTTTCTAGAATTTTTGGATAAGAGAAGATGTTTTTGATAAGATGGCCAAATTGACCACATGCTAGTTGAAGCTAGAACCTAAAAACTTTGGCATTCCCTCTAGATTGCAGCATCATAAGAATCAAGCAGTAAATCATATGAATTCTGTGCTTTAATTATTCATTGCTTATGTGCTGAATTTGATTTATGCCTTGCCCTCTAAGTGCAAGTAAAACATTTACTTTGTTCTTCATGGTACAAGTAAAACAATTAGGTGCTGCATCTTAGGGGGAGTGTATCAAATAAGGGTGGCTAGGCCCTAGTAAGTTATAAGGTTTGACTTTTGACTAATCTATCATTGATTTTCACTCTTGTCTAGAAAATCTGGTTACTATCTGTCATGTCATTGAAAGTCATACCTTGTGGGTTAAGTCTTCACACACAAACGCATTGCATGAGTTGAGTTGACTATTTGAATTTTCTATGTCCAGGAAAATACTTGTGCTGATTAAAATCTCAACTCTTTTTTATATCTCTGCTTAGTTTTGAGATGCTCTCTGATTGTGTTATCAGTGGCTTATACATGCGTGTTCTGAAACTGACTTGAGAAAAATTAAATTCTTCAAATTTTTCTTCAGTTCTCTATCTTTCAGTGTGAAGCGTCCGGATGGTATCTCTTGGCGTCCGGCCGGGTGAAGCTTAGTGGTCCGGACGGACTTCCTTGGAGTCCAGACAGAGGTGGAGTTTAGTCGTCCGGACAGGTCCTGATTTTCGTCCGGACGCGCGAAACCATCATCGGGCGGACGGTTAATTAAAATCGTTCGGACGTGCGCGACCAGTCTGCTCATTTCTGAGGCAGCGCGCGTCCGGACGACATTAATTCACCGTGGATGGGGACCCCACAGAGGCTGTATATACCCTGGTCGCTGCCTATCCACTCTACCCCACCACAATCTCACTTTTTGGCTTTTAATGAGTTATTTCTTGAGTGCTTTTGGCCTTGTCTCATCCCTCTTTGTCTTTTTGTACATTAATCTCAAAATCCAGGTATTCTTCTAATCCTTTTCTCTTCAGTTTATTTTAACTGTTAGAATGTTAAATTTTTTTGAGATTATGAGATGCATATATTTACCTTGTTGGGATTATTTGTGGTGATACTTTGTGGGACTATAAATGTGATAATTTCTGTCTATTTTTTTATTGTCCTTTGCACTGCCGTACTCTGCCCAATTTTTATGACCTAACACGAATCTTTTTGGACTATTTTGGCAAAATCTTGTTGGTTTCTTTGTGCAGAATCATGTCTGCAATCAGTTCCCAGCGTAGGGTCCGCCAGAGGACAGAGGAAGAGAGGAGCGCTGTACAGACCAAAATCATGGATCGTACAGCCATTGCGGAGTGCAATGTGGTTCGATCTGACATTATGGTGCCTCCGCTGGATAGTATTTATGAGACTATTCAGACTTACCACTTGGGATACCTCTACACCTGTGCCTGCATTGTTCTCACCAGGCTGGTCAGACTCTTCTATGCCAACCTGGAGGTGGCGCAGGATGATGATCGTGGGATGGTACTGCAGTCCACTGTTGACGGGCACATCATCACTGTTGATCCCCAGATCACCAGTCACTTCATAGGCGTTCCAGTCCTTGATCTGCCCGGCAGTCCTTATAATGAGGTGGTGCTTCCTCCTTCTATGGACAATCTCCGAGAGTTCTTCCATGCAGTTCCGTAGGGAGAAGAGCGTGCTACCACCATCTGGATCAGCGCACTGGCTCCCGCTCATCGCTTGCTAGCCAAGATAGTGCAGCACAACCTATGGCCAGTTGTCAGGCGCAGTGACCTGATTCTGAAGAAGGCTTAGTTCATTTATGCCATCCACCTCTGCTTGCCTTTCTGTCTGTCCAAGCATATTATGAGCGTCATGCTGGAGGCCCGTGATGAGGGTAATACCGGTCTCCTTTTTGGCTGCTTGCTCACTCAGATCATTCTTCAGTCAGGCATCAACATAACTGGAGAACCTAAGATGAAGATTCAGCAGCCCATCAGCAAGCAGACTTTGATGAAGTCTAATGCACAGCTGCGGAGAGATGACTCCGATGATGAGGTGCCCATCCCTGCTGCCATGCCAGTCGACTTTCCAGATATGGCTTCATCCTCTCAGACAGTCCCGCCTTCAGAGCCGGAGATCAATTTTTCACAGATAATGGAGGCCTTGGTTGCTATTTAGGGAGGCATGAGCACTATGCAACATTCCATCACTTCTATACAGAAGGAGGTGCATTCCATCAACAAGCGAGTGAGCAGAATCAGCTGGATCTCAAGGAGTGCCTCAAGTATCATCATCCTGGCAGTAGTGATGATGATGAGGATGCACCCATGGCAGCGGATGATTAAGTTTATCTGGCTGTAATTATATTTTCAGTTTTCTTTTGTGACATTTGTGTTATATTTTAGTTACTTTTGTAAAACTGTTGAACTTATATTACTCTGTTTCCCTGGTCCTTCTGAGACCGTTAGGGGGAGTAATTTTTATTGGGGTGTGTTGTTTCTTTTATTACTCAGTTTACCCTTTGTCCCTTTGTGACAAAAAAGGGGAGTAATTTTTATTTTTGAATCGGGAATGTATCTCCAAACCGGTCAAGTGATTTTTGTCCCAGAATGACCAAAGGGGGAGTTTGTTAGGTTGTGATTGGCCTCATTCTGTGTTTGGACAAAATCACTTGTTTGTAAAGATGCTTTTTAACAGGGATTCCACTATTTAGAAGTGTTTCAGATGTTTCTGCACTGCTTTCAAGATAGAAGATTTCAGAGTCCCTGTCAGCCGTCAGGACGCCCATCTGTCCACTATTCCATCCGTCCAGACGACGTGCCATACCGTCTGAATGCCCATCAGACCAAGTATCATTGTCTATACGACATGCATTCCCGTCCGAACCTTCACTGTTTCAAGAAGCTACTGTTCTAGCTTGCATCCGACGAAACGTTTCAGCAGCCCGTCCGGACACCTCTCAGTGATCGATCAGCTTCAAATTCTTTCCAAGTTCAATTTAAGGGAAGATTGCTTCAACCGTCCGGATGACGTGGATTCCCGTCCGGACGCGCTCTTATATAAGGCAAGAGTCACAATTCAAATATCACCGTCCAGACGTCAGTCAGCCTTGGTCCAAACGCGCGTTCATCAGTTAAGGAAATTGCCAATTCGACTTCAACCGTCCGGACGACTGCCTATCGTGGTCCGAACGTGCGCATAGCAGATATGGAAATTGCGTGTTGAAGAATAGCCATCCGGACGCTCATCCCCCATGGTCTGGACGGGCGAAGCCTTATAAGGAAATTACTTGCAGCGGACGTGCGACCGTTCGGATGTGGCTCTTAAACACAAAAGATTTCTTAGCAAAATTTTTGGAAAAATCTATCGCATAGTTGTTCGTCTGAACGGCCCATGTCCACCGTCCGGACGGCACCTGCATATATCACTGTAGTCGCCCATTCTGTACCTCAGCCTATAAATAGAGGCCCTTGAGCATTGAGAACTGTAAGAATTCGGTATTGAATTCCACAAGTGCTTAGAGAAGTTATTTTGAGAGATCGTTGAGATGATTAAGTTTCCTTTGAAGCCATTGCAAGTGTGTTGTTGCTGCATTACAACTGAAGTCTATCTTAGGGGTTGGCCCTAAGGTAAAGGATTCCATTAAAGACCCCTTCAGGTAGGAGACCTGGTTGGGAGGCGTTCGTATTGGGTTACACGTTAGAGAGCAAGGTACAACCACTACATCGGGTATATGTAAGTGTTACTATCTTGTATCTAGCTTTGTCTTCTGAATAGTGGATATCCTGGGTTTGGCTGCCCCGAAGTGGTTTTTCTCTTAATCGAGTTTCCACTTCGTTAACAAAAATCCTTGTGTCATTTATTTTCCGCATAGTTATTTTTGTTGACACTTTGTGCACACACTTGCTATTTATTTTAGAAGTCAAATTTCAATTTTCAGTTTTAATTTGTCTCTTTGCTTTCTCTGCCATCTGCACACCACTCCATTTGTATTGATTTATCATGTCCTGTTGTGTGTTTTTCTCGTGGATTTCTCCCGAGATTTTGGCATTCTTTGCACATCTCTCCTCATTCCATGGTATTTGTTGTGTCTTCCTTTGTTCTTTTAAGTTTTTGTGCTTTTTAAGATTATTAGAATATTTGTTGATTGGAATATTTTCTTGAAATATTGTGCATGAAAATCATTTTATGTCTATGTGTTGGGCTGGTATTGATATATCTAGATCATTTGGATTGCGATATTTGCTTTTGTAATTCTTGTGCATCCAAATTGCAAGCTATCATAATACCACATTCATTTCAGAACTAACAGGAACTAATATTTCTTTATGGTGTTATTTTTGGATAGATTCCTGTTAAATCTTTTCAGGAATATGTTGTCCAGCAGCTCCCAGCACAATATCTGACAGATGGATCCTTTGGAAAACTGACTGTTGTTGAAGTCGTATGTTCAAATTCCAAAGGTCTTAGGATTTAGATGAGCTTTTTCCCTAGCTCATGGAGAGTCTTCCGTAACCTCTTCCTCCAGATCTGCACCAGCTAGAGTTTCAGTGGCGAATCTTCTTTATCATCTTGCAGACCAGTTATTTAGAGGATTTCATTCTGCGAATGATTGGTTTTGGACTAGAAGACTCAAGTAACTGAAAATTTTCAGTCTATGGTTTCCTGGCTTCAGGAGCAAGAGGCCGAAGTGGCTCAAATTCAAAAGATTTGGTGTCTTGAGGTTTTGTTTTCCTCTTTGGGTTATTTATTTTGAGACAATTTGTTTTATTCTGTTTTTAGATTTTTGTAAAACTTTATAACTCTTGGATTTATTTACTCTGTTTACCCATGTCCTGCTGAGACATTGAGGGGGAGTAATTTTATTGTGGTTTTTCTAATACTCTATTTTACCCTTTTTCCTTTTGAGACAAAAAGGGGGAGTATTTTTTTGATTTGGACCGGGATTGTATTTTTAACTCGGTCAAGTATTTTTGTCCTAAAATAGCCAAAGGGGGAGTTTGTTAGTTTGTGATTGGTTGCGTTCTGTTGGACAAAATCACTTCTATGTAATATTGCTTATTTAATCAAGGATATTGTTATATTCAGAGTCTACACTTCGTTTATGTGCTTTAAGAAGACTCTGTGCAGAATTCAAGACAGTGAAGTTCAAGTCCCTTGCATTCGTCAGATGATGTGGTATTCAGTCCAAACGCTCGTCAGTCAAGCAACATCAATTCGGATGATGAGAACTTTCCATCAGGACTTTCATTTGTGTCTAAAAGCTTCGAACTGTTCCAGTTTGCATCCGTTCGGACGTCTCAACAACACGTCTTGACGCCTTTCAGTGTTCGACATGTAAAAAGATTTCCTTTCCAAACACAGATATGGGAACACAGCTGCAACCGTTCAGACGAAGTATAAGGCAAGACGTGCAGAAGATTTACAATTGTCCAGATGTCAGTCTACACTGTCTGGACGCTCAATCCTTATTATGGAAATTACATGCTGTAGAAGTGCAATCATTCGGACACTATGGCAACACTGTCCGGACGCAGCACTATTCAGGAAAGAATTTCAGCAAATTTGGAAAGCCGGTTGCACAGTTAGCAGTTCGGACGCTCTCAGCTACCGTCCAGATGCCACCTAGAGAAAATCGATTCAGACTCGATTTAGGTATTCTATAGCCTATAAATAGAGGCCTCTAAGTGTGTAATTTGTATGAATTTGCTAGCTCTCAAGCTGTTCCCGTTGTGTGCCTTTTGGTTCGTGTGAAGTCTATCTTAGGGAGAAGGCCTAAGGTAAAGGATTCTATTAAAGACCTCTTCAAGTAGGTGACTTGGTTGGGAGGCGTTCGCGTTCGGTTACTCGTCAGAGTTGAAGGTACGACCACTGCATCAGGGGTAGGTGAGTGCTATTGCTTTGTAACTAGCTTTGTCTTTTGAATAGTAAAATTCCTGGGTTTGGCTGCCCTAGAGTGATTTTTCTCTTAATTGAGTTTCCACTTCGTTAACAAAGTATTTATCTTTTTTAATTCTGTACTTTTGAAATTTTGTTACACGTTGCACACACCCACGGTAAATTAGAAGTCTCTTTATTTTTCAATATGTCTATCTGTTTAAGGCTTAATTAAGACATTAATTACATCAAGAATGGCTATACAGAAATGGTGTCACATGCGACACAAGCCATATACAAAAAGTCTATACAAAATATGGATTATCCGAGTCTGACACATGTACGACTAAATGCAAAGAGCCTCAGTCATAGTATCACAAGTACAATGCTACAAGGTCCTCATCGATGTTTACGGTACCTGCAGCCAAAGCATTAGCACCTACACAATCGTGGTGGTAGCCACGTTCGCATAGGTGAAAGTATGAGTTCACCACCTTAGTAGTATAAAACACATTGGTTTGCACAATGAGCCAACCATTGTGATTCTACCATATGTTTACAATAAGGGTTACTTGTGGATGGATAATTTTGCATAAAAGAATTCTTAGCCGATAGAGTAAACCATGGCGTTTGATTCATAAATCAAATAATCTTCATTATACACAACATTACATATATATCATGTGACTCAGATATTCTCATATACAAGCTTTCCGAACCTTTGGGGAAATACAGGCATACAAGGATATCTAAAGAAATAGTTGACACTATGTCTTGGTCTTATGCGCATATAAGTCATCCGAAACTTTGGGGAATTCCAATATACGCAAACTCCTAAATATAGCATCTTAGGAAAAAAAAAATGGATATAACATTACAACATTCCATGCATACAGTTACTCCGAACCTTTGGGAAATACAAGTATGTAGTATCTCAGCTATATACGCATGCATTTCTTCCGAACCTTTGGGGAATATGTGCATACGTACACTCCGAAACTTTAAATCTCAACAAGTCAAATCATTGTTATAACTCAATCGCACATGCATACATGAAATTCCGAACCTTTCAGGAACTCATGTTATACATGCACTCCAAATATATAACATCCAAACAAATCCAATCAACATCATAACTCGGTCATACATGACATTCTGAACCTTTGGGGAACTCATGTTATACATGCACCCTAAATACATGCCATCTCATGACATCTAATCAACGTCATAACTCGGTCATATATGCATACATGACATTCCGAACCTTTGGGGAACTCATGTTATATATGCAATCCAAATACATGACATTTCATAGAATGTGTATGCAATCTAGTTGATTATTACTATACATATGTTTCCGTCCCATACCAAAACATATGCATACTAATACGTCTAACATGAAATCTTTTTCTAAAACATGCAACACATCATCATGCTATGTATTCTCTTATTCTGTTTTCTTGGGTTTCTCTGCCTGCAAGGCTACAACCCTAGTACTTGTTAACCCGTCTGGACACAGAATCGGTCCGTCCGAACGCGCAACTCAGAAACCTAATTCTAACATTTTCTAAGTGTTTTTCTTGCACATTTTACCTTATTATTCACTTAATTAATCCAATTCATTTTTTTTAACACCTAATTAATTTATTGGACATTACAATACCCAATGTTTGGGTACAAACCCTAGGTGAGAGAAGAGAGGAAAATCGTAGGTGAGGGAGAAAATGTGGGAAAAATGAGTTGAAACAGTGTTTTAAAATCCCACTTACGCATCAGACATGGGGCACGTTCGAAAGGTCCAAGCCACCGTTCCAATGGGCCTTTTAGTACATGAACAGAGACCTACTCAAAGGACCCCATTCGGACACTGTTAGCGAACAGATCGCTCTACTTCAAACCTGTTCGCATGCTGTTTGATTGCTTCTAGCGAACGAGACACTCAATCCCTGCCTTTCTTCACCGTTAGTGAAAAATGAAATTGACTTCTAAAATAAACAGGCAAGTGTGTGCTTAAAGTGTTAATAAAAATAACAATGTGGAAAATAAACAACACAAGAATTTTTGTTAACGAAGTGGAAACTCAAGATGAGAAAAACCACTCCGGGGCAGCCAAACCCAGGATATCCATTATTCAGAAGACAAAGCTAGATACAAAGCAGTAACACTCACATACCCCTGATGCAGTGGTCGTACCTTGCTCTCTAACGTGTAACCCAACACGAACGCTTCCCAACCAGGTCTCCTACCTGAAAAGGTCTTCAATGGAATCCTTTACCTTAGGGCCGACCCCTAAGATAGACTTCGGTTTACAGCTCAGCAATAGCACACAACAATGGCTATAGAGAGAACAGATCAGCTCCAATAATCTCACAAAATACTCTCTAAGCTCTGGAGGAATTCAATACCGAATTCTTGCAGTTCTCAATGCCCAGGGGCCTCTATTTATAGGCTGAGGTTCAAATGGGCGACTGCAGTGAAATATACGGGTGCTGTCCGGACGGTGGACATGGGCCGTCCAGATGGACAACTGTGCGACCAGAATTTTTGAGATTTTCGCTGAAAATCTTTCCTGTTTGAGAGCCGCGTCTGGACAGTGAGGCATTGTCGTCCAGACGATCGTATGTCCGCTGCAAGTAATTTCCATATAAGGCTTCGCTCGTCCGGACCAAGGGGGATAGTCGTTCGGACGGTTAATCTTCAATACGCAATTTCCAAATCAGATGAGCGCGCGTCCGGACCATGTTGACAAACGTCCGGACGGTTGTATTTGAATTGCGATTCTTGCCTTAAGGAGAAGCACGTCCAGACGGGAATCCACATCGTCCGGACGGTTGCAGCAATCTTCCCTTATTTGAACTTGGAAAGAATCTGAAGCTGATCGATCATTGGACGTCATCTAAACGGGCTGCTGAGTCGTCTAGACGGATGCAAGCTGGTACAGAAGCTTCTCGATACAGTGAAGCATTCGGAAGGAAATTCACGTCGTCTGGACGGATGATGCTTGATCTGTCTAGCGTTCGGACGAATGGAACATTGGACAGATGAGCGTCCGGACGGGATGACACGTCGTCCGGACTGCTGACAGGGAACCAATTCTTCTGACTTGTAAGCAGTGAAGAATCTCTGAAATACTTCTGAATAGTGGACTCCCTGTGAAGAGCATCTTTACATACAAGTGATTTTGTCCTACACAGAATGAAGCTAATCACAAACTAACAAACCCCCCTTTTGGCCATTCTAGGACAAAAATCACTTGACCGGTTTGGAAATACATTCCCGATCCAAAAATAAAAATTACTCCCCCTTTTTGTCACAAAGGGACAAAGGGTAAAACAGAGTAATAAAACCAACTGCAATAAAAATTACTCCCCCTAACGGTCTCAGAAGGACCAAGGTAAACAGAGTAATATTAGTTCAAAAGTTTAACAAAACATAGCAAAATATAAACCAAATGTCTCAAATACAGACAAAATAAACTATACAAAGGAAAAACACTCAAGCGTCCTTTGCCATAGGTGCAGTCCTAGGTGTTAGTATTTTGGCCTCATTCTGTGTTTGGACAAAATCACTTAAGTGTAAAGATGCTGTAAACAGGGTTTCCATTATTCAGAGTCTGCAAGTTAGAAGAATTCAAGTTCCCTGTCAGCCGTCCAGACGATCGAGCCATCCCGTCCGGACGCCCATCTGTCCACTGTTTCATCCGTCCGGACGACGTGTCATCCCGTCCGAACGCCAAACAAACCAGCATCATCCGTCTGGAAGAAGTGTTCATCCCGTCCGGACCCCATACTGTATCGAGAAGTTTCTGTGCCAGCTTGCATCCGTCCGGACGTTTTAGCAGCACGTCCAGACGCCTCCCAGTACTCGATCAGTTTCTGATTTCTTTCCAAGTTCCAAGAAAGGGAAGATCAATCAACCGTCCAGACGATGTGGTATCCCGTCCGGACGCGCGTCTCCTTAAGGCAAGAATCACAATTCAAATATGACCGTCCGGACGTCTGACAGCTATGGTCCGGACGCGCGTGCATCAAAGAAGGAAATTGCCGATTCGACTTCAACCGTCCGGACGACTGCCTACCATGGTCTGGACGCGCACATTACATATATGGAAATTGCGTGTTGAAGAATTGCCGTCCGGACGCTTATCCCCCATGGTTCAGATGCTCAAAAGCCTTATAAGGAAATTACTTGCAGCGGACGTGCGACCATCCAGACGATGCCCTTAAACAGGAAAGATTTCCCCACAAAAGTTTCAGAAAATCTTGTCGCACAGTTGTCCGACCGGACAGCCCATGTCCATTGTCCGGACGGTGCTCAGGTATATTTTGCCTGACGATCATTTGAGCCCCCAGCCTATAAATAGAGGCCCCTGGGCACTAAGAACTGTAAGAATTCGATGTGAATTCCATTAGAGCTCAGAGAAGTCATCAATCCATCTGAAGCCGTTTTACAAGCGTGCTATGCTGCAAACCGAAGTCTATCTTAGAGGTCGGCTCTAAGGTAAGGAGTTCCATTGAAGACCCCTTCAGGTAAGTGAACCTAGTTGGGAAACGTTCGTGTTGGGTTACACGTCAGAGATCAAGGTACGACCACTGCATCGGTACATGTGAGTGTTACTGTCTTGTATCTAGCTATGTCTTCTGAATAGTGGAATTTCTGGGTTTGGCTGCCCCGGAGTGGTTTTTCTCTTAACTGAGTTTCCACTTCATCAACAAAAATCTGTGTATCATTTACTTTCCACTGTGCTTTAATTTTTGTTGACACTTATGCACACACTTTATTTTTAGAAGTCAATTCAATTTTTCAATTGGTATCAGAGCTTGGTACACTCTGAGAAGATTAATTTCTTGAGTGTTTTTATGTAACGCCCCGCTTTTGCAAAAAGCGTAGGTGAAAATTTTCAAATTTCCACAAGACATTACTAACTTATCAGAGGTAATTATTGGCAACGGAATGAATGTAATAAAAACTGGGAATAGGTTGACACTTTAGAGCTATTACTGAAATACCTCAAATATATATAATGAGTCAGTCAGCATAATTATACAGACAGTAATACCAGTCATGCCACACAGGGCTAAATAATTATACAAGCCAAATATCTATATATAACCGGAGAATTATAAATATTGTCTTAAGTTAAGCTTATGGACTATAACAGGGTAGTCCTAAAATATAGGCTATCCAGCCTTACAAAACTGAACCAGGAACCATCTATGTGTCGGGATAGTCCTGATAATCCTCTTCTTCCTCATAGCCTGAACCATTACAAATGCCATACAAAGAGAAGAAGACAACATAAACACTAAAGTGAGTCCGCTGTTTCCAATAATAATATGAGTACTGATTTATTTAATTAATGCAACACAATGCAATGGCCATATAATCACATGTATATACAAAATATAATCCATGATCGCGAGTCATAGACATAAAATGAACATAAACGTAATCATAAAGCAATGATAGTTTTAAGGGTTTAGTTTTAGGTATTTCCCTTTTTCCACTCCTCTGTTGGCCTAGGCACGGTTATCGTGTTATTTGAAGCCTGGGCTTCCTCCCTTTAACTTTTAATTATAATCTTTGGGAGCCTAGGCTCCTGGAAACCTCGGAATCCCTGGTGACCTAGGTACACCAGTTTTTGTATTTATTATTCTTTTTTAGGTACCTCCTCATTCACTGAGAACCTAGGAACTCATGTGAAGCCTCGCGTACCCACTGTGGATCTAGATCCAGCAGCTTGTTATTAGACAGATTATTAAAAATAATAAAACATGCAAAGCCACATGCGCAAACAAGTAAATAAAACAGTAAACATAATATTATAGGAAAAGTCAACCAGCTTCGTCCTCAATAAGTATAGAGATACTTACTAGTTTCTGCTCCAAATATTTTCCTTTACAACTGCATAACAATCATTATGTGATGATAGCGAGTTAATAAAGTATTCTTATGAAATCATCATTACTACCATATTTCTTCCTAGAAATCGCAACGGCTACCGAATTAAACATGATCTCTTATTTATCTATTTTAATGCTCACACACCAACTCTTGTACTACTAGAATTATCCATCACATAATATACTTTAAAAATAAGAATACATTGTCATACAATCAAGCACACATATGATTTTACTCTTCTTTAATTCACATCCTTATAACACACCTAAATATTGCTCACCTCTTTTTTTCTTAATATATATATATATATATATATCAAAACCTCAACATATTACTCTCACACTTATATTCCTTGATCCATTTTTAAAACACAATTTATCCATTCTAAATTACTAATCTCATGTAGTAAATACTCATCCATATGTTTACACATATACTCACATGTAAGCTAGCCAACTTTCCATATAACATGCATAGTTAAAAACAAGAACAAGTCATGATTTCAAATAGCAATAGAACTACTTGATCTTATGAGAAGTTTGAGGGAGAAAATACTCACCCAAAGTTCCTCAATGGCTTAGAGAGTGGAGGAGAGTTGCTGTCCAAGAAAGTTCCACTTGCAAAGCTTGGCTTCTTGGTCTCAAAACAAAGGAGGTTTCCACTCACACTCTACTACTGATTTGTGGGAGAATGAGGGTGGTTTTTGGAGCTTAATTGGGTTTGCTAGGTGCTGGAAAGTGGGGTGAAAATGGGGGATTTTCGTGCTACTCTTTCAGCACTAGAGTGAGGGAGAGTTTTGGCTATAGTTTTGTTTCTCCTTCATGAAAATCAACTCCCCATGCAACCTATATATAGTACTCTTGAAGGGCTAAGATTTAACCAACAAATCATCATCCCAATGGCCAGATTTGAGCCAACCAACACCTCAAATCCATAGCTCAAATCTCCTAGGTTACTATTTCATATCTTGGCCCATGATTGCATGATATCTAAGGAAATCTAGTTAGGCTTCAACCAAAATGGACTAACTAGGCTAACTAAATGTGGACATGATCGTTTGGCATCAAGTACCACGTGTGGGTCCCAAGTTATTAGGTGGAAAGATCAATTTTCGCAACTGGCGGAAACTGCACTGCACTGGGCGAAGTCGCTCGATCGACTTCGACCTATAGTCGCTCGATCGACCAGAAAGTCGCTCGATCAACTAACCTCAGTGATCCAATTCTCTACATGCATAACTATGTAGCTTAATTAAACTAAGAGCAATTCTTAAGTCTTATATTTATGCACATATTGATAACTTAAGAGGGTCGTCTTTCCCGGGTATTACATTTTATATTTGACTTCTATATTTTAATATGTCTCAAACTCTTAATTCTGTTCCTACCTTAGATGGTACGAACTATGGCTATTGGAAAGCTCGGATGTGATTCTTTTTAAAATCTATTGACTGTTGGAGTATTGTTGACTCTGGTTGGACTAAACCAGAGGATGCAACTCCCGAAACAGTCCCTCTGAAAAACGCCCGACTTTCCAATGATAAAGCCCTCCATGCTCTATGCCAAGCACTTTCTCCCTCTGAATTTGCCAAAATTTCAAACTGCGAATCAGTCAAAGAAGCATGGCAAATCTTGGAAACAACATATGAACGCACGAAATTAGTTAAATCTGCCAAACTTCAAATGTTGACTTCAAGATTTGAAGAAATTAAGATGTTGGAAGAAGAGACTTTTGGAGAGTTTTACTCCAAGATAAGTGACCTTAGAAACTCCATGGTGAGTCTTGGGAAATCTATCTCGGATGTAAAACTCATCCGAAAAATTCTAAGATCTTTACCCTAGCGTTTCAGGATCAAGGTAACGACAATCGAGGAAAGCAAGGATCTTGAAGAGATGAAGATTGAAGAGCTAGTGGGATCTCTTCAAACGTATGAGCTGTCTCTGCCCTCGGTCAAGAAGTTGAAGACCATTGCCCTAAAGGCTTCCAAGAAGAAGGTAGAAGCCTCCTCTGAAGATGACTCTAAGGATGAAGAAAAGGCTGTGGCTATGTTAGCCAAAAATTTCAGAAGACTGATGAAAGATGATCGGTTCAAGAAGAAATTTTTTGAAAAATCAAAGAAACCTTTCAGAGAAGCTGAACCAGAGAAGAGAGATCCCAGAGGACCCCGATGTTTTGAATGCTCAGGCTGTGGGCATATCTGGGCGGATTGTGGGAATCTCAAAAAGGGCAAGGGGAAGGCATACAATGTGACGCTCAGTGATGAGTCAGAAGAAGAAGCTCCAGAGTCTAAAGAGTTTCTGGCCTTTGTTGCCCCATATGTTGAAGAAGAAGACTCATATTACTCGGGGCATAGTGAAAATGAGGAAGAGCTCAAGGAGGCCTACAAGACACTGTACAAAAGAGTTTGAGAAGCTGAGGGAAGGCCGAAAGCAACACCTGAATGATCTGAACAGTTTGCAGACCGAGAAGAGTTCATTGCTGCTCAAAGTACAAGAGCTCAAGGAAAAGCTACTAGAGACACAGCTCCAACTAGAGAGAGTCACTGATGAGAAGTTGACTCGTATGCTGTCCATCCAGAAGAGCCTAAATGACAAGACTGGTCTTGGGTATGTAGCTTCCTCTTCTGATGTTCCTTCTTCCTCAAAGACTGTATTTGTGAAACCTAAAGTCCCAGAGCTTCCTCCCGCTGTTGAAGATAAACAGAAGGAAAAGGTTAATGATGATGTTCCAGGCACTCAGTAGCCTCATTCCATCAGAAGACCTCCTATTTGCCATCACTGCGGTCTCAGTGGGCATGTTCGGCCTCAGTGCTCCCTCTTGAAAGCTCAAAAGGCCAAAGCCAAGAAAGAAGTGCCCAGACAAGCTCATTATGGCGCTAGACCTGCGGCTCAGCATCATACTCCTTGGCATCAGGCATCCTATCAAGTACCATGGGGACAAGTATCAAGGCATTAGTATCAAGCCCCTTGGTCTCATGCTTCTCAGCATCAATGGTCTCAACAGCGGTTTGTACCAGCCAATTATAGAGGCACTTACAAGAGCAAACCCAAGCATTTGAGAAGGCCTCAAGAGCAATACTCCAGTGAGCCTCCTGTCTGGATGCAGAACATGATGGAGTTGATGATGCAGTCTTGTCAGCAACCACCCACTGGAAGGCAAACTTGGGCTGAGAAGGGCAGTTACCCCAGGAAGGGGAACCGACACACCTAACAGGTTCGGGTGTTCATGCCTAGGATTTGGTTCCTAATCCTAAGGCATCAGGTTTGATTGCTTGCACTTTTTATGTTATATTGATGTGCTTGTTATGCAATCTAGGAACTAGCTTGTTGTGCCCCCTGTTTCTCTTGAGAGAACTTTGCAGGTGGGGAAGACAAAAAAAGCAGGTCGAGCGACTATTTTTCTGTACTGACATCTTTGAGCATTTACAGGTGTGATCTTACCTTTGCATATGATGTCCTTTCCATATTGCATGTTTTGTTTGTTTTTAATAAAAAAAAAAAATTATTTTTTTGGGAGAATTTGCAGGATTTTCTTTCTTCTTGGCTTATTAGATATTGTATGTATCTTTACCTGATATCTCAATTCTGTGAGCATTAATTTACTTTGCTTAGATACATTTGAGAGTATATGATTATCTTGGCCAAGTTATTTTTCCTGGTTGTGCAAAAGTAGGATAGCTCCTTTCCTCATGCGATGAAAAAGTGCACTATCCGAGACTCCCTAAAGGTACATCATTCCTTCTCTGACTATTTGCTTCTAGAATTTCTAAATAAGAGAAGAGGTTTGTGATAAGATGGTCAAATTGACCACAGGCTAGTTGAAACTAGGATCTAAAAATTCTGGCATTTCCTCTAGCTTGCAGCACCATAAGAATTGAGCAGTTATTCGTATGAATTTTGTGCCTTAAAATTGTCTATTCACTGCTTCTGTACTGAATTTGCAATATACCTTGCCCTCTATGAGCAAGTAAAAATTTATCTTGTCTTTCATGGTACAAGTAAAACAATTCGGTGTTGTATCTCAGGGGGAGTGTATCAGATAAGGATGGCTAGGCCCTAGTAAAAGTAAGGTTTGATTTTTGGCCAATCTGTCACGGATTCTCTCTCTTCTTTAGGAAATCCGGTTGCTCTTGTCATGATTTTTTAAACCTGTGGGTTCAGTCTTCACACACACACACGCATTGCATGAGTTGAGTTGCCTATTTGAATTTTCTATGATCAGGAAAATTATTTGTGCTATTTGAAATCTCAACTCTCATTTATATCTCTGTTTAGTTTTTGAGATGATCTTTGATTGTGTTATCAATTGATTATACATGCGTGTTCTGACACTGACTTGAGGAAATTTGATCTCTGTAAATTTTCCTCAATTTTTCTGGTGTTTCAGTGTGGAGCGTCTGGACGGTCTACATTGACGTCCGGACTGGCTGGTGGTCCGAACGGCTCTCTCTTGGAGTCCGGACGAGGATGGAGCCCACATGTCTAGACAGGACCTGACGAAGTCCGGATGCGCGCTGTCATCATCGTCCGAACGGTCTCTTTATATCGTCCGGACGCGCGCGACCAGTCTGCTCCTTTTCGAGGCAGCGAGCGTCCCGACGTCATCAATCCACCGTCCGGACGGGGACCCCACAGAGGCTATAAAAACCCCTGCTCGCCACATTCACTCCCTACCCCATAAAATCATTGTTTTTGGCTGTTTGTGAGTTAAGTTGGCTTTAAGTTTTTGGCTGGTTACATATTCCTCTCATATTTCAGGTATTTTTCTAGTCTTTTTCTCTTCAGTTTTTTTTAAAAAAAAACTGTTAGAATGTTATTTATTTTTTTTGGAATATGAGATGCATATATCTGCCATGTTGAAATTTCTTGGACTTAGTTGTGATATTATTTTGTATTTATTTTTTCACAAGTCCTTTTTACTGCTGTTATTCTGCCAAATTTTTGTTATCTTAACAAGAATATTTTTGGAATATTTTTCTTTGGAAAATTCTTGTTGGATTTTTTTGCAGAATCATGTCTGCCGGCAGTCCACCCCACAGGGTCCATCAGAGACTTGTGGAAGATAGGGATGCAATTCAGGCCAAGATTATGGACTGCACTGTCATTGCTGAGTGGAACGTCCTTCAGGCTGACATCATGGTGCCACCGCTGGACAACATTCTTGCCATTATCCAAACATACAATTGGGGATATCTCCACAGCTGTGCTTGTGTGGTGTACACCAGACTGGTCAAGCTGTTCTACGCCAACATGGAGGTGGTGCAGAATGATGATCATGGAGTGGTGCTTCAGTCCTCCGTTGCAGGCCATCTCATCACTGTTGATCCTCAGGTCATCAGTCACATCATCCGAGTTCCAGTGCTTGAGATTTCGGCCAGCCCATACAATGAGGTGGTGCTTCCTCCATCCCTGGATGATCTCAGGGAATTCTTCTGTGCCGTTCCCCAAGGTGAGGAGCGCTCTACTGCCATCCGGATTGGTGCCTTGTCATCCTCCCACCGCATGCTGGCCAAGATCATTTAGTAGAACATCTGGACTGTTGCCCGGCGCAGTGATCTGATCCTGAAACGGGCCCAGCTTGTCTATGCAGTCCACCTTCGCTTGCCTTTCTGCCTGTGCAAGCACATTTTGGGGGTTATGTTAGAGGCCCGTGATGAGGGCACTGCTGGTCTTCCGTTTGGCTACCTCCTCACTCCGATGATGAGGTGCCCCCACCTGCTGCTATGCCAGTCGGCTTTCCAGATATGGCTTCATCCTCACATACTGTTCCGCCATCTGAGCCGGAGGTCAATTATGCTCAGATTATGGAGGCTCTTGCTGCACTTCAGGGAGGGATGAGCAGCATACAGGTGTCTATCCCCATGCAGCAGTCTATGTGTTCCATGCAGCAGTCCATCTCATCCATGCAGCTAGCTGTGCACTCCATCGACAGGCGCGTGGAGTAGAACCAGCTAGACCTTCAGGAGTGCCTGAAGTATCATCATCCTAGCGGCAGTGATGATGAGGATGATACAGACAGGATTTTACCCATGCCTGAGGATGTTTGATTCCCTCTTGTGTTTATTGACTTTTTATTGACTTTTTGTTATTTTGAGACAATTTTTGCTGTGTTAAAACATTTGGATATATATTACTCTGTTTCCCAGGTCCTTCTGAGACCGTTAGGGGAGTAATTTTTATTACTGTTGGCTATTCTATTACTCTGTTTTACCCTTTGTCCCTTTGTGACAAAAAGGGGGAGTAATTTTTATTTTCGACCGGGAATGTATTTCCAAACCGGTCAAGTGATTTTTGTCCCAGAATGGCCAAAGGGGGAGTTTGTTAATATTTTGGCCTCATTCTGTGTTTGGACAAAATCACTTAAGTGTAAAGATGCTGTAAATAGGGTTTCCACTATTCAGAGTCTGTAAGTCAGAAGAATTCAAGTTCCCTGTCAGCCGTTCGGACGATCGAGCCATCCCGTCCGGACGCCCATCTGTCCACTGTTTCATCTGTCCAGACGACGTGTCATCCCGTCCGGACGCTAGACAAACTAACATCATCCGTCCGGACGAAGTGTTCATCCCGTCTGGACCCCATACTGTATCAAGAAGTTTCTATGTCAGCTTGCATCCGTCCGGACGTTTCAGCAGCACGTCCGGACGCCTCCCAGTACTCGATCAGTTTCTGATTTCTTTCCAAGTTCCAAGAAAGGGAAGATCAATCAACCGTCCGGACGATGTGGTATCTCGTCTGGACGCACGTCTCCTTAAGGCAAGAATCACAATTCAAATATGACCGTCCGGACGTCTGACAGCTATGGTCTGGACGAGCGTGCATCAAAGAAGGAAATTGCCGATTCAACTTCAACCGTCCGAACGACTGCCTACCATGGTCCGGACGCGCGCATTACAGTTATGGAAATTTCATATTGAAGAATTGCCGTCCGGACACTCAAAAGCCTTATATGTAAATTACTTGCAGAGGACGTGCGACCGTCTGGACGATGTGCCATCCAGTCCGGACAATGCCCTTAAACAGGAAAGATTTCCCCACGAAAGTTTCGGAAAATCTTGTCGCACAGTTGTCCGTCCAGACAGCCCATGTCCACCGTCCGGACGGTGCCCAGGTATATTTTGCCTGATGCTCATTTGAGCCCCCGGCCTATAAATAGAGGCCCCTGGGCACTGAGAACTGCAAGAATTCAGTGTGAATTCCATTAGAGCTCAGAGAAGTCATCAATCCCTCTGAAGCCGTTTTACAAGCGTGCTGTGCTGCAAACCGAAGTCTATCTTAGAGGTCGGCTCTAATGTAAGGAGTTCCATTGAAGACCCCTTCAGGTAGGTGAACTTGGTTGGGAAACGTTCGTGTTGGGTTACACGTTAGAGATCAAGGTACGACCACTGCATCGGTACATGTGAGTGTTACTGTCTTGTATCTAGCTATGTCTTCTAAATAGTGGAATTCCTGGGTTTAGCTGCCCCGGAGTGGTTTTTCTCTTAACTGAGTTTCCACTTCGTCAACAAAAATCTGTGTGTCATTTACTTTCCGCTGTGCTTTAATTTTTGTTGACACTTATGCACACACTTTATTTTTAGAAGTCAATTCAATTTTTCACTAGGTGCATCATCCTCATCATCACTACTGTTAGGATAATGGTACTTGAGGCACTCCTTGAGGTCCAGCTGGTTCTGCTCCACACGCTTGTTGATGGAGTGCACTTCCAGCTGCATAGCGGTGATGGACTGCTGTATGGAGGACATAGAAACCTGCATAGTGCTCATCCCCCATTGAATGGCAGCTAAAGCTACCATGATCTAGGAATAGTTGACCTCTGGCTCAGATGGCGGGACGGTCTGAGAGGATGAAGCCATGTCCGGAAAACCAACAGGCATGACAGCAGGTATGGGCACCTCATCATCGGAGTCATCTCTCCGCAGCTATGCATTAGACTTCATCAAAGTCTGCTTGCTGATGGGCTGCTGAATCTTCATCTTAGGTTCTCCAGTAATATTGATGCCGGACTGAAGAATGATCTGAGTGAGTAGGCAACCAAAGGGGAGACCGGTATTGCCCTCATCACGGGCCTCCAAAATCATGCCCAAAATATGCTTGCACAGACAGAAAGGCAAGCGGAGGTGGATGGCATAAACGAATTGGGCCTTTTTCGGAATCAGGTCATTGCGCCTGATAACTGGCCAGAGATTATGCTGGACAATCTTGGCCAACATACGGTGGGAGGGGGATAAAGCGTCGATCCTGATGGTGGTGGCGCGCTCCTCACCCTGTGGAACAGCTTGAAAAAACTCCCGGAGATCATCCATGGAAGGAGGGAGTACAACTTCATTGTACGGGCTGCCAGATATCTCGAGGACAGGAACTCCGATGAAGCGACTGATGATCTGGGGATCAACAGTGATGATATGGCCGTCAACGATGGACTGAAGCACCAACCCGTGGTCATCGTCCTGCACCACCTCTAGGTTGGCATAAAAGAGTTTGACTAGCCTGGTGTACACCACACAGGCGCAGGTGTGAAGATATCCCCAATGGTATGTCTGGATAATGTTGTGGATGCTATCCAAAGGTGGCCCCATGATGTCAGAGCGGATCACATTCCGCTCGGCTATGACTGTGCGATCCATAGTTTTGGCTTGAAGTGCAACCCGATCTTCCACAGTCCTCTGGCAGACCCGGCGCTGTGGACTGCCTGCAGATATGATTCTACAAAAAGAAACCAACAAGATTTTGCCAAAAATAATGCAAAAAAAAAAATCTTGTTAGGTTACAACAAAAAATTGGGCAGAATAACAGCAGTAAAAATGACTATTTCAAAAATATAGACAGAAATTATCACATTGTAGTCCCAAAAAGTATCACCACAAATAATCCCAATATGGCATATATGTATCTCATAATCTCAAAAACATTCCTAAATAATCAACATTCTAACAGTTAAAAATAAACTGAAGAGAAAAAGACTAGAAGAATGCCTGGAATGTGAGATTAATGTACAAAAAGACAAGGAGGGATGAGATAAAGCCAAAAACACTCAAGAAATAACTCACAACAAGCCAAAAAGTGAGATTTTGGTGGGGTAGGGAGGATAAAACAACGACCAAGGGCCTTTTATAGAGTCTGTGGGGTCCCCGTCCTGACAGTGTATTAATGTCGTCCGGACGTGCGCTACCTCGGAAATGAGCGGACAGGTCACGCGCGTCCGGACGTCTATCCTGATCGTCCGGTTGTTTGGTGCCGTGCCCTTCCGGACGTAAACTGATCCCGTCCGGACGACTAAGCTCCATCCCTGTCCGGACGCCAAGAAGGACCGTCCGGATGCTCAACATTGAAACATCAGAAAATTGAGGAAAATTTACAGAAATCAATTTCTCAAGTCAGTTTCAGAACACGCATGTATAATCTACTGATAACTCAATCAGAGAGCATCTCAAAACTAGGCAGAGATATACAAGAGAGTTGAGAGTACAATCAACACAAATATTTTCCTGGACATAGACAACTCAACTCATGCAATGCGTGTGTGTGTGAAGACTTAACCCACAAGGTATGGCTTTCAATGACATGACAAATGGCAACTAGATTTTCTAGATAAGAGAGAAAATTAGTGAAAGATTAGTCAAAAGTCAAACCTTATAACTTATTAGGGCCTAGCCACCCTCATCTGATACACTCCCCCTGAGATGCAGCACCTAATTGTTTTACTTGTACTATGAAGGACAAAGTAAAAAAATTTACTTGCACGTAAAGGGCAAGGCATATAGTAAATTTTGCACATAAGCAGTGAATATACCATTTAAAGCACAGAATTCATATGATTAACTACTTAATTCTTATGGTGCTGCAATCTAAAGGGAATGCCAGAGTTTTTAGGTTCTAGGTTCAACTAGCATGTGGTCAATTTGGCCATCTTATCAAAGACCTCTTCTCTTATCCAAAATCTCTAGAAACACAAAGTCAGAGAAGGAAAGATGTACTTTTAAGGGAGTCTTGATAGTGCACATTTTCATCGCATGAGGAAAGAAGCTATCCTACTTTTGCATAAACAGGAAAACACTTGGCAGATATAATTATAAACTCTCAATTATATCTAAACAGAGTAGATTAATGCACACAGAATTGAGATATTAGGTGAAAACACATGCAATATCTGATATGCCAAGAAAGAGAAATCCTGCAAATTCTCCCCCCAATTTTTTTTTAATTATTTTAAAAAAAATGCAATATGGAATTAACCTCATATGCAAGGCAAGATCAAACCGGATGATGCCAATACAGAAAAACAGTCGCTCAACCTGCTTTTTCTGTCTTCCCCAATAAGTACCTGCAAAGATCTCTCACGAGACATAGGGGGCAAAACAAACTGGTTCCTAGATTGCATAGTAAGCACACAAATATAACAAGTAGAAGTGTAAGCAATCAAACCTAATGCTGTAGGATTAGGAACCAAATCCTAGGCATGAACACCTGAACCTACTAGGTGCTTCTGTTCCCCCTTGAAAAATGAAATTGACTTCTAAAAACAAAAGGCAAGTGTGTGCAACAGTGTGCAACAAAATATCACAATGCGGAATTAAAAGAGATAGATATTTTGTTGACGAAGTGGAAACTCAATTAAGAGAAAAATCACTCCGGGGCAGCAAAACCCAGGATTTCCGCTATTCAGAAGACAAAGCTAGATACAAAGCAGTAACACTCACACACCCCTGATGCAGTGGTCATACCTTGCTCTCTAACGTGTAACCCAACACGAACACTTCCCAACCAGGTCTCCTACCTGAAGGGGTCTTTAATGGAATCCTTTATCTTAGGGCTGTCCCCTAAGATAGACTTCAGTTGTAGCGCAGCAGCAGTAAACTTGCAATGGCTTGAGAGAGAATAAATCAGCTCCAAAAACTTCACAAAATGACTCTCTAAGCTCTGAAGGAATTCAATACCGAATTCTTGCAGTTCTCAATGCCCAGGGGCCTCTATTTATAGGCTGAGGGTTCAAATGGGTGACAGCAATAATATGTACAGACGCCGTCCGGACGGACAACTGTGCGACCAGAATTTCCGAGGTTTTCGCTGAAAATCTTTCCTGTTTGAGAGCCGCATCTGGATGGTGAGACACTGTCGTCCGAATGGTCGCATGTTCGCTACAAGTAATTTCCATACAGACCAAGGGGGATGGCCGTCCGGACGGTTGATCTTCAACACGTAATTTCCATATCTATCTTGTGCGTGTCCGGACCATGATAGGCAAGCGTCCAGATGGTTGAAGTTGAATACGCAATTTCCATATCAGGTGCACACGCGTCAGGACGATGGTAGACTGGAGTCCGGACGGTTGAATTTTAATTGCAATTCTTACCTTAAAGAGAAGCACGTCCGGATGGGAATCCTCGTCGTCCGGACGGTTGCATCAATCTTCCCATAACTGAACTTGGAAAGAATCTGAAGCTTGGTCGAATACTGAAAGGCGTCCGGACGGGTTGCTGAGACGTCCGGACGGATGCAAGCTGGAACAGAAGCTTCTCGATGCAGTGAAGGGTCCGGACGGAAATCTACGTCATCCAGACGAATGATGCTAGGTCTGTCTGTGCGTCCGAACGGATGGAACAATGGACAGATAAGCGTCCGGAAGGGATGGCACGATCGTCCAGACGGCTGACAGGGAACCAAATTTTTCTGACTGTGGGATCTTCTGAAACACTTATGAATAGCAGAATCCCTGTTAAACAGCATCTTTACATACAAGTGATTTTGTCCAAACGGAATGAGGCCAATCATAAACTAACAAACTCCCCCTTTGGCCATTCTGGGACAAAAATCACTTGACCGGTTTGGAAATACATTCCCGGTCGAAAAATAAAAATTACTCCCCCTTTTTGTCACAAAGGGACAAAGGGTAAAATTGAGTAATAAAAATTACAACACACTGCAATTAAAATTACTCCCCCTAACGGTCTCAGAAAGACCAGGGTCAACAGAGTAATATAAGTCAAAGAGTTTAACAAAACATAGTAAAATATAAGTCAAATGTCTCAAACAAAAAGACAACAATACAAAGTAAAACAAAAGGAACTCAACCATCCTCTGCCATAGGTGCAGTCCTAGGCGCATCCTCCTTATCAATACTATTGCAAGGATGATGATACTTGAGGCACTCCCTGAGATCCAGCTGATTCTGCTCCACCCGCTTGTTGATGGAGTACACCTCCTGCTGCATAGAGGTGATGGACTGCTGCATGGTGCTCATGCCTCCCTGAATGGCAGCTAAAGCCTCCATTATCTGTGAAAAGTTGATCTCCGACTCTGAAGGTGGGACTGTCTAGGAGGATGAAGCAATGTCTGGAAAGTCAACTTGCATGGCAGCAGGAATGGGCACCTCATCATCAGATTCGTCGCTCCGCAACTGCGCATTAGACTTCATCAAAGTCTGCTTGCTGATAGGCTGCTGAATCTTCATCTTCGGTTATCCAGTAATGTTGATGCCGGACTGAAGAATGATCTGAGTGAGCAGGCAGCCAAAGGGGAGACCGATATTACTCTCATCACGGGCCTCCAGCATAACGCTCATAATATGCTTGCATAGGCAGAAAGGGAAGCGGATGTGGATGGCATAAACGAACTGGGCCTTCTTCAGAATCAGGCCACTGCGCCTGACCACTGGCCATAGGTTATGCTGCACTATCTTGGCCAGCAAGTGATGAGAGGGAGACAATGCAACGATCCGGATGGTGGTAGCACGCTCTTCTCCCTGTGGGACTGCATGAAAGAACTCTAGGAGATCGTCCATAGAGGGAGGAAGCACCACCTCATTATAAGGACTGCTGGGCAGCTCAAGGACTGGTACGCCAATGAAGTGACTGATGATCTAGGGATCAACAGTGATGATGTGCCCGTCAACGGTGGACTGCAGTACCAACCCACACTCATCGTCCTGCGCCACCTCTAGGTTGGCATAGAAGAGTCTGACCAGCCTCGTGAGGACAATGCAGGCACAGGTGTAGAGGTATCCCCAGTGGTACGTCTGGATAGTCTCATAAATACTATCCAGCGGAGGCACCATGATGTCAGATTAGACCGCATTGCGCTCAGCAATGACTGTGTGATCCATGATTTTGGTTTGGAGTGCGCTCCTCTCTTCCTCAGTCCTCTGGCGGACCCTGCGCTGGGAACTGATTGCAGACATGATTTTGCACAAAGAAACCAACAAGATTTTGCCAAAAATAGTCCAAAAAGATTCTTGTTAGGTCATAAAAATTGGGCAGAGTGACAGCAGTACAAAGGACTATTTAAAAAATAGACAAAAATTATCACAATTATAGTCCCAAAAAGTATCACCACCAATAAACCCAACATGACAAATATATGCATCTCATAATCTCAAAAACATTCCTAAGAAATCAACATTCTAACAGTTAAAATAAACTGAAGAGAAAAGGACTTGAAGAGTACCTGGATTGTGAGATTAATGCAGAAAAAGACAAAGAGGGATGAGATAAAGCCAAAAGCACTCAAGAAATAACTCACTAAAAGCCAAAAAGTGAGATTGTGGTGGGGTAGGGAGGAGAAATAGCGACCAGGGGTATATATAGCCTTTGTGGGGTCCCCGTCTGGACGGTGTATTAATGCTGTCCGGACGCGCGTTGCCTCGAAAATAAGCAGGCTGGTCGCGCGCCTCCGGACGATTTATCCTTACCGTCCGGCCGTTGGTTGCCGCGCGCGTCCGGACGTAACCTGATCCCTGTCCGGACGACTAAGCTCCGCCCATTCGAACTCCAAAAAAAATATCATCCAGACAACGAAAATGCACTCGTCCGGACGCTTCACACTGAAAAACTGAGGAAAATTTACAGAAATCAATTTTTCTCAAGTCAATTTTAGAACACGCATGTATAATCCACTGATAACACAATCAGAGAGCATCTCAAAACTAAGCAGAGATATAAAAGAGAGTTGAGATTTTAATCAGCACAAATATTTTTCCTGGACATAGAAAATATCAAATAGACAGCTCAACTCATGCAATGCGTGTGTGTGTGAAGACTTAACCCGCAAGGTATGACAATCATAGATATGACAAAGAGCAACCAGATTTTCTAGACAAGAGAGAAAATCAATGCAAGATTAGTGAAAAGTCAAACCTTATAACTTACTAGGGCCTAGCCACCCTCATCTGATACACTCCCCCGGAGATGCAGCACCTAATTGTTTTACTTGTACTATGAAGGACAAAGTAAATGTTTTACTTGCACATAGAAGGCAAGGCTTAATTAAAGCACAGAATTCAGCACATAAGCAGTGAATAATTAAAGCACAGAATTCATATGATTTACTGCTTGAAACTTATGATGCTGCAATCTAGAGGGAATGCTAGAGTTTTTAGGTTCTAGGTTTAACCAGCATGTGGTCAATTTGGCCATCTTATCAAAGACCTCTTCTCTTATCCAAAATTTCTAGCAACACAATGTATCAGGAGAAAATACATGCAATTAACTGTTATGCCAAGAGAAAAGAAAAATCTTGCAAATTCTCCCCAAATTTTTTTTTTTATATTATTAAAAAAATGCAATATGGAAAAACATCATATGCAAGGCAAGATCAAACCTGATGATGCCAATACATAAAAGCAGTCGCTCGACCTACTTTTTCTGTCTTCCCCAAAAAGTACCTGCAAAATTCTCTCAAGAGAAACAGAGGGCAAAACATAGCTGGTTCCTAGATTGCATACAAAATATAACAAGCAAGATAAGCAATCAAACTTGATGCCGTAGGATTAGGAACCAAATCCTAGGCATGAACACCCGAACCTGCTAGGTGCGTCTGTTCCCCCTCATAGGGTGACTGTCCTTCTTAACCCAAGCTTGCCTTCCTGTAGGTGGTTGCTGGCAGGACTGCATCATCCACTCCATCATACTCTACATCCATATAGGTGGCTCACTAAGGAACTGTTCTTCTTTCACCTTCTGAGGCCTCATAAATTGCTTGGATTTGTTCTTGGAGTTGCCACTGTGATTGGCAGGTACAAGTCATTGTTGAGGCCGCTGATGCTGGGATGCCTGGTATCGTGGTCCATGAGACCAAGGAGCTTGATATCTTAGTGTTGGGGCCTGATATCATGGAGTCTGGAACTGGGTCGCAGGTCTAGTGCCATGATCAGCTTATCGGGGCACTTCTTTCTTGGCCTTGGCTTTCTGAACTTTTAGGAGGGAGCACTGAGGACGAACATGCCCACTTAGACCGCAGTGATGGCATATGGGAGGTCTTCTGATGGAATGAGTCTTCTGATGGAATGAGGCTTCTGAGTGCCTGGAACATCATCATTGACCTTGTCCTTCCCTTTATCTTCAACAGTAGGAGGAGGCTCTGGGACTGTAGGTTTCACAAATACAGTCTTTGAAGTAGAGGGAGCATCAGAAGAGAGAGCTATATACCCGAGACCAGTCTTGTCAGTTGGGCTCTTCTGGATGGACAGCACACGAGTCAGCTTCTCATCGGTGACTTTTTCTAGCTGGAGTTGTGTCTCTAGTAGCTTTTCCTCGAGCTCTTGTATTCTGAGCAGCAATGAACTCTTCTCAGTTTGCAGACTGTTCAGATCATAGAGGTGTTGTTTAGGACCTTCCCTCAGCTTCTCATACTCTATATAAAGTGTCTTGTAAGCCTCCTTGAGCTCTTCCCCATTATCACTATGCTCCGAATAATAAGAGTCTTCTTCTTCAACGTGTGGGGCTATAAAGGCTAGAAAATTTTCAGACTCTGGAGCTTCTTCTTCTGACTCATCACTGAGAGTCACATTGTATGCCTTCCCCTTGCCCTTCTTAAGATTCCCGCAATCGGCTCGTATATGCCCAAAACCTGAGCATTCAAAGCATATGGGCCCTCTGGGATCCTTCTTTTCTTCTTCCTCTATTTCAGCTTCTCTAGGAGCTTTCTTCACTTTTTCAGAAAACTTTTTTTTGAATCGGTCGTCTGTCATAAGTCTTTTGAAATTCTTGGCTAACATAGCAACAACTTTTTCATCCTCCTCAGAGTCATCTTCAGATGAAACTTCTACCTTCTTCTTGGAAGCTTTCAGGGCAATGGTCTTCAACTTCTTGACCGGGGGCAGAGACAGCTCATATGTTTGAAGAGATCCCACCAACTCTTCAATCTTCATTTCTTCTAGATCCTGGCTTTCTTCAATGGTGGTCACCTTGATCCTGAAACGCTCAGGCAAAGATCTCAGAATTTTTTGGATGAGTTTTACATCCGAGATAGGCTTCCCTAGACTCACCATGGAGTTTCTCAGGTCACTCATCTTGGAGTAAAACTCTCCAAACGTCTCATCTTCCAACATCTTAATTTCTTCAAATTTTGAAATCAACATTTGAAGTTTGGCAGATTTTACAAGTTCCGTGCCTTCACATGTTGTTTCCAAAATTTGCCATGCTTCTTTGGCTGATTCGCAATTTGAAATTTTTGCGAATTCTGATGGAGAAAGTGCTTGGCACAGAGCATGGAGGGCTTAATCATTTGAAAGACGTGCGTTTTTATGAGGGACTAGTTCGAGTGTTGCATCCTCTGGTTTGTTCCAACCAGTTTCAACAATACTACAACAGTCAATAGATTTCAGAAAGAAACGCATACGTGCCTTCCAATAGCCATAGTTCGTACCATCAAAGACAGGAACAGAATTAAGAGTTTAAGACATTATAATAAATAAAAGTCAAAAAGAATAACACTCAAGAAATTAATCTTCTCAGAGTGTACCAAGCTCTGATACCAATTGAAAAATGAAATTGACTTCTAAAAATAAAAGGCAAGTGTGTGCAATACTGTGCAACAAAATATCACAATGCGGAATTAAAAGAGATAGATATTTTGTTGACGAAGTGGAAACTCAATTAAGAGAAAAATCACTCTGGGGCAGCCAAACCCAGGATTTCCACTATTCAGAAGACAAAGCTAGATACAAAGCAGTAACACTCACACACCCCTGATGCAGTGGTCGTACCTTGCTTTCTGACGTGTAACCCAACAAGAACGCTTCCCAACCAGGTCTCCTACCTGAAAGGGTCTTCAATGGAATCCTTTATCTTAGGGCCGTCCCCTAAGATAGACTTCAGTTGTAGCGCAACAACAGCACACTTGCAATAGCTTGAGAGAGAATAAATCAGCTCCAAAAACTTTACAAAATGACTCTCTAAGCTCTGAAGGAATTCAATACCAAATTCTTGCAGTTTTCAATGCCCAGGGGCCTCTATTTATAGGTTGAGGGTTCAAATGGGCGACTGCAGTAATATGTATGGACGCTGTCCGGACGGACAACTGTGCGACCAGAATTTTCAAGATTTTTGCTGAAAATCTTTCCTGTTTGAGAGCCACGTCCGGACGGTGAGACACTGTCGTCCGGACGGTCGCATGTCCGCTGCAAGTAATTTCCATATAAGGCTTTCGCGCGTCCGGACTAAGGGGGATGAACGTCCGAACGGCTAAACTTCAACACACAATTTCCATATCGGTTATGCATGCGTCCGAACCATGAGAGGCAGACGTTCGGACAGTTGAAGTCGAATCGGTAATTTCCTTAATAGATGAGCGCGCGTCGGGACCAATGCTAACTGATGTCCGGATGGTGGTATTTGAATTGCGATTCTTGCCTTATTTATGAGCGCTTCCGAACGGGAAACCACATCGTCCAGACAGTGTATCAATCTTCCCTTATTCTGAACTTGGAAAGAATCTGAAGCTGATCGATCACTGATGGACGTCCGGACGGGCTGCTGAGATGTCCAGACAGATGCAAGCTGGAACAGAAGCTTTTCGATACAGTGAAGGGTCTGGACGGAAAAATACGTTGTCCGGACAGATGATGCTTGTCTGTCTGGCGTCCGGACAGGATAACACATCGTCCGGACGGCTGACAGGGAATCTGAAATCTTCTATCTTTTTCGCAGTGCAGAGTCTTCTAAAAATGCTCTGAAAAGTGGAATCCCTATTTACATCTTTACACATAAGTGATTTTGTCCAAACAGAATGAGGCCAAAATACTAACAAACTCCCCATTTGGCCATTCTAGGATAAAAAATCACTTGACCGGTTTGGAATTACATTCCCGGTCCAAAAATAAAAATTACTCCCCCTTTTTGTCACAAAGGGACAAACGGTAAACCAAAGTAATAAGAAGCCAACTGTAATAAAAATTAATCCCCCTAACGGTCGCAGAAGGACTCGGGTAAACAGAGTAATATTAGTTTAAGTGTTTAACAAAAGAACAGAAAATAACAAAAAGACTCAATAAAACAGAGGGAAATAAAATCAAACATCCTCTGGCATGGGTACAGTCCGAGCTGCATCATCCTCATCATCACTGCTGTCAGGGTAATGGACTCGAAGGCACTCCTGAAGGTCCAAATGGGTCTGCTACACCCGCTTGTTGATAGCCCGTACCTCTAGCTGCAAGGAGGAGATAGACTGTTGCATGGTGGTCATCCCTCCTTGAATGGCGGCTAAAGCCTCCATGATCTGAGAATAATTTGCCTCTGGTTCAGATGGTGGGACGGTATGAGAGGATGAAGCCACGTCTGGAAAAGCAACAGGCATAGCAGCAGGCATGTCATCATCAGAATCATCTCGTCGCAGCTGCGCATTCGACTTCATCAATGTCTGTTTGCTGAGGGGCTGCTGGACCTTTACCTTAGGCTCGCCATTAACATTGATTCCCGACTGAAGGATGATCTGAGTGATTAGGCAGCCTAAGGGGAGACCGGTATTGTTCTCATCACGAGCCTCCAGCATGACACCCAGAATATGCTTGCAAAGACAAAAGGGCAAGCAAAGGTGAATAGCATAAACAAATTGGGCCTTCTTCAGTATCAGATCACTGCGCCTGGCAACTGGCCATAGATTGTGCTGAACAATTTTAGCCAACATACGATGAGACGGAGCTAGTGCACCATTCCTGATGGTAGTAGAGCACTCCTCACCCTATGGAACTGCATGGAAGAACTCTCGGAGATCGTCCATAAAGGGAGGAAGCAGCACCTCATTGTAAGGACTAGCAAGCAGATCAAGGACAGGTACTCCGATGAACTGACTGATGATCTAGGGATCAACAGTGATGATGTAGCCGTCAATAGTGGACTGTAGTACCATCCCACGCTCATCATCTTAAGCCACCTCAAGGTTAGCATAGAAGAGTCTGACTAGCCTGGTGAGGACGATGCAGGCACAAGTATAGAGATACCCCCAATGATAGGTCTGGATAGTCTCATAGATGCTATCCAACGGAGGCACCATGATATCGGCACGGACCACATTCCACTCAACGATGACATTCCGGTCCATAATTTTGGCTTGGAACGCACTCTGCTCTTCCACTGTTCTCTGGCGGACCCGGCGCTGGGAGCTGATGGCAGACATGATTCTGTAAAAGAACCAACAAGAATTTTTGCCAAAAATAATCCACAAAAAAATATTCTTGTTAGGGTAACAAAAATTTGGCAGAATAACAGCAGTAAAAAGGACTTTTGTAAAAATAAAGACAGAGAATATCACAATTAAGTCCAAAGAATTTCAGCATGGCAGATATATGCAACCCAAAAACATTCAAAAAAAAAATTCTAACAGTTGCAAAATAAACTTGAAAGGAATAAGACAAGAAAAATACCTGGAATGTGAGAGGAATATGCAAAAAGACAACCAAAAACTCAAAAAAAGCTTACTCACAATCAGCCAAAAGAAGATTTGTGGGGTATGATGGAGAGAGCGGCGAGCAGGGGGGTTTTATAGCCTCTGTGGGGTCCCGTCCGGACGGTGTTTTGATTATGTACGGATGCGCGCTGCCTCGGAAAGGAGCAGACTGGTCGCAGGCGTCCGGACGATTTAAAGTAACCGTCCACCCGATGAAGCTCGCGCGCGTTCGGACGTAAGGCAAATATCGTCCGAACGACAAATCTCCAAGCTGGTCCGGACTCCAAAAAGGTAACGTCCGAACCACTGAACTCTACCCGTTCAGACACCAAGAGAGACCGTCCGAACGCTCCACACTGAAACACCAGAAAAAAAACTGAGGAAAATTTTACAGAGATCAAATTTTCTCAAGTCAGTGTCAGAACATGCATGTATAATCAACTGATAACACAATCAGAGAACATCTCTAAACTAAACAGAGATATAAAAGAGAGTTGAGAGTTCAATTAGCATGAATATTTTTTCTGGTCATAGAAAATTCAAATAGACAACTCAACTCACGCAAGCCATGTGTGTGTGTGAAGACTCTTTTCCCACAAGGTATGACTTTCGATGACATGACATAGAGCAACTAGATTTTCTAGACAGGAGAGAAAATTAGTGACAGATTATCCAAAAGTCAAACCTTATAACTTGCTAGGGCCTAGCCACCCTCATCTGATACACTCCCCCTAAGATTTAGCACCTTAATGTTTTACATGTACCATGTAGGACAAGATAAAAAATTTTACTTGCACATAGGGGGCAAGATAATTTTTTTTTTTTTTTTTTTAGCACATAAGCAGTGATTATCAATTTAAAGCAAAAAACTTTTTATGCCTTACTGCTTGATTCTTATGGTGCTGCAAACTGTAGGGAGTGCCAGAGTTTTTAGGTTCTAGGTTCAACTAGCATGAGGTCAATTTGGTCATCTTATCAAAGACTTCTTCTCTTATCCAAAATTTCTAAAAGCAAAAGGTCAGAGAAGGAAAGATGTACCTTTAGGGGAGCCCGGGATAGTGCACTTTTTCATCACGTGAGGAAAGAAGCTATCCTACTTTTGCATAAACAGGAAAAACAGTTGGCTAATATAGTCATAAACTTTCAATTATATCTAAGCAGAGTAGATTAATGCTTACAGAATTGAGATATCAGGTGAAAATACATACATTATCTAATCAGCCAAGAGAAAAAGAAATCCTACAATTTCTCCCAAATATTTTTTTTTTTTTTATTTGTTTTAGGGATAATTACACTTAACCCCCCTAATTTATCCACGGTGTGGCGATTTACCCCCCAATGTACCAAAATTGGTACATGACCCCCCTGAACTTGCCAACGTGTGGCAAAATCAACCTTCCATCCAATCCACTGTTCGTTTGGACGGAAAATCGGTCACGTGCAAGTCACGTGACCGTTTAAGACAGAGACCCTCCCCAAGTCATGTGACTTGCACGTAACCGACTTTCCGTCCAAACGAACGGTCGATTGGACGAAAGGTTGATTTTGCCACACGTTGGCAAGTTCGGGGGGGTCATGTACCAATTTTGGTACATTGGGGGGTAAATCACCACACCGTGGATAAATCAGGGCGGTTAAGTGTAATTATCCCTTTATTTTATTTAAAAACAATGCAATATGGAAATGACATCATATGCAAAGGCAAAATCAAACCTGTGTACGCTCAATGATGCCAATACAGAAAAACAGTCGCTCGACCTGCTTTTTCTATCTTCCCCAAAAAGTACCTGCACAGTTCTCTCAAGAGACATAAGGGGCAAACACAACTGGTTCCTAGATTGCATATAACAATATGTCAAGTAAAATAACCAATCAAACCTGATGCCATAGGATTAGGAACCAAATCCTAGGCATGAACACCCGATCTTGCTAGGTGCGTTTGTTCCCCCTCATGGGGTGACGATCCTTCTTGATCCAAGCCTGCCTGCCTTCCTGTGGGTGGTTGCTGGTATGACGTCATCATCCACTCCATCATATTCTGCATCCAGATAGGTGGCTCATTGTTGTGTTGATCAGCTTCCACCTTCTGTGACCTTCTAAGGTGCTTGGCCGTTGCGAACCGCTGCTGAGGCCGCTGATGTTGAGATGCCTGGACCCAAGGTGTATGAGACCAAGGTGCTTGATATTGATGCCTTGGTGCTTGTCTCCATGGTGCTTGATTAGGTGCCTGATGCCATGGATTCTGATGTTGGGCCGTAGGTCTAGTGCCATAATGAGCTTATCTGGACACTTCTTTCTTGGCTTTGGCCTTTTGTGCTTTCAGGAGGGAGCACTGAGGACGAACATGCCCACTTAAACCGCAGTGGTGGCATATAGGAGGTCTTCTGATGGAATGAGGCTCCTGAGTGCTTGGAACATCATCGTTGACCTTGTCCTTCCCTTTATCTTCAACAGTGGGAGGAGGCTCTGAGACTGTAGGCTTCACAAACACAGTCTTTGAGGAAGATGGAGCATCAGAAGAGGAAGCTACATACCCGAGACCAGTCTTGTCAGTTGGGCTTTTCTGGATGGACAACATACGAGTCAGCTTTTCATCGGTGACTCTCTCTAGCTGGAGCTGTGTCTCTAGTAGCTTTTCCTCAAGCTCTTGTATTCTAAGCAGCAATGAACTCTTCTCAGTTTGCAAATTGTTTAGATCATAGAGGTGCTGCTTACGACCTTCCCTCATCTTCTCATACTCTAAGTAGAGTGTCTCGTAGGCTTCCTTGAGCTCTTCTCCATTATCACTGTGCTCTGAGTAATAAGAGTCCTCTTCTTCAACGAACGGAGCCACAAAGGCTAGAAATTTCTCGGACTCTGGAGCTTCTTCTTCTGACTCATCACTGAGAGTCACATTATAAGCCTTCCCCTTGCCCTTCTTAAGATTCCCGCAATCGGCCCGGATATGCCCAAAGCCTGAGCATTCAAAACATCGGGGTCCTCTAAGATCTTTCTTGTCTTCTTCCTCAGGTTTAGCTTCTCTGGGAGGTTTCTTTACTCTTTCAGAAAACTTCTTCTTGAACCGATCATCTTTCATCAGTATTCTGAAATTCTTGGCTAACATAGCCACAGCTTTTTCTTCATCCTCAAAGTCATCTTCAGATGAGGCTTCTACCTTCTTCTTGGATGCCTTTACGGCTATGGTCTTCAACTTCTTGACCGGGGGCAGAGACAGCTCATATGTTTGAAGAGATCCCACCAACTCTTCAATCTTCATCTTCTCAAGATCCTTGCTTTCCTCAATAGTGGTCACCTTGATCCTGAAACGCTCAGGCAAAGATCTTAAAATCTTTCGGATGAGTTTTACATCCGAGATAGGTTTCCTAAGACTCACCATGGAGTTTCTCAGGCCACTCATCTTGGAGTAAAACTCTCCAAAGGTCTCTTCTTCCAACATCTTAATTTCTTCAAATCTCAAAATCAACACTTGAAGTTTGGCAGATTTAACAAGTTTCGTGCCTTCATATGTTGTTTCCAAGATTTGCCATGCTTCTTGGGCTGATTCGTAATTTGAGATTTTTGCGAATTCAGATGGAGAAAGTGCCTGGCACAGAGCATGGAGGGCTTTATCATTTGAAAGGCGTGCGTTCTTCTGAGGGACTAGTTCAAATGTTGTTTCCTCTGGTTTAGTCTAACCAGTTTCAACAATACTCCAACAGTCAATAGATTTTAGAAAGAAACGCATACGTGCCTTCCAATAGCCGTAGTTCGTACCATCAAAGGCAGGAACATAATTAAGAGTTTGAGACATTATAATCAAAAGAAGTCAAAAATAAATAACACTCAAGAAATTAATCTTCTCAGAGTGTACCAAGCTCTGATACCAATTGAAAATTGAAATTGACTTCTAAAAATAAAGTGTGTGCACAAGTGTCAACAAAAAATTAAGCACAGCGGAAAATAAATAACACAAGAATTTTTGTTAACGAAGTGGAAACTCAAGATGAGAAAATTCACTCCGGGGCAGCTAAACCCAGGATATCCACTATTCAGAAGACAAAGCTAGATACAAAGTAGTAACACTCACATACCCTTGATGCAGTGGTCATACCTTGCTCTCTGACGTGTAACCCAAGACGAACGCTTCCCAACCAAGTCTTCTACCTAAAGGGGTCTTCAATGGAATCCATTACCTTAGGGCCAACCCCTAAGATAGACTTCAGATGTAGCGCAACACACTTGTAACGGCTTCAAAGGGATCTTGAACTTCTCTGAGCTCTTGTGGAATTCAATACCGAATTCTTGTAATTCTCAATGCCTAGGGGCCTCTATTTATAGGCTGAGGTGCAGAATGGGCGACTGTAGTAATATGTATGGACGCCGTCCAGACGGTGAACCTAGGTCGTTCGGACGGACAACAGTGCGACAGGATTTTTTGAAAATTTCGCTGAAAATCTGTCCTATTTAAGAGCCGCGTCCGGACGGTGAGACACTGACGTCCGGACGGTCGCATGTCCGCTGCAAGTAACTTCCATATAAGGCTTTTGCACATCCGGACGAAGGGGGATGAACGTCCGGACGACTGAACTTCAACACGCAATTTCCATATCTGCTATGCGCGCGTCCGGACCATGAGAGGCAGACGTCCGGACGGTTGAAGTCGAATCGGCAATTTCCTTAATAGATGAGCACGCGTCCAAACCAATGTTGACTGACGTCCGGACGGTGGTATTTGAATTGCGATTCTTGCCTTATTTATAAGCGCGTCCGGACGGGAAACCACATTGTCCGGACGATGTATCAATCTTCCTTTATTCTAAACTTGGAAAGAATCTGAAGCTGATCGATCATTGATGGACGTCCGAACGGGCTGCTGAGATGTCCGGACAGATGCAGGCTGGAACAGAAGCTTCTTGATATAGTGAAGGGTTCGGACGAAAAAATATGTCGTCTGGACAGGATAACAAGTCGTCCGGACGGATTAAGCAGTGGACAGATTGACGTACGGACGAGATGACACGTCGTCCAGACAGCTGACAGGGAATCTGAAATCTTCTATCTTTTTCGCAGTGCAGAGTCTTCTGAAAATGCTCTGAAAAGTGGAATCCCTGTTTACAACATCTTTACACATAAGTGATTTTGTCCAAACAGAATGAGGCCAAAATACTAACAGCCACAAAGGCTAGAAATTTCTCGAACTCTGGAGATTCTTCTTATGACTCGTCACTCAGAGTCACATTGTAAGCTTTCCCCTTGCCCTTTTTGAGATTCCCGCAATCGACTCGGATATGCCCAAAACCTAAGCATTCAAAATATCTGGGCTCTCTGGGATCCTTCTTTTCTTCTTCCTCAGGTTCAGCTTCTCTGGGAGCTTTCTTCACCTTTTTAGAAAACTTCTTTTTAAAACGATCATCTCTCATTAGTCTTCTGAAATTCTTGGCTAACATAGCCACAGCTTTTTCTTCCTCCTCAGAGTCATCTTCAAATGAAGCTTCTACCTTTTTCTTGGAAGCCATGAGGGCAATGGTCTTCAACTTCTTGACCGGGGGCAGAGACAGCTCATATGTTTGAAGAGATCCCACCAGCTCTTCAATCTTCATCTCTTCAAGATCCTTGCTTTCCTTAATTGCCGTTACCTTGATCCTGAAACGTTTGGGCAAAGATATGAGAATTTTTCGGATGAGTTTTACATCCGAGATAGGCTTCCCAAGACTCACCATGGAGTTTCTCAGGTCACTCATCTTGGAGTAAAACTCTCCAAACGTCTCATCTTCCAACATCTTAATTTCTTCAAATTTTGAAATCAACATTTGAAGTTTGGCAGATTTTACAAGTTTCGTTCCTTCATATGTTGTTTCCAAAATTCGCCATGCTTCTTTGGCTGATTCGCAATTTGAAATTTTTGTGAATTCCGATGGAGAAAGTGCTTGGCACAGAGCATGGAGGGCTTTATCATTTGAAAGACGAGCATTCTTCTGAGGGACTAGTTCGAGTGTTGCATCATCTGGTTTAGTCCAACCAGTTTCAACAATACTCCAACAGTCAATAGATTTTAGAAAGAACCGCATACGTGCCTTCCAATAGCCATAGTTCGTACCATCAAAGGCAGGAACAGAATTAAGAGTTTGAGACATTTTAACAGAAATAAGTCAAAATAATAACACTCAATAAATAAATCTTCTCAGAGTGTACCAAGCTCTTATACCAATTGAAAAATGAAATTGACTTCTAAAATAAACAGGCAAGTGTGTGCTTAAAGTGTTAATAAAAATAACAATTCAGAAAATAAACAACACAAGAATTTTTGTTAACGAAGTGGAAACTCAAGATGAGAAAATCCACTCCAGGGCAGCCAAACCCAGGATATCCACTATTCAGAAGACAAAGCTAGATACAAAGTAGTAACACTCACATACCCCTGATGCAGTGGTCGTACCTTGCTCTCTAATGTGTAACCCAACAAGAACGCTTCCCAACTAGGTCTTCTACCTGAAGGGGTCTTCAATGGAATCATTTACCTTTGGGCCGACCCCTAAGATAGACTTCATTTTACAGCTCAGCAACATCACAACACAATGGCTATAGAGAGAACAGATTAGCTCCAATAATCTCACAAAATACTCTCTAAGCTCTGGAGGAATTCAATACCGAATTCTTGCAGTTCTCAATGCCCAGGGGCCTCTATTTATAGGTTGAGGTTCAAATGGGTGACTGCAGTGAAATATATGGGTGCTGTCCGAATGGTGGACATGGGCCGTCCGGACGGACAACTGTGCGACCAGAATTTTTGAGATTTTCGCTGAAAATATTTCCTGTTTGAGAGCCGCGTCCGGACGGTGAGGCATTGTCGTCCGGACGGTCGCACATCCGCTGCAAGTAATTTCCATATAAGGCTTCGCGCGTCCGGACCAAGGGGGATGGCCGTCCGGACTGTTAATCTTCAACACGCAATTTCCAAATCAGATGAGAGCGCGTCTGGACCATGATAGGCAGGCGTCCGGACGGTTGAAGTTGAATACGCAATTTCCTTATCAGATGCACGCGCGTCCGGACCATGCTGACAGATGTCTGGACGGTTGTATTTGAATTGTGATTTTTGCCTTAAGGAAAAGCGCATCCGGACGGGAATCCACATCGTTCGGACGGTTGCAGCAATCTTCCCTTATTTGAACTTGGAAAGAATCTGAAGCTGATCAATCACTGGACGTCATTCGAATGGGCTGCTGAGTTGTCCAGATGGATGCAAGCTGGCACAGAAGCTTCTCGATACAGTGAAGAGTTCGGACAGAAATTCACGTCGTCCGGATGAATGATGCTTGATCTGTCTGGCGTCCGGAAGGTATGGCACTTCGTCCAGACGAATGGAACAGTGGAAAGATGAGTGTCCGGACAGGATGACACGTCGTCCGGACGGCTGACAGGGAACCGATTCTTCTGACTTGTAACCAGTGCAGAATCTCTGAAATACTTCTGAATAGTGGACTCCCTATGAAGAGCATCTTTACATACAAGTGATTTTGTCCTACACAGAATGAAGCCAATCACAAACTAACAGTTAGCTACGCCGTTCGAACACCTCAACAAACGGCACATTCTGCTTCACCACTAGAACATTCCGTTCGAACAAAGAGAACTAACTGTTCGAAAGCCCATGTGGTATAAGGAAATTTTCCTGATTTCTAAGGCTTTTACCACTAACCAAGTGCTTAAAATTAATTACTAAATACCGCAATTTAGTTATTGGGCGTTTTACAAGTACTTTTTCTTTCATTAGCACTTCTTGCCCAATCTGCATCTTAGTATCCAGCTAGATTCATATTAGTGTCTCTCGAGTATCAAATACCATGATTCATAGTACCATTCACATATCTAATAATCTGTTTCACAGCTGTTAAGAGTAATTCTTTGGGTTGGCCTGAAATCGAGCACAAACTGTTGTTGCCATTCATAATAATAATGAATAATATGGAATCGAAAAGAGAAAGAGCAAGAGAAAATTGGAACACAAATTTACGTAGTTCGGCAATGTGCCTACGTCCACAAAAGTGCGGCTATATTTCAATGTATAATTTACGGTTACAGCATAACATATTTATAAGTAAACCCTAATGCTCCACCAACTGGCCACTATACTAGTATTCTTGTATTACTCTCTATGCCCAAGAGAATATGAAAAACTACTACACCTCTACTAATGCTTTAAATGTTGTTAAAAAAACCTTTTGTTAAGAGTGACAAAACTATTATCAAAGCTAGTCATCCTCCTTTGGACAACCTTCTTATTGAATGTAAAGGTGTCCTTGTTAAAGCCTCCCCTTTTAAGACTACTAAAGATGATCTTGCATATCCTGTTTATTCAGAAACTAAAAAAATTATTGAACAAAATAATTTTGTTAACCAATCTCTCCATACTATTGGTCAACAATTGGACCGTATAGAAGAAAACATTGATGCTCATGTTTCTATTAAAACATCTGAAAACCAATCATTTCTTTACCTGAAGAAACAAAAGGACTTGGTTTGAAAACGAACAACCAACAAGCAATTGATAAAATTGATAAAATGCTTTCTGAAGTAAAACTTAAAATTGATCTCTCAAGAAGTGCCTGTGCCATAAAATGTGGCAAAGAAGTTTCTAATGAATCTGATTCTAAATCTTCCAACTCTTTTATAGATTCTGACATTAAAATTCTTGAAGAAAATTTTGGAAAAATTGATTTTTCACCAAAGCTCCGAAGAATTTTTGAAAAAACCAAACCTGTTGACCTCACAAAAAATTGGTATTCTAAACCTACTCCTCCTAATTTATAGTTTGAAGAAATATTTTTTCAATCCCAATTCTCCGTTTCTGCTAATAAATTGTATGAATGGAATATTGATGGTTTATTTGAACAAGAAATTCTTATTAAAATGAATCATATGTCCATGGTAGCAAACGCTTATGTCACTAATCATAATCTAAGCCACCCAAAAATTGTTGATATGTTGGCTACTGGATTCTTTGGTACCCTTTGGCGTTGGTGGGATAAACACCTTACTGAAGATTCCAGAGCAACAGTTAGACAAGCTATTAAGAAAGATGATGAAAGCTTACCTATCTTTGATGAACAACATCGCATAGGTATACTTGATGGTGTTAATACTTTAATCTATACTATTATTAAACATTTTGTGGGAACTCTTTCCAATATTACTGCTTGTAATTCTGATTATTTGAATAATCTACGTTGCCCTACTATATCTGATTATAAATGGTATCAAGATGTTTCATTTCTCGCATGATGGTTAGATGTAATAGTTGGAAACCATATTGGAAAGAAAAATTTATTGATGGATTATCTTCATTATTTGCTCACAAAGTAAAAGATGAATTTGTTAATTCTCATACTAGAATAATTGATTATGAAAACTTAACCTATGGTGATTTATTTTCTACAATAAAAAAAACTCCGTATAAAATGTGTATTGATAAAAAAATGATAAGGCAACAACTAAAAAAGCTAAATATGAAATGGGTAATTTCTGTGAACAATTTGGTTTACCTCCCATTGCTCCATCTTGGAGAACAAAGAAGAAACCTGATAAATTTCTTAGAAAAAAACCTGCTCCATATTATACTAAGAAAAGAAAATTTAATATGTCTATTGAAAAAACTTCTCATAAAAAACCAAAACAGAAAATACTACTAATTTTGCTAAAGGAAAATATTTCAATTGTGGCAAAATTGGGCATTTTACTGATAAATGTCCCAAACCGCCTAGTAAATTGAAAACAAAATCAATACGTTAAAGATTGATGACAGTGAAAAAAAGAAGAAGATCTTATTAGGATTTTACAATCTAGAGTGTAACACCCTCATGTTTGTACTTAGGAATTTGACCAAGGTCTTGAGCCTAAACTTAGGAATCATGTCATTAGTCCTAGTAAACTTAATAAAGATTGGATCAAGCCCTCTAAAGGAAATAATGGAAAATACTTGATTTCATAAATTAAGGATTAATTTATAAAATATGCCATATAGAACAATATGAAATAAAACCTTGTGATTTTAATGTACCATGACTTATTTTAATTATGTACATTAACTATCTTCAAATTATGTTTAATTATAGATGATCCTTATTAATTAACTGGTATTGAAATCACAAATCACTCCATGCATAAGACCACCTAGGTAAAAAGAAAAGTGACCTTTACATGGAATGGACTAGTTAATAGGAGCAATTTTTCTTCATTTGGAAGAACAAGGCTCCTTTTTTACTTGCCCAAAATAAGGAAGATTATTTCTTGCCCCCCAATTCCCCATCTACACGTCCATCTCCCTCCCATTTCACTCAAGCCACTCTTTCATTTTTCCTCACCTCTCAACTTCTCCAAGAGCTCATCTCACTCCTCCATTAGAGAAGCATTTAAGCTTTAGTGTGATTTTTGCCTTAACTTTGTAAGTAACTCATCCTCTCCTCTTTCAAGCTACCATTTATGTTATGCTTTAACTTGTATGTTATATTTTATTTGGATATTTAAAACCATGTGTTATCATGCTTCAACCTAGATGAGATATTTTGCCTATGTTGTATAAATATTTGTTTAAATCATGAAAATATGACTAAACTATTTTATTAGGTAACTTAACCCATATATTGTCAAATTTCTTTTATGTCATGAAAACACATGTTAAAAAGACCTCATAAAAGCATGTGTTGTACCCAAACCTATGTACCTTATGTTTTATTTTTCTCAATCACATCTACCTTATCTTAGATGACCAAGAGTTTTGTAAATGACCAAATGTATGAGCTCATGAACACCACATTGCTATAAAGAAGATTTCATTATGACCCTTTAGTAATATTCTTCATGGAAATGACATAGGATTCATACCAAAGGTCCATAGTTGTAAAATGATGTGAAAAATGGTTTTAAAAATTAGTAATGAGTTTGGATTTTAGATTGGGTCATAATCTTTTATAACCAAAAAAGTCTTATAGTATGGTTCTTTTGAGTGATAAATTATTTCTAAATATTAACACTTAAAGTGATGTTAAAACTACTTTAAGAAAATATGATATTTCTCATATATGACCAAAAAAAAAAAAAGGGTTTTGAATTAAATCTGGAAAATTTATTTTCATGGCATGTTTGAGTGGGTGTTGATCCAAAATTTATTAAGTGAATAGCTTTAGGGGTGTTTTGGGCCAATGGGCCAAGTTGGCTAAGTGAAGAGTACTAATTTAGACCCATTTAGTGAGTTTTGGGCCTTAGTGCTTAACCTAGTTAGGAGGATATTCAAATGGGCCATTCTTGACCCAAGCCCCCATCAAAAAAGAAAAAGAAAAAGAAAAAGAAGTTAATTAATTAATTGATTATTTATTTTTTTATTATTATTTTTTTTTAAAAAAAAAATCAATAGGGGGAAGGGTCAGGAATGTTGTGTAAGAGACGACATACTCCTAATTAAGGTATTTGAGTAGTTAGCTTTGGGCTAGCCCAGATAAACTTTATTGTTCAGGTCTTAGCAGATCCTCGCATACCTTACCGCAGTAGCGAGGTAAGTGGTACTCCTTACCCCTTCCAAATATATTTCAATTCCAAGGATTCTCAACTCTTTTTTTTACTATACATGTTATGAGGGATTATTTTGAAAGTTTGATTACCCTGCAAAGTAATGCTTTATTATTATCTTAAATATTTTTATGACATGTACTTGTTATGATGTTTATCTTAATCTGTTAATGCGTCATATATGTTTCTTTTTTTATGTCATCATATGATTTAAAAAGATCATTACATCAAAATGATTTATAACTAAGATGTCACTCAAAAGTGGGTGTAAACACTCCATATCAAAAGGATGATTCAAATGAGGGAAGCTTCTATTTTAGTGATTTTTCCAAAGGAAGAAAAGTTTTCATTCATGGAAAGTTTCTAATTAAGGAAAGTTTCCATTTTAGAAAACTTTTCCAATAAGGAAAGTTTTATGGGAAGAAATGGTACCCTTTCACGTTCTAAGTTAAATGATTATTGAAAGTTTAAGGAAGTAAATAATGAGCATGTGTAAGGTAAAACCAAATTACGTAAATGAAGGTTTTAAGACACTTGGCCTTAAGAAAAGAAGCACGGTACCGGGTTAGATGGAGTGCACCACACTGAAGTACGGTTTCGGGAAGGTGTGGCCATCACTAATGTCATGTTGAGTGCACCCAGAAGTTAACCAGCTGACCAGGGCACTTCGAGGCCACGAGTGATGCCTGATCCTCGAAGATTGGATTGCACAACCCCACGCATACGGGGGCGTAATAGTATGTAGGGCCATAAATGACAAGTGAAAAAAAAAATGTTTTGAGGATAGATAAATGGAGTTTAACTCAAGTCATTACTTTATGTTATATGCTTAAGTCTCACCTTCAAATTTTAATGTTACTTTATTTCAAAAAGTCCCAACCTCAACCGTTTTAACTTGGTTGGGAATATTATTTACTGAGCCTTTTGCTCACCCCTTACTTTCTCCCCTTTTCAAGTTTTGAGGCAGATGGGTAGGTGGCCAAAATGTTTAGGCTTTTAGGGGTCATTATATCATCCACTATGTTACTTTATTGCATTTATATTTTGTCAAACTATGTGTTATGTTAGTAAGTGCATCGCGCACAGACAAAAAAAAAAAAGGGGGACCACTTAACTTGTTAAGTCGTGTTATTATGTACTTTTTATGTTAAGAACTTGTGCTTCTGCAAAAATATTATTTTCTCATGGTATGCATGGTAGTATTTTATAAGTGCTTTGGCGTCCTAATATATAATCTTGTGCCTCTGAAGCTTTAAAGCTAACGGGTTAGGCTCTTTTGGGTATGGGCATTACATAGAGAATCTTCTGACTCATCTAACATTTATATTTTAACCTCTGATGATTCTGATTATTAATCTGCTAGTGAATTTTCTGACAATAATGTATTCAAAATTGGTTGCAATGATTCTTGCTAAAAAAATATCAAAACTTGTAATGTTCTTACCAAAGCGAAAAATCTTAGAAAACTCAAGAAAACAACGATTAAAAGTCTTAATAAACCTATTCAATCAAAAATTTCTCTTGATAAATCTTTAGAAAGATTTTCAAAATAAAAATCCAAAGTAATTACTATCTCAGATTTGCAGTATGTAATTAGCAATATCAAGAAAGAAATTATTGATTTAAAAGGTGATTTACGTATTGTCAAAACTGATAATAAAGATTTAAAACAACAAATTCTTTTATTAAATGTTGAAAATCGTTTTCATGATGATAATTCTGATAGTGAAGAACCAACTACACAACCTGAGTAATCTAATGAAGCAGAATCCAGCAATAGGATGATATCTTTCAATAATGATAAAGTTGTTAATCTTATTAATAAAACTTTACCTCTAAGTGGTATTCCGAGATTAATATAATTATCTCTAAAGATTATAATTTGAATGTAATTGCTTTGCTCGACTCCATTTCTAACTTAAAGTGCATAAAAGAGGGGGTAGTTATATATAATAATAATAATAATATACAAAATGGCGTCGTTTTGGTGCCTTTGATATACAATTTTCATTTTGAGTTGAATGAAATTGATTTTTATTCATATTATTATTATTATTATTAAGCTTTGTTCTATTTTGAAGTCTTCTAATTATTTAGTCAAAGGCCCAAAAAAAGGAGCTCAACGAAGGTTCAAAACATAAAAATAGGCCAAACAAGCCACTTTTTAAAAAGTGGTTATGCAATGTGGTTATAAGTTTCAATAATTGCTAATCACCTAAGGCAGAACAATTGCGGTTCGTCTGAGGTGATTGTTGTTAACAGTTAGAGGTAAATGGTAATAATCGCTAACCGCAATCACTTTTACCTACTACATTGAAGCTCTAGGAAGTACACGACCATATTCCTATACATTTGAACACGTTGTTACATCATCACTATGCAACGATTTTTTGCCAACGGCACATAGAAAGAAGAGGCTTTGTAAAAGAGAGAAATGCTATAGCATTTACTGTGGTTTTTTTTTTTTTTGATCTTTCTGTGCTATTTCTTTAATAAAAAAAATTACAGCCTGAAACAAGTCCTCTCTCTATTCCTTTTTTGTTTTTTTTTTTAAAAAAAGATGTCAGATGAAAGACTACAGTACATGGCACATGCTCTAGCATTTCTGTTTGTAAAAAGGTTTAAAGAAAGGATGCTTTTGACATGTGGCTGCACGGGAATGGACATCCACACTTCCACAGTTGATTTCCCTTGGATGTTAGAACCTACTCAAAAAAGCCCAGTCCCCCCAAACACTTTCGCCCAGCGTTTTGAAACTTCTCCAAAGTTGCATTTTAGGAGCCAATCTCTCTGCCCCCCTTTCACAAACACGAAGATCCTCGTCGCTCACACCTGTAATCAAGTAAGTGACTCTTCTTTTTCACGATTGCTAGAATACCCATCACCTCTTTCTCCATTGGATCCAACCCCTTAATTTCTTTTACCATTTTCGTGGTCTACCTGTCTCTGAAGTCACTCGAGTTCATAGCTTAAAGCTGTGAATTTAGATAATAAAAAGCGTTAAGTTTAATGGGTTTCGCCTATTTGGGCTGTTGGGATGTGTGGTAGTAGTAATTGGTTTGATACTTTATGCCCATTTTGTAGTGTTAGCTGGCTACTGCTTATGGAGTGCCAAATGTGCTAAAATCGCAGCTGTACTTGTTGCTTTGACTATTACTTTTATGTGGTATTTGATGTGTTGTAAGTCTATGATGATCGGTTAATTGGCTGTAATATGTATTAGCTGTGATCTTTGAAATTTGTTTGTACTTACCAAATGTTTGATAAATTAACTAAGAGGTAAACATTGATTCACATGCTGGAAAAGAAAAATGATAAATGGAATTAAGTCTTTTATATGCTCTGGTTGGTTGCTCTGAAGGAAAGAAAACACCAATTAGTTCTTGTACGGCTACTTGGTTGGGAAGAAGTTTTGTTTTGTTTTTTTTTTTTTTTAGTTTTTGGCACCCAAGAAACAAAAGCATACAATTCGAAACCTCGACTATTGCCATTCTTAGTCTCCTTTATTCCCTTGGTGAGGAACTAGAATGCTATTGCTTCTATTATGACCTTGAATGACTTAGCTTATTTTATAAGATGATGAAATTCTTGTATGGGTTTGAAAGATAAAGGCAAATAATGTTGTGTGGCAGTGGATTCAGATGAGGGGGCCAGAGCAGTGGAGAGTTCTTCTGGAGCGGATTTGGTTGTATGTGAAAGAGATATGGTTGTAGAACCGTATGAGGGTATGGAATTTGAATCTGAAGATGCTGCCAAGATATTCTATGATGAGTATGCACGACAGGTAGGGTTTGTCATGCGTGTGATGTCTTGCCGTCGCTCTGAAAGAGATGGGAAGATTCTTGCCCGCCGGCTTGGATGTAATAAGGAGGGGCACTGCGTTAGCATTCGTGGTAAGTTTGGGCCAGTTAGGAAGCCACGGGCAAGCACTAGGGAAGGTTGTAAGGCAATGATTCATGTAAAGTATGATAAGTCTGGAAAATGGGTGATAACTAAATTTGTAAAGGATCATAATCATCCACTTGTGGTGTCCCCACGTGAAGCCCGTCAAACAATGGTGAGTTTTCTTATTCTTATACAATTATATGCTGCAGTATTTTATTATCTTTTTTTCACTACATTTTCTGCTCGTAAATCTATATCTGTTCCTGTTGGGTTTATTTACTTCTCCATCTACATAATAATGAGTATCTATGTTTTGTTATCTTAATGCTCTACTTCATGTTCTTTATTTGGCTAATTCAATTGTTAACAACACAATATATCTATTATGTTCTCTTTTTAAATAAGAATTGAGAACATTAAACAGCAGTGCAGTAGATTAGGCCTTGGATAGAGAGAGGTCTTGCATACATATAGAAGGCAAAGAGTCTATTCAAATGGAAAATATATTGACTTTTTTGTGGAGTTTATTTGGACCATTAAATACTTGAAGAAGTGCCAAATAAAGTGGGGCTATTTAGTATAACTTGGATTTTCACCAAAACAAGATACATGGCCCTTTCTGTAGCTTTGTAAATATATCACCTACTTTGCCAATTGCCATTACCCTCTAACCCAATAACCATGGCTCTTTCTTTTTCTGTTTTTTTGTTGGGGGGGGTGACTAACACCTAGCAAAAATTACGAACTATATAAAGTAGTTGTAAGCTCTGGAATGATAAGAAAGACTAAAATGAATATATTTGGCCTAAATATGTACCACCACGAATTAAAACGCAAAATAACTGGCTTTCTATTTTGCAGATAGTATGTTGCACATAACGTGTTTGTAGCATAGATTGCTAACATATGTTTCGATTTATAAAGCATTGAAACAAAACATAGACAAATCTTTTCTGTAAATGGACACCATTGCTTACATAGGCTACAAAAAGAAAAGAAATTCTATCAAGTAGAGTTTGTTTCTGGCGATTACTATAGTACTTTGAGTACCCATGGATTACTATAAAACTATCTAGCCAAGCCTGAGAAATGAAAGCTTGAATAATGCCTTAACCAGTCTTGAACATCAAAAATTCTAATGATTGCAGATATGGCAATTGCGTTTTCTTAATTGGTGTTTTCCATACCAAAATACTCTAGCTTTACAGAACTTCTACAGGGAGTTATTGGAAGCTTTCCTTCCAAAATTCTTATTTATTAGGAGGGAAGATGTTTTAACAAAGACTTGTGAGTTTCCATTTTGGGCAGTTGTTTTGCTTAATGTTTTAAGTTCCTTTTTGAGGCAGGCGGGGTTTGTGGATAAGGGAAAAGTGAATGAAACTAAAGGAATTATCCATTGACTCTTAAGAATTTTTTCTGGTAGAAACTAAACCTTAAAGGATGTTAACCTAAACTTCTTTGGAATAGTCCACATTGGATTGGCCTCTTTAAGTGTGTAATTTGACAACTGGGTTTTGGTCCCATTAGTTAATTTAATGTGTGTGTGTGTGATTTTTTTTTTTAAAATATTAGAAAAATTAAAATTGTTGGACATAAGTTTTTTGAAGATTGAGAGACTGCGATGTTAGAGCCGAAAAAGATGTTCCAATCCCTCTACACATGGATAACAACATTCATTAGTTTGCCTGTTTCTAATTTTCCTGAGTTTCTGGATTTTTGTTCATCTTTTTCTCCATATTAGAGGGGATTTCTCTTGTATACTTCCCATGTACTAGACTTGTGCCCCTCTGTGCTTTTAATGGAATTGAATTACTTATAAAAAAACGTGTTTCTAAAGGTTTTGACTCTAATATTTATTCATAAAAAAAAAAAAGGTTTTGACTCTAATATTAATTTGAAATTTCATCCACACAACTATGCATCTTCAGGCTGCCTGTTCTGTTATGAGCTTTATGCATGAATAGAGTGATTCATTACAAGCGGTATAAGTATTGCAGTCCTAGATGATATGCTAGTCCTTGAATACAGTTAGAATACCGGTTCAGGAAGTTTCCGGGAGAGATTGGTTGGTTAGGAGCCATAGTGATTTTTAGGGTCGTGCTTCCTCAAGGGGCATTGACAATGATATCATGTTCAGGCTGCCCAACTAGCTATCTGTGAGACTACCTGTGTCTTTTATGAAGCCTTGTGATATCCTGTAACTGTAGTATGGTTTGTATTTTGCTGGGTTTTTGATTAATCAAGCACTTGGGTAGTTCATCAAGGTCACAGAGGATAATCAAATTGGGTTTCTGGAACAAGTGCAATTCCATTGCGTCGTTTGGCTAAAATGTCTAAGATAATATTCAAAGAGTTGAAGAGAAACTTTAGTTGTTAGGTATGTGATGAATTGCGGTTTTTGCTCATAGGATCAATGGTTGCCTAGGAAATTTTCCTTAAGGAACTACATCAAAATAATGCTGAAGGTTGTTTTTAAGGTAATTCAGTTCAATTGGGCTTGGTCATTTTAATAGAAATCAAATTAGAAGTATTAGTCTTCTTATCTAAGACGAGGGTGTTCAAGGATCCTTGCAAGAGCTAAAGTGCTGCATATGAGGGTTGTGATGGTGGTTCAAGATTAGGACCTCTTAAATGTTGCAGCTGAACTTTATGAAATTATGTAGTTCTGAAATATTTGCTCAAAATAGTCTTGGGGCCTTGGCAATAGTTGCACTATACAAGTGGGGTTGTGATTCTTGGATTGGAGCTCATATTTGCACCTTTTTTTTTTATTTTTTATTTTTTTTATTTTTTATGATATGGTGGCAGTTTATTTGTTTACTCCTCTTCCTTAAAGCTGTTGATTTTTTATTTTTACATGTTTTCTCTGTTTTAAGCTGCTATAAAACATCAAATTCTATGAGCAAACCCATGTTAGTGCTGAAAGTATAAGATCCTGTATCATGTTCTAGAATTTGAGAATCTGTCCACCTGAGATTAGGTATCAGAGCTGTCTGTCTAATATAGCTCTTTCTGTTAGAAGCTTTAGGCTGTCCTGCATCAAAATGATCAAATAAAGATGGCCAAAAGGGAAGCCTTTGCTTTTTGGAGGCATTGTTGCAACTATAGTCTGTAGGTAGTAATCTTCCCAAGACTTGTCAAGTACTGTAATTCTCAAGGACCAAAAGAAGTGTCAAAGCAGAGAATCATGCAAATTTGAGTTTAGGATGATTCTAACTTCTATTACACATTTTGCATATTTTACGATACAAAGAACCTCAAAGAAAATCTACTACATTGCTTTATGCATTTTATGGTGTCATAGTGTTGGACCAGCAACACACCCTGGTTTTGATACTTCAATTGATAGTGATAACCTGGTTTCACATATAGAAATTGGGAAAAATATTGAGTATAAACGATTCGTTTGTATCTTTAACATAATTGTAGTATAAAGGATATTTGACATCTCTCAAACTTATGCACATCTTCTATAATTATTCAACTAACATTTTGTTTTTAATATACCTAGCTTCTTGAGTCAATATTTAAACTGTTTGACTAGATGACAAGCAACTTCTACGTTTGGACACATGTTAACATGTTGTATCACCCTTTTATTTCCCATGAATTTATTTCTTGGCATCATAGACAGGCATAGACAGGCTGTATGTTTATCCCTTGTTTAGGTTTTCTTTTTACCATTTGGCATTTCTTAAATGTTTACATGCACGCATGCATGTATGTGTACAAGCATTATTGTGCTTTTCTGTGTTCAAGTATTATCTATTTCAAAAAATACACGTCACTTGTATGCACACACGTATATATGGTTATCTAGATACTAGTCTACTAACTTACAGTCCAGTCAGTGACGATCTTGTAGAATATCACCTTAGTTGGACAATGAAATGATCCTATTGCATGGGTGCTTTACCTAAAATAGTGATGGTATTGATTATCAATTATGATATAAATCAAGTGATTTTTGCATTAATATTGTAGGATGAAAAGGATAAAAAAATCCAGGAATTAACTACAGAACTGCGGAATAAGAAACGGCTATGTGCAACGTATCAAGAACAGCTAAATGCATTTATGAAAATGGTTGAAGAGCATAGTGAGCAGCTATCCAAGAAAGTTCAAAATGTAGTTGACAATCTTAAAGAATTTGAGCCAATAGAGAAGGAGCTTCTGTCCCATAGATAGAGCCTTGGCACATAGAGTAAGTACTTCTTCATCTTACCTTCAAATTGTACACGCCATTTCTTTTCATATTTTGTGTTCTCTATATGTGGAAGTGTACTACATTTTGAACTTTTGCTCTGTTTATGTGGAAGTCATTTCTAGCAGAGATTTCATGTTTTACTTTGGTAATCCTTTCTAATTCAACATTTATATCTTTCACCAAGTGAGAGGTAGCCTCTTCTATGGTGTCATTCATATAGTCAAGAGAAGGCACCATCGACATAGTTACACAGTGTAATCTTAAAATAGTTTACTTTCTTCGAATAATGATGTAATACAGTGATGTAAATCCTGGATTAACCAGGAGCATCTATCAATAAAGTCGGTCTTCGTCCCGGTTTCCAGATATTTTGTTTGCTGCTAATATATGAAACATGTCTGTTGTATTTCAATATGGTTGACTCAAATTATACACTGTTTAGAATGACTATTTTGAGATGCATGTTAGACAATTAATTTGATCTTTCAATAAGTTTTCTTATTTTGTTTTGTGCAAAAAGAAAAAAAAAAAAATCGAATTAGTATATATCATTCTTGTATTGCTTCTGTTGTCATCTGGTTGGCCTGTGAATTGAGTTGTTCAAAACATAGGCCAGGTTGGAATTGAGAGCAGGCCATAATACAATCCAGCTTTCTGTGAATAGTAGCTTAATGTACCTAAATGGGAGGTGGGCAATAGATGTGTAGTTGTCATTCTTGCACCTGTCCATGATTGGAAGAATGACTTGCTGGTCCATTTCATTTTCCCATTTGATATGTATGCAATTGCCATAGTTTGATACGCTGGAGTGAAAGTTTATTGAGATCAGCTTTAGTTGTACTAAGTTTTCAATACCCTTCACCTATATAAAATTTAATAGTATCAGTAGAAAAAAGAAAAGAACTGTTCATAGAGGACAATCTTGAAAATAATCTATATTCATTTTCTCTGGGTGCAGCAATAGGAAGAAACAATGACAGAAAAGCGAGATGAGTTTTTGCGTCTTGTAAACTGCAAGTGATGATGGAGCTGCCCTGATTTCGTATCTTTGTTTATAAGGGTGTACATTGTAATATTATTGTCTTTTTTTCTTTTTTTTTGGTGGGTGTAGCAAATAGGAAGAAGAATGGCTGGGTTTGAGGGCATATTTAAAGGGTAGAAGATGAATTCCTCAACCTTTTTAAGTGATTCATATCTGCGATCATATAGGGCGGCATAGGTATTTTAAAAATTTAGATAGAATACCTGTTACTCTCTTTCTTTTCTTTCTTTTGCTGATTATATCATAGTCCAACTTGTTGAAGATGTGAGTTCAGGTTGTAATTGATCAATATATGACTTCGATTTATAGAATCTAAACCAATTGTAACATGTTTACTGTTGATAAGATATTGGAATTCAGTGCTTTTTCTATGTCAGCTGTGTGGTTGAAGCCCACACCAGCAACAGACCCACTTTTTTGTTAAGAGGGAGTAGTTATGTGTTTCATTCATTGGGGCATCCTCCTTGTTTATATAGTAGCCTATAAATTCACCCTCCCAAATAATATGATTCAATGATATTGTTTGAGTTTTACGAGAAAAGAATTGATAACAAATTATAAACACCCTGATTTATTTTATTTATTTATTTTATATAAATGATAAACACTCTAAATTATAATCGAATGAATATATCCCGAGAATGGCTATCATTTTTCTTCAACTATCTCTTGAGTTTAGATTTCTAAGTAACCATTGAACTTCAACAATTATTACAGGAAGATACATAAGATTCGAAGACAACACATCAAAGCATTAGTAAACTTTCATTAGCTTTACGAACTTTCATGCCTCTCTATTGCGATGAGATTGACCCCTAAGCCACTAATAAGTGGATCAGGATTTCTTACAATTTTTTTAAAATTTTAGATTCTCAATTTATGTGAATTTATGTCGTTTTATGTATCGAACGACATAAAAAATGCTATATATTAAAAATGTGATATGTTATTAATGAGAATTGAGTATATTTTTTTTAGGTTCTTGTACTTTATGCAGTAGAAAAGATTTGGGCAAAAAATTGGCTTTCGGTTTAGTAAAAACTGTCTTTCGGTTTATCAGGCTCGTCTCACACGGTTCTAAGCTTAAGCCCCGTTCAGGCCCCGGCTACAGGACCCTTCAGCTAGCCTCAATTGCAAATATAGACCAGGTCTCCACACCGACCAATTAGACTGGGCAGTCGTGTAAATGGGGGGCAATTGAAGTGTATATAAATAGCCATCGTGGGCCCATCCTCATTCACCTTTATATGAACAATAACCACACAACTGCAGCTGGCCACATGACTACCTCCTCTACAAGGAAAACAAATCAACCACTCCTAAAAACATCTCAGCATGAAATCTCGATTGCAAGTAAAAACACAAGACTGTCAATGTCCGACCAAATGGACTAGTCTGGCATGAAAAATTGGAATGAGGGGCTACTGGAGTACCCAGTTATTGAAGGGCCCATTAAGCCCAACAAAAGGCCCTTTAGGACCAATTAAGCCCATGGTTTTGGTCCACCACAAGTCTTCGGCACATATTCATTGTATGGCATATAGATGTGGCACACCCCAAGCTTACGGCCCCAAATAGTCAAGACCATAAAAAGAAGGATATCCCACCCATTCACTATTTTGCCAATTTTAAGTTGCTGTGTCAACATGATTGTAAACTCAAGCGTAGGTTATTGCAAGTAATAAAATACTCGATGAGGCTGATGTCGATCCTCGGGAAATGATAGATACTCAAGTAAAAATTTTATTATCGTGTACAAATAAAATGAGTTGACTAAGAAGTGGAGCAATTGAGTGAAATGTAAAGTAAAATTTAAATTTATCAACATGTGATTTTTCTCAAGACAAAAAGCATTCCAAAGCAATCAAAATCTATGAAGAGCATTCATTAATCATTTAAAAAACGCATAAATTGAAAATGGGTTGATTTAAAATTTGATCTCAATAACACATTACAAGAGATATTATGCGTTCATTATATTCCCAAATCATAACAAATCAAATAACAGTAAGCATTTGATATATCCAAAAATCATAATGAATCATATACTTGCCCACATGCAATTTTGTTCAAATTAAAAATAATTGCCCAATATTGAATTGTAAATCCATGAAGAACATCCAATAATAATCTCAAGAACGCATAATGACAATGATATGCTTCACCTCTAGCCCTAACTTAAAGTTTAGCCGCTCATAACCATGAAAATAAATTCCATAATCAAAGTTCTAAACATGTATTACAGAAAATATAAAAGAAAAAAGATATGAAAAAACAAATGTCACTCCAAATGGTAGATGGAAGGGAAAGTCCCTCTCTTGCACTCTGTTTGCATCACGGCAGAAGCATTAGAGTTTTTCTTTCCTTTTCACAATTTTGCTCTCCCCCTGTTTTATTGTTTCTCTGCATGGGCGCACGTGAGACAAAGGGAATTTCCTTCTCTTTATTGCATTTCAGATAAGAATTGGTTATTGATGTAATTGTCCCATTAGCAGTGGATGGGCTGGATTTGGATTTTAGTAGTGAGCTGAATGGGCTTGGCCCATTCCAATTGTTAGAGTTTAGCTTAGGGCTTTGTCTATATAAAGCCCAATATTCTAATTGTAAAAGATATCGGATAAGTCATTTGTGAAGCGGAGAAGGTTAAGCACACCTTGAATAGCTCGGGAGACCAGACATCTCGAATTGTCCAATTCTATCAAATTTTAATACAGAATCCATTACTGTTTTCCTGTTCTTCCATTTCTTTACAGATTTCTTCCATCATTTTTCATCCATTTCCATTCCAATTCCATTACAAATTCCTTAAAGCAAAACCCTAGAAATTCAGTAACAATTTCGGTATTTTGTTGCTCTTTTTCTTGTTTTCTTTGTGTCGTTGCTTTGTAGACAAAGGCTGCAACTGGATTTAAATAGGACAAGTTTTTGAATCCCATCGGCCATGACTACTGGCATTGATTAAAATCTAGCAACCCAATTTCATTTTCTTCTTTCAGTCACTTGAGCCCTTTTCTTTTTGTTATTATCAGCCTTGGTGCATTTTTGGATGGATCCGGCTTCCATCCTGCAAATGAAAGTACCCAAAATCCCTTTCTGGGTTATACTCTTCTCCCACGAATCGCAGTTGGGTCGCAAGAAAAATGAATCAGAACAAAGCTTGCGACCTCCATGACATAAAACCAAGAAACTGTTAAAGCTTACAAACCTTTATGGGTTATACTCAACCTAAAAACAAAGCTCTAGGTTTTTTATTTTATTATTATTTATTTTTTTATTTGGGTTGAACCACAAAATCCCACTACACCTCTCTGATCCTCTGATGTGAATCCGTTAGTAATAGAGTAGATTTGTCAGGAACCTAGACCTTTAGATTCATAGAGGGAACACTACAAGAAATAAGGCACTTCCTTTTCAAAAAGCCTCCAACCAATGAAAAAAGACGTAAAAACAATGTGTAACCTTTTTATAAAGCCACTTACAAAAGGTAGTAAGCCTTCGGTCAGGGCCGGCTCGATATGTTGTAGAGCCTAAGGCGACAATTTTAGATGAGGCCTTTTTATATTTAATAAATTTTTTTAATTTTTATATTACATTTATATATAATTTTTTTTTTTCGCTTTTGAGATACAACTTTATCATATTCATTGTAATAAATTTGTTAGAAATTCTTTTTAAGATTCAATTAATTTTTTTTATTATTTTATTTTTAATGTTTTTCATATCTAATGCATATTTTTAGCTAATATTTATAAATAAAAATTTTACACGAGAATAATTGAAGTTGATTTATCAAAAGGGGCTTGATTTCATAACAAGATAATCTAATATAAAACATAATACTGTTTTTTAAAAAAAAAAATGTAAAATGTACTGTTTACGAGAGTAATAACGTACACTTCAATGACCCTTTTATGTAATTGCGTCCTTAATGTAATTTGCTAATTTAAGTTTTTATTGATAAAAATAACATAATACTATTTTATAAAAAAGATAAAAAAAAAATAAAGTGTGACTATTCACACATCCACGCATGATACAGTTGATACTGAAAAAAAAAAAAAAAAAAACAATTTAATAAAAAAAATACGTTTTTGAAATGATTGAACTTTTGCTAGTTGTATGCCTAGCCTCCAGATCCTTCTTCCTTTCTCAACTTTTTATTGTTTCCATCACTTCAGTCCACTTCACGCACGTCTTTGCACTGCTCGATGCTAGACTACTCGAACATTCAAACTCAAACCTCAAAAGGTACACACCTGCTACTCTTTGCTTCTTATCTCTCTTTCTGTTCGTCTTCTTTCTTCCTCTTACAAAAATGAAGGCTTATGATGCGAGAGATTTTCAAAAGGGGAGGCGGAGAGGCCGACGGGAGAGCTATCTGTGGTCAAGCGGGCGAGCACGTAGCAGTGGTTATGCGTCTCCTACTTTCTGACTGTGGGGGAAAATTGTAATGCATTTTAGAGAGTTGTTTTGGTAAATTGCTAGAGAGATATTGATTTGTGTGTTTGTCTTTTTTTAAATATATTTGTGTTCTTGGATTCTAACGGTTGATTTTTTCTATGTGGGAGTTCTAGAGGGGCAATGGGCAATATATATATATATATTTTCACAAAATCGTTGTGTTTCCAAACATATAATGATTGGTTTTTCTGTGTGGGAGTTGTAGAGTCTGCATAGAGAAATCACTTTTTGTTTTTTTGTTTTTGCAAAATCGTGTTTATACTATATGAGCCTTGACCGTTGGTTTTTCTGTGGAGTTTATTTATTTTTCTTGACAAAATCGTTTGTGTATTGTAATTGGGCCTTTTTTTTTTTTCCTCTCCATCTCCTGATTGCAAAAAAATGGGCCCTTTTTTTTTTTTTTTTTTTTTTTTTTTTTTTTTAAATAATAGAAATCTTATTATTGGGGGCTTTAGGTGACCGCCTAAGTCGCCTAAGGGTAGAGCCGGGCCTGCCTTCGGTCTATAAAAATAATAAACCACTTTTTGGTTCAAAGCGTGGGAAACCCACACCACAAGACTCACAACACAAGAACATGGTGCTTCCTCTTCAAGTCGGTTTTTGAAACAACGTAAATAGAGTCACGTCCTTTTTCAGGGACGTGACTTCACGTCCTTTTCTCTAGGTCGTGAACACTATAGCTACTTGTAGTTCATATCCTATTTGTTTCCATCATTAAAGAAATGACGCCTTTAGTTAAGGTCTTTTACACAAACGAGTTGCACGTCGTTTGAAAAACGACGTTGAGTTTATTATTTTGTTTTAAAAAAATAATTGGTTGCTGATGTTGTCTTGGCAACCAAACAGCAAGTAAAACTCTAAAATTTGGGGTTTAAAAGGATCTTATTTATTTTCTTCTTCAGCCTCTTTTTTTTTTTTTTTGGTTCCTTCTTCTTCACGAGGTTCGAAGCAATAAATCATCCTGAACACTTTCCGTTTTTCTCGGTATGGATTCACTTCCAAACTTTTCTTTTGCAACATAATTAAAGGAAAATAATAATAATAATAATTAGTGTTACCTTCAATATGTTTTTGAAAAATCAAAACAAATAATAATAAAAAAAAAAACCAAATACCTAAGAACTACTCAAGAAATCAGACCCAAAGTTCTCAAATCAAACTTATATAAACACAATCCTACCATAATGTATGTACCTACGGTGGTCGTGTGACGCTACGACGGACGTTGATGAAGGGGTTTAGAGATGAGAGAGAGAATGGGTACCAACGAAGAGAGATGGGGATTGTGCCACCTAGGAAAGAGAAGAATGAGAGTGAGAGACGGATGAGAGAGAGATATTTGAGGAGGAGGGAATCTAAGAGCATCTCCAACAAGTAAAGTTAAAATAACTACTGAAAAAGTACAAATATCTACTTTAGCTATTCATTTTTCTAAATACACTCCAACATATTCTCTATTCTACTCTCTATTTGCATGTAAATATTATTTTTCATTCTTTTTTTATTATATTTTTTATTATTTTTTTCTTCTCCTCCTTTTCCCTTCTTTCCCGGTTTCTCCATACACTTCTTCTCCCCCCTTTTCTTCTTCCTGTTCGATCACTCTCTCTTGTTCTTTCTTTCTCTTTTCGTCTGAAATACAGCGAGAGAGAGATCGAGGGATTTAGGAAGAGACCCATGAGAGGAGAGCCGAAGATGGAGAGACCCGAGAGGCCGAGACTGATCTGAGAGAGAACCCGCTGAACCCGACGAACCCAGACGAAAACCATCAATCCGATCCTCCATGAGTCGAGCTCCGGTGGCTTGAGATGAGTTCTGGTTGAGCGAGGTGCGGATCCGGTGGCTTGAGGTGATTTTCGGTGATTATGAGCGATTTCTGGTGACTAACCAAGGGGTTGATTTTGGTTGATGATTTTTAGTTGAACCCATCTGATTTTGAAGCTTGAATGTGTCTCCCCTGTTTCGGTTATGTGTATCACGGCTAAAGCTATATTTATGGTTGGTTTTGATGATTTTGGTTGGTTGTTCATGATTTTTGGTTGGTTGTTCATGTCAGCTGTTCTTCTAGAATCAGAGAGGGAAGAAAGAGGGAGAGAGGGAGAGAGAGAAAATATTAATAAAAAAAGTGTAACTAGATGAATAGTGAATAGGCAATGTTGGCTAATTGCTGTTCACTGTTAAGGAAAAAACGCCAAAGAAGCTAATCTGCTGGAGAGATAAAAAGTGCAAAAATAGTCAAATTTGACTATTTTGGCTAAAGTAGCAACTCTGTTGGAGATGCTCTAAGGTTGCAAAGGGGTCAAGCAAGATGCAGTTGGGGGAAGGAAAGTGGAGAGAGATGGAGGAGGGAAATTAGGTATTGAGAAGGAAAGGGGGAGAATATGATGTGTCTTGAAAAATGGCGATTAGTTTGAGGGATTTTTGGACAACTCAGATTGAGCTTAAGAGATTGAAGGGCTGAGATATGAAGGGCTGTATGGGAAGACATGTGATGGGCAGGTGGGCATTAAATGCATAGCTGAAATGGCTTCAATGGTCGAGATCAGGAGTGGAATAATCTAACGGCTAAGGATATGGGCACGTCTTTAAGAGGGTGATCGCATGACTGCCACGTGGTTAGGTAGTTAAGGGGAATTAAATGTTGAATGATAAGGATAGGAGGGTTATGATTAAAAGACTTAATCCAACGACTGAAATTGGAATGCATAAAAGGCTAGTGTTTGATAGCTTGCAAGAGGTAGCTAGAAACGACGTAAAAAATGAAAAAAAAAAAAAAAAAATGTCGATTACAGTTTTTTTTTTATAATAAAATGATGATAAAAAAAAAATTCCTTAATTAGTGCCGTTTCTTTAAAATAACTTTAAAAAAATGATGCCAAAAAACAGTTTCTTTTTCTTCTTCTTCTTCTTCTTCTTCCTTCTTCTTCTTTTTTTTTTTTTTTTTTTTTTTTTTTTTTTTTTTTTGTCCTTTGTGTCCTTTACATAAAAGGAAAATGAAACTAAATTTACTACCTTTTTAAAGATATGACGAAAATATTTATAAATTGGTGTCCTCTAATAAAAATGATGCTAATATTATTACCTTTTAAAAGTGATGACAAAAAATATTTATAAATTGGAGTCATTTAATAAAAATGACACTAAATTTACAACCTCTTTAAAGAAATGACGAAAATTATTTATAAATTGCCGTCCTTTAGTAAAAAGGACTCTAATTTTACAACCTTCAACAAAAAGGTCCCAAAATAAAGATGTTAGTCCTACTTTTAAAAGGGCACTAAAAAAAAGTACTAATGATCCATTTTTTTTGTAGTGGAACCTAGACCTTTTGACAAACATAAGGTTTGAAGATAATTTTCTCAAGCATACTTCTTCATTAATAGTCTCCCCTTTAGAGAAAAGAGCAATGCTAATCGATTACAAAGAGAATTACTAATCTAAATAGAACTCTTAAACTAGGACTCTAACTCTACTAAGTACCTGACCAACTAAGACTAGACTGATTCTATTAACTCCAAACTAGGACTCTAACTCTACTAAGAAACAAATCTGACTCAACCTAGGAATTGAAGTACTACTCCCTATGGAATTATAACTCCTTATTGGAGAGAACTTTGGGAAGATAACGTCATTCCCCTCCCCTAACAACGCCCTTGTCCTCAAGGTGGAAAATGCTGCTGGATGATGGATTCTTTGCCATCCTCATCTCCCATGACCACATCTCCATCATCGTCTTCTCCCAAACACGTCTCTATCATAACGAGACGTTTTCAGTGATGGCCCGAGCTATATTTATCTTTGCATTTGATACAGAGCCCATTTTCCTGCCTCTCTCGTCGTTCCTTTGCCATTAATTTCTTGATAAGAAAAGCTGGTTGTGGTTGGAGATGGTTATTCTACGGTTGCCGCCAGTCATACGGGGTTGTCCTCCTTAAGGCTTCATTCCTTGCCAAACCAATGGCTGAGGAAATAATATTTGACCTTTCTGCTAGTACCTCTGCCCTTATGGATTCCTCCAACTTGCTAACAAAACAACTAACCTATTGAGTTGAGGATAACATCCCTATTTTGGAGAGTAATGATTCAAATTTGGCTTGGTAAACCTATTGACTTGAGGATAACATTTTTGGAATTTTGTCAATTCCTTAAAGGGATCATAGAACTGATTTGGCCCAAAGCAAACAAATAATCCCTCTGTAAATTCTACCCAAGTTATCACTAGCCTGTCTAGTGGTGTCTTCTCTTCCTCCTGAGTCCAATGAAACCTATGAAATTGCTCAGCTTGACAGGCCCAAACGGTTGGGTCTTCTTCTCCATTAAACCTAGGAAAATCTAGTTTGGCATGTCTATGTGTGAAGGGTGGATGTTGTTCTCTTGGGTGTGAGCGGTTTCTGTATTTTTCCCACGTGAGCTCTCCCCTTCTTCCCGTCGTGACTTTCCCTGGGTGGATAAGAGATCAAAAATATCTGTCATGCGTGCCTTTATCTTCTCCCTGATCTTCTGTTGCCCCTTAGTTAGGGATTTCACCGACCATTCAAGATTGCTCATCCTTTCTTCTATCGTGTTCTTCTGCTTTCCTTGAGTAACTGAACATGTCACTAGCCCAGATTCTAGGAAGAAATTTACGTTGGTTGTGCTCTTACTCTTTTTAACACACCGAGAGATTAATTAACTGGTAATTAATTTCTTAGTTCACCTTCCAGTCCCATTCTCATTCCACAAGGAATAAGACTTACGGATCTCTACTCCTAAAAAAGAAAATACTATGTTGTGAGTTTTAAATTACTCGCAAGCACACGAATTGTTTGCAATATAGTGTATGTACAAGTGCGAGGTCGAATCCACAGGGAATTGCGTTGCGAAAATTAATTTCTATTTAAACTAATTCTATCTTAACCTAGTTCCAATTTTTTGGTATTTTTATGGAAAACAATTAGCTAAAATAAAATAGAATAAAAACAATTAATAAAAAAAACTAAGGTTTTAGAATCCACCTCGCTAAATCAAACAACATATTTTCTTGTTTGTTCATACATCCTATGCATGTTCTAATTTTCGTAAAATTACCTATTGAAAAATTCAATGAATCTATCATTTCGACAAATCACAATGAATATCCAATTTAATTCAAAACCATCCAATGTATCCGTTTGATTAATAAATCACAATAGATATCCAAATTTAATCAAAAGATTCAATATATCCATTGGATGAAACACATTGAATATCAAACGTTTACACATACATTAATCGAAACAATCAATTAAAAGAGTTTTAATCCTTTAATTGAATTGAAATGAACATACATTCGGATTATACGAATCAAAACATGAAAACATGAAAACACGAAATCTAATCAATGGCGAGGTTTCATCTTCAACCTTTGTTGAAGACTTAGCCTCTCATAACTAAAAACAAAATATTAACTTTTATTGAAAACATAAAAATAAAAGACTTACAAAGAATAAAAGCCAACGAACCCAGCTGCCGCTATGTACAATGTTGGGATATGTCCTAAGTGGTGCCTATCATGGGGTTTTTATAGCAAAACATTAGGTCAACCCCATGTGTTTCAAAATGACACATCTACCCCTCAAAACCCTAATAAGAGAAAAGAATGCTAGGGTTTCGAGCCATATTTTCAAAATGGCACATCTACCTCTCAAAACCCTAATAAGAGAAAAGAATGTTAGGGTTTTGAGTGTCTGCAGCAGCCAAGAGTAAGGAAATTCGCATTCTTATATTGCGGGGCACTTATAACATAGCAGAATTTCGAGTTAGGAAAATCATATTTCACAATGATTTGTAGTATTTTGAATTAGCTTTCCAACGCCACTAATTTCACCTTAATACTATACTTTAGCTGAAAGTTATAGTCAAAATACTATGGGCTTGTTTGACAAACTATTTCCAACTCTCTCTCTTTTTCTTTTTACTTCTTCCAAAAAAATCAAATCAAAAACATTTTAATTTTTTTTACACTTTTTATATCACATCAATCATATTTTATTACTATTCAAATAAAAAAAACCCACTACAAAACAAAACTTTTTTACTTTTCTATAAAACATTCTCAAATTTTATATCACATTAATCACTTCTTACTATACAACACACAAATATTCCATAATACAATTACTTACAAAACAGACTCTACAACTTGTGCAGAACATGAAATTTAATCCAATCCGATTTAATCCTTTTATTGATTTGGTTAAACATAACCATATCATCTAAGTCTTATCAAAGTGTGCTTTCTTCCAAATCTCTGCATTTTTCACTTTAAAACTGCCGTTTTCTCTCAATGATTTGTAAAATACCAAAATACAAAAACTAACAAAAAACATAAAAAAAATAACAAAGCTAAAGGTTTAACAAATGTGAATTAAGGGGTCCAAATATACAATATTTGACACTCATCAAATACCCCCAAACTTACATTTTGCTAGTCCCTTAACAAAACAAAATGAAAAATAAAGTCAAAGCAAGAAATACAAGTCTGTTGTCGTGTGAGAGACGATTGCATTTAGCGTATGCAACAAGCCTTTTAAACCCATAGGACTCCTTAGTGGACGAGTGAAGTCTCGTGAGGGTTTGCCAGAAATGATACCCACAAACATTGAAGCACTATGCTGTTGACAAACAAGGATTTGCACACAAACACATGGTTCATACATCGTGAGTAGGTTTAACAAGGTGAACATCACAATCACATCATCAAGACATCATAAATCATTCAACTCATAGCTGGAAAATTGAGACAACACATGCTCCAATAAGTGCAAAGTGAGATTAACATAGACTCATGAGGTTTCAATTTTTCTCAAAGCTTGTGTACCCCAAAATTCATAAGAATTCTTGTCAGATGAAAACAACCAAGCCTTAAATCATTTTTTATTTTATTTTATTTTATTTTATTTATTTTTTTGTGTAGGCTATGCAATGCTTGACTCCCTTAAGCTTTAAAATTGACCTATGTAATGAGTGTTGGGCCAGTGACTCCCAAACTAGATGGTTTTAGGGCACTAGATGTAGAGACATTCGTAAGGGCTTAATTACTCAAGTAAAAAAGGCTACGAAGTCAAACTAGCCATACAATCTACCAAATTGAATTTCTCATCTTTTTACGCGGACACTCAATGCTTAGTGAGGCAAGAGGTCCGGTTACTCAATGAGTATTCAAACTAATGATTTATTTATTATTATTATTTTTTTTTTTTTAAGATTTGAGCCAAGGTTTCATCAACAAGTCATCCTACAAATTTCAAGATACACATCCCTCAATTTAAATCTCATACCTCATAGACCCTATGCTAATGTGCTTGTGATAAACATCTCAAACAAATGAAGTCTCTCTAATCGAACAATTGAGTTAAAAGATTCAGATTTCTAATGACATGCAGTGTTCAAGATGTCAAACTAACCAATGACATACAAACCACAGTTGTGATGTAATCATGCTCATTCAACAACACAACACAATATTTTTTTTTAAAAAAAAAATTCTAGAACAAAATGACAAATAAACAAACAAACAAACAAATAGTATTTTTCCATACCCCCAAACTTGAATTACACATTGTCCACAATGTGTAGTATAGAAATACGTTACCAGGAGTAAGGAAATATCATGGTGTGAAAAAGGCCAGGGCGTCCCCCAAACTTAAACACAAGCACACCTGTCACAAACTAACAACAATATTTCTCACAGAAACACACATCACAAGGTCAATTGCTGTTAAAAACAAACAAAAAAGACAAATTGAAATGAAAAATGACTAAAAGAAAACGTGCAGAAAATAAAATAGAAAAGAAAAATTACCGCACTTTCCCCGATTATTGGGATGTCCAACTAATCCCTTCCACCTTTTCTTCTTCAGAATTTGATAGCACTCTGGCAGAATGTTTCGCCACCTTAGGTAGCCTACTTGCTTGCTTTGAAGGATCTTCTTAGGAAGATGATTCCTAGATTTGTGACCTTGTGTGCATAGATCCTTGACAAATTTATCATAAGGCCGCTCTTTGAGACATTGAAGAACTGAAGCTTGGGGCTCATGAAGTGTCTCAAAAGGGATGGTGATGAAGGAATGAGCTTCAGTACTCATTTCCTTGTCATTGGACAAATTTGGAGTTGACGGGGACTCAATTTGCTCCAAGTGCTCAACAGACTCCAAGTGCTCCTCTTTCTCTTCCTCTTTAGCTGCTGATGAAGATGTGTCAGGAGAAGATATTTCAGTGGTTTCCCCATTCTCAGGTCGTACCTCAAGAGTGGAATCCAATAAGGCCTTAGCTTGCTCACTTATCATGTCAAGGTCCAGATCAAATTCAAATTGAGCAAAGCTCTCTTCCAAAGGATCTTCTAGACTTGGCTTATTGACAATCTCCTCAACAACTTCTTCACTCCCAAGTGTGGTGGTGGCTTGGACATGCTTATGGTGAAGATTGCTGGACTCATTCTCATCTGCCATGTACTGCCTTTCAACCATCAACTGACTCTGAAACTCCTCTTCCTCCATTCTGTTTAACTCTGCAACCAGACGATCAAACTGTCCTCCCAACCTCTCAATCGCCTGGACTGTGATTTGCATGAAGGCCTTGAGAGTGTCTTCCAAAGTTGACTGTGAAGATGAAGCTGGATAATTGTAGGATGAAGGATGGGAAGATTGGTCATCGAACTGCAGATATTCAGGATAGTGCAGTTCATGGTATTGGGGAGCACAATTTCTCATGGCTTGAGCTTGCCACGAGAAATCAGGATGGTTGCTCCTGTTCGGGTAGTAAACATTGGAGTTAGAATCAAACCCCAGGCTGGAGAAATTGGTGTTCATTTGCTCATATGCAAAATTGGAGAATTGTACCAAGTATGGACAATTACTAGAACTATGATAAGGATTAGAGGAATATGAACATGGTTCATGTGGGTAGAAATTAGGAGTGTAGTTGGTAGAAGCGGGTGTCCTACCACTAGGAGAAACATGTTGTGCAGAAAAATTATTTAAATCATCAAACTGAAAGTCCATGCTTCACTCTCACTTTTTAAATGCAAATATCCCATATAAAATATCAACCATCTTTTTATTTTCTTCAACTAAAAGAAAATGTAAGTGGGGTAGACAAAATTTTCCAAGGACCTAGGTTCGTTCCCAGGAAAGTGAGGGGGGTCACACGGACCTCTTAAGTCCTAAGACTTTCCTAACCAGAACTTGCCTAGACACTTGGATAGCACCGTAAGACCACATTAGCAATTTTATTTTTTTTTGGGTTCTTTTTTTAACAAGTTAAAATAACCAAAATTAAAAATTAATGTAGAAGCACAAACAAATACACCAAAAATTAAAAACTACAACTTAAAAACCCACAAAATGGACCAAAATTAATTAATTTTTTTAACAAAGTTTCAGCTACTGATCTGCTGCAGGTTGTGCTTTTTGCGTTGGTTTGCTCGAGCCAATTCTGTGGATTATCTTACCAAAGCTGCAAAACAATGATAGAAACACCTTTTTTTTTTTCTTTTTTTTTTTTTTCTTTTTTTTTCTATGGTTAGACAATAAAGCAAAAATAAAAATAAACAAAAATTGCAAGAAGAAGAATAAAACAAAAATCTACCTAAACTAGTAGAAAAATAAAATCAATTTAAACAAAAATCAATTTTCACAAACAAAACAATTCCCTGACAATGACGCCAAAAACTTGTTGTGAGTTTTAAATTACTTGCTAGCGCATGAATCGTTCGCAATATAGTGTATGTACAAGTGCGAGGTCGAATCCACAGAGAATTGTGGTGCAAAAATTAATTTCTATTTAAACTAATCATGTTTTAACCTAGTTCCAATTTTTGGTATTTTGATGGAAAATAATTAGCTAAAATAAAATAGAATAAAAACAATTAATAAAAAGTACTAAGGTTTTAGAATCCACCTTGCCAAATCAACCACATATTTTCATGTTTGTTCATACATCTTATGCATGTTCTAATTTTCATAAAATTACCTATTGAAAAATTCAATGAATCCATCATTTCCACAAATCACAATGAATATCCAAATTAAATCAAAAGATTCAATGTATTTGTAGGGTGAAACACATTGAATATCCAACGTTTATACATACATTAATCGAAACAATCAATTAAAAGAGTTTTAATCCTTTAATTGAATTGAAATGAACATACATTCGGATTATACGAATCAAAACATGAAAATACGAAATCTAATCAATGGCGAGGCTTCATCTTCAACCTTAGTTGAAGACTTAGTCTCTCATAACTAAAAACAAAATGCTAAATTTTATTGAGAACATAAAAATAAAAGACTTACAAAGAATAAAAGTCAAAGAACCCAGCGGCCGCTATGTACAATGTTGGGATATGTCATAAGTGGTGCCTATCATGGGGTTTTTATAGCAAAACATTAGGTTAAACCCCATATTTTCAAAATGACACCTCTACCCCTTAAAACCCTAATAAGAGAAAAGAATGCTAGGGTTTGGGGCCAAAATTTTAAAATGGCACATCTACTCCTCAAAACCCTAATAAGAGAAAAGAATGTTAGGGTTTGGAGTGTTTGCATCCGCTAGGAGTAAGGAAATTCGCGTTCTTATATTGCGGGACACTTATAACATAGCATAATTTTGAATTAGGAAAATCATATTTCACAATGATTTGTATTATTTTGAATTAGCTTTCCAACGCCACTGATTTCACCTTAATACGATACTTGAACTGAAAGTTATGGTCAAAATACTATGACTTGTGCAGAACGTGAAATTTAATCCAATCCGATTTAATCATTTCATTGATTTGGTTAAACATAACCATATCATCTAAGTCTTCTCGAAGTGTGCTTTCTTCCAAACCTCTGCATTTTTCACTTTAAAACTGCCGTTTTCTCTCAATGATCTGCAAAATACCAAAATACAAAAACTAACCAAAAACATTAAAAAATAATAAAGCTAAAGGTTTAACAAATGTGAATTAAGGGGTCCAAATATACAATATTTGGCACTTATCATACTACACAGCGGAAACATAAAATATTCTATCAACATTAATTACAACTAGATCATCTATCAAGAGTCATTACATTAACTAAAATCATACTAAACATATCATCGATATAAAAGATCAAAACTAAACCTTAATACACAATCTGACCTCAAATGCTAAGCCTACAACATCACCAAAATGTACTAATTACTATGAGTGATCTTCAGAATCCTGCAATCGGTCCTCAAGCAGAACTTGATCGATATCAGTAGACCAAACGGTGGCATTTGCTCCAAGGTCCATCTCGAATCCAACATCTAAAAGTAGTCCAACTATAAAACAACACATGTTTCATAAGTGGAAAAGATACAAGTGTACGTCCACAACTTAGTGAGTAATAATACACATGGTGACAAGCTAACATGTAGTGAACTCAGTTATTTATAAATCACATATATAAATGCAATGTTACAGCTTATCATTTGACAATGTCATCATGGATGCAGTATAGATATAATATATGTTACAATAAGAGAATCATGTCATAGTTCAACTTCATATGGTCTACCCAGGATATTAACCCTTTCCCGGCATGGTTAGTGCTGTTTCGAGGGACTTATAATACAACTAAGTGCCCTGGGTATGTACGCTACCGTTTATCATTAACAACCTAACCGAGTTTGACCTTGGGTGGCCCCTGCTAATAACGTCCGTAATCGTTATCCTCATTCAAGCATGGTACGCTTGTCACAAAATAACCATTGGATCCAAGGCTCATCATACATAACATAAACTTTTGACCGTAAAGAATAACTCATATAATAGTAAGTTCATGCCTATTATTTTGCATGTACCAGTGTACCATGTCATACGATGCAATTTAATATTCACTGTCTTTTCATGCATGCCTTTATAAACCCATCATTTTCATTATCATATTATGCATCACACATTTTAACAAAATAGAGTTCATAGTAATAAAAATATATTTCATGTGAGTTATAAACATGCACATTTGTATCGTACGGTTCCTCCGTAAAGTCCTCTTGAGGCTTCCCAACCTCGAAATCTAAGAAAAACTATCATCAGTCTTACTCTCAAGCTCAAACTAATTATATGCTCTAATAAGTTCAAAGTAGGCATTCTGCTTGACCCACAAACGTTCATGATCAAGGGTCGAATGTTCGGGATACGATGCTGGAACGTTCGCTACACGAGGAACGATCGTTCGAAGCAAGAGATCAAACGTTCGGCTAGAGGATCAAACGTTTGCTCATGGCAGGAACTAAAACTAATCTAACCTAGGATCTTAGAAATACTCCTAACTCGGTTCTAAGCCATAATAACACATCATGCTAGAATCACAACGTCTTAAACCATCAAGATACAAAACCTATTATCAAGCTAGTATTAAGTCCATAATAACAACTAGAGGATTAAACGACTAGAAAGATAAATCGACAACATAATGGCTACAAAAGAACAAGCTTGAACTAAGAGCATTGCCTCCTTATAGTGAAACGTCTTCCTCATGTCGAAGCACTCTCTCACACTCTCACTATAGTAACGGGGCTTAAAGCGTTAGATTTGTGACGACCTTTTTTTTTTTTTTTTTTTTTTTTTTTTTTTTTTTTTATACAAATCATTTGCATAAACATTAATCTTTTAAAATATAAACGGTTCTTCACAGTGACACGCCTACATGTTGCTCAGCCAACATATGGCACATGCCCCATAACATCCACCAAATAATCAGAGTAACGTCTATTTAACTATGCAGCGAAAAACATAAATCTGAATAGCGAAAATCACAACTTATACATCTATCACAAATTAATTACAACAAAGAGCCATTTAACATCTATCTGATTAAGTCTTATCAACATATTAAATACATAACATAAATGGCTTTATACAATAACAAGTGTGAAAATTGAAATTGACTTCTAAATAAAAGGCAACTGTGTGCGCAAAGTGTCAACAAAAATAAGCACAGTGGAAAATAAATGACACAGAGATTTTTGTTGACGAAGTGGAAACTCAATCAAGAGAAAAACTACTCTGGGGCAGCCAAACCCAGGAATTTCACTATTCAGAAGACAAAGCTAGATACAAGATAGTAACACTCACATATACCCGATGCAGTGGTCGTACCTTGTTCTCTAACGTGTAACCCAACACGAACGCTTCCCAACCAGGTCTCCTACCTGAAGGGGTCTTCAATGGAATCCTTTACCTTATGGCCGACCCCTAAGATAGACTTCAGATGTAACGCAGCAACAGCACACTTACAATGGCTTCAGAGGAAAAATAACGTCTCTGAGCAGTTGTGGAATTCAATACCGAATTCTTGCAGTTCTCAATGCCCAGGGGCCTCTATTTATAGGCTGGGGGCTTAAATGAGCATCAGGCAAAATATAGCTGGGCGCCGTCCGGACGGTGGTCATTGCCGTCCGGACGGACAACTGTGCGACAGGATTTTTCAAAAATTTCACTGAGAAATCTTTCTTGTTTAAGAGCCGCGTCCGGACGGGATGGCACATCGTCCGGACGGTCGCACGTCCGCTTCAAGTAATTTCCTTATAAGGCTTCGTGTGTCCGGACCATGGGGGATGAGTGTCCGGACGGCTGAACTTCAACACGTAATTTCCATATCTGCTATGCGCGCGTTCGGACCAAGATAGGCAGTCGTCCGGACGGTTGAAGTCGAATCGACAATTTCCATATTAGATGCACGCGCGTCCGGACCAAGGCTGACTGATGTCTGGACGGTGATATTTGAATTGCGATTCTTGCCTTGAGGAGACGCGCGTCCAGACGAGATACTACATCGTCCGAACGGTTGATCGATCTTTCCTTTATCGGAACTTGGAAAGAATCTGAGACTGGTCGAGTACCGAGAAGCGTTTAGACGGGCTCCTGAGACGTCCGGACGGATGCAAGCTGGACAGAAACTTCTCGACACAGTGGAGGGTCCGGACGGAGGTGCACGTCGTCCTGACGGAGGTGCACGTCGTCCGGACAGATGATGCTTGGTCTGACTGGCGTCCGGACTGTATGGCACGTCGTCCGGACGGATGGAACAGTGGTCAGATGTGCGTCCGGACGGGATGGCTCGATCGTTCGGACGGCTGACAGGGAACCGAAATCTTTGATCTTTCACTTAGTGCAAAGTCTTCTGAGAGTGCTTCTTTTTTTTTTCTTTTTTTTTTTTTTTCTTTTTTCTTTTTTGGAAAAGATGAGATCACATGTCCAATAGTGATCCCGGCCTAAATTTATTAGATAAAAGCCTCACTTTTGGAGGAGGAATACCATGATAACATCCAAAATTCACAGGATTTACAAAGAACCACCATCCCATGAAAGACAAACCACAACTTACTTCATTCTTAAGCAAGGTAAACCACAGTTATCTACCCGTAATATCCCTTTGAGTTCTTTAGGAATATTATTCAAATTATATTCATACGTAATCCTCGCACTACCACATTTACTGAGCCAGTCCGCAACTTGGTTACCCTCTCTAAAAACACGGTTAAACCGAGTATTCAGGCCACTGATGAGAATGAAAATTTCCTCCCAAAAATCCTCCAAGTACCAAACCCGACAACTACCTTTCTCGAACCAAGTCACAATCAGGGATGAGTCAAGTTCAACAACAATATTACGTAAACCCTTCGCCTTGCATTTTCGTAAACCAATTAGAACCCCCAATAATTCAGCTTTATTATTAGAACCAATACCAAAATACTCCGAAAATGCAACGATCAGATTACCTTTATGGTCTCTAATCAGCCCCCCCGCACTGATTCCCCCGGATTCACCAAACTACTACCATCCGTATTTAATTTGAACCAACCCAGCTCTGGCTTCTCCCAAGATACTGCAACAAAGTTGCTTTTCGAAGAAGAAACAACCGGCAAATTTAATTCTTTAAGAATTGCTTGATCATGCAAATTACCGGTATCCTTGAGCCTCAAACCAACCCAATGAATCCAGTATTTAACCTTCCGCCACAAAACATTAAAGCATACCTTTTGTCCCTCCATACGAGCCAAACACCTCCATATCCATAGATTCCAAATAATGATGCAGGGAATCAACCCAATCAAATTACCAACCTTTGAGGATTTTTTGGTTCTTCGAAACCAAGCTTCAACAGTAACCAACAAAAACCGAGTAGCCACATAAGGAATACCCAGGAAACTAGAGCATATTTGCCAAAGCTTAGCTGCAATCTTGCCACTGTAAAGCACATGATCCAGGTCCTCAAAGTCGCCCTGCGGACAGCATTCACATTTTGAGGCTAAAGAGATACCAATACGCCTTATACGGTCATCCACACTCAAGCTATTTGTCATTGCCTTCCACACAACAACTGAAATTTTTTTTGGTAAAGCAGAGTGCCAAATCCAGTTTGTCCATTGGTGCTTTGGAACCGAAATACGAAGCCAGTCCCAAACACTTTTTGTTGAAAATCTCCCATCCCTACTACCAAGCCATATTAAGCGATCCATTCCTGGTTAAGTGCCATCAATCTGAGAGAAAATATCCTCAACAACCTCTTGACCCACTAACTGAACAACCAAGTCCACATCCCAACTATGTTCCACCATGCAATCTTTCATTTTTAAGAAAGGCAAATCAGATATCTGAACATTCTGACATATAGGACCCGACTCCATCCACTTATCCCGCCAAAATGATAGGTTCCCGTCTTTCACACTCCATACGGATTTGTCAATAACCAGGGGAACTGCTTTAATAAGCATTTTCCAAAATCTAGAGCCTTTAGAGGAATCAACAAGGGAAAAATGTTGATTCTTCACGTACTTGGCTTTAAAGAAATGTGACCATAAGGTATCCTCCGAGAGGAATTTCCAGGCAAATTTGGATTGAAGGGAGCTGTAGACATCCATAATATTTCTGATCCCCATGCCCCGCCTTCATCCACGGGCCTGCAAACAGATTCCCAACTCACCCATTTCCTCTTTGGCCTTCCTTCAGACGAACCCTAGAAAAACGTACTAAAAAGTCTGTTAATCTTCCCAACTAAAAAGACTGATAATAAATGCACCAGCCAACTTGAAAGAACGTGCTTAATCAGAAGTAATCTGGCACCAGCAGAAAGATATCTCATCTTCCAACCCTCAATTGTTTTAGAAATTTTAACCAACAAGTCATCAAAATACCAAGATTTAACCCTACCAGAGAAAATGGGAACCCCCAAATATCGCGTTGGGAAAATCCCCATCGAAAAACCAGATACTCTAATCAGCTCCTGACGCCTAGAATCTGGTAAACGGTTGGAGAAAAATATAGATGACTTCGAGGCGTTGACCACTTGACTAGACCACTGGGCATAGATATCAAGAACTTCTAAAATGCTCCTCACATCTTTCTTTCTACCAGTCGAAAAAATAACCATATCATTCGCATAAAGCAAATGGGATATTAACGGGCCCTTTCTAGGCTGCAAATAATATCCAATAGTCCCATCCTGAACTTTCTTCCGCAACAATCTTGAAAACACCTCCTCCACCAAAATAAATAAATAAGGGGATAAAGGATCCCCCTGGCGAAGACCCCTACCAGGCTTTAAAAAACCTTTAGAAGTGCCATTCATAACCACAGAGAACCAAGAAGAAGAAACACAGTTGGAAATCAGCTTACAAAACCCCAAAGAAAACCTAAACGCATTCAGCACTTTCAACAAAAACTCCAGTCTACCGTATCATAAGCCTTGGCTATATCAATTTTCATCATAATGTTACCCCCCCCCCGAATTGGTTTATTTATGTCTTGAACCAATTCCTGTGTAAGACTTATGTTCTCAAAAATACTTCTGCCAGGCAGAAAGTCTCCTTGCTCTTCAGAAACCAAACGACACAAAATAGCAGATAATCGATTCACAATTAGCTTTGAACATATTTTATACACAACCGAGCAAAGGCTAATAGGCCTAAATTTATCAAAGGAACATGGGTCCGGCACTTTCGGAATCAAAACAAGAAAGGAAGCAGTCTAATACCTCAGAAATGCCGTACCCGCAAAAAAATCCCTGACTGCCTCGATCAAGTCTCTGAATAGTGGAATCCCTGTTTACAGCATCTTTACACACACAAGTGATTTTGTCCAGAATGAGGCCAAAATACTAACAAACTCCCCCTTTGGCCATTCTGGGACAAAAATCACTTGACCGGTTTGGAAATACATTCCCAGTCCAAACACAAAAATACACAGAAATTACTCCCCCTTTTTGTCACAACGGGACAAAGGGTAAAATAGAGTAATAACAACCAACTGTAATAAGAATTACTCCCCCTAACGGTCTCAGAAGAACCCGGGAAACAGAGTAATATAAGTCAAAATGTTTAATATAAGTCAAATGTCTCAAACAAAAAGACAACAAAACAAAACAAGAGGGAATCAAAATCAAACATCCTCAGGAATGGGTACAGTCCTAGCTGCATCATCCTCCTCATCACTACTGCTAGGATGATGATACTTCAGGCACTCCTGAAGGTCCAGCTGGTTTTGCTCTACACGCAGGTTAATGGAGTGTATCTCCTGCTGCATGGAGGACATAGTCACCTGCATAGCACTCATTCCCCCCTGAATGGCAGCAAGTGCCTCCATGATCTGTGAATAGTTGACCTCCAGCTCAGATGGTGGGACGGTCTGGGAGGATGAATCCATATCCAAAAAACCAACAAGCATGGTAGCAGCTATGGGCACCTCATCATCGGAGTCATCCCTCCGCAGCTGCACATTGGACTTCATCAATGTCTGCTTGTTGATGGGCTGCTGGATCTTCATCTTCGGTGACTCTCTCTAGATGGAGCTGTATCTCTAGTAGCTTTTCCTCGAGCTCTTGTATTCTAAGCAGCAATGAACTCTTTTTAGTTTCCAGGCTGTTCAGATCATAGAGGTGCTGCTTACGACCTTCCCTCAGCTTCTCATACTCTAAGTAGAGTGTCTTGTAGGCTTCCTTGAGCTCTTCCCCATTATCACTATGCTCTGAGTAATACGAGTCTTCTTCTTCAACATGTGGGGCTACAAAGGCCAGAAATTTTTCAGACTCTAGAGCGTCTTCTTCTGACTCATCACTGAGAGTCACATTGTAAGCTTTTCCCTTGCCCTTCTTCAGATTCCCGCAATCGGCCCGGATATGCCCAAAGCCTGAGCATTCAAAACATCGGGGTCCTCTAGGATCTCTCTTCCCTTCTTCCTCAGGTTCAGCTTCTCTGGGAGGTTTCTTTACTTTTTTAGAAAACTTCTTCTTAAACCGATCATCTTTCATAAGTCTTCTGAAATTTTTGGCTAGCATAGCCACAGCTTTTTCTTCATCCTCAGAGTCATCTTCAGATGAGGCTTCTACCTTCTTTTTGGAAGCCTTCAGGGCAATGGTCTTCAGCTTCTTGACCGGGGGCAGAGATAGCTCATATGTTTGAAGAGATCTCACCAGCTCTTCAATCTTCATCTCCTCAAGATCCTTGCTTTCTTCAATGGTGGTCACCTTGATCCTGAAACGCTCAGGCAAAGATCTTAGAATCTTTTGGATGAGTTTTACATCCGAGATAGGTTTCCCAAGACTCACCATGGAGTTCCTCAGGTCACTCATCTTGGAGTAAAACTCTCCATAAGTCTCTTCTTCCAACATCTTAATTTCTTCAAATCTCGAAAATCAACATTTGAAGTTTGGCAGATTTAACAAGTTTCATGCCTTCATATTTTGTTTCCAAGATTTGCCATGTTTCTTGGGCTGATTCACAATTTGAAATTTTTGCGATTTCAGATGGAGAAAGTGCCTGGCATAGAGCATGTAGGGCTTTATCATTTGAAAGGCGTGCGTTCTTTTGAGGGACTAGTTCAAGTGTTGCATCCTCTGGTTTAGTCCAACCAGTTTCAACAATACTCCAACAGTCAATAGATTTCAAAAAGAAACGCATACGTGCCTTCCAATAGCCATAGTTCGTACCATCAAAGGCAGGAACAGAATTAAGAGTTTGAGACATTATAAAAAGAAGTAAAAAAAAAAACACTCAATAAATTAATCTTCACAGAGTGTACCAAGCTCTGATACCAATTGAAAATTGAAATTGACTTCTAAGTAAAAGGCAAGTGTGTGCGCAAAGTGTCAACAAAAATAAGCACAGCAGAAAATAAATGACACAAAGATTTTTGCTGACGAAGTGGAAAGTCAATCAAGAGAAAATCCACTCTGGGGCAGCCAAACCCAGAAATTCCACTATTCAGAAGACAAAGCTAGATAGTAACACTCACATATACCCGATGCAGTGGTCGTACCTTGCTCTCTAACGTGTAACCCAACATGAACGCTTCCCAACCAGGTCTCCTACCTGAAGGGGTCTTCAATGGAATCCTTTACCTTAGGGCCGACCCCTAAGATAGACTTCAGATGTAGCGCAGCAACAGCACACTTGCAATGGCTTCAGAGGAAAAATAACGTCTCTGAGCAGTTGTGGAATTCAATACCGAATTCTTGCAGTTCTCAATGCCCAGGGGCCTCTATTTATAGGCTGGGGGCTCAAATGAGCGTCAGGCAAAATATAGCTGGGCGCCGTCTGGACGGTGGTCATGGCCGTCCGGACGGACAACTGTGCGACAGGATTTTCTGAAAATTTCACTGAGAAATCTTTCCTGTTTAAGAGCCGCGTCTGGACAGGATGGCACATCGTCCGGACGGTCGCACGTCCGCTGCAAGTAATTTCCTTATAAGGCTTCGTGCGTCCGGACCATGGGGGATGAGCGTCCGGACGGCTGAACTTCAACACGCAATTTCCATATCTGCTATGCGCGCGTCCGGACCATGATAGGCAGTCGTCCGGACGGTTGAAGTCGAATCGGCAATTTCCATATTAGATGCACGCGCATGCGGACCAAGGCTGACTGATGTCTAGACGGTGATATTTGAATTGCGATTCTTGCCTTAAGGAGACGCGCGTCTGGACGGGATACTACATCGCCCGAATGGTTGATCGATCTTTCCTTTATCGGAACTTGGAAAGAATTTGAGACTGGTCCAGTACCGAGAAGTGTCTGGACGGGCTGCTAAGACGTCTAGACGGATGCAAGCTGGATAGAAACTTCTCGACATAGTGGAGGGTCCGGACGGAGGTGCACGTCTTCTAGACGGATGATGCTTGGTTTAACTGGCGTCCGGACGGTATGGCACGCCGTCCGAACGGATGGAACAATGGTCAGATGTGCGTTTGGACGGGATGGTTCGATCGTCTGGATGGCTGACAGGGAACCAAAATCTTCGATCTTTCACTTAGTGCAAAGTCTTATGAGAGTGCTCTGAATAATGGAATCCCTGTTTACAGCATCTTTACACACACAAGTGATTTTGTCCTGAATGAGGCCAAAATACTAACAAAGTGACACAAGCGTCACAAGCCATAAACAATGGACAACCCGTGGTCCACTAATTACGACCGTTGCGGCAAGCTTCAGTCATAATATCCCAAGTACATTACTACAAGACCATCAACTATACTAGAGTACCTGCAATCAAAGGAACATCATCTATATGATTGTGGAGGTTTGCCACTTCCGTATAGGTGAAAGAATGAGTTCACCATCTCAGTACATAATACCGAGACCTTCGGTGATATTAAACTAACTGAGTTTTCACAAAGAACCAACTCTTCTTTTTAGTCTTGTGTACACCATAACAGCTACCAATTTTATAAGGATTTGTTTGAAAAGGTCCCCATAGCTGATATAGCAAACACAAACTATAGAAAACATTTAAAGCATACTACGTAGCTGGGAACATACATAGGAGTTCCAATTTCTTGGATGCAACTACATACAAACCCACCTACTATAATATTTTTAAGTTGGTAGCCCAAATGCATAAAGACCCAACGTTACTAACTGTGACAACAACGTGCCTCAAGGCATTACGACTTCATGACTATGGCACAACAGTTGATCATGCGAGTACTAGAGTGAAACTCCAATATACAAGCATGTCTTGCCAATGTACCAACGACAATCCATCTACCTACTCCCAAAACACACTGATACCTCAACCAATAACGTCAACATCTAGGTACATCAAGCTTAAAACAATGTCATCTTGCTTTTTATTATGAAGATACTATCATTCCCCGAATGCGGGTAACACCGAATCCCATGGCATTATGGCGTCATGCCTTGAACGCCAGGTGATCATGCGAGCACTAGAGTGAAACTTTAATATGCAAGCACGTCTTACTGGAGAACAATAATATTTGCCTACCTACTCCCAAGATACTGCAGTAGTCATACTCAAACAATGAAGATACCCTTGCACATCCAAGCTCAATGTTCTTAAATCAAGCAACTAGGCGATAGAAGTGTACATAAGCTCTTTGCCATTAAAACTCTTAGGCATACTAATACGTCTAGCAAAACTATAATATTCTATATCATGAAAACATCACACACAATTTAAACAATGTTATGCATGCTCATGATAGTCTTATTTTTCTTTGTGAGGCTTACCCTCTCTTCGTTATTATGAGGCTTACCATCTTTTTCATTATTATGAGGCTTACCCTCTCTTTTGTTATTATGTTCATACTTTATACTTTACAATTCAAACTCTATAACCTACTCTTTGCAAATTATGCTTTCTTCAAACAATAAATCAATCAACATGCATTGTTATCATTCTATTTTACATAATTTAAATCCCAACCGCAGCACACATTCAAATACTTTAAATCAACTCAACACCTTTCATTCATGCATCATTTCATAACATCATTGATATTATTTGAACATAATCAAAACTACTCAAATCATCCAAAACATATATTTCAATATATAGTTGGTTTCGATTTATAAAACACATATATATTTTGCAATTCTATAATATATGAAAATATTAGTTTTTCTCAGCGAGTAGAATACTCACCTTGGCTGCATTGGACTTATGACTCGAACTTCTACTGGATTCTAGTCACTTGGACTCTACATTGGAGGACCAATTGAAGTCTCCAATCCAGACACAATCTAGCAAACATTGGTATCGTCAGACTACACTATTGAACCCCATACTCTATGACACCTTAACTACCTACATGCTCACACGTAGCGTCACTTGCTTCTAAAGCTAGCTAGGTATCCTTAATTATTATTAGATTGTTTATTGGTTCTAGGCTCTTATTATATCTTGCTTATTAATTAGAGGATGCATTGACAATTTTATTTGCCAACTTATTATTATTAAGTCTGTTAGTATTTTATGTTGGCTACATTCTGGATGACAAAAACACTTTATGTAATGGTTGCAAATTAACAGGATGATCGGTTCTTATTCAGAGTCTTCATGTATACGAACAATGTTCATTTCAAAACATGTGACGGATCACAAGTTTCTAAAAGATTTCCATGAAGATTCCTTGCAAATTACAAGGCAGAAAAACCGGTTCCTGTGCAACCGTCCGGACGAGCCTTTGAAGCTGTTCGGATGCCCCGCAGTGTCTAGAAGCTTGAATGTTGAAGACGTCCGGACGTCAGAGCAACACCGTCCGGATGATAGGTCAAGCTTCTCCAATTTCTACACTGAGTTGGATTTTAGCAGTCAACACTGTTTGGGAAGTTTCTGCAAGACGTTCGAACGACGTGGCAACATGTCCAGACGCTGTCCAGCTTTTCAAAATATTCCGGACTTCCGTTGGAACGCGGAAAGGAGATATAGTGAAGACCGTCCGGACACTCGGCCAAGCCGTCCGGATGTATACCTGTTATGAAAAGATTTGCGCTATTTTGGAAGGCAGTCGTAGAAGACCTTCCGGACGTGGCTAACTTCCGTCCGGATGCTCGATAGCCAGAGTTCAAATTTAAGCATATGTAGGTTTTCTGTAAGCCTATAAATAGAGGGCTCTAGGCTTGTAAATTGTATGAATTCTGTAACGAATTCCATAGTGCTTAGAGATGGTGTTTAGGGAGAATCGAAGATCCTCTAGCTCTCTTGCTGTTTTTGGTGTGTGCTCAACAGTTCGTGTGAAGTCTATCTTAGGGGTCGACCCTAAGGTAAAGGAATCCATCAAAGACCGCTTCAAGTAGAAGACTTGGTTGGGAAGCGTTCACGATGGGCTTCGTGTTATAGTTAAAGGTATGACTATTGCAATAGGTTTTATGAGAACGAGTGCTTTGTAATTTGCTTTGTTTTTGGATAGTGAAGTTCCTAGGTTTGGCTGCCCCGGAGTGGTTTTTCTCTTCACAGAGTTCCCACTTCATCAACAAATATCTTGTCTTCTTTAAATTCTGCATTTAAGATATTTTGACGCACACAAACACACACTTGGTTCTTTCAGAAGTCAATATTTATTTTCAAATGATATTAGAGCTTGGTACACTCTATACTAGATTTATATTTCTTGAGTGTGATCTTTTATTGACTTCTTTGTTTATAATGGAAAAAGGTGAACTCCAAAGGACGTGTGACAAATTGTTTGAACAATTTGAAAATTGTAAAACTTCTAGCATAGATCATCTTCAAAGACTTGAAAGTTTTGAAAAAGAAAAAGATGTGTTTATTAAAAAAATTAAGTCTTTAGAAGATGCTCTAATGCACTCAAAACTGCCTTTGGAAAAACCTTGTGATTATGTTATGAGTAATGCTACATCTTCTTCACATGCTATGCCTATTCATAGAACTATGTTTGTCAAACCTGGCATGTCTACTCATCATTCTCATGCATCTAGTAGGAATAAAGGTAAAAGGTACAATTCTATCCCTACTTGTTATTATTGTGGTATTATTGGTCATACTCATCCTAATTGTTTTCAAATACGCTCTCAGAAGCCATGGGATAAAAAACATGTACCTATGGATGATGGGCTTGGAATTAGAAATCAAGTCAATAATTTATGTGATCAAGTTAAGCTCATCAGTAAAAAATTAGAGAGTCCTACCCCTCATGGAAAAAATCTTGTCATGTCTAAAAAGAATATCTCTAATAAACAGGTTTGGATTAAGGAAAGTGACAATCTTTGTTTTGTTGCTCATACTGCGTTAAAAGTCCTAGATACTTGGTTGTGGTATTTGGATAGTGCTTGCTCCAAACATATGACAGGTGACAAGGCACTCCTTAAAGATATTTAAATGGGAAGAGGAGGAAGAATTACCTTTGGAGATGGTAGTCAGGCTAAGGTAATTGGCAAAGGACAGATTGACATTCCAGGGATAGAAGTATCTCAAAAGGCCCAATATGTGGAAGGTCTCAAGGCAAATCTCCTCAGCATTAGCCAATTGAGTGATGATGACTTGCTTGTCCAATTCTCTAAAAAGGAATGCAACATCTTTGACAACAATGGAAAGTGGCTAATGGGAGGAGAAAGGACTAGTGACAACTGTTATGGCATTCCAGGTCTTTCCTTAAATTCTCAGATCATCTGCAATAAAGCTACTATTGATGAAAGTGAGTTGTGGCATCAACGTTTGGGTCATCTAAACTTCACTGACATGCTTAAGTTTGCAAGCAAGGAAGTTGTCAAAGATCTTCCTAAAATGAAAGACACTGGGAAATGAGTTTGTGGTCCATGCCAGCTAGGAAAATAGACTTGTACTGCTCATAAGAAGACATCAGGTATTCTTACTTCCCGTAATCTAGAATTGCTACAAATGGATCTCATGGGTCCCACCTGAACCTCTAGTCTCAGTGGGAGGAAATATATTCTGGTTATTGTAGATGACTATTCCCTGTACACTTGGGCTCTTCTTCTTCAAGAAAAATCTGATGCTTTTGAAGCTGCTCAGCATTTGTTCAAAAAAATCCAGATAGAGCAAAATTGTCCCGTCATGAGGATCCGAAGTGATCATGGTAGAGAGTTTGAAAATGCTCGGTTTGAAGAATACTGTCACTCTTATGGCATTCAACATGAGTTTTCTTCTCCAATTACTCCTCAACAGAATGGGGTTGTGGAGCGGAAATATAGAGTTTTACAGGAGATGGCTCAAGTGATGAATCATTCTAAAAATCTTGCTCAACATTTTTGGGGAGAAGCTATCAACACTGCATGTCATATCATCAATAGAGTCTACCTAAGGCCAGAAACTAGCAAGACTCCTTACGAGATTTGGTTAGGTAAGAAACCCACTGTTAAATATTTTTGGATTTTTGGTAGTAAATGCTATATTCTACGAGACAGGGAAAATTTGGGAAAGTTTGATCCCAAAAGTGATGAAGGCATATTTTTGGGATACTCCACCAACAGTCGTGCCTACAGGGTTTATAACACCAGAACAGAAACAGTAATGTAGTCCATCAATGTGGTCATTGATGATGATATTAGGTCACATAGCAAGGGGGAGATTTCTTAGTCCACCCTAGAGGCTCTACCTTCTCCCACAGATAATGTAAGTGAGACTTCCTCTTCAGCAGTTGATCCTATATCTATTCCTCCTGTCTCTCCTACAGCAGCAAATGTTCTTCCTAACTCAACTGATGCTGTGCCTGCTGAGGAAACTGATCCTACATCAGATCAAGATGCAGAGCTGATAAATCCTCCCATTGAACCCACCTCTTGGGTTAAGCTCAATCATCCTTCCAGGCAGCTTCTTGGGAATCTCAATGAAGGTAGACGGTTGAGAAACAGAATAATCAACCCCTCTAATGAGGTTGCTAATCAAGTGACTTACAATTGCTATTTGGCTCAATTTGAACCAAAGAAAGTGGAGGAAGCCTTGCAAGATGACAGCTGGGTTACTGCTATGCATGATGAGTTGCATCAGTTCACTCGTAATGTTGTTTGGACTCTAGTTCCTAGACCATCTAATCACAATATCATCGGCACAAAGTGGATTTTCAAGAACAAATCAGACGAACATGGCACGGTGATCCAAAATAAAGCACGACTTGTTGCTCAAGGGTACACTCAAATTGAAGGGATAGATTTTGACGAAACTTTTGCCCCAGTTGCTCGCTTTAAATCTATAAGAATTGTGCTCTCTATATCCTGTCATCAAAGCTTCAAGCTTTATCAGATGGATGTCAAGAGTGCCTTTATGTGGACTAACCAAAAGGATTTCTGGATCCTCACTATCCTCAACATGTCTACAAGTCGAAGAAAGCCTTGTATGGTCTCAACCAAGCTCCACGGGCGTGGTATGTGATAAGCTTCAAATGTTGCACATTCAAGCCCCTTAACTTATATATGTTAATTCCTTAGCATTGTTATTTGTTTGATTTTATGTTGTTTTATTGTTTTCAGGTTTTAAATAAAGATGCAATTAATTCCGTTAATTTTGGGCTTAAAGCACACTTTGAGAAGACCTAGAAGATATGTTTAAGCTTAACCAATTATAATAGAAGACCTATATGATGTGGTTAAGTTTAATCAAATCAAGTGAAGGATTAAATCGGAATTTCTCCACTAAGAGTCAAAATCGGATTGGATTCAAATTTGGATTCTGCACATTTATCAGTGTTTTGATCATAACATTTGGCTCAGATATTGGATTGAAATGAAATTGGTGGCGTTGGAAAGCTAATAAAAAAAAACAAATATGTCAGAAATAACTCTTTCCTAGTTCGGACGTTTACTATGCCAAAATTGCCCCTCAATAAAAGACCGCAATTATGAAGGAATTTGGAATCCTTTTCCTACTTGGATTGAAGTTTTAATCTCCTACTTGGACAAGAAGACTCAAGAGACGATTTTTTTGGAATTCTAAAGCTTCTAGGCCTTGTGCTTGTGCTTAGCTTTAGACAGAAAATTCTTCTTGGAGGCTTGACAAGCTCAAAAGGAGAAGAACACGGTAGGAGGCCATCTCAGCACCACGATAAGCGGCTAAATTCGTACTAGGGTGTTGATGTAGCCCTTTCCAAGTAACAATGGTTTAATTGTATTTTAATTTGGTATTTTCTATATGCATGATGGAACTGTGAGAATTGATCTTAATGTTTATATTCAATCATTATGAATTTCTTATCTTGTCTTAGAAAGTCTTTTATATTGATTGACCTCAATCCTTTATATTTTCTGTGATTATGTGATTGATTGTTATACAACGATTTTAATTGACATATGATCAAGAGGGGTAGATAGACCATGCCTAGGAAAGACAGATTGTACTACACTCTAGTTTAATGTAATTTAGGTAGACAATTCGTACCAACCGAAGATGGGTTATACTATTCCATTGATTGTGTGTATCCTATTAAAGACGTAGCTAATCCATACCTAGGGAAGACAGGTCATACCGCATCTTAATGGTTAAGTGGACGGTCCGTGCCAACCGAAGATGGATTATACTTATTCTTTAGAGGTAATTTCTTGACTATTAGAGTGAGACGAGTCCTATATCATGCATAGTATGAATTTACCTTGTTAATTTATAATTGACCATTGTTATGCGGTGAGTGGTAAAATCAACCCCTTATTCTTTCTCTCATCCCTACTCTCTTTACATATATGTCTTTTACTTTTCTGTATTTATTTTTAGAAAACAAAAATCAAATCAAACATCTTTTAAATTAAGTTATATTTAATCTTGAAAAACTTGATAGCAATACCCCTGCAGTCCTTGAGGTTCGACAACCTCTCTATAGCCTTATCCTATAAGGATTCATTCTATTACGAGTGGTTAATTTTATTATTGATATATTTTGGTAAACAAAAGACCGCATCAATTTTTGGCGCCGTTGCCGGGGACTGGAAATGGTTATGTTATTAAGTTTTAAAGATTGAATTTAACTTGATTCTTTTCTGTTTTTATTTTATTTTATTTTTTGGTTTCTTTAATTTTATTTTCTTCAATTTTTTTTTTATTTTCCTTTATTATTTTTTTTTTATTTTTGTTAATTTAGTTCATGTGAGGAGGCATTCCAACACCCCATGAACCATGTTCATATTGCTATAGTCCTTATCACCATGTTAAAGATTGTCCTACTGCATGACAATTTTCTAACTATTCTTATGAGGATATGAACACACAATTCTCTAGACCGAAGAATGAACCTTACTGTGATTCCTATAACCCGAGATGGAGCAACCAGTCTAATATCTCGTGGCAAGCTCAAGCTCCTAAAAATTATGCTCCACAATTTCATGAACTATACCATCAGGCATATCCACAGTTCAATGATCAAGCGGTCTATCCACCATCTAACTCCCATCCTCCCCGCCAGCAATGGCAATCATCTCCATATTGTGCTGACTTTGAGGATAATTGGCAGCCTTCTTCTCAGGCTACACCATCTCCTCAGTTAGATTCTGACGTTCAAGCTCAGATATTGAAACTTATGGGTGAGATCAATCAGAAACTCACTCAGACAGTGACCTCTCTCAATCAGACATTGAACTCTCACTCTGAATCCATTGCCAAGATAGAAGCTCACGAAGAGGAGCCATCTGCAATCTATTGGTCTCCACAACAATAGTCTCAACAGGAACAATATACCCCTCAATTCTTTGCCGAGATGCAAGCCATGATGGATGCTAACTTTGAACAAATCATGAACCACCTCAATAGAGAAGAAGAAGAGCTTCAAAGACAGTCGGTGGCCAATCTTGATGGACGCTACATGGTGAATGAGAGTACTTGTTATCATGAGCAAGCCATCACCACAATGAAGAATGGAGAAGTGGTCGAAACTCACGTGGAAGAGATGAAGGAAGAGCAAATTGAGGCCCCACAAGCTCTACATCGGGCAAAAGGCGAGGAAGTGAGCACTGAGGCTCCTTCATCATCCACTCTTGTTCTCGAGATGCCATATGAACCCCGAGCCTCTATTGCGTATGACTTACGAAGAGGTTAGGTGAGTAGTTTCTTAGGGCTGTTCGAAGAGCAAAAAGAGACCATCAAGGTAGAAAACAAGAGACCATCATGATTCCCTTCCGGATGAGAAACTGTTTGAGAATACTTAGAAGAATTTACCTCGATATGCGGCCATTTGGAATTACCTTTCTGTAGGTAAAATTTATTCTCTTTGGTCCAAGAGAAGAAAAGATTGGTGCTTCAAATTTAAATTTAAAGGTCAGAGAGCATGGAGCGCATCAAGGATGTAGATTTCGTTGGCTTGGTGGATCCCACATATTTTGACTAAATGAGTCAGCTTCATTGGTTCGAGCACAGGCCCTGTACGCTTGAGTCCTCTATCAGGCCAGGGTACATGATCTCCTTCTAGGTTTATCTTCTCCATTGTTGCTTCATTCTTAGTTTATATTTTTACAACAATGTGTTGCACTTGACTAGTATTTGGTTGGAGTATCACTCTCTTTTTCAAGACATATATTTTTACAATCAAGTTTGGGGGTATGATATGCCCCGCATTTGCTCATTCAAGTATTCCTATCCTCTTATTGTTATGTTCAGTTCTATACACACATTGGGGACAATGTGTGATTCAAGTTTAGGGGTATGGAAGAACGAAACATTGTCCAATATTTTGCTGTGTTATTCTTGAGCATGCTGTTGATTTTGAATTCTGATTCACATTTCATTGATGAGCTTAACATGATGAGCACATGATTACTTGACTAGGGAATTAAGAAGTTTTGTTATTTTCTTTGGCAGCATGAGATATTACTTGTTTCAATTTGATTCTCACAAGCACACTAGCACGTAGTCTGTGGGGTATGAAATTTGAAATCAGTTATATCTGTTATCAATATCTTGGATGCAACTAGGTAACTTATTAGAGGAATAACCTTGGCATAAAAAAAAAAAAGAAAAAAAAAAGAAAGAAAGAAAAAAAAAAAGAGAGAATAATATTGATCACTTTGAGCTTTTCACTGAGTAACCGGATCTCTTGCCTCATTAAGCATTGAGTATTCGCGTCAAAAAGTGGAAGTTTTCTTTGATTGATAAAATGGTTAAGTTTAGCTTCGTAGCCTTTTTGATTCAAGTTAATAAGTCTTTAGGGTGTTTTACACCTAGTGCCCTGAAACCATCTGGTTTAGGAGTCATTGACCTAACACACGTTACATGGGTCAATTAGAAAGCTTAAGGGAGCTAAGCATTGCACAACTTGCATATATAAACATAAAAATAAATATATATGCATTGGTTGTTTTATCTAATGGGAGTCCAACAAATTTTGAGTGTTGAACCATTCATGATTGAGATTAGTTTTGAAACCTCATGGCTACGTGTTAAGTTCACTTTACACTAGTTGAATCTTGTGATATCTCATAATGCCATGTTAGTAGCTTAATTTTTAATTCCCTGAAATTGTGAAGATGGAGTTTATTTTGTTAAGCTTGCTAATGAATGAGAACCATTATTTTTATGATGCAGCATTCTTCAGGATAACATAGTAAGAACAATGTTTGTGGGTATCATTCTTGGCAAACCCTCACGAGACTTCACTCGTCCACTAGGGAATCCTAGGGGTTTAAAAGGCTTGTTGCATACGCCAAATGCAATCGTACATCCCACGAAAGAAGGATTTATCTTGTTGTTTTTCAGTTTTATTTCTTGTTTTGTATTGTTAAGGGACTAGCAACATGTAAGTTTGGGGGTGTGATAAGTGTCGAATGTTGCATATTCAAGCCCCTTAACTTATATATGTTAATTCCTTAGCATTGTTATTTGTTTGATTTTATGTTGTTTTATTGTTTTCAGGTTTTAAATAAAGATGCAATTAATTCCATTAATTTTGGGCTTAAAGCACACTTTGAGAAGACTTAGAAGATATGTTTAAGCTTAACCAATCATAATAGAAGACCTATAAGATGTGGTTAAGTTTAATCAAATCAAGTGAAGGATTAAATCGGAATTTCTCCACTAAGAGTCAAAATCGGATTGGATTCAAATTTGGATTCTGCACATGTATCAGTGTTTTGATCATAACTTTTGGCCTAGATATTCTGTTAGTATTTTGGCCCCATTTTGGACAAAATCACTTGTGTGTGTAAAGATGCTGTAAACAGGGATTCCACTATTTAGAGCACTCTCAGAAGACTTTGCACTGCGAAGATTTCGGTTCCCTGTCAGCCGTCCAGACGATCAAGCCATCTTGTCCGGACACCCATCTGACCACTGTTCCATCCGTCCGGACAACGTGACATACCGTCCAAACGTCAGTCAGACCAAGCATCATCCGTCAGGACGACGTGTACTTCCGTCCGGACCCTCCACTGTGTCGAGAAGGTTCTATCCAACTTGCATCTGTCCGGACGTTTCTGCAGCCCGTCCGGACGCCTCTCGGTATTCGACCAGTCTAAGATTCTTTCCAAGTTCCGATACAGGAAAGATCAACCGTCCGGACGCGCGTCTCCTTAAAGCAAGAATTGTAATTCAAATATCACCGTCCGGACGTCAGTCAGCCTTGGTCCGGACGCGCGTGCAACTAATATGGAAATTGCCGATTCGACTTCAACCGTCTGGACGACTGCCTCTCATGGTCCGGACGCGCGCATAGCAGATATGGGAATTGCGTGTTGAAGTTCAGTCGTCAGGACGCTCATCCCCTATGGTCCGGACGCGCGAAGCCTTATAAGGAAATTACTTGCAGCAGATGTGCGACTGTCCGGACGATGTGCCATCCCGTCCAGACGTGGATCTTAAACAGGAAAAATTTCTCAGTGAAATTTTTGGAAAATCCTGTCACACAGTTGTCCGTCCGGACGGCCATGACCACCGTCCGGACGGCGCCCAACTATATTTTACCTGATGCTCATTTGAGCCCCCAGCCTATAAATAGAGGCCTCTGGGCATTGAGAACTGCAAGAATTCTGTATTGAATTCCACAACTGCTCAGAGACGTAATTTTTCCTCTGAAGACATTTCAAGTGTGCTGTTGCTGTGCTACTTCAGAAGTCTATCTTAGGGGTTGGCCCTAAGGTAAAGGTTTCCATTGAAGACCCCTTCAGGTAGGAGACCTGGTTGGGAAGCGTTAGTGTTGGGTTACACGTCAGAGAGCAAGGTACGACCACTGCATCGGATATATGTGAGTGTTACTATCTTGTATCTAGCTTTGTCTTCTGAATAGTGGAATTCCTGGGTTTGGCTGCCCCAGAGTGATTTTTCTCTTGATTGAGTTTCCACTTCGTCAACAAAAATCGCTATGTCATTTACTTTCCGCTATGCTTATTTTTGTTGACACTTTGCGCACAAACTTGTCTTTTATTTAGAAGTCAATTTCAATTTTCAATTGGTATAAGAGCTTGGTACACTGTGTAGATTTAATTCTTGAGTGTTATTTTTTTTTTGACTTCTATATGTCTCAAACTCTTAAATCTGTTCCTGCCTTTGATGGTACGAACTTTGGCTATTGGAAGGCACGTATGCGTTTCTTTTTGAAATCTATTGACTGTTGGGGTATTGTTGAAACTGGTTGGACTAAACCAGAGGATGCAACACCTGAACTAGTCCCTCAAAAGAACGCACGCCTTTCAAATGATAAAGCCCTCCATGCTCTGTGCCAAGCACTTTCTCCATCTGAATTCGCCAAAATTTCAAACTGCGAATCAGCCAAAGAAGTATGGCAAATCTTGGAAACAACATATGAAGGCACGAAACTTGTTAAATCTACCAAACTTCAAATGTTGATTTCGAGATTTGAAGAATGGAAGAAGAGACCTTTGGAGAGTTTTACTCCAAGATGAGTGACCTGAGGAACTCCATGGTGAGTCTTGGGAAACCTATCTCGGATGTAAAATTCATCCAAAAGATTCTAAGATCTTTGCCTGAGCGTTTCAAGATCAAGGTGACCACCATTGAGGAAAGCAAGGATCTTGAGGAAATGAAAATTGAAGAGCTGGTAGGATCTCTTCAAACATATGAGCTGTCTCTACCCCCGATCAAGAAGTTGAAGACCATTGCCCTAAAGACTTCCAAGAAGAAGGTAAAAGCCTCATCTAAAGATGACTCTGGGGATGAAGAAATAGCTGTGGCTATGCTAGCCAAGAATTTCAGAAGACTAATGAAAGATGATCGGTTCAAGAAGAAGTTTTCTGAAAGAGTAAAGAAACCTCCCAGAGAAGCTGAACCTGAGGAAGAAGAAAAGAAAGACCCAGAGGACCCCGATGTTTTGAATGCTCAGGCTTTGGGCATATCCGGGCTGATTGTGGGAACCTTAAGAAGGGAAAGGGGAAGGCATACAATGTGACTCTCAGTGATGAGTCAGAAGAAGATGTTTGAAAGCTAATAAAAAACGAAACAAGTATGTCAGAAATAACTTTTTCCTATTTCGGACGTTTACTATACCAAAATTGCCCCGCAATAAAAGACCGCAATTATAAGGAATTTGGAATCCTTTTCCTACTTGGGTTGAAGTTTTAATCTCCTACTTGGACAAGAAGACTCAAGAGACAATTTTTCTGGAATTCTAAAGCTTCTAGGCCTCTCCTTGTCTCTATAACTAGACCCCTAAGCTTCAAGAGAAGGTGTGCTTGTGCTTAGCTTTAGACAGAAAATTCTTCTTGGAGGCTCGACAAGCTCAAGAGGAGAAGAATACGGCAGTAGGCCATCTCAACACCACGATGAGCGGCTAGATTCGTACTAGGGTGTTGATGTAGCCCTTTCCAAGTAACAATGGTTTAATTGTATTTTAATTTGGTATTTTCTATATGCATGATGGTTGTATAACTGTGAGAATTGATCTTAATGTTTATATTCAATCATTATGAATTTCTTATCTTGTCTTAGAAAGTCTTTTATATTGATTGAACTCAATCCTTCATATTTTCTGTGATTATGTGAATGATTGTTAGACAACGGTTTTAATTGACTATGATCAAGAGGGGTAGATAGACCATGCCTAGGAAAGACGGATTGTACTACACTCTAGTTTAATGTAATTTAGGTAGACAATTCATACCAACCGAAGATGGGTTACAGTATTCCATTGATTGTGTGTATCCTATTAAAGACGTAACTAATCCATACCTAGGGAAGACGGGTCGTACCGCATCTTAATGGTTAGGTGGACGGTCCGTGCCAACCAAAGATGGATTATACTTATTCTTTAGAGGTAATTTCTTGACTATTCGAGTGAGACGAGTCCTATATCATGCATAGTATGAATTTACCTTGTTAATTTATAAGTGACCATTGTTATGCGGTGAGTGGTGAAATCAACCCCCTATTCTTTCTCTCATCCCTACTCTCTTTACATTTATGTCTTTTACTTTTCTGTATTTATTTTTAGAAAACAAAAATCAAATCAAACATCTTGTAAATTAAGTTATATTTAATCTTGAAAAACTTGATAGCAATACCCCTGCAGTTCTTGAGGTTCGACACCCTCTCTTTAGCCTTATCCTACAAGGATTCGTTCTATTGCGAGTGGTTAATTTTATTATTGATATATTTTGGTAAACAAAAGACCGCATCAATTTTTGGCGCCGTTGCCGGGGACTGCAAACGGTTATGTTATTAAGTTTTAAAGATTGAATTTAACTTGATTCTTTTATGTTTTTATTTTATTTTATTTTTTTGGTTTCTTTAATTTTATTTTTTTCAATTTTTGTTTTTATTTTCCTTTATTTTATTTTATTTGATTTTTGTTAATTTAGTTCATGTGGGGAGGCATTCCAACACCCCATGAACCATGTTCATATTGACACTAAGGAGTTTGTGCCTTCAGTGTTGGAGTTTGTGCTCGATTCCAAGCTAATCTTAAGGAATCTCATCTCACCGATGTCAAGCGCATCATCAGGTACGTAAATGCCACTGTTCATTATGGTATATATTTTTTTCGTGAAACAAATCTTGTGCTTGCAGGATACTCTGATGCAGATTGGGCTGGAAATGCTAATGATAGGAAAAACACCTGTGGCGGATGTTTTTATGTTGGTACTAATCTAGTAGCAAGCCTCAATTTCCCTTTCCACTGCAGAGGTTGAGTATATTGCTGCTGGAAGTTGTTGTACCCAGTTACTGTGGATGAAGAAATTGCTCTGTGATTATGGCTTCACTCAAGACACTATGGTCATTCACTATGACAATACCAGCGCTATAAATATTTCCAAGAATCCAGTTCAGCATTCTCGGACCAAGTACATCAACATTTGGCATCATTTCATCTGTAAGCTTGTAGAGTTCAGGGAAGTAGCTCTTATTTTTATTCCCACAGAAAATCAATTGGCTGACATCCTCACCAAACCTCTTGATGGAAGCAGGTTTGAATTTCTTAGAAAAGCCATTGGTATTTGTGACATGTCTTAGGCATGTCCTTGCTTCATGCTCAGATCAGAGTCATCTGTTCTTCTACGTCTTTTCCGTGGGTTGCATGATTTTCTTTGTTTAAAAAAAAAATGGGGTATTTGATGCACGGTTTTCTTCTACAATTTTCAGCTATTTCATGTATATTTATCTGTTTTGACAGTTCTCTGTGCCTTGATAGAATATACATTCATATGGTTAAGATTCTAAGTCTGATATGTGCTGAGTTTTCCTGTTGCATCTTTATTAGATAGTTGCTTTCCTCATGCGATGTTCTTGTGCACTATCCAAGGCTCCCCTGAGGTATTTTTTTTTAACTCTGTTTTTTTTCTTCTGAAAGTTCTTTGGGAGAGGTTTTTTTTGCTATGATGGTCAAATTGACCAACTCGCTAGTTGAACCTAGAACCCATAAATTCTGGCATTCTTTCTAGGTTGCAACACCAAGTGATAAAAAGCATTCAAAATTGATTAAATATGGATAAATAAAACGATCCACTGCTTTTGTGCTATAAATCTGTTCTTGAACTTGTCCCTATAGAAATAGTCAGTGACCAAAATCATTGCGAAAATGGACAGTCACTAAAGAACGAAGTATACGAAAAGTGTTGCAGTTTAGGGGGAGTGTATCAGATGAGGGTGGCTAGGCCCTAGTAAAATAAGGTTTGACTTTTGACTGATCTAACTATGAATTTCTCTCTTATTTAGAAAATTTAGTTGCTTTAAATCATATCAGCGAAGATCATACCTTATTGAGAAAGCTTTCACACACACACGCATTGCATGAGTTTAGTTGACTATTGAAAAATTTCTGTCTACAGGGATATTTATGCTCATTGATTACTGGACTCTTCTTTATATGTTTGCATATTTTTGATGAGTCATCTGACTATTTTCTCAGTTTAGATATATGTGTGTGCTGATTTCTTGTTGAAGACCTAACCTTGTTCTTTTTTTTTTTTCTTTTTTTCTTTTTTTTTTTTTGTTTTGGTTGTTTTGGTTATGGTTTTTCTTAATACTCTGTTTACCCTTTGTCTTTTTGTGACAAAAAGGGGGAGTATTTTTTGTTTATTGGGCCGGGATTGTATTTCCAAACCGGTCAAGTGTTTTTTTGTCCTAGAATGGCCAAAGGGGGAGTTTGTTAGTATTTTATGTTGGCTACATTCTGGATGACAAAAACACTTTATTTAATGGTTGTAAATTGTTAGTATTTTGGCCTCATTCTGTGTTTGGACAAAATCACGTATATGTAAGGATGCTGCAAACAGGGATTCCACTGTTCAGAGTGAAGTCAGAAGAATTTCAAAAGTTCCCTGTCAGCCGTCCGGACGATGTATCATCCCGTCTGGACGTCCATCTGTCTACTATTCCATACGTCCGGACGACGTGTCCTTCCGTCCGGACGTCAGATTGACAAGCATCATCTGTCCGGACGACGTGTTTCTTCCGTCCGGACACCTACGTCGTATCGAGAAGCTTCTGTGCCAGCTTTCTCCGTCCGGACGTTTCAGCAGCACGTCCGGACGCCTATCAATTCTCGAACGGTTCACTGATTCTTTCCAAGTTCCAAGAAAGGGAAGATCAATCAACCGTCCGGACGATGTGGTATACCGTCTGGATGTGTATCTCTGTAAGGCAAGAATCGCAGTTCAAAATGAACCGTCCGGACATCTGACAGCTGTGGTCCAGACTCTGGTGCATCGTATATGGTAACTGACGATTCGACTTCAACCGTCCAGACGTCTCCCCCTTATGGTCCGGACGCACACGCATTAGATATGGAAATTGCGTGCTGAAGTTTAGTCGTCCGGACGCTCCTGCACCTTGGTCCGGACGCGCGAAGCCTGTTATGGAAATTACTTGCAGCGGACGTGCGTCCGTCCGGACGATCGAGCCATCCCGTCCGGACGATGTTCTAATACAGGAAAGATTTTTCAGTGAAAATTTCAGAAAATCCTGTCGCACAGTTGTCCGTCCGGACGGTCATGGTCCACCGTCCGGACGGCTCACAGGCTTATTTTGCCTGACGCCCATTCTAACCCCCAGACTATAAATAGGGGTCCTTGGGCACTTAGAGCATGAATTCGGTGTGAATTCCATTAGAGCTTAGAGACGTGTTATTTCCTCTAGAGCCATTTTTCAAGTGTGCTGCGCTATAAATCGAAGTCTATCTTAGAGGTCGGCTCTAAGGTAAGGAGTTCCATTGAAGACCCCTTCAGGTAGGTGAACCTGGTTGGGAAGCGTTCGTGTTGGGTTACACGTCAGAGATCAAGGTACGACCACTGCATCGGTACATGTGAGTGTTACTATCTTGTATCTAGCTTTGTCTTCTAAATAGTGGAATTCCTGGGTTTGGCTGCCCCGGAGTGGTTTTTCTCTTAACCGAGTTTCCACTTCGTCAACAAAAATCTTTGTGTCATTTACTTTCCACTGTGCCTTAATTTTTGTTGACACTTATGCACACACTTTACTTTTAGAAGTCATTTCAATTTTTCACAAATTAATAGGATGATCGATTCTTATTCAGAGACTTCATGTATACAGACAGTGTTCATTTCAAAACATGTGACGGATGGCAAGTTTCTAGAAGATGTCCATGAAGATTCCTTGCAAATTACAGGACAGAAAAACCAGTTCCTGTACAACCGTCTGGATGGGCCTTTGAAGGCGTCCAGATGCCCCGCTGTGTCTAGAAGCTTCAGCATTGAACACATCTGGACGTTAGAGCAACACCGTCCGGACGATAGATCAAGCTTCTCCAATTTCTATACGGAGTTGGATTTCAGCAGTCAACACTATTTGGGAAGTTTCTGCAAGACGTCCAGACAACGTGGCAACACGTCCTGACGCTGTCCAGCTTTTCAGAATATTCCAGACTTCCGTTCGAACTTGGAAAGGAGATATAGCGGAGACTGTCTAGACGCTCGGCCAAGCTGTCCGGACGTATACCTGTTATGGAAAAATTTGCGCTATTTTGGAAGGCGGTCGCAGAAGACCATCTGGACGAGGCTAACTTCCATCCGGATGCTCGATAGCCAGAGTTTGAATTTAAGCAGATTTAGGTATTCTGTAAGCCTATAAATGAGGGCTCTAGGCTTGTAAATTGTATGAATTCTGTAATGAATTCCATAGTGCTTAGAGAGGGTATTTAGGGAGAATCGAAGATCCGCTAGCTGTCTAGCCATTGACGGTGTGTGCTCAACAGTTCATGTGAAGTCTATCTTAGGGGTCGACCCTAAGGTAAAGGAATCCATCAAAGACCCCTTCAAGTAGGAGACTTGGTTGGGAAGCGTTCACGATGGGCTTCGTGTTATAGTTAAAGGTATGACTACTGCAATAGGTTTTGTGAGTACGAGTGCTTTGTAACTTGCTTTGTTTTTGGATAGTGGAGTTCCTGGGTTTGGCTGCCCCGGAGTGGTTTTTCTCTTCACAGAGTTTCCACTTCGTCAACAAATATCTTGTCTTCTTTAAATTCCGCATTTAAGATAGTTTGTTCCACACAAACACACACTTGGTTCTTTTAGAAGTCAATATTTATTTTCAAAGTCACCTTATCATTGTTAACCCATTAATGACTTGTTACTCATTCACTAGGGTTGACAATATATATTTAACCCGTATACATGTATGTGTATATATACATTTATACATATACACATACAACGGTTAAACCTAATCTAATGATAAACATAAGGTTGGTTTAGTAATTCCTTATATGAGCTATGTATCTTATGCTATAATCTTTATGCTTTCCATTTATTTACTACACTATTTCACTTACTTTATTTACTTTATTCATTTCTTTAACTATTATATATTTATTTAATTCAATTTGACACCATAATAACCTATTCTCCAATAAAACATCAATATCCTACAATAAAGCATTAATCATAGGCTAACATAATCATCAATTTACAATTTCAAAACCATATTTGAATTCCACCAAAACACCCATCAAAATCTCCAAATATCCAAGATTCCATCATTGAATCAATCCTTCAACAAAACAATACAATGATCAATTATAATCATCAACTAAACCATAATTCCCCAAGAATTCCCTATTCTCCTAATCAGGTATCAACATTCACAGGACGATTTTACTAATATAGAACCACTCCAAAGCTTCTTCAAGATTTCACCAAATCAGCCCATAAAGACCATTCCATATCAAATACCAAAGGCCCAACTATTTACAAGCAATATCAACCCGAAATCATCAAAACCAATCAATGAATCAACTAAACAAATACCTATGGATAATAACACAAATTAGTACTTAAAGGAACGCCCAAAAACCAACCCCAATCCATCAACAATCTATTCTTAGATATCAAAACCAGCTTTACATCAAACCCATAACCAAAAATCACAATTTTAACTTAATACAATTCATAAATCCAATTCACATACCAATATCCAACCATTGTCCAATACCAATTCATCAACCAAATGATCATCATTCGACTAAACCACAAAAATTCACCATTTGGCCAACCCACAAGAAACCATCAACAACTTCATTAATCAACCATAAATCCTTCCCAAAAATCAATCCATTCGAGAGAGTATTAATCATAGGTTAAAATCATTAAAAACCGAAACCTTAAGAGAAACACACCATTCAGCCATCTCAACGAACAACACCCAAATGAAACCTCATTTTTGTTTAACACAATCCCTAAATTTAAAATACAACAACAATCCATTCAAACCCTAGATTTTCATTTAAATCAAACCCCAAAAGACCCATACGGTTTTCCAGAAAATCAAAGGGGTAAAAGTGAAATCAAAGACAAGAAGGAAGATGAATTTTTACCCAGGAATTCCTAGCATTTCGGTCTCACAAAATTTCCGCAGCACAAATCTCTCTCTTGGCAACTACACACCCACGGGCTCCATCTCTCACACGGGTCAGTATGTGCAAGACGAAGAGGAGAAGGAGATGGGGAGAAGAGAGGGAGGGAAGAGAAGAAATGGGGGTTCGGTGCTGCTGGTGCGTGGGGAAAAAGAGAAACCGAGAGAGGGAGGGGGAGCTTCGGCCAAGAGGGGGAGAAGAAAGAAAAGGGGGAGAAGAGAGGGAGGGGCGTGTGGGTGAGGGGAGAGGGATCCTAAAAAAGAGAGGAAAAGAAGGGAAAAGAGAGGGAGTGGGACACTTGTCCAATTGTGGGTGGTTGGGAGAAGATGATGTTATCTTCTACTAACCAATCCGGTGGTAACATGTGGCAGGGTGGGATTTCCTTTTATTAAAAACCCCAAACTCGTGAATTACAGTAAGACCCTACTTTATTAAAATTCTATTATTTATTAATTAATATTTAACCCCCACATATATTTAAACTACACTTTAATTAATGTAATTGAATATTTATTCAACTATGACCCACTATAACAATTATTCTAATTTTACTATTTTATCTTAGACTTATTTTATTTTCTTATCATAAATATTATCACCTAGAATATAATTACTAGTCTCATCATTTAGTATTTTATTAAATGCTAAATTCCCATTAATTTTTCTTGGTCTTTACAAGATTACACAAAATAAAACGAAGTGGTGGTGGGGTATTTATAGGGGAGAAATCGTAGAAGATAAGGATGAGCTGATTTACCACCTGTTGAACGTTCGGAACCCAATCTCAAACGTTCGTGTACTATTGCGAACGTTAGTTGTATGATCCTCGAATGTTCGTGTACTATTTTTCGTACATACCAATGGCATGAAATGTACATTCTGACATAGTTTAACACGTCATTGAACATTCGTGGTGGGAAAATCATCGTTCGCAGTGGGAACTTTGATCGTTTGTTACTCTCAATGAACGTTCGGCCAACGTAAAAAGTCTAAAAGTTCTAATTTCCAATTAAGACCTACTACAGTCTTGGATCATTCTATTTTGATTCCCCCGTTTTACTCTTTTTGTTGGTAGTATTGCAGGTTACCAGCAAAAGCTTGTCATCTTTTGATCGTGTATAGCTCAAATCATTTTGGGTTCAGGAAGTCAAAACCAATGAACCAACATAATTTGATCTCAAAAGAAACTAAATCACAAAGGGCCAATTTGTACCCTTGTAATAGTGGTTTCAAAAGAAACCCACAATAGCAAGAAGCCAAAGCTCTTAATTCAACGCACCATGAGAACGAAATTTAAGAAGATGTTAATGGTTTCATTCGAGGGAAACCATACCTCCACCTAGGCTATGATACTACTTGATGTGAACTTGTTACTGTTAGTAACAAAGTAGATTCATAAGGGAACCTAGATTTAGATTCGTAAAGGGAACTAGATTTAGATTCGTAAAGGGAACCTAGACATTTAGATTCATAGAGGGAACCTAGATCTTTTGACAAACACAAGGCTTGAAAATAATTTTCTCAAGCATACTTCTTCATTAATAGTCCCCCCTTTAAATAGAGGAGCAATACTTATCGGTTACTAAGAGAATTAATAATCCAAATATAACTCTTAAACCATCTAAGTTCCTTGTTATGCAAATTTTAATACTCGCAAGTGTGCGAATCGTTTGTAATATAGCGTTTTGCAAGTGCGAGGTTGATCCCACAAGGAATTGTATTGCGAAAATTAATCTTTATTCAAACTAATCCTATTCTAACCTAATTCCAAATTTAGGGATTTTTAACAAAAGAAAACATAAACAAAATTAATGAAAATAAAGGGGTCTAGGGTTTTGGAATCCACACCACCAAATCACAACAACATAGTCTCATGCTCATCACACATATTTTGAATTCTCTCATACAAATCTTAGGTATGTTCTACTTATGCTTCAAAAATAGTTTAAATCATTCAATGAATCCATTCTTCCACAAATCACAAAAGATATCTAGTTTCAACTAAATCATCAAATGTATCCATAGAATGAAACACACCGAATATCCAACATTTTGATAAATAAAAATCCAAGCCATCAATTTAATGAAACTATCTCAAATCATCACTTGTATCCAAAAATCACAAGAGATACCCAAAAATCATCTCAAAAATTGAAGTAGAACAATGAGAAATCAAAACTCATAAACTCAAATAGCATGAACAAGCAAGAAAATATAGTATCTCTTCAATGATGAGATTTCATCCTCAACCCTAGATGAAATTTTAGCTACACATGATAAAAAAAAAAATAAAACCTTAAACCTTAAATTAAAAGCATAAAAATTAAACACTTACAAAAGAGAATAAAAATGGTGTAGAAAAATAGCCCAAGAAGAAGCAGGGCTGCGCCCCACTCCCTCTCGTCCTGTTTTTCTCTACCCCCTTCAACAGGAGAGAAACTTCTATATTTATAACACATGCACGGCGCTCTACAGGTTGAGAAAAATAATTCACTTGCTGCCACGTACACGTTCACCTCAACCTTCATTTGAGTGTCCTCCAATCCTCTTGCACTGCCATCCATCTGGAAACACATCCACTTATTTCGGTGTTGCAGACTCCTAAAGGAAAAGATCTTGTCTCCGGACAGCTGTATCTCAGTCCCTATCACGTAAAGAGCTACTGGTTACTGCCCTTTCACGTGTTTTCAGCTTTGTAGGAGGAATCATGTAAAAGCCGAACGTGAAATCATGTTCACGTGATTTCAGACTTGCTGCTTCTTCTATTTGGTCCTTGAGGTGTGGGTTTGCATGGAAAACTGCCCTAGAAAATAACATGTGCTGCCCAGGTCTGGAGAGAACGTGGTGCTGCCATGGAAAGAAATCGTGCAAGCTAGAGAAGAATCACTTTTTGATGCTTCCTTTTTTCCTTGTTAAGGAAATCTCTTGGCTTTAGTGTGGTACCCAGGTCATGTGAGTTGGGTACAGTGCTGCTTTGGTCTTACAAGAGAAACGTTTGTCTTCCAGGTCTAAAGAAGAATTCAAAATGCATGGTGCCTCCACCTTCACGTTTTCTTCCAAGAGAACAAGAAAAAAATATATATAACATTTTTCATTTCTTCTTTTCTTTCCCTTGTAGGTCCCACGTTCCAGCCAACTTTTTCCTCAATTTTTTTTCTTCTTCTTCCATTTCTTTTTGTCCTTGGTTTGGCTTGACTACTCCTTTTATTTTTTTGTCCATTTCTTTGTAATTCCACATAAATACCGTCATTTTCTCTCAATGACTTGCAAAACACTAAAATACCAAAAATAACAAAAAAAATCAGAAAATAACAAAGTTAAAGGTTTAACTAATGCAAATTAAGGGGTCCAAATATACAATATTTGGCACTCATCATTCCTCACCAACTAGGTCTTGGATTGACTCTATTAACTCCAAATTACGACTCTAACTCTACTAAGAAACAAATTTGACTCAACTTGGGACTTAGAGTACTACTCCTTATGGAAATATAAGTCCTTATTGGACTATGACTCTAGGAAATCCTCCCTCCTCTTGAAGGGCTTGATTTCCTATGCTATGGTCTATATATTTTTCTCTATGGAAGTAAAATTGAGCAAGACCCAAGAGAACAAAGCTTGAGCTAATCATGAAAACAAAGCAAGGCTGAGGAGACAAAAATCACATTTGCACAAGACAAGCCCATATAGTTATCAAAGAGAAAGATAGAAAGAGAGTTAAGTTACCACAACACCTCAGCATTTCGGTAGCATTACTCCTATAAAAAAAAATATCACAAGTACGTACTCTTAACATTCTTTTTTTCTAATTGAATACGGAAAAAGGGCTACAAGGGAGGACATTTCCCACTTTTGATCTGAATGGAAGAGAGAATGGGAGATCCTATGGGAATGCTTCCAAAGACAAGCTAGGAAGCGGCCCACTTAGCTAAAGCATGTGCACGAAAATTGGCACATCGAGAGATTTTCAAACCAGACCAGCTTTGAAAGAAGGACAACTCTAAACTAATTCCAGATACAATGCTAGCAAAAGACCAAGAGGAGGAGATAGAGGGATTATTAATAGCTAACAACACCAGAAGCACATCCCCCTTAAGGAAAAAAACTGCCACAACCAGAAGAAATAGCTAGCGTATTAGTGAGAAGGGCTGCAAAGGCCTCACAGTAAAGAGCATCCGAGAAGGGGAGCTTATGCGTAACGGCCAAAATGATGTTGCCCATGGAATCACTGATAAAGGCGACTACCATAGCAAAGGAACCTCTTACCGCCATGTGAAAATTGTCTTTAAAACTTTTAAGTAATGGAGGAACCCAGAGGGAAGGCAGGGTGGCTGCATGCCAGGCCAAAACATGAAGCTTTTCGGACTTGTTGAAACCTGCTTAATAGCCTTGGCCAGATCTGGTTGCAAAGCTTCATGAATTAGTTTGTTCCTGGATATCCAAATAAAATCCAAAGTGAGAGTGGTAAATAATTGAAATTTAGAAGCTTGTTTCCTATAGATGGCAAGTTTAACAACCATATTGATTACAATAAGAATCCAATCCGAGATAGGCCAAGAGTAGAAACCAGGCGTAATAATTGGCCAAGGAGAGCTCCTCCAAAGGATTCTATCCGAATCACAGTCCAAAAAAATGTGACACAAGGTCTCTAGGGGACCTTTGCAGAACAGGCAAATCCAGGCCTCCTCATCCATGGAGGTCACAAATCGACCAATATTAGCCCGCCGAGAAGGCAAAAGATCCCAAGCAGTTTTCCAGAGAAGATGTTTTAGCCTAGCTTAAAGCTTAAAACCCCAAAGGGTATGCTAGGCTTTCGAGGAAAGAGGAGAAACTCTGCCTTTTGAAGGAAAAGAAACCTCATGAGCTAACTTCATCGAGAAAAGACCAGAAGAAGCAGGAGCCCAAATCCACTTATCCTGAAGACTGGCCTAGGAGAGGTGAATGCTGAAAATGCATTGGACAGTAGAGGGATCAAAAAGATCAAACAACAACTGAGAATTCAAAGATCTTTTGCCTCAAAGAATAAGGTCAGGAACAAAAAACTTAGGAAGATCCACCAAATTAGCATTCAACCTAGGCTTGGAGTTAGGCATCAAGGGAATCCATCTTAACAATTGAAACCTTAATCGATACTCCTAATTAATAGATAACCATTACAAGTAGAAGTAAAATACTCTATGAAAAAGCACTCAATAAGCTCTAAACTCTTAATGCAAGAAATCCAAAAATCTAACCCAAGCGGCAAAAGAATTACACTCACTCTTTAAGGATTACTACATCTTCAGTGGAGCTCTTATAGAAGATGAACATGTACATTGTTGAAAGCAAACATATATACTTTTGCATTAGTAATAAAGTGATCTCCATTTTCGCACCTCCAACCCCATGGTTTGTTTGGGTCAAATTCAATTGTTAACCCTAACAAAATAATTGAGACGATTCTCGATTTAATTGATATTACCTTTGACATGGGTGAAATTTGTATAAAATTGGAAATGAATTTGAATGATTCTTAATTTACATGTTTTGAGTTACAAACAACTTCCAAGTCATGTTATCTTACGTTATGCGAATTATGTTACTAAAACATAAGAAAGTAAGGTCGAAGGAATTGAATCAATTGATTTGAACAATTTTGGGTGCTTCAAGGGGTCTGATTAGTGGAGTTGACAATTGATATGGATATGCTCGAAAATGACCCTTATTGCAGTATATATAGTAATATGTTTAATGTTTTTCTCCTACACATTTTTTGTGCATTTTTTATTTATTTATTTATTTAAAATCCACCGTTATGGGTCCACAGATTCAAGGCCCGACAGCTTACAAAAAGATAAAATATATATATATATATATATATTTTTTTAGGTAAGCTTTTAAGCTTTTATTAAAAAGGTTAAATACCCCATTGGTACCTGAGTTTTAAGCATTTTTAAATTTAGTACCTGAGTTTTCATTTGTATCATAGGTGGTACCTGAGTTGGGAGTAAAAATCCATTTAGTACCTTTGTTAGATTTTCTGTCCTAAAATTAACGTCCTGTCACGTCATTGCCACATGGTGCCTTATTAACGCGACACATGTCCTCCTGGCCACATCAGATGCTACGTAACTTCCATCTCAATATAAGTCATGCCACATATGTCCGATTATTTCTGTATTAACAAAGTTTCAATTAAACAACGTTTTGTTTTGAAAATTATTTACCGTGGATTAAACTTAATGAACGATTACAGAGACCTAACATAATTTGAACATTGAGAAAATTGGCCACTATCCCAAATCTTGGGTTCATCGGCCACTCTCCCAAATACCTCAAACACTCTCTGAAATCACCACTATTTTCATCGGCCACTCTCCCCAATCTCCCAAACACTCTCCGAAATCTCCACTATAGGGTTCATCGGCCAGTCTCCCAAATCTACATTCTCGGGTTCAAAATCTGCATACTTGCCAATTTCCCACACCAAATCGGTCGGATATTAGTTTCGCAAGGTCTCTATTGCGGTTTGGAAGTTGATTTTCTGGAACACCTATTCTACTGTGGAACCCGCGACACTACATCGAACCCTAAATCAGAGGTAGTTTCAGTTGCACCATCTTTTGAACAAAGTACTTGGTTGAAGTTTATTTGTGGTAAATATAGGTTTTGTTTGATTATCGGTTGTTGGGCAAAGTGTGGTTTGGGCCTCCTAGCACGTGTTTTTGTTTCAAAACCAGTTCTGTTTGGTTGTCCATCACATGTCATTGTCTCTGTATTTGTTTATTGCACATGTTTATGTCTTTATCTTTGTTTATTGCATTTGTGTTTTGGGTCTAGATAGGAAAAATGTGTCCCTGTCCACAAAAGCCTATGACTTTTGATAAAGTAATATACACACTTGTGAACACTTATCAACACTATTCAACACTTATGAACACTATTAAACACTTATCAACAATATTCAACACTTATGAACACTTTCACAACACTTATTATAACACCCCATAAAAAAGAAAAAAGAAAAGAAAAAAAGAAGAAGAAGAGATTTATGGGATAAATACGAATTAAATACTGATATATATATATATATATATATATATATATATATATATATATATATATATATATATATATATATATATATATATATATATATATATATATATATATATAGATATGTATATGTTGAATGGGACGTGTGGGCTCTGCCTTTTATTTTTGACAAGTGGCCTCTTTAGTGACACTCACCTCCCTGCATGTTCTGCAGGTGTCACTCTTCTTGACACATGTCCCTCATGCAAAAATATTGCACGACGCCTGTTCATCTTTCATCTTCTACAAAAAAAATAGGTGTCGTCCTCTACCACCCCAAGCAACCAGACAATCAACCTTCACTCCTGAACTAGCAAACCTTTTGCAACCAAAGAGCAAGTCAGTAATTCCTCCTTCCTTTCATGTTTTGCTCTTAAATTTTGTTAGATTGAAAATTTTATTTGTATGTTATTGTCTTCATTTCCTTACTCCTATTTCTTTCTCATTTTTCCTCTTTCCTTCTTTCTCATTTTCTTTTTCTTCTTCACTGTCCATTTTCTTTACTTTGTGAGTTGAGTGAGGGAGATGAGAGATTGGAAGAGAGGGGAGGAGATTCCGGCGGGTCTGCCGTCGCTAAGGAGGGGACAACGTCGATGGGTCACGACCGGCGCCGGTGACGGCGACGACGGGGGAGGGGGGTTTTCTCAGAATTTTTTCTGGTACTCCAAATAGTAGAAAAACTCTTTTTTTTTTCTTTTTTTTTTCCTAGGTAATTGAAATCTTAGCTTTTCTTTTCCATTTTAGGTTGGTTTTTGAAAGGATTTGGGGTGTGACATCATGGTATCAAAGCAAAGTCAACCATAATTGGCTGACTAAAGAACCTAGGAAACATGGAAACCCAGGTTTATGTTAGGGTGCATCACTATGCTCGCAATTGATTAATTTTGTAAGTAATTAAATAGGAACTCTAACTTTGACACATTTCAGAATTATGGCTGAAGGAGGCGAAGGATCTTCTTGAGGCTTCGAAACTAAGACTCCCCAAGACATGGCACAAATGTTTCAAGCTATGGCCAGGGAATTTGTTACGGCCCTAAACGACCTTAGAAGAGAAGTACCTCAGGAAGAAGAACGTGGCTGTCAGCTCAAATGCTTTGAGCATCTTCATATTCCCTCGTTCGATGGAAAACAAGATCCCAGGGAATGCGAAAACTGGTTGATCGATGTGGAGGACATTTTACGACTTGCGGGCTACACTGAAGAGTAGAAGGTGCAGTACACTGCATATAGACTGTCAGGCGAAGCCAAAAATCGGTGGGTCGCCAAGAAAGTGTTACTAATTCAAGAGCTAGGCAGTGAGGAAGCAATTTCCTGACAGCAATTCCAGAAAGAATTCCTTCAACAATATTTTCCCAAAATTCTTAGAGATGGGAAGGCCCGGGAGTTCATAGACCTCACCCAAGGAAATTTGATTGTCGCTCAATACACGGGCCGTTTCAATGAATTGGCGAGTTTCGCTCCCTACTTGGTAGCAGATGAAGAGAATTGAGTGAGAAAGATTGAACAAGGTCTCAACCCCCAAATCCATGATCGAGTGGTATGTCTAGAGATTCGCGACTTTGTGGAATTGGTGAACAAGGCCTCCTTGGCCGAGAAAAGTTTGAAGAGGAACGCTATGGCAATGGCAAAGTCTCAAAAGAGGGCTGCACCCCCACTGAATCAAAACCAAGCTAGATGGAGAGGAGGACTGAATGGTAACAATCAAGAAGTCAGATTTAGAGGGAATAGGCCAATGTCAGCTAACAACACTTTTTGCCCTAAGTGTAACCGTCATCACCAAGGACAATGTCGCATAGAGACCAACAATTGTTTTCGGTGTGGACAAAGCGGACATTTTGTATGAAACTACCCCAAGGCAAAGGTAGGAGATAGATCCCAGCAGCAAGGAAATGGACAGAAGTAATTTACCCAAGCTAGAGTATATGCTCTCATGCCAAGCGAAGCGGAGACTGAAAATGAAGTAGTTACAGGTATTCTACCCCTCTTTTCTGGCAAGGCTATAGTTTTGTTCAATTCTGGTGCTACTCATTCATTTATATCAACTAAGTATGCTAGGAGATTTCATATTAGCATAGAACCAATGGAAGTAGGAGTGCTAGTAGCCACTCCAGTAGGAAAAGCTGTGATATGCAGGAAAATAGTCTTGAACTGTCCAATTTGTATTGAGGGGAAAAACCTCATGACTAATTTAATAGTATTAGATATGGAGGGGTTCGATATCATTCTTGGGATGGATTGGTTGTCAAACAATCATGCTGTTAGTATTTTGGCCTCATTCTGTGTTTGCACAAAATCACTTAAGTGTAAAGGTGCTGTAAATAGGGATTCCACTATTTCAGAGTCTGCAAGTCAGAAGAAATTCAAGTTCCCTGTAAACCGTCCGGACGATCGAGCCATCTCGTCCAAACGCCCATCTGTCCTCTGCTCCATCCGTCTGAACGACGTGTCATCCCGTCCAGACGCTAGACAGACCAGCATCATCCGTCCGGACGAAGTGCTCATTCCGTCCGGACCCCATACTGTATCGAGAAGTTTCTGTGCCAGCTTGCATCCGTCCGAACGGTTTCAGCAGCATGTCCGGATGCCTCCCAATACTCGATCAATTTCTGATTTCTTTCCAAGTTCCAAGAAAGGGAAGATCAATCAATCGTCCGAACGATGTGGTATCCCGTCCGGACGCGCGTCTCCGTAAGGCAAGAATCGCAATTCAAAAATGACTGTCCGGACGTCTAACAGCTGTGGTCTGGACGTGCGTCATCAAAGAAGGAAATTGTCGATTCGACTTCAACCATCCAGACGACTGCTTATCATGGTCCGGATGAGCTCATTACCGATATGGAAATTGCGTGTTGGAGAATAGCCGTCCGGACGCCAATCCCTTTTGGTCCAGACGCTTGAAAGCCTTATAAGGAAATTACTTACAGCGGACGTGCGACCGTCCGAACGATGTGCCATCCCGTCCGGAAGATGTCCTTAAACAGGAAAGATTTCTCCGTGGAAATTTCAGAAAATCTGTTCACACAGTTGTTTGTCTGGACGGCCTATATCTACCGTCCGGACGGTGCCTAGGTATATTTTGCCTGACACTCATTTGAGCCCCCAGCCTATAAATAGAGGCCCCTAGGCACTGTGAACTGCAAGAATTCGGTGTGAATTCCATTAGAGCTCAGAGAAGTTATCAATCCCTCTGAAGCCGTTTTACAAGTGTGATGTGCTGTAAACCAAAGTCTATATTAGAGGTCGGCTCTAAGGTAAGGAGTTCCATTGAAGACCCCTTTAGGTAGGTGAACCTGGTTTGGGAAGCATTCGTGTTGGGTTACACGTCAGAGATCAAGGTACGACCACTGCATCGGTACATGTGAGTGTTACTGTCTTGTATCTAGCTATGTCTTCTGAATAGTGGAATTCTTGGGTTTGGCTGCCCCGGAGTGGTTTTTCTCTTAACTGAGTTTCCACTTCGTTAACAAAAATCTGTGTGTCATTTACTTTCCGCTGTGCTTTAATTTTTGTTGACACTTATGCACACACTTTATTTTTAGAAGTCAATTCAATTTTTCAATTTGTATCAGAGCTTGGTACACTCTGAGAAGATTAAATTTCTTGAGTGTTTTTTTTTTACTTCTACTATGTCTATATTGAGTATGGATAAAATTGCTTCTATTTCACATGATATGTCTGTTCATAAGACCATGTTCATTAAACCTATCATGTCTCATACTCAACCTACTTGTAAGGGTAAAGGGGATAATAATTCTATACCTACTTGTCATCACTGTGGTATTGTTGGTCATATTCATCGTAACTGTTTCCAAATTAGGTCGCAGAAACCTTGGAAGAAAGCGCTTGTCCCTAGGAAAGATGAACCAGGTTTTAAAGAACAAGTTGAAGTATTAAGTGATCAAGTGAAACTCATTAGTGAGAAGTTAGCATACCTCACCCCTAATGAGCAAAAAGGAAGATAATCTGTGTTTAGTTTCTCATACTGCACTAAAAATTCTTGATACTTGTTTGTGGTATTTGGATAGTTGTTGTTCTAAACACATGACAGGTGATAAAACTTTGCTAAAAGAAGTTCAGATGGGCAAAGGTGGGCGAATCACCTATGGAGATGGGAGTCAATCCAGAGTCATTGGTAAAGGGATCATCGACATTCCAGGCCTCGGAACATCTCAAGAAGCTCTGTATGTAGAAGGACTCAAGGCAAATCTCCTCAGCATCAGCCAGTTTCGTGATAATGACTTGGTGGTGCAGTTCTCCAAGAAGGAATGCAATATATTTGACAGCAGTGGAAGATGGCTCATGGGAGGAGAAAGAACTGCTGACAATTGTTACGGCCTTCTTGGTCTGGCTGCAGATCCTCAGATTTTCTGCAACAAAGCAACCATAGATGACAGTGAGCTATGGCACCAAAGGTTAGGGCATCTCAATTTCTCTGATATGTTGAAAATTGCAGGCAAAGATGTTGTTAAAGGCCTGCCCAAAATGGAGAAGACTGGAAAAGGAATTTGTGGTCCCTGTCAACTAGGAAAACAAACTCGAGCAGCCCATAAGAAGACTTCAGGTATTCTAACTTCCAAAAATTTGGAATTACTGCACATGGATCTCATGGGTCCCACTAGAACTGCTAGTTTAGGTGGGAAAAGATATATTCTGGTTATTGTTGATGACTTCTCTCGATATACATGGGCTATTCCTATTCGGGAAAAATCTGATTCCTTTGATACAGCTCAACAATTGTTCAAGAAAATTCAGGTTGAGCAAAATTGATAGATTGTGAGAATCCGCAGTGATCATGGAAGAGAATTTGAAAATTCCAAGTTCGAAGAATTCTGTCGCTCATATGAAATCAAGCAGGAATTTTCTTCTCCTATCACTCCTCAGCAAAATGGAGTTGTTGAAAGGAAGAACAGGGTAATTCAAGAGATGGCTCGTGTGATGATCCACTCAAAAAATCTTGCTCAACACTTCTGGGGAGAAGCTGTAAACACTGCCTGTCATATCATCAATAGGGTCTACCTTAGGCCTGAAACAAACAAGACTCCCTATGAAATCTGGCAAGGTAAGAAACCCATAGTGAAGTATTTTAAAACTTTTGGAAGTAAATGTTATATACTTCGTGACAGGGAAAATCTGGGGAAATTTGACACCAAGAGTGATGAAGGTATATTCTTGGGATATTCCACAAACAGTCGTGCATACAGAGTCTTCAACAAAAGAATAGAGACTATGATGGAATCAATAAATGTAGTAGTTGATGATGAAGAAGTTCAGAGACCTATCAGCATGGAGGAAAAACAGCTCGATTCAGCTGAACCTTCAAAAGCCCTAACTGATATCATTGATCCTGCTCCAAAAGATTCTCCAGATGAATTTCCTTCTTTGGATACCACTCCTACTACCTCCAAAGATGAGGATACTCCTGCTAATCCTCCTAAGCAATCACGGGTGAAGCATAATCATCCTCCTCATCAGCTGCTTGGGAACATAGATGGAGGGCGTAGGCTGAGAAGTAGAGTCATTTAGCCCACCAGTGAAGTAGCCAATCAAGTCTCTTTCAGCTGCTATCTAGCTCAGACAGAGCCCAAGAAAGTTGATAAAGCCCTACAGGATGAAGGCTGGGTCTCTGCAATGCATGATGAGCTTCATCAGTTCACCAGAAATGATGTTTGGACCTTGGTTCCCCGTCTTGTAGAACAGAATATTATTGGTACCGAGTAGATCTTCAAGAATAAAACATATGAACATGGTACTGTGGTTTGAAATAAAGCCCGTCTAGTTGCACAAGGATATATTCAGATAGAGGGAGTAGACTTTGATGAAACCTTTGCCCCTGTTGCCAGGTTAGAGTCTATCAGAATCCTTCTCTCTATTGCTTGACATCTTGACTTCAAGTTATATCAGATGGATGTAAAGAGTGCCTTCTTAAATGGAGTTCTGCAAGAAGAAGTTTATGTAGAGCAGCCAAAGGGCTTTCAAGACCCTCATCATCCCCATCATGTGTACAAGCTGAAAAAAGGCACTATATGGGCTTAAGCAGGCTCCTCGGGCATGGTATGAGCGTCTCACCACTTATCTCCTGGCCAAGGGATTCACAAGGGGACAAGATGATCGAACTCTGTTTATCAGGCAACAAGGTACTCACAAACTCATCGCTCAAATTTATGTTGATGACATTATTTTTAGAGCTACTTTAGACTCTCTTGCCCATGAGTTCTTTGAGGAAATGAAGCAGGAATTTGAGATGAGCATGATTGGTGAGCTAAACTACTTCCTTGGCCTTCAAGTTAAGTAAACTGCTGAAGGCATCTTCATTTCTCAGTCTAAATATGCTAGGGATCTGGTCAAACATTTTGGGTTGGATGGAAAAAGTCGTGCTCGCACTCCCATGAGCACCAGTGTCAAGATCAATAGTGATCTTGTAGGCAAATCTGTTGATTCATCACTTTACAGGAGTATGATAGGGAGCCTCATGTACCTTACAGCCAGCCGACCAGACATTACTTTCAGTGTGGGTGTTTGTGCTCGTTTTCAAGCAAATCCTAAGGAATCCCATCTCACTACAGTTAAGCGTATCATCAAGTATGTAAATGATACCCTCTCTTATGGTATATGGTATTCTAGAGAAACAAATCTTGTTCTTGTAGGATACTCTGATGCAGATTGGGCTGGAATGCTGATGATAGAAAAAGCACCTCTGGAGGATGCTTCTATGTGGGGAACAATCTGGTAGCTTGGATGAGCAAGAAGCAAGCGTCTATTTCTCTCTCCACTGCTGAGGCTGAGTATATTGCTGCGGGTAGCTGCTGCACTCAATTATTATGGATGAAGACGCTGCTGGGGAAATACGGATTCTCTCAAGATACTATGATTATCAACTGTGATAATACTAGTGCGATTAATATCTCAAAGAATCCCATTCAGCACTCTCGGACCAAGCACATCGACATCAGACATCACTTTTTACGTGATCTGGTGGAATCTGAGGTGGTGTCTCTCTCATTCATTCCCACTGAAAATCACACTACAAAAAAAAAGGTTTTTACCGTCGTTTATATTATCGTCGTTTCCTTTAAACGACGCCAAATTTAAGAATTGGCGTCGCTTAAAATATAAACGACGTTAATTTACGTCGCTTAAATGCAACGACGTAAACTGACGTCGCTGGTTTAAGAAACGTCGCCATTTTTCATTGTTCGCGTCGGTTTGGTTTTTAAACGACGCGAACAATGAAAATTGCGCGTACCCCAGCTCAGCCCGCCAGAAATTACATATAACTTTTCCTTTTCCCTCTTCCGCCAGAAACCTACCGTAGCTAGCTTTTCCCTCTCTGCCGCCTGTAATCTCTCTAATCTCTCTTAGAAACACCGCTTTTCTCCATCTCTTTGATCAGGTAACCTTCCCTTGCAACTCTTCTAAAGAAATTTGACCATGACTTTCCTATTTCCAGAAATAAAATACGTAAATCTTGGGGAATTTGTCCGTAAGAGCTTCAGAAACCCTAGGTTTGATTGAGATCTACTATCAGAACTTGTTTTGGATGTTAATGGATTTGATTTTGGTTTCATTTTCAAATTTTTGTTTAATCGTCTGTTTGGTTGATGGAGATCTGTATTGTAGTGTTAGTTTATTGATTTTTCTTTCGTTTTCTTTGAATTTTCTCAGCAATCGAACGGAGTTTGCTTCTGTTCCGTTTCCCTTCAGGTGGACTTGCGATTTTACTGTTGGTTTCTGAAATTTAGTCTGTAAGGATGGAAACTCTTTTACATTTTCCAGCAAACCAAAGGATTCACAACCCCAGCCAGTTTCAAAGGTAAATCTACCGTATTCTTTAACTTTTTAAGTTTCACTAGAACCATTAGGTCTCTGCTAATATTCTTTCTACAGTTTCTACAATTGCCAATCCCTTACCAAGTGTTGGATAATTGTTAGGCAAATACTGCATTTCTTTTTTTCTTTCCCTGGAGTTCGTACTGTAGAGAGGGTTCGTAGATCACCTCATTTTTGGTGATGTAACAACAGCACTTGATGCTTTGTTTAGAGAAAGGATGGCAATGTGTTGACTGCAGAAAATTTTCTCCATCACATAATGCCACTTGTTAAAATATGATCTCCCCGGGAGATTGGAATCAAATTAGCAAGATGGGGTTTTTATTTCATTGCTAGCCCTACAGCTAACCTAAGCCAGCTTCAGCAGCAGTTAATCTAGAATCTAGTGGATCCAAGGATACATTGGTAAGAGTAGCTATTGACAAGCTGAAGGAATCTAAGAAAGGTGATGATGAACCAAAGAACATTCTCATTGATGGACAAGCAAGAGACGAGCCCATGCCTAAATCCAACCCTAAGCACAGAATAGAGGCAAGTAGGGAAAGAAATAAGGAGAGAGAGAAGAAGAAGGAAAGGGTAATGGACAGAGAGAGGGAGAGGGAGAGAGAGATGGTCCACTTTACAACCATTTTGTTCATGATATGTCTTTGATTTTGATTTTATGAGTGTCTTTGATTTTGTAATATGGTGTGATCTTCTTTTCTCATTATTCTCAGATTGTCTAATGAAATGTTCTTTCTCTTGTAAATGCAAGAGGCGTTCGGGGAAATCAAGACATCCATCACTCATCACTAGGTATGTGTTTTGTTCCCTTTGTACTTTATAATCAGATGGTTTCTTGTGTAAGCGTAGTTGCATTATCTGAACCATTTCATTTTCAGATCTTGACTACCACAGTTCCTCTTATTCTTCAAGGGAGAAGGATCGCTATAGACATTATTCATATGCTATCTTACTCATGATGTTTAGTCTGAGAATGAAATATTAAACAGTGGGGAGAAAAAAGGAAAATCTGCTTTATTGAACAAGAACTAAAACAAATATCTTAATCAAGTGAAAAGTTAGACATTGTTCTTTTGTTCAACCTTGATTATCCAGATGTTGATCGAATTCTGGTTTCCACTAAAATGCCTAAAACAAATGTGTTGCAGATATATGATGTTGTTAGGTACAGATTACACTGTATGAAGAAAAAATTGAAAGATGAATTGGAGAACGAGAATACGGTTCAAGAGTATATATGCCCCGACTGTGGGAAAAGGTCTCAGTAACTGCTGATTTTTCCTTTTAATGCTATGATCATATGACATGAACATGAAGCTTCATATTTAGTTGATGGTGCATATATCCATGCTTTTATCTTTTAAGATTTTGATGCACTTAAGCATTGGTCTTAGGCTTGATTGCTTGCAAACTTTTGGATTTCAGGACTTGAACAACTTTGAGAGTGACCCTGAAGAGTTTGCTAGAATGAGCCTTTCGGTTTCTCCTTTGATTACCAAGGGTCTTCGCAGCAGTTTTAGAATCTCAACGGGGCCAGAAACGAGCTCTTTGGCAGCTCGCAAGCAGCTGTGCCCTATGGTTATGAGATACCACCAGCATTGAACCTTCAGTCGGGGGTGCCAGAATCCGTGTTGGATGATCGAAATCTTCCAGTACCCTGAGCTTTGGAATGCTTTTTCAGCTAGGGTGCAGAATGCTTGAGCTGTTTGGTAGAACTGTGCTTGTTTGAAGATTTCTCAAAATATGTTTTTGTTGACACTTGACAGTACTAATCATAGTAACTCGAAGATGATCTTTAGGGTTTTTGGAAGATTAGTTTATCAAACATGTTTATGTACTTTGCGTACTTCTCAGAATAAAGATTTAATTAATTTCTTGTTATTTAGCTCACAGTTTGTTTGTTTGTTCATTTTGGAAGTGAACAATGATCTGTTGCCATATCTTATTTTATGAACAGTAGGACAAAAAATAATTATTTATATATTAATTTTACAAACGGTAGGACAAAAAAGTATCAATGTTAGCTTTACAAATGGTAGCAAGTGTCGCTTAGCAGCATTTATACCAGCGTAATTGGCGACGCTTGTAAATTAGACAAGCGTCGCCAATTAGTGGCATTTATACAAGCGTCGCCAGACAAGCGACGCTAACACGTTGGCGTCGCTTGAATTTTAAATGCCGCTAATTCGCGACGCTTCTACCAAAAGCATCACGAATTAATTTTCTCGACCAAGGTTTCGCGGCATAAAACAAGCATCGTGTAATAAGTGTCGCTAGTTAGTTAACGACGTTTTTTTTACCATTTAGCGTCGCTAAATTAGTGTTGCTAATTAACAGTTTTTTTGTAGTGTCAATTGGCTGATATACTTACCAAACCTCTAGATGGTAACAGGTTTGAGTCTCTTCGTAAAGCCATTGGTGTTTGTGCCATGTCCTAGACATGATGTTCCATGCTAGGATGAACTCTTTGTCCTCTGATAGCATGATGTTGTAACAAAAAAAAAAAAAAAGGGAGGGTGAAGTCTTCGTAGCAGGGTAGGTCTTTCACAAGGTATGTCAGCTATTTCATGTATTCTTTCTGGTTTACTAGTCTGTTGAGCATTGATATATTATGTTTACATGTGGGTGAAAACATCAGTCTGACATGTACAAAAGTTTTTCCCTGCTCATTGTTTCTATTTGATAGTCGCTTATCTCATGTGATGACCTCATGCACTATCCTAGACTCCCCAAAGGTATGCATTTTTCCTTCTCTGACTATTTGCTTCTAGAAATTCTGAATAAGAGAAGAGGTTTGTGATAAGATGGTCAATTTGACCACAGGCTAGTTGAACCTAGCATCCATAAATTTTGGCATTTCCTCTAGCTTGCAGCACCATAAGAATTGAGCAGTTATTCGTATGAATTTTGTGCTTTAAAAATTGTCTATTCACTGCTTCTGTACTGAATTTGCAATATACCTTGCCCTCTATGAGCAAGTAAAATTTTTATCTTGTCCTTTATGGTACAAGTAAAATAATTCGGTGCTGTATCTCAGGGGGAGTGTATCAGATGAGGATGGCTAGGCCCTAGTAAGAGTAAGGTTTGACTTTTGGCTAATCTGTCACGGATTCTCTCTCTTCTTTAGGAAATTCGGGTGCTCGTGTCATGATTTTTCAAACCTTGTGGGATCAGTCTTCACACACACACACACGCATTGCATGAGTTGAGCTGGTTATCTTCATTATTTAGGCAAGGTAACTCTTGTTTCTGCTATACTGGTCTATCATCTCTATGTTCTCATAATTCTGACCTACTCTATGACTAGTTTTTCAGACAGAAATACTTGCGTGTGCTACAATACTTGTGAAGGTCCTTAACTTGCTGCTTTCTTCCTATTCAGCAATTTTTCAGACTATGTTTTTGATAACTATTGAACTTATATTACTCTGTTTCCCGGGTCCTTCTGAGACCGTTAGGGGGAGTAATTTTTATGACAGTTAGTTTTTATTACTCTGTTTTACCCTTTGTCCCTTTGTGACAAAAAGGGGGAGTAATTTTTATTTTGGACCGAGAATGTATTTCCAAACCAGTCAAGTGATTTTTGTCCTAGAATGGCCAAAGGGGGAGTTTGTTAGTATTTTGGCCTCATTCTATGTTTGGACAAAATCACTTAAGTGTAAAGATGCTGTAAACAGGGATTCCACTATTTCAGAGTCTGCAAGTTAGAAGAAATTCAAGTTCCCTGTAAACCGTCTAGACGATCGAGCCATCCCGTCCGGATGCCCATCTGTCCTCTACTCCATCCGTCCGGACCCCATACTGTATCGAGAAGTTTTTGTGCTAGCTTGCATCCGTCCGGACGATTTTAGCAGCATGTCCGGACGCCTCCCAGTACTCAATCAATTTCTGATTTCTTTCCAAGTTCCAAGAAAGGGAAGATCAATCAACCGTCCGGACGATGTGGTATCCCGTCCGGACGCGCGTCTCCGTAAGGCAAGAATCGCAATTCAAAAATGACCGTCCGGACGTCTGACAGCTGTGGTCCGGACGCGCGTACATCAAAGAAGGAAATTGCCGATTCGAGTTCAATCGTCCGGACGACTGCTTATCATGGTCCGGACGAGCGCATTACCGATATGGAAATTGCATGTTGAAGAATAGACGTCCGGATGCCAATCCCCCTTGGTCCGAACACTCGAGAGCCTTATAAGGAAATTACTTGCAGCGGAAGTACGACCGTCCAGACGATGTGCCATCCAGTCAGGACGATGTCCTTAAACAAGAAAGATTTCTCCGCGGAAATTTCAGAAAATCTGTTCTCACTGTTGTCCGTCCGGACGGCCCATGTCTACCGTCCAGACGATGCCTAGGTATATTTTTCCTGACGCTCATTTGAGCCCCCAGCCTATAAATAGAGGCCCCTGGGCATTGTGAACTGCAAGAATTCGATGTGAATTCCATTAGAGCTCAGAGAAGTTATCAATCCCTCTGAAGCCGTTTTACAAGTGTGTTGTGCTGTAAACCGAATTCTATCTTAGAGGTCGGCTCTAAGGTAAGGAGTTCCATTGAAGACCCCTTTAGGTAAGTGAACCTAGTTGGGAAGCATTAGTGTTGGGTTACACATCAGAGATCAAGGTACGACCACTGCATCGGTACATGTGAGTGATACTGTCTTGTATCTAGCTATGTCTTCTGAATAGTGGAATTCCAGGGTTTTGGCTACCCCGGAGTGGTTTTTCTCTTAACTGAGTTTCCACTTTGTCAACAAAAATCTGTGTGTCATTTACTTTCCGCTGTGCTTTAATTTTTGTTGACACTTATGCACACACTTTATTTTTAGAAGTCAATTCAATTTTTCACATGCCATCATCAATTGTCGCAGCAAAGAGATAATTTTTCGATTACCAGCCGACACCGAGTTCAAATTTGTTGGAACTAAGGTGAGCAATACCCCACGATTGATTTCAGCAACACAAGTCAAGCAATTATATTAGAAGGATGCCAATTCTATCTAGCATGCATAAAAGAATTATCTCATGAAGAAAAGAAGATAGAAGACATACCTGTGGTACAAGAATTCCTAGACGTTTTTCCAGAGGATCTTCCGGGACTTTCTCTAGATAAAGAAATAGAATTCTTCATTGAACTAACTGTAGGAACAACTCCAATATCCAAAGCACCCTACCGGATGGCACCAGTAGAATTAAAAGAGTTGAAGACCCAGCTACAAAAATTGTTAGACAAAGGATTTATTTGCCCTAACGTATCGTCGTGGGGAGCACCAGTTCTTTTTGTGAAGAAGAAGGACTGGACGATGCGAATGTGCATTGATTATCGAGAGCTCAACAAGATTACCATCAAGAACAAATACCCACTACTACTCATTAACGATTTGTTTGACTAGTTACAAGCTGTTGAAGTATTTTCAAAAATTGACCTTCACTCGGGGTATCATTAGCTAAAGATAAGGAAGGAAGATGTACCAAAGACAGCGTTCCGCACACGCTATGGCCACTACGAGTTCTTGGTAATGCTGTTCAGATTAGCAAACGCACCAGTAGCCTTCATGGACTTGATGAATCGAGTCTTCAAAGAATTTTTGGATTAGTTTGGGGTAGTGATATCTTAATCTATTCCAAGAGCCTAGAAGAACATGAAGACCACTTGAGAATTACTCCACAAAAGCTTAGAGATGAGCGACTCTATGCTAAATTTTCCAAGTGCAAATTTTGGCTCGAAAGGATTTCTTTCCTCGGACACGTAATCTCTAAAGAAGGCATCACCGTAGATCCCAAGAAAATTGAAGTTGTGGTAGACTGGGAAAGACCTACCAATGTCCATGAGATTAAAAGCTTTTTTGGTTTAGCAAGTTATTATCGATGTTTTGTAGAAGGATTTTCAAGACTTTCCAGCCCCCTGACTATTTTAATGAAGAAGAATGCTCGTTTTGAGTGGACCGACGAATGTGAACTTAGTTTTCAGAAGCTAAAGTAAAGATTGGTGACTGCTCCGATTCTGACACTTCCCTTAGGATTCGGTGGATTTGTTATTTATAGCAATGCTTCTAGAAGAGGACTCAGCTGCGTTCTTATGCAAAACAGTAAAGTAGTAGCATACGCTTCTTGGCAACTCAAGAACCACGAGTTGAACTACCCCACCCATGACTTGGAGTTCGCTGTGGTAGTTTTCACATTGACATTTGGAGGCACTACCTCTATGGAGAAAAATGTGAAATTTACACCGACCATAAGAGTCTTAAGTACTTATTCACGTAGAAAGAATTAAATTTGAGGCAAAGGTGATGGCTAGAATTAATAAAGGACTATGATTGCGTAATCAACTACCACCCTGGGAAGGCCAACGTAGTCGCAGATGCATTGAGAAAGAAGTCTAAAGGAGGAGGAGCATGTCTAAAGACCTTGCCAAGTGAATTACAGACAGATCTTCAAAGATTCGATTTAGAAGTCATTCAAGGTGAAGTGCTAGAGTTAATGGCAAAGTTGGAGATTCGGCCTACTCTCCTAGAAAGAATTCACATAGCGGAAGAACAAGATGATGATACTACCCGCCTAAAGGAGAAGATCAACAAGGGGTTGGGTTTTTATATCACGTCAAATGGGCTGCTCAGGTACCAAAATAGAATCTATGTTCCGAATGACGAGGATATAAAGAAACTGATCTTAGAAGAGGCACACTTCTCACCATATTCGGTGCATCCTGGAGGAACGAAGATGTATCGTGATCTTAAGGGTTATTTTTGGTGGAATGGAATGAAATGAGAAGTTGCTGAATTCATAGAACGATGCTCGACATGTCAACAAGTTAAAGCAGAACATCAGAGATCTGTAGGACTGTTGCAACCTTTGGAGATACCGGTATGGAAATGGGAGTTAATAGCTATGGACTTTTTGGTGGGATTACCACGAACTCAAGCTGGGCACGACGCAATATGGGTGATCGTGGATAGATTAACTAAAACTGCTCATTTTATACCAATAAGGGTAAAATATTCTTTGGAGAAGCTGACAGAACTTTATATACAGGAGATAGTCAGACTGCACAGAGTACCCGAATCGATAGTGTCAGACAGAGATCCTCGATTTACGTCAAGCTTCTGGAACAGTTTACAAGAAGCAATGGGTATCAAATTGCGATTTAGTACCACCTACCATCCTCAGACTAACGGACAATCAGAGAGGACCATCCAAATGCTAGAAGACATGTTACGAGCTTGCGTATTGGATTTTAGTGGCAGTTGGACGCGCTATCTTCCTTTGGTGGATCTTCTACAACAACAGCTTTCAAGCTAGTATTGGAATGGCCCCATACGAAGCACTGTATGGGCGAAAATGTCACTCCCTGCTTTATTGGGATGAGCTAGGAGAACGGAGAATTCTAGGACCGGATATTGTACAGGATACCTTAGATAAGGTTGTCTTAATCCGACAAAGATTATCAGTAGCTCAAGATCAACAGAAAAGCTACGCGGATGTACGTCAAAGAATGTTAGAATTTGCAAAAGGTGAAAAGGTATTTCTTAGAGTGGCACCTATGAAGGGAGTCACTAGAATCGGCAAGAAAGGGAAATTGAATCCCCGCTACATTGGACCACTCGAAATTTTAGAAAGAGTAGGCCCGGTAGCTTACAAGTTAGCATTGCCATCGAGTCTAGCTGGAATACACAATGTTTTCCATGTCTCTATCCTGAGGAAGTACATCTCTGATCAATCGCATGTCATCAAGTACGAGTCCCTATAGCTACAAGAAGACCTGACTTATGAAGAAATTTCAGTGAAGTTATTGGATCGCAAAGTTCAAGAGCTATGCACCAAAATCATTCCATTAGTAAAAGTTCTATGGAGGAATCATGAAATTGAAGAAGCGTCATGGGAATTAGAAGATGATATACGCAAGAAATATCCAACTTTGTTTGCTGAGAATTATTAGGGTTCGCGGTAGCCAGTAAGTTATTTATTTTTATAATGTGTTTGTTTAGGATAAGCAAATTTCGAGGACGAAATTTTTATAGGGAGGGAAGGTTATAACACCCAATAAAAAAAATAAAAAAAAATAAAAGAAAAAAAAAAAAGAAAAGAAAGAAAAAGAGATTTATGGGATAAATACAAATTAAATAGTGATAAGTATTAAAAGAAGATTAATATATATATATATATATATATATATATATGCTAAATAGAGGGACATGTGGGCTCTGCCTTTTATTTTTGACAAGCGGGCTCTTTAGTGACACTCACCTCCCTGTATGTTCTGTCAGTGTCACTCTTCTTGACACACGTCCCTCATGCAAAAATATTGCACGACGCCTGCTCATCTTTCTTCTTCTACAAAAAAATAGGTGTCGTCCTTACCACCCCAAGCAACCAGACAATCAACCTTCACTCCTAACCTAGCAAACCTTTTGCAACCAAAGAGCAAGTCGGTAATTCCTCCCTCCTTTCATGCTTTGCTCTTAAATTTTGTTAGGTTGAAAATTTTATTTGTATGTTATTGTCTTCGTTTCCTTACTCCTATTTCTTTCTCATTTTTCCTCTTTCCTTCTTTCTCCTTCTCGTTTTCTTCTTCACTGTCCATTTTCTTTACTTTGTGAGTTGAGTGAGGGAGATAAGAGATCAGAAGAGAGGGGGGGAGATTCCAGCAGGTCTACTGCCGCTGAGGAGGGGCCAACACCGGTGGGTCACGGTCAGCGCCGGCGACGACGGGGGAGAGGGTTTTTCTGGCAATTTTTTCAATACTCCAAATAGTAGAAAAACTCTTCTTTTTTTTTTTTGTGTAATTGAAATCTTAGCTTTTCTTTTCCATTTTAGGTTGGTTTCTGAAAGGATTTGGGGGCATGACACTTATCAACACTATTCAACAATTATCAACACTTATGAACACTTTGTCAACACTTAATAAACACTATTCAGCACTTATCAACACTATTCATCAATTATCAACACTTTGTGCATTTTTTGCATTATATTCTGAATGTGAGTATGACCCTAACTCTTTCTTTAATTCACATGATGCAGGGATGAATGAACCAATTTTTGATCTGATTATCTACCACCATGGGTCACTGTCTGGACACAAGATGGGATATTTTCACAATACCCGCTTTGGATGTAGATCGGTTCAACATTTGGCATTTGAACATTAGATTGGAATCATACTTGGACTATGAGTACAACAATTATCCTAATTTGTTTTACAAGTTTGATGAAGAGAGCAACGAGTAGATACACAGTCTTCTAACAGATAATGATTTCAAGACTATGCTGAAAAGGCTTTCAAATGGCAAAAAGAAGTTGCATGTCTTTGTAGATCATGAACCAGATGTGCCGATTGAGCCAGTTCCCATTGAGGTGGTGAAGCCAATGTTGCTATTACAGTCTCCTTCCGAAGTTGAGATAAGTTATTAGGAGAATTTGTCACAGCAGCAAAGGCAAGAAGCAGTAGTTCATCCACCACCTCAGTACCAACCCCGCCAGGCCCCTCATCAGCAAACTCAGGAGCCACAACAACAGTTTGAAGTGGAGGAAAATTGTGAGTTGAGCGATTTTGAAGTGACTGGCGGTGAGGAGTAAGACATATTTGTTGGTAAACCCGATGATGTTGTCCGCGAAGTGATGGATGATTCACGTAAATGGTTTCACATGTCGGATACAAATTCTAAAGTAAACAATGGAGTTGATGATACAAATGACCTGGATGACGAGTCATATGACAGTGAGAACTTCGACAGTTTAGACAGTGGGGAAGAAGAGGGCAAAGGGTCACATGGACAACCTAGGAGGAGGAGATACCTGGAGTGGAAGAAGAAGCGAGACATGAGTTAGAAAGTGGAGTTGGATGTAGGGTTGTGGTTTGCCAACCTGACTGATTAAGGGAGCTCTACAATTATACGTGGTGCATAATTCATTTGATTACAAATATCTACACAATGAGAAAAAATGGGTCTCTGCCTACTGCAAGAAGAAATGTGGATGGAAAATTCATTCGTCTTGGTCTCCTTGCCAAAAAAAAATTCAACTCAAGACTTTCTATTCAGAGCATAACTATGGCAGCCATTATCTTAACAAGAGGGCAACAAGTAAGTGGGCTGCAGCTCGATATCTGGATCTTATCCGGGACCAGAGAGACTTGAAGGCAAAAGCGTTGAAGGAAATGATATGGAGAGACTACGATGTGGAGCTATCAAGGTTGAGTTGCCATCATGCCAAGAAGATGGCATTAAGTATTCTTGATGGAAGGGATGGTGAGCAATATAGGCACACCAGGGAGTATGCAAGTGCAATAATAAAGTGGAATTCGGGTAGCTCGGCCTTCATTCAGAGGGATGGACTATTCTTCCAACGAATGTATGTTTCGTTGGCAGCATGTAAACAAAGCTTCTTGGCAGAATGTAGGCCTATGATATGTGTGGATGCTTGTTTCTTGAAGGGAAAATAGGGTGGTCAATTGCATGCAGCCATTGCCTGGGACGGTAACGATGATATTTACCCTATTGCATATGCGGTATGTGAGATGGAGACCAAAGGTACATGGACATGGTTCTTGCGAAATCTATTGGAAGATGTTCATTATCTACATGAACTACCTCTGTCATTCATGTTAGATCAACAAAATGTAATATCTGCATAAACTACCTGTATCATATGTGCATTTACATATTAACCTTTTATTTAACATGTCTTTTTTTGTCAAAACAGGGACTCCTCAATGCTTTGAAGGATCTAATGCCTGGTCTCGAGCATCAATTTTGTGTTAGGCACTTGCATGTGAATTTCAAAGGCAAGAGATTTAAGGGGAAGGAGTTCTAAGATGCATTGTGGGCTGCAGCTAGCACACCGAATGAAATTCAATTCAAGTACTACCTCTCCGTGATCAGAGGTATGCATGGTGAAGCAGACGATTACATTGAGAAAATAGACCCAAAATTGTGGTCAAGGCATGCATTCCGAACCACTAGCTGTAGTGATATTTTGTTAAATAACATTTCGGAGAACTTCAATTCATGGATACTGGAAGCAAGAGAGCAACCAATACTGACTTGTTTTGAGACTATAAGGCGGCAAATTATGAACCGGTTCAATCAGAAAAGGGCTAGAGCAGCAACTGCAACAAATGTAATTTTCCCTAAGATTATGAAAAAATTGGAGAGAAACAAGTCAGATGCAAGGAACTATCTATGTCATTGGAGCAACAAACTGCAGTTTGAGGTCGACAGTACCCATAAGGCTCACAGGGTGGTAAATCTTGATAAACGTACATGTGGTTGTGGGAGGTGGCAGCTAAATGGAATTCCATGCCCACATGCAATTGCTGTCATATACCTAAATCATCAGAAACCCGAACAATATGCCAGTAAATGGTACCTTATGGATACATTCAGACAATCCTATGCCGGTGGGGTTAATCCTATGCCTGGACCGGATGAATGGCTGGCTGACCGTGATGTGGATCCCATAGATCCACCTGAGCCAAGGAAACAACGCGGGAGGCCCAAAAAGCAGAGAAAAAGAGAACCTGATGAGCAAAAACCAGATGAGAGCATTAAAATATGTCACAAGGGATACGATGTACGCTGTGGAAACTGTGGTAAAAAAGGCCACAATGCTAGAGGTTTCCGCGAACCAGAAAATCCCAATAGGAAGAAGTATCCGAAAAAGGTTAAGAAGCCAAAGGCAGATGTTGTGAGTTTGTTTCTTACTCGTGGAATAAACATAATTTAATTTCTGCTTGATTGTTAACCTTTTGATATATTGATGTGTTTGTTAAATTTGTGGAAAGGAGGGCGATCAGGGACAGTGTCACCTCCTAGGACAATCGAAGCTACAAATACACCAGAGGACATCCCACAAACTGAAAGCCAACCAATAAGACGGAGACAAAGGGGACTCTTTAGGACAACCGAAGCTACAAATACTGTAGCGCCCGGTAATTTCAAGCTCTTAAGAAATCATTGATATTGTTGAGGAGACAATATCCACAGGTTTTTATGAGCAAACTTAAAGTTGTTTTGAAAACTTAAAAGATCAAAACCTAAAAACCCTTAAAAACCTAAAAGTAACATTTAAGCTTTAAACTTTGATTGAACCGAAAACAGGTCAAACAGACTCAGATTTAGTTGATTCAAAGACTATTGTACTCACAATAGAAATATCTATCACATGATAAAATTTTGTGAAAAGTCCACCGGTTGACTTTTTGGATTTATAGTTGACTATTTAGGTGCCAAGTGGCACCTTTGATTAAACTTTGACCATTAAATTTAGGCTTGATAAATATGTTTTTATGGCTTATAATTACTCAATATAGTATATATATATATATATATAGTTTATACTTGAATCCTGTGAAGTCAGAATTCAATTTAGTAACAGTTGACTTTTTATCCAAAACCAGTGCTTAAATGACCCAACTGTTGAATTAAATGTCAAAGAGAAATATCTCCATACTTCTAGAAACATTTATGTATAAAAAACAAGAAGTATTAATGAAGGAAGAATATCACAAAGAGTAATCATGACAATAAAATAAAAATCAATAAAGCAAGTGTAAACACAGAAAGTGGTTTAAAGATATTTTGGCTTAAAAGACAAAAACTTTGACTGGACCAGAATGGAGTTAAAACAAACTCGAAATGAGTCGAACCAAAAAGATAAAGTTTTTTTTCTTAAAGTCCTCTATTTACCCTCAAAATTTCACGTCAATCGGAGTAGGTTTGACCATCGAAAAATTTCTTGGAGTAGGCTGCCCTCTAGTTGGACGAAAATTCTAAAATCCAAATAGATAATAAAGTAAGGACTAGTTTGCAAGATAGTATCTAATAAGCTAATTCTTTTATTACATTTTGCACCTTAATACCCTTACTTTCCTCCACACAAATCATAGACAACTTTCAAGAAAGCTTTTGCTTTGGTTTTCTCTCCCTTTTTCTCTCCTTCTACCACACAACCACTTTGGTGTTCTTGAAGTTTATTTTTCTCTCCAAATCAGATTGGTAAGTAATCTTGATGCATGGAGTGACTTCTTAGATATTCCTAAGAAAGCGTTTAATTCACTTTCACTATATCAAGTCCAAAAACTCAAAAGATATAGTTGGAACATGAAACTTTCAAAGGAAAATCTTATGAATCACTTGACACCTCTTCCTTACTATTTGATTTCATTACTTGTGTATTTATTATACGGAGTTGGTTCTACCACCTGTATCTATTTTATCATTTATTACATTACTACGGAGTTGGTTTGACCACCTGTATCTATTTTATCATTTATCGCATTACTACGAAGTTGGTTTGACCACCTGTATCTATTTTATCATTTATTGCATTACTACGGAGTTGGTTTGACCACCTGCATCTATTTTATCATTTATTGCATTCCTACAAAGTGGCTCTGCCGCTAATTTCCCTATCCCTTTGCATATTTATCTTAGCATTTGCATTCCTACAAAGTGGCTCAGCCGCTGATATCCCTATCCTATGCATCATAATATTATCCTGTTAGGATTCATTTTTTAAGTGTTATGTCACCAAGAGCACTATGCTGCGTTTCGGTGCTTAAACATGAATTGTTGTCGTATTTATATTCTCATGTTATTGTCTTGTTTTACACTTACAATTCTTGTGGATAAACATAATTGCTCTATGAAAAATGAAATTGACTTCTAAAATAAATGCAAGTGTGTGCTTAAAGTGTTAACAAAAATAACAATGCTGAAAATAAATAACACAAGAATTTTTGTTAACGAAGTGGAAACTCAAGATGAGAAAAACCACTCCGGGGCAGCTAAACCCAGGATATCCATTATTCAGAAGACAAGACTAGATACAAGATAGTAACACTCACATACCCTTGATGCAGTGGTCGTACCTTGCTTTTTAACGTGTAAACCAACACGAACACCTCCCAACCAGGTCTCCTACATGAAGGGGTCTTCAATAGAATCCTTTATCTTAGGGCCAACCCCTAAGATAGACTTCAAGTTTGTTAGTATTTTGGCCTCATTCTGTGTTTGGACAAAATCACTTAAGTGTAAAGATGCTGCAAACAAGGATTCCACTTATTCAGAGTCTGCAAGTCAGAAGAATTCAAATTCCCTGTCAGCCGTCCGGACGATCGAGCCATCCCGTCCGGACACCCATCTATCCACTGTTCCATACGTCCGGACGACGTGTCATCCCGTCCGGACGCCAGACAGACCAGTATCATCCGTCCGGATGAAGTGTTCATTCCGTTCGGACCCCATACTGTATCGAGAAGTTTCTATGCCAGCTTGCATCCGTCCAGACGTTTCAGCAGCATGTCCGGACACCTCCCAGTACTCGATCAGTTTTTGATTTCTTTCCAAGTTCCAAGAAAGGGAAGATCAATCAACTGTCCGGACGACGTGGTATCCCGTCCGGACGCGCGTCTCTTTAAGGCAAGAATCGCAATTCAAATATCACCGTCTGGACGTCTGACAGCTATGGTCCGAACGAGCGTGCATCAAAGAAGGAAATTGCCGATTCAACTTCAACCGTCCGGACGACTGCCTATCATGGTCCGGACGCACGCAATGCAGATATGGAAATTGCGTGTTGAAGAATTGCCGTCCGGACGCTCATCCCCCATGGTCCGGACGCTCAAAAGCCTTATAAGGAAATTACTTGCAGTAGACGTGCGACCGTTCGGACGATGTGCCATCCCGTCCGGACGAGGCTCTTAAACAAGAAAGATTTCCCAGAGAAATTTTCGGAAAATCTTGTCGCACAGTTGTCCGTCCGGACGGCCCATGTCCACCGTCCGGACGGTGCCCAGGTATATTTTGCCTGACGCTCATTTAAGCCCCCAGCCTATAAATAGAGGCCCCTGGGCATTGAGAACTAAAAGAATTCGGTGTGAATTCCATTAGAGCTCAAAGAAGTCATCAATTCCTCTAAAGCCGTTTTACAAGTGTGCTGTTGCTGTGCTACAACTGAAGTCTATCTTAGAGGTCGGCTCTAAGGTAAGGAGTTCCATTGAAGACCCCTTCAGGTAGGAGAACCTGGTTGGGAAGCATTCGTGCTGGGTTACACGTCAGAGATCAAGGTATGACCACTGCATCGGTACATGTGAGTGTTACTATCTTGTATCTAGCTTTGTCTTCTGAATAGTGGAATTCCTGGGTTTGGCTGCCCCGGAGTGGTTTTTCTCTTGATTGAATTTCCACTTCGTCAACAAAAATCTGTGTGTCATTTATTTTCCGCTGTGCTTTAATTTTTGTTGACACTTATACACACTTGTTGTTTATCTTTAGAAGTCAATTTCAGTTTTTCAAAGTTTAAGCACAGCAACAGCACACACAGCAACGGCTCTAGAGTGAACAAATCAGCTCAATATCCTCACAAATAATACTCTAAGCTCTAGTGGAATTCAATACTGAATTCTTGCAGTTCTCAATGCCAAGAGGCCTCTATTTATAGGCTGAGGGTTCAAATGGGCGACTGCCTTGATAAAGCTGGGGCGCCGTCCGGACGATGGTCATGGTCCATCCGGACAGGCAACTGTGTGATAGAAATTTTGAGATTTTCGCAGAAAATCTTTCCTGTTTGAAAGCCGCGTCGGGACGGTCAGGCACTGTTGTCCGGACGGTAGCATGTCCGCTGCAAGTAATTTCCATATAAGGCTTCGCGTGTCTGGACCATGGGGATGAATGTCCGGACGGTTGATCTTCTACACGCAATTTCCTTATCTGTTGGACAAGTGTCCGGACCATGGCAGACTGGCGTCCGGATGGTTGAATTTGAATTGTGATTCTTGCCTTATGGATGAGTGCGTCCGGACGGGAATCCACGTTGTCCGGACGGTTGCAGCAATCTTCCCTTATTTGAACTTCGAAAGAAATCTGAAGCTAGTCGATCACTGAGAGTCGTCCGGACAGGCTGCTGAGACGTCCGGATGGATGCAAGCTGGAACAGAAGCTTCTCGATGTAGAGGAAGGTCCGGATAGAAATCCACATCGTCTGGATGAATGATACTTTCTCTGTCGAACGTCCGGACGGTATGGCACGTTGTCCAGACAACTGGAACTATGGATAGATGAGCGTCCGAACGGCTGGTAGGGAACCGATTTTTCTTGACTGGCAAACAGTGCAGAATCTCTGGAACACTTCTGAATAGCGAAATCCCTTTTAAAAAGCATCTTTACATACAAGTGATTTTGTCCAATCAGAATGTAGCCAATCACAAACTAACAAACTCCCCCTTTGGCCATTCTGGGACAAAAATCACTTGACCGGTTTGAAAATACAATCCCGGTCCAAAAATAAAAATTACTCCCCCTTTTTGTCATAAAGGGACAAGGGGTAAAACAGAGTAATGAAAACCAACCATAACAAAAAATTACTCACCCTAATGATCTCAAAAGGACCAGGGTAAACAGAGTAATATTAGTCCAAGAGTTTAATAAACACAGCAGAAAATAAACCAATTGGCTCAAACACAACAAAAAGACAACTAAACAAAAAGGAAACTCAAGCATCCTATGCCATAGGTGCAGTCCTAGGCGCATCATCCTCATCGTCACTACTAGCGGGATGATGGAACTTGAGACACTCTCGGAGATCCAGCTGGTTCTGCTCTACATGCAGATTGATGGAGTGCACCTCCTGCTGCATGGTGGAGATGGACTGTTGCATGGATGACATGGAAAGCTGGATGGTACTCATACCTCCCTGAATGGCAGCTAGGGCCTCCATTATCTGAGAATAATTGACGTCCGGTTCAGAAGGTGGGACAGTCTGGGAGGAGGAGGCCATGTCCGGAAAGTCAATAGGCATGGCAGCAGGTGCATCATCATTAGAATCATCTCTTCGCAGCTGTGCATTGGACTTTATCAAAGTCTGCTTGCCGATAGGATTCTGAATCTTCATCTTCGGCTCCCCAGCAATACTGATGCCTGACTATAGGATGAGTAGGCAGCCGAAAGGAAGACCGGTATTGCTCTCATCACAGGCCTCCAGAATAACGCCCAAAATATGCTTGCACAAGCAAAAGGGCAAGCGGAGATGAATGGCATAGACGAACTGGGCCCTCTTCAAAATCAGGTCACTATGCCTAACGGTCGGCCAGAGATTGTGCTAAACAATCTTCGCTAACATGCGATGAGGAGCAGATAGGGCACCCATCCTGATGGTGGTGGCGCGCTCCTCTCCCTGTGGGACTGTGTGGAAGAACTTTCGAAGATCTTCCATAGAAGGAGGAAGCACCACCTCATTATAAGGACTGCCAGGCAGCTCGAGGACATGTTCTCTGATGAAGTGACTGATGATCTGGGGATCAACAGTGATGATATGGCTTCCAACGGTGGACTAAAGTACCTACTCGTGGTCATCGTCCTGCACCACCTCTAGGTTGGCATAGAAAAGTCTGACAAGCCTGGTGTAGACAACACAGGCACAGGAGTGAAGATACCCCCAATAATAAGTCTGGATAGTGTCATGAATACTATCCAGAGGTGCCACCATAATGTCAGAGCGGACCACATTCCGCTCGGCAATGACTGGACGGTCCATGCTCTTGACTCTAATGGTTGCCCTGTATACTTTAGTCCTCTGGCGAACTCTACGCTGTGGACTACCTGCAGACATGATTCTGCAAAAAGAGTCCAACAAGATAACCAAAAATAATCCAAAAAAGTATTCTTGTTAGGTCACAACAAAAATTGGGCATTATAACGGCAGTAAAAAGGACTTTCTCCAAAAATATGGATAGAAATTATCACAATGTAGTCCCTAAAAATATCACCACAGCAGATATATGCATCTCACAATCTCAACAACATTCAAAAAAAAAAATAATATTCTAACAGTTAAAATAAACTGAAGAGAAAAGGACAAGAAAAATACCTGGAATGTGAGATTAATGCAAAAAAAAAGATAAAAGGGAGCAAGATGAATCCAAAAGCTCACAAGTAATAACTCACAAGATGCCAAAATGAGACTTTTTGGTGGGCTAAAGAGGAAATACGGCGACCAGACTATATATAGGGCCTGTGGGGTCCCTGTCCGGACTGTGTATTAATGTCGTCCCGGCGTGCACTGCATCAGAAACAAGCGGACAGGTCGCGCACGTCCGGACAGGTAACCTCACCGTCCTGCCGTTGGTGCCGCGCGCGTCCGGACGAAAGCTGAACCGTCCAGACGCCAAGAGTGACCGTCCGGACACTTCACACTGAAAAACAGAAAACTGAATAAAAATTTGCAGAATTTAATTTTTCTCAAGTCAGTTTCAAAACACGCATGTATAATCTACTGATAGCACAATCAGAGAGCATCTCAAAACTAGGCAGAGATATAAAAGAGAGTTGAGAGTACAATCAGGACAAATATTTTCCTAGACATAAAAAGTTCAAATAGACAACTCAACTCATGCAATGTGTGTGTGTGTGAAGACTTAACCCACAAGGTATGACTTTCAATGACATGACAAATAGCAACCAGATTTTCTAGACAAGAGAGTAAATTAGTGACAAATTAGTCAAAAGTCAAACCTTATAACTTACTAAGGCCTAGCCACCCTCATCTGATACACTCCTCCTAAGATGCAGCACCAAACTGTTTTACTTGTACCATGAATGACAAAGTAAAAATTTTACTTGCACGTAAAGGGCAAGGCATATAACAAATTCAGCACATAAGCAGTGAATATACAATTTAAAGCGCATAATTCATATGATTTGCTGCTTGACTCTTATGGTGTTGCAACCTAGAGAGAATGCCAGAGTTTTTCGGTCCTAGGTTCAACTAGCATGTGGTCAATTTGGCCATCTTATCAAGGACCTCTTCTCCTATCCAAAATTTCTAGAAACAAAAAGTCAGAGAAGGAAAGATGTACCTTTAGGGGAGTCGTGGATAGTGCACATTTTTCATCGCATGAAAAAAGAAACTATCCTACTTTTGCATATACAGGAAAACACTTAGCAGATATAGTCATAAACTCTCAATTATATCTAAGCAGAGTAGATTAATACACAAAGAATTGAGATATTAGGTGAAAACACATGCAATATCTGATATGCCAAGAAAAAAAAATATCCTGCAAATTCTCCCAATTTTTTATTTTTTTTTTAAAAAATAATGCAATATGGAAATGACGTCATATGCAAGGCAAGATCAAACCTAATGATGCCAATACAGAAAAACAGTCGCTCGACCTGCTTTTTCTGTCTTCCCCAAAAAGTACCTACAAAATTCTCTCAAGAGAAATAGGGGGCAAAAACAAAACTGGTTCCTAGATTGCATACAAAATACAACAAGAAGATAAGCAATCAAACCTGATGCCGTAGGATTAGGAACCAAATCCTAGGCATGAACACCTGATCCTGCTAGGCGCGTCTGTTCCCCTTCATGGGGTGACTGTCCTTCTTGACCCAAGTCTGCCTTCCTGTGGGTGGTTGCTGGCAGGACTTCATCATCCACTCCATCATGCTCTGCATCCAGATAGGTGGCTCATTGTGGTACTGATCTTCTTCCACCTTCTGAGGCCTTCTAAACTGCTTGGATTTGTTCTTGGAGTTGCCACTGTGATTGACTGGTACAAATTGCTGCTGAGGCCACTGATCCTGAGATGCCTGGTATCGCGGTGCTTGAGACCAAAGAGCTTGATATCTTGGTGCTTGATGATTAGGAGCCTGATACCATGGAGTCTGAAACTGGGCCATAGGTCTAGTGCCATACCCGAGACCAGTTTTGTCGGTTGGGCTCTTCTGTATAGACAGCATACGAGTCAGCTTTTCATCAGTGACTCTTTCTAGTGGGAGCTGCGTCTCTAGTAGCTTTTCCTCGAGCTCTTGAATTCTATGCAACAACGTACTTTTCTCAGTTTGCAAGCTGTTCAAATCATGAAAGTGCTGCTTACGACCTTCCCTCAGCTTCTCATACTCTATGTAGAGTGTCTTGTAAGCCTCCTTGAGCTCTTCCCCATTATCACTATGCTCCGAATAATAAGAGTCTTCCTCCTCAACGTGTGGGGCTACAAAGGCCAGAAATTTCTCAAACTCTGGAGCTTCTTCTTCTAACTCATCACTTAGAGTCACATTGTAAGCTTCCCCCTTGCCCTTCTTAAGATTTCCGTAATCGGCTCGAATATGCCCAAAACCTGAGCATTCAAAACATCTGGGCCCTCTGGGATCCTTCTTTTCTTCTTCCCCAGGTTCAGCTTCTCTGGGAGCTTTCTTCACCTTTTCAGAAAACTTCTTTTTGAATCAGTCGTCTCTCATAAGTCTTCTGAAATTCTTGGCTAACATAGCCACAACTTTTTCTTCCTCCTCAGAGTCATCTTCAGATGAAGCTTCTACCTTCTTCTTGGAAGCCTTTAGGGCAATGGTCTTCAGCTTCTTGATCGGGGGCAGAGACAGCTCATACGTTTGAAGAGATCCCACCAACTCTTCAATTTTCATCTCTTCTAGATCTTTGCTTTCTTCAATGGTGGTCACCTTGATCTTGAAACGCTCAGGTAAAGATCTTAGAATTTTTCGGATGAGTTTTACATCTGAGACAGGCTTCCCAAGACTCACCATGGAGTTTCTCAGGTCACTCATCTTGGAGTAAAACTCTCCAAATATCTCCTCTTCTAACATCTTAATCTCTTCAAATTTTGAAATCAACATTTGAAGTTTGGCAGATTTTACAAGTTTAGTGCCTTCATATGTTGTTTCCAAAATTTGCCATGCTTCTTTGGCTGATTCGCAATTTGAAATTTTTGCAAATTCAGATGTGAAAGTGCTTGGCACAGAGCATGGAGGGCTTTATCATTTGAAAGACGTGCATTTTTCTGAAGGACTAGTTTGAGTGTTGCATCCTCTGGTTTAGTCCAACCAATTTCAACAATACTCCAACAGTCAATAGATTTCAGAAAGAACCGCATACGTGCCTTCCAATAGCCATAGTTCGTACCATCAAAGGCAGGAACATAATTAAGAGTTTGAGACATTTTAACAGAAAGAAGTCAAAATAATAACACTCAAGAATTGAATCTAAGTAGAGTGTACCAAGCTCTGATACCAATTGAAAAATGAAATTGACTTCTAAAATAAATGCCAGTGTGTGCTTAAAGTGTTAACAAAAATAACAATGCTGAAAATAAGTAACACAAGAATTTTTGTTAACGAAGTGGAAACTCAAGATGAGAAAAACCACTCCGGGGCAGCCAAACCCAAGATATCCACTATTCAGAAGACAAGACTAGATACAAGATAGTAACACTCACATACCCCTGATGCAGTGGTCGTACCTTGCTCTCTAACATGTAACCCAACACGAATGCCTCCCAACCAGGTCTCCTACCTGAAGGGGTCTTCAATGGAATCCTTTATTTTAGGGCCAACCCCTAAAATAGACTTCAAGTTTAGCACAGCAACATCACACATAGCAATTGCTCTAAAGAGAACAAATCAGCTCAATATCCTCACAAATAACTCTCTAAGCTCTAGTGGAATTCAATACCGGAAATTCTTGCAGTTCTCAATGCCCAGAGGCCTCTATTTATAGGCTGAGGGTTCAAATGGGAGACTGCCTTGATAAAGCTGGGCCCCGTCTGGACGGTGGTCATGGGCCATCTAGACGGACAACTGTGCGACAGAAATTTTGAGATTTTCGCTGAAAATCTTTCATGTTTGAGAGCCGCGTTCGGACGGTGAGGCACTGTCGTCCGGGCGGTCGCACGTCCGCTGCAAGTATATAGGGCTTCGTGCGTCTGGACCAAGGGGATGAACGTCCGGATGGTTGATCTTTTACACGCAATTTCCATATATGTTGGACGCGTGTCCGGACCATGGCAGACTGGCGTCCGGACGGGAATCCACGTCGTTCGGACGGTTGCAGCAATCTTCCCTTATTTGAACTTGGAAAGAAATCTGAAGCTAGTCGATCACTGAGAGTAGTCCGGACGGGTTGCTGAGACGTCTAGACGGATGCAAGCTGGAACAGAAGCTTCTCGATGCAGAGGAAGGTCCGGATGATAATCGACGTCGTCCGGACGAATGATGCTTTGTCTGTCGGGCTTCCGAACGGTATGGCACGTCATCCGGACGGCTGGAACTATGGACAGATGAGCGTTCGGACGGGATGGCAAGTCGTCCGGACGGCTGGCAGGGAACCGATTTTTCTTGACTTGCAAACAGTGCAGAATCTCTGGAACACTTCTGAATAGTGGAATCCCTATTAAAAAGCATCTTTACATACAAGTGATTTTGTCCAATCAGAATGTAGCCAATCACAAACTAACACTCTAAAATACTTATTAAGTGCTTTGACTGAAAGACTTATGTTTAAATATTATGTCACTGCGTTTCAATGTTTGAACATAAAGCTTAAATGTCAAAAAACTTATAAGTGATCACCTTTTAATATTAATGACTAAAAACGATGAATGAATGGATGTAAAAATAAACTGTTTTAATATTGGAAAAAGGACTGATGAATATATTATCTTCTTTGTATATATTTATTTTTGACAGAAAATGAGCTAAGTAATTACACTAAGGAGAGTAAGTATGGATGTACTTACTGAGGAATGGTTCTACGTTTCATTAGGACTGTGTGGTGTGCGTTCATTGCATGTGGTTGTTCATGCATTGCATGTTGTGTCCAATTAATATAACGGCTGATGAGATAGACATCAACAAGCTGATGTAGTAGCAAGTGGAAGGAAGGCTAGTCAGTGGACCCAGGGAGTTCATAGTGACCTAGGGGAGTCCAAAGTCCTAATATATAACTAATGCTGGGACCGGTAGGATTCTAGTAAAAACAGGTAAGACTTTAAGTGTGAGGCAAAGGACATGAACAGGTTCGAATACCTAAGAACGAGAGGTCTGAAGTAAGATGATCATAAAACACAAACTAAATGGTTACTACAATGCATATTCATACAACCCTTGCATTTATATTATTTATGAATTGTTATTAATCTGATGGTAACTTAGTTATGAAAATGGATGACTCACTTGTTTGTCTATGTAAATATGATCACGTCATATTTGCATAGTTATTGATGCAAATCTGGAGAATGAAGGCAAGGACCCATATTCCAATTTGATGGTTTTTGAAACCATTATCAAACTATTATGTGCTAGCTTAGAAATTACTAGTTGTATTTATGTGTGTCTTGTTTTATGGTATGTGAATATTTATAACAATGTCATGTTTGACATGTTTTATGTTATATGCTTATATGCAGTCTGTAGCACTAATTTTGATGCACCTAGTGTGCATATAGCATGTAAAGATAAACCTAAGTAACTTTTAATAAACTACTGAGGTATTTTAGTCAGCTCTAATGTGTTATGCTATCAATTCCTAAGTCTTTAGAAGAAAAAAATATATTTCGCTACGAGAGTTTATCTCTGATGTAGTAATGTCACGTGAAAACCGGAGGTTTCTACTTACGAATTTGCAAGCTCAAATTTAGGGCGTTACAAATACGGTTGGTCATCCAGTGACAACCGGATGACATCCCACAAACCGAAAGCCAACCGATAAGACGGAGACAAAGGCGAGTCTCTTCGGTATACCAGAGGAAATCAAAGATGTCGCAGTCTGGGGGGTCACAGCCAGTTGAAGTTGATACACAGTCACAACCACAATAGCTGAGTACAACTCAGTAGCGATCCAGTTCTAAATTCTATCTAGTTGTAATTTTTTTGATACATTAACACACTGTTGGTGTAATATGTTTTTATGATGGTGTAAACAATCTGGGTTAATTACTGTTTGGTGCAGAAGACCTTTAACTTTTTGACATTTCTGGGTTAGTTATTGTGATACCATTTTCTTAATGAACATGTAACTTTTTGTTGATGAACAGGTCACTTTATTGATGAACACATTTTGTTGTGATACCATTTTTATTGTGCTGACAATCTTATTGTGATACCATTTTATTGTTGTGCTGACAATCTGGATTACTTAGTTTTGTTGTGCGCATTAACACATTTTTTTGTGATACCATTTTTGTTGTACACACATTCGGGGTTATTTGTAAAAATATAGTAAAATTTAGGTACCAAAACTAGTACAATGACGAAACCTAAGTACTATGTGTGATACAATTCTAAAATCCAGGTACCAATAGTGATACTTAATTAATTCACACCAGTACCAAAACCGTAACTTTTGGACATTTTTTTGTGATGGCGTAAGTGAAATATTGATGGGGTACCATTTGTGAAAATACAGTAAAACTTAGGTACCAAAAACGGTACAATGATAAAACCTAAGTACTAATTGTGATACAATTCTAAAAACTAGGTACCAATAGTGATACTTATTTTATTCACACCGGTACCAAAATCGTAACTTTTGGACATTGATAAACCACATTGAATAAAATTAGTGCACAAAACCTAAACTAAACTTTTGGACATTTTGTGGACATACATCGTCAAATATTGATGGGGTACCATTTGTGAAAATACATTGAAACTTAGGTACCAAAAGTGGTACCTTGATAAAACCTAAGTACTATTTGTGTTACAATTCGAAAACGTAGGTACCAATAGTGATATTTATTTAATTCAGACCGGTACCAAAACAGTAACTTTAATAAACCACATTGAAAAAATTAGTGCCCAACTTAGGTACTAAAGTTACATAATTCCCATACATATACAAATCTCTTTTACAATTCATTTCATAAGTGCAATACAACCAATTAACAACATGGTAAGCCATGATAGGAACAAAGCATACATCAAAAATTTCTCTCTTACCCTATAGTTGACATTTTCCTTCTCTAGATAATTGATGATTTCTATGCGTTTATCATCCCTCTTCTGCAATTGCCTAACCCTTTCCATACAACTCTCCCTTTCATTCTCCAAGTCTTTCATCCTTGCCACCAAGTTACCATTTCATCCTCCAGGTCATTAACTTTCTTCATAATTTCTTATAAGACCTCCTCACCCCTTGCACAAGTTAGGTTATCCTTCCATTTGAAAAATTTGCATGCAGCTTTTGTCTGTATGTTGAAGTATATTAATAACTGACCTTAAACCCTACAGGAAGTACTTCAATCATAAAAAATGCTTACTCTTGAATTGTAGGTGGCACAACCCTAAAATCTTCTTCCAGGGTTATCCGTAGTCCAAGAGGTCTTCAAAGGTGCGGGTAAATCACAGTGACAATAATAGGACCCCTTTCCACGGGTCACCGACGAAGATCCAGAAGATGACTAAATCCAAAGAACAAACCGAACATTAATCTAAATCCAAAATGAAAACATGTTTTTTTAAAAACAAAAAATAAAAAAATTATCTACATTATCTAAATCCAAATGAAACAAATTTAAACAACCAACCATCTCTAAACCACGAGAAACTTCATTCCCTTTCCAATCTCGTAGGCGACTTGATACTATCTCCTCCAGAACAGCTGGAATCTTCCATGGGGAGCTAAAAATCGTCCTGATCTGCTGCAGATTCGGCATTTCGTTTGGGAAGAAACAGTCGTACAGGAGCTGGTTAGGAGTCGACAATTTTCAACATTTTTGGGTAATATCGTCCACGAGAAGCTAAATTCAGCATGATCTTGCGAAGATTCAGATTTGGGGCTGGGGAAGAACGGTCAACCGGAGCACTAGATCTAGTTATTGTTGGTTCTACAATTTGGGGGAAATGGCCGATGAACCCTAGATTTGGGATAGTGGCCGATTTTCTCAATGTTCAAATTATGTTAGGTCTTTGTAATCGTTTAATAAGTTTAATCCACGGTAAATAATTTTTGAAACAAAATGTTGTTTAATTAAACCTTTTTAATACAGAAATAATCGGACATATGTGGCATTACTTATACTGAGATAGCAGTTACGTAGCATCTGGTGTGGCCAGGAGGACAAGTGTCGCATTAATAAGGCACCATGTGGCAATGATGTGGCGGGACGTTAATTTTAGGACAAAAAATCTAACAGAGATACCAAATGAGTTTTTACCCCTAACTCATGTACCACTTATGATACAAATGAAAATTCAGATACTAAATTTAAAAACGTTTAAAACTCAAGTACCAATGGGGTATTTAACAATTTTAACAACACCACTCAGTAATTACAATACCATGAATAAGGGCAGAGTATCTTTCATTTATATTTGCTCAAATGATTGCTGGATTGCTGCCTTTACTAGATAATGGACTACTATATATGCTTCTCTTTTGACGTGCCTCACATATCGAAGACTTTTGAGCATCTTCTTCGCATCAACAATCAATTGCCCATATCGACTCTAAAATTGTCCTTCCTTCTGCAAGGCATGTGCTATCTCCAATGCATCATCCTCCAGTATGATATTCTGCATTTTCAAATCTCTGCTAAATTCTACATCCTTCTTTTCCATATATGCCTCTGCTACAAATAAGGGTTAGAAGAGCACATGATTGCCAATACATTCCCTCTTTGTTGTGTTTCACACATTTGGGAATCTGACAGCATTAAAAACCAAACAAACAAACAAAACAAAACCGCAGTTGCGGTCATCGAAGCTTTATTCAAATTTCCACTTCAGTTCATGCTATAAATTAATATACAAAAAAAAAAAAAAAAAAAAAGAAAAGAAAAGAAAAAAGAATCCCATAAAAAGGAAAACCAATGGAAATAAAACTAAGATATTACAATCATTTGAATTGCTATTCACAACATACCAAATTCTAGATGAAACACAATGGAACAAGTCAACTTCGTCAAGGACACCCTGATGCCCCCAATGAGTCAATTGTATTGTTAGCTACACCTTCACAAGGCCCTGTACACAGACTCCCCTAATTTCTCCTTCCAATAATTTGTTCCGAGCAAAAGATCATATGTATACAATTTATCCAATGAATGCCTTTGAGCCAAACATTCCAAGCTAGAAGCTAATTAGATACCTAAAAACTGGAAGGAAGCACGTAATTCTTGAAGCAAACATTAAACTCAAGACGATTCGCGCTTCATCCAGCAGCAACCTCCATAACTATTACTCGATGTTTGTTTCCTCAAAACGAAAATGAAATTCTTAATTGCTTGAACTATCTTTGGGTTTTCTGCTCTTTCATCTCCATCTCCTTTACACTGTCTACTATGTATTGGATCTTCTTTGATAGGCTCTCATTGTGCTCCTCAATGTGGTCGAATATCATGTCCAGATGCCTTTTATAGGTTGCAGCTCGCTTTTTCTCTATGGCCAGTTGCTGGGATAGTTCCCGAATCTTATCATGTTCATTCTGTAAAAGCAAAATACATAAAAGGTTTAGTTATGATAAACTAAAATCTGGTGACTTCAAGGAGAAAGACAAGGAAATATAGCATCCATACAATCCATGCTGTTCATTTCATTCAAAATGAGTATTATGTATTCATGATTCAATGAGTTTGCTTTTTTTTTTTTTTTTTTTTTCTTCTGGTAAGTGAGCTTAACTTTTTAATGCATGATCTCCAATTTCTTACCTCCAATTGGGGCAACAACTCCATCTCAGGCATGGATTTGTGCCTTCAAAAGTTGAAATACCAACAAAAGTCACAGATTGCAGTAAGATAATTAATTAGTAATTCATGTTATCATAAATTTTCTAGCCAGTTTAGGCAAACACAAGAAAAATGTCCATAACGCATCAATTTAACATGTTTATATAAGAAAACTATAATAAAGACGAGAATTTGATTTTAATCTAGTCCCCTTATAAGTCATCTCAGTAACTGTAATAACTATCTTAAGATGCCCCACAACCTTTTATTCAATCTCCATCAAACATGTTATCCTGGAAAATTCAGATTTATAAAACCTAAAAGCCCTATAAGCATAAACAGGATACTAATAAAAGTGCCTTAGATGACAATTCTGAAATTCAAAGCAAAATTTATTGAATATAATTGGACTTTGAATGAATCCCCAAGGCTTGTACTGACCTATGTATTAATACTTAGGTTTCCAATGCAAATCCCACTCTGCTGTACTTTTAAGTTCAACCAATAACCATATAAAGAGCCTTCAAAGCAAATAACAAAAAATCCCACGTCCCTATGATACCTATTACATGTATATACATTTTTTTACAAGTATTATACTACAAAGGATATGCTACACTATGCGAAACAGAAATCCAATTATCAGGCTCAATAAAATCAACTTCAGTTCTTCATCCAACCAAAGAAATCCTTATAACTCATTATGAGGAATAATTTTTTTTTGATAATAGGGGTATCCGGGGCTTCGCCCAGACTAGATATCCGGGACACCGTGCAAAGCGCCTCCTTTATATGGGTCGGGTAAAACTCAGACGTGGCCCTAAAGAATTGTTTGCACTCAAAGGTAGTCTAACCTTAGACCTGATGCTTTATAAGGCACCATGGCCAAGTGACTTACCACTCAGGCCAACCAAAGAAATCCTTATAAATCATTATGAGGAATAATGATAACACAATGTCAGCTACGACAACAAAACATTAAGTTATCAACAACAAATTCAAGTTTAGATCTCAGATCTCAACTTGCATGACTGTTACCTTATTTATATTACATACATTACATGGACAGACTGATGTAAAGTCAGAATTTTGTTAATGAATTAATCAATGGCAATAATCTTTGAAAACACTTAAATTATTTTGTTTTGAAAATTTTCCATGAAACAGGTTCTTGGGAAAAACAAACTGAAGAATAACCAACTAAGAAGAAAATATGTGATAATTACCCTCCTAGAGTGGCAACTCTATTAGTTGACCACTATAGGTATATGAATTTATTATTATTATTATTATTATTATTATTTATAAGTAATGTGTATTCAATCAAAGCGCAGAAGGGCACAACCCTAGTACATAGGAAGTATACAAAAGAACTCATAAATCATAGATAAAGAAGAATATAATTATAAGAACTTCGAAAAATTAGAAGCAGGCACACTATGCCATGCCACTCTCCATATATACATGGTGTGTAGCATCGTCTTCTTTAATTTTAACAATCCATTCTTACGATCGTCAAGGCTCCTTGCATTCCGCTCTCTCCAAAGACACCACATCAAACACAAAGGAACCAGCCTCCATATGTTCAAAACATTACGGTTGCCCAATTGTCCCCTCCAACTCCCCAACAAATCGCTCACCTTGCGAGGCATAACCCAAGCAATGCCAAACAACTAAAAAATCGCATTCCACAACTCTGTGGCAACCTCACAATGAATGAGTAAATGATCTACAGACTCCACAAATCTTGCACAGACAACACCACTCCATCACAATAATATTCATCTTTCGTAAATTATCCAAAGTTAATATTTTCCCTAAAGTCATCGTTCACACAAGAACGCCACTCTTGGGGGAGCCTTAACTTTTCAAATACTATACCAAGAAAAAATGAAAATTCCAGGATTATATAATACTTAATAGTAAGACATCACTTCACATTATTTCCTTTTAGATGGAATCCAACAAATTGTATCCTTACCCCCATGCCTTACTCTTTGAGAATACAACTCAAAGAACTTAGAGACCACTTCTAGCTCCCAATCGTGTACATGGTTAATAAATATAATATTCCAATGAATGTTTCCATTATGGAACATCATATTTTCCGCCATCCATGCATCCTTACCACATGCAATAGTGAACAATTTGGGAAATAAGACCTTCAACGATTGTACTAAGACCATCAAGATCCTAACAAGTCCAACCACTCAACTGTAATGTAACACACCTTTTCTTAACCTCCTCAAGCCTTGTCCTTACCAGTCTTCTTCTAGTTGTTGTAGCAATCCCATAATCTTTTTGGGGCAATTAGCAATCCTAGCTTAATCCAAATTACTTCTTACCTGGGTATTTCATACACTTTTATTTCTCGACATGGGATGCACTCTTGGTCCATTAGGTCATATTTTCGGAGTTATTATGTTTTTGGGATTTTATGTGTGGATCATGTTAGTTATTTAGTTTGGGCTTAGTAGTCAAAACACAGGGTCCAAAACTTATTCAGAGTCCAAATGTTATTAAGGTTAAGTTTAGTTTTCTATAAACATTCACATAACATTGTCAATTGAAAAGATGACAAATTTTATGAAACTTTGCAGCAATTATGCTCTTAAGTTTTGTATGATGTAATCCTCCTCCGAGGTATGATATCAAGAAAACTCTAGGTGCGATGCTTAAGAAAATTCAGTGTGATAGCACACTACATTTCTACGGTGCGCTTCTTTGTTTTGGTTAATGGATCTCTATCCGGTTTCTTCAATAGTTTTCGTGGGCTAAGACAGGGCGATCTTCTATCTCCCCTTTTGTTTGTAGTGGTCATGGAGGCTTTGAGCAAAATGTTTTCTGTTACTGTTGACAGAGGTCGTCTTAGGCTTTTCACACTCCCACTCTAGATGGACATGTTACCTCCTTAGAACACCATCCTCTCCTTAACTATCATACTTAGATTCTATCACTAGTCTCTACAAAGCCTCACTCTTTGTAGCATAACGCCATAACCATTTACTCAGAAGGGCTCGATTAAACTGAATTAGGTTTCTAAACCTTAAACCACCTAATTTCATTGAAGTACAAATTCTTGACCAATTCACTAAATGGAACTTAAAACTCATTACCAATTTCCCTCCCATAAAAAAGTTTCTCTAAAGCTTTTCGAGCCTATTAGCCACTCCCACTTAAATAGGGAAAAGAAACAAATAATAAGTAGGCAAATTGCAAAGGGTGCTTTTTATCAAAGTCAATCTACCTCCCTTAGACAAATAAAGCCTTTTGCACCTTACGTTTTTTTAATAAAACGTTTTCTTACTTATCAAAAAAATAAATAAATAAAGCATTTTCCAACTAGCCAATCGACGTTCCATTTTTCAATTATGCCACTCCAAACAGATTTAACCTTGTAAGAAGCAACCAATGGCAAACCCAAGTACTTCATCGGCAAAGAAGAAACTCTACAACCAAGAACACGGGCCAAAAAAGTCAGAGTTCTTCAAAGCTTGCCTCACAAAAAATCAAAGTATCATCTACAAACAATAAATGGGACACTAACAACTCTTCATTATTCCTCGACCCCACCAAAAACCCAAACAAAAGTCCCCTATCCATTGTGGTAGTCATCATCCTACTCGGTGCTTCTATAACAACTGCAAACAATAATGGCAATAACGGATCCCCTTATCATCCACGAGAACTACTATAGAATCTAGACGGAGAACCATTAATAAGAATGGAAAACCACACCATAGAAATACAATGTGCTCCCCAAATCCATATCTCTTTCAACAAATATATCAAGAGCTCCCAATTAACATGATATACACCTTCTCCAAGTTCAATTTACACAACACTGTAGGATTCCCATATCTAATCTGAGTATCCAAACATTCATTAGCCACCAGAACTGAATTTAGAATTTGTCTAACTCTGATGGATTTTAGCATGTTTGCCAAAACCTGGGAGACAATTTTATATACTCTACCCACTAACCTAATGTCTACAACATCGGCCTTTTTTGGGATAAGGGATACAAAAGTTGCATATTTTTTATGAATAAAAATTTTATTAAAAAAAAGGGGCAAATCCCTCGTACATGAAGAGTATACAAGAGAGTTGACGCCTTAGCTGCTACTAAAATTTAGAAAACAGTTCGTTGGGGTGGGGCTTTTGTCAGCAGTTCGGTGGGATCCCACTGGGTGTAGCTTTGGTTTTTTTCTTGGGTTTGTGTTGGTTTTGTTTGGTTGTTTATGGGTTTCATCTGTATTTGGGTTTTGGTTTTGTTGTGAATTTTGTGTGTTGTGGGTGATCGGGTTCTTGTGGGTTTTTTTTTTTTTGGGTTCTTGATTGTGGTCTAGTGGGTTTGCTCCTTGTGGGTTTTTTTGGGTTCTCGTTTGTGAGTTAGTTGAGTAATTCATTTGTATACTTCCTATGTATTTTGGGGCGCCTTATGCTTTTTAATAAAGTTTTCTTAATTAAAAAAAAAAAAAAAAAAAATCTAGAAAAAAAATCAGATCTATCAGATTCCCCAAGGGATAATTGGGAACACATACAATAACCGAATCCAAAAGAGATCTCAGAAATGAGGATTTAAGAAAAAGCACATTGGTTTCGCTATCCTCAAAGAGCCGATGATTCATTTCTCTACAAAAGTTGCATTTAAACTCTTCCCAAACTTTCGTCAACTATGAAATGCCTAAAAACTACCAAAATGTCCTCTTTCAAAACCTCTCAGCACTTTCGAAAAAAGACCATAGAGAAACCATCAGGACCTAAAGCCTTTTTACCATTCAAATCCCTTACCACTTCCCACACCTCATTCTTCTCAAACACCATTTCCAACCAATCACTCTCATCTGCATCGATGGATATACATGAAAGGCCATCCAGTTTTGGTCGCCATAAACTCTTGTAAAATTGCATTATATTACTCCTTTATTTCTCTAGAGTCAGAAGTTATAGACCCATTGATAACTAAAAAATCCACTGAGTTATTTTTTCTATAAGAATTAGCCACCCAATGGAAAAAATTAATGTTTTTATCCCCCTCTCTCAACCACAAGGCCCTTGACTTTTGCCTCCAACTCACTCCCTCAGGAAGGATGAATCTCTCCAATTTCATAGAAATATTTTCCTTCCTCAACCTTTCAACCTCAGTTAAAGGTTGTCCCTTTGCAATAGAATCCAACTCCCGGATACCATCCATAAGATCTTTCTTTTTGCTCCCTACATTACCAAAACACTTTCTCATTCCATTTCTTTAAATCCGACTTCAAAGCTTTCAACTTACACACCAATACATAACTAGGAGATCATTGAAAACCATAAGACAACTACCATGTTGTCATGACATTTGAAATTAGGAACTGATTGATTGCACAAGAAATAATAGTGGTATATGCTCTCAGGTATTAGCCAGGGCAAGAGAGCCCTACTTGCATCAAGTGGAAACAGGTGTAGTCCAAGCCCTAGTACTAGACTCAAGTAACAGGTTAGAGCAATTATGTCAACTAGGTTGCTAATCAAAAACCGTGTATGAGTCCTTTACGCTATGATCTATCAAATTAAAATTGCTAATCTTCCTTCTGGAATGATTGCTTCTATCTACTGTTTGTATCAGGGAAGGACTTATCAAAAAAAAGTTTGTATCAGGGAAGGTAAAGATCGAGTTCCTAACCAAGAGAGGCAATGATAACTGAGAGGATCTTTTCTTTGGGATAATAAATGATAAATGAGAGGATCACAATTGAAATTCCCTTGCTCTTCATCAATGGCTCTCTTGAATATTTATACTTATAAAAAAAAAATGGCTCTCTTGAATATTTATGTACTTCAAATTTGTCAAAATTCTAGTTTCTACCTCCGAAAAGATTTCCTAGTTCAGATGTATTTCTTCCTTTCTCTTTGCTCAATTATCTGTATTTCTTCATGTACTGCTAAACAACTTCCTTTCTAGAATAGGCATAACAATGGCAATCAAAGAAGTGCATGGAGTAAGAACAATCTTCTTCTTTTTCTTTTTTCTTTTTTCTTTTTTTTTTTTTATGACGAGGAAATTATAGTCACAAGTGATCCAGAAAAAAACTACGGAATAGATAATGCATCCAGTCTTGATCAGTTGATCTTAACCACATTTTCTATCTTTTATACACTGATATAAAATGTGTCCTCCCGTAAATGAACCAGATACTCACGGAAAAACATAAATAATATTATAATAGTGTTCAAAACTATATGGATGCAATCTGAAGCTTGTTATTCAAGAAACAGAGTTAAACATGGTTTCAGGTAGGAATGGACCTAGGGGGCCACCCCCCCCCCCCCCCCCCCCCCCAAAGGTCTGTCCCTGGCAGCAAAGGTGATTGGCTGAGAGAATCTTGCAAGCTGATAACCCACCTATAGGTAGCAGCCTCCTTGAACTTGATCACCCCTTTTAGTTCAGGGCTTGTCTACTTTCCTCACAATTTCCTAGTCACAAAAGAGGGTCTATGATGGTTTCGTGGCCAAGAGAGGTCAGTTCTGTCCTTGCCTACTGTTCATGGAGTAAAGTAACAATTAGCCATCTTCATCCTCTGGCAATAAAATGGTTAGCAACACTTCATAATCCCAAAAATCTGCATATAATAGCAGTAGGGGGGCCTAGCCCCTAAAGGTCCATCATTGTAAAATCAAACTACTCTTCTCCTTCTCTCTCTCTTTTTTTTTTTTTCTTTTTTCTTTTCAATAAGTAGAATGAAATTATTTAAAAAAAAAAAAAAAAAAAAAGTTCTTAATAATTTGCCCTTGACTCTCTAGACTAAGCATATATCTACTTTCATAGAAAGAAAAAGTAATTTCACCCTCTTCACCCTAGGTCCCCTTTCCTTTTTTCCCTTTAAAAAATTATGAATGAATTTACAGATAAGGAAAAATAAGAATTCTTCTGAAAAATGAAAGAGAAATAAATCATTTTGATGAACATGTCTTAAATACTTTCTGCCATTTTTCTTTGTCAGTACCAATCAGAAATTTAACTAGTCCCCCATTTTGGCACAAGGAAAAATACATTAAAAAATATGTATTTATTAATGCCAAAAATCTTGGTCCAACACAAGCGCAATGTAAACCTCGGTTTATTTACACTTTGCTATGTTATGGACCATATATATGCTACATACATTTTGCCTACTCCGGATGATCTTTACCAATCAATGGTTACAAAAAAACATATGGAGATATCATCACTCACCAAGAACACTGCTCACATATTCTCCAGGACAGACCTACGGGGGGACCAAGGGGACTTTATTTTAGAAGTATATTAGATCCCCCTAGAAAAATATCCTGATTCGATCCCTGGTTTCAGGATATTGTAGCTTGGTGTAAATTCATAAACTCAATTATTTTAAAGGCCTTTGCAACCATAATGCGTAACATCTTTAAAACGTAATGTTTAAAAAAAAAAAAAAACTCAAAGAGACTTCTTGGGCTAAGTTTGAATTTTTGTATTTTAAATTTTGCTATCATTTCATTTGAAGGTAAAACGCAGCAGAGTTTACAACTTAAATTATGCCACCTTTTTTTTCACAAGTACAAAATTATTTCATTCCTTTGCCTAAACTTGGCTCAACATATAAGACCAAGACATCTCAAGAAAATCCAGTCACACTTGGGATTCCCCAAATTTTCCATTAAGATAGAACGACACTGGTCAACTATTTTGCTAAAGAATAGCGAATGACACTGATGACAAAAGTTGGTCTCTCTACATATCAAACATAAGACTAAATAATAGAAATCAGAACATAACGAATACCAATTCTAAATTAAGATAGAACGAGGACTGACCGGATATTGATCATAAATGCAATCCCTTCGACCTTTTCCAGGTGTCAATGGATGAGAATGCTCCTTTACAAATTTTGTAACAACCCATTTACCAGAACTTACTTTCCTCACCAAAATCATTGCTCTGCAACCGACCCTTGTCTCTGCCCTTTGCCTCACAATTTTTTCACGCTTGTCAGGCATTCTATATCCCTCCTTGTTACAAACAAGTGCCCGACCAATAGCAGATCCGTCACGCCTCGATCGAGAAAGTTTGCTTACACGGATAACAAATCCCAGGCGTGTGGCATATGCATTATAAAATGCATGTGCAGCTGCTTCAGATTCAAACTCCTGACCCACATAGGGCTCATCTGATGGAACCATTGATACTGAAGGAATTGCAGCAAGAACCAAGTCCGATCCAGAAGAGTCTTGATTCATTTTCTCATCCCGATCCGGTGCAAATGCCCCTTCAACAGAACTTCCACCAGTTCCGTTTTCATCACCGACCCTACGATCCTCCACCCCAGCAGAATTTCCAACCATCTCACCATTAATATCGTCATCAACACCAAACTCCACTGCAGTAAGAAAATTTTTTATGATTTTTCTGCATCCAGGTGATATTTCACAAACCAAGACAGAATCTGGCTCCCTCTCAGGTAGCCAGGCAGAATGAGGAAAGAACCTGTAAACAAGTATGACTTCATGCATGCATTTTCTCCCGTTCATGCTTTCATGAAGAAAAAAAAAATGGAAAAGAAAACCTGCCCTACTCATCTGAACAGGGCCCAGAAAATGTACAGAACCAACCAGATTTCTTTTTCAGATTTTATCTTTTGAAACAAAACCTTGCATAACAAGCATTAGAAATTCATTCGTATTTTCTTTTCCTCTGGTTCCTAAGAAACCAAAAGATCATAATTACGAATTTCTTTTTTTCCTTTTCTTTTTTAGTTTGCTGCATGATGTACCATAGCACAGAGGCTTTATAAACTAAAACGAAAGACAGGCTTCAGAACTTATTTAACAAAAACAAAGACAGCCAAATAATTGTCACAATTCATTTGAGTTGAATTCTCTTTGAGTTATTTATTTTTTTCCTTTCAGGTACAACATTCAAAAAATGAAAGATACAAATTCGTGCTTCATTTTTTCTGATTTTTTAGAACAAAATCAAGTATCAAGTTCACAACTTACGAGCCACCACCATACCAAAAAAAAAAATGAAAAACCAATGATATCTTATCGATACTAAACTCCAACCACTGACTGATCATTTTTACCAGATAAATTCCAGAAAACTAAATTATTTGTTTGATATGTCAATTTGATTCTCAACCAAGAAAAAAAGAAAAGAAAAGAAATAGAAGATACAATCAAATTAACTACTAAATTACCAAATTCAAAATTTCTTTCAACTTTTCTTTTCCTACATACACTGAGCCACGAAACAGAGCCTTAATTCAAATTTTTTCCCGTGACCCAACTGAAGTGTACTATCCAAAATACAAAAAACCTGATCAAAAATTAATGGTATAACTATAGTTGCCAAAAAGAGGGTGGGAGAAATTGAAATATGAAATTTTCACCCCCTAAAAAACAGAAAGTTCAATTTTCAGCTTGCTTTCCGTTTCAATATATTTGTTTGGAACCAAACAGAGGATTCATCAACAATCTACGGTTAAAAAATGATAACGAATTGGTCCAATTTGCTCTGAATAAAACAACCATTTATTAACCGCCAAAAAAAAAAAAAAAGAACAAAAAACCCTAAATCTCAAACAAAAAATTGTCTAATTAAAAGAATAAAATATTAATCCATAAAAATAAATTATTAAAACATAAAACTTACTGAAAATTCTCGACGATCCTGGTTCAACGAGACAGAGACTCAGAAAGAGAGAGAGCGAGAGAGAGAGTTGGGCTTCGGAACCCCAGAGAGTGAGAGAGAGAGAGAAAAAGGAGCGGTTCAGGCTGTAAATATGGGGTCTCAAGAGTTGGTGACGTGCCGAAAATCTATTGGCTTTCTTAGAAAATAAAAAGTCAATATCTCAAGTCAAAACTATGGTTCACCGCCGCGTGTCCAGTTGAGTGGACTTGGGCTCGTGGGATTATTGCTGGGATTTGTAACCCGCCCGGTCCACGACAGGCTGAACCGGTTTAGGAGTATAATAGAGTTTTTCTCTGGGCGTGTACGTGATTATGGCGAAAGCCTTGTTTCCTAAGCTCCGTAGAGCTGCTTCACTGCTCAGAGTCTCATCTCCCAACTCGTTTCTCGTCAGGTACTCTCTCTATCTCTCTGTTTCGCATCCAGGGCAATTTTCAAGAAATTTTTTTATTTTTTTATTTTTGGTATTTCTTTTGGTCTGTTTCTTCTTCTTCCAAACGCCATTAAACCCTTTAATGGTTGTGGGAAAATTGACCTGGGTGATGGATAAATCATTGCCCCCTTTGCCCCTTACTACACGTTATGGTTTTCACTATTCTGCTTTAGGCTTTGAAGTTTCACGCTTTCCTGCTAATTTTTTGTCTCCTTTCCAGGTCGACTTTGGAAGCCCAAGAATCAATTTTTAGTGTAACCAAGCACTTTCTTCCACTCAACCAGCCAAGTCCTTCGTGGGTTTCCAGGAACTTGAGCCATGGTTCGGTGAATCTTGTGATATCACAAGGAAATCCCAGGTTTGAAACGCATGAGGTGAATCCTCCGAAGAAGCACAAATGGCTGACCAAGAAGAGGCTGAAGATGCAGAGGATGAGGGAGAAGCAGAAGAGAAAAGCGGCCAATAAGAGAGACCCGCGTTGTCTCGGCGTCAAGGGGAAGAAGAAGAGGAAGTTTTCCAATGCTGAGGAGAGAATTAAGTACAAGCTTGAAAAGGTGATAAGTCTAATCATGACATAATGTTTTTGCTGCAGAAAACCTTTTATTATTATTATTATTATAATTTTACTGAATTTATGGTATCTCGGTTGTTTATATTGAAGCCTGAATCATATGCTTGTTGTGTCATCATAATTTTATTTCTAATTTTGAATTTCTCTGCAACTTCATGCTTTTGGGTTATATCCTTACCATGACTTCGGGAAAAAGTGATAATCCTTGCTTGGGTGCTACATGGTTTATTTAGGAAGAAATATAGTAGAACCTTTTTTTGTACCACCCCAATCCCATATTGGAAAGATGAGTAAACCATATAGAGGGAGTGGTTTATAAAGACATTTATGGGTGGTAAGTCTCATATTGCTTACTTACTAGATGAAACTAGACTTTATAAGTAATTTTAGGAAAAGTTTGAATTGACTAGTCATTTTAAGCTGATAATGCAGATGAAGCTGGCGCTTTTCCCTGGGCCATTACAAATGGTATCAAAGCCACCTAGTAATGCCATATGGTATTGTTAGCGCCGCATGACATGGCCTCGACGAGGACGGCAGAGGTTTAAGGGGGGCATTTCTAACACCCCGATCCCATATTGGGAAGATTAGTCATATAAAGGGGGTAATGTATAAAGACTCATGGGTGTTAAGTCCCACATTGCTTACTTACTCGGTAAAACTGGACTTCATAAGTGATTTTGTGGAATATCCAAATTGACTAGTCATTTTAGGGTGATAGCGTAGATGTAACTAGCTCTTTTTCCTGAGCCATTACATTTTCCTTTCCGTGGTAAGTTTTGAAGGAGAGTGGAATAATTGTGTAGATTTAGGATATTAGTGGCCAAGAAAAATAGTCTTTTTGACTGGGAACAGTCTAGTGGTCCTCTTCTGTCCAGCAAGACATCCAATATGTACTTGTTGGACACCCTAGTTTTAGCCATTTCACCAGTATCCTTTTTTAATTTGTTTGTTGGGTTGGATGTGCATTTGAGGAGTCTTAAACTCAAGTTTTAAAGTCAAATTTACTAAGTTAATTTTTTATTTTTTATTTTTTTTATAAGTAAATTTACTAAGTTAAATTATGTTAGTCACTCCCCAGATTGTTGTGCTTAATATCACACAAAAAACATTATCACAATTTTCATTTTTCCCAAAAACTAAAAAGGTGGGACTCTTATCCAGAGAGCATTTTCTGTCTTTAAGTTGCGGCTTAAAGAAAGAAATCTACTGATAGTGTGTATCTAAAGATGGTTTGTTTGCATGGATTTTGGTATGTTTCATACAAAGGTTGATTTCTTAGCCTAGAAAGGACCTTCATCCATGGATTTTTTTTGGAGAAATTTATCCTGTATTAGGATTTAGACGCCTATGCAATGTCTTCTATCTTTGTATTCTTTCTTGGTTTTTCAGTATCTGTACTCTCCCTGTTCTTAATATTTTTTATTTCTTGTAATGGAGAATATAAAGAAAGAGTAGGGGAAATCAATGGTGAGCTAGATCAATTAGTTTTAGGAAATAGATAATAATACCATCTTTTTCAAATGACAAATTCCAGGAGAAGAAATAATACTATAATTTCATTGTGAATGCAATTGTTTAGAAATTGCAAGAAACAATAACCAGGAATGAAAAATAGAGGAAATGAGTTTTTTCAAACTTAAATGAGTTCCGAGGATATGACTTGATTCTCAATTTTCTTGTATGTTGCTATAGTCTTATTCTTCCCATTGATCTTAATGTCAGCTTTGGTTGATTCTTTTCACTTCAGGCCAAGATTAAGGAAGCTTTGCTGATTGAAAGACTGAAGCGGTATGAAGTTCCTAAAGCTCAAGGTCCTGTGGTAAAACCCCATGACCTGAGTGGTGAGGAGCGGTTTTATATGAAAAAAATGGCCCAAAAGAGGTCTAATTATGTACCGATTGGCAGAAGAGGAATATTTGGAGGTGTTATTCTTAATATGCATATGCATTGGAAGAAACATGAAACTGTTAAGGTCATTTGCAAGCCTTGTAAACCTGGGCAAGTACATGAGTATGCACATGAAATTGCTAGATTGAGTGGTGGGATCCCCATTCAGATTGTGGGAGATGACACCATAATATTTTATCGAGGAAAGGACTACATTCAGCCACAAGTTATGTCACCTATAGATACATTATCCAAGAAAAAGGTGTGTTTTCCAACTTCCAATCTTCTCAGATGTTTTGTTTCTTTATTTTCTCAATTATATACTGTAGCACACTTTTAGCTGTCTTCCTTTTAGTTCCGATCCATGTGACCAGGAAACTCTACTGTAGCTATATCAAACAATACTTGTCATGCATGTATCATTACAAACAATTTGGGTTTAGTGGCACATTCTGCCACTCCAATCTAGAGAGCCATGTATACTAGTATTTTGTCAAATTGTAAATCTTTACTGTTCACATCCTTTTTGTTGTCTCGTTGCCTTTGAGAACCTTTCTTCTACATACAAAAGTGCACTCTCTCCTACAGCCATGGGTGTATGATAGTTATTTTGTATACATTACTTGAACCACACATGTGCATTGATTTATTAATCATGTGGAGGAGTCTAGTACTAGCTATGACATTTAGTTTTATTATGACTTTTTTAAGGCCCCTCAATGGTTCTCAAAATTCTTTAACTTCTTAAGCTACAAGTTTTGTTACCTATGCAACCTTGGGAATGATCTAGTTGATTGCTCTGTCATGTTTTGTTGTTGACTTTAGATGTTACTGAGTGATCCTTTACTATTTTTACTTTTATTAAAAAATTAAATTGTGGATCCCAAAGGGTTGGCTCAAGTGGTAAGGGCCTTGGTCTTTGTGGTAGTTCCATAAGGTCTAAGGTTCGAATCCCTTTGGGTGCAAACAATTCTTTAGGGCCCGCTCGACGGCGAAGCTGGAGTATTACCCGATCTATGTGGAGGGAGTGCTTTACACGGGTCCATGGTTTACCTGAAAGGGGTGGGTACATAAAACGGTCATGCCTTGGAGGGGTTCCTTGTCATAAAAAAAAATTAAATTGTGCATTCATGTTCATTTAACACAACTATTTTCTAAGCACGGTGAGGTTTAAATCTTCAGACTTATTAGCCTGAAATCTGAATGATCTAGAATTCCAATCCAATTCCTTATATCAACTAATGGGGGCACCAGGATGGAAGAGATAAACCACCCTTCTTACTTTTTTCTCTCCATCTCCAGAAAGCACAATGCTTTGTCCTTCAGTCCAAGACGTGTATTCTCCTTTCAATTAGAGTGATTATTAATATTAGGCTCATCCGGTGACTTATCAAACAAAAAACAAAAATTAGGCTCATCCAGTGGGGGTACAAAGAGAAGTATAGTCAGTCAAATATAGTTTTAGTTAATTCCTCGATCCTCGATTACTTACCATAACAATCAATCAGAATTATTGAGTAGGTTATAAATGTTACTCCTTCCATCCTACAAGAGGAAGTTTGTAAAACGATATACATTTTATTGAAGCAAAATAAACATAACAAACTTCCAAAAATTCTCTTCGGTTGACTATGTGTTTTCAGAACTATCCCTTTCATCTGTTACTATTTCAGTTGTAAGGTTATCCCATGACATGACCTTTCAGGATAAAAGTGAATTGGCCCCAGGTTTGTTCTGCCATTCTATTTGTAAGCTTCGTTGCCCGAACATGATTGGTGCTGACCACACTAGGTGCTCCCATGGTAGCAAGAGAGGCCAAGAATATTCTTATGTTAATTTCGCTGCACTAAAATGCTTGCCATTTACAAACTTTTATACATCATGGGATAGAGTGTAGCTTCACAAAATAAATAGGTAAATAATAACAACTTCAATTCTTTTGCTTACTGAAGACTATTTTGAAGTCCTACAATGCTTTTGTTCAAGGTAGGCAAATCCTTATTCTATTCTTATTGCAAATGAATCTCTGGATAGTAGAATCAGATATGGTGAGCCTCTACAAACTGGATATTGAGAAGGCATATGATCATGCTGATTGGGATTTCTTATTTTACTTGTTGAGGAGGTGTAGTTTTAGGGAGAAATGGTGCTCTTGGATAGCACATTGTATTTCTTTGGTGCGTTTTTCCGTTTTGGTGAATGGAATTTTTAGTAGCTCCTGTGGTTTGAAATATGGTTTAACGACTAAGGTAAAAGCGTTAGTCACATTTGCTCTATCACCCAAAATGACTAGTCAATTTGGAGCTTCCCTAGAATTATTTATAAAGTTCAATTTCACCTAATAAGGAATGTGGAACTTAGTACCCATGAGTCTCTTTATAAACCATCAAACTCTATGTGGGCTTCTTATCTTTCCAATATGGGACTAAGGTGTTAAAAACTCCCCCTCAAACCCCTAACGTTCTTGTCAGGACACGTCATGCAGTGGTCTCGTACCACATCGCGTTACTAGGTAGCTCTAATACTATTTGTAACGACCCAGAGAAAAGTTTAACCACATCTATGCTATCACCCCAATATGAATAGTCAATTTGGAGCTTCTCTATAATCATTTATAAAGTTCAGTTTCACCTAGTAACTTAGTACCAACGAATGTCTCTTTATAAACCACCTACTCTATATGGGCTTCTCATCTTCCTAATATGGGACTAGGGTATTACACAGGGTGATCCTTTGTTGCCTTTTCTCTTTGTTATTGTAATGGAGGCATTAAGTAGAATGCTTTCTGCAGCTGTTACTAGGGGATTCCTCTCAGGCTTTTTTGTCGGTTCTAGGCACTCTGGTGTAGTTGACATCTCACATCTGTTGTTTGCAGATAGTTTGGTTTTTGTGGGGCTAAGTCTGACCACCTTAGCTTTCTGTGTACTTTATTTGTATTTTTCAAATATGTCTCTGATTTGAAGATTAATCTGGCTAAGTCGAAATTGGTTCCGATGGGTATTGTGGATAATGTGGATGGGTTGGCGGGCATTGTGGGCTGCAAGGTTTCTCCGCCATGTCAGGAATATGGAGTACATTCACAAGAGTCAGTAATTTTTCGAAGGTGAACTTGAGCACGATGATTCCTTTTCCAATGACTTTGGTTCGAATGTTGTAACCCATTTTCACCTCAATCGCATCATCAATCACTTCATAAGTCTTATAAAGTCTTCTATCCTTCGAGATATGGATAGTAGCCCTAGTGTCAAGCCACCATCCATTCTCGAATGTCACGTGATTGGCTTTAGTCACGTTCGTTCACAACATTCACTTCTTTTCTATACCGACATTGATAGGAGTGATACACATGTTTATTGCACACAAAACAAAGTTCGTTCTTTTTATTATTTTGGAATTTGGGACTAGGACCATTTTTCTTTTTATTGTTCATGCCTTGAAATTTATTCTTCTGATTATTCTTGTCAACATCTACGACGTTCAATTTAGATTTTACATCAAAGGAATCATTTCTATCTCTATTCCTAGAATCTTCTTCAATGCGTAAATGGCGTTGAAGAGATTTTAAAGAATATTTTCTATTATCATGTTTGAACTTTTTCTTGTAGTCATTCCAAGATTAAGGCAATTTGTTTATAATTGCTCAAACAAAGAAACGTTCAGTAATTTCAACTCACATTATTTTAAGATCTCCAATGATAAGCAATATTTCATAAACTTGGGCTAAAACTAGCTTATTGTTAGACATCTTAAAATCCATAAAATTAGAAATGATAGAAACTTCAATACCTGCCTCTTCGATTTTGTACTTAGTCTCCATGTTTTTCCAAAGTTCTTTTGCTGATGAAGATGTCTAGTACAGATCATAGATGGAATTTGATAGGGTGTTGAGGATGTCTTTTGCAAAGGAAATGGTCCTCCTTTCGCTTCCTCTGCTTGACCTTTAGCTCGTCATCGTCTTCTGGAGTGGGCTTTGGATTTTCCTCCAAATCATCCTCAAGAATGTAAGCAAGCTTTAGTGTAGTGAGGAAGGAGAACATCTTTTGTTGCCAATGAGTGAAGTTTTGTCTATCTAAGTGGTCAAGACGAACGAAATCTTGGTTCATCACTTTAATTGATGACAATGCCTCCATAATAACAAAGCACATTCTAAATTGTTGAAATATTATGAATTAAGGAGGAAAATATGAAGTCAAAATAAAATTGGGACTTCAAGGCTCGATCACAACGACGATAGCTTTAGAATATGTTTTTTCCCCTTTCTAAGTTCTAAGGGATTTGACAAAATAGTTCACAAGATACGATGAAGCCCAAATGTTACTCTAGAATAGCACTTTCTAGAGTAACAAGAAAACATCCTTGTGGAGATAATATTACAAAAGAGATATGTAGGAGAATAGAAAGAAGTTATGAGATTTTTTTGTCTTTGCATATGACCAAAGGGTCATATTTATAGTGATTTTGGACGCATCCAATGGTCCAAAATCGTTTGATCCACTGGTCACGAATTGTAACCGCCAAATCCAATTTAATAGACACTTCAAATAGCGTATTAAACTCTTCCAATGGATAGAAAACGTTCAGGTTTTCTTTCATTTCGCACTTGAAACAACTAGATTGATCGACCGAGCCTAAGGCTTTGTCGACCAAGCTTCTCTTGAGCCTTCTACCAAGGCTCTAAGGTTTTTGTATGAAGCCGTAATGCATTGAGCTCAGTCGACGAGAGTAGTCTTAGTCAACTTTTTAATTTCCAAAATAAATTAGAGCTCCTCAATTGCTCCTTGCTTTGATGTGCATGTGCAAAGTGCAAAATGCGCCTTAAAGCGCCCAAAGCCCATTGCTCGTGCGCCTGTTGCGTACACGGGCGGCTAGCTCGCTTCTCACTAAATTTATTGTGAAGTGTGGAGGATTCCTTATAAACTAGTTGACATCTTTGTATTTTTATTTTTTTTTATTAGTTATTTCAATTCAATTCATTAAAGGCGCAGAGAGGCGCAACTCTAATACATGGGAAGAATACAAAAGTGCCCCTAAAAGGATGGAACAGAGAATAAATTTAAAAAGTCTACATAAGTAAAAACATTCAAGCAATGAAGGGACGCTATCCAAATATATAATGTATTGAGCAAACGCTTCCGTATCTCCACCATTGATGTCTCTACATCTTCAAAGAGCCGCGCATTCCGCTCCTGCCAAATACACCACACTAAACACAGAGGAACTAACCGCCAAGCTTCTTTAGCAGGAACATACCCAACCGACGCACCCCAACTAATCAACAACTCAAGCACCGTTCGCAGCATAACCTACTCAACCCCAAATAAAGTAAAAATGTAACTCCACAGATCACGGGCAACTTCACAGTGAAGCAACAAATGATCAATAGTCTCCCCACTCTTTTTACACATGCAACACCACTCAATCACTACGACATTCCTCTTACGCAAATTGTCATGCGTCAAAATTTTACCTAAAGCTACTAGCCATACAAAGAAAGCCACCATTGTCGGAGCTTTAACACGCCAGATACTCTTCTACGGAAATGATGGGCCATCTTTCCTAATAAGCACTTCATAATAGGACCTCACTTCAAATAAACCCCTTTTGGGTTCCAAACTAACTTGTCACCCTCTCCATGTCAAACCGGAGTGGAGTAAAGCTGCTCGAAGAAAGAAAGAACAGTTCGCGGCATAATCTTTGTATTTAGTTAATGTGGGACAAAACTTTTCTTCCTACACTTCAAAATTTTGGTTTTCCCTAAAAAAAAATTGGATTGACTTGAGAGATGTAAATCTTTCAATTAATTGCACATAAAACTTATAGATATAAAATGGATGTCATAATTATTTGAAATACCCATAAATCAATAATTTTATTTATTTATTTTAATTAATTGATTATGGGGCTTTAGGTGCTATAAGGCGCACTTTGTACATGCGCGTTGGAGCGAGGAGCAATTGATTAAGGCTAGTTTCGGTCGACTGAGCTTGACGCATCACGGCTCCTTATAAAAACCCGAGAGCCTCGGTAGAAGGCTTGGGAGAAGCTTGGTCTACCGAGACTAAGGCTCAGTCGACCGAATTATTCGTTTCTAGTTGAAAATTAAAGAAAATTTGAGCAATTTCTAATCGTTGGATTAGTTTAATAAAGTGTATTAAATTGGATTTGGTGGTTACGATTTGTGACCATTGGATCAAACAATTTTGGACCATTGGATGTGTCCAAAATCACTCTAAATTTGACCTTTTGGTCATAAGCAAAGACACATTATCTCATAGCTTCTTTTTTCTTTTTCTTTTTTATAAGTAATAATCAGTCTTATTAAAAGCGTAAAGGCTCCCCTAAGTACACCGGAAGTATACAAAAGGAAACACCTAACTAGAAAAAGAAAAACAAACAAGAAAATCGACAAAACTAAGCGACAATGGGGACACAAAAGCCACTATCCAAAGATACAAAGTATGAAAAAACAAACCTAAAATATCCTCCAAGGATCTCTCCAAATCCTTAAAACACCTATTATTTCTTTCCTTCATAGCTTCTTTCTATTCTCCTATATATCTCTTTTGTGCTATTCTCTCCATAAGGGTGTTTTCTTGTCACTCTAGAAAGTGTTATTCTAGAGTAACATTGGACTTCATTGTATCCTGGGAATTATCTTGTCAAATCCCTTAACACTTAGAAAGGTGACAAAATGCGTTCTAAAGATATCGCCATTGAGATCGAGCCTTGAAGTCCCAATTTTATCTTGCCTCAATATTTTCCTCTTTAATTCATAATATTTCCAACAGTTTAGAACATATTTTATTCCTATGGAGGCATTTTCTTCAATTAAAGTGCCGAACCAAGACTTCGTTCGTCATGATCGCTTTGACGAACAAAACTTCACTCGTTGGCAACAAAAGATGTTCTTCCTCACCACACTGAAACTTGCTTAAATTCATGACAATGATTTAGGGGAAATTCCGGAACCCACTCCAAAAAGACAATGACGAGCTAAAGGAGAAGCTGAAGGAAGATGATTTCCTTTGGCAATGGACACATCCTCAACGCTCTGTCAAATTTCATCTATAATTTGTACCAGACATTTTCATCGGCAAAAGATCTTTGGAAAAGCTTGGAGCCTAAGCACAAAATCGAAGAGGTAGGTATTGAAGTGTCTAATATTTCTAATTTTAAAATGTCTAACGATCAGCTAGTTTTAACCCAAGTTTATGAAATATTGCTTATCGTTGGAGATCTTAAAACAATGTAGTTGAAATTGCTGAGCGTTTCTTAGTTTGAGCAATTATAAACAAAGTGCCTTAATCTGGAATGACTACAAGAAAAAGCTCAAACATGATAATAGAAAATATTCTTTAAATCTCTTCAATGACATTTATGCATTGAAGAAGATTCTAGGAATAGAGATAAAAATGATTCTTCTTATGTAAAATCTAGAGTGAACGTCATAGACTTTACCAAGAATAATCAGAAGAATAAATTTCAGGACAAGAACGATAAAAAGTTAAAGAAAAATGGCCCTAATCCCCAAATACCAAAACAATAAAAATAAAGAACATTGTTTCGTGTACAGCAAGCACGTGCATCGCTCCTGTCAATGTTGGTATAGGAAAGAAGCAGCGAATGCCGTGAACGAAGAGCTTGTTGCAATGGTAACTGAAGCCAATCGCATGACCACCGAGAGTGGATAGTGGCTCGACACTGAGGCTACTATCCATATCTTAAAGGATAGAAGTCCTTTTAAGACTTATGAAGTGATTGGTGATGGGACTGAGGTGAAAATGGGTAACAACATTTGAACCAAAGTCATTGGAAAAGGAACCATTGTGCTTAAGTTCACCTCCGGAAAAGCATTGATTCTTGTGAATGTACTCCGTGTACTTGACATGGCAAAGAATATAATGTCCGATGATATTTTGAACAACAGAGGCGTGATCAAATTGAATGTAAAGGAAGAAAATTCACTTTACATTGTGTCCTCTTTAAATTTATGGCATGCTAAAGATTTTTTTTTTTGATAGGTAATAGCAATTTATTGAAAAGCGCTAAGGGGCGCAACCCTTATACACGGGAAGTATACAAGAGAGCCCTTAAGCGGGTCGAACAGAAAGTAAATTTAAGAAGTCTACAAAAGTAAAGACACTCAAACTACGATAAGGCGCTATCCAAGAGTATAAAGTGTTGAGCAGCCGCTTCCTTAGCTCCACCATAGGTGTCTCTACATCTTCAAACAGACGAGCATTCCGCTCCCTCCAAATACACCACAACAAGCATAGAGGAGCTAACCGCCAAACCTCTTTCGCCTGCCGACTCCCAATAGCCGCTCCCCAACTAATCAATAACTCCAACACCGAATGTGGCATAACCCACTCAACCCCAAATAAATTAAGAACGTAGCTCCACAGGGCCCGAGCTACCTCACAATGAAGCAACAAGTGATCAATAGACTCCCCACTTTTCTTGCAAAGACAACACCACTCCATTACTATAACATTCCTCTTTCGCAAGTTATCATGAGTCAAAATTTTGCCCAAAGCTGCTGACCATACGAAGAAAGCCACCCTAGATGGAGCCTTAACACGCCAAATATTTTTCCAAGGAAAAGAAGGAAGAGAAGGGCCATCTTCCCTACAGAGCTCTACATAGAAGGAACTCACCTCAAATAAACCTTTTTTAGAGGGATTCCACACTAATCTGTCACCCTCACCATGCCGAATCGAAGTAGAATATAATCGGTCGAAGAGAGAGAGAACCATATCCATCTCCCAATCCTGGATATGTCTAGTGAAAAGAACATTCCACTGAACTACACCATTAAGGACCACCAAATTATCCGCAACCATCGCGTCTTTGTTCCTTACAATACAAAAGAGAGCTGGAAAGCATTGCTTCAAGGAACTATCCCCACACCAGCGGTCATGCCAAAAACTAATATTAGCTCCACTCCCCACTTCAAAACGAACAAAATTGCGGAAATCCTCCCACCCCCTCCTAATATGTTTCCATACACCCACTCCAAAGGAACCCAAGACCTCTTTCGAGCACCACCCGCCCTTGAGACTTTGAAATTTGGTATCAATCACCAAACGCCATAAAGCCTCCCTCTCCCTACCATATCTCCATAACCATTTACCCAAGAGCGCTCGATTGAATTGGATGAGATTGTGAACTCCCAACCCACCTGCGAATAAAGGTGTACAAATCTTCTTCCAACTCACTAGATGGAACTTTTTCTCATCACCAATGCCTCCCCAAAGAAAATCCTTTTGGATTTTATCAAGACGATTAGCCACCCTCACTGGCATAGGAAACAAAGATAGGTAATAAGTTGGAATGTTGGAGAGCGAACTTTTGATAAGAGTCAACCGGGCACCCTTCGACAAGTACATCCGCTTCCAACCTGCCAACCTCCTTTCCATTTTTTCAATAACACCATTCCAAATAGAATTAGACTTGTAAGAAGCACCCAACGGCAAACCCAAGTAAGACATAGGCATAGAGGCAACCCTACATCCAAGAAGATTGGCCAACCTTTCAACCTCCTCTACCCCACCAATTGGGACAATTTTTGATTTTCCTAGATTAATTCTCAACCCAGAAGCAGCCTCGAATCCTAAGAAGATACATCTCAGGTGGCGAATTTGTTCTTCTTGGGCACCACAAAAGATCAAAGTATCATCAGCGAACAGCAGGTGGTTCACAACAAGTGCCTCTGAATCACTGGAACCCACTGAGAACCCTGTCAAATTACCCTGGTCCAATGCGGCAGTCAACATCCGACTCAACGCCTCCATAACCACCACAAACAACAACGGAGAAAGAGGATCTCCTTGACGCAATCCCCGAGAGCTATTAAAGAAACCCGAAGGGGTTCCATTAACAAGAATGGAGAATCTCACCGTTGAAATACAAAAACGTATCCAATCCCTCCATTTTTCCCTCAAACCGCATCTTTGAAGCAAATATAGCAAGAAATCCCAATTCACATGATCATAAGCCTTCTCCAAATCTAGCTTACACAGGAGTCCAGGTTCCCCCGATCGAATATGACTATCCACACATTCATTTGCAATAAGCACAGAGTCTAAAATTTGTCGACCTCCGATAAACGCATTCTGAGTGTTGGAGATAATCTTGCCCACAACGGACTTAAATCTGTTGGCAAGAACCTTAGAGATAATCTTGTAAACCCCCCCAACCAAACTAATAGGGCGAAAATCTCTGACATCCATGGCACCAGTCTTCTTAGGAATCAAAGAGACAAAAGTAGCATTCAAGCTCTTTTCAAACTTTCCACGAGAATGAAATTCTGCAAAAACATCCATAATGTCAGTTTTTATAAAATCCCAGCACTTCTGAAAGAAAGCCGCAGTGAAACCGTCAGGACCCGGCGCCTTGTCACCATTCATATCCCTGATTACCTCCCACACCTCCTTCTCCTCAAAAGCTCTTTCTAACCAAATGCTCTCCTCCGCCTCAATGGATAAAAAAGATAGGCCCTCCACCCTAGGCCGCCACGAGCAATTCTCCAAGTACAAATTACTGTAGAAATGAACTAAGTGCTCCTTAATCTCCACAGGATTTCTGGAAGTTATACCATTAATACTCATAGAGTCCACATGGTTGAATTTACGATGTGAGTTGGCCACCCTGTGAAAGAATTTTGTGTTCTTATCCCCCTCCTTTAACCACAAAGCTCTAGACTTTTGCCTCCAGCTTGTTTCCTCAAAAAGAAGGGTCTTCTCCATCTCTCTCGCCATATCTACCCTTCGGACTTTATCATCCTCCTCTAGGCCACGTTGTTCTTCGATTAACTCCAGCTCTCGAATGCCCTCCAGTAATTCTTTCTTCTTTTTCCCTAAATCACCAAACACTTCTTCATTCCATTTCTTCAAATCAGCCTTCAAGGCCTTCAGTTTATTGGCCAAAACAAAGCTAGGAAGACCCGAAAACTCGTACGACATCCACCACTTTTTCACCCAAAGAAAAGGGATAGACTATTTTGACACATATGCTCTTGTTGCACGTATATCCACTTATTAGAGTTTTAATTTCTCTTGCTACTCTTAATCATTTAGTTCACCAAATAGATGTAAAAATGGCGTTTTTGATTGGTGATCTAGATGAAGAGATTTATATTGGACAACCTAAAGGATTTGTTTTGCCAGGTCATGAAAAGAAAGTTTGTAAATTGATCAAGTTTTTATATAGTTTAAAACATGCTCCTAAACATTGGCATGAGGAATTTGATAAAATAGTTTTAGCTCATGGATTTAGAGTGAATGATGCAGATAAATGTGTATTATAAATCTAGTGCGATTATTTGTTTGTATGTGGATGAACTGTTAATATTTGGCAGTAACTTTCAATGTGTAGAAGAAACTAAAAAGTTTCTTTCTTCTAACTTTGGCATGAAGGATGTGGGAGAGACTGATGTGATCGTAGGGATCAATATTGTGAGAATAGTTTATGTTTTATCCTTGACACAATCTCATTACATTGAGAAAGTGATCAAGAAGTATGATCATGAAGACTAAAAGCCAGTCTCAACTCCATATGATCCTATTCTAAAGTTAAGAGAAAATACAGGAAGATGTAAATCACAACTAGAGTATGCTAATGCGATTAGGGGTCTAATGTATGCTATGCATTGCACTAGACCCTATAAAGCATTTGCTATTGGAATGCTAAATAGATTTACTAGCAATCCAAGTAAAGAACATTGGGATGCCATCTCTAGAGTTCTAAGATACTTGAAGGGGCCTATGAATTATGGTATTCATTATTAATGAGAACTTGTTGTATTAGAAGGATACAATGATGCTAGTTGGAATAATGTAGAATCAAATTTGAAGTCTAAAGTGGATGGATCTTTACATTAGAAGGAGTTGTGATCTCATAGGGATCAAAGAAGCAAACTTGTATAATTAATTCCACAATGGAATCTGAGTTTATTGCTTTAGCAGTTGCATGTAAAGAAGCAGAATGGCTTTGGAATTTGTTGGTAGGCGTACCACTTTGGAGAAAGCCATTTCTTGCTTTGACGATTTATTGTGATAGTGGAGCAACCTTGCGAGTAGCAAGCAAGACATACAACAATAAATCAAGGCATATTAGCCTGAAGCACAATTATGTACATGAGTTACTCAATAATGGAGTAATCACAGTTGAATATGTGAAATCAATTTATGTAACGACCTAGAGAAAAGCGCTAGCAATATCTGAGCTATCACCCCAAAATGACTAGTTAAATTAGAGCCTCCCTAGAATTCCTTATAAAGTCCAGATTAACCTAATAACTAGGCATTGTGCAGTTCTACAATAGTTTGTTTTCCGAGCGACACAATTGGAGGCCTAGATTTGGATACCCTTTCTTTTCAATCCATTGGGGAGGAAGAAGCCATCTGGTTGGAAAGACCTTTCAAGGAAGATGAGGTATTTGAGGTGATAAAAGCTATGAATAGTGATAAGGCCATGGGCATTGATGGTTTTACTATGGTGTTTTTCCAAACTTGTTTGGTTTTACTATGGCATTTTTCCAAACTTGTTTGGAGGTTCTTAAAGTAGATATCATGAGTGGTTTTCATGAGTTTCACGCTAAAGGTTTGTTTGGAGAAAAAAAAAAAAAAAACTCCAATGCCACCTTTATTACTTTTATTTCGAAGAAACATGGAGCCGTTGATATTAGAGACTTTCAACCTATTAGCTTAGTGGGTGGAGTGTACAAAATTACTGCTAAAGTCCTAGCGAACAGGTTGAAAATGGAAGTGGAGAAGAAGCTTGGGGCTATGGATCTTAAAGATTTTCAGCCTATTAGTCTTGTAAGTGGCGTTTACAAGATCATTGCAAAAGTTCTTGCTAATAGACTCAAAAGGGTTGTGGAGAAGATCATCTCGAATCCCCAAAATGCTTTTGTGATAGGAAGGCAAATTCTTGATTTTGTTCTTATAGCTAATGAGTGTTTGGATAGTCGCATCAAATCAGGTGATCCAGGGTTACTTTGTAAACTAGATATTGAGAAGGCTTATGATCATGTTAACTGGGATTTCTTATTTTATATGTTGAGAAGATGTGGCTTCGGGGAGAGATAGTGTTCTTGGATAGTGCATTGGTGAATGGCACCCCTTCTGGGTTTTTCAGCAGCTCTCGTGCTCTTAGACAGGGTGACCCTCTGTCGCTTCTCTTGTTTGTCATAGTGATGGAGGCCCTTAGTAAGTTGTTCCCTATTATTGTTCAAAGGGGTTTCCTCTCTGGCTTCTCTATGGGCACTGGCAGCAATGGAATGATTAACATTTCTCATATGTTATTCACAGACAATACTTTAGTTTTTTGAGGGGCTAATCCTGATCATCTTCTCTATCTTCGTATGTTATTACTGTCCTTTGAAGCTGTTTCAGGTTTGAAGATTAATTTGGACAAGTCAGTTTTGGTTTCTGTGGGTCATGTGGATAATATGGATGATTTGGCTGGCATATTGGGCTGTGGAGTTTCTTCTCTTCCTTTGAAGTACCTTGGACTTCCGTTGGGAGCCCCTTTTAAGGCTAAGTCCAGCTTGGATGAGGTAGTTGGTAAGATTGAGAGGCGGTTGGCTAGCTGGAAGCGGTTGTATTTGTCGAAGGGTGGCAAAGTTACCCTTATAAAAAGCACTCTCTCTAATCTTCCTACGTACTTCCTTTCTCTATTCCCTATTCCCTCTAGTGTTGCTAGTCGCATAGAGAAGTTGCATTGAGATTTCTTGTGGGGAGGTATAGGTGAAGAATTTAAATTCCATCTGGTTAATTGGTCCAAGGTTTGTTCTCCTATTTCTAATGGTGGTTTGGGCATTCGGAATTTGAGGATCTTCAATAAGGCTCTTTTAGGGAAGTGGTTGCGGCGTTATGCCCATGAGAGAGAGGCTTGGTGGAAAACTGTTGTGGATGCAAAGTATGGTTCTACTAGGGCTGGTTGGTGTTCTTTAGACCCCCTTGGGTCACACTGAGTGGTGCTTTGGAAGAATATTAGGAAGGGGTGGAGTTTGCTTTGTAGCCATACCAGACTCATTTTGGGAAATGGGTCTAGGATCCGTTTCTGAGACAATGTGTGGTGTGGCGAGGTGCCCCTTAAGGTAGCTTTCCCAGTTTTGTATGACATAGCGTGTGACAAGGATGCACTTGTTGCAAACCATTTGGTTGTGGGGAGCGGATCCTATCAGTGGGATGTTAGATTCTTTCGAGCGGCCCACGACTGGGAGGTGGATATTTTGGCCTCCTTTTTCTCTTTGTTGTACTCAACTAGAGTGGATGGTGATAGGGAAGACCGGCTCTGGCGGTCTCCTTCTCATAAAGGGAAATTTGATGTTAGATCTTTCTACAAGGTTCTTGCTTGCAAAGAGGATATTCATTTTCCCTGGAAAAGTAAATGGCGGACCGAGGTTCCTTTGAAAGTGGCTTTCTTCGCTTGGACGGCAGCGCAAGGAAAGATCCTCACCTTGGACAATCTCAGAAAGAAGCGTGTCATCGTGATTGATAGATGTTGTATGTGCAAAATGAATGGGGAGTCTGTGGACCATCTTCTTCTCCATTGCGAGGTTGCATCCGCTCTATTGAACGCTATCTTCAGTTGCTTCAGTCTGTCTTGGGTTATGCCTCTTCAGGTGGTAGATTTATTTACTTGCTGGTGGACGGATGGTCGCTCCCAGAGTGCGGTCGTGTGGAAGATGGTCCCTTGTGGCCTTTTGTGGTGCCTGTGGAGGGAACGCAATGATAAACAGTTCGAGGACAAAGAAAGAACTATTGAGGAACTCATTTCCTTTTTCTTTCATTCTTTGTACTCTTGGTCGGCTGCGTTTCTCGCTCCTTTAGTGTTTAGTTTTAACGATTTCCTTGTTTTGTTTTCTTCTTCCTCTTAGATGCCTTTCTTGTATACTTCTTGTGTACTTGATTGCGCTTTGTGCTTTTTATTGATATTTCTCGTACTTATAAAAAAAATAAAAAATTAAAAAAAAAATTCTAGATTTTGTTCTCATTACCAATGAGTGCCTTAATAGCAGGATTAGATCTAGTGATCTAAGTGTGCTATGTAAGCTGAATATTGAAAAGACTTATGATCACGTAAATTGGGATTTTTTGCTGTATATGCTGAGGAAATGTGGTTTTGGGAAGAATGGTGTTATTGGATAGTGCATTTTATCTCTTCGTGCACTTTGCTGTTTTGGTGAACAGCAATCTGATGGGCTTCTTTAGTAGTTCCCATGATTTGAGATAGGGAGACCCTTTGTCTCCCTTGGTGTTCATTATTATTATAAAGGCATTAAGTAGAATGATTTCTGCTATGGTAAACGGGGGTCTATTTTCAGGCTTTTCGGTGGGATCCAAGAATGTTGGCGCCCTCAACATTTCCTACCTTTGTTTGTGAATGATACTTTGATTTTTTGCAAGGAAAATCCAGATCATCTTTGCAATTTGCATTGTTTGTTCCTTTGCTTTGAAGCGGTTTCAAGGTTGAGGATTAATCTGGCTAAATTAGAGTTGGTCCCTGTTGGCAAATGTCAACAATGTGGAAGGTTTGGCTAGCATTTTGGGTTGTAGGGTCTCATCTCTACCTATGAAATATCTATAGGCACAACTGCAGAAAATTCATAACAAAATTGGGAAATCCATGTAAAATTAAGCTTAAGAGACATTCTCCTCCTTCAGTTTCGCGAGCTCTTGCCTTACCAGTCCAGCCCTCTGCATATAAATATTTAATAGATCCATCAGAATAGAGAGTTCAAAAAAGGCTAATGGTTTCAAAGCTAAAATGAATAGCAAATAAGTAATCATCCAAAATGTATCTATCATGGGAAAGAATGCAAAAGGAAGAAGGCCAAAAGTAATAATGAGACAGCATAATCTATATAGGATGACATTATTAAGAAAATAGAGCGTTGTTTTGCAAGAACGAAGATGATGTATTTGACAAAGGGTGGGAGGGTGACCTTGATGAAAAGTACTTTATCTAACTTGCCTACTTCATGTCTCTTTTTCTTCTCACGGTTGGTGTTGCCAACTGAATTGAGAAGTTACAGCAATACTTTTTGTGGGTTGGTATCGGTGATAAGTTCAAATTTTATTTGGTTAGCTAGCTTAAAGTGTGTTCTCCGGTCTCTGAAGAAGGGTTGGGGGTCCGTAATTTACTTTTGTTCAAGCGAGCGTTGTTGGGGAAGTGACTTTGGCATTATGTTTATGTTCATGAGAGAGAGGCCTTATGGAAGGTGGTTGTGGATTCTAAATATGGCAGCATGTGGGATGGGTGGTGTTCTAATAAGGTTCATGGGGTGTATGGGGTGGGCTATGGAACAATATCAAAAGGGGTTGGGTGGAGTTTTCTAATCATACTAGATATGAGGTCGATGATGGCTCCAAAGTTAGATTTTGGTATGACATGTGATGTGGGAATCATGCCCTCTAGGCAACTTGCCGGACTTGTTCAGTTTAGCCCATTGCAAGGATGCTTCAATGGTAGATCTTTTGGAGTTTTCCAGTAACTCTTATGAATGGAATGTTAGCTTTCTCAAAGCGGCTCACAACTGGGAGGTGGATTTCTTTGCCTTGTTCTTCAATTTGTTTTACTTCTTTAGATTGAGATGAATGGAATGTTATACTTCAAAAGAGAGCTTTTTTATGTTAAATCATACTACAATGTCTTTGTCCCCCACGTTAGCACTCATTTCCCATTGAGAGTGGTTTTCTTTGCTCAGTCGGTTGCCTTAAGGAAGATTCTAACCATGGATAATCTCAAAAAGTGGCTTGTCATCGTGGTTGATTGGTAGTGTTTGTGTAAGAAGAGTGGGAAGTCAGTGAAGCACCTTTTACTACATTGTGAGATGGCTAATGCCCTATGGAATTCTATATTCAGCCTTGTAGGGTTGGCCTGGGTTATGCCTCATCGAGTGGTAAATCTTTTTGCTTGCTAGAAGGGCTTTTTGGTATGGTTTCGTCTTGCCTTATGTGGTGTCCTTGTAGAAAGCGAAATGATCATAGTTTCAAAGACCATGAATGGATGGTAACAGATTTAAAGGATTTTTTCTTTAAGATCTTTATCACTGGACAGCTGCCTTTGACTTAAATATTTCCAGCTTTCATGTTTTTCTTAATCTTTTTTCTTCTACTAGCTAGGTGTTTCTTGTATATACTTCATGTGTATTTGGGTTGCACTTTTTAATAAATTGCATTGAATGCTCGTGGAATATCTCCAGTTAAGTTCAAGCTCCACTGTGGATTAGCTTTCTAGGGATGGCATACTTGCAATTTAAGGAAAACATTACAGGAAGATGCTAGGAAGACCACCAGGGTGTAGTTACACAAGGATTGTTTTCTTTTAAGGTTGGGTTCAAAGCAGTTTTAACTTGATAGGCATTCCTTGGAATGCTGTACAATTCAGATGGCACATTATTGAGTATGCAGCAGTGAAGTCACTTAAAACAGTATTCTCACTGTAACCTTCACACCTCTGCATGGTAATAAAGTCGGTACTTTCTTTTTATCAGTCTGTCAGTACTTTCTTGGTATCAGTTTGTCATGGTTTGCAACTCGTACATAATCTGCCTTTCAAGGCATTGCTTCTAGGATCAGCTTTTTAAGGAGGTTGCTACTTGCTAGGGCTTGGATTTATCAAACTGTTCAAACTAGGCAGTTTGTTTCTAACGGATGTGGTAGACAATAAGATGCCTGATTTTCTGCTAATTTTGGGCATGAATTAAGAGGTTAACTTTACTCAGATTCCCTTGTTCTTATACATTACTTACTCCTATAGATGTCTATACTCTTGCTTAAAAAGGGCCTGGTATGCCTCCAAAATATAGTCTATCTGTAAGTCAGTTGTCTTCTCTGTTTCCAGTTCCCACAACAGTTGATGCTTAGTGTGTGATTTCATTGCTACCTTAACTTAGCATGCATGTTGGAAGCCCCCCGCCCCCTCCTTCCCAAAAAAGGAAAAGAAAAAGAAAAAGAAGTGTTTACACATGTTTAAACAACCCTACTGACAAAATTAGCTGTAGTTTTGGTCCCCTTGAGGCAAACCTTGTAGATCTGTCCCTGGGGTAAACCAAGGTTGGTGACCCTTTTGGTTAGTCTTTTACCTTCCACGTTTCCAATCTACATTGAATCTTCCTAACCATGGAGTTGTGTGGCCAACCCTCTAATGCTAAATGGGCATACACTATCACGCGAGTTCATTGTTCGACAGCAAAATGATTGATCGAAGGGTTCGTTGTGTTGTAACTTTTGGTTGACTTGATTTTTTCTTCACTGGCTATTATTAGGGCTCTATCTCACTTGTTGTTGATGGTTTAATTATTATCCATTCTACTCCAAATTTTTTTCTTGTTAATTGTTTGTGTTAGTGAACTGCTTCTGTCATGAATCCTGTAAAACAACATATGGCGGCTGATCTTAGATAAAGCTGAAGCTGATTAAAAGTCTGTTTTGTCCGGTTTTCAGGCATTGGAAAAATCAAAGTATGAGCAATCACTGGAATCAGTAAGGGGCTTCATTGCCATTGCTGAGAAGGAATTAGAGCTGTACTACAGGCACATTGCCCTTTATGGTGACCCAAACGATAGAAATCCCATTTCCATGTTGGACAGTCCAACAATTAAAGACTCCAAGGAATCAGGGAAACTTGAAAAGAAAAGCCTTGATTCAACCAGTAGTTGCTTTCATGCAGGTCTTTCAGATTTGGAAGCTGATTCCACTCGTGTATCAGAAACTGAAGATAATGTTGAAGATGAGGACTTCCGGATAAATGAATCAGATTCTGAAGATGAAGAAAGAGAAGAAATACAAGACACTGTATTGGGCCCCCCATCATCATCAATGATCAAAGATAAATATGATTCTGACTATAAATATTTTCTAAAAAACAACAAATTATAGATGGAAAAAGTTAATTTAGATTCCATATTCTCTCTCTCTCTCTCTCTCTCTCTCTCTCTCTCTCTCTCTTGGTTTTATAACCATCTAAATAATTTTGGAACATATTATAGCCTTTCCTTTTTACAACCCACCTAAGATTCCACCTCCACTTTATTCTGTAAACTCTATTTTAACGTAAACACTACCAAACTATTCTCTCTAATCTTAAAAGAATTTGCCTAAAACTTTGTTCCTTCTCATCTTTCAAAATTTTGGTACAACCATCAAGACTTCAATTATTTGGGGAAACATGGATTCTCCGAAGTCCAAAGCACTTTTTTCTTCAAAAAGTCTGGCCGTCTAGACTACAACTAATCTTATTGCTTTCTGACTGTTAATCTAACGAATCTTCACTTAATCCTTTAAATAACCATCATTTTCACACCAAACACTTGGAAAATGAAATGATGGTGTCACGTATAGTTTTGAGCACCGAATAAAGCCAATTTTTAAAACCTAACAAATCAAATGAAAACTTATGGGATAAATATGATTTTTTTTTCTTTTCTTTTCTTTCCTTCATATTATGTATACATGTTTAATAATTCAGGATAAAATAATAATAATAGGTGTCGCAATTAAACTGCATCATCAAACCAATTATTTATGTAAGAGGAAAGAAAAAAAAAAAAAAAGTACTTCTAAAATATAGAACAATATTCATTTCTAAAAGAGGAGAAATGATAAGAGGGGACACTTGAGTGTCCCCTCTCTCCCTCTTTCTTTAAAAAAATGAATTTTAATCAAAAAGAAAAAAAAAATGATAAAGGAGTGTACCTTTTGATTAAAAAAAAAAAAGACACCTGTAAAATTCTATAATGGTGGCCTTTTTCTCCCATGCTAAAAAAATAAGGAGGTTTCTTTCCTGGTCAAAATCGTTTAGTTATTGAAATTATGAAGCTTATTATGATTACTCAAGCTTATTATACGGTGGAATTGGCTCCACTGTAGCTGATGGGCAGCATGGATGGTTATAGAATTTTATAGAGGCTTGGAGCTTGAACGGGTTATGTTAGAAACAGACGCTTTGGAAATAATACATACTCTGCAAAGGGAACGAAGCTGTTACAGCAAGTACGAGCAATTGATAAATGACACAAAATTTATGATGAACAGTTTTCAGTTATGTTATGTGGAGCATGCAAAAACAGAGGCTAAAGATTTTTTAATAGAAGCATGATGGTTTTTTTAATCAAAGATGTGAATGGAAATATGAAAGGATTTTAAATTAATCATTTTATAACTTCTTGCCCCCCACCCAAAAAAAAAAAAAAAAAAAGATAATTTAATCTCCTTTTAAAAACACATCTATTGATAAGATTTGTTTTATTTATTTATTCTTTCTGGATGGCTCTTTAAGATATACGAAAAGAGAGTCACACTATTATCATTTATGAATAAAAATATAAAATAAATAATTAGTAAGTGACCCAGGCGATAATTGGGAGGCTAAATAGATTCTTTTCTTTTCTTTTCTGAAATCATGATTGATGCGTATTCTCTTGCAAAACAAAAATAAAAAATAAAATAAAATAAATTTTAATGTTGCAGTTTATTGAACTATATATATAACATTTTAATAATTTATAAAAGTCAAGTAATGTTGGACTACATGTTGGCCAGGAAAAAAATTGTAAGCTCAGTTAATGTGAATATACTTATTTGCTATAAGTTTTTTTTTTTTTCTTTTTTTTTTAGTATAAAAATGTTTTGAAAATTTTTTTAATTTGTAAAAATAACAAATAGGTCCCTGCATCCCACTTTCATCTTATTTTTTGATGAAAACTATTAAATGCCACATATGCACCAATTCATTCATAATAAGAAATTTATAAAATACATTTAAAAAAAAAAAAAAAAAAACTCTGCACCAACGATGCTTGCACGCCATGGAGAGGCTCTACAGCACAATGGTGAGCTCGGCATCAATGGCACCCAAGGGCGGACGTACAATATTGGTTATTGGGGGGACTGACAACCCCAAAGAATTTGAAAACTCTTATAAAAATATTACTTTTTATATTATGATCCCGTCACATGCTTAACTCTTCACTCTTCATATAATAGGTCTTCTCTTATGTCAAATCTTTCTAATTTTATTTATATATATATATATATATATATATATATATATATATATATATATATATATATATATAGCAAATTATGAACGTGGTGGTGGAGGTGTTATTGTGTGAGGTAAAGATTAAAGGGTACGGTCAGCCTCAGGCTGCATAATTTCAATTGCTGCTCTAAATCAAGGTTAGTTACAGCAAAAGCACCCTGTTTATACATATAGAGAAAATTTTGACTACGTTCATAAACATGAAAACAAAGCATCTAACAAAACAATGTCATATATATGATTAAGAATTTTTTTTTTTTTTTTATTTTTATCCAATATTCATCTATGACTTGTTTAACTGTTGCTTTGGCTGAACTATGTGCAGTAGAATTTGCGTCTCTTTTAATGAGGCTAATTTGCTAGATTTGCATCAAATGTTAAAACAGCTTTTGGTACGGTGTGAACGGCACGTTCTTGGATTTTCTTCACACCCTCACAATCACTGCAAAACAACTAAAATTAAAAGACTCTATTGGGGGTTTCACTACAATGCCTAAATTAGTCTCTACGAAAAAAATATGCTTAATGCATAAAATAATCAATCTATCTTTTATACCTGATATAGGCCGGGGCCTATTTATAAGTTAAGAAGTGACGTCAAACCTAAATTAGGTTTTCAACTCCAACTTAACCTAGGAGTGCCGTCAAAATCTGATTTGGACTTGAATTCCTTACTAGACCTGAATTGGGATTCTTTCCCAATTCGTCTTGTAGTAGGATTCGATCTCAGATCTTTAGAGATTAGATTTGGACCAAGAGTATTATTTCAATTCAACTGAGAGTAGGACTGTTCGATCATCAGATTCTTTGAGCAGTCCTAATTGGACCCAAATTATGACTCTTATCTCAATTCGACTTGGAGTAGGGTTTTAATCCGGATTTCATAGGATGAGACCTAGTCCCATAATTTCAGGGGTTTAGACCCGACCATATCTTGTTGTGGATCAAGGAGCGGACATCTTTGACATCTTCTGTGATGAGATTGATACTTGAGTTCCCAAAATGTGCTTGTCTCGAGACGTGTCCATTCTCGAGACTCCATCTGGATGAGTCGCCTGTCATTTATCCTCGAAAAATAACCTTTTTGAGGACAATCAATTTAGGTGCCTATCTCTCAGGACATGCTTATTCGAGAATCTTGCTATTTTTGGCTTGAGGCCCACATTTCTCCATGGGCCGGTGTTGGCGTTAAGGACCGATCCTTTTCAAATGGGCAGGTGAGAATGGGATTATTCCCAACATTAAGCACCCCACATATGTCCACCACAAGTTATTCATATCTACTCCAATTCCATCCCATGAATTTCACAATATTTACTACTTGAAGCGCATTACCTTTCACAATGATATACATATTCGACATGCATCTCCCCATTCCTTAAAAATTAGAGTTGAAAAGCTCTTTCAAGAAGTGTTTGAGCCCCTAGTTTGCTAGGTGAAGTGGAAAGGAAGAAGATGTTTAAGTGCCATCTAAGATGGAAATTAACAACTCTCTCTCTCTCTCTCTCTCTCTCTCTCTCTCTCACACATATGTCAAACAGATAATTCACACCATATATATTTTGTTAATCTTGAGGTGACATGTCACCATTAATTAGTAATTGTTATCATTATATTAATTTATATATGATCAACAGTCTCAGTTATTGTATGATTACATATGAGCAGGGGTTTGTTTATGAGTGGCTTTCATTAACGCATACAATTATTTATTAAGGCACCAACTCTGCGAGTGAAGGTCCCATAAATGATAAAACCTAATAAGTGGTTAAACGTGGATATCTTCCCTTCAAAGACACGCTATTCATCTTCGTGCGGCCCTTGTCAGTGGATCAATTCTTCATTATCTTAATTTGTGTTTATGTCTTGTTTGACTTCAAATTTTAATGGGGTTGACTTTATTTTTTACTATCCACCCCCCCACCCCCCCCTCTTTTTTTTTTTACTATTACTGCATCTATAGTTGATATATTTATATGGGATTTTTTTTCCTTCTTAATATTAGCTTGTCCATAAATATTTTTGTAAATTTAGATTTTTTTTTTTGGAGAGGCCGGGGGGGGGGGGGGGGGGGGGGGGGGGGGGGGAATTGGATAGTTAGGTGGTATTGGTGGAATGTGGAGATCGGATGGTTAGTTGTTGTTGGTGGGTGTATTTATTTTTATCCTAGCTGACCAATAAATGATTTTATGGTATAATATTTTTGACAGGAAACAATCAAGAAAAAAAAAAAAAAAATCAGATTCTTATAATTTGATCAACACACTACTTAAACAAAGGAATCGATAGACTCTTGGAAGAACCCTAATATTGCTTTGGTGGACTCAATTCTCATAAATTGGTTAGAACCATCCTTTCGTTTGAAGAACACTAACGAGCTTTTTTTTGTTAAGTATATATTTTTGGGCCTTATAAGAGTTTTTCAATTCAATTGGATGATTAGTAAATCCAACCATAACATTTTTTGAGATGCGTGTCTTTGGACCAGCAAATGAGCATTGCTTGGATTTTCCGAGGGTTATGTACTCCAAAGATTATCCAACGGTCTTTAGGAACCTAAAATATAATAATAACTTTGTTAATAATAAAAATAAATTGCAATATTTAGTTAGAGAGATCCGACAATGATTTGTATTACGTATCCATATAAATAATAAAACTACGGAAGCTATATATTTTGTATACATGAGTTATTTATGGCCTTGAGCATCACGCATGCTTTTTATATCCCATATAAACCTATTTTCCTCTGCAAAATTTCTCTTTATTATATATATATATATATATAACCACGTGTGTCACTTTATGACTTTTTTTTTTTTTCCCCTCTATAAAGCACATATTTTTTAACATAGAATTCCTCATTTTATACTCCACTTAAAAAAAAAAATCTTGAAACCTTTTTGTTGTTTCTACTAAAATAAATAAAAAATAAACATATAACTAATTTGGTAATAAATTAACGAAATTATATTTGTAAAAGCTTAACAATCAATCTCTCTACACTCAACTTTTTTTTTTTTGAGAGACACTCAACATTTTATTTGATTGTATAATAACTCTGTGTCAGTCTTACAGATAGGTTTGGATAACGACAAAATAACAAAATCTCTATATCCAATTTCTAATACTCGGAATTTATGAATTATCCATACCAATTTCCCAATTTTTTTTTTTAATAAATAAATAATTTTATTCATTGATAGTTGAGCCACACGTGGGTGGGTCCAATAAATAAATAAAAAGTTTTTTTTTTTTTGAATCAAATAAATAAAAAGTTAGTACGATATGACCCATCATAATAATGAGCGGTCGGGATTAACGCAATTAGGTAGGATAAATCTAATTTAATAAGAGAAAAAATTATACGCACAATTAACAGACATAAATTACAAATATTTGAACTGTGTCTGATTAATCAATAATTATAAAGTTATTTTTTAAAATAATAATAATAATAATAATTTGTTCTCCTAATTCATATGTGACTCTGGATCCACCATCCCGGAGTCTGCCTTTAAATAGGCCCCAAAACCTCTTCTTCTTCTTCTCTCTCTCTCTCTCTCTGTCTGTCTGTGAAAGATCAAGATCGAATAGGAAAAGAGTGTTTGATGGCTTCTTCGGTGAGCAATGGAGTGCCCGAGACTGGGAGCGGGTTGATAGTGAGTTTCGGGGAGATGCTGATAGACTTCGTGCCGACGGAGTCGGGGGTGTCGCTGGCGGAGGCGCCCGGATTCCTCAAGGCGCCAGGGGGGGCACCCGCCAACGTGGCGATCGCCGTGTCAAGGCTGGGCGGGAAGGCGTCTTTCGTCGGCAAGCTCGGCGAAGACGATTTCGGCCGTATGCTCGCCGGGATCCTCGACCAGAACGGCGTCGATGGCCGCGGCATCAACTTTGACCAGGGCGCCCGCACCGCCCTCGCCTTTGTCACTCTGCGCGCCGACGGCGAGCGCGAGTTCATGTTCTACCGCAACCCCAGCGCCGACATGCTCCTCCGCCCCGACGAGCTCAACGTCGAGCTCATCAGATCCGTACGCTCTCTCTCTCTGTGAAAATTACTATTATTTTTTGAGATTTTCCGGGAAAATTTGTTTCCTATTTCTCATCATGATTTCCGGAGTGGACGCGCTAATGTAACGCCCCGTTCCCCGAGATCTTGCGATCTGCCACGTCAACATTCACACGCTGGCACAGTGAATGGTGGGTCCCTCGCATAGATCTAGGATTCCACAAACAACGCACATGGATCCCGGCTCACGTGCCGCTAATAACATATCTCATGTGGGAATGGTAATTCAGTAGGCCACGTCAGCCGATGGGGCCCATCCTTTTTCATCTGTCGTCGCGCTTATTTATCTGTGATTTGATTTTGTTTAACGTTGGTCTGGCAAAGTCACGCGCTTTTGCCGGCGAGTCGGATTAGTTCGGCTCACAACACGGTGGCGTGCAGAATATCCAACTTTGACTTTCTACGGGCTTTTCCTTAATTTCTATTCGCACATACTTTTGACCGACCTGTGCACGTGCCTTCCCCCCACTCTCACACGATACACGCGCTTTAGTATTATTTCTTTGGCTGCACGTAGCTATTTTGGGTCTAATTTTGGAAGAAGGAAAAATATTGAATTTGTCTATATTATAATCGCACTTTTGGCCTTTATTAGGGAATACCTATTGCTAAAATCAAGGGTCGTATTACCAAAAGGAAAAAAAAAATCATTGGTCATAATCAACCAAAAAAGATAGATTATAAATTGTTTTTTTTTTCCTGAAATTAAGTATAACAAGATTTTGAATTATTTTATTGGACCATGTATTTATTGTGTCGTGCAATACAAAGATGTGAACTTTATATAAGGATTAGGTGATGGGGTGGTACTTTATGCAATTTCAGAAATTTTAATGTAAGCGATATGATTCTGATTGTTTTTTTTTTTTTTTTTTTTTTTTTTTGAAAGGGATTCTGATTGTTAATGTTTGGTTAAAGGGTGCTTTTGGTTTTTTCTTTTTCTTTTTCCTGAAAAGTGTTTTTATTTTGAGTTGTTTAGTACTATTTTTGTATTGAAAAGAGAGGACAAAAGGGGAGAAGGAAAAAAAGTATTAGTAAACAAAGTCTATATTGACGTATCATGTGTCTAGTGTAAGATGCACGCGCCAGGTATTGACTCGCTACTTGCCTTCGAATCGTTTTTTTTTTTAAATCATATTAAGCAGTTTGGCAACCAGGGTTTAGTTAATCGAGTCCAATAATATCTGTATAATAATTACTGGTAGAATCAAGTCTAATTATATTTGTATTTGTTATCATAGGCTAAAGTATTTCACTACGGATCGATAAGCTTGATCGTGGAGCCATGTAGATCAGCACACCTGAAGGCAATGCAGGTGGCCAGAGATGCTGGTGCCCTACTCTCCTACGACCCGAATCTCCGGCTGCCGTTGTGGCCCTCGCCTGAGGAGGCCCGTGAGCAGATAATGAGCATATGGGACAAGGCAGATGTGATCAAGGTGAGTGATGTGGAGCTGGAGTTCCTCACAAGTAGTGATAAGATTGATGATGCCTCAGCATTGTCATTGTGGCACCCCAACCTGAAGCTCCTCCTCGTCACTCTTGGTGACATGGGCTGTAGATACTACACCAAGGTATGTTGGTTGCATCTAACTTCATTTAATTACTGCTTTCTGAGTTTTTTTGCTATTGAATTTTGACTGTTAGCTACTGTCCAAAAAAATTGTGGACTTTAGGTACTTGGGCAAGGTAGGTGTGGTCACTGTGGTGGGTAGGTGATGATTTTGAAGGATAAACTTCCACGCGCACAAATGGCATCTTAGGCATGCGAAGCTCTGTCTTGTTAGTGGGCCCTAGGTGATTCTTTTATATTCTCTCACATCTAAATGCCAAAGCCCACCAAACAAATTGCCTTCACTTTGACTCGGATTGGCAAGCTCTAGTAATCTAAAACAATGTGTTTGGGCCAACATTTTTAGATCATGGTTAAATTGGGTGTCAGTGCAAGCTCTAGTAATCTAAAACAATGTGTTTAGGCCAACATTTTTAGATCATGGTTAAATTGGGTGTCAGTGTGTGTTGTTGATTTTTGACCCAATCTTTACAGACTGTAGCTACAGCCCTTGGTCTGACTTCTTCATGTTATAGAAACAGTGATAATTACATAAGGGGGTGCATTCCTTTTGTGATATATATAGAAGCAGTGTTAGATGAGCTTTACACAAAATAAGTAAAAGACTAGATAAACTTAAAGAGTGTTCAACAAATACCGCAGTTTCTAATCAATTCTCGTGGACCTTGCCAAATGCCAATGGATATACTGTTTTATTTTATGTTTTCTTTTTTATTTTTAGTTTGCCTGTTCTTTTCTTTGGTCGTACTGCATGTGGGCATGCTTAGCATATAATGTCATCTGAGATTTTAAAAAACGAAGTCACTGACTGTCACCTAACCATACAGATACAGCGCCAATACCAATGTGGGATTCTTATTTATTTTTGTATCTGTGGGTGTGTTGCCGCATTTTAGATTTTTATAGTAAGGAAGATTTTGCATTATTTAAATCTAAGCTTGAAGCTTACTGTGGTCATTATGCAGCAATTATTTTAATATTTTAATCAGGTTTATTTTCTGTTTGTTTTACATGAACCTAAGCATGACGAACATTTGGTAAGACTTGTCTGTCTTTAACTCGTATCGATTAATGAGAATATGCAGCAACCCACTAGCTTAATTATTTTTAACGAGTGGAAGTAAATTGCTTAACCAGAACATTTTGTTTTCTCAACACTTTGGTGATTTCTTTGCTGTTTTTTGCATAAACATAGAATTTCCATGGAGCAGTAGAGGCTTTTCATGTCACCGCAGTGGATACAACTGGTGCTGGAGATTCATTTGTTGGTGCCCTACTCTGCAAGATTGTTGATGACCAATCCATACTTGAAGTAAGTACTCCTTTCATTCCTCAATTTTGAATTAATATAGGGTCATCTTTAATAGATTTTTTTTTTTTCTCCCCTCGTACAACTGATGCTATAACATATAGTCAGTCACACTTCCTAAATATCTGCCTGCCTTGCTTTGTGGGTGCAGGATGAACAAAGATTGAGGCGAGTGCTGAAATTCGCAAATGCATGTGGAGCCATTACAACTACCAAAAAGGGAGCAATCCCTGCCCTTCCAACTGAGCCTGAAGTTATCACCCTGCTTGAAGCATAGATAACATTGTTGCATCTCTTTCTTCCAACTCTTTTTTTTTTCCCCCTTTGGAGGACCTTTTTTCTTCGTGTTTTCTTTCTAGGTGCTGTTTTCAGCTGTGAATTAAAGAGGGTTTCCACTCTCATTTTTAAGTTGCGCATCAGGGTCTTGATCTTGCATCTGACTTACACCCGTATTACCTGCTGGTAATCTTGGGAAGACGGCTTGGTTTTTGAGCAAATAAAGTTTTTATTATGTTTGGCAATCTTTTTGGCATTATTTGACTAGTTTATTCCTTCAAAATGATCCTTATTTAAAATTATCCATATTTACTTCAAAAAAAAAAAAAAGAAAGAAAGAAAGAAAGAGAGAAAAGAGTTATAATCTTGTCATGGAACCTAGGAGAGAGAAGAGATGCTTAAGGTAGTATATTATTACAAAACAATGGCTTGTGGGTAGCATTCGCTAACTTCCATCTCCAAAGACCTCCAAACTTGTTTACATCTTCCCCACTTTTCCTGCATGTTAGCCAGAAATGCCTCTGCCCATTGTTCACTACGTCCTCCCATGCTCAGATCGTAAGGCACCGAAAAACTAGTCAAAACAAATATGAGAAAAGGGAAAGGATCAACATGTTTATGAATGCTTCATAATAACAGCAATTACTGTCATACTTATCAGTAACAACCATCATGATCATATGCGCCTTTGCACATGTCATGAACTCCAGCCAATTAACTCTTTTTCAGCTTTCACCAGAGAGGATTCCCACTACTGTCACCACTTTTACAGGGTGGACATCCACAAATACACACAATTAAAGGTAAAAGAAATAATTCAGAACTCCCATATAACCTTCATACAGGTAGCACGACCACCTTATTAAAAACACATCTAACTTATAAAAAAAAAAAAAAAAAAAAAACACATCTAATACTGTGGCCTAGAATTATAGATTTCAACCAAATGGACAAGGAGCTAAACACTTTTATTTCAAAAAGTCCACCTAATCAGATTTATCACCAAGAAGGTAAAGAGTTGACGCTGGGCAGCTCCTGCTTCATGAGTAGCCCCAAAGATATTTCATTTGGGATCCTACTAATGAGATTGGAATCAAGTTTTTGCCTGGCATGCCTCGTGTTCAGAAATTGGGTCGGATATCAAAAATACTATTGCCGACATATTGTTCAACCGGATAACACGGCATACCAATGCTCTCAATTCCCATCTCAAGTACAAAAATTTTGAGGACAAGGTAACTAGTTGTTAAGCCCTTCCTATATGTCACTATTGCCTCTCTCTCTCTGCCCCCTGATCCTCCGATGTATATAACCCATATCACCAATTTCTCTGCACCTATAGCTGTCTTATACATTTTCTTTTCTAAATATTTCTATCAGTTAAAACGACATTAACAGAAGATCTAGTGGAAGATTACCTCAATAGCTCTTCCAGCTGAGATCCTTTATTGGGAGCAGAATTCCTGCAAGAGCTCAAACTTTAACATCAACATGCCATATGTCCCAGTCTAAATGAAAATTATACTCTAGTTTTTAGTTGCTAGTAACAAAGAAAGCCATACACTACTTTCAATAAAGCAATTGAGAGGAAGACTACAGGCCGTAAATGTTAAGCTTGGAATTTTATTATATTTAGCCATCATGACACCAAAATACCCTAGGTTTTCATAAATTAAACTTGGGTGCCAGGAAGGTATTTTCCCCAACTTCTTAAGATGAAGATGATTGAAAATAGTATAATGTACAACTTTTCTTATGGAATTCTTGCAAGTCCCACAAAATTAAGAAAGAAAAATTGTTTTGACAAGATTACCCTTTTTTATATACCAACAGAGGACTTTTTTTTTTAAAAAAAAAAAAAAAAAAAAAAAAAAAAAAAAAAAAAAAAAAAAACTTCTAGGGCAGGGTAGCTTGCAATGTTAGCCCAAACAGTTTCATTGATTATTGTGGTGCTGACCAGTAGAAATCATCCTTTAAGTTGCCACTGGACACAACCTGAGACTTGAAAATTGGGAACAACATACCTGGTGATAGATATTTTGAAGAGACGAAGAGACTTGGTGGAAAGATTATAAATAGCATCAGCAATGTGCTCCTTGCCGAACAAGTACACTACTGGATAACCAAGAAGCCATCTGAAGCAAATTAGTTAACCAGCGTTACTTTCTGATGATAACATGGTTCTAATCGAAAGACCAGGAAAAAATGCTACTAGAATATAGCATATATTAGGATAAAATTTAAGGAGAAAAACAATCTCACAAGCTTATCCTTTGGGGCTCTAAGCATAAAGCTAACTGCTCAATTTTACAAGAGTCATTTTTTTTTTCCCCGAAAAATAATCATAAGTTTATTAAAAACAATATGAAATGGTGTCATCCAAGTACACAGGTTGTGCCCCATGTTAACAGTGTTAACAGCTGGCTAGTTAATTCGGACAGTTCTACTCATGGATTACTTTTAGATGAGCTGCAACAGAAATTTATATTTTGTAGAGCAACTATTTTACATTTGAAGAGGACACTTTATAGACATCTACGGATATACATATTTAAGTACCAAAATACATGCAGGAACTTCTAGTACGCCGAAATACAGTAGAATATAATTCAGACACTTTATTACAAAGCACTTATTAATGCATTTACTTCTCATGCCTCTGCAATAAGTCTAGATGTAAAATAAATCCCTATTCCAGAAACTTGCACATAACTCTCTAAAAAAAGTCCTCACCCCATCATTCTGAATGGTGAAACTATGGGCAGAAAAACAGTGGGTTGAAGGTTTCCCTGAACCATCAATCTTAAATTTCTTGCTGGTTTGTCATATTTTTCATGTCATTTTCGATATTAAAGTAGCATTCAAGATATTGACTAATATTAGAGCCAAACTTCTAAATTTCTGGATTCTAAGGTCTTCTCTCTTTATAAATTTTCATTTATCCAAAAAGATAACTTGGAAAAATAAAATGTTGTTAACTAACAACATCCATTAAGATCGGTCCTCTTGATTCCAGCAATTACTTCTCCCAACGAGCATAAAGCAACATTAAATGGTATTTTGAGGCTTGCATCAGATTTAAGCATTCTTATAAATTTATAGAAACATCCATTTATAGGTTTAGGCCATTTTAAGGGGTAGCCAACGACTTTGTGGCCAACCTTTTCAAGCCAAATCAATAATCCAACCACAAAGGAGGCCAAAAATGAAACTGGCTGAGCAGTCCGGGTAACACAACTTTACAATAAAGATAAGAATTTGGTCTACATAATAACTTGAAATGCAGAATTCCCCAAACATCAAAAGCAATTCCCATGGTCAATGAAACTTCAAAAGCAATTCCCATGGTCAATGAAACTAAAACCCACCACAACTTGCTTCCTAAAAGCCAGGAACATTATACATTTTCAACAGGACAAAACTAGGTTAGGGCTGCACAATCCATGGATGGAAAAGGCCGAGATGTGAGATGCAGGTGGTGATAATCACCCCCATGTATCTGCTAGCGCCCTTGACAGGCACTCCAGGCCTCCAAAAAAAAAAAGACATCCCATGAATATACATGACAGGTTATGGTGACATGAGTAGAATGAGCATAGGAATGAGCCCAACCACAGCTCTCTATAGTTTTTAACTGCTTAATCATATGCATAAATAAGAGCCAAGGTGGGCCTTGGCTGCAAAGATTTGAAAAGTAATGTAACTATTCTTCTTTGCAATAGTAATCGTCATTCTGAATCAAACAATGCCATCTAGATGTGCTATATTAATTGTATTATGACTCTGGAATCAACTTTTACTTGGCTGAATCCCTAAAATTGAAATTGATTAACCTACTTCACATGGTAAATTGAACAGCGGTATACATTTTGAGCAGTAAAGAATCAAACTATTCATTTTTTTTTTTTTTTTAAAAAAAACACTATAAAATATCAGTATTTTTATAGCATACGAATTTCTCTATTATAACACACACACACACACACACACACACACACACACTTATTTATGTGTATTTTATAATGATCTACCACAGCCCCCTTGTGATCAATTCCTATTTCCACCCACCCAGGGGTAAGCATGTTCTATAAAGGTGAGTTTAGGAGGTTACCCATTTAAAGTTGGCACAGTGACCTGTGTATCTTGCATGCAGCTACTAAGATCAATAAAGGCAGAAGAAGATTGAGAAGTCATAAGCTCATTTGTTGAAGACTTGGCATCAGCCATGTTATCTGCCCTGTGACATGGCAGGAGATCATCTTTCATTCCATCTTGAGGAAATAACAAAGAGAAAGACTTCTGAATTGATACAAGCTGCATTCCTATTGGGCTTTTTTCTGCTTGTGTTATCATCTGGCACAAAGATGAAAAGAGAGCCTTCACCAAAGAGTAAGAGGGGAGCATGCCTAAAATACAAGGTAAAGACTACGGACAATACAAGCCTGCAGCAGGAACCAACCTTTGGAGGATCATGTTCAAGGTCCACAAAAACCAGCTGCGCTTCTGAGCTCAAGCTTAACCTAACATGCTCAGCAAGTCCTCTTACATGTATCAAATATATCATATCTTCTATAACCATTACTCTCAAATGCTCAAAAATGGGTGACTCCTGCATATATTTATATTAAGTTAAAGTATATTAATTTTTTAACAAACAAGATCCTCCGACTAAGCAAAAGGAAAGGGGAAAAATGTTATTATGAGATATCACAAGCATGATCATTGCATCTAACAAGATTTCACCTAAATGAACTGTCTTGGTGCTCTTTTATAGTAGTTAGTTCTTTAGTGCTCTTGTTTTCTTGTATACTCTTCGTGTACGAGGATTTTCCTCTTTTTTCAATAAAACTTATTATTATTCATCAAAAAAAATGTTTAAACAAACAGTTTGTTGACCAAAAATGTGACTCCATCTTGACTCTCTCTTCTTTTTTCTTTTTCTTTTTTTTTTTTTTAATTTATAAGAAATTGAAATATTATTAAAAAGCGAAAAGCACAACCCAGGTACACAGGAAATATACAAGAGAAACACCTAGCTAGAAGGAGAAAAAAGAACAAGAAAATCATGAAAACTAAGCAAATTATCCAGAAGTAAAGAGTATTAAAGAAAATCAGCTCGACTCAAATTTCAAAAGGCAAAAAGAGAGAGTGGCCCGACCAAATTATAGACGATTAGTTTTGCTTAGTAACACAACCAAATTACCAATCACATTTTAATATGGAGAAGATTATTGAGTTTAACTTTGTAATATGTTTATTATTAGTGATTAGTTATCATGATTTTCTTGTTCTTTTTGCCCCTACCACCTAGGTGGCTTCTCTTGTATACTTACTGTCTATACGGGGGCTCCTTATGCTTTTTAATGATATCTCGATTAATTATCAAAAAAATATTTATGGAGGCAGAACAAGCTTAATGGGTGTAAATTGTGGAATTATAAAATGTTATTTCAAATACTTCATAACCAGATCATGATTCCATAATAAGATGCCAAATAGTTTCACCTATTTAATTTGACATCAAGATTCAAAATTCCTAGAAATAAGAAAAATCATTGGGTGTGCAGGCAAAACACAAAAAGAATTGTAAAAAAAAAAAAAAAAAAGATCATTGATTTTTATCTACCATTTCACTTTCTCCCTCTCCCCCTTTTCATGGGGCCCTGCCAAGCACATGCACATGTGCATGCTCTCTCTCTCTCTCTCTTCAAGAAGAAAAGGAAGAAAAAAAAAAAAAAGGGGTGCCATTATCCTTTTTCTTCTCATGCGTCTCAGACCTCTTTGTAGCAAATGACAAGAATTTTATAGGAACCATCCCCCAATCATCATCATAGGAGTATCACAGTGAAGAATTACCTAGCATGCTATGTGCTCTTGTTCGAGATTACATGACATACTTTCTAGGTGATTTTTTCCGCAAATTCAAAACATGAGAGCCATAAAAGAGAAGAAATTTAAAAAATTAGTCAGCACTAATTTCTGAACAGTGATGAAAACAATGTGAAAGTTCATAAATTAGCATCACCAGGAGTCCTCTAAGTAATTGTAAAACAAGGACATTTTCTTGCATTTTCTTAAACTTATTGCTAATTAACAGTTTTGAGGGTGCTCCAATTGCTGTTTTTCACTCCGAGATAGGATTCTGGTCTGGAATGTCTTTGCATATTTTTCCTAAACACAAAATGTTAAAGTTTAGCATGTCCGTCCTTGACTCAGAAAACACTGAAATTGATTTTCGGAGAGCACAAGTAAATAGATGTCCCAAGTAAGGAAATTCCATAAGTATGTGTTTAGTTATTGTTCGAATTAAAATGATAACTGCTGCATTTGGTGAATAATTGAGAAAGAATGAAGAAATTGGCATAAAAGTCAGACATAGCATCGAAATGAATTGATGAACTATGAGATTGTGGCTGTGATGCAGCAATGACAGATTGATTTGCTGTTACTTCAGAACTTCGTAGATTCCAAAATTTATCCTGTGGCTCATGTGCAACATCATATTGGGTCAAGTCTTATATGATTTTGAAGGTCAAGCCATTTGAGGTTATTATTTCACCAGTTATACTCAATCTTCTAATAGGGGCAGGTATTTAATTTTATGGAATTTTTCTGAATTAAGGATTTTTGGTAAGTGAGTCCCATCTAGATACTTTTAGGAGTTTCTAAGGTCTCAGCATATTTTCTATTTTTCTTTACAGCACACTGGTACTGTTCACATCCCCTGAACAATCAGAAACTTTTTGCTTTTCTTCCTTCTCTTAACCCCAAGATAGACTATTTTCCTATACCCCTCAAAACCTTAAAAGCCTAGAATTTTCCAATCATTCTCATCAGAAGTTGTCCCTTTAAACATCCAAGTCATTTCTCGAATTTCAAGATCCTTTCACCCATCAAAATTAAATTTTCGAGCCATAACCCACTCTACAAAGCCGCCTTTCTTCTAAAATCCAGACCCCAGATCTACAAATTCTCCTAACACTAAACTTATCACAAGCACAAGTAGACAGATCCTCTAAATCTCTCCTACATCAGGCAGTGACCAAACGTAAAACAGAATTTACCAACAATCCTAAAAAGGTAGTACAATGTAAAACCTTTTGAATAAGTTTCATAAGTTGACATAGTCGCTCCTGTAGTTCAGGCATCTTTCCACCGTAGTCTATCATTACAGCTGGCCTCATTCCTGTACACAAAGCTAGTATATCTGCCAGAAAATATTCCAAAATCACGACTTAAAATGCACAAGAAGAAATTAGTAAAAATTATATATTACTTAAACACATACCCATCAAATAAAAAACCAAAACAAGAAAAATGTTAAGAAAAGAGCAAAGTCCATACACTTCAGCAACGTTAAATACATTAAAATAATCGGTTATCAAACATGAAAACAGTGCAGACTCATTGCAGATTATATTGGCTCCATAACAAATAACAATTCACATCAATGGGATATCACAAGCATCATAAAAGGAAAAGAAACTGAAATTTGGATCATATGGCATGTTTGGCTCTGAAAACGTTCTAGCATTTCATTTCAGAATCTGTCATTTTCACATGAATAACCAATTCTTTTCCAATAAAGAAGAAAAGATATTAAGGATATGTTCAATAACCCAACACACCCTAAAGCTTTCCCACTATTTGGACAACTGGGAAAGTCAAAACTCCACACAAATGAGCAAGATAAAACCACTTGGCTTGAGTTTGGATGGGGTTTCATATTTTGCAAGCTGAAACAAAACAGTATAATACCCATAACCGAAATTGAGCCTCAAAACTGAAAAAATAATTTTCTTTTAAAATTATACCCAGAAATTAAAATGAAAAAGATAATAAAGATGATGATCAGAACAGTGAGGAACTTAAAGAAAAAAATAAATAAATAAAAAAGGAAAACCAAAATGAGAAAAACAGTTGGGGGGGAGAGAGAATGGAAAAGAACCAATTTCGAGTCGGCGCTTCGTTGAAAATTTGAGACGCCATTTGATAAGAGAAAGAGAGGAGTCCAACACCTTCAGGGCTTCATCCATTTCTGCAACCTCCATTTGTGATGAGCCTTAATGTAATTTTTAGAAAGAAAGTGGTTGATTTTGGTACTTCAGGGCTCCAGCTCGTTTGTAATAATTTGTACTGAAGGATATCCTCTTCATTAAACATTCCAAGTTTAAATACAAGCCAACACAAGGCCTAACTGCATACATAACTGTAAAGTATCGAGAAAAGCGCTAAACGCATTTGTGTTATTATTTTAAAAAATTTATCAATTTGAAGCTTTTTTAGGATCTCTTATAAAGTTTAGTTTCATCTAATAACTGAATAATATATAACTTAACACCTATGAATATATTTATAAACCATTTATTGTATGTGGACTACTCATTTTTTTTCTAATATGAGACCAGGGTGTTACAAACATGTTATTAACTCCTGCTATATCTTGGCCCCGTTTGAAAACCACTTTCCCCTCCCCTCCCCTCCCCTCCCCTCCATTTCACTTCTCCCAAAAACATCAACTTCAAAACATTCTTAATTTTTTTCACTTTTTATATCACATCAACACTTTCTTATTACTTTTTAAATAAAAAACTCACTACAATACAATTTTTTTTTTTTCACTTTTTCATATAAATTATATCAACTTTATATCACATCAATTTTAATTTTCAATCATTCAAAAAAAAAATCCAAGGGGAGGGGAGGGCAAGGGGGTTTTCAAACGGGCCCTTATGGCAAAGTAATTCGGTATGCAACTGGGCCCACCCTCTTGGTTATTTCAAACGGTCCAGTGTAACAAGGCCTCGACTTCCCTTTCTCTCAAATCTCATTATGTTCTTCATAAGGGATACCTTCAGGAATACTTTATCCCCTACTTAAGAAATTTTGAAAACTACCATTCGTCTCCATCATGACTCTCTTTTCTGAACCCCTTCTACCACTGGAGCTTTTTCTACTAAATATGCCCACCATCTTCTCACCTCTTCCCTCCCCTCCACCACCTCTCATCTCCCCAAATCTTGTTGAAAATCTTTATGGAAGCTAAATCTTAATCATCGTTTATAGCTGTTTTTATGGAAAATGTTTTGGAATATTATTCTAACTAAATTTCCGATTTCACAAACGATACCTTCCACCAACTAGGATACCTCTTGTTCCCTGTGCTTTTCTCCAGTAGATTCCCTTCTCCATTTCTTTTTCTCTTGTCCTATAGTTTGAGTGGTTTAGCGTCAATCTTTTTGGCTTATGGATATTCTTGCTTTACATATTACTAATATGATAGATTGGCTGCTTATTATTTTCAATCCATAAACTATTGGTATTCCTAAACCAGATTCTCATATGTTTCAAATCTTTGCTGTGATGGCATGTGATCAACTTTAGTTTTCAAGGAATAAGGCACATCATGATGATTTTTGTTAGTATTTTATGTTGGTAACATTCTGGTTGACAAAAACACTTTATGTAAATGTTGCATTTTAAACAGGTTTTATCCGTTTTATTCAGAGTCTTCAAATTATATGGATAGTGTTCGTTTCGAGCCATGTGACTGGTCACAAATTTCTAAAAGATGTCCATGAAGTTTCCATGCAATTTTCAAGTCAGATTAACCGGTTCTTGTGCAACCGTCCAGACGAGTCTTTAAAGGCGTCCGGACGCCCTGCAATGTCTAGAAGCTTCAGCGTTGAAGACGTCTGGACGACAGAGCAACACCGTCCGGACGCTAGGTTAAGCTACTCCAAGTTCTACACGGAGTTGGATTTCAATCAACACTGTTTGGGAAGTTTCTGCAAGACGTCCGGACAACATGGCAACACGTCCGGATGCTACCCAGTGTTCCAGAATATTCCAAGTATCCTTTACGGATGCGGAAAGGAGTGACAATGAAGACCGTCCAGACGCTCGGCCAAGCCGTCTGGAGTGGTCCTATTATGGGAAGAATCGTGCTATTCTGGAAAGGTGGTCGCAAAAGACCGTCCGGATGAGGCTAACTTCCGTCCGGGCTCCAACTCGCCAGAGTCCGAGTTTGAGCAGAATTAAGTTTTCTGTAAGCCTATAAATAGATGGCTCTAGGTTTGTTATTTGTAAGAATTCAGTATAGAATTCCATAGAGCTTAGAGAGAATGTTTAAGGAGAATTGAAGATCCACTAACTCTCTAGCCGTTGCCGGTGTGTGCTATTTGTTCGTGTGAAGTTTATCTTAGGGGACGGCCCTAAGGTAAAAGATTCTATCAAAGATCCCTTCAAGTAGGAGACTTGGTTGGGAAGCGTTCACGATGGGCTTCGTGTTATAATTAAAGGTATGACTACTGCAATAGGTTTTGTGAGTACAAGTGATTTGTAACTTACTTTATCTTTGGATAGTGAATTTCCTGGATTTGGCTGCCCCAGAGTGGTTTTTCTCTTCACAGAGTTTCCACTTCTACAACAAATATCTTGTCTCTTTTTATTTTCTGCATTTAAGATATTTTGTTGCACACAAACACACACTTGGTATTTAGAAGTCAAATATTTATTTTTCAATCGTGTTCCCAATGCTCTTGTTATTTCCGCAACAATCAACAAACTTGTCTTGGAACATCACTCAGCTTGGTCTTCTATATTGGTCCGAAACCCTGAGGTTTGGACGAAGCCTTGTTCCCCTTTTTACAAGATCAATTATAATACAGCTATACATGACTCATTTTCAGCTCAAGCAGCGATCATTAGAAATTCATATGGAGTCGTTATCAAATGCAGTTCTCTTATCAGCCCTCCATGTGCGGCAATTTATGGTGAAGCTCTAGTTGCTTTCTTAGCTGTTCAATTAGCTCTCTCTTTACAGATATCTTCTTTTATCTTAGAAGGGGTCGGGGTTCTCTTACAGTTACACTGGCTCTTCAAAATCCAGCAATCACTCAAGAATGGCGTATTGCTTCCACCATCTCACACATTCATTCCATCATTCCTCATGCAATTAGCTAGTCATGTTAACCGAAGTACAAACTTCTATGCCCATCACGTGGCAAATTGGGCCGCAACTAGACTCCATTTTGGCTGCATTCCCATTTTATCTGCTCTTTCAGGATCCTCTCCTCTGTTTTGGAAATGAATCATCTTCCTCTTTTTTAGTTCCTTAGTGTTTTTCTTCCACTTTTTGTTTTGTACTTAAAAAAAAAAAGAAAAAAGAAAGTGAACTTTCTAAAATACCCTTAGATGTGCTAAGAAATATGGGTTCAAATTGAAGGGAACTTAGGAAGTTCAATGGATAAATGCTTTCAATTTTTAAAACCTTCATCTATTTTGGGACAACCGAAAGGGGAAAGCCCACTATCTCTATCTTTATGTATGACGGAGGGATTATATTCTTTTCCAAATCAAAATATGTGATTGCCTTTCTGTAATACCCCGAAATATCATGCTTAGGATAGTAATGCATAGACATTAATATTTGCATGTGGATTAATAGTTGTGGATTAATATAATCGATCGAGCGGCTTAATAGTTGTGGATTAATATAATCGATCGAGCGGCTTAATAGTAATAAGTAAATAAAATTGATCGAGCGATTTTTACAGTGTAAATATCGAACTCAATCGATCGACTTTATTATACAGTGTGTTGCAGATTACGTAAAAACTCAAATCTGGATTTTCTTCCTTCAATTCTTAAACCCAATGCGTGTGGACGATTTTAGATGATTAAAAACCCATTTAGTTAGTCTAGTTAGTCCAGTTTGATTGAAAAGGAACTAGATATGGTAGTACTATTTAATTATGACGTTAAATATGAAATATAATCTAATATAAGATATTTTGTAATCTTGCTAAGATTTTCTCTTTATTGTTGTCAATAATCCAGCCATTGAATGAGGTTGTACTGGTTTAATCTCAACCTTTCAAGATTGTTATATAAGGATGCATGGGTGATCGGTTTTCACGAAGAAAAGCCAAAGTTTCAGCAAACTATCTCTCTTTCTCTCGTAAACTTACTGTTTTTCTTCCCTGTTCTAGTGCAGAAACTTTGAGCACGAAAATCTCATTGTTTCACCATGCTTTTCGTACACCTAGTAAGCTAAATTAAAGCCTAAACTTGCCCTCTTTTCACCCCAAAATCAGTAAGAACCAAGTGAGAATCAGCCCCTGTTTTTAGACCAAAAAACAGAGCACCCATTGATGGAATTTTCTGGTTTGGACAGCAACTCATTATCTTCATTTGAGTCACTTTAGAGCAGCAGGAGTAAGAAGTTTCTCTCCTAAATTTCTCAAAGAATAAGTAATCATTTCCTGTTTTAAACTGTGACTTTTTTTCTCCTTTGAAGAAACAATAACTGGTTATATATATATATATATACACATTTATGGACTTCTTTTGTTGTTAACAGAAGCTTTCAAGACAAAAACCAGCAAGCAAAATCAGTAAGTTGAAACTTGTATAAGGCATGAGTGTGATGGAGAGATTGTAAAATTACTAGCTTATGATAAAGCATATATATATATATATATATATATATATATATATATATATATATATATATATATATATATATATATATATATATATATATATATAGTGTTTGTGTGTGATTTTGATAAAAGTATGTGAGTTGATAAAGAGAGATGGATGTGTGTATGTGTGTGCTGTAATGATTGTGTATGTGTGTGTGTTCAAAAGAAGTAAAGATATGTGTTTTGTGTGTGTTGTGAGTGAGAACCGTGAATGTGTGAGTGAGTTTTGGAGTGATGGAGTTTTTGTGTGAAGGAAAAAGTGTTTGATAAGAAAAAAGAAAAAAAAGAAAAAGAGAGTGGCGGTGTGTATGTGTGCCGTGGAGACCATGTGTGTGGGTGAGTCATTTTAATATATATATATATATATATATATAAAGAATTAATTTAATTATGGTGGTGTTATTACACTACCTAATATTTTAAGTTGATAAATGGCATACAATATCCTAGTTAAAAGGACAAAATATAAATACCGTTATGCCATTCATTTTTATAAATGGAATTATTTTTTTAGATAAGGCTCTATTGATATGACTATTATACTTAAATCTGTAGCTCCTGTAATGGAAGATAATTTCCTAAGAATAAGTGTAGTAATAATAGTAAATATTTTCGTAAGGCCTTTTCTAATTCATTATTATTGCATGATTATGATTAATGCAGTTTCTATGGATAATCTTTGGAGCGAAAACAACAAGTATTTTTGTACTTACTGAGGGTGATGCTGGTGGATTTTTCTATAATATTATGTTTACTACTTTATTTAGTTGGTTGCGCATGTGAATTTACATGTTTTCTATTTTTAACTAAACTGGTTAATAACAAAGCTGGTATGCAGCGGGGGAGTTGATGGCTGGCAGTGGAACCTTTGGCTTTCGTGACACCTAATAAATAAACGGGCTATGACCTTTGGCTCTTAGTCTGCTGGGACCTTTGGATTCCAGTAACAAACAAATAAGCTTTAAGTGAGGGGAACCGTTGGCTTCCACAACACGCTGATATGGACCGTTGATTCCATCACGAGAGGAGTGTAAAAGATAATAATTAAACTTTGCATTTAAAACTGTCATATTACTGCTTCATGATTATGTTTATGTTTAATCTATGTCTATGATTCGCGACCATAGAATATATATTGCGTATACATGTGATTATGGAGCTATATTGCATTGTGTTGCATTTCATAAATAAATCAGCATTCATATTATATTATGGAAAACAACGAACTCACTTAGGTATTTTGTATTGTTGTTTTCTCTCTGTGTTATTTATTAATACAGATTATGAAGAGGAAGAATATCAGGATTATCCGGACCCTTAGATGGATCTTGATACTAGTATATGAGGCTAGACCGCCTCCTTTTTGTAAACTACTATGACGTAGTTCATTAACTTAGTATCAGAGACAATATTATATTTCTGCTGCTATGTAATTATTAAACTATAGTTATTTTGACATGTACAATTATATGCGCCCTGTGAGGCATAACTGCTATTTTTTGTATAAATATGCTGACACACTTTAAATATCTATTTTAAGGTATTTTAGTTAGAAGTTCTAAGGTGTTATTTAATTTCAAGTCTGTTATGTATATTCCGTTGTCAATAATTAATTCTGATAAGATCGTAATGTCACGTGAAGATAAAAAAGAAAGAAAGAAGAGAATATTCACTTACACTTTTTGTAATAGCGGGGCGTTACACTTTCTTCTAACAATCGTTGAGAATAACATATACATATCTAAAATGCTACCTACAACTACAGTTATCGCTCAACTAAGCTTTAATCTTATTTAACCTAGCTTATAACCCGCTCGATGAGCGGGATTATTAGTATTCAAATTTTTTTTTTTCACTCATTTAACTAATTGTTACCAATATATATATATATATATATATATATATATATAATGTTTATAAGATATTTTTGAACAACAATTTTTTACTCAATAGTATAAACGCACGTACTAAATAAATTTAAACATTTATAAAGTTTAATGCTTATAAATTGGAACATGTTAAATAATTGTTCCCATAGATGTTTAAAATGAAATGAACTATGTTGGTGTACAAACATAAAAAAAACTATAAAAACCAATCATAATACATTATAAAACCTTGAAAGCTAATGTCGGTCATCAATTAAGAATGTAAACAATATGCATTACCAAAAAAAAAAAAAAAATCGTCATACCTTATAATAAAAACAATGATAAGAAACTCTCTCTCTCTCTCTCTCCATCGTTTGTCTAAAAATGAAATTAGAGTAAGGCACATAAACGAAAAAAAAAAAAAATTCTGAAAAAAAAAAAACAGTAAGAAGAATACATGGTTTAATATAAATATCAAAGCATTAATACAAAATAAGTAGGAATTTCTTAGTGTGATATCTATTATATTTCAATACAAATAAAAAACAAATAATTATGAACATTAGAAAAAAAAAAAATACAAAGAAAAATAAACAGCTTTTTTATGAAAATTTATTCCAATTATATTTTAGACACAAATTCCTCAAATTGGTATACATGGTTTAAAAATAAATAGTATAAAGGAAAAATATAAAACGTTGGGTCTCACCTTATAAAATTTCCGTACTTTAAAAAAATGGTTGAAATTGGAGTAAGACACAAATGAAAAAGAAAAAACAATAAGAAGAATACATGGTTTAATAAAATATCAAAGCATTAATACAAAATTAGTAAGAATTTCTTAGTGTGATATCTATTATATTTCAATACAAATAAAAACAAATAATTATGAACATTAGAAAAAAAGAATACAAAGAAAAATAAACATTTTTTTTTTATGAAAATTTATTCCAATAATATTTCGGCCACAAATTCCTCAAATCGGTATACATGGTTTAAAAATAAAAAGTATAAAGGAAAAAAAAAAAAGTAAGAAGAATACATGGTTTAATATAAAAGTATCAAAGTATTAATACAAAATTAATAGGAATCTCTTAGTGTGATACATATTATATTTCAAATACAAATAAAATACAAATAATTATGATCATTAGGAAGAAAAATACCGACAAAAATAAACATTTTTTTTAATGAAAATTTATTTCAATAATATTCCTGCCACAGATTCCTCAAATCTAACATATGGATTTCAGCTAATTTCTTTTGATTTCCAGATCCACGCCCAAAAGGACCCGCAATTCACGCGTGCGCTACAATGATGAAACACTGAATCACAACCCCCTCTGAGCTCCTTCCAAATTTCCAATGGCGAATAATCCCAACAAAGGCACTCTTTTTGTTTTCACCTTAGCTTCGGTTTCTAAGGTTATTGGTAAACTCCAAAGAAAAAAAAAAAAGAAAAAAAGAAAAAAAAAAAAAAGAGTTGGTTGGAATAAGTAAAGATGATGGGACGTTCCATAAATTTATCATTCAAAATTTGAGCAAAGCAAGAAAAGTAAGTAATTTGTAATAAGAAAAGCAAGTGACTGCAAAAAGCCCACAACACGGAAACGTGCGTCCCCAGTCTTAAGCCATGCGCCATGATCACTGTACAATGCAACGTTCAATTCTTCTTTGAAAACCCACTATCACATTATTTCCAATTTTACTCTTAATCCTTAAAGACAAATTTTAACTCTCTCTCAAGGCTCTCGCTTAACTAAAGAGCTGTCTCCTCCCTCTTCGATCAGTATGTTCCAGAAGCAGAAGAAAGCTTTGACCAGATATTTCATTTCACCTCTCTCGCATGACTAAGCTCGGGAGACCCAGATTAGGAAATGGAGCAAAACGCCCATGTCAAGTCGTCCTCCTCAAGAGTGTCGCCTCTTCTTCAGTTCTTCATAAACTAAACACAGCAAATAGTCTATGAAAGGTCTTATATATGCACAGAAATGTCTGTGACAGTGTTGGAGTAGCATCTCAAACAGAGAGCGAAGACCCCCCAGCTTTAGGCGACTCCCATCAAGAACAAAGCATTTGAAAAAATGTTCTGATCTCGAGCTTTCGCACATGCCGTTAGTGGCTGTGGCTTCGGGTTTGTTTCTTAGTAAGTTTCTGACCTCTAAATCTTGCAAAGCTTAGCATATGATTTGTTTGTTTTCTCTTGAAATTTTAGTGTTTTGAATTTCGTTAGTGAAAACTCAGAGATACAAATAGGAGGCACATTCACGGCAAAATACATAATTTTAAATACATAATTATCATATAAACATAAAACCACAAAAGAATATAAAAGAAATCTAAAACAAAGAAAACTTACTCAGGAGTGTGGGAGACGGCACAGAAGAGTAAACAGAGAGAAGGGATTTTAAATCTAATTTACTGGGGCAAGTAGAGAGACAATGTAAATGAAGAAACAGAGCGAAGGTGGTGAGTTTTAAGAGGATGTGAATCGAATTTGGATGGTTTTAAATCCAGTAACAGGAAAACAAACGTTTAAAAAAACATGAATGCAGAAATCAAAACGCACGGCCCATAATTTGCATGGTTTAAAAGTCTTTAACACAGAAACAGTCAAGATATCAAAACGCACGACTCAAAGACTAAGAACGTTCACTGAAACGCACATTTAGACATTTCCGGTTCAGTGACTAAAAATCACGGTTCATGCCACATGTCCAGAGTTTAGGCTCTAACTTAAGGAAAACTCAGCTTATATATATATATATATATATATATTTTAGATATATATATATATATATATATATATATATATATATATATATATATATATATATATATATATATATATATATATATATATATATATATTTTAGGTCTCTATTTACTATTTTCCACTTCATTTTGAAATTTTGATTTAATATGTGAAAAATCTTTCATTGTTGATGGACATCTCAAGGTCCTTCCTTGTATAAAAGTCATAAAGAACAAATTGAAGGTTGTTCTGTTTCCGTTCCTTCACAGGGTAAACACACATTCTGTTTTCCTCTAGTTGACCCATTTCTTCCTTGTATAGTAGTTACATCTTTTTCGCTTATTTTCCTTGTCTTCACGTTGTTCTTGCTGGCTTCTCGTTGGGTCTTCAGGGGAAGTAGGTGTCTATTTTTTCTAATATTTATGTTATTGTAATTGTTGGGGAAATATTTGTCCCCTATTTAAAATAGGGCCAGATTAGCCCTCGGGTTGGATCTCGGACTCATGGTTCCCGATTAGTCCCCGGATCCTGAAACTAGGCCAAATGCTTCGGTCTTCAATATTTTCTAGACTAGTCAAATCAAGTTAGAGATGATATTAGATATCTACATAAAGCCCCGCGCTTGATAAGGACAAAATGGGCATATGTCGTACAGGATCATAAAAAAGGGGGTAACTGAACTATTTTACACCAGGATTTATTGTCACGCCCCCGTTTTGGGATATAAGGGAAACGCGAACTTGAGCTATAAAACATCTCTATAATTTAAAACATGTACACAATTTCCCAGGAATAGCGCATAGCTATATTTCATTATAAGAACATATACATATTAGTAGTTCTTTAGTTATTACATCATATTTTCAGAAATTCAAAATAAATATGCACAATACAAAAGTTTGGCCGGTTTTTATTGATCTATTGCTCTTAGGGGTGGGGTCTATGCCATCCATAACAAAAAGACTCTGGTCTACAGTGTTATCTGAAAAGATTTGGTGAAAGAAGGGGGTGAGTTCAACAACTCAGTAAGGAAAACACAACAATAATAGTGTAATTTTCTTTTCAGGAATTCTAAATAGAATTCAAATAATTTAGCAATTAAAGAAACAATTAAACGACATACAATTCTATCAAATGTAAAATGGTGCATGAATCAATTATGCTATGTGTAAGTTTTATCCACCCTTGGTCCAATATCCGCTAATTAACCATGAGCGGCGCACGTTTGGCTCGTCTCAAAAGACGACTATGAGCCCATCCTGTCGTCACATGGGAGAGCCGTACCGGGTTGGGAACTTCCCTAGGTGAAGGCCACCCCGGCTGGTAGCACACACTTTCGTGCTTCTGTGTGTTTGCCATGCTACCCTATGAAACTATAAAACTGTGGAATCCGGATATCTATGACATGGTGCCGCGGGGGTAAAACTGTGTGCACGTGAAACATGTACTATGAAATCAACCTTTGCTCATATATAACATATGCCTTTGAAAACTATGATTCATAACATATACTATGATGACATCTTTTGCTCATATGGTGCATATGTAACACATATACTATGATATCATCAACTTTATTCATATGGTGCACATACTTTGGAAACTATGATTTCACATGTATCAAATATAAACGAAGTATGATCACATGAGATTTCAATCACATCATATGACAAAAGCATTATTATAATGGCGATATAAAAAGACAAGTAATATTAAAGGAGCTAAAAGAATTTAGAAAATCCCCAACTTTTTCTTTTAAAAAAAAGTTTTATTAAAACTTTGTCGGGGTTTTGAGGTAGTGTTTCCCTTACCTGATATCTTCAGAGCAATATTTTAGCTACCTTCTACCTAAATAAGTTGCAAAAAAAGAAGTTTAGAGAAATATTCTGAGATTTGAAACCTAACACTTAAACTAAGGTATCCTCTCCTTATTATTAATTTTCTTTCATCGATTAATTAAACATACATATATTATTTTTATAACAGATAAACATAATAGCTTTCCAAATATAAATAATGAGTTTTATGTATCAAAACAAATTAATAAAACAATAACTTTTTTTTATTCTTATAAAATTCGGACAGAATAATGGCATTAGTATCAATAACATCTAAAATACTTTAAAATATTAGGGCGACGTAATAGCGCTTTTGTAAAAATATTTATTTTTACTCGGACATCACAACAGCGTGATTTATTATTTAAATACGCCACTTAAAATTCTCTATTTAAAAACAACATAAAACACAAAAACAATAGAGTACTTTTAAACTCATAAAACCATAAACATTTAAAATACTAATAACTTTTAAAATCATGAAATAGATAAACAAAGCTAAATAATAAACTTGTCAAAAGTATATTTTTTAAAAGGTAGAAAAGGCTTTTTTTTTTTTTCTTTTTTTTTTATTATATGTTGACCGAGAGAGTCATTCCTTTCTCTCCATGTTTCTTTTTGTTTTATTATATATCTCTCTCTTTTCTTTAGTGTCTTCTTTCCCTTTTTTTTGTTTTCTTTGCTCTTGTTTCTTTTTATCACTTTTTGACCTTGTTGACCGAAAGAGGAAGGGGAGAACTTCCAGAGAATTCTCCTCCCTTCTATCCTTTTCCAATCTTGTCTTTTTACTTTCTTTTCTTTACTCACGCAGCCGGTTCCATACATAAACACATAGAGAAGAAGACAAAGAAGCAAGAGAGAGCTTACAAGAAGAAGAAAATCCTGGAGATATCTTCCTCTATTCTTTTCTGTGTGTGCCGTGAGAGATTAGAGGAAGGAGCTATTGCTTTTGCTTTTGGAGGCTGCTGTCCGAACAAGAAGGGAAGAGGATCCTTTATTTTCTGTTGGACTGAAATAAAGAAAGAGAGTCTAAAGAAGAGAAGAAAACTAAAGAAGCGAAGAAGAGGAGGGCTGCTCTCTCTTTCTTTTTCTTTTATTTCAGCGACAGAGGGAGAGCTTGCAGAAAAGAGAAAAACTGAGGAAGAAGAGAAGAGAAGAGAAGAGAATGCAGAGGGAAAAGGAGGAGTGCTGTCCGTTAATGGGCTGCTCTACTTTTATGCACAAACGGATGGCTTGGATTATTTTGGGTAGAATTGATCAAGGGTTGGGAGTGGATCAGCGTGGGCAGCAAGAAGAATCAAAGGGTGGAATTTATACTTGGGCAGCACGTTTAGATCCATGGCCGAGAATCACCCTTGAGCAGCAAGTTTGGTTAAACACCGCTTGAGCAACACGTTTGAGCTTCAAGAGATAAGATATTTGTAAAAAAAATCAATTGAAGGGAAACCATATGCTGAAACGTGAGAGAGGACTAAATTAATGTGGGATGGGCTGAGCTTCACGTGTGGACTGGGCTGGGCTTTTAAGGAATAGAAATGGGCCCACTAATATATCAATTTTCGTCCAAAACAGATAGTAGTTGTTTGCGTGGGTGTTTTCATATCCTTAACGAAGTCCAAAAATTATAAAATTTTGAGAGTAGCTAGAGGACTTCAAGACGAGCGTTTTGACTTTAGAATTGACCAAAACGGAGTTTGTTTGACCCTATTTTCACAATTTCAAAATTTAAGGTCAGTTTGAACTTAAATTAAAACAATAAAGGTTCTTTAGTAAATGAATATTTATATCCATATTTAAAATACGGGGTATTACATTTATTATCGTCTAGAGGTCTCTCTTTCTCTCTCTCTTCTAGATATATAGATACTTGACTGACTTGTTCGTCGGAGGAAGCCTTGCCGGCCAACCCCTGGCGGGTCTTTGCTGTTTTGCAGGCCAAGACACGGACGAAGGGACGTCTCTAATGATGCCACCTCACGGGACAAAAATTGCATCATCTTCAATCATCTTCCTCTTTACATGAAAAAGATTTTCTTTTTTTCTTTTTTCTTTTTTTTCCCTAACAACAAAAGCTAGAAAAGTGGTTCACAAGTTCTCTAAATATGTACAGCTTTTATCTTCTTTCTGTTAATGAATGGCCTATGGGAAGAAAGGGGCTCGGAACTATGAATTGGGGTACCACATGTTTACCAGACCCTTTTCCAAATGGGTTATGGTGCAGCTTTGGGCCCTTGTCAGCTTGCCAGACCACCTTGTTTTATTGGTTGGACATTGTTCTTTCAAGACCTGCATGTTGTTATTGTGGGCAGAATCTTGCCTTAGCAATCAATCATAAGGCTTGGATATATAGGCTTGATGAAGTTTTTCTCGGTACAAGTACAAGTGTTGGTTGATTCCACCTTGAATTATCCTTCTGTTCAGTTGCAGAAGCTGCCTGAACTTCCTCGTGGCCGGTCCTTTTCGAATTCCATATTGTGACTTCAATTTTTGTTATTTAGTTATACTTTTGGTGTTGTCTCCATTTCTTGACACAATGTTGAAATCAAATCATTTAATTTTCTTAATATCTCAGCACTCGCTTCTCCTTTATTTCCATTTTCTTTTCTCGGCCTGCACATTTTTCTAAAACCTTTTCATTTGTTGCCTGGTTTAGCCCAGAAACATTTTCATGTGTGTGGCTGTCCTCGGGAAGATAATATGGGGATGCTCGTGCTATGCTTTAATGCCTTGGACCTGCTTATGCATGGGTATCTTCTTAGTGAAGACGATGAAGAGAGTCCTATTTGCAGAAGTGAGGAGTTATGACTCGAGCAACCACCACTATCTCTTGCTCTTTGTTGCTTTGGCTCAGTTCCCATTTTTCACACATGGCTTGGCAACACTAATTAGTGTTAATTGGCTTATATAACTTGCTTTAGTTAGAAACAGTTTGTGTTCATAGCTGTTCTTAAAATGTTGTAGGCAATTTTCTCGATTTTATATCAACTGCCTGTTCTTAATTTGCTCCCAGAAAGATTCAACAATTATGAAAGTTTCTCTTTTTGGCTTGTTTTCTGTCTGTGGTGCTATCGGAAATGTAACATGTAACATTGGAAGTAGGAAGACACCTAACCAGAAATTCATCAATGAATAGAAGATGGGTACATGGTTTTCATATTCATAATGATATTTTATTTTATTTATTGAAAGTTAGAAGTTATATATTTTCCTGATGATTTCTGCCGTAGCATTTTGATGTGATGGGTACATGGTTCTCTCATTTGCTGCCATTGGTCTGCCTAAGGCATTCTGAAAATGGCCTTTGCCCTCCGCGGCACAACGGTATGATGGTCGGACACCTAAGGCAATTCCTTGACAGACTGCCCCTAACCCTCCTCGTGTGAGTAATGAACTCCGGTGGAAGATGTCCTGACAAAAAGTTGTTATCCAAGTAGAGGATTCTCCACGATCGCTCCAGTCTTTCCCCATATTCCCTTGGTATCGGACCGGAGAACTGATTATGTGCGAAGTTAATTTGGGTCAAGTTCTGAATTGTGACCAACTTGGTAGGCAAACGGCCGTGGAACTGGTTGTTTTCTGCATCAAGCACTTGAAGTTGCGTCTCTCTTCCGGAAATTTTGAATGTCTCTATTCCGTCGAAGCGGTTGTTTGAAATGTTCAAGTAAACTAGCCGTGGTAATGAAAGGATGTCGTCGCTAATCAGACCAGAAAACCTGTTGTCACTCACATCTAGCCGTACAAGGTTTTTGAGCTTTTTGACTGGTGAAATGTGGCCTGAAAGTATGTTGTGGTTTAGAGAGAGTGTTGTCAATCTGACGGGAAGATTTGGGAGATACCCATAGAACTGGTTGGCGCTGAGGTCTAAAGTCTTGAGCTGCCATAGCCCTGTGAGGTCTGGGATTGTGCCTGTGAGCGCGTTACCTGACAAGCTTAAGTAGTTTAAGCTTCGTAATCCAGAGATATTGACTGGAACAGAGCCAGATATCCTGTTTCCAGAAATGTCTAGGCGTTCAAGATTCTTGAGCAAAGTGATTTCGTCAGGAATGGTGCCTGTGAGATAGTTGTCTGCCAATGAAAGCGTGGTGAGCTTTTTAAGGTTGGAGATGGTTCCCGGGATTGTTCTTCGGAACTTGTTCTTGCTCAGGTTGAGGATGGTGAGCTCAGAGAGGTTCCCAATCGACGGTGTCAGAAACCCGTCATATTCAACGCCATCGAGATCGATTGCGATTATCCTGCTAGAGACGTTGTCTAAAGGATTACTACATAAAATTCCCAGAAACTGCTCGCCCGTACTTCCGCATGGATCCACCATGAAGTCCCAACTACTGAGGAAAGATGTTGGGGAGATTGAGGTGGGATCGATGGCATGCCTCAGGCTGCGGAGTGCTTGAATATCGGAGTCCAGGGTCGATGAATGGATAACTGTTGCAACAAAACTTAAAACAATGATGTAATGGAAACAAAGGGGAAAGATGGAAGGCAAAAGTCTGGCCATTATTGAGGGAATGTGTTGGTGTGGTTGGTTTCCTCAAATTGCTCCTTATATTGGCCTACAAACCCGGGGAGATGGATAAACTAAGTGCAGACAACTTGTATTTTTATTAAGGAAATAGTTGTTGAGTAAATTCCATGGCCATGCCAAGAATGTGAGCTACTTGCATTGAAAGTTTGTGGTTGAAAGATGGATGGTGTTTTGGTTTTGTTTTTAACCAATTCAACCAACCTTCTTTCTTCCTTAATCATTCTTAATGATCTTCTTGTTGTTTTTACTAGTCCTTGGCTGCTACAGATCACAAGGAAAAGATAGTTATATACATGGCCTTTTTTCCTTAGATCTAAATGCCCGACAAAGGTAGTCATCATACACAGACTCCAAAATTCTATTTTTTTTTTTTGTTGGAAACTAGAAAAGTAGACAGATGATACATGATGACTAATCTAATTTCTCCATCCCCTTCTAACCACTTTCATAATCAAGTTCCTGAACAAACCAAGGATGGATTAGCTAAGTCTTACTCTGTAGACATGCTAGTGAGAAGATTAGACACTCACTCAACAAAATTTGTTAGTAAATTCGTCATCTTCTCCGACCCTAATCTCCAATGGGAGTTTAGAGGATAGGGGATGTTAGGGAAATTGATACCTTGGAGAGTCTTTTAGTAAGCCCATTATATAGCATGTTGAAACTCCACACAACCCAAAAGCTTAAACTTATGGGTTTGGACCCAACTATGCTATATTAATCACTCACAGTTCTTACATCTTATTCTTTTCAATGTATACTCAATAGAGGAGATAAGAGATAACTTTTATGTTTTAAGCTATAGCATAGAGATGAACATAGGAAATGTTCACTGATGTGGAAAAGATCATCTAACTCTAATAACCTTTAATTTGTTGGGATCATGTATATAAGAGTATATGCAGTGGAAAATGATCCTATGTATCTTTGTCTTCAAGATAAACTAAGATAGATTAAAAATAAATACACAAAGTTCAGGATACTTACAATCGTATTTGGCCTCTCCTAGGCATTTAGGGCTATATAACTCTGCTTGAAATTCTTCTTGCATGTCGAAGGATGAAGAATATCTTCTTGATGTTCTTGATTCAACCTTTAGATCTTCTCTTTGATGACTGAATATGATTGTGAATGTGGACTCACAAAACTATTCTCAATTCTAGAGAATAGCTATAAGCATAAACCTGAGAAAAATAAATATTCTCTCTTGAATATTTCTCACAACTCTCTTGCACCCAATTGTGCCTTTCATAAAATTATTTCTCACACTTGAGTCTTGTAGTTTATCAAAAACTTATTTTTATGCTTCACTATGGAGTATGGTCCTCTATTTATAAACTCAGATTTAGTTGGAGAGATATGAAAAAAGCAATCTTGAATCCTACTAGAACTAGGATTACAGCTCTTAGTTCAATAAAAATTGTGGTCACAAGGGGATAAGATCCCCTTTTGACTACTGGCCATGGGGAGGGTTAAACCCTAGGTAACCCTAGCCCTTATCAAAAAGGCGCAAGGCTTGGGTTTGTATTTTATCCCATTGGCTAAAGCTCTTTTATTTTTACTTAAGTCTTTCGAGAATTAAATTCTTTGAGCCCAAAACTTTTTAATTCCTTAAGTTTAAAATCACATTTTTTATCTACAAAATCGCAATACTCAATGCAACCTCACTACAACCTCCGATTGTTGTTGTCCGTATAAGCGACATTAAATAGTTAGTTTTATCGATTTTCTCCTCTTTTTTTTTTTTTAATGTAATTTAGTTAGTTCCTTTTTCTTTGTTTTGCGTATCCTTTTGATTAGGTAAAATAATAATAAAATAAATCAATTGAAATACTCTGATTTGACTTGAATGAAAGCAGTTCATAGCTCAGCTATTTAAATTTCTTTGAATTTTCCTAGATTTCTCCTATGCTTTGCTTAGCCCACAGTAGGAGATAAGTAGTTAGTTTCAAAGGACATTGCCTAGTGACATGTTAAAGCCCAAGATCACCGTGTGCATATCTCAAAATTTAAGTGAAGGCCAAAATTACATATAGAGAGTAAAGACACAAGTAAATCACCTAAACTGAACCTTTTAGCTAGCCCACGATCAAGCAACTCCTAAAATGTATTACCAACTGATTGCAAACATAGTTTTCCTGAAGAAAAAAAAATAAAAACGCTTCAAAGGTATATACATACACAGACATAAATACACACATGTATTTATGGAGTATGATATATATAATTCATGAACATTTCAAATCTTATTGTATGACTTTTAGCCAAGATCAGGAACTGTGAAATGCTCATCATCATCTTCTGGTAACTCAAGTCTAGGCTTCTTGTAGGGCATGTTGGATTTAGAGGGTCTGTATGAGGTAAAATTGCTTGACTGCAACACTGGAACCTGAGGAACTTCTGCTGCTGCTAAAGCCTCCTGAGGCATTTGCTCACCAAAAAGACCCATGTCTGCTAACCATTCAAACTCTCCCAACTCAAGTGCCTCTTTCTGCACAATAGAACAAACAAGAATCCCATTGAAATAAAATCAAAAAGTAAAGCACGTGCTGGCAATGTGATCCCCGCGTTTTCAATTCTTATCATTCTTTATAAAGACAATCACATCCAAATACATCTACCGAGTAAAGAATATTTTGATTCAGATATGTTGTTCTTACCTTATCAGAGGATTCAAGATCAGAAAATTGCAGCAAGTCATCAACAGCCCAAGGAGATGTGAAGGTAGAAGTTTGCTGTGTGGGCATTTTCACCGGAATCTGTTGTGAGTTCGGATGGGGTGGCTCCAAGCTACTATTTTCAGTGTCCTTACAACTGGAGCTCAAAGCCACACGGATTCCAGTGGCCAGGAACCGCTGATGCTTTGCTGAAAGGCTACCAGCCGGATGAATTGGTTCATCACAATCCTGACAAAAGAGGGCTCTGTCTTCGACACAAAATATGAAAGCTGCCTTATCCTGCTTTACCAAAAAGAAATGAGAGAGAGAGAGAGGAGGGGGGGGGGGGGGGGGGGGGGGGGGGGACAACATTGCGAACAAAACCAAACGCAATTGTGACAACTTAGCACAGGTACTACAAATGTGCTGTCCATTTGAGGGCTTATTCTCAGTGTTTCTTTTCTTTTCTCTTTTTCTTTATCCTCTCATCAGGAAGTTAACAAAATACACCAATCATTGATTGTAAATAACTAGATCGATTCATCTCCCCCCAACCAAAAAAGAAAAAGAAAAAAGAAACTAGATTGATTAAAAAATATCTTATATCAATACTTAGACAGGAAAGGAGGCATGACAAAACAATAAAATCCTATTTTAATAAAACTATTGCTCACGCCATCCCTGATGTTAGGTCCCAAACATAAAACCCCTCTTTATGCATGCAGATGAAAAAAGATCCAAGTAAACAGAAATAAATAAATAAATCAGGATCTTTTGAGGCAAGCCTGTAGCAGCTCATGAGAAGATCATGTAGCCTTCTCTTGCCATGGTTGTGCTTCACTGGTATTTTGTCTTTTTTTTATTTTTCTTTTTTCAAATCACATATATTAAAAAGAAAAACTCATGTAAAGTAGTTGCAGTAAATTGCATAATTCACATTTATCAAATGTACCTCTTGGCACATGAAAAAAGGAACAATGTTTTGAAAATCAGCTACTTCAAAGATTAATGATAGTAGATACAGAGATCGATTGCTGATAATTTTTGAGATAAATCTAGGTTACATAATGAGCTGAGACAATAAAATCAGAAGTAATCTTCTCCATTTATAACGAGTCTTCAAATAATTGTAATCTTAAAATCAGATGAACATAAAGTTGATGTAGACACGTGCTACGCTAACTTGTCATCTTTTTCTCACAAGGCACCTTCAAGGCTATAACACAGAAGATCATAGTACTTTGATATTTACTATATTCCCTTTCTGTGTAATTTTGTTGGGTGAATGACTGATCTATGGTGGTTCATTCAAGTAAAGGATCTAATCATATTCTAACTAATATCACCATTTGTATATGTACAACAAAAAATTTGTTCAAGGAAGACAATTTGTATACTCTTAACACTTGTATCAGCTACCAAGAAGCCAAAAGCTGATCAAGAAAATCTACAGTTTTATAATGTAAGGATATAAGAACAGCGCTAGCCACGTTTACATTATCACTCCAAAAGAACTAGTCAAATAGAACTCTCTAAAATCACTTATAAAGCTCAATCTCAGCTAGTAAGGAAGATCAACTTTTTGGGTAGTCACAATCTCCCTCACTCAAATCTCTAAAACCCTCGTCAAATCTATGTCATAGAGTACCTTAGCGCCACATAGTATTACTATAGTATTGGTAACAACCGAGAAAAAGGTCCGGCCATATTTGCACTATTGCTCCAAAAGGTTTACTCAAATTAGAATTGGACCTCTTTAAAATCATTTATAAAGTCCGTCTCAACTAAGAAGAAAGACTAACTTCTTGGGTGTCACACTTAAACTTATATTGGCAACCAAACATGATGCAATTATTTTTGGGTTGGTAAGATTTGAACCTAAGATCTCTAGCGAAATCCCACTTCACCCCAATTACCACCTAAGCCAAATCATAATTAAAACTAAGAATTTTAAACACCAATCGACTAAGCAGATGGATGGAATAATACCAATAAATCTGCTGTATACAAGGTAGGGAACCATCAATAAATTAATAATAGTGATTATAAATAAAATGAATTACCTGGCAGATGTCACATTTAGGGAGCTTGTTGGAGAGGCACTGAAGGAGAAGCCTCTGGTGCTTGCTTGCAAGCTTATTTGCAGCATGAACGTCAACGTCGCATCTCGCGCACAGGGCCGCCTCATCCGCGCAACAAATAACTGTTGCCGGAGCTTTCTCACACACATCACACTGAATTTTCATCTTCCCACTGATTGATCTCACCTCCTCTCCTCTAATATCTTCTATTTCTTCTCGGGCTTTTTATATCTCTTATGCTTCCTCTCAAGCTTTCTGCTAGGTTCAAAATATACAAGATACACAGAATATACCCACCAGATGTTTGACACAGAGACACAGAGAGAGATTCTTTCAAAGATTCAAGCGCCACCCAGATAGAGAAACGTTGTTATAGAGCCAGAAACACTGTAACAGCGTCAGAAAAACTGCACGTGGTGCTAAACCGACAAAATTTCGAAGAAAATGTGAGACGAAGTGACCCTGCTAATCTAATCTATAAAGGGTCCCCTTTTTTTCTTCCTGGGAAACTACTCAAAACCCTTTAACAGAATCCTGAGCTAAACTCCAAAAGTTAGGCGAAGCATGGTGAAAGTGGTCTAGCAGGAAGAGAGAGGAAGAGAAGATTGGAGAAGATAGAGGAAGAAAAGTCGTTGAGAAATAAATTAAGAAGGATGTGAGAGAGGAGGATACAGAAGGAGAAGGTGAAGTGATTGGTGGAGAGTACAAGAGCTCGATGCTGTGAAGATAAGAGGATTTGGATCTTTTGTGTTGTACAACTGTACAAAGGGACGAGGTCTTGTGGGGTCACCTCCCATTTGTGTGGCTTGGAGCCGTCGGCGTGCCAGCAAAGCACTAGCCACAAGTTTTCTGGGATATTTTTTGAGAGCTTTACTCGAGTTGGTGTCTGCATGTGCAGACAGTTGACATCATTTATTACATGTTGTTCCTCGTTGAGTAGGCAAACTTAGTGTTAGGGATTAAATAAATCAATCTGTTCGATAATTTGCTTGATACCATCTCAGTTTAAATCAATTTGAACTCGAGTTTGATATTGTAGAAACTTGCTCGTTACTGTTAAAGCTTGTTCGATTAGTAAGTGATATATACCTGACTCGCTCGGCAAAATTCGATAGGGGTTAGTGAGCTCAGCTCGTTTAAAGCTCGATTAAATCGTTCGCCCGACTTGGTAGTCCGACTTGTTAGCTCGTTCACATTTCTTATATATAACTAAAAATGAGTTATATAAATTTAAGTATGTATATTAGTAATTAAGTAATATATGTTATATATGCTACTTAACACACACACACACGTGTATGTGTATTAGTTAACATACTAACTAATTAGTTCATAAACTAACATATTATCTAATTTATTAACATATGCCAAGTGATACATACCTGATTCGCTCAGCAAAACTCGATAGAGTTAGTGAGCTTAGCTCATTTAAAGCTCGACTAAATCGTTCGTCCGACTCGGTAGTCCGACTCGTTAGCTCGTTCACATCTCTTATATATTACTAAAAATGAGTTATATAAATTTAAGTATGTATATTAGTAATTAAGTAATATATGTTATATATGTTACTTAACACACACACATATGTGTATGTGTATTAGTTAACATACTAACTAATTAGTTCATAAACTAACATATTATCTAATTTATTAACATATGCCAAATAAATGTAATTAATTATATGTTACTATATATATATAGTGCACTATCTAAGTAAATATTGTATTACATATTAAATATAATACTTTGATAATAGTATTTAGTATATTAAACTAACATATTAAGTTATTAATAGTTGTTTGGAGGTTGTTCACATATTCAGGCTTGAACTCCGCTTTGATCACACATTGAAAAATTTAATAGCCTACCTCGAGCTCTAGTTAAGCTGAGCTTGTCAAGTAACTCGGCTTGGCTCGAATGCCATTCTTAACGAGATCGAGCTTAAGCTTGAGCTCACCCGAGTTTTAAAGGAGCCGAGCTTGAATACACATTTTATAGCTCGGCTCGAATTCGAGCTCGACTCATAAATGAACCAATCTTAAAATCATCAAACTCGACTCAGCTCGGCTCGATTACATCTCTACTTAGTGCAATCTCTATCGTCCAATTTCAACATGTTTCATTTGGACAATCAAATGAAAATCCAATGGGTTTCCAAATTTCTATTTAATTATACTTACATTTTCGAACTATAAATCACTCAAAATGAGTTATCCCATCTTTAACATGGGAGTTAGTCCCACCTTGGCAAAGGAGCGGAAATAGAGTGTGCTCTTAAGACTGGTTAGATTCTCTTTTGGTCAATAATTATCTGGATGACTTCTGATTGTAAGTTTATTTTTTCTATTCAGCTTCGACAGTGTCATTTTTTTTTTTTTTTTTTTTTTAAATTTCTTGAGTGTTGTGTAGAAAAAAGAAATCATGAGACTTAGTCTTACATCGGCAAGGAACGGGAGTAGAGTGTGCTCTTAATCACGGCTGGGTTCTCTTTTGGTCAATAATTGTCTGAATGAGTTACCTTAGTGAAACCCACTAATGAGTAATTCAATTCCGTTAGTGTCGTTTCTCTTTTTTTCCACTATCCAAGTTTTGTATAGAAAAAACAAAATAAAGAGTTATTCCATCTGTCGGTCACATATAGATGTGCCAATTCTTATGTAAAAATACCCCAAATTTGTGTCGATTCAAACAATCAAATATTAATTCTCTCTTAATCATAAGTTTTAATTTTTGTCTTACTCAATAGTCTAAACTCATCAAAGATATAGATGTGCCAATTCTTCTATAAAAATACCCCCAATTTGTGTCGATTCAAACAATCAAATAGATATTAATTCTCTCTTAATCATAAGTTTTAATTTTTGTCTTACTCAATAGTCTAAACTCATCAAAGATATAGATGTGCCAATTCTTCTATAAAAATACCCCCAATTTGTGTCGATTCAAACAATCAAATAGATATTAATTCTCTCTTAATCATAAGTTTTAATTTTTGTCTTACTCAATAGTCTAAACTCATCAAAGATATAGATGTGCCAATTCTTCTATAAAAATACCCCCAATTTGTGTCTATTCAAACAATCAAATAGATATTCATTCTCTCTTAATCATAAGTTTTAATTTTTGTCTTACTCAATAGTCTAAACTCATCAAAGATATAGATGTGCCAATTCTTCTATAAAAATACCCCCAATTTGTGTCGATTCAAACAATCAAATAGATATTAATTCTCTCTTAATCATAAGTTTTAATTTTGTCTTACTCAATAGGAACTCAACAAAGATATAGATGTGCCAATTCTTCTATAAAAATACCCCCAATTTGTGTCGATTCAAACAATCAAATAGATATTAATTCTCTCTTAATCATAAGTTTTAATTTTTGTCTTACTCAATAGTCTAAACTCATCAAAGATATAGATGTGCCAATTCTTCTATAAAAATACCCCCAATTTGTGTCTATTCAAACAATCAAATAGATATTCATTCTCTCTTAATCATAAGTTTTAATTTTGTCTTACTCAATAGTCTAAACTCAACAATGATCCAACTAAGCCATGTGGTGTAGTAGACACTTGCGTCAGCGAATTGGGTTCTCAAGGGATGGATTTAGGGGGGCGATATAGGCTATGACCCCCTCAATTCCAAAAAAGAAATAAAAATTTAGGTAAAATATAAAAATTATAAGGTAAAAAATAAAAATTTAGCTTACTGGTCCCTACCAGTAAATTTTTTTGACTCATAACCTCTGTCCATAAGAATTTTTGACTTTGTCCCCGGTTCTCGCGGTTTTGAAGAGATCTTTTTGTCATATGGAAGTCCTGTTTTCAAGCTGTTTTGGTGATAAATAAATGTTTTCTAAACTTTTTTTTTTTTTTTTTTTTTTTTTTTTTTTTTTTTTTTTTTTTTTTAAAGTAAAAAATCCAGGTCAAAATACAGGAGATTTTGATGATAAATAAATGTTTTCAAAACTTGATTTTTGGGCTTGTTTAATGAAAAGAGCAAGGCAAGTCTAACTCAATTAGACTAGCAAAGTTGAAAAGAATTTTATGGAAAAAGTTTGTGGAGGTTAAAGAATAATAATTATGCTTATTGATACGCAAAGAGGATATGTATTGGAAAATTGTTTGAGGTATTACTATTTTTATTATAATTCAACAAAAAAATTATACAAAAAGGTTCGAGTTTAACTCAGTCAAAAAATATTTTCAGTTCATAAATAAATTTTTTCCAAATAAAACTTGAAATCCAATAGATTTGATGAAGCCAAGTGCAAACAAATCTACACTTCACTTGCTTGTAATTAATTGTTTTGCCCGGTTGGATTCTCGCTCGAAATTTGTTTCTCTATCTGTTAATAAATTAAAATCCTCAGCCCAAACAAAAAGTTTTCATTCTCTTCTTTTTTTTCTTTTTCTTATCTTTGTTTTTAACAAAACTAAAGATTTCATTCTTTCTTAGGGTGCGGTTGGTATTGCGATTTCATAGAGAAAAAGTGCGATTTTAAACCAAATCGCAGAAAATGAACCGTTTGGAAACTGCATTTTTAAAAAATTGCGATTTGCAAACGCAAAAAAGTGCTTATTCAAATCGCAAGCAATGTGATGCTTTTTTGAAAACGCAGTATTTTAAAAGGCTAACCTGCGATTTTAACGACCAAATTGCGATTTTGCCAAACACTTAACTGCGTTTTTAAAAATCACTTTTTAAAATCGCACATTTTAAAATCGCTATTTTTAAATCGTACTTTTTGAAATCACAAACCCAAACGGACCCTTAGCCACAAAATGAACGAATTGAAGGACGAATGTTGATCGGTATAAGTGCCTGCTGTATTTTGTATACCTAACATTCTGCTATAGATTCAACCCAGCAGCTACCCCAACAAGGTTATTGGACTTCTCCTTCTTCTTTTTCTCACTTTTTAGTACATAAGTTCGAGCTAAGGGTGGCAATTTATGTTGGATTGCATGTTGGGTACGTTTGAGTCATGTTGAGATATAAGTATAAAATTATATAGGTCATTTTTAATTCGACCTATTTAATAAAACGGGTCATACATACCCCTCAACTTTAACTTGTTAATTTTGTGTTGAATTCATTTTGGGTTCGCGGGTTGTATTAAAAATTGTCAACCTTAAAGGTAGCGTGTTGGAGTAGAGTCATGTCGAAGCATGTATATAAGACTATATATATAAGTCAACTATAACCAAACTCATTTAATTAAACGGGTCAGAATTCTCAACCCTAATCCGCTAATTTTGTGCTGAACTCGGATCGAGTTTATGAGTTGTGTAAAAAATTGTCAGACCTAAATGTTGCGTGTCGGATTGAAGTCGAGTTTACGAGTTTATGACAATTTAATTAAACGGGTCAGACTTCTCAACCCTAATTCGCTAATTTTGTGTTGAACTCGGATCGAGTTTATGAGTTGTGTAAAAAATTGTCAGACCTAAATGTTGCGTGTCGGATTCAAGTCGAGTTTACGAGTTTATGACAATTTTTGACATGACTCGCGAACCTAATATGAACTTAATACAAAATTAGAAGGTTCAGGTTGAAAGGTTTGACCCGTTTAATTAAGTGAGTCGGATTAAAATTGATATTTATATATAGTCTTATACCTTCATACCTCGACACAACCTGATCTTGACGCACGAATATAAACTGCATGAATTTCTTTTACATCCATACTTGCTCGGTGAGAGAACGTCGTTGTTAAAGAATTCTGATCTTTTAATTATAGGTTTACTAGCTTAGTTTGGATTCAAGGGAACACAAAGTCTCACAAAGGCCATCAAGGAGAGAGGTCACTACAGCACCACATAAACAAACAAAAAAGAAAGAAGTTAAAATAAGTTTACTAGTTTACATCTTCTCAAATTATTTGTTCGAATTTAAGAGAATTCAAATGTGATTGTAAGAGACTATTTATGAGACCCATCTAACTAAATAAAATTTGTATTGTCTAACCATTTATTCGGTCAAGTAAATTTCACAATGATCTCTCACAATTTTCTACCTAAATACTCTTAAATTCAGAAATATAATTTGAGAAAATTTGAACCGAAACATAGCATTAGCAGACGAAGTGATAACAAATTTCAATGTAAATCACTAAAAGTTTGCTGACTCCCGATATTTGCAGTTTATCAACTGTTATCTTTTTTTTTTTTTTTTTTTTTTTAAAAAAAAAGACAATTGTTAATTACCATCTTAAATATTTTACACATGGCGTGAAATTTTAATGTACATAACATCTCAATGCCTTAGCCATTTTTTTTTTTTAATATTTAAAATAGCTAACAAAATTGAAGTTAGGTTATTTATTTTAGCTAATGGCTTTAAAATGCACCATACATCGAATTATTAATTCTTTTTTTTGTATCATTTAAATATTATTTATTTATTTATTTTAATTATTTCTTTTTTAAGGATCATATTTATTCGAATGGTCATTTTTCTAAACGACATATTTTTCAAATGTTTTTTTTTTTTTTTGTTGGAAAGAAAGAGATAAATGAAAAGAGGAATAAAAGAAAAATCTTAAAGAAAGAGATGGGGAGAGAGAGAAACTATAAAAAGTTATTATACATTGGTAAACAGTGTCAACCCTAATGTAGAGTGACATTTATTCACCTATGCATGAAAAATGCATTTTATATTTTTGATTTTTGATTTTTGATTTTTTTTTTATTATTATTTTTTTTGCATAATCCAATGGAGAGGGTATTTTAGGTTAACGGGTTTATTGAAAATATAAAGAAATTCAGATAGTCCATTGAAAAAATCCCTTTTCTTTTCTTTCTTTCTTTTTTTTTTTTTTTTTTTTTTTTTTTTTTTTTTCTTTTTTGTCTTAAAGAATTCTATTAATATTTTTAAATCTTTAAGAAATAAAACATACATAATAATAATTTTTGAATCCCAAAAGTTTCTTTTGTTTTAGAAAAGAAGAATAAGATTAGGTAGCAAATAGCATTTGTGAGAACAGCTGATCATCGATCGATCATCAGTCTCTGTGAATCCGACATGCATTAACATATATAACACACATTATTACTCAAATTTCTTTGAGCTTATTCTCCTGGCCACGGACATGCAAACAACTTGCAACTGAGAATGAAGTAAACAAACATCGATCCAAGAGTTCGGAGATGGATCGTCGACACTCTTTTTTCACGGCAGACACTCTTTCTTACTCAACCATGGAGTAAAGCATCTAAGAGTTTGGAGAAGCAGACGAGATGGCAAAGCCAGCGTGAGCCTGTAAGCCCTCGTCCCAAGCCTTCTCCTTGACATTTGTCGACGGATGTCACTCGCGACACCATTGGCCACCTCGCTAAGCTCCTTCGCCCACCTCTTCAGCTTCTCCTTGAACCCATTTTGTTCCGAGAATTGGTAACTCTTCAGAAACGCCCGTCTTGCATGCCAGAAATCACGGCCGTGCAGGCGATCGCGACGCCCACTTGCGTAGTTTTCTTCCCAATCTCCGGCGGGTTGCAGTTGGAGGGGTACTTCATAATCGTCGGCGTTACTTTTGTCGGACGGCCACTCGTGGGACATGATGACAGGGCGGACTTTGGCATGTCGCATTGCAGAGTGTCATTGGAAGATTCCGGCGGCGGCATCTTGTACGTACTTATAGGGAGGAAGGAATTAATAGTAATTCGATCTCTTATTGAAAATGGAGATGCATATATGGTGGTTAAACCACAAGAGGAAGTGCGTTAGTGGGTGGTTGATTTCGTCGCACCCAAGATCTAGCAACCTTAATTAAGAACCGATTTAATCAACGCTTTAGGTCTACCAAATATGGCGGAAAAAAGGAGACAAAATGACAAATGATGGAGTTTCTCTCTCATTCACTCTCTCATGCGCTCGCAAATGGTTGCTATGGTTAGGTAAAGGTTAGGACTAGGAAGCTATAGCTAGAAGGAACTTGAATATTATATATAATCTTTTAAGAGATTAGTATTCTTAATGACTTCACTTTGATCGTAAGACCAAGAAGAGATAAACATTATGCCTAGGATGACGATTATATGGTGGTGATGATGATTAATATACGTACGTACATAAGTATAACATAAGACCTGAACTACCGAAAACAAACAGTACAGCAACAAAAACCAGAAAAATACATAACTAGATACTAGTAAATCAACGGTAAAACCCGATTTAGACAAACCATTAGCATATTACTGCTCTGAGGGACGAAGCCAGAAATTATTATAGGCAGGGGTTAGGGGTCAAAAAATTTTGTTGTTAGGGGCCAATAGACTATTTTTTTTTTTACCTAAAAAGTTTTTTGTTCTTTGTAATTGAGGGGTGCCATGGCCTATACCAGCCCCACCATTCCTCCATCCCTAACTGCTCCAGAGGGAGACCTTGAAGGCTAAAGTTGAGCAGGAATGCCACTAGCGAAGCTGGTAGCGGCCAATGTCGGAAATAAGGAGTGCTAACAAGAGCGCCCCACAAAACTTAGCTCATGCTTCCGAGGAAATTGGAGGGACTAAGAGGTATATTTACAACATCTCCTTCTAAGGCAGGGCGTCTGAAGCCGAACGAAATTAGATGTTGTTGAAGCTCAAATTTGAATATGAAAAATCTAAATAACCAAAAAGGCTCATCGGAAAGGAGCTCTTCGAGAAAGAGCCAGGAGACCATGGATTTGCTGCAAAAGATCCATGGTGTCGGTGGCACGTATAGCTCACGTGTGCCAAGGAGGTGCGTGTGGTACACTGGTTAGGATAGGAGCCATAAGGTGGAAGAGATCAGACCAGTAAAGGTGAAGAGGAGAGGCGTGGATGACAAAAGTAGATGGATGGATGTAGATATGATCCCCAAAATCCTAACCAAAAAGGAAAATAATAATAATAATAATAATAATAATAATAATAATAATAATAATGAAAAATAAAGTGATTTCTAATTTAACGTGTGTGTGCAACGTGTAACAAAATATCAAAATGCAGAATGTAAATGAGACAGATGTTTTGTTAACAAAGTGGAAACTCAATTAAAAAAAAAAAATACTATGTGGCAGCCAAACTTAGGATATCCACTATTCAGAAGACAAAGCTAGTTACAAAGTAGTAGCACTCACATACCCCTGATGCAGTGGTCGTACTTTGAACGCTGACGCATAACCCAATGCGAATACCTCCTAACCAAGTCACCTACTTGAAGGGGTCTACAATGTAATCATTTACCTTAAGGCTCCTCCTTAAGATAAACTTCAACATGGGCACAACAACAACACTTCGGCAACGGCTTGAGAGCAAACTGATCTGCACAATAACTCCTAAATTATACTCTCTAAGCTCTAAGGAATTCAATACCGAATTCTTACAAATTACATGCCTAGAGACCTCTATTTATAGGCTACAGATGACCTAAATCGAGTTTGATACGATTTTCTTTAGGTGGCTTCCAGACGATAGCTGAGAGCATCCGGACGGCCAACTATGCAACCGGCTTTCCAAATTCACTGATATTCTTTCCTGAATAAAGCCGTGTCTGGACAGTTGCACTTTAGCTACACGCAATTTCCATAACAAAGACTGGCGTCAGAACGGTGTTGCCCTGACGCCCGAACGGTTGCAATTCTTCTCCATGTCTTGCCTTATCAAGGACAACGTCCGGACGGTTGTAGCTGTCTTCCCATATCTGTGTCTGTGAAGGAAATCATTTTACTTGTCAAACACTGAAAGGTGTCTAGGCGGTATAGTCACATCGTCTGGATGGATTCACTGATGCACTTGAACGCTGGATTCTTCTGGAACTCTAAAGAGCGTCCGGACGTGTTGCTGAGACATTCGGACGGATAGAAGCTTGAACTATTCGAAGCTTCTCGACACTGATGGGAGTCTGGACAGTATTGCCATGTCGTCCGGACGGATGTTGCTGACTGATGAGTGTCCAGATGGAAACAAAGGATCCGACTTTTCTGATTTGGAATCTGCACAGAATCTTCCTAAAATTTCTGAAGTAGCCTTCTTGAAGCTTGTGATACTGCAACTTGTCATAATAAGGCTCTTTCCATATGAGAGAAATAAACTCTGAATATCTGAAGACTTTGAAATATACGACATCTCTGTGAAAACAGCAACATTACATGATAGTGATTTGTCAACAGAATGCAACTAATCAAAAACTAACAAATAATAATAATAATAATAATAATAATAATAATAATAATAATAATAATAATAATGTTGGGAATAATTCTACTCCAAGTTGAATTGGGGTAGTAGTCCAAATCCGGGTCCAATATGGACTCCTTGAAGAATCTGATCCACAGTCCAACTCCCAGTTGAATGGGGATAGGACTCCCATACCAAATCAAGCTCTAGGCACTCCTAGTTAAAGCAGGGCCGTCTCAATAGATTTTGAGGCCTAAGGCAACAAATTTAGGTGGGTCCTTTTTTATATTTAAATATTTAATTTTTTCTAAACGGCTTGCAAAATTCATCTTTGTTAGGAGACATTTAATTTCAATAGATGTCCAATTTTGTGTTAAGCTACATATAATTCTTTTTATGTATAATTTAATTTACTTCATTCTAAAAATTATTTTAATGGACAACTTAGTCTTAGTTTTAAGTTTATGTAAAATGATGAGTTTAGTAACTATTTCAGGGGTACAATTAATGTAACATTCCATTTTTCTTTCTTTTCCTCCTTAATATCTTGGAATTCAATTCTTTGTATTTATTTTTTTTACAATAATTGAGGCCTTAATTAAAGAGCACTGACTAATTTTTTTGTTATAATATTATTTTTACCATAATTGGGGCCTTAATTAAAGAGCATTAACTAACTTTTTGTCATAATTGGGACTTTAATTTTTTTTTTTTTAAAAGAAAATTTAATTATACTATCACTATTTGGGGCCTTATTTAATTAGGGGCCTTAAGCGATTGCCTAATTTGCCTAGCCATTTAGCCGACCCTGAGTTGAAGTGGGAGTAATAAACCTAATTCAGGTTTGACTTTACCTCTTTACCTATAAATAGACTCATACCCCAAGTATAAACGATAAACTGAATATTTTATGCATAGAGCGTACTTTTCTCTTAGAGACTAACTTAGGCATTGGAGTGAGATCCCCAGGAGGGTCTCTTGATTTTAGTTGTTTTGCAGTATTTTTGGAGAGCGTGAATAACATCAAGAACATGTCATTCACACCATACTGGAAATTGGCCTAACAATTTGACACCGTCTGTGGGAACGATTATTCGTTTCTCATATATATATATATATAACTGTCATGGTGATGAACACGAGTTCAGAAGATGCTAGAAGAACTAGGACTACTCAAAATTATGCGGGGACTTGGAACATCCCCATGCGCAAATAGCAAATCCAAAACTCATGTATAATGGATCTGTACGGATCCATGCAAATCTGTGTTTACACACAATGAATCTGCATCTAATTTTAACAGATTTACATCCACTCACCAAATCAACGTTCATCTCCCTCGGTTATGCAAAAATTTATGTTCGACGGCCACATATCCGTATTCATGCACACCAAGTTGGTGCTGGTCTTCATCGAGCGTGCGAGATAAGTTTACGTTCTTCCTTTTATCGTTGTTAGTAGCAGTTAGTAATTTTAGTAGTTTATTGTCTTATTTTGTGACTTTCCATTCAAATACATGCCTTCCGTAATTATGATGATTGAAAAAATTTATGACCATTGGTTTTACGAGAAAAGACAAAAGTTTGAATGAGATAAGTATTATCTCTTGAATGCTTTATTATTGGAAGCCAAAACATAGTCCTTCATGAGACTGGTGCTGGAAGGTTTTGTCGAGATAAGTAATAAATAAAAGTGCTTACTTTTATTAACATGTTAGTATGTAGCCTTTCATAAGTGTGTAAGTGCAGAGAACAAGAAAGGGAGAAAACCTTAAGGCGAATCCAGGTAGACAACCCTAAGAGGATTTTGAGAATTTTGATAGGATTTAATGGAAAATTCTAACGGAGGGTTAAAATTAAAAAAAAATTGAAAGATGGATACCCTAAATTGACACTTTTTAAAGTTTTTAAAAGTAATGAAAGATCAAAGGTTATAAGTAAAGTTTTCCCTTATTATATGACTTGAATCCCGATCCACCTTTCGAGAGCACGATCTTGTGAGTTGAATTGGGTGTTTGACCATGCAATTTCTTCGACACTCTAATTTCACAATCTCATTTGGACTTAGTTCCGGCATCTCATCCATCAAATAAGAAGCACATTGAATTTTCATAACGTGATGCAAGCTCTCAAGAAATGCATTGGCCATGAAGCCTTTTTGTGTTTTTATTTTTATTTTATTTTTTATTTTTTTTCAAAAAACCTTTGTTAGGCATGTGTTCTTATATTGGAAGATGTCAATCACATCAACCTCTCTATTAGAAATAGAAAACCATAACTCTTAAGTAAACGAAAGAAAAAAAAAATCAAAGAGTGAAAAAGCTACGTCATTGTTGCAAATTTCACTCTCAATTTAACAACTATGACGACTTTCTCCAACTTCTTGAACTTCTCAAATTTCGAACAGACTTATTAATTCTTTGGAATAATAATTGTTAAGACAGTTTCCAGAACGGTGGCACAAGCTTTTGGAAAGTTCATTACTTCTCCCTGGAAAACAGTAAAAATCGTTAGATGAGCTTGCTGGGGGCACCAGCTAGTCCTACTTCGATGCTTAAGTCAGTCTTTTTGAGAGAATGTATATCAATATCTTAATAGTAATCATTTCGACTGGAGAATACCTGAGTAGCTGTGTGTAATTTATAGTGAGGACTTGAATCGGTTTATGAGGAGTGATCTCGGGCTTTTCGGGATCCCTATGATCTAGGGGTCGTGGGTCTTCATGTCTCCAAAACGTGGGTCTTCACATCTTCGTGTATCTCGGGACCTTAATCTTCCCATGACTTTTTGCAAGCTATTCTTGGACGGGCTTGGGCTTTGCCACTTGGTGGATCATGGGGCTACACCCTTTTTTAGGATTAACGTTAATAAATGGACTGAAGTAATTGTCAAGCCCATTTACTAACTGTTGGGAATATTTCCCAACAGTTACCCCCCAATTCCCCTTATCTAAGATACTCTTCGGTTAGGGGAATTTTTTCATCACTAAGCTTGAGCTTCCCGGATCTCATCATTTTATTGTCTTGAGCTTCATGTATTTGTTGTCAAGTTTTCTTACACATGGCTTTCAATCAATCAGCCAGTGTATCAGTCGTCTCGAGCTTTGTGCACAGCCTTGTATCCAATTTGACTCTTCAATTCCCAGCTTCCTCATGGTTTCCATGTACAGGCCAGTTTTTTTTTTTCCAAATGACTCTTTGATTTTTGAGCCTCTACACGCGCCTGTCATTTAAAGTTCCAACTTTTGGGTTTTCGAGGAATGTAACAACCCACCCCAAACAAGACAATATTGTCCCCTTTTAGCTCCCCTGAAGCAGACTTCCCAAGAGGTTACCCATCACGATACTACTCTCCCAGAAGCACACTTAACTGAAGGTTTTGAGAGGTTCATGGCAATCATGGCTTTATAACGCGTTGTGTCAAGAAGGGTACGAATATACATATAAGCACATCCCCATTCCCATACCCAGGAGATGTGGGACATCACAATCATCCCCTCTTTGGACCCAACGTCCCCGCTAGTGATCCTTATGAGATCCCCTCATTCTTAGAATCCCAGGGAGTGCCCACTGGTAACCCTCATGGGCTTATGCTCATTCGCCCCATCTCTGGTTGGGCAATGGCTCTGATACCATTCTATAACAACCCACATCCAATGACATAATATTGTCTGTTTTTGGCTCCCGAGCTAGACTTCCCAGGAGGTCACCCATCCTGGTACTACTGTCGCATAAGCACGCTTAACTGGAGAGTTCTGATAGGTTCATAGCTATCACGGCTTTAAAACACGTTGTGTCAAGAAAGATGCAAATGTACATATAAGCACATTCACATTCTCATACCTAGGCGATATGGGACTTCACAGGGATGGTTCTATATAAACCTTCCACCTTTTATTTTTCATTTCATCTTTGACTTTCTACTCTCAACTTTCATTCACTCTCTTTTACTTCTCTTGAGCTTCCGCAACTTTCTGATTTTCTTTTTCCTCAACTCCAATGACATGTCCTCTTCTTTCTCCAGCGGGTCTACATCTTACTCCCGGGATTCTACCCCGGATCTTCCTTTTAAGGATGAGGAGATTCTGCAACCGATTGGGGTGGTACAAGATCCCGTGCACCCCAAAGAGAAGGTTCTAGGTCCCGTGTATCACAGGTTGCGTCCTTTGGAGGATCACAATGAGTCGAAGTACTCGGCCAAGGATGAACCCATTCTTCGACACAACTACGATAGTCACCCTTCTGCCAAGCTGCATTTCCAAGACCTGGTCTCCAGAACCTTCGACGGTTGTGATATCTACCTTTACGAGAGGATGTTCATGACGGGACTTTGCCTTCCTTTTACCCCAATAGTTCGGGAGCTGGTTAATTTTCTAAGGATTTCTTCGAGTTAGATTCGATCGAATGATTGGAGGCATTTCTTTGCCTCGTATATTCTTTATCCCACGGTACTGGAAGGGTGTCGGACATTTGTTCGGGAGTTCTTCAATATCTACCGCCCACTGCATATGATGACGGGGCCGTGGCTTTCACTGTTTGCCAAATTTCAATTTTCATATGGTTACACGGCAATGACTCCAACAATAAGGACTGGCCCAACAAATTCTTTTTACGTCTTGGGAAAGTGGGATTGTCCTGCTTCCAAGCTTACTTGAGCCGAGGCGGAGAGGGTCGCCACAATGATAGCTTTCTCATGGGTAATAGAAAACTTCCCTCAGATAAACTTCAACATGATTGTCACTAACGACAGTATGAGGGAGTACCTCTGGTACATAATTCCCGAGGGGAGAGTCCCTTTGGATAAGAAGGGACATGTTAAGAAGGATAGGTTGCCTTCCACCCAGACCATTCATGAGAGAGTCCTTTGTAAAAAGGCCCCAAGTTAGAAGAAAACGGGGAAGTATTCAAAGGCCGAACTGAAACAAAAATGCCCTGACCAAGGGGAAGAAGGCACAAGACACCCTAAATAAGGGGAAAGAGTAGGTGCAAGATACCCCAAATAAGGGGAAAGAGAAGGTATCCGAGGCTCCAAGGCGGCCTTCGGCTAGGGCACAAGAGGGATCTCTGCAACCCGTTAATAAATTGATGGGCGACGTCATCAGGTTCGAAGGTGGTAACTCTGATGGCAATGGTCGGAGAGTCAAGACTATGGCTCGGAAGAGGCCTCATACACCTAAGAAGGAGGGAGGCGATATGGCCTCAAAAAGGCCTAACCATGCTGAGACAAATTAGCATTTACAAGAAATTCTGGCCGATTCAGAGGCTTGCTAGGTCCGCCCGAGGATCCTCATCCTAATTTTTCATGCGTTGGTTGATGAAGAGTTATCAGACCAGGAGGAAGCTTACCTCATGGATGCCATGCACGTCTTGGATGGGTCCAAGTTTGAAGATTCGGATATTGAGCCTCTAATCAGAAGGTTGAAGGTGAGTCTCTGTCCATCTCCCTAGATAACTGGCTTTTTTGTCTTTACTCCACCGTCATTGGGAGCGAAAACTTTCACTGCCCCTTTGACTCTAGGGGTGGTTCTCATTGAGGTTACCCTCGGAACTCCCTAGGCTCTGGCCGGGGTTTTGGAGACTGTTCATGTTCCGACTGCGGAAGAGCCGAGGATACCTACACCAATCTTGGAGCTGGAAGAGCCGAGCATGTCTACACCGATCCTGAAAACTACGGGAGAAGAAGAAGGAGACGAAGGTGATGAAGAGGCGGATGTAGTAATAGGTACCATCCCTCTATACGGTAAATTAGCAAGTACTCTTTTTTATTCGGGTGCAACGCATTCCTTCATATAATCTACATACGTTAAATTGTGTAGCATGACCACTCAACCTTTGAATCAAATCATAACCGTATCAACACCTGCTGGAGATGTAGTTACATGTAGAAAATTTATTGAGAACTGCCCTATCATTATAGGAGATAGAGTCCAACTGGTAAACCTAGCAGTGATTCAAATGTTAGGTTTTGATATCATTTTAGGAATGGACTGGTTGTCAAAGTACTATGCTAATATTGATTGTAGAAAGAAAGAAGTTATTTTCCGCTCATCGAGTGAGGAGGAATTCAAATTTTGTGGATTTCGAGTACGAGCCACTCCACCTCTTCTTTCTGCAATTCAAGCGAGACGGATCATTAGATGCGGTGCGCAAGCATTTCTAGCTTATATCAAGGCTGAGCTAGAGGGAGAACGTAAGCTGGAAGATATACCGGTAGTGCGCGATTATCCAGACGTTTTCGTCGAGGTCACAATTGGATTGCCGCCTGATCGGGAGATCGAGTTCACTATCGACCTAATACCAGGGACTCAACCCATTCACAAAGCACCGTATCGTATGGCGCCATTCAAATTGAAGGAGCTGAAGAAGCAACTAGAAGACTTGGTAGACTAGGGTTTTATTCTCCCTAGCGTCTCACCATAGGGAGAGCCCGTTTTGTTTGTAAGGAAGAAGGATGGATCTCTACGTATGTGCATTGATTACTGCGAACTCAATCGGGTGACGATCAAGAACAAGTAACCGTTACCGAGGATTGACGATCTCTTTGACCAACTGAAGGAAGCTACGGTTTTCTCCAAGATCGACCTTCGATCGGGGTATCACCAACTCAAGGTGAAGGAAGCAGACATTCCAAAAACGGCAATATGTACGCGCTATGGTCATTATGAATTCCTAATCATGCCTTTTGGAGTGACTAATGCACCTTCTGTGTTCGTGGATGAAATGAATCGGGTGTTTCACAAGTACCTTGATCGGTTCGTAGTGGTGTTTATAGATGACATCTTAGTTTATTCCTCGACTCGCGAAGATCACGAAGAACATCTGAAGGCGGTGCTGAGCATCTTTAGAGAAAAGAAGCTTTTTGCCAAACTCAAGAAGTGCGAGTTCTGGCTGAAGGAAGTCTCATTCTTAGGTCACGTAATTTCGAAAGATGGAGTAGCAGTTGACCCAAGAAAGATTGAAGCAGTGATGAATTGGGAGCGACCATCGAATGTGAATGAGATTCGGAGTTTCCTAGGGTTTGTGGGATACTACTGAAGATTTGTTGAAGGTTTTTCCAAGCTTTCAGGCCCTATAACTACTTTGACAAAGAAGAATGCTCATTTCATCTGGAGTGACGAATGTGAAGAATGTTTTCAAGAGCTGAAGCAAAGGCCTACTCAGTTGCCCTCTGGAGGCTCGTAGGGCTATGATTCCAGAGAACTTTCTTCAAGGAAGCGGGGCTAACCGGGTGCCCCCGGAGAGATTCAACGACATTTTGGTTCATCAGCAGATTGCGGAATGAATTTTATATTAATTTTGTTATTCTTTCTTTTATAACACGGATTCCTCTTAACTTTTTTTTCCCAGCATGCTATCAAGTTGGTGGCTCTATATGATCAACAAACCGAGTATCTTCGTAGCTATCCTCAAGAAATAACTGAGCTGAGAGCAAAAGTTAGGAGTTTGGAGTATGAAGCTCTTCGGCTGAGGAACCTGGAACTTGAGGTGGAGAACCTTAAGAAGCTTTTGGCAGAGCGGGACCGGGAGCTTGCCGAAAGCCGGCGGAAAGAGGCTCTTGCAGAGGAGAAGGCTGCTGCCAATGATCGATTGACTGCCCAAGGTGAGGAGCAATCTCAAAAATTGTTCGAGTTATAGGCCCGGTTGGATGATGCCGAGGCAAGGTGCGGGACCCTTTCAACTAGTAAAGCTCTCTTGCAATCCGACTTGCACGTTACTAAGGCCAAGCAAAAAGCTACTGAGGAAAGTCAGGGGTTTTGACAAAAAAATTGGAGAAGGTTGAAAGCCGAGGGAGGAAGCCAAAGAAGAAGTATCAACACTATAAGCCGAAAGCCACCCGGTTTTTCAAGCAACTTTCGTTCCTTCCTTAGCTTCGAGACCAGAGTTGGGCTCGAGGCTTTCATTAGGGATTCAAGAGTTTTTGGGCTCCTGTTCTTCACCTTGAGGCCTTATGGTTTCAAGCCAAGACTGTGACTGCAGCCGAGACTTGTTTCCTGATGCTCCAAGATCGGAGCAGCGAGCCAGTTACCCCGAGCACCCAAAGCTGCTTTCAGTTCTTTTGGATGTCATCGAGACCTCTTTCAGCAACAGGGCTTCCGGTGGTTCAGACGGCTCTTAGGCTTAGATTATTTTTTGTCTTTATAACTTTTGCTTCCTTTTGTATAAGATCAATTTGATAATGAATGAAAAAAAAATAAAAAAATCAAACATGTAGAAAATTGTCTTTTTTGTCTTTCTTTATTTTTGAACTCTTTATGGTATAGTATACTACTACCCCCCATTACCGAACTTAGTAAGCTTAGGTTTGGTAATTCCAGAACAACATAGCCTTTCTATTTCTTTACTTAGCTTGGATCGAAGCTAAGTAAAGAAGATTTTGTCCTTTTCGGGAATCACTTAAAGGTAAAGGAGTTAAATCCAAAGGTGACAATGGGTTAAAGCCATAAACAATTTCAAATGGTGAAAATTTAGTTGCAGAATGTATACTTATATTGTAAGCAAATTCAACATGTGGCAAACAATCTTCCTATGTTTTCAAGTTCTTTTTAATGATAGCACGCAACAAAGAAGACAAAGTTCTATTTACTACTTCGGTTTGACCATCCGTTTGTGGATGACAAGCAGTAGAAAACAACAATTTGGTTCCCAACTTTCCCCACAAAGTCTTCCAAAAGTAACTCAAAAACTTTGAATCCCTATCAGAAACAATGGTCCTAGGCATGCCATGTAACTTAACAATTTCTTTGAAGAACAAATCAGCTATATGTGATGCATTATCAGTTTTATGACATGCAATGAAGTGTGCCATCTTGGAAAATCTATCTACCACCACAAAAACTGAATCTCTCCCCCTCTTAGTCCTAGGTAAACCTAAAACAAAATCCATAGAAATATCAGTCCAAGGTTCACTAGGTATTGGCAAAGAGGTGTACAAACCATGGGGTTTCAACTTAGACTTAGCATGTTTACACGTGATACACTTCTCACAGATTCTTTCCACATCACGTTTCATATGAGGCCAAAAAAAATGATCATGCAAAATTCCTAAAGTCTTAGCTACACCAAAATGACCCATCAAACCACCACCATGAGCTTCTCTCACAAGCAATTCACGCAAAGAACACATAGGCACACACAATTTATTTTTCCCGAAACAAAAATCCATCTTGCCTATAAAACTTACCAAACGCCACTTTTTCACATGCATTGAACACATCACCAAAATCAAAATCTTGTGCATACAAATCCTTAATGTATTCAAAGCCAAGCAATTTTGTATCTAAAATGGAAAGTAAAGCATACCTTCGGGACAATGCATTAGCCACCACATTTTCCTTACCTTGCTTGTATCTGATCACATAAGGAAATGTTTCAATGAATTCCACCCACTTGGCATGGCTTTTGTTCAACCTTTGCTGTCCTTCCAAATGCTTCAAAGATTCATGATCTGTGTGAATCACAAATTCCTTTGGCCATAGATAGTGCTGCCAATTTTCCAAAGCCCTTACCAAGGCATACATCTCCTTATCATAAGTGGGGTAATTTAGGGCTGTCCCACTCAAATTTTCATTAAAATAAGCAACTGGATGACCACCTTGCATCAAAATAGCTCCAATACCTATTCCTGAAGCATCACACTCAATTTCAAAAGTTTTAGCAAAGTTAGGTAGAACAAGCAAAGGTGCATTAGTTAACTTTTCTTTGATCAGATTAAATGCCTTTTCTTGTTCTTTTCCCCACTTAAATGGCACATTTTTCTTGATGACTTCAGTAAGAGGGGCGGCTAAGCTACTAAAATCACTCACAAACCGTCTGAAAAATAAATGGACTTCTAAATTTAACAGTGTGTGTGAACAGTGTGCAACAAAATATTAAATGCGGAATTTAAAGGAGACAAATATTTTGTTGACGAAGTGGAAACTTAGTTAAGAGAAAAACCACTCCGAGGCAGCCAAACCCAGGATATCCACTATTCAGAAAACAAAGCTAGATACAAAGCAGTAACACTCACATACCCCTGATGCAGTGGTCGTACCTTGCTCTCTAACGTGTAACCCAACACGAACGCTTTCCAACCAGGTTCACCTACCAAAAGGGGTCTTCAATGGAATCCTTTACCTTAGGGCCAACCCCTAAGATAGACTTCACAGCTGATGAAATCACACACTTGGCAAGGCTTTAGAGGAAATATCACGTCTCTAAGCTGTAGAGAATTCATCACCGAATTCTATCTTGAAAGCATGCCTCAAGTCTCTTATTTATAGGCTTTAGAAACCCAAAATTGACTCAAAAATGGAGTCTGAAACACGCGCGTCCAGAGGGGAGCCTTGGGCCGTCCGGACGGGCCAAGTTTTACTTGTCCGAAAAGTATTATGGAATTTTCTGCAGGGCCGTCCGGATGGGAAAATCTTTCCGTCCGGACGGAGACCGTACGGACACTTCTAGGGTCTTTCTAGACACTTAAATTATAGTATTTTTTCTAAGCTTTCCAATGAAGCCAATTTCGTCCCAATCCGATATTTGAGTAAAAAGTTATGACTAAAATACCCGAGGGTGTCTGGACGGCTTGACCGAGCGTCCGGACAGTCAACTGCAACCGCCTCTCCAAGATAGCGCTGAAAGCTTCCATAATAAGGCCGCGTCCGGACGGTGTTGCCTTAGAGTCCGGACGGTTGCACTTCGGTTGCACGAAATTACCATAATAAGGCTTGGAGCGTCCGGACCTTGAAGGCTAACGTCCGGACGGTTGAACTGGTGCACGCAATTTCCATATATGAAGCTTGATCGTCTGGACCATGAAGGGAGGACATCGTCCGGACGGGATCACACATCGTCCGGACGGTAGCAGCCGTCTTCCCATAACTGTGTCTTGAGGCAGAAACCCTATTTCTTGTCAAACACTGAATGGCTTCCGGACGGTATAACCACTTCGTCCGGACGGATGCGCTGGAACACTGGGATTTTCTCGAACTCTTAAGAGCGTTCGGACGATTTGCCATTACATCCGGACAGATGCAATCTTCATTGTTCGAAGCTTCTAGACACTGATGGGCGTCCGGACGGAAAGATCTCGTCGTCCGGACGGATGTTGCTGACTGATGAGCCTCCGGACGGAATACCACGTCGTCCGGACGGCTGACAGGGAACCGAAATAAATCCTTGAAAACTTCACAGAATCTTCTCGAAGAACATAGCTCAAGAGTAGACTCTGGATAAAGCAGCATCCCTGTGAAAGCAGCAACATTACATAGAAGTGATTTTGTCTAACAGAATGCAGCCAACACAAAAACTAACAAACTCCCCCTTTGGCCATTCTAGGACAAAAATGACTTGACCGGTTAAAAATACAATGCCGATCCAAATCAAAAATTACTCCCCCTTTTTGTCACAAAGGGACAAAGGGTAAAACAGAGTAATGAGAAAAACCACACAACAATTACTCCCCCTCAATGTCTCAGAAGTACAAGGGTAAACAAAGTAATAATATCCACAGAAAAAAAAAACTTTCTAAAATCTAAAGCAATAGGAGAATAGAGAAAAGTCTGCAAGTGGCCCAAAAGAGAGGAACAGAAATCCTCCAAGTATCAAATCCCAAGACCTTTGGAAATTGAACATCCGACTTCAACAATAGTCAGTTTTCCAAAGGATGCATCTGTCAATCACTGTGCTGGGAGCCGCTGGATGTCGTATTCCTGAAAAACCAATCAGAAATATCTCCAAAAATACCATTAGATCCTATTAGTTCCAAAAATAATGTGGTATTTAAGACGGCTGTCAAATGGATGCCAAAGAAAAATATAAGCAATGCAGCTATTCATAAGGCATAAAAGATCAGCCCAGCACATAGACAGAAAAGGATTTTCATGCACAATATCTCAAGAAAAATATCTCAACAAATATTCCAATATTCTAAAAGCACAAAGACTTAAAAGAATAACGGAAGACACAATGAAGATCATGGGATGAGAAGAGATGTGCACAAAATGCCAAAATCTCGGGAGAAATTCACGAGAAAAACACACAAGATGCCATGATAAATCAATAAAAATGCAAAGATGTGTGTATGGTAGAGAAAGAGAAGCAAGTCTTAAACCTATAGAGATCCTGACCGGATGAGCAATTTCTAGGTCAGCATATGGCAAGACTGCTCTCGTTTTGGACATAAGAATAAGTCCGTCCACACACTTCACACTGAAAATCTGAAACTTGAGGAAAATATGCAGAAAAATATTTTTCCCAAAAGTTAGCTTTAGAACATGCATGTATAATCAACTGATAAAGTAGTCAAATAGCATTGCAAAAATATGCAAATATATAAATGAGAGTTAAGTATTCAATAAGCACAAATTTCCCTGCAGATAGAAATTTTAAATAGATTACTCAACTCATGCAATGCGTGTGTGTGTGAAGACTTTCTCAATAAGGTATGAAATTCACTGATATGACAAAAAGCAACCAGATTTTCCAAACAAGAGAGAAAATCAATGAAAGATCAGCCAAAAGTCAAACCTTATTTTACTAGGGCCTAGCCACCCTCATCTGATACACTCCCCCTAAGATGCAGCACCTAATTGTTTTATTTGTACCATGAAGGACAAAGTAAAATTTTTTACTTGCACGTAGAGGGCAAGGCATATAGCAAATTCAGCACATAAGCAGTGAATATATAATTTAAAAGCACATAATGTATATGATTTACTGCTTGATTCTTATGGTGCTACAACCTAGAGAGTATGCCAAAATTTTTAGGTTCTAGGTTCAACTAGCATTTGGTCAATTTGGCCATCTTATCAAAAACCTCTTCTCGTTATCCAGAATTTCTAGAAACAAAAAGTCAGAGAAGGAAAAGATGTACCTTAGGGGAGTCTTAGATAGTGCACATTTTCATAGCATGAGGAAAGTAACTATCTATCATTAAGATGCAACAGGAAAACTTAGCAGATATCATGCATAAACTCTCAATCATATATAAGCATATTTAAGCAATGCATAATGAACTGAGATATAAGGCAAAAACACATGCAAAATTTGAAAAGCTATCAAAAGAAAGAAATAAAGTTCCGCATCTTCTCCCCAATTTTTTTTTTTTTTTTTTTTGTTGAAAAACAATAAACAGAAAAACAACAAATACATGCTTATGGAAAAGGAAATGACATCTAATCCCAGCATGTAAGGTAAACCAAACCTGTCCTCATGGAGAGAGGTTTAGGAAATACCAAGACAGAAAAGCAGCCGCCCGACGTGCTTCAACTGTCATCCCCAAAAGAAAATATCTGCAGATGTTTCTCAAGACAACAAGAGAAAATATGGGGATAAATAAACGGTTCCTCAAACGGAATGCAAGGCATGAGTACGATATGACAAGATAAACAATGCAATGCAAACATACCTGACATGCACTAGGATTTAGGAACCAAAATCCTAGGCATGGGAGACCTCACCTACTAGGTGAGTCCACTCCCCCTTAAAGGGTGAATTGTCTCATCCTTCCTTACCCATACCTTCTTTACCTGTGAGGCAGGGGTGTGAGCCATGTCCCAATTGATCAGTCTGACTAGGACATTCTTCATCATGTTGACAAGCCCTTCATTGGTCTGATTCTTCTTGGGCTTGTGAGGCTTCACTTTGAAGCATTCGGCTTTGATGTGGCCATACTTTCCACAGTGATAGTATGAGGGAGAATCCCTTTGAGGATAATGCCGTTGTTGCCGAAAACCATGATGAGGCTTAGAAGGTTTAGAGCTAAACTTACCTGCCTTTTGCTCTGTTTTCCTGATCCGAGGCTGCTGATGTCGGATCTGAGGACAGTGTGGCCTGATGTGTCCAGAGACACCACAATGATAGCAGGTAGGCTGACTTCATTTGCTGAAATGCTTCTTGAAGGACTCTACAAATTTAAGATTAGCATTTTCACAAACAATAAAGTCCTTACCTCTTTTAGATATATGCCTCCTATGGGGCGGGACATATTTATCTGAAGAGGTTTTCTTAATAACGCCCTGTTTGGAATCCTCCTGCTTCTTCCAAGGTCTGTGGGATTTTAACAGATAACACTTTGGTCGGATATGACCAACCTTCCCACAATGATGACACATAGGAACAAACTTACCTTGTGTTCCCGAATCCTTGGAGTTAGGCTTCACACAATTATTCAAGCAAAAATTTTCTGAGCAAGCTGCATCTACTATCACAGGCTTAATATCAACATGATCTAATTCAAAGTCAGAAATATGTGAAGTAGAAGCACTTAAATCATCAACAATTAAACCAGGCTTGTTCGAAATATCTGAATGAATACACAACATGCTTTTCAAATTATCACTTGAGAATTTTTCCAAGAGATTTTCAAATTCCTTTAATTTATTCTCAAGTGTATCAATAATGTTAAATAGCATGGTATTTTCAGATCTCAAAGAGTCAATCAAAGCAAGTGATTCAGACAATTGCATAATTAATGACTCTTTTTCTTGCTTCACCTTTTTAAGCTCTTTATGTGAAATTTTAGAATGTTGAGCATTCTTCAATTTATGAAAAATATTAAAGAGCTTAATATCAGAATCCTCATTAGATAACTGAGAAGAATTCATGATAAAAAGTGTAATAAAAAAATAGAAGTCACAACGAGATGAGGATCACACTCAGGAAATAAATCCAAAATAGAGTGTACCCGCTCTGATACCAATTGAAAAATAAATGGACTTCTAAATTTAACAGTGTGTGTGAACAGTGTGCAACAAAATATTAAATGCAGAATTTAAAGGAGACAAATATTTTGTTGACGAAGTGGAAACTCAGTTAAGAGAAAAACTACTCCGGGGCAGCCAAACCCAGGATATCCACTATTCAGAATACAAAGCTAGATACAAAGCAGTAACACTCACATACCCCTGATGCAGTGGTCGTACCTTGCTCTCTAACGTATAACCCAACACGAATGCTTCCCAACCAGGTTCACCTACCCGAAGGGGTCTTCAATGGAATCCTTTACCTTAGGGCCAACCCCTAAAATAGACTTCACAGCTGATCAAATCACACACTTGGCAAGGCTTTAGAGGAAATATCACGTCTCTAAGCTGTAGAGAATTCACCACCGAATTCTATCTTGAAAGCATGCCTCAAGTCTCTTATTTATAGGCTTTAGAAACCCAAAATCGACTCAAAAACAGAGTCTGAAACATGCGCGTCCGGACGGGAGCCTTGGGCCGTCCGGACGGGCCAAGTTTTACTTGTCCGAAAAGTATTCTAGAATTTTCTACAGGGCCGTCCGGATGGGAAAATCTTTCCGTCCGGACGGAGGCCGTCCGGACACTTCTAGGGTCTGTCCAGACACTTAAATTACAGCATTTTTTCTAAGATTTCCAATGAAGCCAATTTTGTCCCAATTCGATATTTGAGTAAAAAGTTATGACCAAAATACCCGAGGGTGTTTGGACGGCTTGACCGAGCGTCCGGACAGTCAACTGCAACCGCCTCTCAAAGATAGCGCTGAAAGCTTCCATAATAAGGCCGTGTCCAGACGGTGTTGCCCTAGCGTCCGGACGGTTGCACTTCGGCTGCACGAAATTACCATAGTAAGGCTTAGAGCATCCGGACCTTGAAGGCTAACGTCCGGACGGTTGAACTGGTGCACGCAATTTCCATATATGAAGCTCGATCGTCCGGACCATGAAGGCTGACGTCCGGACAGTTGAACTTGGTATGCATGTTCTTGCCTTATAGAGGACATCGTCCGGACGGGATCACACATCGTCCGGACGGTAGCAGCCGTCTTCCCATAACTGTGTCTTGAGGCAGAAACCCTATTTCTTGTCAAACAATGAATGGCGTTCGGACGGTATAACCACATCGTCCGGATGGATGCGCCGGAACACTGGGATTTTCTCGAACTCTTAAGAGCGTCCGGACAATTTGCCATTACTTCCGGACGGATGCAATCTTGAACTGTTCGAAGCTTCTAGACACTGATGGGCTTCCGGACGGAAAGATCTTGTCGTCCGGACGGATGTTGCTGACTGATGAGCGTCCGGACGGAATACCACGTCGTCCGGACGGCTGACAGGGAACCGAAATAAATCCTTGAAAACTTCACAGAATCTAGACTCTGAATAAAGCAGCATCCCTGTGAAAGCAGCAACATTACATAGAAGTGATTTTGTCCAACAGAATGCAGCCAACACAAAAACTAACACCGTCTATAGAAGCTAGATAAGCCGTGGAAACTCCTCACTTGGCTGATTGTTATAGGCGTTGGCCACTCTTGGATTGCCTTCACCTTTTCCTCGTCCACCCCAATTCCTCTCTTACTAACAACAAAACCAAGAAACACAAGCTTATCCGTGCAAAAGGTGCACTTCTTGAGGTTAGCAAACAACTTTTCTTTCCTTAGAATTTCCAAAACAGATTTTAAATGCATCACATGTTCTTCCAAGTTTTTGCTATAAATTAGGATATCATCAAAATACACAACTACAAATCTGCCAATAAATGCACGCAAAACATGATTCATCAAACGTATAAATGTGCTCGGCGCATTAGTTAAGCCGAAAGGCATCACTAACCATTCATACAAACCATATTTAGTCTTAAAAGCAGTTTTCCATTCATCACCTTCCTTCATTCTAATTTGATGATATCCACTCTTAAGATCAATTTTTGTAAAGACACAAGAACCATGCAATTCATCCAGCATATCATCTAACCTAGGAATAGGATGACGATACTTTACCGTTATGTTGTTGATGGCCCGGCAGTCAACACACATTCTCCATGTTCCATCCTTCTTAGGAACTAATAGCATCGGAACCGCACAAGGACTCATGCTTTCACGCACATACCCCTTCTCCAATAATTTACCTACTTGCCTCTGAAGTTCCTTGGTCTCCTCGGGATTGCTCCTATAAGCAGGTCGGTTTGGAATTGATGCACCAGGTATGAAATCAATTTGATGTTCAATCCCTCGGATTGGAGGTAAGCCACAAGGTACCTCTTCGGGAAAGACATCTTCAAACTTCTGCAAAAGATAAACAATATTGCTCGGCAAAGCACCGACGAGGTCATTAGTACATAAAAGAGCCTCCTTGTACATGAGTACAATAAGGGGCTGGTGTGAAAATAATGCTCTCTTGATGTCACTTTTTTTTTTGCAATGTAATTGAATTTTTCCTCTCTTGCTCTCACTATGGCCGAAATCCTCTCTCTTTCTTTTTCACTCTGATCAATATTTTTCTCTCTTTCTTTTTTTTTTTTTTTTTCAATTTCTGCCTTCCTTTCTTTTTCTTTTTTCTTTTCATTTGATCTTTGTAACTTTAGTTGGTCCTCCTTGACCTGTTTTGGAGTTGATGGCACAAGAGTAACGGGTTAACTTTTAAGAGTGAAAGAATACCTATTTGTGAATCCATCATGCATAACCCTCCGATCATACTGCCATGGTCTTCCCAACAATAAATGGCATGCATGCATAGGAACCACATCACAAAGCACCTCATCCTCATATTTGCCAATTGATAATGCCACCAACACTTGCCTTATCACCTTGATTTCGCCACATTCATTCAGCCACTGAACCAGGTAAGGGTGAGGATGTTTCAAGGTGGTTAAGGCCAATTTCTCCACCAAATAAGTTCTGGCTACGTTTGTGCAACTCCCACCATCGATAATGACACTGCAAACTTTGTTATTTACAAAGCACCGAGTATGAAACAAGTTTTCCCTTTGGTTACTTTCTTCCTCCTTAACTTGCACATTGAGAACTCGCCTTGCTACCAATAAATCTCCAACCACAGCATTTTGCTCATCATCGGCATCCTCCAAAGGTGGCATGTCATCATCATCTACTTCTTCCTCATTCTCCGACTCAAGCTCTCCTTGGGCGTTTATCACCATCACCCTTTTGTTTACACACTGGCTGGCTATGTGTCCCCGCCCCTGACATTTAAAACACTTAATATCACGTGTTTTAGAAATAGAAGCCTCGGTGTTACCTGAAGTAGTGGTGGTTGTTGGTTTGGCATTCTTAGAGGGTTCAAATTTTGGCTTATTTTGAAGCTGCTCGTTCCTTTTTGGAGCTGTCTTCCACAGGCTGGTGGTAGCCATATGTTGTCCCCTCCTAGCCAATCCCTTCCGTTAACTCAACATAGTGCTGCAACTCGACTATATCTACAATCTCACGATTTAAACCGTGCAAAAACCTAGCCATGGTGGCTTCTTGGTCCTCTTCTACATTAGCCCGGATCATAGCTACCTCCATCTCCTTGTAATACTCATCCACACTCTTGGTACCTTGAGTTAACCTCTGCAACTTTTGATACAATCCCCTATAATAATGGTTGGGTACAAAACGCCTCCTTATAAGCATTTTCATCTCCTCCCAAGTGTCCACGGGTGGCTCTCTATTTCTCCTCCTATTAATCAGTAATTGATCCCACCAAACAATGGTATAATCTGTGAATTCAATTGCAGCCAACTTAACCTTCTTTATCTCCGAGTAGTTGTGACAATCAAACACCATCTCCATTTTAGTTTCCCACTCCAAAACTTCAGGATCATTTTTACCTTGAAAAGATGGGATTTTAATCTTTATGTTTCCTAAATCATTATCCCTCCTAGGCCTACCCATCCTAGCTTCTCTATTCCCATACCCATGCTCAACCCTGCCTCGGTTCAAATATGGCTCATCAAATTCCTTCAACTCCGCCTCTTCCTCAACATTCCACCATGGAACACGCCCACCTTGTTGCCTATTGGGATTGTCTTGTTGCTGTCCCCTAGGAGTTTCTGCTTCTACCCTGTCCAACCTCTCATGAATAGGTTCTAATTCAGCCCTCAACATACGCCTCATCTCCCCTAACAACGCTTGCATTTGGAGGTTCGAAGCTGCGGGTTGTCGAAATTCTTCGGTTGTGTCTTCTTCTTGATTATTGGACATGTTTAGAATCTGCAAAACAAGGTTAGAATCCTTACAAGCACTCCCTCACGTGTTTCACTCAAGAATTGATACACTTGCACTCGTGTTTTCACTCTAAATGGCTTTTACCCTCTTATGGTCTCACACACTCTTGCCTTTTTCCACTCTTTTGTGTCTTCTTAGTTCTTAATCGAACTTCAAGAAATTAATTCAAAACAATCCAGCAGCAATTCAAAAATGAGAAATAACCAAAACTCATCAAAAAGGTCAAGAACTTGAATAAGGTGAGGAACAAGATAGAAAGGAAGAAATTTTCTTACTCAGAAAGGTCAAGAACTTGAATAAGGTGAGAAACAAGATTGAAAGGAAGAAATTTTCTTACTGGAATTGAGTACTTTTTCTTTTCTTTTTTCCTTTTTTTTTTTTTGCTCTTGTTTTTTTTTTTTTTTTTTTCACAGCAGGGAACAGGAAATAAAAAATAATAATAATAAAAGATAGTCAAACTTGCCTTAGAACCAAGGCTCTGATACCAAAATGATATGAACTCCACCAACAATTGTGATGAAACCCGATAACAATGATGGTTTGAAACCCCCAAGATCGTGTAGACAAGATTTGTTAAGCCTTGACCGTCACCTAACTAGATGAGAAACCAAGACTACGAAGGATTGAAAAGCCACACCAAGAAACCTAAGAATCTCTCAAGAATCAAGGTGATAAGTTTGGTTGTTTGAACGCCATAAGATTAACTTGATAAGTTCAAAGAGTTCTTTCAAGAACAAAGAGGAACACAAGACCTCACAATAATGATAATTTTCTGAAAACAATTATCTATCCCCTACAAAATTCGTAATGCTCATCTATATACTTGGAACAACCCTCCAAGAATAGGAAAAGTCTTAACTATAGCTTTAAAAGCAACACAAACACCAACATAAACAAGTCCCCACATTTTTAGGTCTCTTTGGACTTCTAGAGGCAGCCAAAATAACTAAATGACTAAATTCAATATATTTAACATAACCAGCCAAGACCAAGTTCATTCCCCTATTTAATATCCTTGAAACTCAACAAGTTCACACCCTTTAATGGTCAAACCATGCTGGTCACGTTTTTGCATGCTAATTATCCTTTTCAATTGCTTTGATGACGTGGACTAAGCCTTGATTATTATTTGAGCCCATCTTGGTCTTTTTAGAATCAGCCCAATTCTCTTGGATTAGCCCATTTAGTGCTTCCTTGAAACGTTTGGCTCTAAGTCTTGTAATTGGGCCACTAGGAAGTGATAAAGGGTCTTGCGCAACTTCAGCTCCATTCCCATGTGTATGATCAGCATGTCCAGCTCCTTGGTTTGCATCAAAATACTTCTTTACTTAGCTTGTGTCTAAGCTAAGTGGAGAATGTTAGTTTTATTGGCTACATTCTATTGACAAAATCACTACCATGTAAATGTGCTGCTGAAACATGGATGCCGTATTTATCCAGAGTTTTCTAGAATATTCAGAGTTTAATTCTCAACTATGGAAATGCTTTAATATGACAAGTATCAGTGTCACAAGCATCAAGAAGGCAATTTCCAGACTCTTGGATGGTTTTGCGCAGTTTACAACTCAGCAAAAGTCAGATCCTCAGTTGACCATCCAGACGCCTATCAGTTCGAGAAGATTCTGAACAGCTCAGTATAGACAGCATGAACTGTTCGAATGATAGGCCAACACCGTCCATACATTACTTAGTGTTCGAGAAGATTCTAAACTACGCATCAGACACGTTTGGTGAAGACAGCTTACAACCGTCCGGACGCTAGGGCAACACCATCCAAATGCAGTCCTTAGTATGGAAGCACGTGAATCGCATTATGGAAGTCGATTACAGCTTGCCGTCTGGACGCCGCCTAGAGAACTCCGAATTAGTGTTGATTTAGGCTTTCAAAAGCCTATAAATAGAGGTCGCTAGGCTTATATTATTTACAGAATTCGGTAGTGAATTCCTTTTAGCTTAGAGAGGGTGTTTAGGTAGAAACTGTGAAGATCTGATAGCTCTCTAAGAGTTGTTCGTTGTGTGATTTGATTGTGTGAAGTCTAGCTTAGGGAGGAGCCCTAAGTTAAAGGATTCCATTGAAGTCCCTTTCAGGTAGGAGACTTGGTTGGGAAGCGTTCACGTTGGGTTACGTGTTAGAGTGCAAGGTTCGATTGTTGCATTAGGGGTTTGTGAGTGTTACTGCTTTGTTTTTTGAATAGTGGATATCCTAGGGTTGGCTCCCCAGAGTGGTTTTTCTCTTAATTGAGTTTTCACTTCGTCAATAAAATATTTGTCTCCTTTAAATTCTACATTTAATATTTTGCTGCACACTTGATCACACCCACACGATAAATTAGAAGTCATTATTTTTCAATTGGTATCAGAGCTTGGTACACTCTGTTTAGATTAAATTCTTGAGTGTGATCATTTTGACTTCTAATTATTTTTATCATGTCCCAAACTCTTAATTTTGTTCCTGCCTTTGATGACACGAATTATGGCTATTAGAAAGCCCGTATGCGCTTCTTTTTAAAATCTATTGATGTTTTAAAGATTGTTGAATCTGGTTGGATTAAACCAGAGGAAACAACTGACGAACTCACTGTTGCTCAAACTAGCGCATGACTTTCTAACGAAATAAAGCCCTCCATGCTCTATGTCAAGCACTTTCACCGTCTGAATTCGCAAGAATTTCAAACTGTGAATCAGTTCAATAAGCGTGGCAAATCTTAGAAACAACATATGAGGGCACCAAACTTGTAAAATTTGCCAAGCTCCAGATGTTGATTTCTAGATTTGAAGAAATTAAAATGTTAGAGGATGAGACATTCGGTGAGTTTTGCACCAGGATCAGTGACCTGAGGAACTCATTGGTGAGCCTCGGGAAGATGGTTTTTGATGTAAAACTCCCCCTGAAGATTCTAAGGTCTTTGCCAGAGCGTTTCAGGATCAAATTTACCACCATTGAAGAAAGCAAGGACTTGGAGTCAATGAAGATTGAAGAGTTGGTAGGATCTTTTCAAACTTATGCTTATTCACTGCCTCTAGTTAGAGCGGCAAAGGCAATTGCCCTTAAGGCATCCAAAAAGAAAACTAAAGTCCTCTTTGATAAAGACTCCAACAATGAAGTAGAGGATGCAGTTGCTATGCTCGCAAAGAACTTTGGAAGACTAATGAAGAATCCAAGGTTCAAGAAGAAGTTCTCTGGAAGACTGAAGGGTGACCCCAATGAAGCCGAGCTAGAAGAAGAAAAGAAGGACCCGAGAGGTCCTCGCTGTTTTGAGTGCTCAGGCTTTAGGCACATAAAAGCAGACTATTGAAATCTCAGACAGGCAAAGGGGAAGGCTTACAACGCTACTCTCAGTGAATCTGAAAAAGAGGAGACCTTAGATAAGGATCTGAAGTTTCTGGCCTTCGTAGCACCTCATGAAGAATCTGAGGGGTCAAACTCCTACTACTCAGAAAGCAGCGATGAAAACAATGAAGAACTTAAAGAGGCCAATAAAATCCTCTATGTGAAGTTCTTGAAGTTGAGGGAGACACGCCAATAGCACGTGCAGGAACTAAACAGCCTGAAGACTGAAAGAAGCACGATGCTCATAAAGATCCAAGATTTGGAGGAAAAATTGTTAGAGATACAGCTGTAGTTGGAGAGAGTTACTGATGAGAAGCTTACTCATATGCTATCAATTCAGAAGTGCCCATCTGACAAGACAGGACTCGATTATGTAGCCTCTACCTCCGATATCCCCTCTTCTTTAAAAACTGTGTTCGTCAAGCCTACAGTCCCTGACCATCCACCTGCCTACACGGATAAGGGAAAGGCTGTCATTGGAGAAGAAGATCCAGTTGGTATAGAAATCATTAAAAAGCCTCCTACCAAAAGAAGCCATCCCATATGCCACCACTGTGGTGTAATTGGTCACATCTGACCCAGGTGTCCTTAGCGTCAGGGTCAGAAGGAGTTGTCGAGACACGCTACATCAGGCACTAGACCTCTAGCAAGATATCAGGCTCTGCAGCATCAATAGTAATAGCAGTGATTTGTTCCTACTAATTAGAGTGGTTAACCAAAGAAGAACAAATCAAGGCACTACAAGGAGAAGCCGCAGGTGCCTAAAAGCGACCAATCTTATGAAGGGCTGCCTATTTTCAGTAGTTTGATGCAGAACTTGCTGAGATGGACGGAAAACTAGTTAAAGACCTGTCACCAAACACCACAGGTAAGGCAGGTTTGGGTCAGAAAGAATGAGGGCACTCACCTCTTGAGGGGGAGTGGACCCACCTAGTTGGTGAGGTCACACATGCCTAGGATTTTGGTTCCTAATCCAAAAGTGTGTTAGGTTTGCTTGCATTGCATTGGTTTCTCTTTATCATATATTAATATATGCTTTGCATTCTAGGAACCATATTTGTTTTATCCCCGTATTTTCTCTTGTTGTCTTGAGAAAAATTTCTGCAGGTATTTGATGGGGATGACAGAAAAAACAAGTTGAGCAGCTGCTTTCTATCTTGGTAAATTATGAACCTCTCTTCCTGAGGACAGGTTTGATCTTACCACACATACTAGGATTAGATTTTGGTTCTTTTTCATAGAGCATGTTTTTGTTGTTATTTTTTTATATTAAAAAAAAATTGAGGGAGAAGATGCAATATATTTTTTTTTGTTCTTTTGATAGCTTTTCAGATATTGCATGTCTTTTTGCCTGATATCTCAGTTCATTGTTCATTGATTGAATATGCTTATATATGATTGAGAGTTTATGCATGTTATCTGCTAAGTTTTCCTATTGCATCTTAATGCTAGATAGTGGTTTTTTTTATGCGATGAAAAATTGTGCACTATTCAAAGCTCCCCTAAGGTACATTTTTTTACTCTTTGGTTTTTAGCTTCTGAAAATTCTGATGAGAGAGATTTTTTTAAGATGGTCAAATTGACCAACTCGCTAGTTGAACCTAGAATCCATAAATTTTGGCATTCGTTCTAGGTTGCAGTACCAAGTGATAAAAATCATTTAATTTTCAGTAAATATGGAAAAATAAAAAGATACACTGCTTATTGTGCTATAAAATCTATTTTTCACTTGTCCCTATAGAAAGAGTCAGTGACCAAATCATTGCAGAAATAGACGGTCACTAACGGACTAAGTAAAAGAAAAATGTTGCACTTTAGGGAGAGTGTATCAGATGAGGGTGGCTAGGCCATAGTAAAATAAGGTTTAACTTTGGACTGATCTAACTTTGAATATTTCTCTCATTTAGAAAATTCAGTTGTTTTAAATCATATCAACGAACATCATGCCTTATTGAGAAAGCTTTCACACACACAAGCATAGCATGAATTAAGTCATCTATTTAAAATTTTTATTTGCATGGAAATTTGTGTGTATTGAATACTTAATTCTCAATTATATGTTTGCACATTTTTTATTTGCTATTTGACTGTCTTATCAGTTATTTATAAATGCATGTTCTAAAATCTAACTTTAGGAAAAATTATTTTTTTGCAATTTTTTCTCAAATTTCTATTTTTTAGTGTAAAGCGTCTGGACAACTTGGCTTGAAGTCTGGACGCATTCGGCCTTGCTGATTACTGATCTGGCAGTAGCCGTCCAGACGGGTAAGTGATACGTCCGAATGGGAGCCCTACAAGTTTAGAATCCGCATCTTTTTCTCCTTGCGCCACACAACTCTTCGGTTTTTGCTTTTTCTCTTGAGTTTTTCTTGCGTTTTTGTACGAATTTCTCAAGTTCTCTCATGAGTTTTCGTCATCTTTTGTCTTTTTTTGCATATTTTCTCCATTCCTAGGTACTTTGTTATGTCTCTTATACTCTAGTCATTTTTTATTAACTGTTAGAATATTGAGATTTATTTTGGAATGTTTTTGAGATAAATAATGCATGAGATTGATTATTTTTTTGCTGCTGAGATTGGGTTATATTTTTCTATCATCTTTTGAAGTGTTTTGGGCTGTTTATTTCTATTTATGTAATTTTGGAAAGTCCATATTACGGCCGTTATAATGCTGATTTTTCGTTAGGACTAACGGGATTTAACATTTTTGTGATATTTTTGGAAATATATTCTTTGAATATTTTTAGGAAAATGTCTTCAGACAATTCTCAGCACAGAGTGAGACAGCGAACAGATGCAGGACTTGCTACCACCAGGGCCATAATGGAAAGCATATAGGTCATCCTAGAGCAGAACATTGTTAGAGCAGATGTTATGGTTGCTCCTCTAGACTTTATTGCTCAAATCATTCAGGAGAATCATTGGGGCTATCTCTACCACTGTGCATGCCCGGTTTATCCCTGGCTAGTACGAGATTTTTATGGGCACATGGAGGTGATCCAGGATGACGAGAGTGATATCATCCTACAGACTACTATCCGAGGGCATATCATCCGGATTGACCCCAAGGTTATCAATTCTATCATTGAGGTTCCAGTGCTTAACTGATAAGTGCTGAATGTTACACATTCAAGCCCCTTAATTTACATATGTTAAGCTCTTAGTTTTGTTATAGTTTGATGTTTGAGTTGTTTTTGTGTTTTCTTGTATTTTACAAGTTTTGGAAGAAAATCCATCAAATTCCAAGATTATAATGAAGTCGGCAAACTCACTTTTGGATAGATTCAATTCCAATCAATTTTGAATTTAAGGAAAGAGAAGTCGGTAAAAATTCTTTATTTTTGGAAAGAATCCACAATGAACATGTCTCAGTAATTTAATCATAACTTTTGGTTCAAGTATTGGATTGCAACAAAATTGGTGGCGTTGGAAAGCTAGGACAAAATGCAACAAATATGTTGAAAATAGATTTTTCCTAATTCGGATGTTTACCATGCCAAAATCACCCCGCAATAAAAGATCGTAAATCTGTACGAATTTTGGAATCCTTTTCCTACTTGGATGGAAATTTCAGAAAAGGAAAAGACTTGTAATTATTCTATTTGGACTAGAAGACCAATTTATAATTGTTCTAGGATTTCTAGAGCTTCTAGAGCTTCTCTAATCCCTACAAATAGGCCTCTAACCTTTAAAGAAAAAGACACACAAGCTTTGAGGAAGAATCAAAGGCTACATAAAAAAGGAGGTTCTTTCTCGTTTTTATTTTCTTTCTTCCTTTATTTATTTTCTGTATGTATATAATTTTAATTTTTATTAGTTGTAACTAATACTTTAGTTAGGGCTCGATTGAAGCTCTAATCATGTCTCTTTACTTTTTCAATTTGCTTTGCTACAATTTATATATTGATGCTTAACTTGATTAATTCTGGTTTCTTGAATTCCTCGCATGTTTATGTTTGGCCATCATATGCATGTGGTATGAATTTGTTATTTATGTCAATTTGGATGACCGAGTCTTGGGCATAATAGAGTAATGAAAGAACCCCGACACAAGTTCTTGGATTAATCAACATAAAGACAACTAGAATAGATACCATATTCCAGTCTGAGTGTTTTTACCGATTTCTATAGATTTATGCTTTCTTGAAGAACAACTTAGTAGATACCATGCTAAATCCTTTAAGGAAGAAAAGAGTTATAGTAGATACCATACCTAACTCGTTGCTTAGGAAAATCAATAGCTTTAGGAGAAGATACCATTTCCTTGTGCCTGGTAAATATTAAGCATCATGTTATGATTGTAGTATTATGCATATTGCGAATCTTATTTGAGTATGATTAACGGTGGATATTGAAGCCCTACCTTTTCTTCTTATTATTTTTAATTCAATCTTTTATCCCGTCTTATTAAACATATCTCTTTTAGGAATATCTTTTTAAGCATAATTTACCAATCCTGGTGGGAATGATCTCGTATTTGCCTACTAAACTATCTTTCTGATCTTGTGCACTTGCGAGTAAAATGTACAAGTATTTGCGTATTTATTTAGGTAGATATTTGCACAACATTAACATTGAGGGGGTTCCGTTCACAGGTGGTATGGATCCTATAATACCCCAAATTTTAAGACGTCTTAAATAGAGTTTAAGACCTGTGGCGAGCAATCCACACTTTTAATCGCTTAATCGACATTACTTTGATAATTGCATATTTATGTGCCACTTGTTCTTAATTGATAAATAAACAAACTTGAATATCTGATGAATTAGTTGGGATAATAATATTTCTAATATTATTATATGAGAATATTTATTGGAATAATATTATTGATATATATATATAATATTATTGTGAAATGTTTATTATACATAATATTATTTTGGCCTACTATTATTCAATGTAATAATGGCCTTGTTTGTTAAAGAGCAGAACAGAACACAGTAATGCTTGTTACTGTTCACGTATTTTTTTTTTTACTTTTTCACATTTTCTAATACCAATCAACATCAAAACATTCCCACTTTTTTCACTTTTTTTACTTTTTCACATTTTCTAATACCAATCAACATCAAAACATTCCCACGGGTTTAAAATTATACCTTAATGAGATATAAAATAACAAAGACCTGATATAAAAATACTTATAATTAATAACAATTATATTTTATTAAAAAGTAACTCTAGTTAATCTAACTAGATAAAAGTTAACCATGGGTTAATTAGATATTTTTAAAGATTAACTCAGGTTAATCTAACTAAGGTATAATTTAACCATGGGTTAAACCGATATTTTACTTTAACTCATGTTAATTTAACTGAGGTAAAAACTAACCATAGTTTATTAACTTCTATAAATTAAACCTCCTCCTTCAACAGAATTCACACCTCTCAGTTAAAGTTACTGAGTTTTCTTTCTTCTTCATTTCTCTCTTCTTTTTCTTTTTTTCTTACTCTTTCCTTTCCCTGTTTCTGTCCGAGTCTCTGAAAGGGGACAATCGTGGGAGAAGAGGGAGGTGAGAGTAACAGAGAGATCAGAGAAGAGAGGGAGAGATCAGAGAATAGAGGAAGAGATCATGAGAGAGGGAGAATCACTGAGAGAAATTGAGAGTGTGAGACCCGGTTTTCCCTCCCTTTTCTTGTTTCTTCTTCTTTCCTCCTTGTTGGGCTGAATCAAAGAGGGAGAACCGAGAGAGGGATACTGCCAGAGAAGAGGGACCCAGACTCGATTTCTGGTGGGTCAACGGCCGGTCAACAGTGGGTCGTCAGAGGATGCGTTTCCTGGTGAGATTAGAGGAGATTTTTGGTGAATCTTCTAGCTTCAACTGTGATCCTCAGGGTAATTTCTTGTAATCCATTTGTTCTATTCTGGGTAATGATTTATGGTTTATTGTTGATGATAATAATTGGGTAATTTCTCAGTTCCTGTTAAATCTATTTGATTTAGTATATTTGGTTGATTATTGATGAATGATAAGATGTTTTGCTTGAAATTAATGGGTATTTGTTGAATTCTAAATAAAGGAGTGCCTCAAATACCATGAGTGACATAATGATGATGATGATTGAGTGCTGTGATCACTCATTGTTTAGTTGTTTCACAAACTTTTGTTTCTTTGGGCTACTCTTGAGACAATTTACTTTTATTCTTGTTATTTTGAATATTAGTAATTATGCTACTGTGGTTTTTATATACTCTGTTTACCCTTTGTCCTTTTGAGACAAAAAAAGGTGAGTACATTTAATTTTTGGACCGGGATTGTATTTTTAAACCGATTAAGTGATTTTAGTCCTAGAATGGCCAAAGGGGGAGTTTATTAGTTTTATTGGCTACATTATGGTAACAAAATCACTACCATGTAAGTGTACTGCTGAAACAGGGATGCCGTATTTATTTAGAGTTTTCCAGAATATTCAGAGTTTAATTCTCAACTATGGAAAGGCATTAATATGACAAGTATCAGTGTCACAAGCATCAAGAATGCAATTTCCAGACTCTTGAAAGATTCTGCACAGTTTACAACTCAACAAAAGTCGAATCCTTAGTTGACCGTCCAGACGGCCCAATGGAAGCATCCAGATGCCCATCAGTTGGAGAAGATTCTGAACAGCTCAGCATAGACAGCATGAACCGTCCGGATGTTACTCAGTGTTCGAGAAGATTCTGAACTACGCAGCAGACACGTTTGGTGAAGACAGCTTGCAACCGTCCGGACGCTAGGGCAACACTGTCTGGACGCTAGGGCAACACCATCTGGACGCAGTGCCTAATATGGAAACGCGTGAATCGCGTTATGGAAGTCTGTTGTAGCTTGCCGTCCGGACGCTCTATGCCAACGTCCGGACGCCGCCCCGAGAACTTCGAATCAGTGTTGATTTAGGTTTTCAAAAGCCTATAAATTTAGGTTTGTATTATTTACAGAATTTAGTAGTGAATTCCTTTGAGCTTAGAGAGGGTGTTTAGGTAGAAACTGTGAAGATCTACTAACTCTCTAAGAGTTGTCTGTTGTGTGATTTGATTGTGTGAAATCTAGCTTAAGGAGGAGCCCTAAGTTAAAGGATTCCATTGAAGACTCCTTCAGGTAGGAGACTTGGTTGGGAAGCGTTCACGTTGGGTTACGTGTTAGAGTGCAAGGTACGATCATTGCATCAGGAGTATGTGAGTGTTATTGCTTTGTTACTAGCTTTGTTTTCTGAATAGTGGATATCCTAGGTTTGGCTACCCCGGAGTGGTTTTTCTCTTAATTGAGTTTCCACTTCGTCAACAAAATATTTGTCTCCTTTAAATTCTGCATTTAATATTTTGTTGCACACTTGATCACACGCACACGATAAATTAGAAGTCATTATTTTTCAGAGAACATTTATCTTTTCGGGAACCTGTCCCGGGAAACATATCCCCTCTAGTTATGTTCTTAGCTTGTGTCTAAGCTACTAAATGGAGAAGATTTATCTTTTCTGGAACCTATCCAGGGAAACATAGCCTCTCTACTTCTGTACTTAGCTTGCATCTAAGCTAAGTGGAAAAGGTTTGCCGTTTCGGGAACCTATCTTGGGAAACGTAGATTTGCTACTTCTACTCTTGGTAAAAAATGACAAGCAAATGCTGCATGAATATGAATCTTTATTGACTTGAAAAATGAAGAATGGATTACATGTTCAGGTTACATATAATACTTTCGTGGATGTTGGGTATTCCATGGTCTTGAGAGCATCTTTCTAGCCGTGGATTCAAGGTGGTAGGTGCCCTTGCGATGGCACTTGACTACTCGGTACAGTCCTTCCCATGTTGGACCTAATTTTCCTTCTGTTGGATCTTTGGTAGACATAGTAACTTTTCTCAGAACCTAATCGCCTAGGTTGAAGGATCTAGGTTTGACTCTCTTATTGAAGTACTGGGCGGTCTTCTCCTAGTAGGCGGCTATTCGAATCCTTACTTCTTCACATTTTTCATTCAAAAGGTCAAGATGTAGGTTGATTCCCGAGTCGTTGAGGCCAAGATTCTAGTGCTGGATTCGGAAACTAGGAGAGCCAATCTCGGCTAAAATTTTTCTGACTCAGGAGGTTCTTCTTCTTCTGACTCATCACTAAGAGTCACATTGTAAGCCTTCCCCTTGCCCTTCTTGAGGTTCCCACAATCAGCTCGTATATGTCTGAATCCTAAGCACTCAGACCTATGGGATCTTTCATCTCTGCTTCCTCAGGTTCAGCTTCTCTGGGAGCATTCTTCATCTTTTCAGAAAACTTCTTCTTGAACTGGTCATCTCTCATTAGTCTTCTAAAATTTTTGGCCAGCATAGCCACAGCTTTTTCTTCCTCCTCATAGTCATCTTCAGATGAGGCTTCTACCTTTTTCTTGGAAGCCTTTAGGGCAATGGTCTTCAGCTTCTTGACCGGGGGCAAAGACAACTCATAAGTTTGAAGAGATCCCACCAACTCTTCAATCTTCATTTCTTCAAGATCTTTGCTTTCTTCAATTGTCATCACCTTGATCTTGAAACGCAAAGACAAAGATCTTAGAATTTTTCGGATGAGTTTTACATCTGAGATGGGCTTCCCAAGACTCACCATGGAGTTTCTTAGGTCACTCATTTTGGAGTAAAACTCTCCAAATGTCTCTTCTTCCAACATCTTAATTTCTTCAAATCTGGAAATCGACATTTGAAGTTTGGCAGATTTTACAAGTTTGGTGCCTTCATATGTTGTCTCCAAGGTTTTCACGCTTCTTGAGCAGATTCACAGTTTGAAATTTTTGCAAATTCAGACGGTGAAAGTGCTTGACATAGAGCATGGAGGGCTTTGTCATTAGAAAGTTGTGCGTTTTTCTGAGGGACTAGTTCAAGCGTTACATCTGCTGGTTTAGTCCAACTAGTTTCAACAATACTCCAACAGTCAATAGATTTTAAAAAGAATCGCATACGAGCTTTCCAATAGCCATAGTTTGTGTCGTCGAAGGCAGGAACAGTATTAAGAGTTTAAGACATATTAATAGTTAGAAGTCAAAAAATAACACTCAAGAAATAAATCTCAGCAGAGTGTACCAAGCTCTGAAACCAATTGAAAAATGGAATTTGACTTCTAATATAAAGCAAGTGTGTGTGTGTGCACAATGTGTTAACAAAATAATGCGGAAAGAACACAAGATTTTTGTTAACAAAGTGGAAACTCAAGATGAGAAAAACCACTCCGGGGCAGCCAAACCCAAGATATCCAATATTCAAAAGACAAGACTAGATACAAAGTAGTAACACTCACATACCCCTGATGCAGTGGTCGTACCTTGCTCTCTAACGTGTAGCCTAACACGATCGCTTCCCAACCAGGTCTCCTACCTGAAGGGGTCTTCAATGGAATCCTTTACCTTAAGGCCAACCCCTAAGATAGACTTCAGATTAAGCGCATCAATAGCACACACAGCAACGGCTTTAGAGAGACCAACTCAGCTCAATAATCTCACAATATAACTCTTTAAGCACTAGTGGAATTCAATACCGAATTCATGCTTTTCTCAAGCCTAGGGGCCTCTATTTATAGGTTGACGGTTCAAATGAGCGTCTGGCTTGAGAAAATCTGGGTGCCGTCCGGACGGTAGTCATGGGATGTCCGGGCGGACAACTGTGCGATCAATTGTCTGAGAATTTCACTGAAATTCTTTCCTGTTTCTAAGCCTCGTTAGGACGGTAGTGCCCTGACGTTCGGACGGTCGCACGTCCGCTACAATTAATTTACATATAGAGGCTTCGCGCGTCCAGACCAGGAGGATGGTCGTCCGGACGGCTGATTTGATGCACGGAATTTCCATATCTGATGCTCGCTTTTCCGGCCCATGATGACTGGTGTCTGAACGTCTGAATTTGAATTGCGATACTTGCCTTATGGATGAGCGTGTTCGGACGGGAATCCACGTAGTCCGAACGGTGGCAACAATCTTCCCATATATGTGTTTTGGAAAGAAATCCCGAAGCTGTGGTCGAACACTGAGTGTCGTCCGGACTTGCTGCTGAAATGTCTGGACAGATACAAGCTGGAGCAGTTTGAAACTTCTCGACATAGAGGAAGGTCCGGACGGAAAGTTCTCGTCGTCCAGACGGATGATGCTATAGACAAAAGTGCGTCCAGACGGTATGACACGTCGTCCGGACGGTATGATACGTCATCCGAATGGCTGGCAGGGAACCAGATTTTTCTGACTTGTAAATTGTATAAAATCTTCTTGAAGCACTCTGAATAGCGGAATCCCTATTAAAAAGCATATTTAAAGAAGTGATTTTGTCCAACAAAATGTGACCAATTACAAACTAACAGGCCCTACTATGTCGACCCCCATTGAGCGAAGGGCTAGAGTGAAGAGATGGAACTTAATTCTGTTAGAGGGCTTCTGTCAATTTTGCAAACCTCTGGCACTTTTCGCAATGTTTCACCATCTCGGATGAGTCTCGGTTCATAGTTGGCCAGTAATACCCAGCTCTTAACGCTTTGGGTGCTAACATCCGACCCCCCGAATGGCTACCACAGATGCCTTCATGCATTTCTTTCAATACGTACTCAGCTTATGGTCTTGAGAGACATTTGAGGAGTGGTAAGGTGTACCCTAGACTGTACAGGACATTCCCGACGATGGTGTAGCGAGCTGACTGCATTTGTACTCTCTTGGACTCTTTTCTGTCCTCGGGTAGCTCTCCTCTTTGCAAGTATTTGATATGGTCCTTTGCCCAGTCAGGGTTGTCATACTTGTCTTCGATTTGCATTACCTCTTTGGGGCTGATTATAGATGGTTGAGTCAGGACTCTCACCTTTTGTTTCGATGCTTCAATCTCTTGATCCTTCCCTTATCCTAGTTGGGCCAGCGAATCGGCTCGGGTATTGTCTGTCATTGGGATTTGAGTGATCACTATCTGGTCAAATTGTCTTTGGAAGCTTTGCACCTTGGCTAAGTATTTTATCATTTTATCACAATCCTCCTTGTATGTGGCCCACCACCACCTGTGAATCACTGCAGATTTCAAGATTTTTGGCCCCTATTTCTTTTATCATACCGAGTCCTGCCAAAACCACTCCATATTCTGCTTCATTATTGGTGGTCGAGAAGGTTAGCTTTATTGCCACTGGAACCTCTTCCTCTTCCAAGCTGATTAGGACGACACTGACTCCGCTGCTAGTTCGGGTGGACGATCCATCCACATACGCTATCCAAGTCTTGCCTTTGGGAAGTTCCTTACTCTCCGGGATGTTGTAGAATTCAACGATAAAGTCTGCCAGGACTTGCCCTTTGATTGTTGTCCTCGGGTGAAATTCAATGTCGAATTCCCCGAGCTTGATCGCCCAGTATACTAACCTTCCTAAGAGGTTAGGTTTTTGCAACACCTTTTTTAGAGGATATTCGGTAAGGACTCTGATGGTGTGTGCTTGAAAGTAGGCCTCAACTTCTGGGTTGACACGATCAAGGTAAATGCCAACTTCTTTATTTGAGGGTATCTTTCTTCAGCTTCTTGTAATGCCCTGCTTGTAAAGTAAACCAGCTTCTACATCCCCGCTTCTTCTTGAATTAGGGCTGAACTTACAGCTGAGGGCAATACAGCCAGATAAAGGTAGAGGATCTATCCCTCGGTTGCTCTGTGTTAGTTTGATTGGCTGCATTCTGTTGACAAAGTCACTATTATGTAATGTTGCTGTCGTAAATAGGGATGCCGTATATTTTAGAATCTTCAAAGTATGTAGAGTTTATTTCTCTAAAATGGAAAAAGCCTTATTATGATAAGTTCCAGTGTCTCAAGCTTCAAGAAGGCTATTTCAGTGTTTCAGGAAGATTCTATGTAGATTCCAACTCAGCAAAAGTCAGATCTTATGTTTCCATCTAGACTGGCCAATGATGCATCTGGACGCCCATCATTGTCGAGAAGCTTTTGAACAGTTCCAGGTTGCATCCATCCAGATGTCATGGCAACATGTCCTGACGCTCTTTAGAGTTCAAGAAGATTCCAGTTTTCCTTTGCAGACACGGATTGGGAAGACAGCTTGCATCTGTCCAGACGATAGGGCAACACTGTCTGGACGAAGTCCTGAATAAGGAAATTACGTGCAGACAATTTGCAACTGTTCGGACTCTAGGGCAACACAGTCCAGCCTTTAGGCATGTAATATTTACAGAATTCGGTATTGAATTCTATATAGCTTAAAGAGGGTGTTTAGGGAGATACTGTGAACATCTGGTAGCTCTCTAGCTGTTACCGGTGTGTTGTTACTGTATTCGTTTGAAGTCTATCTTAGAGAGGAGCCTTAAGGTAAAGGAATCCATTGAAGACCCCTTCAAGTAGGTGACTTGGTTGGGCGGCGTTCACGTTAAGTTACGTGTCAAAGTACAAGATATGTTCGTTACATCACGTATGTGAGAGTTACTGTCTTTGTACTAGCTTTGTCTTTTGAATAGTGGAATTCCTGGGTTTGGCTGCCCCAGAGTGGTTTTTCTCTTAATTGAGTTTCCACTTCATTAACAAAATGTTTGTCTCATTTAAATTCCGCACTTATGAAATTTTGTTACACATTGTTCACACACACACACACACATCGTAATTTTGAAATATTTTATTTTTCAATTGGTATCAGAGCTTGGTACACTCCATTTAGATTAATTTCTTGAGTGTGATCTTTTTGACTTCTACTTTTTAAAATCCATTTATGTTTGGCATATTGTAGAATCCGGTTGGACTAAGCCAGAGGCTACAGCTGTCGAGCCAATGACTCAAAAAAAAAAAGAAAAAAGAAACACACGACGCCAATGATAAAGCCCTCCATGCTCTATGTTAAGCGCTTTCACCCTCTGAATCCGTAAGAGTTTTAAAGTGTAAAACCACTCAAGAAGCATGGCAAATCTTAGAAACAACGTATGAGGGCACAAAACTTGTTAAATCTGCCAAGCTCCAGATATTGATTTCTAGATTTGAAGAAATTAAGATGCTTGAAGAAGAGACATTCGGGGATCGGAAGACTGACTAAGAATGATAAATTCAAGAAGAAGTTCACCGAAAGACTGAAGAAGGCCCCTAAAGAATTTGAGCCAGAAGAAGCTGGGAAGAAGGATCCAAGAGGTCCCAAATCTTTTGAATGCTCAGGCTTTGGGCATATTCGGGCTGATTGTGGGAATCTCAAGCAGGCTAAAAGGAGGCCTACAATGTGACTCTTAGTGATGAGTCAAAAGAAGAAGAAGAAATTCTTGCTCAAGATCTGAAATTTCTAGCCTTTATGTCTCCATATGAAGACCAGGAGAATTCCCAATCCTACTACTCAGAGAGCAGCGATGAAGACGAGGAAGAAATCAAGGAGGTCTATAAAGTCCTCTATGTTAAGTACTTGGAGTTGAGGGAGATGTGCAAACAGCACGTGCAGGAGCTAAACAGTCTACAGACTGAGAAGAGCTCCTTACTACTCAAGATTCAGGATCTAAAGGAGATGTTGTTGGAGACACAGCTACAGTTGGAGAGGATCACTGATGAGAAATTCACCCACATGTTATCAATTCAGAAGAGCCTAACTGACGAGATTGGACTCGAGTATGTAGCTTCTACCTCTAATATCCCTTCTACTTCAAAGACTGTGTTGGTCAAACCCACTGTCCCAGAGCATCCGACCACCTGCATGGATAAAGGAAAGGAACTAATTGGTGGAGATGTTCTAGCTGTTGCAAAGGCCACTCAAAAGCCTCCTACCATTAGAAGGCCTCCTATATGCCACCATTGTGGTTTAAGTGGTCACATCCGAGCTCAGTGTTCACTTCTCAAGGCTTAGAGATCGAAGGTCAAGAAGGAGTTGCCAAGACAAGTTACATCCGGCACTAGACCTTTGCCACGGCATCAGGCTCCACATCATTAGCGGCAACAACAGCGATTTGTTCCTGCCAATCAAAATGGCAAACTAAAGACAAACAAATCAAGGCACTACAAGAAGAAGCCGCAAAAGCCTGAAAGTGACCAATTTTATAAAGAGTTGCCTATTTTGATGCAGAGCATGATATGGTGGATGGACAACCAGTTGAAGGCCTGTCAAGAACCACCACGGGTAAGGTAGTATGGGTCAGAAATGATGAAGCCATTCACCCCCCGAGGGGGAGTAGACTCATTTAGATGGTGACGTTACACATGCCAAGGTTTTGGTTCCTAATCCTAGAGCATATCAAGTTTGATTGCATTGCATTGTTTTCTCCCTGACATTTTCTTTTTTTACCTTGCAATCTAGGAACCATCATTGTTTTATCCTCATTGTTTTCTCGTGTTATCTTGAGAAATTTCTGCAGGTACTATTTGGGAATGACTGAAAAAGCACGTCGGGCGGCTGCCTTTTCTGTCTTGGTAATTCTGAATCTCTCTTCTTGAGGATTGGTTTGATCTTACCTCACATGCTCGGTTTAGTTTCTATTTATTTACCGTCAAGCATGTTTTTATTGTTTTTACATTAAAAAAAAATTGGGGGAGAAGATGCAGAATTTTTTTTTTTCTTTTGATAGTTTTTCAGATATTGTATGTATTTTTGCCTGATATCTCTGTTCATTGTGCATTGATTGAATATGCTTATATGTGATTGAGAGTTTATGCCTGATATCTGCTAAGTTTTCCTGTGCATCTTAATGCTAGATAGTTACTTTTCTCATGCGATGGAAATTTGTGCATTATCAAAATCTCCCCTAAGGTACATTTTTTTTACTCTTTGATTTTTAGCTTCTGGAAATTCTAATGAGAGAGATTTTTTTTTTGCTAAGATGGTTAAATTGACCAACTCGCTAGTTGAACCTAGAACCCATAAATTCTGGCATTCCTTCTAGGTTGCAGCACCAAGTGATAAAAAGCATTTAAATTTCAGAATATATGTATATTTGAAAAGATCCACTACTTATTGTGCTATAAATATGTTCTTAAACTTGTCCCTAAAGAAACAGTCAGTGACCAAATCATTGCGGGAATAGACGGTCACTAAAGGACTAAGTAAAATAAAAGTGATGCACCTTAGGAGGAGTGTATCAGATGAGGGTGGCCCTAGCAAAATAAGGTTTGATTTTTTACTGATATACCATTAATTTTCTATATTGTTTAGAAAATTTGGTTGCTTTAAATCATATCAACGAACTTCATACCTTATTGAGAAAGCTTTCACACACACACGCATTGCATGAGTTGAGTAATCTATTTAAATTTTCTATCTACAGGGAAATTTGTACTTATTGAATACTTAACTCTCAGTTATATCTTTGCATATTTTTGAAATGCTATTTCACTGCTTTATCAGTTGATTATACATGTGTGTTCTGAAGCTATCTTTAGGAAAAATATTTTTTCTACAAATTTTCCTCTAGTTTCAGTTTTTCTGTGTGAAACGTCCGAACGGACCTACTCTTGTGTCCGAACGCGTGCAGCTTAGACGTCTCTCACTCTATCAGGATTGGCATATTTTCCTCTCTGCATCATCTTCTTGTAAAATTTGTGCAACACAATTTATGGCCAATGGCTGGACAGAGTGAGCTAGTCTACAAAAGAGCAAGATTTTTATATGCTTTAATCTAGCGGATACCCTTCTATCTCTGCAAGCACATTGTGCTTACTATGCTTGAGATGTGTGATGAGCATCAAACAGGTCTCCCATTTGCATGCTTAGTCACGAAGATTTGCATGCAGGTTGTACCTGACATTCCAGCTATGGAGCCAAAGGAGAAAACCAAAGATAACCTTGGGAAGCATACGGTGATGATGTAACGCCCCCAAACCGCAAAGGGTTAGGTTCGTCACTTTTCTCTTTAAACTGCAAAGATTCGTAAGGTCTGCCAAATATCTTAACTAGTATGCTGATTTAAATAAATAAAAATAATAATGGTTTCAAAATATCAGAGTTTTTAATAAATGCGGAAACGGTCATTTAATTGTAAAAGATACAATAACTGAAAATTTTGGGTAATATAAATGAAATGTCCTAATGCATTCCTAGATCCCATCCCGGCCATTTACGTCTCTCTGTTCATAACCTGAAAACAAAAACAAAATAAGGGGTGAGCACAAAAAACATGCTCAGTAAGGAATCCTCAACCATAAAACAGTTGAGTTAAATTCTTTTGAAAATCTTCAAACAATTGTCAAAAACTTCTTTTAAATATCTCCAAAACATTTGTCAAAAACTCCCTTTTATAAATCTTCAAAACATTTGTCAAAAACTCCCTTTTTATACACAAGATAATATATATATACATATTTGAAATAATCATTACTCATAGTATGCCCAATACACTATTACGCCCTGTGTACGTAGGGTTGCGCGGTCGTTGCTGTGACCTTGGGTGAGTAACGCGGTTTACCTGTGGCCACAGGCCCCACCCCCGTCAGCTAATTAATTGAAGTGCACTTAGACTGACATAGAGACAGATACCGCTGTCACTAAGCGAACCAGCGGGTGCGCTTCCATCTCGAGCTACAGTACCGAGCTAAATCTTGAAGGGTCTCGAATCTCTGCGGGTCTAGGGCCCAAATAATAGTCTCCTCCACACACGTGCCCTTTTCAAAAATATTTCTCCTTTATATATAACTCAAAGAGTTTTCTCCCAAAACTTTCTCATTCTTTTCTTGTATAACTTCTCACAAAACTTTCTCATTCTTTACTAGTATATATAGGGCAACGTGTTGGAGGGTTTTTTACTCAAAATCACGATTTCAAGAATATCATTTTTATACTCAAAACTTTCATATCAAAACCAACAAATCCTTTATATAAATAAAATAATTTGAAATACCGAATCAAAATAGTTAATCGAAATTTTGCAAATAAAGGAATAATTAAAATAATATAATAATTTGAGAAGGGGTAGAGGGTTCCCTTACTTGGACTTCCCATTAGCATCGGAATCGAGCTTTTACCAAAATACTTCCTAGCTCACACTTCAAGCCTTAAACCACACAAAACTACACAAATCTCACCATTTTCTCTCTTGGCCTTAGGTGTGTGTGTGAGTGAAACTTGATGGGTATTGTGTTCCATTTTGGGTTCTATTTATAAGAGAATGAATGGTTAGGATCAAGTAGACACATTTTGATCCAATGGATGGGAATTAACCTTACCTACCACAATGCACTCAAAAATGCACTCAAACTTACCTACCACAATGCACTCAAAAATGCACTCAAAAATGCACTCAAACTTACCTACCACAATGCACTCAAAAATGCACTCAAAAATGCACTCAAACTTACCTACCACAATGCACTCAAAAATGCACTCAAACTTACCTACCACAATGCACTCAAAAATGCACTCAAACTTACCTACCATAATGCACTCAAACCTTAATATATTATTCTAACATTATTATTATTATTATTATTATTTAACCATTCTCATTGCTAGACCAATCTACTATGCCTAGTTTCTCACTCAAGGAAATTACTATTTTCTCAAAGGTGGGTTGGGTTTGTAGATAGCAATTGGAATGGGTTGGGTTAAGTTCAAAGATGGCCCAATAATGAATAATGTGAATTTAACATGTGAAATGTGGGTTGGGTTTGTAGATAGCAATTGGAATGGGTTGGGTTAAGTCCAAAGATAGCCCATTAAAGAATAATGTGAATTTCCGTCCAGAACAGGGGTCCTATTTTTCACGAATGTTTTCGGGTATCAAATGGAGTCCAAAAATTATGAAATTTGGAGGGTAGCTAGAGGACTTCAAGATGAGCGTTCAGAATTTTGAATCGATCAAAACGGAGTTCGTTTGACCCTGTTTTCGTTATTCCAAAGTTTAAGGTCTGTTTTGAGTTTTTATCAAATTGCAACTATAAACGTTTCTACAAACAAAAATACACATTTATTCTTTTTCCTTATTAAAAATGTTTTAAAATTAATCTAAACCATTATAATATATGTCTTAAAATCTGGGGCGCTACATTCTTCCCCCCTTAACAGAATTTCGTCCCCGAAATTCGAAAGCTATAAAGTTTTCTCCAAACAAAGAAACTAATGCATATTTTATACTATCTTGTCATAACTATGACTTCCAATGTAACCATCACTATCCACATCGTTTCCGTTTCTATTAGAAAATCCTTAATCGTTATTACTAAATCCAATTGTTCCTATCCTCAAGTAAGACAGTCTTAATTCTTCAAACCTCAAAAAAAACATAGATCATATCCTAGACACGTAAATCAAATCAATCATAACTATCCTTAATATTATGACAAAGGTATAAGGCTTAAGATCAGGTCCTACAATAAAATCTTTATTTCCTTTATCAACAAAAAGTGTGTAAGACACTATCATTTTCCAAATCTTGTCTCCAATCATAGGTAAACCTCAAATTATAATCAGGCAATATCCTTGCATTCCATTGCAAGATTTAACCTCGAAGTATAGATCAATTAATCATCAACGGTATACTTAGTATCTAATAAAGATGCAGAAATTCTAAGATCATCTAGTATGAACATCAAGTCTGTAAATCAGCAAATTTCAAATTCAAGACTTAAACCTCAAATAACATAATCATTTTCCTTAATCATATCAACTGATATATAATTGATTCCATTTACCGCCATGTAGTATTTCTCACTTTCCAAAAATCAACTAAGCATCAATATCAGAAATGTATCGAAACCTAGTCTCCACAGTATTATCCCATAAAAATTATTCTAGTCTAAATAAACCTCAAAATGGGATTTAATCATAACATGTTGTTTTCCAACAATAATTGTGCAAATCATATTTCTATAACACCAAAAATTCCTCCAATAACAAAATCATATATTTCTAGTTCCGTAAATTCAGAATTGCCTTAACCTATCATCAAAATCCGTAATCACTGGCTACTATCATAGAATTGATATTAATCTTTAAACCTCAAACTCATCCCATATAAATCAGATTGGAAATCTTTCTTTAGAATCCCGACAGTTTATCAAAATTTCAATATACTCAAAAGTACTCGAATCAGCCAAAACATATCATATTCATACTTCAAAACATCATCATAATTGAAAATCTAAACTTCATTTAAGAAATCCTCATTACAGGAAAAAATTTCTCGTATAACATTTTCCTTTGTGCAGATGTTTTCCAGATAGTTATGGTGGAAAGCTTGCCAAATAGAAACATGGAATCCAGGAAGGAGGAAGGCGAGGCAAGCAATCATGAAAGGGTATGAGTGCGGTACTCATATCGTAGTGCTCTCTCTCTTCTGTCATAGATCGCCATCACCGGATTGTGGATAGATGCCAGAAAAGTTTATGGTGATGAGCAGGAAGAGAAAGATACTTCATCTCAGAAGCGTGATCAAGGATAATCTTGCTTCTGGATGACATGATCAAGAATAATCTTGCTTCGTTGTGTTTGTGAATCTGATTGTGATGCTGCATTTTTCCAACTTTAGACTTTGGAATTTGGTTATGAAATTTTCATCTTCCCTCTCAGGAAGCGATGAAAGCTCAGACCATAAGAAAAATTTTGGCTCTCAAAGTATGAAGGGTTGAGAGCTCAGAGGTGTGCTTTGCAATGAAGAAGATGAACGAATTTATAGAAAAGATTTGCGAAGGGTCGATGCAAGTGGTGCCGACAGTGGATCACAATATCTCCATCCTTTTCTCAGAATGCTCTTCCACGTCTACTAGGCACGAAAAGTGCGGCGCGAAATCCAGAAAAATCTTGGGTGAATTCGGAATTCGAGAAGGTGAAAATGGTGAAAGTTGAAAATGAAGGAAGTCTCGTGATTCGAGAGTTGTCTGCTAGTGTTAGTGGCAGCTACGCTCAGAATGACGTTTGATTAGACTGCGTCTCGTTCACTGATTAAATCCTCTTTCCTTTCCTTCAGATCTTTCAAACAACAGCCTCATTTCTATCTTTACTCCTTCAGATCATATCTTCATTTCTTAGTCTTTTCCAAAAAAAAATGGCTTCTTCATCTTCTCAAAATAATTTTGATCTAAATGATGCGGCTGTAGTACCAGAAATTTGGCGTCCCTTGTTCCTATCTCAGAGAGGTCCTCTTCTGACTAATGATTCGATGATGCTGAATGATGCAGTAGCTGCATCCGTGGCTGAAGGCATCATAACTCCTCGAGATGAAAAGTTGTTGGCGGATAGGACTGATGCTCAAGCCATCAATGATTCTTTGGCTTTCAGTATTCAGGGCGCTTCCTCTGTTGCAAATATGGCTCGACGTCTCCAAGTTCGGGGAAATGAAGTTCAAACGCTGAAAGCTCAAATTTCAACTTTGCAGCGAATGTATATGGATTTTAGACGAAGAAATCGGGTTCTTCAGCAAGAGAATAAAAAGCTGAAAAAGGTGGTAGATTCGTATGCGAAAGACTTGGAAAAGAGGTACGCTGACTTGGAGCAGAATACCAAACGTCTCCAAGAACAACACCAAGATCTCTTGCGTGCAGTTCAAGATCTTAGGGTTTTCCGCTCTGAGGCTTAGCCAGGTATTCTATTTGATCTAGCAATTCTTTATTAACAAAATAAATAACTAACTGCAGTACTATGAAATGCCTGCAGGTATGAACTCTCCAGGAATGATGCAAAAAGGTCCGATTTGCAAGTCCATGGTTTTTCTTTAAATCCAAAGTGGTTCATCTTGTAAGACAATAATTTATTCTCTACATACTGTCCTTATCCTCTAATATGTCTGTAATCCTTTGAACTATGATCTTAAACTCGGGTATAATCCTTATGGTACTATGTTCTTCTTTCTATTTCTGCATAATTACTATCATCCTCAAATTGCAATAGATTAAAACCTTAGTATTACTCCAATTTAGTTATGCAGTCAATCAATACTCCGATTTGCTAATTATAAACCTATCTGCCAAACAAGGATATCTAAGAGAATCAATAAATCACATAATCAAAATTTTAACTTAAGCTCTAGAAAGACCTCAAATATATTCTCCAAAGTTCGTTAGATGCATAGGGAAAATAATCTCTCCAAAAATCATTAAATCATTTGATCAACTAATTTCCTCAAATATAAATAAATCAGTCATCTCCAAAAATCAATGTGTTATCAACATCTAAAATTACCATATTCCTGTAGCCTGATTTAGGAACAACTTCCTTTTGTCCTTCACATAGCATTACTCACTTTCCTAAAATTCAACTAGGCATCAATATAAGTGGTATATCATAACCTATTCTCCATATATGTTCATCAATAGGGGTCGAAGTTTCCTTCCATTAGGAAATTCTTTAACATAAGTCTAAGTCTAACCATTCTTATCTTCAAGTAGACGATAGTCGCTCATTCCTTAGACCTCAAACACGTAAATCACATCAGGGAAATTACACTAAGCATCAAACTATAAATCAAGATATGGTTTTACCTCAATCATCCTCAAATATGATAATTAGAGCATTTCTCAAACTTAAGATCTTCCGAAAGATTCATCTTATCATGTGGATTATCTTATCCTCTAGAAAACTTCAATAATTTCTCAATATATTCTAACTTCACTAAAGTTATCTGATCACAAGAATATAATTGCCCAAATATCCTCAATTTACTCGATCAACTTATTCTCTTATATGTCCTTAAAACACATGAATGAGCATCTATAGATTAAGTGTCCATCTCCAAAAGGATACCAGATTCCAGATCATAGATATCTTTATTTACATCCTACAGTAAATCAAGAAATCTCTAAACCTCAATATAATCACCAAGCACATAAAATATCTACGTGATGCTTAATATATTTATTGACTTAATATCCATAAATCTGCCAAGTTATTAAGCATCCGAATTTCTATAATCTTTATCTCTAAAAGCATTTCATAAATCATGACTATACCTCAAAATATTGTGGTCATCAATACCTAATCATCCAAAACAAGTTGGTTTATAACCGATGCAATTTACTATTCCTCGAGAAAGATTGTACAACTTAACACTTAGTTAAACAGGTCTTGAAAATCTATCGTGCTTTGATCATAACTTACTCCTTAGTATTGATTCCAACTTAGAGACTTCAACCTTAATAAGATCAATCCTAGGGTTCACAAAGTCAAACTGCTATGATGCAATTCCCTACGGGGTAGCTACTACTAGGTCTACATCTAACTACTCAGACATCAAGTTATAGTCTCGAAAAAAGAGTATGACATAAATGAATGCGTTGTACCAGAGTCAAAGAGCACAGTAACCTGGTGGAATGAAATCAAAAGTGTACCCGTCACTACTTCGTTTGACGCGGCTACATCACCTGGAGTTAGAGTATATACACGTGCAGGCGTAGTATTCCGTTGTTCCCCTGAAATCCTTAGCGAGGTGTTAAAAAAAAAAAAGGGAATGATTCCCTAGCACCGAATACAAAACAAGAAAAGACGGACTCTGCTAGGCCGGAATGTGATTTCCCATTACCCCACTAAGTCTATCTTAATGATCTAGCTCCTAAAGTCTACAGAACCTTATAACCTTTGCTCTGATACCAAAACTGTAACGCCCCCAAACCGCAAAGGGTTAGGTTCGTCACTTTTCTCTTTAAACTGCAAAGATTCGTAAGGTCTGCCAAATATCTTAACTAGTATGCTGATTTAAATAAATAAAAATAATAATGGTTTCAAAATATCAGAGTTTTTAATAAATGCGGAAACGGTCATTTAATTGTAAAAGATACAATAACTGAAAATTTTGGGTAATATAAATGAAATGTCCTAATGCATTCCTAGATCCCATCCCGGCCACTTACGTCTCTCTGTTCATAACCTGAAAACAAAAACAAAATAAGGGGTGAGCACAAAAAACATGCTCAGTAAGGAATCCTCAACCATAAAACAGTTGAGTTAAATTCTTTTGAAAATCTTCAAACAATTGTCAAAAACTTCTTTTAAATATCTCTAAAACATTTGTCAAAAACTCCCTTTTATAAATCTTCAAAACATTTGTCAAAAACTCCCTTTTTATACACAAGATAATATATATATACATATTTGAAATAATCATTACTCATAGTATGCCCAATACACTATTACGCCCTGTGTACGTAGGGTTGCGCGGTCGTTGCTGTGACCTTGGGTGAGTAACGCGGTTTACCTGTGGCCACAGGCCCCACCCCCGTCAGCTAATTAATTGAAGTGCACTTAGACTGACATAGAGACAAATACCGCTGTCACTAAGCGAACCAACGGGTGCGCTTCCATCTCGAGCTACGGTACCGAGCTAAATCTTGAAGGGTCTCGAATCTCTGCGGGTCTAGGGCCCAAATAATAGTCTCCTCCACACACGTGCCCTTTTCAAAAATATTTCTCCTTTATATATAACTCAAAGAGTTTTCTCCCAAAACTTTCTCATTCTTTACTAGTATATATAGGGCAACGTGTTGGAGGGTTTTTTACTCAAAATCACGATTTCAAGAATATCATTTTTATACTCAAAACTTTCATATCAAAACCAACAAATCCTTTATATAAATAAAATAATTTGAAATACCGAATCAAAATAGTTAATCGAAATTTTGCAAATAAAGGAATAATTAAAATAATATAATAATTTGAGAAGGGGTAGAGGGTTCCCTTACTTGGACTTCCCATTAGCATCGGAATCGAGCTTTTACCAAAATACTTCCTAGCTCACACTTCAAGCCTTAAACCACACAAAACTACACAAATCTCACCATTTTCTCTCTTGGCCTTAGGTGTGTGTGTGAGTGAAACTTGATGGGTATTGTGTTCCATTTTGGGTTCTATTTATAAGAGAATGAATGGTTAGGATCAAGTAGACACATTTTGATCCAATGGATGGGAATTAACCTTACCTACCACAATGCACTCAAAAATGCACTCAAACTTACCTACCACAATGCACTCAAAAATGCACTCAAACTTACCTACCACAATGCACTCAAAAATGCACTCAAAAATGCACTCAAACTTACCTACCATAATGCACTCAAACCTTAATATATTATTCTAACATTATTATTATTATTATTATTATTATTTAACCATTCTCATTGCTAGACCAATCTACTATGCCTAGTTTCTCACTCAAGGAAATTACTATTTTCTCAAAGGTGGGTTGGGTTTGTAGATAGCAATTGGAATGGGTTGGGTTAAGTTCAAAGATGGCCCAATAATGAATAATGTGAATTTAACATGTGAAATGTGGGTTGGGTTTGTAGATAGCAATTGGAATGGGTTGGGTTAAGTCCAAAGATAGCCCATTAAAGAATAATGTGAATTTCCGTCCAGAACAGGGGTCCTATTTTTCACGAATGTTTTCGGGTATCAAATGGAGTCCAAAAATTATGAAATTTGGAGGGTAGCTAGAGGACTTCAAGATGAGCGTTCAGAATTTTGAATCGATCAAAACGGAGTTCGTTTGACCCTGTTTTCGTTATTCCAAAGTTTAAGGTCTGTTTTGAGTTTTTATCAAATTGCAACTATAAACGTTTCTACAAACAAAAATACACATTTATTCTTTTTCCTTATTAAAAATGTTTTAAAATTAATCTAAACCATTATAATATATGTCTTAAAATCTGGGGCGCTACAGATGAAATCTAATGCTCAGCTCTGTATTGAGGATCAACATGAAATAGCTTCTCCTCTAGCTCAGGATGATCCTGCTGCAGCTTCCTCTTCCCAAACTGCTCCACCACCTCCAGTCACTGATGCTATGCTCTCCAGGATTCTTGACACTATGCTTTCCATTCAGCGGAAGGTCACTAATATGGGTATTCGTGTTGAGCAGAATCAGATTAACATCAAATGCTACCTCAAAAAATTGGATCCTGAGGATGATGATGAGGATGACTGAGTGCTTTGATCACTCATTTTTGTTGTTTTCTTGGCTTTAGTTTGAGACAATTTACTTTTACTCTTGTTATGTTGAATATTAGAAATTTGGCTACTATGAGATTTTATATACCTTGTTTACCTTTGTCCTAGTGAGACATTAAAGGGAAGTATTCCATAACTGTAGTTTTTCTATACTCTTTTTACCCTTTGTCCTTTTGAGACAAAAAGGGGAAGTATTTTTATTTTTGGACTGGGTATGTATTTTTAAATCGGTCAAGTGATTTTTGTCCCAGAATGGCCAAAGGGGGAGTTTGTTAGTTTGATTGGCTGCATTCTGCTGACAAAATCACTATTATGTAATGTTGCTGTCATAAACAGCGATGCCGTATATTTCAGATTCTTCAAAGTATGTAGAGTTTATTTCTCTAAAACGAAAAAAAAAAAAAGCCTTATTATGACAAGTTCTAGTGTCTCAAGCTTTAAGAAGGCTATTTCAGTGTTCCAGGAAGATTCTATGTAGATTCAAACTCAGCAGAAGTTGGATTCAATGTTTCTGTCTCAATGGCCTAGTGATGCGTCTGGACGCCCATCAGTGTAGAGAAGCTTCTGAACAGTTCCAGGTTGCATCTGTCCAGAAGTCATGGCAACACGTTCGGACGCTTTTTAGAGTTCAAGAAGATTCCAGTTTTCCTTTGCAGACACGGATTGGGAAGACAGCTTGCATCCGTCCGGACGACAGGGCAACATCGTCCGAATGAAGTCCTTAATAAGGAAATTACGTGCAGACAATTTGCAACCGTCCGGACTCTAGGGCCACACTGTCCGAACACGGCCTTAATATGGAAACGCATCGCGTTATGGAAAGGCGGTTGCACAGCTAACCGTTCGGACGCTCTATGATTCTGTCCGGATGCGGTCTAGACAAATCAGAGACAGACTCGATTTAAGTCTTCTAAGCCTATAAATAGAGGCCTCTAGGCATGTAATATTTACAGAATTTAGTATTGAATTCTCTATAGCTTAGGGAGAATTACTTGCAGCGGACATGCGACTAACTATTGCCGGTGTGCTGTTACTGTGTTTGTGTGAAGTCTATCTTAGGGAGAAGCCCTAAGGTAAAGGAATCCATTGAAGACCCCTTCTGTTAGTTTGTAATTGGCCACATTCTATTGGACAAAATCACTTCTTTGTAAAGATGCTTTTTAACAGGGATTCCGCTATTCAGAAGTGCTTCTAGAAGATTATGCACAGTTTGCAAGTCAGAAAATTCGGTTCCCTGTTAGCCGTCCGGACAACGTGTCATACCGTCCGGACGCCCATTTGTCCAAAGTGCCAGCCGTCTGGACGATGTGTCTTACCGTCTGGACGCCAATCTGTCTAAAGTATCATCCATCTGGTCGATATGGATTTCCGTCCAAACCTTTCCCTGTGTCGAGAAGTTTCGAACTGTTCCAGCTTGCATCCGTCCGGAAGTTTCAATAGCCCGTCTAGACGACTCTCAGTGTTTGACAAGCTTCAGGATTTCTTTCCAAAGCACAGTTATGGGAAGATCGCTGTAACCGTCTGGACGACGTGGATTCCCGTCCGGACAGGCTCATCCATAACGCAAGTATCGCAATTCAAATCCAGACATCCGGACAACGGTCCTCATGGTCCGGACCGCATGCATCAGATATGGAAATTGCGTGCATCAAATCAACCGTCCAGACGATCATCCCCTTGGTCCGGATGCACGAAACATTTATATGGAAATTACTTGCAGCGGACATGCGACCGTCCGAACAACAGGGCACCACCTTCCGGACGCAGCTCAAAAACAGGAAAGAATTTCAGCGAAATTCTCGGACAATTGATCGCACAGTTGTCCGTCCAGATGGCCCATGACTACCGTCCGGACGGCACCTAGTTTCTATGAAGCCAAATGCTCATTTGAACTGTCAGCCTATAAATAGAGGTCCCTAGGCTTGATAACAACAATAATTCGGTATTGAATTCCATTAGTGCTCAGAGAGCTATATTGTGAGATTATTGAGCTGAGTTGATCTCTCTGAAGCCGTTGCAGTGTGTGCTGTTGTTGCGCTTAATTTGAAGTCTATCTTAGGGGTTGGCCCTAAGGTAAAGGATTCCATTGAAGACCCCTTCAAGTAGGAGACCTGGTTAGGAGGCGTTCGTGTTAGGTTGCACGTTAGAGTGCAAGGTACGACCACTGCATCAGGGGTATGTGAGTGCTACAACTTTGTAACTAGTCTTGTCTTCTAAATAGTGGATATCCTGGGTTTGGCTGCCCCAGAGTGGTTTTTCTCATATTGAGTTTTCCACTTCGCTAACAAAAATTCTTGTGTTATTTAAATTCCGCATTGTTATTATTTTGTTAACACTTTATGCACACACACATTTAGAAGTCAATTTCAATTTTTCAATTGGTATCAAAGCTTGGTACACTTTGTTGAGATTAATTTCTTGAGTGTTTTTTTGTTTACTTCTATCTAAAAATGTCTCAAACTCTTACTATTGTTCCTGCCTTTGATGGTACAAACTATGGCTATTGGAAGGCTCGTATGCATTTCTTTTTAAAATCTATTGACTGTTGGAGTATTGTTGAAACTGGTTGGACTAAACCAGCAGATGCAGCACTCGAACTAGTCCCACAGAAAAACGCACGACTTTCAAATGATAAAGCCCTCCATGCTCTATGTCAAACACTTTCACCGTTTGAATTTGCAAAAATTTCAAACTGTGAATCTGCTCAAGAAGCGTGGCAAATCTTGGAGACAACATATGAAGGCACCAAACTTGTAAAATCTGCCAAACTTCAAATATTGATTTCCAGATTTGAAGAAATTAAGATGTTGGAAGAAGAGTCATTTGGAGAGTTTTACTCCCAAATGAGTGACCTAAGAAACTCCATGGTGAGTCTTGGGAAGCCCGTCTCAGATGTAAAACTCATCCGAAAAATTCTAAGATCTTTGCCTGAGCATTTCAGGACCAAGGTGACTACAATTGAAAAGAGCGATCTGGAAGAAATGAAGATTGAAAAGTTGGTGAGATCTCTTCAAACTTATGAGCTGTCCTTACCCCTGGTCAAAAAGCTAAAGACCATTGCCTTGAAGGCTTCCAAGAAAAAGGTAGAAGCTTCATCTGAAGATGACTCTGAGGAGGAAGAAAAAGTTGTGGCTATGTTGGCCAAAAATTTCAGAAGACTAATGAGAGATGACCGATTCAAGAAGAAGTTTTCTGAAAAGATGAAGAATGGTCCCACAGAAGATGAACCTAAGGAAGGAGAGAAGAAAGATCCCAGAGGTCCGAGATGCTTTGAGTGCTCAGGATCTGAGCATATACCAGCTGATTGTGGGAACCTCAAGAAAGGCAAAGGGAAGGCATACAATGTGATTCTTAGTGATGAGTCAGAAGAAGAAGAACATCTTGAGTCAGAAAAATTTCTAGCCTTTGTGGCTCTACTTGTAGAAGAGGACTCTTATTACTCAGAGCACAAGGACAATGTGGATGAACTCAAGGAGGCATACAAAACTCTCTATGTAGAGTTTGAAAAGCTGAGGGAAAGACGTAAGCAACATCTTCATGATCTGAACAGTTTACAAACTGAGAAGAGTTCCTTGCTATGGAAAATACAAGAGCTAGAGGAGAAGTTACTAGAGACACAGCTCCAATTAGAGAGAGTCACTGATGAAAAGCTGACTCACATGCTATCAATTCAGAAGAGCCCAACCGACAAGACTGGTCTCGGGTATGTAGCTCCTCCCATTGACACTCTATCTACCTCCAAGACTGTCTTTGTTGAGCCTACAATCCCAAATCCTCCCCCCAATGTTGAAGATAAAGGGAAGGACAATCTTAATGGAGATGTTCTGGGCACTCAGAAGCCCCCTTCCATCAAAAGATCTCCTATATGTCACCACTGCTATTTAAGTGGGTATGTCCGACCTCAGTGCTCTCTTCTGAAACCACAAAAGGCAAAGGTCAAGAAAGAAGTGCCCAGACAAGCTAATCATGGCACTAGACCTCTAACCCAGCATTAGACTCCATGGTATCATGCTCCTTACCAAGCTCCATGGAGGCAAGCACCAAGGTATCAAGCTCCTCAATATCAAGCCTCATGGTCTCATGCACCTTGGCACCAGGCATCTGAGCATCAGCGACCTTAGCAGCGATTTGTACCTGCCAATCACACTGGCAAATCCAAGATCAAATTCAAGCACTCTAAAAGGTCGTAGAAGGTGGAAGATGATCAATACTACAGAGAGCCTCTTATTTGGATGCAAAGCATGATACAGTGGATGGGTCAGCAGATGAAGTCCTGCCAGCAACCACCCACTGGAAGGCAGGCTTGGGTCAAGAAGAAGAATAACATTCACCCCATGAGGGGAAATGGACGCACCTAGCAAGAGAAGGTGTTCATGCCTAGGATTTGGTTCCTAATCCTAAGGCATCAGGTTTGATTGCTTGACTTTTACTTGTTATATTTTGTATGCAATCTAGGAACCAGTTTTGTTTTGCCCCCTATTTCTCTTGAGAGAGCATTGCAGGTACTTGTTGGGGAAGACAAAAAAACTAAGTCGAGCGGCTGTTTTTTTGTATTGGCATCCTCGAGCTTACACAGGTTTGATCATGCCTTGCATATGATGTCATTTCCATATAGCATTTTTTTTAATAAAAAAAGGGAGAAATTGCAGGATTTTTTCCTTTTCTTGGCATATCAGATATTGCATGTGTTTTCACCTGAAATCTCAATTCTTTATGCATTAATCTACTTTGCTTAGATATGATTGAGAGTTTATGACTATATCTGCCAAGTATTTTTCCTGTATATGCAATAGTTGGATAGCTTCTTTCCTCATGCGATGAAAATGTACATTATCCAAGACTCCCCTAAAGGTACATCTTTCCTTCTCTGACTGTTTGTTTCTAGAAATTCTGGATAAGAGAAGAGGTTTTTGATAAGATGGCTAAATTGACCAAATGCTAGTTGAACCTAGAACCTAAAAACTCTGGCATTTTCTCTAGGTTGCAGCATCAAAAGAATTAAGCAGTTACGATTATGAATTATGCGCTATATATGCTTATTTTCTGCTTATATGCTAAATTTGTAAAATGCCTTGTCCTTCATGGTGCAAGTAAAATATTTACCTTGTCCTTCATGGTACAAGTAAAACTTTTGGATGCTGCATCTTAGGGGGAGTGTATTAGATGAGGGTGGCTAGGCCCTAGTACTGATAAGGTTTGACTTTTGACTAATCTTTCATTGATTTTCTCTCTTGTCTAGAAAATCTGGTTGCTTTTTTGTCATATCAGTGAAAGTCATACCTTGTTGGAAAAGTCTTCACACACACACACACATTGCATGAGTTGAGTTGTCTATTTAAATTTTCTATCTACAGGAAAATCTTTGTGCTGATTGAACTCTGAACTCTCTCTTATATCTCTGCTTGGTTTTTAGATGCTATTTGATTGTTTTATTAGTTGATTATACATGCGTATTCTGAAGCTAACCTTAGGAAAAATAATTTCTGCAAATTTTTCCTCAGTTTCAATCTTTTCAGTGTGAAGCGTCCGAACGGCCTCTTCTTATGTTCGGACTGGTATGGCTCAGTAGTCCGGGCGGTCCTGTTACACTCCCGGATGGGTGTAGCTCCGACTGCTGGACAGTAAGGCTACACGTCCGGACGCGCGCGACCTGTCCGCATGTTTACGAGGCAACTCGCGTCCGGACGGGGTAAATGATCCGTCCGAACGGGGACCCCACAACCTCTATAAAACATGGCCGCCGCATTTTATCCCTACCCCACAAAATCTCTCCTTTGGCTTCTAGTGAGCGATTTTTCGCGAGTTTTTGCATTATCTCGCTCTCTTTTGTCTTTTTGTACAAATCTCTCACATTCCAGGTATTCTTCTAACTTTATTCTTTTTTGTTTAGTTTAAACTGTTAGAATTTTGATTAATTGGGAATGTTGTTGAGAGTATATCTGCTGTGTGGGATTATCTGGTTCGGTACTATTATGGACTATGTTGTGATATTTTATGTCTGTAATTTTTGGAACAATCCCTTTTACTGCTGTTATAATGCTAAATTTTCTATGTGCACAAATAAGATTATTTCCTTTGGATTATTCTTGGCAAATCTTGTTGGTTTCTTTTTGCAGAATCATGTTTGTAGGCAGTCCACAACGCAGGGTCCGCCAGAGGACAAAGGGAGATAGAGCAGCCTTCAGAGCCAAAATTATGGACCGACCAGTCATTGCAGAGAGGAATGTGGTCCATTCCTATCATGGTGGCTCCTTTGGATAGTATCCACGACATTATCCAGACTTATTGTAACGCCCCCAAACCGCTATGGGTTAGGTTCGTCACTTTTCTCTTTAAACTGCAAAGATTCGTAAGGTCTGCCAAATATCTTAACTAGTATGCTGATTTAAATAAATAAAAATAATAATGATTTCAAAATATCAGAGTTTTTAATAAATGCGGAAACGGTCGTTTAATTGTAAAAAAAATACAATAACTGAAAATTATGGGGTAATATAAATGAAATGTCCTAATGCATTCCTAGATCCCATCCCGGCCACCTACGTCTCTCTGTTCATAACCTGAAAACAAAAACAAAATAAGGGGTGAGCACAAAAAAAACATGCTCAGTAAGGAATCCTCAACCATAAAACAGTTGAGTTAAATTCTTTTGAAAATCTTCAAACAATTGTCAAAAAAACTTCTTTAAATATCTCCAAAACATTTGTCAAAAAACTCCCTTTTATAAATCTCCAAAACATTTGTCAAAAACTCCCTTTTTTATACACAATTAATATATATATATATTTGAAATAATCATTAGTCATAATATATGCCAATACACTATTACGCCCTGTGTAAGTAGGGTTGCGCGGTCGATGCGTTGACCTTGGGTGAGTAACGCGGTTTACCTGTGGCCACAGGCCCCACCCCCATCAGCTAATTAATTGAAGTGCACTTAGACTGACATAGAGACAGATACCGCTGTCACTAAGCGAACCAGCGGGTGCGCTTCCATCTCGAGCTACGGTACCGAGCTAAATCTTGAAGGGTCTCGAATCTCTGCGGGTCTAGGCCTCAAAATACAATCTCCTCCACACACGTGCCCTTTTCAAAAATATTTCTCCTTTATATATAACTCAAAGAGTTTTCTCCCAAAACTTTCTCATTTTTCTTGCATATCTTCTCACAAAACTTTTTCATTCTTTACTAGTATATATAGGGCAACGTGTTGGAGGGTTTTTTACTTAAAATCACGATTTCAAGAATATCATTTTTTATACTCAAAAATTTTATATCAAAACCAACAAATCCTTTATATATAATAATTTAATAATTTGAAATACCAAATCAAAATAATAAATTCGAAATTTTGCAAATAAAGGAATAATTAAAATAATATAATAATTTGAGAAGGGGCAAAGGGTTCCCTTACCGAATTTCCCATTAATATCGGGATCGAGCTTTACTCCTCTTTATAGTTCCTTGATTTATTAAATAAGAATTTCACTAGAAAAATCTAGTGAAAACGATGCGTTCGGTCACGGGAAATTCGCCGGAAAAGTCACCGGAAAAGTCGCCGGAAAGGTCGCCGGAAAGGTCGCCGGAGTTCTGCCGGAAAAGTCGCCGGAGATGGGTCACTGGCGGTTCGGGTTTCCGGGTTCGGGTCACGGGTATGGGTTGGTTCGTGGACCGGGTCTGGGTTGCTGTGATAGGTTACAGCTGGGTTTGGGTTATGGGCTCGGTGGTCTTGGGCTTGGTCAGATTGGGTTGGATTGTTGCTGTGTTTGATGGGCTTTGGGTCGATTGGGTTTGATGGTCTTAATGGTTGATGGGTTCTGGGTTAATGGGCTTCTGGTTCTGGGCTGGGCCGAATCGGGCTTCTGGATTTGATGGGCTTCGGTTCAAGGGTTGCCAAATTTTCTGGACTAACAGTTTTGGGCTTCACGGATCGCTGCTGATTTGGGTTCACCGGATTTCCGGGTTACGGATCTGAAGGTGTACGGATCGGGTTGGATTACTGCTGAATCTGGGCGTCGTGGGCTTGTGGTACGGGCTGGGCTCACGGGTTTCTGGACTGCTGTTGAGATGGGCTGGGTCAGCCCATGATTCTTCTGGGTTGGGGTTCCGGTGGTTCTGTTTTTGTTTTGTTCAGAACAACTACGGGCAGTGTCGGGTCCGGCTGGGATCTGGGTTCGGGGTCTGGGTCTCTGGTTCCGCGTCAGTGGCTTTGTTAGGCTCACGGGTCCACAGTGTAATCAAGTATGGCTCTGAGTTCACAACAGTGGAGTCACCGCACGGATCCACCGGCGGCCGTCGCGTTCTGGCCGGCACAGAAGTGCTCGTAAAAGGTGTGTCTCAGTGCGTTCAGTACGGGTAGTTCGTCGGGTTGCTGGGTCAGACGCCGGAGGCCGGCTGGGTCACGCACGGTTACGGCAGAACCGGGTTCGTGCCATACGGTCTTCACCGGAAAACAAGTCTGGGTCAGTTGGAAATCTGGATTCACGGGGTTATGGGTAATGCAGCGGCGGTTTGGGTTACTGCCGGATTATTCATCGCCGATCTGATTTTCTGGGTTCCACTAATCGCCGGCCGGAAATCATTTACTAGACGCTGCCGTTGGCCAGCTCGTCGACTCACCGGAGATCGGCTCATGGGGACCGGCCACCGAAAGATCGGGTCTCCGATCTCCCTCAATCCCTCGGCACTTCTCTCTCTCTCTCTCGGCATCATCTAAATCTCTCGCATCTTTCTTCTCTGTTTCTCTCTTCTTTCTCTCCTCTGATTCTTTCCGCTCCTCTCTGTCGGTCATAATAAGAAGAAGGAAGGAATAAAGAAAGAGGAGGGTGCATTGTTTATGCACCGAGGAGGACAATCGTGCAGAAGATAATACATTAAATAAATTGAGTGGAGGAAATAATGTGCGGAAGATAATACATTAAAGCCAAAGTGGAGGCAGGCTGTATTTTGATAATCCGAATGGGTTTGGTGCGGTAGGTTTGAGGGTTTAAAAATATCAGAGTGGGGGTTTGTCACTGCATTGCTTAGTGATATGCAGTGGGGAATGAGCATAGAATTAAAATACGTAAGGTGCAGTGCGATTTATATATTATTAATTAATAAATCTGAATAATTAAAACATAAATATATTTGTATAATAATATATTATGAATTTATAAAAATAGGTAAATAAATATTTACGGTTAATTATTCCTAAATTTTATTAACTCAGTAATAAATATTTTTGGTGATAAAATAATTTATTAGTTTATAAAAATACCGGTTCATAAAATCAAATTGAAAATATTTATAAAACAGCTTATAAATCGAATGGTTATTCATTCAAATAATAAATTTTATTATAAAAATATGTCTTAAAAATCTGGGGCATTACACTTATCATTGGGGATATCTACACTCTTGTGCCTGCGTTGTGTACACCAGGCTAGTCAGGCTGTTCTATACCAACCTTGAGGTGGTACAGGATGATGACCACAGGTTGGTGCTTCAGTCCACTATTGGAGGGCATACTATCACTGTTGATCCCCAGATCATCAGTCAATTCATAGGAGTCCCGGTTCTCTAGATCCCTGTCAGCCCATATAATGAGGTGGTCATACCTCCTTCTCTGGATGATCTCCTAGAATTCTTTCATGCCAATCCCCAGGGAGAAGAGCGCGCCACCACCATCAGGATCGGTGCCTTATCCGCTCCTCACCGCATGTTGGCCAAGATTGTTCAGCACAACCTATGGACTGTTGTTAGGCGCAGTGACCTGATTTTGAAGAGAGACCAGTTTGTTTATGCTATTAGTCTTCGCTTGTCGTTCTGCCTATGCAAGCATATTTTGGGTGTTATTCTGGAGGCCTGTGATGAGGGCAATGCCGGTCTTCCATTTGGCTACCTGCTCACACAGATTATTTTGTAATCAAGCATCAATATTGCTGGCGAGCCAAAGATGAAGATCCAAAATCCCCTCAGTAAGCAGACTTTGATGAAGTCAAATTCTCAGCTACGACGCGATGAGCAGGATGATGATGTGCCCCCGCCTCCTCCTATTCCTGTCAACATTCCAGATGTGGCATCTTCTTCTCAGACTGTTCCGCCACCACAGCCGGATGTCAGCGATTCACAGATTATGGAGGCATTGGCCACTATTTAGGGGGCATGAGTTCTATGCAGCCCTCCATGTCATCCATGCAACAGTCCATCTCGGCCATGCAGCAGGAGGTTCACTCAATCAACCTCCGTGTGGAGCAAAATCAGGTTGATCTCCGGGAGTGTCTCAAGTTCCACCACCCCTCCAACAGTGATGACGAGGATGATGCGCCGATGGCCGAGGCTACTTGAGCTTATTTTGTTTTGTTGTTGTTTTACTCTTTTGAGACATTTGTGTTATCTTTTTGATAATCTGCTACATTTTAAACTCCTGGATATTTTATTACTCTGTTTACCTTGGTCCTTCTGAGACCTTTAGGGGGAGTAATTTTTGGTGTGTTTTCTTTTTTTTATTACTCTGCTTTACCCTTTGTCCCTTTGTGACAAAAAGGGGGAGTAATTTTTTATTTGGATCGGGATTGTATTTTTAAACCGGTCAAGTGATTTTTGTCCCAGAATAGCCAAAGGGGCAGTTTGTTAGTTTGTAATTGGCCACATTCTGTTGGACAAAATCACTTCTTTGTAAAGATGCTTTTTAACTGGGATTCCGCTATTCAGAAGTGCTTCCAGAAGATTATGCACAGTTTGCAAGTCAAAAAATTCGGTTCCCTGTCAGCAGTCCAGACTGTTAGTATTATTGGCCTCATTCTGTGTTTGGACAAAATCACTTGTTTGTAAATATGCTGTTTTACAAGGAATTTCACTATTCAGAAGAATTTCAGAAGATTCTGTCTACAAGTTAGAAAATCTCCGGTTCCCTGTTAGCCGTCCAGATGATTGAGCCATCCCGTCTGGATGACCATCTGTCCACTGTTCCATCCGTCCGGACGACGTGCCTTACCGTCCGGACGCCAGTCAGACCAAGCATCATCCGTCCGGACAACGTGCATTTTCCGTCCGGACCTCTACTATATCGAGAACCTACTGTTCCAGCCTGTATCCGTCCGGACGTCTCAGCAGCCCGTCCGGACGCCTCTCAGTGATCGATCAGATTCAGATTCTTTCCAAGTTCAATTTAAGGGAAGATTGCTTCAACCGTCCAGACGACATAGATTCTCGTTCGGACGAGCTCATACATAAGGCAAGAATTGCAATTCAAATATCACCGTCCGGACGTCAGTTAGCCTTGGTCCGGATGCACGTGCAACTAATATGGAAATTACAGATTCGACTTCAACCGTCCAGACGCCTGCCCCTCATGGTCCGGATGTGTGCATAGCAGATATGAAAATTGCGTGTTGAAGTTCAGTCGTCCGGAAGCTCATCCCCCATGGTCCGGATGCGCGAAGCCTTATATGGAAATTACTTGCAGCGGACGTGCGACCGTCCGGACGACAGTTTCTCACCGTCCGGACAAGGCTCTTAAACAGGAAAGATTTTCAGCAAAATTCTCAGAAAATCCTGTCTCACTGTTGTCCATCCTGACGCCATTGCAAGTGTGCTGTTGTTGCGCTACATCTGAAGTCTATCTTAAAGGACGGCCCTAAGGTAAAGGATTCCATTGAAGACCCCTTCAGGTAGGAGACCTGGTTGAAGCGTTCGGGTTGGGTTACACGTTAGAGAGCAAGGTACGACCACTGCATCGGGTATATGTGAGTGTTACTATCTTGTATCTACCTTTCTAGCTTTTGTGGCTCTGCTCGTTGAAGAAGAGGACTCTTATTACTCGGAGCACAATGATAATGAGGAAGAGCTCAAGGAGGCCTACAAGACACTCTATATAGAGTATGAGAAGCTGAAGGAAGGTCGTAAGCAACACCTCTATGATCTGAACAGTCTACAAACTGAGAAGAGTTCATTGCTGCTCAGAGTACAAGAGCTCGAGGAAAAGCTACTAGAGACGCAGCTCCAGCTAGAAAGAGTCACCGATGAGAAGCTGACTCGTATGCTGTCCATCTAGAAGAGCCCAACTGACAAGACTAGTCTCGGGTATGTAGCTCCCTCTTCTGATGCTCCCTCTACTTCAAAGACTGTATTTGTGAAACCTACAGTCCCAGAGCCTCCTCCTACTGTTGAAGATAAAGGGAAGGACAAGGTCAATGATGATGTTCCAGGCACTCAGAAGGCTCATTCCATCAGAAGACCTCCCATATGCCATCTCTGCGGTCTAAGTGGGCATGTTCGTCCTTAGTGCTCCCTCCTAAAAGTTCAGAAGGTCAAGGCCAAGAAAGAAGTGCCCCGACAGGCTAATCATGGCACTAGACCTGCGGCCCAGACTCCATGGTATCAGGCTCCATACCATCAAGCACCAAGATATCTAGCTCCTTGGTCTCATGGACCACAATACCAGGCATCCCACCCTCGGCGGGCTTAGCAATGATTTGTACCAGCCAATCACAGTGGCAACTCCAAGAACAAATCTAAGCAATTTATGAGGCCTCAGAAGGTAGAGCAGTCCCTCAGTGAGCCACCTATCTGGATGCAGAGTATGATGGAGTGGATGATGCAGTCCTGCCAGCAACCACCTACAGGAAGGCAGGCTTGGGTTCAGAAGGACAGTCACCCCAGGAAGGGGAACAGACGCACCTAGCAGGTTCGGGTGTTCATGCCTAGGATTTGGTTCCTAATCCTACGGCATCAGGTTTGATTGCTTATTTTGCTGTTATATTTCATATGCAATCTAGGAACCAATGGTATTTTGTTTTGCCCTCTATTTCTCTTGAGAGAATTTTGCAGGTACTTTTTGGGGAAGACAGAAAAAGTAGGTCGAGCGACTATTTTTCTGTAATGGCATCATCAAGTTTGATTTTGCTTTGCATATGATGTCATTCCCATATTGTATTTCTTTTGTTTTTTTTAAATAATAATAATAAAAAAATTTGGGGAGAATTTGCAGGATATCTTTTTGTCTTGGCATATCAAATAATTGCATGTATTTTCTCCTGATATCTCAATTCTTTGGGTATTAATTTACTTTGCTTAGATATAATTGAGAGTTTCTGACTATAATTTGCCAAGTGTTTTTCCTGTATATGCAAAAGTAGGATAGCTTCTTTTCTCATGCGATGAAAAATGTGCACTTTCCACGACTCCCCTAAAAGCTACATCTTCCCTTCTTTGACTTTGTGTTTTTAGAAATTTTGGATAAGAGAAGAGGTCCTTGATAAGTTGGTCAAATTGACCACATGTTGGTTGAACCTAGAACCTAAAAACTCTGGCATTCCCTTTAGTTTGCAGCACCATAAGAAACAAGCAGTTAATCATATGAATCTTGTGCTTTAAATTGTATATTCACTGCTTATGTACTAAATTTGCTTTATGCCTTGCCCTCTACGTACAAGTAAAACATTTACATTGTCCTTCATGGTATAAGTAAATCAATTAGGTGCTGGATATCAGGGGGAGTGTATCAGATGAGGGTGGCTAGACCCTAGTAAATCATAAGGTTTGACTTTTAACTAATCTTGCATTGATTTTCTCTCTTGTCTGGGAAATATAGTTGCTCTTTGTCATAACTATGATAGTCATACCTTGCGGGTTAAGTCTTTACACACACACACATTGCATGAGTTGAGTTGTCTATTTGAATTTTTCTATGTCCAGGAAAATATTTGTGCTAATTAAAATCTCAACTTTCTTTTATATCTCTGCCTAGTTTTGAGATGCTCTCTGATTGTGTTATCAGTGGTTTATACATGCGTGTTCTGAAACTGACATGAGAAAAATTTGATTTCTGTAAATTTTTCTCAGTTTTCTGATGTTTCAGTGTGGCGCGTCTGGATAGTAGTTTCTTGGTGTCCGGACGGGGATGGATCCTAGACGTTCGGACGGGAGTTGTTTAACGTCCAGACACGCGCGGCCAACATCGGGGGGACGGTTAAGATTAATCATCTGGACGCGCGCGACCAGTCTGTACATTTCCGAGGTAGCGCACGTCCGGACGGCATCAATATACTGTCCAGACAGGGGACCCACAGAGGCTATATATACCCCAGATTGCCCTCACTCCATCCTACCCCACACAATCTTTCTTTTTGGCAGCTTGTGAGTAAAGTTTTGTGCTCTTTTTGTCTTTTACCATCTCTCTCTCACATTCTAGGTATTTTCTTGTCTTTCTCTTTTTAGTTTATTTATTTTAAAACTGTTAGAATTCTTTTGGAATGTTTTTGAGATGCATATGTCTGCCATGTTGAGATTATTTGGACTTAATTGTGATATTCTCTGTCTTTATTTTTACAAAAAGTACATTTTACTGTCGTTATTCTGCACAATTTCTATTGCCTAACAAGAATTTTTTTTTGGACTATACTTTGCAAAATCTTGTTGGTTTCTTTGTGCAGAATCATGTCTGCAATCAATTCCCAGCGCAGGGTCCGCCAGAGGACTAAGGAGGAGAGGAGCGCACTCTAGACCAAAATAATGGATCGCACAGTCATTGCTGAGCACAATGTGGTCCGATCAGATGTCATGGTGACTCCGCTGGATAGTATTTATGAGACTATCCAGACTTACCACTGGGGATACCTCTACACCTATGCCTGTATCATCCTTACCAGGCTGGTCAAACTCTTCTATGCCAACTTAGAGGTGGCACAGGATGATGAGCGTGGATTGGTATTGCAATCCACTGTTGACGGGCACATCATCACTGTTGATCCTCAGATCATCAGCCACTTCATTGGGGTACCAATCCTCGATTTGCCCGGCAGTCCATATAATGAGGTGGCGCTTCCTCCCTCCCTAGATGATCTTCGAGAGTTCTTCCATGCCGTTCCACAGGGAGAAGAGCGTGCTACCACCATCCGGATCGGCGCATTGTCTCCCGCTCATCGCTTGTTGGCCAAGATAGTGCAACACAACCTATGGCCAGTTTTCAGGCACAGTGACTTGACTCTGAAGAAGGCCCAGTTCATGTATGCCATCCACCTCCGCTTGCCTTTCTACATGTGCAAGCATATCATGAGTGTCATGCTGGAGGCCCGTGATGAGGGTAATACCAGTCTCCCTTTTGGATGCTTGCTCACTCAGATCATTCTTCAGTCCGGCATCATCATTACTGGAGAACCAAAGATGAAGATTCAGCAGCCCATCGGCAAACAGACTTTGATGAAGTCTAATGCACAGCTGCGGAGAGATGACTTCGATGATGAGAAGCCCATTCCTGCTGCCATGCCAGTCAGCTTTCCAGACATGGCCTCATCCTCTCAGACAGTCCCGCCTTCGGAGTCAGAGATCAATTTTTCATAGATCATGGAGGCCTTAGCTGCTATTCAGGGAGGCATGAGCACCATGCAGCAGTCCATCACCTCTATTCAGCAAGAAATACGCTCCATCAACAAGTGGACTGAGCAGACCCAGTTGGATCTCAGGGAGTACCACAAGTATCATCACCCTGACAGTAGTGATGATAAGGAGGTTGCACCTAGGACTGTACCTATGACAGAGGATGACTGAGTTTCTTTTTGTTTTGTGCTGTTTGAGACATTTTGCTTTAATTTTTGCTATTTCCTTTTGTCTGTAAAAATGTTGGACTAATATTACTTTGTTTCTCGGGTCCTTCTGAGACCGTTAGGGGGAGTAATTTTTATTACAGTTGTGTATTTTTATTACTCTGTTTTACCCTTTGTCCCTTTGTGACAAAAAAATGGGGAGTAATTTTAATTTTTATTTGTACAGGGAATGTATTTCCAAACCGGTCAAGTGATTTTTATCCCAGAATGGCCAAAAGGGGAGTTTGTTAGTATTATTGGCCTCATTCTGTGTTTGGACAAAATCACTTGTTTCTAAAGATGCTGTTTTACAAGGGATTCCACTATTCAGAAGATTCTATCTACAAGCCAGAAAATCTTTGGTTCCCTGTCAGCCGTCTGGACGATCGTGCCATCCCGTCTAGACACCCATCTGTCCACTGTTCCATCCGTCTGGACGACGTGCCTTACCGTCCGAACTCAGTCAGACCAAGCATCATCCGTCCGGACGACGTGGAATTTCCGTTCGGACCTCTACTGTATCGAGAACCTACTATTCCAGCCTGTATTCGTCCGGACGTCTCAGCAGCCCGTCCAAACGCCTCTCAGTGATCGATCAAATTCGGATTCTTTCCAAGTTCAATTTAAGGGAAGATTGCTTCAACCGTCTGGACGACGTAGATTCCTGTCCGGACGCGCTCATACATAAGGTAAGAATCGCAATTCAAATATCATCGTCCGGACGTCAGTCAGCCTTAGTCCAAACGCTCGTGCAACTAATATGGAAATTGCCGATTTGACTTCAATCGTCCGGACGCCTGCCCATCATGGTCCAGACGCGCGCATAGCAGATATGGAAATTGCGTGTTGAAGTTCAGCCGTCCGGACGCTCATCCCCCATGGTCTAGACGCGCGAAGCCTTATATGGAAATTACTTGCAGCAGACGTGCGACCGTCTGGACGACAGTGTCTCACCGTCCGGACGAGGCTCTTAAACAGGAAAGATTTTCAGCGAAATTCTCAAAAAATCCTGTCGCACTGTTGTCCGTCCGGATAGCCTAGGTTCACCATCCGCAAGGCGTCCGTACATATTACAGCAGTCGCCCATTCTGCACCTCAGCCTATAAATAGAGGCCCCTGGGCATTAAGAACTGTAAGAATTCGGTATTGAATTCCACAAGTGCTCAGAGAAGTTATTTTTCCTCTGAAGCCATTGCAAGTGTACTGTTGCTGCGCTACATCTGAAGTCTATCTTAGGGGACGGCCCTAAGTAAAGGATTCCATTGAAGACCCCTTCAGGTAGGAGACCTGGTTGGGAAGCGTTCGTGTTGAGTTACACGTTAGAGAGCAAGGTACGACCACTGCATCGGGTATATGTTAGTGTTACTATCTTGTATCTAGCTTTGTCTTCTGAATAGTGGATGTTTGGCTGCCCCGGAGTGGTTTTTCTCTTAATTGAGTTTCCACTTCGTCAACAAAAATCTATGTGTCATTTAATTTCCGCATTATTATTTATGTTAACACTTTGTGCACACACTTGCTATTATTTTAGAAGTCAATTTCAATTTTCACGGACGACATGTCATACCGTCCGAACGCCCATCTGTCCAAAGTTCCAGCCGTCCAGACGATGTGTCTAACCGTCCAGATGCCCATCTGTCTAAAGCATCATCAGTCCGGACGATGTGGATTTCTATCCGGACCTTTCCTTGTGTCAAGAAGTTTCGAACTGCTCCAGCTTGCATCTATCTGGACGTTTCAGCAGCCCGTCCAAACGGCTCTCAGTGTTCGACAAGCTTTAGGATTTCTTTCCAAAGCACAGTTATGGGAAGATCGCTGCAACCGTCTTGACGACGTGGATTCCCATCCGGATGCGCTCATCCATAATGCAAGTATCGCAATTCAAATCCAGACGTCCGGACGACGGTCCTCATGGTCCGGACGCACGTACATCCGATATGGAAATTCCGTGCATCAAATCAACCGTCCGGACAATCATCTCCTTGGTCCAGACGCACGAAGCCTTTATATGGAAATTACTTGCAGCGGACGTGCGACTGTCCGGACGCGGCTCAAAAACAGGAAAGAATTACAGCGAAATTCTCGGACAATTGATCGCACAGTTGTCCGTCCAGACGGCCCTTGACTACTATCCGAACGGCACCTAGTTTCTATGAAGCCAGATGCTCATTTGAACTGTCAGCCTATAAATAGAGGTCTCTAGGCTTGAGAACAGCAAGAATTCGGTATTGAATCCCATTAGTGCTTAAAGAGCTATATTGTGAGATTATTGAGTTGAGTTGATCTCTCTGAAGCCGTTGCAGTGTGTGTTGTTGCTGCACTTAATTTGAGTCTATCTTAGGGGTTGGCCCTAAGGTAAAGGATTCCATTAAAGACCCCTTCAGGGAAGAGACCTGGTTGGGAGGCGTTCGTATTGGGTTACACGTTAGAGTGCAAGGTACAACCACAACATCAAGGGTATGTGAGTGCTACTACTTTGTAACTAGTCTTGTCTTCTGAATAGTGGATATCCTGGGTTTAGCTGCCCTGGAGTGGTTTTTCCTCATATTGAGTTTTCCACTTCGTTAAAAAAAATTCTTGTGTTATTTAAATTCCGCACTATTATTATTTTATTAACACTTTGTGCACACACACACTTAGAAGTCAATTTCAATTTTTCACCTTCAAGTAGGTGACTTGGTTGGGAGGCATTCACATTGGGTTACATGTCAAAGTGCAAGATACGATCGCTGCATCGAGTATGTGAGTGTTACTGTATTTGTACTAGCTTTGTCTTCTGAATAGTGGAATTCCTGGGTTTGGCTGCCCCGGAGTGGTTTTTCTCTTAATTGAGTTTCCACTTAGTTAACAAAATATCTGTCTCATTTAAATTCTACACTTATGATATTTTGTTACACATTATTCACACACACACACACACCGTAATTTAGAAGTCTTTTATTTTTCACTCGGCTTAGTAAGGGCGGATTGGTTAAATATTCCTTTAACCAGTTGAAAGCCTCTACACAATCGTCGCTCTAGACGAATATTTTTCGAAGGATCTTGAAGAAGGGCAAACACTTGTCAGTTGACCAGGAGATAAAGCGATTTATGGCTGCAATTCTCCCAGTCAGTTGCTGCAGTTACTTTGTTGTCTAGGGAGCTTGCATGTCTAGCACTGCACTAAGCTTAGGATTGGCCTCTATTCCTATGTGTTAAACCATGAATGCCAAGAACTTAGTTGAGGATACCTCAAAAGTGCATTTGGAATCTTGTAGCTCCTCAGCGTGTTGAAGGGTTCTTCAAGATCTGCTATATGATTTGTTGCTTGTATGCTCTTAACCAACATGTCGTCCACATAAACCTCCACGTTCCTTCTGATTTGGTCTCGGAACATTTTATTGACTAGCCTTTGATAGGTAGCCCCTGCATTTTTTATACTGAAAGGCATCATCTTGTAGCAATACAGTCCCCAATCAATGATAAAGGAAGTATTCTCCTAATCAAATTCATGCATGTGATGGAGTCGACCAATACATCCATCCGAGGAAGGGGAAAGCTGTCTTTGGGACATGCTTTGTTCAAGTCGGTGAAGTCAATGCACGCCCTCCATTTGCTATTTGCTTTCTTCACCAGCACAACATTCGCCAACCAGTCGGGATAATCGACTTCTTGGATGAACCCGGCTTGCAAGAGCTTCTTTACTTCTTCTGATACTGCTTGATTCCTTTCGAGTGCGAAGCTTCTCCTCTTTTGTTTGACCGGCCGGTAACTCAAATTAAAATTCTGAAAATAAAATATGACTTCTAAACAACCAAGTGTGTGTTCGTGTGCAACAAAATATCTGAAGTGCGGAAAATAAAAGAGACAAGATATTTGTTCACGAAGTGGAAACTCTGTGAAGAGAAAAACCACTCTGGAACAGCCAAACCCAGGGAATTCATTATCCAAAGACAAAGCAAGTTACAAAGCACTCGTACTCACAAAACTTACTGCAGTAGTCATACCTTTAACTATAACATGAAGCCCATCATGAACGCTTCCCAACCAAGTCTCCTACTTGAAGGGGTCTTTGATGAATTCATTTACCTTAGGGCCGACCCCTAAGATAGACTTCACACAAACAAAGATAGCACACACTGGCAATGGCTAGAGAACTAGCAGATCTTCAACTCTCCCTAAACACCCTCTCTAAGCACTATGGAATTCAATACTAAATTCTTACAAATAACAAGCCTAGAGCCCTCTTTATATAGGCTTTAGAAAACCTAATTCTAAACAAATTCAAACTCTGGCTGTGGAGCGTCCGGACAGAAGTTACCCTCGTCCAGACGGTCTTCTGCGACCACCTTCGAGATTAGCGAAATTTCTTCCCATATCAGGTCCACGTCCGGATGGTTTGGCCGAGCGTCCGGACGGTCTTCACTGTAACTCCTTTCCGCACTTGTAAAGGAAACCTGGAATATTTTGGAATGCTGGACAAGTTGCCACGTCGTTCGGACGTCTTGTAAAAACTTCCCAAATAGTGTCGACTGAAATCCAATTCCGTGTAGAAATTGGAGAAGCTTGACCTATCGTCCGGACGGTATTGTCCTGACGTCCGGATGTCTTCAAAGGCCCGTCCGAATAGTTGCACAGGAACCAGTTAAACTGTCTTGGAATTCGCATGGAATCTTCATGGACATTTTCTAGAAACTTGAGACATGGCTTGAAATAAACATTTGTCCATATTACTTGAAGATTCTGAAAAGGAACTGACCATCCTTTTAAAATGCAACTGTTACATAAAGTGTTTTTGTCATCCAGAATGTAGCCAACATAAAATACTAACACATTCAACCTATAAACCAATACTGATGGGTCGATGCTCGGCATGTGCTCATGGCTTCAAGCGAATGCATCTTCATTTTCACGAAGAAAGGCAACCAGGGATTCTTTGATTGGTGGGGATAATTGAGATCCTACTCTTATTTTTCTTTCTGAGCTCCCGATCTCAAATTCCTCCATTTCCTTGACCGGCTCTCCCGAATGTGATTGCTACTTCTCCTCTCCTTTGATTTTGACCCTGGGAGTTATCCTCCCAGGAGCATCCTTCAGCGTGGTGTTGTAACATTGTCGTGCTATCCACTAGTCTCCTTTGACTTCTACAACCCCCTCTTTGGTTGGGAACTTCATTTTCAGGTGCGGTGTGGAGGTGATGGCCTTCAGCTCATTGAGAGCCATCCTTCCAAGGATTGCATTGTAAGCCGAGGGATGGTCTACCAACATGAACTTGACCATTATAGTTTTCTACCTCAGGTGGTCCCCTGCTGTTACCGGGAGTTCAATAGAGCCGATTGGTTGAACTTGCTGTTGTGCAAATTTTAAAGTACTCGCAAGTGCACGAATCATTTGCAATATAGCGTTTTGTAAGTACGAGGTCGATCCCACAGGGAATTGAGTTGCGAAAATTAATCTCTATTCAAACTAATCATATTTTAACCTAGTTCCAAATTTAGGGGTTTTTGATAAAATAAAACATAAACAAAATTAATGAAAATAAAGGGTTCTAAGATTTTGGAATCCACACCCACCAAATCATAGCAACCTAATCTCATGCTCATCTACACCATTTGAAGTTCTCATCATACAAATCTTATGTTTGTTCTACTTTTGCTTCAAAAATTGTTTAAATCATTCAATGAATCCATTCTTCTACAAATCACAAAAGATATCTAGTTTCAACTAAATCATCAAATGTATCTATAGAATGAAACACAATGAATATCCAACATAAATGAAAACCCAAGCCCTCAATTTAATGAAACCATATCAAATCATCACTTGTATCCAGAAATCACAAGAGATATCCAATAATAATCTCAAAAATCGGAGTAGAACAATGAGAAATCAAAGCCCATAAACTCAAATAGCATAAACAAGCAATGAAACTCAGTTTCTATTCAATGGTGAGGTTTCATCCTCAACCCTAGATGAAAGTATTAGCTAGACATGAACAAAGAAAGCATAAATAAACTACAAGAATGCATTAAAAACGAATACTTACAAAAGATTGAAGTTCTAGGTCAAAATCAACCCAAAAACCCTAAGATACAGTGAAATCAGCCCCTAGGGCACTCCTAAGCGGCCTCCTCCTCGAACAAAAGAGAAAGAATGGTATTTATAGAGTTAGCTAGGGTTTCTGAAATTCCAGCTCCGCATAAATTCGATCGATCTATTTTATAATCGATCAATCGACAGGGAAAATTTCGATCGATCGAACTTGAGATTCGATTGATCGACTTCACAGCAATTCCAAATCTCTAGCTTTTATGCATTTTCACTTGAAAATAACCATTTTTCTCTTTATGTCCTGCAAAAACGTAAAATTACCAAAACTAAACAAAACATCAGAAAGTAATAAAACTAAAGGTTTAACTAATGTAAATTAAGGGGTCCAAATATACACTTTTTGGCACTCATCACTTGCTCCCCCACGAATCCCATCAGAGGATATCTGGCCGAGACAATCTTGTCCTGGCATATATTCATATATGTGAAGGCTGACCAATAGAGGATGTCAGCTAAACTTCCATTATCCACCAGTATATGATGGATGTTGTGATTGGCGATGGTTAATGTAATAACCAGAGCATCAATATGGGGGAGAGACATTCCCACATAATCTTCATCAGAAAACCCACCACCGGGGTCTCCTTCTTCCGTGACTTATGAGGCATGTTGACTGCCAGGACCTCTCAATTCTTTCTTTTCCTAGCATAAGCTTTCCTGTCTAAGCTAGACTCTCCACCTTCTGCGAACCCTCTAGATATTGTCTGAATCTTAACAATGACATGCAGATCTCGGGGATCGAGTTGTCTCACGCTCCTGCTTCTTCTCTTGCTGCTTTCCCTTCTCGGCTTCTCCCTTCGTCTGTTATGCTCTCGAGGCCTATCTTCTTGACGCCTATCATTTCGAGGGGATGGGGCTCGGCTCTAATGGTCCCGAGGAGGATTATCTCGAGGTTGTCGATCTCAGTTCTATCCGGGCTTGGCTCGATTGTCCACAAGGAAACAAACAAGCTTTCCATTCCTGATAAACTTCTCGATCATGAGCCTCAAGGCTACATAACCTTCGATAAGATGCCCATTCGCTTATGGAACGCGCAATACTTGTCCTTATTCCTCTCCGATGGTTCTCTTTTAATCCTATGAGGGCAGACATAATCAGGATCTCTCTTGACTTCCATTAGGACTTCATGAATCGATGCATTGATGGCGTGAAATTGTAGTCCTTGAATTGCTTGCATGGTTTTGCCTCGGTTGTTTGCTCCGCTTGCGGTTTCTTCTTCTTCTTCTAGGGATATTGGACACCAACGCTTGAGTCTGTCAGGAGCCAACAATGGCTCGAAGGGTTTCTTCCTTCTTTATGAACTCCTCCACTTTTTCCATAAACTCCAACAAGGTCTCAGATTGAAGACGAGGGAGTTCGGCCATTCCCAAGGAAATTTCTTCCCAAGTCATTGAAACTGTCAATAGACTTCGAGGGAAGTTTCCTGAACCAATCTCAGGCACTCCCAGACAAGGTGAGAGGGAAGGCCCGGCAAGCCACCTCTGTCGAGGTTCCATGGAGATCCATATGAGCCCGATAATTATCCAGATGCTCAGTTGGATCTTTGATCCTAGTGAAAGTTATGATGCTCAGGACTTTAAACTTCTCGGGAAGTAGAACTGCATATATTTGATTGGTGAAGTGCGAGGCTGTCCCGTGCAGCAAGTTATCTTCTAGGGAAGTTTTCCCCTTCTCCTTTTGGTGGACCTCCTATTGAAGGCGATTGTACTTCTCGCCTAGAGAAGCTACCACTTCACTCAATCTTTTCTTTTTTCGTTGGCGAAGACTTCTTTCACCTCCGTCGTTCCGAGAATTGTCCCCGGGTTGGTTATCCCGGGGAGCCCCTCTACCATCCGGATTAGCATTTCCATCTGGATGGCCATCATTTTGTCCATTGCTTTCATCTTCTCCTTCATATATATTTGATTCTTCCGAGATCGGGTGCAATAGTTGTAGGTTTTGCTCGATAAGAGCTTCCATGTCCCTAGACATTTGAGCAATCCGGGCTTCCAGGGCAACCATGTGTTTGTTATTAGATGGTCCTCCTATCTCGGGTGGAGGGTTGTTCCTCCCAGGATCTGTGGATCTCGTGCGTACCATCACAGATATATTTATGAGAAACGAATTGAAAATCACTTCCCACAAACGGCGCCAAACTGTTAAGACAGTTTCTGGTACGGTGGCACAAGCTTCTGGAAAGTTCTTTACTTCTCCCTGGAAAACAGTAAAAATAGATAGATGAGCTTGCTGGGGGTACCAACTAGTCCCACTCTGATACTTAATTTAGTCCTTTTGTGAGAATGAATATCAATATCTTATAGCAATCATTTCGACCGAAGAATACCTGAGTGCATGTGTGTATTTATAGTGAGGACTTGAATCGGGATATAAGGAGTGATCCCGGGCTTTCTAGGATCCCTATGATCCAAGGGTTGTGGGTCTTCACACCTCCAGATCGTGGGTCTTTATGTCTCCAGAATGTTGGTCTTCACATCTCTGGGTGTCTCGGGACCTTAATCTTCCCATGACTTTTCACAATCTATTCTTGAACGGGCTTGGGCTTTGCCACCTGGTGGATCACAGGGCTGAGCCGTTTTTTAGGATTAACATTAGTAAATGGGCTGAAGTAATTGTCAATTCCATTTACTAACTGTTGGGAATATTTCCCAACAATAATTAAAATGCAGATACCTGTGCACTTTGCTTTCTTCAATACATCCAATACTATTATTCCACTTGGAACTAATAACAAATTTTCCATTAACAATTCCAATATCTTGCAAACTTTCCAATGTGTTTCACTAGGTCTTATCTTCGCACAAAAATATTCAAAAAATTCTAATTAATTGTCTCTGTATAATTCCTCAACCCATAATGTATGATCATGATTACATCAAAATGCATTCACGTTGAAACAAGTATATACAATGTGTCATCTAGTCCCAATATATACAATAAGTATATACATTAGCTGCATTTCAAAGTGCCTTGATCCACCACAAAGCCTACACCTCTCAGGGTCTCCTTCATCTATTGTAGCTAAAAGTGGCTTCCCAACTATTCACTTTTGTGCGAATGAGTCCTACAAAGAAGATAATTGTCAAGTATCCAAAGAATAGAAAACATATTAGATCAATATAGGCAAATTTAACTATTGTGGTACCAAACAAGAACTCTGATTGCTGAATCATGATTACTTTTTATGTAAAAAGCAAGAAGCAATTGCAATACAAATGTCAATCCGTTAATTTCTAAAGTATAACTTACTCTATAAGTAGGATCTCCCTTGCTGCCATCTAATGGTTTAAAGGGTGTTCTGCTTGAAGTCTTGATTGCAATGGAAGATTATTAATAAGAACCAATATAATTTACACCAACAAATTAGTGAAAATTTGAATAGATCAACCTAACCTTTCAATATATATATGCTTACAAGGTTATTTCAACTAAAGAAAGGATAAAAACATGGTTGGTATTCCTGCTTTCATATTCTATTTCGCCACCAAATGCATTAGAGTAACATATCTCTTTCCAGTTCTACTCGTCATAAGCTAAATCTCAGCCAATATATCTACTGAATAACCAGTAGTATTGGCAAGTTTCCCCCTTGTTTCCAGGACAATTTTTTTGTTGCTTCTTGCTTACTGATAAAACTTGTCTCAGCTAGCTAGAACCAACAAATTGCTAAAATTTAAAAATAGGGCAGGAGAAAATGCTTGAGAGGAATTAATATAGCCACTTAAGTTTGGGGTGAGAAACTTTGAGAATAATTGCTCCCTTGACCCAATTGTGCCTAGACCTAACCTATAGGTTAACTTAGTGCAAATACAAAACTTAGATCAACCATGTGATGAGGCCCTCCAGCAAAACTCAATTTACTTAATGTACTTATCAATAATACCATAACTTCTCACAATAATGTACTCTAGTGGTAAAGAAAGCCACTCATTATAGTACAATAACATTTAATTTTATGGTAATGAATTTTGTATTGCCAAGCGAATTTATTTACTGCTAATGTTCAACAAACAATTGAATTGAAAAGGCCACCTACCGAATTGCTCAAAAATAACTTTGCCATTTCTTCAGCTCTCATCTATTTCTGGGAAAATCAAGATTATGTTGTTGAATGATTTGATCACACTTCCTTCAAAGGCCCTCCTCTTCATAGCTTTGACCGTTTTGGCTTCAAGCTTTGTTTCTGGTATCCAACCCTTTTTAGGCGATTCATTCTTTCCCACTATATTCCCCATTGTCTGTTAGCCAGACACGAATAGAATGTAGGAAACAAGCTAAGTATGTGCCTAAAGATATAAATTAAAAAATAAAAATGTTAGAGAATATCCAAATAGTCGCAGAAAAAGATGGAGCAAACTATATAATAAATATGGTAATAAATGTTCAAGCAAATGAACCAAATATCAAACAAATGCAAAGAATTCTTCTTAAGCACTGTTATGGTCATAAACTCACTACAATGCGACTCCCACCAACCCTATAAATATTCTTTTAATTGCTTATAAGACATACATGATTACCACCTATGAGATATGGTACGCATATATATGACAGCACCTAGTATACACCCTGATGGTGGTTACGTTGAAACTACAATAGTCATTGATCCTTTTCATCGTTAACTAACCAATGAATACGAATCAAAGGCCTCCACGCTTAGATCCATGTTAACATTTCTTGGATTTATTACAAACTCTTAATTGGTGGTTGAAGGGAAAAGATGAATGAAAAGAAAAAAGTTACAACTTACAAAGAGTTAAGAACGCAACTTACAATGATATCTTGAACTCATTGTAAATTGCATTCTTGATCACTTTGATATTGGAAATTGCAGTTAAACCATAAATTAATAGAATAAAATGATGTCTTTCATATGCAATAATTGCATCTAAGTGGCATTTCTTGTTTACACATGGGAATAACTTCAATCTACCGATAAGGATGCTTTGTAATTATCAATTGGTGCTTCCATCTATAATAAGACTACTAGAGAACCAACAACATCTTGCCTACCTTACTTTTGTTCTTTCCCAACAACACCTTTCAAGTTCTCTGACCGAAATCAAGAGGGACTCAAAATTACCATTTTCCATCAACACAGAGAACCCAGACAACCAGAGAACCAAACCTGTTCACCCACTTCGGCTGAAGCTCAACCCAACTGAAAAGAAAAGAAAAGAAAAAAAAAAAAAAAACCACAAAAATCTGACCAAGGAAAGATGCCCAGTTGGTCATGGCAAGAACAAGAAATTAAAACCCTACAATCAAGACTAACAACTGAAAAATCAAGAAATTTCTTTAAAATTAAACACTTACCTAGTTGATTCCTGTTTGGACACCGAGAAACACAAGGACCAAACGTGCGGGTGGAGCTTGCCGGATTTGGGCCTAGGTTCGCCGTTACATAGCCTTGATCTATTTATACACATCCAATAACCATTCCATTATATTCTTTGGGATATCATTCATCTAATGAATCTCAACTCCCACTACAATATGGTCATTACTACATATATGTAAATAGTAAAACACATAGAGTATCTGAAACATCCTAATGTCTTCATATAAATTATCCCCTTTTAATATCTTAGTAATCTTTTAGAATCTCCACACTCTTTCTTTGGATTTACTCATATAGTCTTAATTTTTAGGAACTTGGTGTGAACCAACATCTTCCAAACATCTATCACATTTATTTAAAGAAATTAGGTAGAGTATCACATTTATTACAAAAATATGTATTTCTAATATCCCACATTATTTTTGGTACTTTATCTTTGGTAAGTACCAAAAATAATCAAATAGGATACTTTTCTTATTTTGATGAGTTATCCTAAGAGATACTTTGATTTAAATCAAAAGTTCTTTATGTATCTAGAAATTCAGATAATTTCATACATAAACTTCTCTTCTTATAACAAATCAGAATATCTTAACTAAACACATACCTATTCTAAGAATTTTTTTCAAAGAAAAGAACCCTTTGTTCATATTATCCTCCAAGAAGGATTCTTAGACTAGGATCTTATCAAGATCCAATGGGCCTCAAGAGCCCATCTCAGAGTAGTCTTTGGATCCTTGATTGATGAACAAATACGACACAACGTTGTCAATACTCATGTTTTGTTAGCTTAAGAATAAACATTAAAGTAATAATTGATTCTAAAATTAAAGGTCATTCATATAAATCATTAACAATCAGATAATCAACAATAAAAACTGAATTGACAATAAATCCTTTATTGCATTGGCATATTTCAAAAATATCCAATAAATGCATAGAAAATTAATTTTCTGTTACATAGTCTGAAAATAGTAATGATTTAAATATGACATTTTTGAAATTTTCATTCTAACTCCAAACTTTCAAGGTCTATCTTTTCTTCTTGGTTTTCTGGCTTTCTAGGAACCCATGCAATCTAATTGCAGACATGTATTAGTACCAAATCCACACACCAGGAATTCCGGTAGATTCTCATTAAACATGTATCTCAAAACCAAAAGAAAATGTTTACCTGAATGTTTGAGTGCCAGATACTTAAGACAATGTTTGAGTGACAGATACTTAGGACAATTTCTCATCCATTGTCCATCCTCCTTGCAATAAAATCAGATCCCTTTGGCCTTGCCTTTGGACTTGCTCCTAGCTTTATTGACACATATGACAACAACTGTCATTTTCCTTGGTCTATTTCTTCTCTTCCTTACCTTTCGATTTTGGGAAAGAAGTTTCACCAACCATCATACCAGACTTAGGTTCCATCATGCTATCTGCTGCTACACTCACCTATTCAGACGAAGAGCAAACATTTTTGCCTTAATGCTTACATTTGAATTCCTTAAAAAAATGTATCATGGATCTAAGGATTTCATCAATCCTAGATTGATCATTAACCTCAACATCTAATAAACCCAGTTGTTTCAATTTGACAATCTCATTGTGTATTGAAACAACTTCTGCCATCTTGGTATCTTTGTCATGTTTGGGAATAAGATATTATTCCCCAAACTTTACTTCTCGATATTCCAACATATCTGAAGCAATCATAAAGTCTTGCAATTGTACATAAAGCTCAGGTGCTAATGACGTTAAGATCAAATCTTTTGATATGCAACCACAAATTGAAATTATTTACTTCACTATCAGTAGCTTTAATGCAAGATAGAGAGAATGAGTTTGCACAATATTGTGCTCTTCTAGTCTCATAGATTTATAATAACTCTATATCCATTGTTTATAAGTGGACGCAGAAATTAAAATAACAAGACCTATAGGCATTATAGAAGGATCAAATGAAAAAACTATAGAATAAAGAACAATTTCAAGACATACATTAATTTTGCAAACAAATATAATATGAAAACCTAATGCAAAACATATAATATTCAAAATGTAACGACAACCTAATCCCGTAATTAAAAGAACATCCTCCGAAGGGAGCATGGCCCACAACCAAGGCGAGATGTCTTTAAGTATCTGATTAGGAGAGACAACTTACTCATTATCAACATCCATACGTGTTGACATCTTGTCACTTACCTTTAGTCTCTAACTTTAAGATAACAGAGTTCCGAAAGGAGACTAATATCCTAAATTAGTCAAGTGTTTACCGTCAAGTAGATTTGATGTGATTGTCAAGTAACTCCACGGAAGCGTGGTCATTCTTAATACATAACCACATCTCCTCTATCCCTAAAGGAAATCTAACCTTGTAATCCGCAAAGTAAAGACACCCTCCGAATGGAGCAAGGCCCATGGCCAAGGCAAGGTGCCCTTACTTAATCATTACACATAGACATATGATGGAGACTGTAAGAATCAACAATGTTAATTCTTTCTCTCACTTGATATTTTAGACTTATGGGCTTTCTTCAAAACAATTGTAATCATATTACATTTGCAACTTGCTTTTCTTATTGGATTACCTTCCCAATCTTATAAGCGATCCTAACTGTGTTAGGTTCCTTATCTCATTAGGTAATAGGCATTATAATTTAATAGAATCTTTAATCCAATTATTTTTCAAAAATAGAAGCCCTAATTTATATGATATGATTGACCTAATCAAATTAGGAACCCTTCTTCCATAAGGAAATTTGTCATCTTTTAGGTTCTTAGAGTTTTATCTCCCACTCCCATTAAGGAAAATATTGTCAATCCTAAACCTTTCATCCAAACTTGACATGATAACCCTAATCAATTTTGGTTACATTATTCGAATCCTTGTTCACAAGCTTTCTAAATTGTGAATCTTAAACATATCATTTCAACTAAGTTGGAATCCTTATGTTTAAGTCTTGTGAAAAAACACAACCTCTTCTTTAGGAAATTATCATAACCTGAAATATCTTTAGGAAAATTAGATCCCAAAATATTAGGTTAAGGATTTTTGGATCCATTCTTTCAGGATTTATGGATTAAGATTAGGATTTGGAAAAATCCTAAATAATCCATAGGCTAGCCAACCCTTAGGTTGTGAAACGTTAGGTGTTGCACTCCAAGGGTGGCGACCAGCCATCACAACCAAGCGATGCCATATTTATAGATAAGACCCATGGATTTCATCATTTGCTTGATCATGAGTAAAAATCATGTCAATCCATACATAGTGATCAAATCACTATGCATCCAAAAACATTTATGAATGCACATATGTTTTAATAATATGAAACTCTTTTCAAATTATTGACAACATGAATTATAATGCCCAGGATATATATATATATATATATATATATAAAACCAGATATATACATATAAATCTCTTAGAATTACTGGATTCTCGGGGGCACTCGATTGCCCAAGATGGGTCGATCGATCGACTCTCTTTAATAGATGCAAATTTCACCAAACACCTGGCTTTGATATTTTAACAAAAATCTCTTATCTTAATTCGTTTTTAGCTGTTAGATGTGATCAAAATGGTGAAATCTTGGCCGTCCATTTCGCTATAAAACAAACCATCCCCCGTAGTTCACTTCTCTCATCTCCTTCCTCAATTCTCTCTAGTTTTTCTCTCTAGATTTCTCTCTCTCTCTCTCTCTCTCTCTCTCTCTCTTTGCTTTGGGCAGCAATGCAATGCTGTTCTTGGAGGAATTATAGCAGAAATCTCTCTATCCCTCTCACATTCTCTCGGCCAGGTGCAGAAAAGAAAGATAAGAAAAAAATAAAGGATCCTCTCCATCTCTTTTCTCTTTCGGTATAGCAAGCTTAAAACAAAGAAAACCAGTAGCCCATCCTCTTTTCAATCTCTCTCAGAATCCCTCACCTCTCTCTCCCTCGGCTTCATCCAACCAACAACAGAGAGAAGAAAGAAATCTCTTCTCTGTCTCTCATTATCTCGGGTTCCAGTAGCAAAAAGAACAAAGGTAGAGGAAGACCAGAAGATTTCTCTCTCGCTCCCTCTCTGTAGGTCTCTCTCTTGAGCTCTCTTTCTCTCCCTCTCTTAGCACTCTCTATCTCTCGGGTTCACCTGTAGAGAAAGAAAAAGAAAAATAAAAGAAAATCAAGAAGAAAGAAAGAGGATACAAGAAGAAAGAAAATGAATATGAAAAGTTAAGGAAGAAAAAGATTCTCTCTCTCACAGCCAGCCTCTTTAAGTGCGTGTGTGTGTTTTACAAAATATCCCAATGATATTTTGGGTAAGTTTCTAAATAAGGTTTTAGTTATTTTACACAGTTAATGTTATTATTTTAATAAGTTATTAGCGTTTTAAGTTGTGTTTTAAACAGAGTTTTCAAAGCAGACTTATTAAGTTAAAAAAACACGCCTTTGTGATGCCTGAGTAAAAAGGAGATATTTTATAAAAGCGTCGTTACACTGCCCAAATGCTTTAAAATACTATTAGGCATTTAATATATTAATGCCGTTATTCTGCCCATATTTTATAAATGTTAAAATAAGGATTATTTGTATTTATGCCATTGTGCTATCCAGTTGTTTTTAAAAGGTAAAACCCATTATTTATTTTAATGGAGTTATTATGTTTATTTGATATATATATATATATATATATACTTTTTAATGTTAAAGCTTTTATAATGTCATTTTAACAAAAAGGGTATTTTGGTAATTATTTATAAATACTGTTATAATGGCCACATGAAATATGTGGCATTATAATTAATCTATTTTATATGCTGTTATAATATTTAAGCAACATTAGAAATTGGGTTAAGAAATTTAGAAGTCGAAAGTGATAAAAAGTATTAAATAAGTTCTTAGTATTTTATACAAATCGCGTGTATGTAACTATGCAGTCGTCTTTTCTGTGGATAGTCTTTGAAGCAGAAAAATGTGAGTATTCTACTCATTGAGAATGATACTAAGTTCTTTAATGTGGTGATTTATAGGTTTATTTAATGACATGCAATTGTTTAGGTATATGTGTAAGTAAATATTACTAGAATACTTACTGAGTGTGATACTCGTTTGATTATATGGGGATATTGGTTGGTTTGATTACATGGTGATATTGGTTTGTTTGATTATACGATGATATTGCTTTCTATGATGTTATGATCTCTATTATATTTTATGATAAGAGATATGTTTGGGTATTTATATATTTTAATGTTATGAGTCTGCTAATGAAATGGTATTGCATACTATACTGTCATGAGATATGAACCTGTTAATAAGAAAGACGAAGGGTTAACGTCCTGAGGCAAAGACCAAAGGTTTAAGTCCCAAAACACTAATCAATCATGTAGACCTAGGGTTAATGTCCTGAGGCAAAGACCGAAAGTTTAAGTCCCAAGGCATCTATACTGGATAAGACCGATTTAGTAAGAGACCCATGGCACCAATGATGGGAAAACAGGAGGTTAAAGTTCACAGTATCGGTAAATGATAAGATCAGAGATGATAAAAAACCCACGGCATCTAATTAATAAGACCGTATCATATGTTAAAGTCTCACGGCATCTATTCATCCATTTATCTATGGTAAGATCGGAGATGGTAAAATACCCACGGCAATGATAAGACCGTATCATGTATTAGAATCTCACGACATCTATTTAGCCATCTATCTATGGTAAGACTGGCGATGGTAAAATACCCATGACAATGATAAGAACGTATCATGTGCTAGAGTCTCACGGCATCTATCTTTCGATGTATTATAAGTCCGTATCATATATTAAAGTCTCACGGCATCTATCTCTCCATCTATTATAAGTCCGTATAATATATTAAAGTCTCACGGCATCTATCTATCCATCTACACTAAAGAATGTGACTGTGCATATAGAATTGTTAATAAGACTATGGATATAGATCTGTCATTACATTATGTTATAGTATTGTGTATTGTTAAATGATAGAATATGCCATTATATTATGGGATGCAGTTGACTCACTATTTTATAGTATGGGATTGTGGTGATAACTACAATCACATGCAAGTTTATGCATGACGAGATGAAGGACAAAACTATTAGGATTATCATGTTAATTTTATTTGAAACCTTTTTAATGTTGATATGTTGGATAAGACAATGGTTATGTATTATTAACTACCGCATGTGGCATATATATTATTGCTTTGAGTGTATTTATTATATCAGAACGCATGGTTTGTATTTTTATATAATGTGGTAATTCAATCAGTTTTGAAGTATTATATTCCTAAGTTATTAAGAAAATATATATATATTCTGCTGCCAATTTCTTAACTCTGATGATGTCGTAATGTCATGTGGAAATCGAAATTTTCACTTACCTTTTTTTTTTGTAAAAAGCGGGACGTTACATGAATACCATGCACTCATAAATCTAGACAAGATTGATTTCATTCCATGTGTTTTTATCTCAAGAACTTGAAAACTAATTCCAAGAACTTCTAAAAAATCACATCCAAGCAACTTGTAATCTTATTTTCTATTGATCAATAACAGGTTATATACTTTATATAACATATTCCATAATCAAAGAAATTTCTTTCCTTGATTATGCATCAACAAGAAAACATACAAGTTCTTACAATGTACCAGGAATTCAAAATTCCAAACTTGGTTCACATTAGAAAACATCATGAAACATATTGAGAAAAAAATTCAAAACACCGTTTCGGCTTTTCCTATGTGTTAACCAAACTTTTTACATGTGAAATCTATTGTCATTTCAATTTAAGTAATCACCATTCTTGCTTAAAAATTCAAAATCAAATAGTTGCTGCTGGAATTCAGAAAATTCCAAATTCATTGGCGAATGAAGAACGGATCATATCTCTTTCGATTCTCATCAAAACTTGAATCCGTTCAAACCATTGCGTCAATCACGATTTTTAAATGCAGAAAACAATCCCAAAATAATTTTAGGACTTGTTTAAAACATCCTCAAAAAATCAAAATTACAGCAGCTGCTACTAGAATTCAGAAAGTTCCAAATCTGTCGACGAATGAAGAACGTATCGTATCTCTTGCAATTGTCATCGAAACTTGAATATGTTCAAATCATTGAGTTGAACACGATTTTTACATGCAATAACAATCCAAAAAAAAATTAGGATTTGTCTAAAGCATTCTTAAAAATTCGTAATTCTAGCAGCCATTTCTGTAAAATTACAGCTATACAGTTTCATACAATATAAGTAATAAACAAATACCAAAGTTGCTCCTATTGAGTTGAAACGTTCCAAATCAAATCCTTACATGTTAAAAAACATGTTTTGGGATCAAGAACGATCAATCAAAAATCCTCGGAACAGTTAAATCAAGATTCAACACAAGCAATATATCATAAAGCTGGTAAACACAAAAACATGTATAAAATCTAAACCATGTTTTCTTGAAGTTGGCTCTGATACCACTTGTTAGGAATCATGCATTAATCAAATTAGGCGTAGCGGAATACTGATCCCATAAATTTTCTTCAAGATAAACAAGGCGAGATAATTTAAACAAACATGTTTAGAGTACTTATTTGAACATGTTTAATAATAAACTATCACTCCTTGGCTATATGGGCCAATTGACTTTGAAGCTTTCATGTGAATGATGAAGAACTTGTTCTTCGTGTTCTTGACTCAACCTTCAAATCTTCTCTTCGATGACTGAACATGACCGTTAGTGTGAACTCACAACTTGAAGTAGTTAAAATGTTGTCTAACAATTGTGTTTAATACTTCACTATAGCTCTCTATTTATAGACTTGGATTTACTTCTTCTGATATGATTAGGAAATAAACCAAAGATGTAATTAAGATAGCATAGGAGTCATAGGAGGAGTAGAACTCCTCCTCCTAGTTACTAGGATACATGGCCAAGGGGAGTTATCTCCCTTTGGCAATGCATCAACCGGCCAATGGGGAGATAATATCTCCCCATGCATCTAGGGATATGCTTCTAACCCTATCCCATTACTAATTACTACATATTTTTCAACATGGGCTTGGATTTTATCCCTAAGGCCCAATGCTCCTTTATATCTCTACTAAAGCCTTTGGAATTAATTCCAAGAGTCCATAGCTCTTAACCGCTTAAGCCCATAGAAATTAATTACTAAGCCCAATCATCTTTAAATAATGAGCCACTTAGAAATCATATTCCTTTGGCCTATGTTTTATTAAATAAAACAATCCAACATAAATAAATACATAACCGAGGCTTATAGTAGTTGGTCAATTTACATCAGCTCAAAGAGGGAACCTAAAAAGAAAAATACAATTAGCCTTAAATAGGTTTATGAGTATTTCACACCACCCTATTTAATCACAATTGATTCCACTAAACAAATGTGACTACACTCTAACATGTATTTTCAAATTAATGAATCAATCCTCGTGACATACTTATTTATTACATATTACCCCTTCATGGAATCATTCTGTAGTCGAACCAAAGTCAATACATTGTTACTCAGTTCACTATCTATTTTCCTTAATACTCTTGATTTAATTATATGATATATTATTTTTGTACCTTGTGAATTTTTCATCTCACTTTACACAAAATAAAGTTTCAGTAAATACCACCGATACACTCAAGCCCAAGTTTTAGGATAATCAACCTCATTAAATCTACATCAAGGGGAATATTTCTTATCGCTTTGTTCCATGACAAAGGATTTGGATTCCTTCTTGAAAAAGGTGTTCCCACAATGCTACATGCGACCACCCAAAGCACAAAAGTTTTGACCAGTGATTTGATCGCATTCTTGTACATCAAAGTGACCTATACTTCACATCTAAGTTCGCAATCTTCTTAGGATTTAGAGTAATTGTTATAAGTTGTCATGCAAGTACATCATCCTGAATCACAGTGTTGAAAGAATGATGACTCATGTGGTCACTATTCGATGCATGGCACTACCTTGCACTTACGCCAACATATCAACCCAAAGCCCTACCTGCTTCTCTTAATCAAGGTAGATCGTTAAGGTTGACATGTTATAGTCTAGATGGATATTCCAGTTCCATTTACAATGACCTATGACTATGATTTTCTGTGTGATAATCTCATTACTCACACATTAGTCAAATATAATGTAACTTAAGGTGCTTACATGTATATAATATGAAATACTCAAACATAGATATACATGTAAGACAATAATATATATATATATATATATATATATATATATATATGTCCAATGGTCAATTTATACAATTTAGGAAAAACAACTTAATGCAATTGGAAATTTGGACACTAGTTCTAACAATACTATCTCGTCTGAACGGGTTCATTTATCCGTTCGAAGGGGCCTGTTCTCAAGGACTTTTAGGAATTTCGCGAGAGAGGCGTTCGAATGGACGATCACATAGAAGACTATATGTAGCTAAAATTCAATTTTTAGCGCATTTTAACTCATTTCTCTCCCCTCCCACAGCACAAACACATTTTGGCTCTCATGGGGATTGTTTAAAACTTGATGTTGTGATTTCTAGAGGTTTCCAAAGCTAATTCTAAAACCGGAATCACGATCCTTGGCATTAGAGCATCATTTCGGCCAATCGTTTCAAGGTAAAGTCATAAACTTTAGTTTTTCTTCAAATTGAGCTACATTACTAAATGTGAACCATAATCCTTCAAATTTCTTTAGAGATTTCATGTCTAGGGAGTTTAATAAGCGGTATCAAGCTTTGGGTTCCAAGAGTTTCAAGCGCCGATTTGTGGGTAGTGTTATTAGCTAAGATTTTGTCAAATGGAACCCTAGAATTTTATGGGTGGTCATGGGGTTGACACTTGTGATTGTTATGCACCTATGGGTTGTTTAGAGTTAGCAAGTGTATTGGTTAAGTCTTAGTACAAAATTGCAACGTAAAATGTGGTGGTATATTGCAAGGCTTGCGTTAGGAATCATACACAAGCTATAGTAAAGCGGTTATTGTAAGTATCTTACTTAACTGGGCAAAAGAATAAATATTTGAAATGGTTTTTCAAAACATGATATTGATGCTTTTAAATTTGGCCGATGATATATTGTGTCGATATGTCTTTTATGCGATACTTTCAATGTTTTCTATGAGTTTATGTTATGCTTGCAAATAGTGTTAAAAGAATATGATGTTGAATGATGCATGAACATGAAAGCATATACACAAAGAATTTTTATAGCGCCAAGCATGATGCATGAATATGGAATGAAACAAAATATTAACATTATCATGTCAAGGTTGATGGTTCCACAGTGGTGATAGAGATTACTCGCACGATTGTACGAGCAAGTCCCTTATGATTATGTTGCAAATGAAACGAAAACCCACTAGGAAAAGGTTTTCACGTATAATATGTAATGAACGAATAACTCTGGGCAAAGTTTCCCAACACACGTATGCATGATGATGATGTAAGTCATGTTTTATTTTTGATTTGTCTGTATGAGGGAAGTTTTGAAGGTGATATTTTGCTGGGTTGCGGATTCATGGTCGTTTGGGGGATGAAGTTTTATGGGTTTTGTTGTTTACTTTTTGTAACAACCAAGAAGTTAAAAAAAAAAATAATAATAAATAAAAATAAAATAAAAAAATAAAAAAAATAAAAAATTCAAATTATGTAAAAGTGGTGGAGGAATTAATAACCGAGCAAAACACTCAAAATTTTAATAAAAGTCAGATTTTTAGACTAGCATCCAAACGGGAAGGCTTCCATTCGAACAGTCTGTTTGTGATGTACAATAGAAGTCTTTAAGAATGTCTCATTTCATTTCCATTCTTTTTTTCATCCAAATGGGTACCTGGTAGAATGTTTCATCCGATTTCCATTGAAATGGGAGTGTAACAATGGGCCTCGTCCCATTTGCATTTCAAGGTCATCCCCACGGCAAAGTTACGGTGGACTCATTCTATTCTTGTTCAAACGAGTACTTCTACTGTCACATTCGAACAGGTTCATTTATCCGTTCGACGGGGCCTGTCCTAGAAGACTTTTAGAAATTTTGCAAGAGAGGCGTTTGGACAGTTGATCACAAAGATGACTATAAGTAGCTAAAATTCAATTTTTAGCTCATTTTCCCTCATTTCCCTCCCCTCCCACGGCACAAACACATTTTGGCTCTACTAGGGTTTGAACAAACCCTAGTGTTGTGATTTAATCTAGTTGTTCTGAATCTTGGTTCTAACAAGCTTCAAGGGTCACTCCCAATCCCACCACCTACTATCAATTGGTATTCAGTCTCAAACAACACATTGACCGGAGAAATCCCACAATTGATTTGCAATCTTAGTTCAATTGTTGTTCCTGATTTGTCAAGCAATAACTTGACTGGCTTGCTTCCACAATGTTTAGGCAACTTGAGTGATTCTCTCTCAGTTCTAAATCTACACGACAATAACTTCCACGGAACCATTTCCGAAATATTTGCAGTTGGAAACAAATTGAGGATGATTGATTTTAGCCAATGTGTGTTTCCTTCTCCTTTTTCTTTTTGGGGTTTGGAGGGGCAATGTGTGTTTCCTTTTCCTCTCTTTTCGGGGTTTGGAGGGGCAATGTGTTATATGGAGATGAGCAAAAGATTGAAACAAAACATTTCTCCGGAGACTTCAATTATTACAAATGCACCTCAAGACCACAAGTACAGGATTGTATGCCCGCACATGTACATTCACTGAGATCAACAGATCGAGACATGCACACCATTTTGTGGGGTATTAAATGGCCTGAGCAGGAAGCTTGCTCTTACGCCACCTCCAATAGTTAGCTCTCATCAGGTCCACACATTCCAAAATAGAACAAACTGTTTTTCCCAAGTCAGGATCCGGTTGATTAGTGCCTGAAGTGTTGAGACCATCCACAACATCTCTCAACTCTTGACTTGGTTGGAGACCATGGCAGAGAAGATCCAAAAGCGTGCTGAGAGCAAAGATACAGTTGTTTTTGGCGGCCCTCAAAACCTTCAAACACGCTGAAGAAACACGAGAATCATTCACCCAAGACTCAATGTCACCTTTGTAAAGCCCTCGAAGGTATCTCCACGAGCTCTCATTCTCAGGGTGGGATACTATGGCTTCAACACTGTAGCTCACTTCAGACTCTCTCATAGCCTCCAGGCCCCCCAGGAGAGGAGACATTGTTATAACGAAGTATCTCTGTTCCAAACAAAACATCATATGATGATGGCTGATTTACAAAAACAACATAATAAACTATAAAGATAAATAATACCTGATTCCAAGCAGAATTGTTAAAAACGTCTTCTTCAAGGAGCTGCCAACAGTAATCAAGTTCATCGTCCCATCCTCCTAGTGCCTGCAGAACCCACTGCACTAAAGAGAAAAGAAAGAAAATATATATATCTTAAAATATACATACAAGGAGGAGTTCCGTGTGGCTTATTTGGCATAAGGAAGGCAACAGGTATCAGGAGCAACAAACCTGCCTATGGGACCAGGCGTGATAATTTTTAGCATCAACAGTAAGTATCTTCTTGGTGAACTCAAGTTCCTTGCTTGTGGCATCAGTTCCCAATTTCTCAGCAACCCACCTCCTATGATGCCTACAAATATCTGTCACTTAGATCAATGCAGTGGTACCTGGGGTAAGGGTAAAATAAGCTATAGAAACTCCAAAAAATATCTCAACGACAATTTGGCAGTTGGTTGGATAGATTAAAATGACAACTTCACTAGAATTTACATAATCAGAAGAGCCCCGGAGGATGGGGAATAGGTATTTAGAGGAGGCAACCTACCAATATCAGCTTCTCCTTCCACCTCTTCCGCAACGCACAAGTCCTCCCTACTGCCTACTTCATTACACACTAAGCACCCTCTTGAAACACTACCAAATCTGAGCACCCGATTGACAACCTGAAAGCGGCCATCTGCAGAGACTTAGCAAACGAAGAGAGACCCACTGACAAACCCAACCCATCTGTCCGAGACACAGAAAACCCACACTGGCAGTCTCAGAACAGAGACCAAGACACCACGGCCCCAGATCTCTCACCTCGACCACCGGAGATTGCAAAGTCACACTCACCGGTGCCAACTAATGCAGCACTACACTATCGGCGGCCAGAATCACACTCACCGGCGGATTCTGCTGTGACTTGACCCTCTCAGGCGACAAAACAGCAACCGGAATCTCACCGGAAGACCCATTAAAGAAGGATAGCCCGAAAGCCCCACCGGACCACTCACCTAGAGAGAGCAACTCGTGGACACCGGCGGTTGCAGCAAGGCGGGAACACCCCCAGCAGACGACGATCTGCCTGGGTCACCAGACTGACCCGCGTCCAAAGCCACCCAAGAATGGGCCGACCCACCAGTGACAGTGACCTTCCCTTTTGGGTCGGGCTCCTGACCCACACCCGAACCCACCAGCAACTTCACGTTAGAAGACGCAGCCCTACTCTTGGGCTTAAAAACCGGACCCTTGAGTTTGGGTTTAAAGGCACAAATCTGTTTAACTACCCAGTCCTTAGAGGTAAGTTTAGCTCTACGATTGGGCTGGGCATGATGTAAACTCAGCTTCGGCTCACTGCCCAAAAGCCCATCCACAGCCGAGTCCAATCTCATCAAACAAACGCCTACTTCCTCTTTTAGCTTCAGCAACGTCTCTCTCAGATTGGAAAGCTTGAGACTTTCACCAAAATGGAAGAGTATGTCAGAAGCCACCCCTCCCTTTGCAGCTTGCTTTTCAGAGACCGTATGACCACAATTTGAAGTGAAAAGCTTCACTGGAGGATGGGGTGTCTTCACCAGAACCGGAATTGCTTTCACCGGAAACTGGGTATGCTTTACCAGAGCTTGGATCTTCCTCTTGGTGATCGCCAGAGCTTGGACAGGCTTGTCCGTGGAAACTCCTACCAAAAGCTCTCTCACCCACTTAGGCAACCTAGCTACCAGCCCTGAAGAAACACCAAGGCTCTCCTCCAGCGATGACAACTCCTCCTGGTCCCCCTCACCGCCTGAACCTCTGGTTCTGCTGCCACCAATCTAACCCCAGCTCTAAAATGCTCATTAACCAAACGTAACGCCGAGCCAAAAAGATCCCAGCCTTTACCACGTCTTCCTTCTAGAATTAGGACCGAGCCACTTTTCCTCCCACCGTCAAATTCCTCAACCACCAAGAAGCCACCATGCCTGGGGAAACCCAGGTTGAGCTTGATTCCAAAAAACCCGAGTCTCTTCACCTACCACCAGCTCCTCGAAGATGCGCACCAGCCAAGCTATCTCGTCTCTATCCCAATAGACCTCAACGTTCCTTTGCAACTTTCACAGAAACGGACCGTTGTTTCACCTCCCACTACCAACAATTCAAAATCCTTGGATTCCACCGGCCATCTTCTCGAGAACGGCATGATACCACTTGATAAAACACTAGAAAGAAAAGATTCCACCAGTTCCAGCCAATAAACGCACCAAACTAACCTCACGCCTCAACGCAGTCTTCAACATGAGCCGATATTATCATCCTATCTTTTTCTTTTCTTCATATATTCATATCAAAAGGACTGGAACCTATTCTGTTTCTAGCCTCTCATTCTATAACCCTAAATGGTGGGAAAAAGTACTTGAGAAGCGTAGCAATTTGGAAAAGCAGAAAAGTTTCAGGCCTTGACTTCTAACCATTGAAAAACATCAATGGATGATGAACCAAAAAAGAAAGAGTGGGCAATTTTCAGATGGAGGGGGCATGTGATTGTTTTGTTAATGAATCTGCAAAATCATATGTCACTCACTTAAAATAAAAACGAAAGGTTCTAATGATAGAATGGTCCTAGTCAATTTAACAGGATTTCAAGGAAAAAAAATATAGAACCTGTTCAATAGCTTCATCACTTTACCCTTGCGATTAATATACAAAGTTTAGCCCACCAATTCGTTATAACTTCAAATAAAATATTTTTGTACTATAAAAGAGTTTTATCAAAAGGCCTAGTCTCTTTTACTAATGTTTGAGGACTAAAGCACCTCTATTTTTCAAGTAAAAGAACCCGAGACCTTATTCATACTACTTTATATATATATATATATATATATATATATATATATATATATATATATATATATATATATAAGTAATATCAGTATCATTTAAAAAAAAAAAAAAAAAAGGCAAAGAAGCGCAAGTATAGTACACAGGGAGTATACAAGAAAATCCTTAATTTGAAGAAAAACAAGAACAAAAGTTCAAAAAATAGGCAAAACTAGAGACAAGCAAGCTATGAAGAGCAAATATCCAAGGGTAGAACGGCCTGGATAATATAACGACAGGTCTAATCCATTTGGATTTAAAGCTTTGTTTGTGACCAGAATGAAAACACCAATACAGAGACTTTTATGAGAAATATGTCATAATTACATGGGCAACCATGAACTTACCCCGTTAATAAAATAAAGGCAGGTCAAATCCATTCCTTTGGTAAAATGGAAAAAAAAAAAAAAAAAAAAAAAATTCACTTTGTACTCGGTGTTCTGCTTGAATATCAAACCTTTCCCATTCGTTGATGTAAATGAATAAATGGTGGGTCAAACAGCTACATTACCCGACAAATACACAAATACATGCATTATTTATAGAAGAGATACAGTACAAAGATTTAACATCAGACAGTTATACCTATCAACAAGATAAAGCTAATCACAACTTCCAGAATAACTAGATAAGATAAAACTACTCTAACAGTTGACATTTCACAATATATATATATATATATATATATTATTCTTAAACTAAACTCAGATCTGAAACAGGACTCCCAAAATGATTCAAATAGAAGTAAAGGGAACCAAATCTACCATGTCGCTATCCCTAGCTCTCGAAAGGCTAATCCAAAACAAGGATTCTATAGCATGTTACATCAATTTTGAAAATCAATTAGTTCAGGATAGGGTGACAGCATCTTGTTTGATATAAAACATCAGCTTACGATTTTTAATACATCTTCATTAAATGTCTGTTCTATTTAACATACATCAGAAAGGAAAACAAACAAATGTATAGATACTATGGCTCACCATATCTGATAGTTCTTGGAGTTACTCTTAGCAATATTCTCAATGAAACCCAGTTCATCGTGCAAGTCACCATCGAGAGCCCCGAGTATTAAACGCCTGAAATGCCATACCTATGATAAATAGAACCTTTATTAGTCCCAACTGTTTAAAAAACAAATTAATAAATTCTCTCCCGAAGCTAAATGGTCACCAAGAATTTTTGTTAATGTGAATTTGGCCTCCTCAAAAAGTTTAATACCTGGGATGTTGAGGATTCTTGTTTAGAAACACATATGATTTCCTAGCTTCGCATGGACAGTCTATAGAGTTTGTGTAACATATAAGGTTCCAAAACATGCTTTATTTATTAAAATATATAATTTGAAGTATGAACAAACAAAATGGCACGGTAACAGAACATTCTTGTAAAAGTCCAATAAAGCCCTCAGGTTCAAACAAATATCTTACTAACCCACATCAAACATCCAGCATTCAAGAATATCAAGTAAATTGTGAAATTGATATACTTCTACATTAAAGTATTTCCCAAAGTAGCTAGGATTTATGATTTCCATAATTTTTTCTGACAGATGACAAAGCATACAATTAAAAAATAAAAAAAAATAAAAAAAAATTATTATTAACAGAGGAAAGAGAAAATAGGATATCATTATAAAATTAAATTTTAAGAAAAAAAGAAAGAGAGAAAGATTGGTGAGGGGAGCGAAAAAGAACTACAAGGAAAAAAAACAAAGGTAGATTCATGTGTATAATGTCCATGTCAAACTCATATGCATGCCATCAATGGCCACTTACCACAAAGGTGCCCATTAGTGGAAAAGAAAACACTAATTTTCCACGACATCCTGAGTTCTCAATGTTGATTATTTGTAATTCAGACATTTTGAAAAATTTAGCAATATTTTGAATTGAATTTTTTTAGCAAAACATACCTAATCAAAACAAATTTCATAAGTAAATCAATTAAAAAGTGTAGAGGAAGTATTTTTATTTTTTTTACAAAATTTTAATTATTAAATAAATCAATTACTAATTTTTTTTATATAAATAAATCAATTATAAACTTTTTTGGCGCAACTAAAGTATATAGGAAGTATACAAGAGCAACCTCCAAGAGGAGAGGAAGAGCACAAATTCAAAAAATCTAGGAAGTTAGAAAGATGAGAACTATTGAACGCAACCAACCAAACATAAGGGATTTGAACATAAAGACTTTTAACTCAGGCATCGTCCTCTCACAGTCTTCAAAGCTTTGAATATTGTGTTCCCTACCAATACGCCACATTAAACAAAGAGGAACCAACCTCTAAACTTCTAAAACGCATAGGCTTACAACCTAACCTCTCCAACAAGCCATTAACTCCACCACCCATTGGGGGTATGACACAAAAAGACTAAAAATTTTAGCCTACAAATCTCTAGCCACCACACAATAGAGCAGAAGATGGTCAATATATACTCCATTCTTCTTACACATACAACACCAATATGTCACTATGACGTGCCTCTTTCTCAGATTATACAACATTAAAATCTTCCCTAAAGTTGTCATCCAAACAAAAAACGTCACCCTCAAAGGAGCTTTATTCCTCCAAATACGCTTCCAAGGAAAGGGGAAGCCAATGGAGACTAAGCACATGATAGAAAGATCTGACCTCGATCGTCCGCCATTTGGAGGGGATCCAACAAATTCTATCCTCACCACCTCTTCTTAGCCTGAGAGAATACAAAAGATTACAGATCTGATAAAAGTAATGTTCCATTGTGAAACGCCTTTATGAATCTGCAACACATCTGCCATCGAAGCCTCTTTTCAATAAGCAACACTAAACAACTTCAGGAAAGCCGCCTTCAAGAATTGATCCACACACCACACATCCTACCAAAATATGATCGTTAGACCCAACACCCACCTCAAATCAAATAAATCTAGAGAATTCCCCCCACTTCCTCCCAATGAATTTCCACACCCTAACTCCGAAAGACCCAAAGACCGTATCAGAACACCATCCTCCCCACATACTACCATGTTTAACTTCCACAACAAATCTCCAAAAAGCCTCCCTCTCCAAGGCATAATGCTATAACCACTTCCCCAAAAGTACTATGTTATACAAAAGCAAGTTTCAAACCCTCAAACCACCTAAGGAGTACAAATCTTAGACCAACTAACAAGATGAAATTTAAACTCCTCACCAACTCCACCCCACAAAATTTAAGAGAAGATAGTTGTTATTCCTAGGCCCACCAAAAAACCTAATAAAAGCCCCATATCCATGGCAGCGGGCAACATCCTACTTAAGGCATCCATAATAACCACAAAAAGAAATGGGGATAAAGGGTTCCCCTATCTCAAGCCACGAGAGCTGTTAAAAAAGCTAGAGGGAGCTCCATTAATCAAAACAAATAACCGCACCATTGAGATACAATGAGCAATCTACTCAAACTATTTCTCCCCAAAACCACATCTCCTCAACATATACAACAAGAAACTCCAATTAACATGGTTGTAAGCCTTCTCTAAATGCAATTTACATAGCACTCTTAAACCCTAATCTTATTCTACAGTCAAGGCATTCATTAGCAATGACAACTAAGTCTAAGATTTGTCTTCCCCTTATGAAGGCATTCCAAGTCTTGGAAAAAACCTTCTCCAACACTGTTTTCAGCCTGTTAGCTAGGACTCTGAAAATTATTTTGTCGACACTACCCAAAAGACTAATAGAGCAAAAATCCTTAATGTCACCAACCCCTCGCTTTCTTGGGAATAAGAGCAACAAAGTGGCATTAAGGCTTTTTTCAAATGTACCTCAAGCATGGAACTCCTGAAAGACATTCATGAGATCTTCTTTGTGGACCTCCAAACAAGTCTGAAAGAAGGCCAAAAAAAACCCATTCGAGCCCCAAGGCATTATCACCGTTCAACGCTTTAACCACCTCAAAGACCTCACTCTCCTCAAAAGCTCTTTCCAACCACAAAGCCTCCTCAGCACCAATGGAATCAAACGAAAGGCCATCCAATTCAGATTGCCAACTAAACTGTTTAGAGTAAAGACTCTTGTAAAATTGCAAAATATGCTCTCTTATTTCTGAAAAATCTAAAGAGATAGAACCATTAATGACAAACGACTCAACAGTGTTATTCCTTCTGTTCAAATTGGCACCACGATGGAAAAAATGCGTATCCCTATACCAAAGTGCCATCTATTTCTGTCTCCAATTCACTTCTTCCATCAACGTAGTCCTCTCCAAGTCACTAGTAATCTCAGTCTTTTTCGACATTTTGATATCATATAAGGATCTTCTTTTGCAATAACATCATGACCTTGGGGTTCACCCAACAGATGCTTTTTCTACTTCTCAACATTACCAAACACCTCTTCATTCCATTTCTTCAAACCGGTCTCCAAGGCCTTCAACTTACATGTCAGTATAGCCTTGAAACTGTAAGACAACCACCACTCTTTGACATTCTCCACAAAGCCCTTTGATCTTATCCACATATTTTCGAACTTCAAATACCTTTTGCTCCTAACAACATTAACACAATCAAGCAATAAAGGAAAATTATGAATTCTGAGCATTGATTAGTATCTATTTAACATTTATTGGTCAAAGATAAATTATATGATTGCTAAGTAATTTTCTGATTAAGTTTCTTAACATTAGGGGTGACCAAATACCCGTCTACCCTACATAACAACCCAATTCCAACCTGATCAGTCAGCTTTCAACCGGGGTCAGCTTGATAATCAAAGGCGTTTGAATTTTCTGAAAAAAGTCGAGTCAAAAGTCAGAAGAGTTTTAGTTTTTTGACAAAAGACCAACCCGACATTTATATAATATTTAGATAAATACATTAAATGGATCATTTTGAATTTCTATATAACTTTCTTTTTTTATGAATAATAATTTATTGTGTTAGAGAGAGAATGTTATGTTATACTCTTATAGAAGATAGCCTTGATGAGGTCTCCCTACCAGTTGTTCCCACCAACTCTTTTTTTAGAATATTCTTTGTCATATTGTAAATGCTTCTCCTATATATATGGAATGAATAGACTGAGGGCTAATATAGAAAACAAATTCTCATTTTCCTACATTCTCTTCTTATTTTCATTAACATGGTATCAAGGTTTGGGATTTGAAATGTTTCCTTGCCTCTGGTTCTTCTCGTTTTTGTCTTCCTCTTTTCTTTCTTTTTTCAACCAGTTCACTGTTTCGGCTGGTTCACTTCGTTTTTCAACCAGTTCAGTGCATTTTCCGTCTAGTTCAACAAGATTTCGGTCGGTTTTGTGGCATGCTTTGCCAGTTTGAACCAGTTCAGCAATTATTCAGCCCATTCAGAGGCATTTTGAGGTCGATTCTTGACTTTTTCTACTTTCTTGCATGAATTTCTGAGTTTTCTTCTAATAGGTTGACACAATGGCTACTAAACCTAAGCTCATTTCCTCCCTCTACTTTAAATTCTCCTATGTCGACATCTATTAAATTTAATAGTAAGAACTACATTTATTGGACCCAATCAGTAGAGATATTCTTCAGGAAAGGATTATTTGATCACCTCTTATCTGACAAGCCAACATCCTCTACATTCGCAAGTGATATGACTGGCTCAAATGGCTCCACTACTACTACCTCAGCTATCTCAACAAGTCTTTAGGATTAGGAGGATAATCTGATCATCTCTCAAGATATCCAGTATTGGGATCACTTTGATGCACCTTCGATCTGCGAAGGCTATTTGGGGGCGTTTGTAACACATCTACTCTAAATCAAAGAATGTCACTCGGTCGTATGACGTATACAAGTGATATTTTGGTCTTGAGCAAGGCAACCAGAGTTTGGCAGAGTATTATTCTCAGGTCCTGAGTGTACTCAAGGAGAGGAACATGTATCAACCACTCATGACTGATATCATGCGTATGGAGAAGAAACGTCAGGATATGGACATCATTCAAATTCTCAGTGTTTTGAAGTCCGAGTATGAGACGGACCGTGCACAAATCTTGTGTAACCTCAATCTTCCCTCTCTCCATGAGGTTTATACTTCAGAGATCTACCTTTCTGATATGGACACCGGTCCTAGTGAATGCTCTACCATTGTTGCCTCTCATGGCGGTTCTAGTGGATCACGAGGAGGCTGTTGTACTCACGGTAGCCGTAGCGTGTGTGGTGGACATGATTCGGAAATCAGGAACCTAAGAAGTGCATGCACTGCAGCTTCAACAATCATTCAGTGGACTACTATTGGGACCTCCATGGCAAACCCTTCAAGTCTGCCAATCAGGCCTTCTCTCAAGATGATTCCACATCAGCATCAGGACCATTCACCCTCTCCCCTGCAGTCCAAGAGACAGAGATGATCTCAATACCAAAGGATGAGTATGCTCAGCTCCTAGCCCATCATAAGCGAGCAGTGTCCTCCACAACCACTCTATCCCATTCAGGTATTGCATCCCATTGTCTTTAATCCTCTACTTTCGATCCATGGGTCATCATTGATGCGACTAAGCATATGACTAGTGTGTTCGCTCATCTATCTTATTACCATACTGTTACATCACCTTATAGTGTTGCTTTAGCCAATGGTTCCTTAGCCAAAGTCCAGAGCTCTAGAACCACTCATCTCAATATTGATCTTGATTTGTTATCTATTTTACACATTCCTGGTTTCCCTTTCAATTTGTTATCAATCAGTAAAATCACCAAAGACCTCCCGAGTTAGTTTTTACCCTTCTAGCTATATTTTTCAGGATTTCCAAACAAAGCGAATGATTGGTATGGAGCATGAAGTTCAAGGTCTCTACTATTTGGATTTTGCTCCCATCTCTCCTCCACAAACACTTCAATCTTCATTATCTCTTTTCCAGTGGCATTGTCGGCTTGGTGGCCCATCTCTGTCCGCTATGAAGCGTCAAGTCAGGAGTCTTGGTCATATATCATTTTTGTCTTGTGAAGCATGTCAGTTCAGTAAACACCGTCTTGTGTCTTTTCCATCTAGTTTTGTTGGTCAAGTTTCTAACCATTTGAGTTAGTACACTCCGATGTAAGGGGTCCTTTTTTTTTTTTTGATAAGTAAGAAATCAATCTCATTTAAAAAGCGTAAGGTGTCCCTTGGTACACTGGGAGTATACAAGGAAACACTTAATTAGAAAGAGAAAAGCGAGCGAGAAAGTCAACAAAAGTAAAAACAAAGGGTGGACATAAGCCGTAGTCCAAAAGTACAAATTAAGGTAGAACGAATATAGAATCTCTTCTAATGTACTTTCCAAATCCTCAAAGCTCCTATTGTTTCTTTCCCTCCATAAGCACCAAAATAGGCAAATAGGCACCATTTTCCAAATCGCAGCACTTATTGGCCTTCCAGAGGACCACCAACAAGCAAGCAAGTCGATAACCTACCTAGGCATAACCCAAGACATCCCAAAAAGACTAAAGAGAGAACTCCACAAAGCAGAAGCCACATTGCAATGAAGGAGATGATCCACGAACTCCCCAGTCTTCTTACACATATAGCATCTTTTTATCACGATAACCTGCCGTTTCCTAAGGTTGTCCAAGGTAAGAATCTTGCCAAAAGCCGTGGACCACACAAAGAAGGCAGCCCTTGAGGGAGCTTGAGTGCGCCAAACGCTTTTCTAGGGAAAGCGACTACTTCCAGAGCAAGCTAAGGAGTAAAAGAACGACTTAACCTTAAACAAAAAATTTTTAGAGGAGACCCACCACAACTTGTCTTTGCTGCCTCTGCTCACTTTGACTGAGTGCAACACCTAGAAGAAAGAAACAAAAACATACACCTCCCAATCGTCAGCCTCCCTAGTAAAACTCACGTTCCACTGGTTGGAGTTGCCCAAAAACTCCAAATTATCTGCAACAGCGGCGTCCTTTACACGGGCAATACCAAATAAAGTTGGAAAAACTACTTTAAGAGCCATGTCCCCACACCACAAATCATGCCAAAAATTTATCTTTGAACCATTCCCCACAGCAAATCTAGTGAATCTAAAGAAAGAACCCCAACCTTTTCTGATGTTCTTCCACACCCTCACCCCAAAGGCACCTGTCGGCTCGAGAGAGTACCACCCGCCCCCATAGGCTGCCGTATTTAGAATCTACCACGCATCTCTCTTAAACCCAAAACGCCATAGCTATTTCCCTAGCAGGGCGCGATTAAACGCCCTCAAATTTCTAATCCCCAGCCCTCCCACAAAGATCTGAGAGTAAACCTTGTTCCAGCTAACCAAGTGATATTTAAATTCATCGCCTATCCCACCCCACAGAAAGTCTCTTTGGAGCTTCTCAATGCAATTGGCCACACGAGCAGGAATGGGAAAGAGAGACAAGAAGTACATAGGAAGGTTGGAGAGAGTACTCTTGATAAGGGTAACCCTGCCACCCTTGAACAAATACAATATTTTCCAACTGGCCAAGCAACGCTCCATCTTAACCACGATACCATCCCAGATAGACTTAGCATTGTAACACACCCCAAGCGGCATACCAAGGTACTTCAGGGGCAAAGAGGAAGCCCCGTAGCCCAAGATGATAGCCAACTCAGCAGCATTATCCACGTTGCCAACAAGGACCAAGAGGGATTTGGCCAAATTGACCTTTAAGCTAGAGACAGCTTCAAAACATAATGAGAGAACACGCAGGTAGCGGAGGTGGCTAGCGTTAGCCTCATAGAAGACCAAGGTATCATCTGCGAACAAGTGTGAGATGTTAACCACGGGCATGGAAATTGAAAAAGACCCCATGATATCAGATTTGATCACGTCTCAGCAGTCTTGGAAAAAAACCATGGGGAAGCCATCGAGGCCTGGAGCCTTATCTCGGTTCATACCTTTCACCACCTCTAGGACCTCCCTTTCCTCAAAATGAAGCTCCAACAAAGAGGCCTCCTTTGTAGCTAAAGAGTTGAAAGCAAGGCCATCCAACCTAGGCCTCCAGTTGAATTGCTCTGAAAATAAGGATTCATAAAATTGAACAATATGTTCTCTGATGGCCAATTGATCTGAAGTGACTGAGCCATTAACAGACAAAGATTCTACAGAGTTGGATCTCTTGTTCGAATTTGCAATCCGATTGTGCATTTATCACCTTCTTTTAGCCAAAGGACCCTAGATTTTTGTCTCCAACAAATTTCTTCTTGGAGAATAATTCTTTTCAGATCACTAGCAATCAAGCTTTTCCTCAAAAGCTCTTCAAAGTCTAAACCACTCTCTTCCTAAAGCCTATCAAGCGTGCGCTAATCTTCAAGACGAGCTTTTTTAAGGGAGTCCACATTTCCAAACACCTGTTCATTCCACAATTTGAGGTCGACCTTTAAAGCCTTCAATTTTTGAGCAAGAACAAAAACTAGGGGAGCCTTGAAAGGAATACGATGCCCACCAAAGCCTCACCCTGTCCACAAAACCTTCTTCCTGCAGCCACATATTCTCGAACTTAAAAGGTCTTTTCCCCCCTTGGATGCCGCCACATACGAGGAGGATAAGAAAGTGGTCAGAGCACAAACAAGGAACCCTCTTCTGGAAGAGCCCAGGATATCTAGCTTCCCAATCCGAAGAAACAAGAAACCTGTCAAGCCTAGACCAAGAGGAATTATTGGACCACGTGAACGACCCTCCTCAAGGGGAAGGTCCATGAGACCTTGCTCTAAAATAAAATCAGAGAACTCCATCTTGCAGGAGAAAGATGAGTGACTCCTAATCTTTCACAGGGAAAGCGAATGACATTGAAATCACCACCAATGCACCAAGGTAAGTCCCACCAACTAAGCAAACCAACCAATTCGTCCCATAAAGACCTTCGGTGACTATCGAGATTAGGACCGTAGACCCCGGCAAAAGCCCAAGTTAAGTTGTCTTCAATATTTCTAAAAGAGCAAGCCACAACGTACTCCCCCACACACACGTCAATCTTTTCCATAACTCTCCATCCCACATCAGTAGGATACCACTAGAGGCCCCACTAGAAGGAAGACAGCACCAATCGAGAAACTGACACCCCCACAAACTTCTCACAATACTATCAAAAATAGGCTCCAATTTAGTTTCTTGCAAGCATATGATGTCAGCCTTCCACTGGCTAAGGAGATTTCTGATTTTCAACCGCTTGCCACCTTGATTCAGCCCTTTAACATTCCAAGAAATCAACCTGGGATTCATGTAAAACCTCTTTGAATCCTCCCCTTGTTCCTACCACGAGAAACACTGCCACTGCGAGCGTCATAGTTGATGGAGCTGAACAAACCATTAATTTCTCTTACACTTTTTTTACCCATGGGGTCCTTTTAGTGTTGGATCAACTAAATTTCTATACTTGGTTACCTTTGTTGATGACTACTCTTAGATTACTTGTTGATTTTTAATGTAAAATAATTCCGAGCTAATGTCAATTTTTTAGCTTTTTCGCAAAGAGATCAAAACTCAATTCGGCTAGAAAATCCGAATGTTCCGATTGGACAATGCCAAAGAAAATGTCTCTCATTCCTTTGCTTCTTATTTATCTGACAAAGGCATTGTATGTCTCTCGTTCCTTTGCTTCTTATTCATCTGACAAAGGCATCGTACACCACGTCACTTGTCCTCACACACCACAACATCAGACCTCGTCACAAGCCCATCAGCCTGATCATGGATAGGTTTTCTCCGCATTTCATGTGACAAAGAGAGATTAGACCCCTCAATTTGGCTAGAAATCATTTCGAGTTAATGTCAATTTTTCAGCTTTTTTGCAAAGAGATCAAAACTCAATTCGGCTAGAAAATCCGAATGTTTCAATTTGATAATGCCAAAGAATATGTCTCTCATTCCTTTGCTTCTTATTTATCTTACAAAAGCATTGTATGTCTCTTATTCCTTTGCTTCTTATTTATCTGACAAAGGCATTGTAGACCACGCCACTTGTCCTCACACCACAATAAAATGGTGTTGCTGAGCACAAAAATAGACACCTCAAGTTGGCTAGAAATCATTTCGAGTTAATGTCAATTTTTCAGCTTTTTTGCAAGAGATCAAAACCCAATTTCGCTGGAAAATTCAAATGTTGTGATTTGATAATGCCAAATAATGTCTCTCATTTCTTTGCTTCTCATTTAGCTGACAAAGGCAATGTACACCAGACCTCCTCACACACCACAACAGAATGGTGTTGCTGAGCGCAAAAATAGACACCTCCTTGATATCACTCGAGCCCTCTTGTTTCATATGCACGTATCAAAATGTTTCTAGAGCGATCCGGTATTGACTGCATACCACCTCATCAATAGGATGCCTTTCACTGTTCTTGATGGAGCATCTCCTCACTCCATCTTATTTCCTTCTTCTCCCGTCTTCCATTTGCCTAGTAGAGTTTTTGGATGTGTTTGTTATGTTCATAATCTTGGACCATGTTTTGACAAACTTGATCCTTGCTCCATAAAGTGTCTTCTTGGCTATTCACGGGCCCAGAAGGGATACAATGCTACTCTCCAGTCTTGCTCGGCTGCTTTACAAGTGCTGATGTTACCTTTATTGAGTTTCAATCATATTTCTCTGAAGCTAGTTCACCCGAGGAATATCAAAAATCGAGTCTCCTGCATCTTCTATCCCTTTTCCGGCTTCGAGTTCCTTCCCTTCCTCACCTATTCCTATACCTTTCCCCATGTCATGCCTTCGACAGCTCCAACTTTGTTACAAGTAAATGCCAGACGTCCACAACCAACAACTCCAATGCTCCCTCCATCATCCTCACAATCTACCGATCCTCTCTCATCTACTGACTCAAATTCATTTCCCATTGCTCTTAAGAAAGGTACACATTCCTATGTTACTAAGCATCCCATTAGTAACTTTGTTTCTTATTAGTCGTTGTACCTTCTCTTTACTGTTTTATTTCCACACTTTTAAATGTTTCCATCCCTAAAACTATTTAGGATGCACTCTCTAACTCGGGTTGGAGGCATGCCATGGAATTGGAAATGACCGCTTTACATCAGAATGAGACTTGGGATCTTGTTCCCTTGCCACCTAGGAAACATATTGTTGGTTGTAAATGTGTGTATATTGTTAAGTTCCACTCTGATGGTTCTGTTGATCACCTCAAGGCCCGAATGGTTGCAAAAGGCTATACTCAGACTTTTAGTATTAACTATGATGAGACTTTCTTTCTTGTGACCAAGATCTCTTTTGTTCAAGTCTTGATATCACTTGAGGCCAAACTTGACTAGCCTCTATTTCAGTTGGATGTCAAGAATGCATTTCTCCTTGGTAACCTACTTGAGTAGGCATATATGAAGCAACCACTTGAGTTTGTTGCTCGGGGGGAGTATCAAGGCAGTGTCTCCAAGTTGAAGAAAGCATTATATGGTCTCAAGCAGTCACTGAGAGCGTGATTTGGGAAGTTTTCTGAGGTTGTCATGGATTTTGGTCTCCACTGTTGTCAAACAGATCATTCACTTTTCCACTTACACATTGATGCTGGATACATACTACTTGTTTATGTGAATGACATTGTGATTACTAGAGATGATTCTGGAGGCATCACCAGATTGTGAAATTTCTCCCAATAGGTGAAGAATCAAAACCAAACTAGGGAAAACTAGAAAGAAATCAATCATACCAGTAGGATAGTCACCCCCAATATCTATCCCTCAAAAGGAAAAAAGCCATATAAGTAAAGCCCATAATATGTTGTGGAGAAGAGGGGATTTCAACTATCTCTCCCTTTAACAAGGCTTTGAAGCCTTCCTCGAATTTCCAAAGCTACATCTCTAGATATCACCTTTGTGGTTTTCTGTGGTATATTTAGATAATGTCCTAGGCTTGAAGACCGCCAAAGTCCTTTTTGCCTTAACTAGTGAGATTTGCTGGGGCAGCATTTGTGACACTCATGCACCAAGCAGCTTTCTTTCCCTTTACAATTGATTCTTTCTCAAGCATCCCCACACTATTGAGAACATCAGCATTGAATTGACTTGCTTTTATCAATCGAGGCGCTTTTAACCCTCAATCAAGGCCCTTTGAACCCTGGGATAGCTATATCTCTAATGGTTGATATCAAAGGTGAAGATATCTCCTTAGTTATAAAATATAATTTTCAAACAGTGTAATCACTATCCCATCATCAGATAATTCAGTGACAAAAGTAAAATGACACATAGTGATGATTATTATATAACAATTTATACATAGGGATGTTCATACCACATAAGCCGATCGACTTTATATTTTCCCAAATGGGTATTGTGATCTAGGATTCATTTTCAATCCACCCCCTCAGAGCTAAGTACGAAGCCAATGAAATACATGAATAACACAATGTCAAACGCATTCAACCCCATCTAACATTCTCCAAAACTATAACAGAGCGAGAGAGAGACAGAGAGAATGGTAGATTACAGTGTAATTGCCGGCGTTCAAGTGGATGGCTTCAGCGGTGAGCCAAAGAGCGCGAGGCGAGCGCTCGTCGGCCTGGTAGACGGCTCGGAAGTAGTCCATAGTTTCGATGAATTCTTCCTTGTAGGCGATCGGGACGACTGGATTTGGACCGTCGTCCTGGGGAAGCGGAGTAACGTCCGACCAGTCGGGCCTCTGGCTCAGCGGGACCCTCTGCGCGTTGCCTTCGTCGGAGTCCATCCCTACCACGTTTATTCTCAGTTTCTCTCACTCTCGCTCACTCGCTCTACTTGGAAAGGAAGATAAAAAAAGATGGATGGGTCATGGGTGGGATCTGCATGGAAGGAATTCGTTTGTCGACCAGGGAACCGTGTTCCTTTTCTCTTCCTACCAAAATTTGTTTCTGTATAATTGGGTAATTTAGGAAAAATATAGGCTATGTTTGGCAACGTTTTTGACGTGAACAGAGTCGTGTTCTTTACTTTTTTTCTTCTTTTTTTTCCACTTTTTTACATTTTTTAATAACGATCAACATTAAAACATTTTAACCTTTTTCACTATATCACATTAATAATTTTTTATTACTATTAAAATAAATAAAAAAATTACTACAATAAAAAAAATTTTCACTTTTCTATACAAATTCTTTTTACTATATATGGTTAAATACCTTATTGGTACCTGAATTTTCAACTTTTTTAAATTTAATATCTGAGTTTTCATTTGTTTCATAGGTGATACTTAAGTTTAGGGATAAAAACCACTTTAGTACTTCTGTTATATTTTCAGTTTAAATTGAGCTACCCCCTTAGCTAAAATGGGAATGGTCAGCCACCCCATGGTAGCCACTAGCCAACCACCCCTCTTCTTCTTTTTTTACTTTTATTTTTTTAAGATTTTATTTTTTTATTATTTTTAATTAATTTTTAAAGATTTTTATTTTTTAATTTTTTTATATAGTGCCACGTGCCAACCTCAGGAGTTGACACATGGCAAACCGTTAATATTTGGACGGAAAATGTAACAGAAATGCCAAAGTGGTTTTTACCCTTAAACGCAGGTATCACCTATGAAACAAATGAAAACTCAGGTACTAAATTTTAAAAAGCTGAAAACTCATATACCAATAAGGTATTTAACCCTACTTTATATCACAACATCACTTTTTATTAATTCCAAAATTAGCAACCCACTACTCTGTTCTGTACAAGCATTTACCAAACATACCCATGGCTTCTTCGCTGGGCTGGGCCTTGATTTAACACGTACGGCTTAGATTTTAGGCAGGTTTGGCTAACACCTTTTTGTATATTATTTTTCAAATATATGTTTGGATTGTATAGTTAAATTTAAATTCTACTCAAGTTTTATTCAACTTTTTTCAATTTTGTCTCAGGTTTTCTAAATCATCCAAACATAAATTCAAAAAATAAATTTCCTCGGTATTCACAATTTTAAATATAGCAAAGAATAATAGAATATAATACAAAAAAATTGCACACTCTAACGTACCAAAGATGACCCCACATGGATTCAGTATGCTTTGGAACAGCAAATTAAGAGAGACTATAATATTGCAATCCTGAGATGAGTTGCCTAGCCAAGAAGATGGCCATAAAAAAGGTGTATGGGAATGAGATTGAGTACTACAAAACTCTCGGGACTATGCTACATCAGTGCAAACATGGAACCTCGACAGCATGTGTGGTTTGGTAAAAGATGGACCTAATTTTCATAGGATGTTTGTATGCTTAGATGCCTATAAGAAATGTCTAATTGTTGGGTGTAGACCTGTGATCGCATTAGATGGTTGCCACTTAAAGGGCTCATGCGAGGGACAATTATTATTATGTGCAATAAGTATGGATAGGAATGATGACATGTTCTCCAATTTGTTGTTGTAGAAACCGAGTGTAGAGACTCATGAACATGGTTTATGCATAGTCTTCTAAATTGCATTTCCTATTGAGGAGCATGGATGGGTTTTTATGTCTCATAGACAAAAGGTGAAATTTATACTTTACTTCTTTTTTCCTTTTGTTTTTGGCATGCGAATGTTATATTAAAAAAAAAATACTATGCTAATTTAATTTCTTTTTTCATTTGTAAGGACTTGTTGATTCATTTGAGTCGGTGTATCCTAGAGTTGAACATAAGTTTTGTATCCAACATCTACATGCCAATTTCAAAAGTAATGGATGGAAAGGAAGACCATTTTATTTTGTGGATTTACGCCATTTATGCTTATGTTACTCTAGTTAGAGTATGTGGGAGTCCTTCGGTGTGAGGAAGGCGTTTTCACTTTAAGGAGGTAATACTCTTAGCTTAAACTCATTCTTTTATAGTAGTTATGCTAACAATTTGCTTTTGTGGTTTTTAACCATAGGTTTAATCATCAAGTCATTATAATGGTCTTAATGCTAGCTTAATAGTAGGTTTAGCGTTTTGATGTTTTAGACGTTGTAATTCTTGCATGAGGTGTTGATATGGCTTAGAATCGTATTAGGAGTGTTGTTAAGACCCTAGGTTATGCTTAGAAGTAGTTTTGGTTCTAAACTAAGTTTCTACCGGGAACGAACGTTCGATCTCCTTGGCCGAACGTTCGATCCTCGTTCTTCACGTGTCAAACGTTCAAGCATCATATCCTAAATGTTCGATCCTTGTGTCCCAAAAGTTTGTGGGTCAGGCAGAATACCTACTTTGAACCTATTAGAGATTAGAATTAGTTTTTAACTTGGGATTAGGGCTAATGATAGGTTTTGCTTAAATTTCGAGGTTGTGGAGCCTCAAGAGAACTTTACAGAGGAGCTGTTTGATACATGTGAGTAAAAACTCACATGGATACTTATTATTATATTCCTCACATAAGCATGATTATTTTGTGTACCAAACATGCAGGGGCGGAGGCAGGTTTTGAACTTTGGGGGGGCCAAATTGAAAAGAAAAAATTTTGGGGGGGCCAAAACTAAGAAAATAAAAAAATTAAGGGGTAAAATTTAAAATTTAAAATTTTTTTTTTTAGATTTTTTTTTTTTTTTTTTGGGGGAGACCCTTTGGCTTGGGCCCCCCCAACCCAAAGAGTAGCTCCGCCCCTGCAAACATGCATGTTTACAACTCACGTGAAATACACATTTTGATAACTGCTATTTTGTAAAAATGAGTGATGAATAACAAGATAATGAAAATAATGAGTTTATAAAAGCATGCATGTAAAAGAAGGTGAATATTAAATTGCATTGTATGACATGGTACACCAATACATGTGGGATAACTGCTATGGGCTTACAATACAGGCTAACCCTATGGTTAAAGGTATATTTATTTTTATGGTTGGCTTTGGATCCAATGGTTATTTGGTGACCAACGCACCATGCTTGAATGGGGTCACAATTACAAACATTATTAACAGCATGGGGCACCCGAGCTCGGACTCGGTCGGGCTGCTAATGATGGATGATAGCGTACATATCCGGGGCACCAATGTTATATTACAAGCCCATCGGGACAACTCCAACCCTGCTGGAAATGGGTTAATATTCTGGGTAGACCATATTGTGTTGACATATGATGTAATTCTCTTATTACATCATATATTATATCTATATTACATCCATTATGACATCGTCAAATGATAAATTGTAACATTGCATTTATGTATGTAATTTATAAATACTAAGGTCACTACATGATAACCTGTCATCATGTGTATTATTACTTAATAAGTCGAAGACTTACGCTTGTATCTTTTTCACCTATGAAACATGTGTTGTTTTATAGTTAGGCTACCTTTAGATGTTGGATTCAAGATGGACCTCGAAGCAAATACGGTCATTTGGCGCAGTGATATAGATTCGGTTATATTTAAGAACTGATTTATGGATTTTGAAGATCGTTCATGGTAATTAGTACTTTTGGGTAATGTTGTAGGCTTAGAATTTGAGGATTTGATTGTGTATTAAGGTTTAGTTTGATCTTTATTATAAATTATATGTATAGTGTGATTTCAGTTAATGTGATGACTCTTGGTAGATGCTCTGGGTGTAGAGATCTGTGAGTCTTATTCCTTGTGGAATGGAACTGAGAAACGAATCATAAAGTTAATTACCAGTTAATTAATTTCTCGGGGCGTTACAGATAGTATCAGAGCCTTATGTTCTGATGACTATAAGAACTGATTGTTAGGTATTAGGAGATGATCTACAAGAGTCTAGGATGGAATAATTGTACAAGAAATACAGAGTCTTGACAAAAAAGATTTTGAGGATATTGGATTTTTGGATAAGAATATGGTATTAAAGTCAGGATTGAAATCACTATGTAAATGTCGCTATAAGGATTGGGAATAATCTGAACTAGGATAAATCGATACAAGTGCTAGGTATAGATCCACGCCAAGATATAGGATAAGTTGTTATTAGGATAGAAGCTTAGTACGGTAAGTTTCGCAATAGGGTTTAACGTCTTAAGTGAGACTCGACACATCTTTTGGAGCAAGAGCTGACGATCAAAAGATCTACACAGATACTACATTTACCATTGGCGAGATGGGGATGTGTTTGAGATGGACCACAACCACGATTCAAGGAGGGTGGTAAATTTGAGCAACATGGCATGTAGTTGTGGTAGGTGGCAGCTTAATCGGATTTCGTGTCCCTATGCATGTGCTGCTATTTATGCAAACCAATGTACTCTAGAAGACTTTGTGCATGCGTGTTATCGTATGGATGCGTACAAGAAAGCCTACGCCCCTTCAATTCATCCAATTCCTGGGCCTGGGGAATGGCCAAAAGTTACTATTGACACCATTCTACCTCCTTTGGTGAGAACTCAACTTGGACACACTAGAAAGGTCAAAAGATGAGTTGCAAATGAGCCTCAACACCCATAGAAAGTTACAAGGCAATGATATGGTGTGAGATGTGGGAACCGCATGTTGGTGGGCCATAACATTAGGTCCTGTCACAAGCCAATGAAGACAATCCATAGGATCTATAAGATGAAACCTAATAAAAAGAGAGGAACTGGAAGGACATGTTTTTGGTTGATTTCCTATGCATGTTACTTTCAACTATTTGTTTTTATATATTCCTCTTCAATTCACTTAACCCTTTGTTGATTTCTTTTTCTTTTTTATAGGGAAATGTGAGTAATGCTTAGGTTTCGCAACCAGGTGGGTCTAGAATATCTAACATAGAGGGGCAGGCTAGTGAAGGGAGAGGAATTGTAAGGACATATATGCTTATTTGCATTTACTATAAAGTGCTTGAAATAAAATGGAATAATGCTCACATCCGTAAGGGTCATTCTTTAATGTTGACTAATACTTATAACATGCTTATTTACATAAATGCATAAAATATGCTCAAAATGGTCTAGGGAAATGTTAGAGGCACTAGTGGTGAGGAACCGCATGGTTATGAGACAACTTAGAGTTTCTGGTGGAAGCGAGGTAATTCTCTATGCATGTTACGTAGGCCTCGTTTGGTACACAGAATGGACATTTCATTAGGAAGTAGAGTAGTTATTTATTACTAGGAATAGAGAATGGTGAAATGAAATAACTATTCATATTCCGTAGTTTGGTAACAACGCATATGCTCTCACTAAGATTGTATCAAAATGACTAAAATACCTAATAATAATAATAATAATAATAATAATAATTTTAAAAAACTAAAACTAAAAAAAAAAAAATCATTAATGGATGGCCACCCAACCACGGGATGGTCTTGACCCACATAGGCACCTCCTCTTGGTATGTATGTGGGTCTTCTTTATCTTCTTCTTCACGAATTAGGGTTTTGTTTCTTTTACAGATTCACAAAATAAATCAATTTTTGTTCAATAATTTCATGGTTACTGTTTTGAAATCTTAATTTGATTCCCCAAAGATGTTATAAATAGACATATACACGAATTATACATTCATAATTTCTTTGAAAATTGTTTAGCATGAGAAAGTTTTGTTTTAGCTAGAAAAGAAAACGTCTCCTAAAATCACACATCAAAAGTTTTGTAACTGCTCGTAGATGCATTGTCAAGTGAGAAATTAGTTTTAATTTAGGTTTGTGTTTTTTTTTTTTTTTTTTTTTTTAAATTTAGGTTTATAGAAAAAAAAAAATGGGTTTTTTTTTGGAAAGCTCATTCAACTCCTCAAGGAATAGCTTTTCTTCTTGTTTTTTTTTTTAGAGGAATATGTATTCCTCTTCAAAGGGGAATAATTATTCTCGTGGGAATAACTATTCCTAAGAATGGTGTGCAACCAAGCAAAAGAATAGTTATTCTATAGGAATAATCATTCAATTCTAGGGTCTATTCTGCGTAACAAACGAGTCCTTAGTTTTCCGATATATCTGGCATAATTCATTGGATCTTTTAGAAGAATTATGCCCTTTGATTCTGCTACAAGTTTGAGTTGATATATGCGAAGAGGGCTTTTTTGCATTGGTATGTTGGTGTCTACTGATGTAGTGGCTCTACGAATGGAATCATTGGTTTGAAACAAAGGATGGGGACTAACTACTGTGTTTAAAGTTTATTATATATATATATATATATATATCTGATTATGAGCTTTGTTAGGACTAGTGTCCAAAACTCCAATAGTTTGGATGATGCTTTTTATAATTGCATAATATTGAACGTTAGACATATACATTAGTGTATGTTTAAATATTTTCATATTATATGCGTGCAAGGTTCCTAAGTTACATTGTATTTGACTATAGGGTGAGTAATGTGATTATCATACAGAAGATTATAGTCATAGGCCATTGTAACTTATAAAAGATTGTTCATAACCGTAAATGGAAATGAGAAATCCATCTAAACTATAATATGTCAACCTCAACGATCTATCTTAATTAGGAGAAGCAAGTAAGGCTTTGGGTTGATATATTGGTGTAAGAGCAAGGTAGTGCCATGCACCGAACAGACTACGTGAGTCATCATACTTTCGACACTGTGATTAAGAATGATGTACGTGCACGACAACTTATAACAATTACTCTAAATCTTGAGAAGCTTGTGAACTTAGATGTAAAGTGTAGGTCACTTTGATGTATTTCTTTGTGAGATCTTTCTATGGTCAACATATCTATGCATTGAGTGATCACATGTAGCATTGTGAGAACGCATTTTTCAATAAGGAATTCAGATCCTTTGTCATGGAACAAAGCGATAAGGAATATCTCATCGATGTAGATTTAATGAGAATGATTATCTTAAAGCTTATGCCTGAGTGTTTCAGTGGGATTTACTGAAACTTAAGTTTTGTACAAGATGAGATGAAATCTCACACGGTACAAAAAGGGTAATCATGTAATTATATAAGGTTTATCAAGAAAAAAAAGGTAGTGAACAAAGTTACAGTGTATTGACTTTGGTTCAACTATAGAATGATTCCATGGAGAAGTAATATGTAATAAATAAGTATGTCACAACGATTAATTCATTAAATCGAAAATACATATTGGAATGCAGTCACATTTGTTTAGTGGAATCCATTGTGATTGATAGTGGTGTGTGATATTGTCATAGATAAATTAAAGCTAATTGTATTTTTCCCTTTCGGTCACTCTTTGGGCTGATGTAAATTGACCATTTGATTTGAGCCTCAGCTATTCATTTATTAACTTGAATTGTTTTATTTCATAAAACATGGGCCAAAGGAATTTAATTCCTAAGTGGCTTATTACTTCCAAAAGGCTTAAGTGGAGTTAAATGAGCATTGTACCTAATGGATAAAACCCAAGTCCATGCTTAAGAGTGAGTAGTAGTGGGCTAGGGCTAGGCCTTTAACCCTAGCCTCGGGCACATGAGAAGATTTTTTCTCTCTATGGCCGTGTGGTACAGGGGTAAGGGGAGTAATTTTCTCCCCTTGGCCATGCACCATATGACTCTTGGACTAGAAGTCCGAATCTACTAAAACTCTAGTTTAGCTTCTATCTCAATTATGATAGTAAATCCAAGTCTATAAATAAATGACTATAGTGAAGCATAAAATTACACATTCACAAATTCATAAGTTGAAAAGCTGCGAGACTCAAGTGATGAGCATTGAATATTGCATATTCAAGCCCTTTAGCTTGCATATATTAGCCTCTTAGTTTCATTGTGATATGATGTTTTGTAATGTTTTTATGTTAAGAGCATTCTCAGGAACTAAAGAAAAAACACAAGTAATCTTTCGGACTTAAAGGCAAAATTCAACATTCATCAAGGCAAGTGAGCTCGAGCACAACACACTAAGCTCGAGTGCAGAACCATTCCGCTTAAGCGAATCAGGCCACGAGGCTCGAGCGCGCATCAAAAGCTCGAGCGTAGCTAGAAGACACACACATAGATCAGAACACCATCATATTAGGCTCGAGCACAGGAAGAACTAGGCTCGAGTGCAACCTGGGCTCGAGCACAGTAATTCCTGAGATCGAGCGCGATCGAGCGCAATCGTGCGGCAGATTTGACAGCAAGACACCCAATTCACTTAGGAATTGTTTTACGATTTCTAGTTGATTAGATGTTCTCATATGTACAAATCTGTGAAGGATTTCACTTGTAATCTCTATAAATACCTAGACTCGTCCAGATTAAAAGAGATAGAGATAGTTTACATTAAAGATTAGAATCAATAGGATTAGAGGCTAGGGTTTTATAGACAAGTGCTTCAAAGTTCTAGCAGCTTTTTGGGATGGATTTTTCTTCGACAAAGATGATTTCCAACATCTCCATAAGCAGCTAAATCTTCCGTAGGGTATTGATGTAGCCATTTCCAAGTTGTAATGATATAATTGTGTTTTCTCTTGGAAAAATTATGAACATGAATGTTGGTTGTTTAATCTTGAGATTGTGTTTAAATGTTTATATTCGACTTTGATAAATCTATTATCTTGTCTTAGAAAATTATTTATCTTGATTGAACTCAGTATTCATATTTTTTTTTTATTAACGATGGTTTTACAATGATTTTAATGGACACAAAATCAAGAGGGTTTGATAGGCCATGCCTAGGAAAAATAAATTGCTTTACACCCTAGTTAGTTTAACTTAGGTAAATCAATTTATGCTTGCCAAAAGATGAGTTATGCTTATCCTTTGACTATGTGTAAGCTCATTAGGATATTTGATAGCCCATGCCTAGGAAGAATGAATTGTTCTACACCCTAGTTTAGGTAGAGCAGTCGTACCTTGCCGAAAGATGAGCTATGCTTTATATCTTAATAAAAGAATTTTCTTGATGACAATGTTGGGTGCTTGACATACACACACAAGTGTCATAATATTCATGTACGTGAAATTCACATGTTAAATGCAATTTACCATTATGATGAGGTTAGAGGTGAGATCAATCCCCTATATTTCTCCTTACTATCTTATTTTTACTTTTACGTTTTTATTTAGCTTCAATTACAAATCAAAATTCAAAAATACGTTCTGAATTAAATTAGAGTTAATTTTGATAACTTAACAACAACCAACAATCCTTGAGGTTCGACACCTTCACATAGACTCTATCTTAATATTCGTTCTACTGCGAATGACTATTTTTATTATTGATAGACTCAAGACCACATCAATTTTTGGCTCAAGTTTTATAAATATTTTTTGTGAAATTGCACAAGAACGTACAAGAGAGTCTTGAAAAATATTCAAGAGAGGAAATATTTAGTTTTCTCAAGTTTATGCTTCTACCTATTATATTGATTTGAGAATAGTTTGTGAGTCCACACTCACAGTCATATTTAGTCATCAAAGAGAAAATTTGAAATCAAAAACGTGTTATTGATCATTCAACATGTAAGGAGAATTTCAGCCAGTCATATAGCCCTACATGCCTAGGAGAGGCTCAATTTGATTTTAAGTACCACAAGCTTGTGTAGGGTTTTGGGTTTTGGGTTTAAGGGTTTAGCTTAAAAATGCAAACTTACCCATTATCATGATCGCTAACTGCCTACCTCAAACTTTGTCTGCGATCGGTTTCCGCTACACATACTCTGTTATGTGCATGATCCCCCAACACTTTAAATGGCTGGATGTTTGTTATTTGGTCCAATATGAAACTCTATTTATATCTTTGCAATATTTTAATGCACAACAGATAAAAAGATAATTCCCATGCATGTTACTAATTAATTATTCTGCTGTTTATTTTTCGTGTAGGGGAATGTGACTAATATTTCGGTTTCACAACCAGATGGGTTTGGAACATCTAACGTAGAGGGGCCCAAACAAGGGAGACAAATGATGCCAAGGGCCACTCAATAGACTAGTAGATTTTGTAAGGAAAAATAATGTATAGTAGTATTTTGTTGGTCCGTATTTTTCTACTAAAGTATGTTGGTGGGTGGTATTTTGTAGGAGAACATCAAAGGTGTAATGAAGTATGTTGGTGGTATTTTGTTGGAGAACAATAAAGGTTTATTAAGTATCTAATTAAGGATATGTTTTAGTTTTATGGATTAGTCATCTTGTAGCATCCTTCAGATAACTGAACTATCCATCTTTTTGGTTTGGGTTCCTTGTCAGTGTCATTGTGTTTTTGAGCTTGATATACATTTTTAGGCCACTTCTTAACAGCATAGTACCAAAATCTGGTTGTCCGTTTGGTCATTGGTTCAAGTCTTGATGACCTTGATTCAATTGATTACTTTTATACTGTATGGGCAAACACATCCTTGGTGTTCATTGCATGGTCCTGGTCCAAAGTCATATGCAATTCTCTATATGAATGTGCTCTTGAGAAAATGTAAATTTTTTGTGTTTCATTATTCCAATGCTAGTCCTGAAAAATGAAAATTCTTTCCTAGTCAGCTTTTCATTGCAGATCTTTTGTACAAGGCTAACACGAATATTGCAAGTGTATTGGAATATATTTTCCTTGCAAAAATGTATATCAAGCTAAAAACACATTGACACTAACATGGGGAACAAGGAACTTCATAACTAATTAAACATTTTAGTTGATTACAATAAATAAAGCTAATGTAAAAAAGGACAAAAAAGAAAAAAGAATAAAAAAGGTATAGCATCTCTTTCTTTTTAGGGTTAAATACCCCAGTAGTACCTGAGTTTTAACTGTTTTTAAATTTAGTACCTAAGTTTTATTTTGTATCACAGATGATACCTAAATTATGGGTAAAAACCCAGTTGATACCTCTGTTAGATTTTCCATCCAACATTTAACGTCCGGCCACGTCATTGCCACATGGTGCCTTATTAACGCAACACTTGTCATCCTGGCCACATCATTTGCCACGTAACTGCCATCTTTTGTTTGTCATGCCACATATATTCCTAATTAAAACAAGTTTTAATTAAACACTGTTTTCTTTCGAAAATTTATTACCGTGGGTTAAACTTATTGAACGACAGAGTTTACGAACATAATTTGAACATTGCCAAAATCGGCCAAAACTAGGGTTCATCGTTCATCGGCCGTTTCCCCCCAAATTGCAGAACCAACACCAACCAGATCTGGTGCTCCCGTCGACCGTTCTTCCCTAACCCCAAATCTGAATCATCGCAAGATCATGCCGAATTTAACTTCTCGTGGACAAAATTCCCCAAAAATGCCGAAAATCGTTGATTCCTAAACAACTTGGGTACGACTGTTTCTTTCCAAACGAAACACCGAATCTGCAGCAGATCAAGCCGATTTTTAGCTCCCTGTGGATGATACCAGTTGTTCCAAACGAGATGGCATCAAGTCGCCTACGAGATCGGAAAGGGAAGGAAGTTTCTCGTGGTATAGAGAAGGTTAGTTGTTTAAATTTTTTTCGTTTGGATTTAAAAAAACATGTTTTTATTTTAGATTTAGATTAATGTTTGGTTTGTTCTTTGGATTTAGTCATCTTCTGGATCTTCGTCGGTGACCCGTGGAGAGGGGTCATATTACTGTTATTGCGATTTACCCGCACCATTGAAGACCTCCTGGACTACGAATAACCCTGGAAGAAGATTTTGGGGTTGCGCCACCTACAATTCAAGAGTAAGCATTTTTTATGATTGAAGTACTTCCTGATTGAGTGAGTTATTAATATACTTCAACATACAGACAAAATCTGCATGCAAATTTTTCAAATGGAAGGACAACCCAACTTGTGCAAGGGGTAAGGAGGTCTTAAAAGAGATTATGAAGAAGGTTAATGAGCTGGAGGATGAAAATGGAAACTTGCTGGCAAAGATGAAAGACTTGGAGAATGAAAGGGACAGTTGTATGGAAAGGGTTAGGCAATTGCAGAAAGGAGATGATAAACGCATGGAAATCATCAATTGTCTAGAGAAGCAAAATGTCAACTATAGGGCAAGAGCGAAATTTCTGATGTATGCTTTGTCCCTGTCATGGGTTACCATGCTGTTGATTGGTTGTGTTGCACTTATGAAGTGAATTGTAAAAGATATTCATATATGTATGGGACTTATGTAAAAAAGTTTAGTTTATGTCTTGTGCACCTAATTTTATTCAATGTGGTTTATCATCAATGTCTGAAAGTTACGATTTTGGTATCTGATTAAAAAAGTACCACTATTGGTACCTATGTTTTATACTTGTATCACAAATAGTACTTCAGTTTTAACATTGTGCTTTTTTTGATACCTAAGTTTTACTCATTTTTCTAAAATAGTACCCCATCAGTATTTCACATATCCAGTACAAAAAAAAAAAAAAAAAAAAAAGTCCAAAAGACCCAGCTCATTAGGGTTGGTGCAAAGAACATCGGTCGAAGTCACGGTCGACCGATAGGTTGTTGTATGGGCTCGTAGCTACTTCTACTCTATAAATAGTACTTACACTTTAGTTTAGGTCTTGTGCACCTAATTTTATTCAATGCGGTCTATCATCAATGTCTACAAGTTACGATTTTGGTATCGATTTGATATAAAAAAGTATCACTATTGGTACCTATATTTTATACTTGTATCAAAAATAGTACTTAAGTTTTAACATTGTGCCTTTTTTGGTACCTAAGTTTTACTCATTTTTCTCAAATAGTACCCCAGCAGTAATAAGTAATCCAGATTACAAACACAACAATAAAATGGTACCACAATAAGATTGTCAACAAAACAAAAAGTCATCTGTTCATTAACAAAAAGTTACATGTTCATCAACAAAACAGTATCACAATAACTAACCCTAAAATGTTGAAAAGTTAAAGTCTTCTACACCAAATAGTAACTAACCCAGATTGTTTACACCATCATAAGTATTTCATATTACACTAACGGTGTGTTAATGTATCCAAAAAATTACAACTGGACAAAATTTAGGACTGGATCCCTACTGAGTTGTATTCAGCTGTTGTGGTTGTGAACTTGTGATTGTGTATCAACTTCAACTGGCTGTGACCCCCCCAGACTGGGACACCTTTGAATTCTTCTGGTATACCAAAGAGACTTGCCTTTGTCTCCGTCTTATCGATTGGCTTTCGGTTTGTGGGATGTCATCCGGTTGTTGACCAACCGTATTTGTAGATTCAGTTGTCCTAGGAGGTGACACTGTCCCTGATGGCCCTCCCTACCACAAATTTAACAAACACATCAATATATCAAAAGGTTAACAGTCAAACAGAATTTAAATTATGGTTATTCCACAAGTAAGAAACAAACTCACAACATCTGCCTTCGGCTTCTTAACCTTTTTCGGATACTTCTTCCTATTGGCATTTTCTGGTTCGTTGCAACCTCTAGCATTGTGGCATTTTTTACCATAGTTTCCACATTGCACATCGTATCCTTTGCGACATATTTTAATGCTCTCATCTGGTTTTTGCTCATGAGGTTCTCTTTTTCTCAGTTTTTTAGGCCTCCCACGTTGTTTCCTTGGCTCAGGTGGATCTATGGGATCCACATCACGGTCAGCCGGCCAGTCATCTGGTCCAGGCATAGGATTAACCCCACCAGCATAGGCCTGTCTGAATGTATCCATAAGGTACCATTTACTGACATATTGCTCGGGTTTCTGATGATTTAGGTATATGGCAGCAATTGCATGTGGGCATGGAATTCCATTTAGCTGCCACCTCCCACAACCACATGTACGTTGCTCAAGATCTACCACCCTGCGAGCCTCGTGGGTACTGTCGACCTCAAACTGCAGTTTGTTGCTCCAATGACATATATAGTTCCTTGCATCTGACTTGTTTCTCTCCAATTTTTTCATAATCTTAGGGCAAATAACATTTGTTGCAGTTACTGCTCCAGCCCTTTTCTGATTGAACCGATTCATAATTTGCCGCCTTATTGTCTCAAAACAAGTCAGTATTGGTTGGTCTCTTGCTTCAAGTATCCATGCATTGAAGCTCTCCGCGATGTTATTTAACAAAACATCACTACAGCTGGTGGTTCGGAATGCTTGCCTTGACCACAATTTTGGGTCAATTTTATCAATGTAATCACCTGCTTCACCATGCATACCTCTGATCACGGATAGGTAGTACTTGAACTGAATTTCATTCGGTGCCCTAGCTGCACCCCACAATGCGTCTTTGAATTCCTTCCCTTTGAATCCTTTGCCCTTAAAATTCGCATGCAAGTGCCGGACACAAAATCGATGCTCGATACCAGGCATTAGATCCTCCAAATCATTGAGGAGTCCCTGTATTGACAAAAAAATACATGTTAAATAAAAGGTTAATATGTAAATGCACATATGACAGAGGCAGTGCATGCAGATATTACCTTCTGTCGATCTGACATAAATGACAGAGGTAGTTCATGCAGATAACCAACATCTTCCAACAGATTTCGCAAGAACCATGTCCATGTATCTTTGGTCTCCGTCTCGCATACCGCATATGCGATAGGGTAAATATCATCATTACCGTCCCGGGCAATGGCTGCATGCAATTGACCACCCCATTTTCCCTTCAAGAAACAAGCGTCCACACATATCATAGGTCTACATGCTGCCAAGAAGCCTTGTTTACATGTTGCCAACGAAACATATATTCGTTGGAAGAATCGTCCATCCCTCTGAATGAAGGCCGAGCTACCCGGATTCCACTTCAATATTGCACTCGCATACTCCCTGGTGTGCCTATACTGCTCACCATCTCTTCCATCAAGAATACTTAATGCCATCTTCTTGGCACGATGGCAACTTAACCTTGATAGCTCCACATTGTAGTCCCTCCGTATCATTTCCTTCAACGCTTTTGCCTTCAAGTCTCTCTGGTCCCGGATAAGATCCAGATATCGAGCTGCAGCCCACTTACTTGTTGCTCTCTTGTTTTGATAATGGCTGCCACAATTATGCTCTGAAATGAAAGTTTTGATCTGAAAATATTTTTGGCAAGGAGACCAAGACGAATGAATTTTCCATCCACATTTCTTCTTGCAGTAGGCAGAAACCCGTTTTCTCTCGTTGTGCAGATATTTGTAATCAAATTAATTTTGCATCGCGTATAATTGTAAAGCTCCCTTAAACTCAGTCGGGTTGGCAAACCGCAACCCTACAGCCAACTCCACTTTCTCACTAATGTCTTTCTTTTTCTTCCATTCCGGGTATCTCCTCCTCCTCCTAGGTTGTCCACGTGACCCTTCGCCCTCTTCGCCCCCGCTGTCTAAAATGTCAAAGTTATCACTATCATATGACTGGTCATCCGGGTCATTTGTATCATCAACCCCATTGTTCACTTGTGAATTTGTATCCGACATGTGAAACCATTTACGCGAATCATCCATCACTTCGCGCACAACATCATCGGGGTTACCAACAAATATATCTTCCTCCTCACCGTCAGTCACTTCACAATCACTCAACTCGCAGTTTTCCTCTACATCAAATTGTTGTTATGGCTCCTGAGTTTGCTGATGAGGGGCCTGGTGGGGTTGTTGCTGAGGTGGTGGATCAGCTACTGCTTCTGGCCCTTGCTGCTGTGACAAATTCTCCTCATAACTTATCTCAACTTCGGAAGGAGACTGTAACAGCAACATTGGCCTCACCACCTCAATAGGAACGGGCTCATTCGGCACATCTGGTTCATGATCTACAAAGACATGTAGCTTCTTTTTGCCACTTAAAAGCCCTTTCAGCATAGTCTTGAAATCATTATCTGACAGAAGACCATGTATTTGCTCATTGCTCTCTTCATCATACTTGTAAAACAAATTAGGAAAATTGTTGTATGGATAGTCTAAGTATGTTTCCAATACACTTTTCAAGTGCCAAATGTTGAACCGGTCTGCATCCAAATCGGGTACTGTAAAAATATCTCCTCCAACATACGCCATCCGGTGGCCAGTCAGTGACCCATGGTGGTAGATAATCAGATCAAAAATTGGTTCATTCATCCCTGCATTAATTGTTGATAAGTGTTTACAAGTGTTGATAAGTGTTTGCAATTGTTGATAGGTGTTTACAAGTGTTGATAATTGTTTAATAGTGTTGATAAGTGTTTACAATTGTTGATAAATGCTCAATGCGTAGAATAGTGTTGATAAGTGTTATATAAAACTTTCCAACAATAACTCCAATGTACCAAATGGCAATTATATAACTTTCCAACACCAATTCCAATGTACCAAACAACAATTACTTTATTCAAAGCATGACAAGTGTGTTGAGTGTGTTTATTAGGGTAGAGAAAGCAACTACTCAGAAATTGTATTGAGTGTGTTTATTAGGGTAGAGAAAGCAACTACTCAGAAATTGTGTTGAGTGTGTTTATTACTTTATCAAAAGTCATTGTCTTTTGTGGACAAGGACATGGTTTTCCTGCGGGGACCCAGTCTCCCAAATGCAATAAATAAACAAAGATAAAGACACTCCCAAAGATAAAGACATACATATGTGCAATAAACAAATACAGGGACAATGACATGTTTCGGACAACAACCAAACGGAACTGGTTTGAAACACACAAAAAACGACAACAACACGTCCTAGGAGGCCCTACCCACACTTTGCCCAACAACCGATAATCAAACAAAACCTATATTTACCACAAACAAACTTCAACCAAGTACTTTTTCAAAAGATGGTGTGACTGAAACTACCTTTGAGAGTTCGATGTAGTGTCGCGGGTTCCACTGCAACTACCTTTGTTCTGGAAAATCACCTTCCAAACCACAATAGAGACCTTGCGGAACTAATATCCAGCCGAAAATTTGGCAAGTATGCAGATTTCGAACCCGAGGGTGTAGATTTGGGAGACTAGCCGATAAACCCTATAGTGGAGACTTTGGAGACTGTCTGGGAGATTTGGGGGAGTGGCCGATGAAAATAGTGGAGATTTCGGAGAGTGTTTGAGAAATTTGGGAGAGTGGCCGATGGTTCTGCGATTTGGGGGGAAATGGCCGATGAACGATGAACCCTAGTTTTGACTCGCAATGTTCAAATTATGTTCGTAAACTCTGTCGTTCAATAAGTTTAACCCACGGTAATAAATTTTCGAAAGAAAATAGTGTTTAATTAAAACTTGTTTTAATTAGAAATATATGTGGCATGACAAACAAAATATGGCAGTTACGTGGCAAATGATGTGGTCAGGATGACAAGTGTTGCGTTAATAAGGCACCATGTGGCAATGACGTGGCCGAACGTTAAATGTTGGATGGAAAATCTAACAGAGGTATCAACTGAGTTTTTACCCATAATTTAAGTATCATCTGTGATACAAAATAAAACTTAAGTACTAAATTTAAAAACAATTAAAACTCAGGTACTGGGTTATTTAACCCTTCTTTTTATGATGCAACGGCATCCAGTTCTCCTTTAAACTTTCATTTCCTAGAGTAATGATAGGCAGGGGCCATCTTGCCGGCCCCTGCCCGGCCCTTTCCTACGTGGAAAGGGCCATTTCACTTTAAGAGTATTTTTTTTTTTTGAAAAAAAAAAATAAAAAAATTAAAATTTCGAAAATACACCAAAACCAGTTCATACCCCCCATTTTTCTCATTTTTGTTTCACCAAGCTTCCCCCCAAATTTTCCCTCCCTCTCTCCATCTACCCCAAAATCTTCCCACCGTTGACCACCACGCACTACCCGCCACCGTTCGGAGCTCTGTCGTTCTTCCGGTTCCGGCGACCAGTTTCGTACGAGCCCGCTACCGTCGTTCTTCATCTCCGGCCGTCTTTCATCTCCGACAGAGCGACCGCCGACGAGGTCCCCCACCGTCGACCACTGCCTACTTCCATCTCCATCTCCATCTTCGGCCACTAGGTACTGCCAGGCGCCATCACCGTCGTTCTCCATCTTCGGCCAAATCCCAACCACCGGCCATCTTCCATCTCCGTCCGTTTTCCAATTCCGGCTTCCCCCCAAATCCGTCTCCTTCAAGTGTAGGTCTCCGTCAGGTATTAAAGCAAACACCTTTCCTTCATTTTCTTCCTCTCTCGTGTACTGAGTAATTATGCTTGTTTGGTTGTCAAAATAAATGGTGAACTTGTGGGTAATGGGAAAGCAAGTGAGACCTCCAAAAAACGAAAAACAATTGCCAAAAACGCAGTAAAGGAGTTTGCAAGCTACGACTGGAGTGAGCTTGCGGACAATGGGAAGGTGATTTTGAAAATTTATTTGTTCTCTTGCTTCAATCCTGTGGCTTCTTCTGGGCCAAAGAAGGAAAAAAAATTTCTCATTGTTTTAATTTCTCAGATTGTTCAGGGGCACTTATGTTTGGGAGTGATCATATTGAAGCTTGGTTTTCTGCTATATAATATGAAGGTATCATATTCTGCGTTATCTTGATGATGCTGACCTAGTGGATCCCATAGCTTGATCTCATTTTCTAAAACTGGCACTAATTTTTAAATTACTAGTTAGCCTCACCTGTAGTTCTTTTACAGATGAGTACATTGAATGTTTGAACTTGTGTGGTCAAATATGAATATTGCTAACATCAGTCGCAATCTTGAGGTTTGTTGAATCCTGTTAATTTCTATTCAGACTTACAATTGGAAAATTTTATTCATTGACTTCTTGGTTAACTTAGTGATCCCATATTATTCTATAAGTTGACTGTCGTCCTGTATATTGTCCCTGATGATTGCCTTTGACAGGCTTTAAGTGGTAGCTTCTTATGTGATTTCAACTCCATATGCATTTCACATGATTTTTCCGCAATATTCATAAAAAGGAGTGTTCTATGAGAACAATGGTTCTCATGCCTTTGATTTAGTATAGATGTTGATCATGGGTTTTGCCTTGGTATTATGGATGTAACAGCAGTGTCACAGTAGATAGGACATAACTTTTGTCCAAACAGCTTCAAATAAAAACCTGATTATTGCTATCCTAAGTATGTCCTTACTTGCCACCCTGTGCTAGACAATATAGTTCTTTTAGGCTCCCTCTGAGGGGAGAATGATGCAGTGATATTTGATTTCTTTACTGTTGCGTCCATCAAGCTGATAAAGCTACTTGCATGATATTAATCTTCATTTCCATCTATACGTGTTTGTTGCTCATAAAATGAGTTCTTCTTCCTGCCTATTGGAGTCCTATTAGTACAAACATTCAAAGGAGCTTATCTTCCTCCTTTGAGGGTGTTTTATGTTGCAAGCCTCACTTTGATCAACCGTTTAAGATGATAAATTGACTATCTTTACATGAATGAGGCAATATGATTTTTCCTTATTGATGGCTTCTAGATAGAAATTATGTTTAATTGATAATTGTTACACAATTGCTATGATTTGTTGTTTATGCTAGTATAGGCCTTCTTTTTTTTTTTTGTTTTTTTGTCGTTTCTTCAATCAGTTGGTGATTTGGTTGGTGTCGGTGATTTTCTTGGTTCTGATTGTTGGATGGTTTTGATTGTGGGATTTTATCATTTGGGTGGTAGAAATCAACATAATTACTTATATAAAAAAAAAATCAACTTGATTAAAGTACACCTATTTTCATGGTGGTCTGTTTCAATTAGGTGTCATTATCTGCATAATAGATGATCATCAGGTTGATTTAGAGGATTATGAGTAGCCTGTAATATTATGGTTCAAATGACAATTTTTTTACATCAATTTATTCAGTTTTATCAACTATTTATTGTTGTATGTATTCTCTTACCAGGCAAACTAGTGATCCTAGAAGTGGCCTTGTCATTGCGGAGAGGGAATAACTTAACTATGTTGATTTGGTTGCTTTGCCTAGAAGTGGATTTGTTCAACCCGAGTTTTTACACTATTTTGAAACTTTTTCTATGTAAATTTGGATTTCACTTTATTTACCGCATGCCTTTAGATTTAGTTGTTAATTGTGTATGTATATATATTTAAAGATATATAGCAACAATCAAAACATTCCTTTTGTATGTATATATATTGACAGTTTTTTTTTTTTCTCTTCCTTTTTCTTCCCATCAAATGAGATGTTGGTTGTGGCGATTACTGATTGATTCGAGGATTGCAAAATTGAACGCTTTTTGGGTTGAGTCAATAAGTAGGATGTGTAATGGCGCGCAAAAGGGTAAAATTATAGTCGGTAAGTGTCCAATCACAACATGGAGAGGATATTTTGAAGTCAACTTTGGCAAGTGCTTCACAGTAAATGAACTTGAAGATGAATGAAGTCTACGTACAAATAGACTTGAAATTGTGAACAATTTTCTTTGTTTAGAAGGAAGAGGATGAAAAGAAAAAAGGTTTTTGATAGATGGCCATTTGTTGGCACATGCAAGTTGCGGTTCATTCATATATGGAAGATAGAGAGTCCATATTAATTTTAGAGACAAACACAGACAGTGCTGATTTAATGAAGAATTATGAGCAGTTAGTGAGAGCATTATGAAAGAATCACCATCCCAACAAAAAAAAAAAAAATGAACCAGCATCAAAGAGGTTTTACCAATAATGTCTTTGGTGGAAAAGGTCCAAAAATATTGCAAGACCACATTTCTAATCAACCACCAAAAAATAAAATTTCTCACAATAAATTTTGTTCAATAAATATTATGAACATTCCAAATTTTGTTCTATAAAATTTCTCACAATAATACCACTTCTAACTAACACAGTCATTTATCATCCCCATTCAGGATTAAACCCTCTCAATAGACTTCCTAATCTCATCATCCAAAAAAACTACACTTGATTTGGAATACACCACCTCAATCAACGTCTTCGGCACCTAGAATGACCTCCTATATCTGAACTCTTCCCTGCATTGATAAAATTGCAGAATTGCAATGAGGCACAAATGGTAAAAATATCAAAAGAAAAGTAGTTAGAGGCTGAAATTGAAGCAGTACACAACAATTTTTTATTTTTTATTTTTTATTTTCTAAGCAAGATCAGAGTTCATTAACTGAAAAAAGATACAAAAGATCTAAGAAAAGAAAGAAAACACAAAATACAAGGGTAGGAATCCCAACAAAAACACAAGTTCAACTGATACAGCACCAACAAATGATAGGGTTCAAATCAATTAATTGTTGGAGAAAAGCATAGAGTCTAAACTTGCAATAATGCTCACAACTGGAAAAGCTTACCCAACGAAGATATACAGCCCAATTTAGATAGAAACCAAAAATAAATAAAATCATGTTTACCTCACTCTGGAGTGCAGAAGAAGCTGTTCCGCAGCCCCTGGGTTCTACTGCAAGAAGGACATCCAAAAGGGACAATGCTGGATCAGGAAAGTCCTTGAATGTCTCAGCAACTGTACACTTGTAAGGGTGTTGAGGCTTAAAGATGGTTGCATGTGACAATTTTGACTTCTTCCGATACTCTTCAAAAAGTGACCCACAAAGTTTGAAGATTTTATGCAGTTGCTCAACTTATAAATGATAACTGTTGTCATCATGATGCCCAAACAAATAAGAGATATGAACAGTAAGGTGAAACTTGTTACTTATCCATGCTATGTTAGTATAACACAAGCCATTGAACATCATTAAATGACACTTGCTTGTTGATGAACCTCAGTAGTACATTTGAAGGATCTCTAACAAATTCATGATATAAACAATTTTCTTTTTTCTTTTTCTAAGCAAATTGGGAAAGGGTAAACGATTAAATGCCGATCAATATGGACAATTAACCATTTTTCATCTTCAAGGAAATGAAATGGACAAAGTAGACATAAAAAAGGTGGATTTTCTACATTGCTTGTTGTGTGAACTCCTGACAAGTAAAACCATCTAATGGGTTGTGCTATAAAGCTGATGCATATGGTGGTCCAATGCTGTGAGTGATACCATTTCCAAACACCATGACTATTACAATGGTCAAGTCTACATAGTAGTTGTTGCATATAGCATTTGATCTGCAAACCAAAGTGTAAAGTTCAATATAAGAGTCCAGAAACCACATCAACCAGTTGATACAGCACAAAATACTTGTGATCAATACATCAAACAAAAACATACCTGAAGTAGGTATGGTCAGATCGGATGAATTAACAGTCTGTCCATGCTCTGACGTACCAATCAAATGGTCATAGCCACCCTATGCTATATATGACATAAGTTTATACAAGGCCTTAAATGAATGGTTTACCAAAAATCATGGAATTCAAATCTAGCATCAGATTTGACACAAACTAAAACAAAAAATATGGACTCAAATAAGGATAAATGCAATTGGGTGTAAAACAAATGAGATATAAAACATAACCAGTTGGAACCTTGAAATAAAAATTAGCACACAAGCAAACTTTAGTAAGAACAATTGACCTTTAAAAAAAAAAAAAATTACTTTAATCAAAGTAACCTTATCACGTACGACTAGTTTAGGTGAAGAACAATATCAAACAAACTTGCCTAAAAGCTCATTTTTTTTCTTTCTTTTTTTCAATCGCCCATCTCTTTTCCACAGTACCAAGAACTCCTTTATAGTAAATCCATGAAACCTGTTTACAGTACCAAGATAACACTCATGCAATGTAGTACCCAGAAAAAAAACTACATAACCCCGTTCCGAAACCCACCAAATAAAAAAAAAAGAAAAAAAAGAAAGAAAGAAAGGAGATTCAAATGTGGGGTTTTTGTTCGATGTCTCAAGCTCCAATGAAACCACAAATCACAGCAAGAAACTAAAAAAGGAAGATTCAAAAACAACTCAAAAAATAAGAAATAGGGGAGATCGGTACCGGTGCCGGAAATGGGGGAGGGAAATGGTCGCAGGAACTGTGGGAGCCCAAATCTCAGCCAATTTTGTCCCTCCAATTCCTGCATTTTCTTAGCCAAATCTCACCCATAAAAAACTAACAAAACCGGATCTGGAGAGAAAATCAAAAGGAAAGATAATAATAATAATAATAATAATAATAACAAAGAAAAACTTAAGGTGGATGGGCTCGTCGGCGGTGGTGGTTCGGCTGGGGCTGCTCGTGGCGGTACGGTGGTTGGGTCATCGGAGCGGAGCCGAACCGGAGATGGAGAACCCCGGTGGTTGGGTTTTGGCCGGAGATGGAGAACCAACAGTGGAGTCGCGGGCTCGTGAGTGATCGACGGTGGCGGGCTCGTGAGTCGTCGACGATGGCGGGTTCACGGTGGGGTTGAGGAGAGGAGATGGAGAGAGGGAGGGAGGGAAAGATTTGGGGGGAAATGGTTTTGGGGACAAAAAAAAAAATGGTTACATAGAAGAAGATGTCCTGCGCTGATTTCAAATTTCATGATTTTTAATTTTTTTTTTTTAAAAACAAAATATTAAAAGTGAAAAGGCCCTTTCCACGTAGGAAAGGGCCGGGCAGGGGCCGGCTATCACTACTCCATTTCCTAACCTACTTGCTCTTTTATTTATTAAAGAGTAATGATAGGCAGGGGCCATCTTGCCGGCCCCTGCCCGGCCCTTTCCTACGTGGAAAGGGCCATTTTAGTTTTACAGAATTTTTTTTTTTTTTTGAAAAAAAAAAAAAAATTCGAAATTTGAAAGCAACTCGATATCTATACTCATTTTGCCATTTTCTTCATTTCAGAGCTTCCTCCCAAAATTTTCCCTCCCTCTCTCCATCTACCCATTTTCTTCCCACCGTCGACCACCAAACACGACCCGCCACCGCCGTTCTCCACGCACGACCGGCCACCGTCGTTCTCCATCTTCGGCCAACTCCGTCGTTCTTCCAGTTCCGGTTGTCTTCCATCTCCGGCCGTCCCCAAAACCACTACAAACGGCCACCATCGTTCTCCATCTCCGGCCAAAACCCAACCACCGCGCGTTCTCCAAATCCGATTCGGCTCCGACAACTCAACCACCGTATCGCCACGAGCAGCCCCAGCCGAAACACCACCGCCGACGAGCCCATCCACCGTAAGGTTTTCTTAGCTTTTTTTTTTTTATCATTCCTTTCGATTTTCTCTCCAGATCCGGTTTTTTTAGTTGTTTTTGGGTGAGATTTGGGCTGTTTAAGTGCAGATAATGGGTTGTTTAAGTGCAAATAATGGGTTGTTTAAGTGTAGATAATGGGTTATTTGTGGTTTGTGGGTTGTTTGGCTGATTTGTGGTTTCCTCAGAGCTGGGATTTTGCTGCAAAAAGAATATGGGCTGAGCTTTTTTCTCATATGAATCTGTTGGGATGGATTGGGTTTTGCAGCATAATGAAAGTCTATATTGCATTCCAAAGGATTGGAGTTAGTATTACTTGCCATTGAACTGTAGTGTAGTAGGAATTGAGAGCAGGTTGATTTATACTGCTCATTCTTGATTTATTCCGTGTTTTCATTCTGTATCTAAGAATCATAGATTTAAAGAGCAGGTTGTTTAAGTGCAGATAGAGTTATTTGTATTCCTTTTGGTGGCTGTAAATATTGGAATGAGTTTTGTAGCTGCTGGATTTTCTTTGATGTTGTAATGTTATTCTTGTAAGTGGCATGGTGAAACGTTCCAGCCATTCAATTTGTAGTTCTTTGGTTTTTAAATGGATGATAAAAATAATTGGCACTTATCATTGCTTTTTGTTTATTGGTACTTTTTTTCTTCTTTTTTGTTTTGTTTTGTGTTTTAATAGACCGTTGTCTGCAATTCTGCAATTTTATCAATGCAGGGAAGAGTTCAGATATGGGAGGTCATTGTAGGTGCTGAAGACCTTGTTGATTGAGAAGGTGTATTTTTTACCATGACATGTTTGAGCAGAGGATGAGAGGCGTTGGGATAATTAGTTATTAGAGTTTTGGTTTGCTTTCGCCTGTTGCCATTTATGTTCATGAAGCAGTTCCACGAACAATACTCTCTTTAGTGGAAATGTTTTTTGCTAATTAATTTGTAATCTCTTTGACAGTGATGATGAGCTCTTAGAAGTAAAGCTTGATTATCTATGTGCATGTATATTAATACATTATTAGTCATTAAGGAAGTGTGTACTTACAGAAAAGGAGAGACTTGATTTGTAGCTCAAGTTGATATCTGTTATTTGATTAGCAATGATGCAATCATGTAAGATAGGTTGCCATGTCTCTCTATGTGGATCTTTGGTTTCACTCGATGCAGATTCAGTGAAGCAGATGGCCCCAAGTGGAAAATGTGTTTGAAATAATGAGACATTGATTCTGTATTTAAGGAGGTAGGTCTATCAATTTCTGCCGAATATTATTTCTTTTTTATTGACTTGTGACATTAGGATATACATGATTTTGTTTTTTTGGAAGTTAGGATATACGTGGATTTCTTTAGATGCTTGTTGTAGTAAGGTCAATTTTTCGCATCTCAAGTCCTTAACTTGATCAAGCCTGTTGCATCCATCAAGAAGTTGTTGGTTACATTAAACTTTAGCACAAGATTTGCCAGTGTATGCCGTAGGCAATGAAAAACGCCTTATGCAAACTATTCTAAATATTGCTGGTAATGCTGTGAAGTTTTCTAGAGAGGGCAGCATCTCAATCACTGGTTTTGTTGCAAAATCATAATCTTTAAGAGATTCTTGAGCACAGGACTTCTTTCTTTTGCCAAGTGATAATCACTTTTATTTCTCATTAACTTGCTAGTTCTTAGTACTCTTGGACATTGTAGCGGACTACTTTAGTTCCAGAAAGTTTGTTTTTCCAATTGATAATAAAATTTGGTTTGTGAAAAAATTGATGTTGATGTGAATACATTTTCTCAAAGCAAAAATTATTGGTTTTTAATGCTTCCAATACCATTTTGGTTGGTCTAGGGATGGAGAGATACATGCATGCATAAATATTCAAATTTAACTCAAAAGAATGCTTCGATGTACAAAAGAAGTTAATGAACTTCATATTTTTTATTAACCTCACAAAAAGCAAGGTTTACTATGTCACTGTGGCATTTGCCAAAACATGAGAATACGAAAGATTCACAACCACAACAAAATTCATTTTTCATTCATATTCAATCAATGACCGGTATGCTTAAAAAAAGAAAATCAAGGATCAGTATAATTGGGACACAAACAAGAACAAATGGTGGAATTTTCTCTTAGTTACAAATTCAAAAAGGCAAAGTTACAACAACCGCATATCTACATTTTGTAAAAGCAAAAATAATATCTACAAAGGAAAATTGTATTGAAGCCATGAGAAGCATTGAATCAATTAGTTTATTTCTTCAAATCCGAAGAGGTGGTTCCTTCACCATCTAAACTACTAGGTTCCCTCGGCAATGAATGACATTTCATAAGAGAATATCGTTCAACATATTTCAATAATAAAATCACCTGAAACATGGAAGATAACGTTAGGCAATAGAAAGAATAGAATATATTATAAACGTATGCTTGCTAAGCAAAATAAGTGTCATGCAAGACATCATTACAAATCTTCATAGTCCTGTTTAACCAGCATTACTCAATTCCAGTACACCATCTCCATGGAATATAATGGTTTGTAACCTAATCCACCTAAAGCCCTTTCCTCATCCAAACCTGACAGGAAAATTCGAAGAAATTTTCCATTGACAATTCACTTGGTTAAAACATAAACCAAAACTTTTGCTAAACTAAAATTTTATCAGGTACCCAATGGAATAAACATTTTTTTAGTTCAAGTTCACCTCTACATCTTAATAGTCAAAAAGGTCATTAGATTGCCCTCCAAAAGGTTGGTAATAACTTTGGGGCAAGCAACTAGTTATACAACCTAATATGGTAGCCAAATGAAAAATCCTATCAACCTTCACATTGATATCATTCACTATGCACCATTCCTGTTGTCCTAAAACAATGTAAATCAACTTGACATACGATTTTTTGAGGCGTGAACATGTAGAGTTTTCAATATCAACAATAAGCTATTGTTGGAAAACTTGAAATTTATACCTTCATGCAAACAGATCAACCTTCTATAGGATTAAAGCTCCAGGTTAGAGGGCATGCAAGCTAAAAAGGCATGAAATCTTACAATGCAAGGAGTCCTCTCACAATCCCCAAGAGAACACAATATTATCCAAGTAATTTACCAGTAAAAGTGGAACAAAAACAAGCCTTAAACAATAATATTGGACAAGGAACATTAAAGGAGTAACTAGACTAAACAAATAGCTTAAAAAACAACATAAGGTGAATAGGAAGCAGGAAGTCAGAATAACAACTTCATCAAAGAAGTCTAAGACTGCAAATTGGTTCCAGTACATGCTTTGTTTCGCCAATTTAAAAAGAAAAGCTCCAAGAAGACATATCAACAATTAATATCCTCTATCACAGATCATATAAATCTCTTTGTTATTATTCTTGTTATTGTTAAGGTGACTTAAATGCATATTTAGAGTCCCATTAAAAGAAGAAAGTAAGGTGCATATGTAGACAATATTCTTAAAGCAGAACCATGGAGAAATATGAGAATTGGGCAATAATTTCAAGGTACAGCAGAGCAAAAACTTCCAAAATCTACAAAACGCCACTAAAATTTAATCGTTGCTGTCTTTTATTCCTTAACTGCCAACAAAATTCTTACATACATAAGCCTCCTTCAATTCCAAGAAATACTGAAAAAAAGGGAAGTAAATGCTTACAGAAGGTTACAAGAAATAATGAAAATGCTTAAATGAGATTCAGGCAGTAATTTACAGAAATTCTTCTCATTCCACATTTCACATTCCAAACCCTAGACCCAAAACCCAATCCATCCCAACAAATTCATATGAGAATAAAGCTCAGCCCATATTCTTTTTGCAGCAAAATCCCAGCTCTGAGGAAACCACAAATCAGCCAAACAACCCACAAACTACAAACCACAAATAACCCATTATCTGCACTTAAACAACCCATTATCTGCACTTAAATAGCCCAAATCTCACCCAAAAACAACTAAAAAAACCGGATCTGGAGAGAAAATCAAAAGGAATGATCAAAAAAAAAAAGTTAAGAAAACCTTACAGTGGATGGGCTCGTCGGCGGTGGTGTTTCGGCTGGGGCTGCTCGTGGCGATACAGTGGTTGAGTTGTCGGAGCCGAATCGGATTTGGAGAACGCACGGTGGTTGGGTTTTGGCCGGAGATGGAGAACGACGGTGGCTGTTTGTAGTGGTTTTGGGGACCAAAAAATTGGTTACATAGAAGAAGACGTACTGCACTGGTTTCGAATGGTCGCCGAAACTGGAAGACGGCTGGAGATGGAAGACGACCGGAACTGGAAGACGGCCGGAGATGGAAGACAACCGGAACTGGAAGAACGACGGAGTTGGCCGAAGATGGAGAATGACGGTGGCCGGTCGTGCGTGGAGAACGGCGGTGGCGGGTCGTGTTTGGTGGTCGACGGTGGGAAGAAAATGGGTAGATGGAGAGAGGGAGGGAAAAATTTGGGGGAAGCTCTAAAATGAAGAAAATGGCAAAATGAGTATAGATATCAAGTTGCTTTCAAATTTCGAAATTTTTTTTTTCTTCTTTTCTTTTTTTTTTCAAAAAAAAAAAAAAATTCTGTAAAACTAAAATGACCCTTTCCACGTAGGAAAGGGCCGGGCAGGGGCCGGCAAGATGGCCCCTGCCTATCATTACTCTTTATTAAAATAGGAAGCTCAATGGTTCGATATATCTCCAACAGTCCAACTCAACTCATTGGTATAGGAATATGATATGACGACTTCTTCCCTGAGCTTTCAAGGACGGTCTTCTTCCTCTTCTTTCGCCCTCGCCCCTCCATGTAGCCATGATGTGTTCCTAAGTTTCAGAGCCAAAGACACCGCCCACACTTTTACTGCCCATCTATACAACGCTTTGCATCAAAGAGGGCTCAACGCCTTCATTGATGACGACGAGCTCAGAAGAGGAGAGGAAATCTCGCCACCACTTGTCAAAGCCATCGAAAACTCTAGGGTTTCGATCGTTGTACTCTCTAAGAACTACGCGTCTTCCTCGTTGTGCTTGGACGAGCTGATAAAGATCCTTGAGTGTAAGCAGAAAAACAAACAAATGGTTCTGCCCGTGTTTTACAAGCTAGATCCGTCGCATGTACGCCATCAAATCAAAAGCTTTGGAAAAGCATTGGCTAAACTTCAAGACAGGGTCAACGATGACATCAAGTTGCAGAAATGGAGGAAAGCCCTCAATCAACTCGCCAATTTGTCTGGGTGGCATATAGGAAAAGGGTATTTCTAATTAACCACTCTTTCTTGTGCTTTATTTATTTATTTAAATTTAAATTTTATTTGTGCGTCTTTTTTTTTTTTTTTTTAACGTATTTGTGTGTCTATATCTATGTATGTGTACGAATGCATATCTATCTACAATCTATTTGTGTGTCTATATCAATCACTAATTGTTCTTTCTGAACTATTTTATCAATCACTAATTGTTCTTTCTGAAACTATTTTATTTATTTATTTATTGGTTTTGGTTTTTTCCTTTTGTATTTGAGAAGTGATACATACGCTACAATTGCCCAACACCAAAGCACATTAAAAGAGACCCACTTGATGTTGTGCAATTGTTGTAATTCTAAAATTTTCCTTTGTGTCTTTACCTTTTAATCTGCTCTATTTTAAAAAGGTCGGGAAACATCACCACTCAAAATTATTATTATTATTATTTATTGTTTTTTAAAAGATATAAAAATATAATTTTTACTCATATCACGTCAGAAAAAAATCCAAAACATAAAATATTTTTAAAAAAATATAAAAATAATTTTTACTCATATCACGTCAGAAAAAAATCCAAAACATGAAATATTTTTTAAAAAATATAAAAGTAATTTTTACTTATGTCACGTAATACTTTTTCAAACATACTTATCCAAAAAGGAATACTTTTTCAGACAAACCCCCCCCCCCCCCCCCCCCAAAACTCATCGACAACGATTAAAAAAAAAAAAAACAAAAAAAACTCATTGACAATAGCGTTTAATATATATATATATATATAAGAAAATGTTAGATTTACAACACCAACATAACAAGTGCACAACAACTCCTCACATGAGAGTGGACCCCACACACCGGGGCAAATCTTATATATATATATATATATATATATATATATATATATATATATATAAATATTTTGACATGATAGCGTTTAATATTTGTTATTCATGCTTAACTTACAAAACGATTGATTGAAGTATTAAATATGGTGGTAGATTATTAATTTCTTTATTGGGGAGCGGAAAGAATAATGCCAACTTGAATAAAAGAATAAAATGAAGCCCAAATGAAGTGTTTTTCGGCCTTTTGACTTGCCAAGTGCCAACAAAGTAGAGGACGGGAATTTCGTGAGGATGGCAGTCAGGAACAAATGTCATTGAATGGTAGTATGAAGAAAATAATTATTCATTTAAAAAAAAAAAGGGAAGAAAATAATTAAGGTTCATTTGTTTCATCGAAAAATATTTTTTATCGCAAAATATTTTTATACTCTACTTGGTTCGGTGTAAAATATTTTTTGTACTTTTTGGTATTTAGTGTGACTGAAAATAATAATCAAACCAAAAATATTTCGGTTTGACAAAAAAAACTTCTTTAGTTTCGAAAAATGATTTATATTTTTAAATTCGATAAATCATTTACTGAGTTTGAGTTTCTTTTTCTCAAACTGCTGAACCACCACTAAGACAAATCCTGGCCACTATGAAACCACCACATACCATCATTGAGCCACTGCCGAGGCCCCCAGACAACCATCGAGCCCTCTGGATCACTGTTGAGCCACTTCCGGATCACTGTCAAGCCACTCCCAGATCATCGCCAAGCCATCCCTAGACTACTACTGAGCCACCCCTAGACAACCATCAAGCCGCGCAAGACCATCACCAAGCCCCGCCGGCCCATCACCGAGCCACCCCCGAGTTACGCCAGACCATCACCGAGCCACCCCCAAACCACCATCGGACCACCACCGAACCACCCTTTGACCACTCTCAAACCACCACCAAGCAATTATGTGATGTCCCACATCACTTGCGAATGAGGATATGCTTATATGTATAAATGCACCATTTATGACACAACGCGTTTTAAAGCCGTGATGGTCATGAACCTATCAGAACTCCGTAGTTAAGCGTACTTCTGCGAGAGCAATTCCAAGATGGGTGACCTCCTGAGAAGTCTGGTTTAGGGAGCCAAAAGCGGACAATATTGTATCATTGGGGGTGGGTCGTTACAAATGGTATCAGAGCCATTGCCCAGCCTGAGATGATGGGAGCGTGGACAAGCCCAATGAGGGACGCCAATGAGGACGTTGGGTCCAACGAGGGGGTGATTGTGATGTCCCACATCGCCTGAGAATGAGGATGTGCTTATATGTATAAATGCACCATTTATGACACAACGCGTTTTAAAACCGTGATGGTCATGAACCTGTCAGAACTCTGCAGTTAAGCGTGCTTCTGCGGGAGCAATCCCAAGATGGGTGACCTCCTGGGAAGTCTGGTTTGGAGAGCCAAAAGCGGACAATATTGTGTCATTGGGGGTAGGTCGTTACAAATGGTATCAGAGCCATTGCCCAGCCTGAGATGGTGGGAGCGAGCACAAGCCCAATGAGAGATGCCAGTGGGGACACTGGGTCCAAAGAGGGGGTGATTGTGATGTCCCACATCGCCTGGGAATGAGGATGTGCTTATATGTATAAATGCACCATTTATGACACAACGTGTTTTAAAAAGCCACGATGGTCATGAACCTATCAGAACTCCGCAGTTAAGCGTACTTTTGCAAGAGCAATCCCAAGATGGGTGACCTACTGGGAAGTCTGGTTTGAGGAGCCAAAAGCGGACAATATTGTGTCATTGGGGGTGGGTCGTTACAAATTATTTTATATTAATATTTTTATGTTGTGAATTAAAATTGATTTTTATAGGTTAATATGATTGAATGAAACTATAAAATAAAAAAAAATAAAAAAATCTGTGATATTCTGTACACGACAAACGCCGAAAAATGTTTTCTACGGATAACATTTTCCTGAAAAAATATTTTACACATTTTATGTCAAAACAAACAGAGTTTAGTGAAAAACATTTTCTTGAAAAATGATTTTCCTGAAAACATTTTCGGCATTTGGGGTGTCAAGGAAAATCACAATATTTTTTTTTGAATATATATATTTTCATTTAATAATATTAACTTATAAAAACCAATTTTTATTTACAACATAAAAATATTAAAAAAAATTAACTAAAATATTTGAGTTCTAGTGAAATTTCAGCTGTGGTGTGCGGACACCGCTAGGACCCCGTTGATACCAAGCGAGTCTCGATTGACTTCTTGGCCGGGTCCTGGCGATGTCCTGATTGAGTCTAGGCAAAGTCCAGGTCGTGCCCTGACAACGTCCCGGTTGGGTCTCTGTGAAATCCTGACAAAGTCCTAACGGTGTCCCGGTCGGGTCCAGACGGTGGGTCGGTGAAGTCCCGACATTGTCCTAGCCCGATCCTTGCGAATTCCCGATGGGGTCCTGGTGACGTCCTAGACAGTGTCCTGGCTGGAGCTTGGTGAGCCCTAGCGAAGTCCCAACAATGTCTTGGTCGGGTCCTTGCGGTGTCCCGGCAGAGTCCTGACGGAGGTCCCGTGGGGTCTCGATGGAGGCCTGATTGGGGTTTGGCAGTGGTCCTGCAAGGTCCAAGGGTGTTTTGACAGTGATCCGGCGATTTGAGAGTGAGAATTTCAAAATCGGAAAATAATTTAGGAAATTTAAAAATGGAAATTGTTTTCTGAAACTAAAGAAGCTTTTTTGGTCAAACAAAAAATATTTTCGGTTTGACTATTATTTCTGATCTAATCAAACACCGAAAATGGATAACATTTTTCAAAAAATATTTCACGCCAAAACAAAAAGAGTCTTAGACGAAAAAAAGGTTGTTTGGGTCCTATAAAGAATATTATATAGCTTAGTAATAAAAGAATGAATTAAATGTACATGGACAGTTGGATTGTTCTTACAATCTTGCTTGCTTTCGTGCGGCTGCAATGCCCGCCCGTGAAGCGTTTTACATTTTAAAATGTCAGGAAGGTGGCTTAAAGTGCTTCTTACTTATTTAATTAATTTTTATTTAAGAGAATAAATTTAATATGTTATTTTATTTTAGACTAACTCATGACGACCTAGTTATTGAAGAGAACTGTTTTTTTTTTTTTTTTTTTTTTTTTTTTTTTTTTTTTTTTGTCTTACACCAAAATTTGGTATTTATTGTAATTGTTTGTTAAGCACCAAATCCTATATTGGTTTTGCATCTTGCTACACCAAATCACAAAAAAGTGTTAGAATTCTGTTGTGAATTAAAATTCAGCTTTGTGTTCACCCTCCTCTGTATTGATTGTGTTGATTGCATGCAATTTATTTTCGCCGGTGGTGCTAAGAGTCATAAAAAGTTAATCGTTCTACACTTACATCAAAGTAATTATTATTATTATTTTTTTAAGTAATCACTAATTTACTAAAAGAGTGCAAAAACGCAATCTAAGTACACAAAAAATATACAAGAAATACATCTAACTAAAATAACAAAAACATGAAACGTAGAAATATGTAAGTCAAAGGCAATTGGACAATGGTAAAGTATCTCGAAGAAAAAGGGCTAAATCCACATTCGTTTGCTCACGGTCTTCTAAACTTTGATCCTTTTTTTTTTTTTTTTTTTTTTTTCATCCAAAGACACCACAGAAGGCCGAACGAAACCATCTTCTATACTGTAGTATTTTGAATCCTACCAAATTGCCCTCTTCAGTAAGTGAAAATGTCTACCACTTGATTAGGCATAGCCCAAGCTAACCCTACAAGACCGAAGATAGTATTCCATTCAGCACTAGCAATCGCAAAATGGAGGAAAATGTGATCTACTGACTTCCCATTCTTCTTACACATACAACGCTAATTAGCCACAATGGCTTCCTTAGGTTATTCGTGGTGAGGATATTCCTTAAAGCGGCCAATCAAGCAAAGAGTGCTCCTCTCAAGAGAACTTTGGCCCCGTTTGACAATCCTTTCCCCCATATTTGAGGTGATTTTTTTGTGGTAATAAGAAGTGATTGACGTGGTATAAAGTAGAAAGAATTTGTATGAAAAAGTAAAAAAAAAAAAAAAATTGTATTGTAGTGGGTTTTTATTTTTTTTATTTGAATAGTAATAAAAATTGCCGATGTGATATAAAAGTGAAAAAGTTAGAATGTATTGAAGTTGATGTTTTCTAGGAGAAGCGAAAATAAGAGAAGGGGAAAGGATGGGGGGTTATCAAACAGGGCCCTTATTCCACCGAATACTCCTCCAAAGAAAATGAGTACAATCATGAGAATAAGCGCATTGTAGTATGATCTAATATCAAACAACTATCTCTTGGAAGGTATCCAACACAACTTATCTTCACTACCTCGTCTCAATCTGAATGAGTACAACAAATTAATGAACGGGGTAAAGAAATCCACCTCCTAGTTGTGAGCCACTCTGGAAAAGTTAATGTTCCACTGATGAGTCTCTAGAAAACTCCAAATAATCCTCCTCAAAAGTATCCTTACAACGGGCTAGACTGAACAATTTCGAAAAAGCTACATTGAGGGCATGATCCGCACACCACATCATGCCAAAATCTAATTCTGGAGTCATCATCAACCTCAAATTTAGCATGATTAGAAAATTCTCTTCCCCCCCCCTCCCCCCTCAACCCTCACCCTCTCTTGATATTCTTCTATAGCCATACCCTATACAACCTATAAACCTCATTTGAATACCAGCCATCCCATGAGCTGCCATATTTAGAATCCACTATCACTCTCTGAAAAGCTTCTCTCTCATGAACATAGAGCCAAAGCCACTCTCCCCAAAGAGTCCGGTTGAACAAAATAAAATTATAGACCCCCAACCTTTTTTTAGAAATTGGAAAACAAAACTTAAAAGAGCTAACCAACTGGAATGCGAACTCTTCACCAATTCCACGCTTCAAAAATTCTCACTGCAACTTCATGATTGGCAACACCAACCGGGAGGGAAAAAAGAAGTAAGTAGGCATATTAGATGAGGCACTTTTAATCAAGGTAACCTAACACCTTTTGACAAATACATCATCTTCCATTCAACCAAATGGCTTTCTATCTTTTCATTAATGTCATCCCAAATGGATTTGGCCTTAAATGAAGCTCCCAATGGAAGAACTGGATATTTCATAGGCAAAGAAGAGACCTGCAACCCAAAATGCTACACCTTCAACATAATTGACATTGCCAATGGGACACCAACTTTGATTTTGCCGGTTAATCCTTAAACCTGAAACCACTTCGAAGCATAAAAACAAACAATGCAAATTATGAAAATGATTTGGATTTGCCCCACAAAATATCAAAGTGCCCTCTGAAAACAAAAGGTGGGAAATGTTGAAGGCACCAACATTCATAATCTCCACTAAAAAGCTTGATAAAAAGACCACCCCTTCAATATAGCATAAATCATTTTCCCTAAAACCACATCTCCTCACCATATACAATAAAAACCCCAATTGACATTATCATAACTCGTTTCAATATCCAACTTGAAGGATGAAGAAACTATTAATCATCTTCTCCTCTATTGTGAGTTTTCCGTTGATATCTGGCACTTAGTGCCTCAGCTTCTCTATTGTTGGAAATACCTTGAGCATGGACATCCTAGAGAAGCTATCTGGAAAGTTATTCCCGTCCTTTTAATGTGGAACATTTGGAAAGAAAGGAACTGTCAGCTCTTTGAGGATAGTGAGTTCAATGTGCTACTTCTTGAGATCTCTTTTAGATTGAGCCCTTGCTCATGTTCCTAACTTCTCTTCAGGGAATCTAGTAGATCTGATTTGTTTTTTAGATTGTAACAGCAGCTAGTTCTTGGTGCTCTTGTTCGTGTATAGCAACTAGTTCTTTGGTGCTCTTGTTTTTCTTATATACTCTTTGTGTACAAGGAATTTCCTTATTCTTCTATAAACTTGTTATTATTCATAATATATATATATATATATATATATATATATATATATATATATATATATATATATATATATATATATATATATATATATATATATATATATATATATATATATATATCCAACTTGCATGGCAAACCTGGATCCCCAGATTTAATCTTGCTATCAAGGCTTTTTTGGCTATGAGAATAGAGTCTAGAATCTGCCTACTCTCCATGAAAGTATTATGAGGCTTAGAAATGACCTTCTCCACTACGTTTTCAACCTGTTAGCTAGGACTTCGGCAATAATTTTGTAAACTCCACCCACTAAGCTAATAGGTCGAATGTCCTTTAGCATTAACAACCCTAGATTTCTTCGGCATAAGAGTAATTAAAGTGGCATTGAAGCTTTTTTCAAACATAACTCTAGTGTGAAAATCATGGAAAACATTCATGATATCTATCCCAACAAACTGGGGGCCTTGTCACCGTTTAGGTCTTTCACCACCTCAAAGACTTTATCTTCCTTAAAAGCTCTCTCCAACCAAATGGCCTCATCTTCTCCAATGGAATTAAAAGTAAGGCCATCCAACCTAGGCTGGCAACTGAATCCTTTGGTAAAAAAGCTATCGTAGAACGACATAATGCATTCTCTGATCTCAGCCTGATTTGAACAAACCGTATCATTAACCACCAACTAATCAATATAGTTATTCCTTTTATTCGAATTGGCCACTCAATGTAAGAACTTTGTTCACTTGTCACCCTTTCTGCCTCCAACTCACCGCTTCCAAAAAGAGTTTTCCTCTCCAAATCATTAATCATTGTAGCCTTCCTCATTTTATCCTCTTCACTTCAGACTCTCCCTTCTTCCAAACCCTCAAGAACCTGTAAATCATCCGAAAAGAAGTTTTTTTCTTTCTCTCTACATTGCCAAACGCCCAAACTCTTAAATTAACTTTCAAATCCTTAAGTTTAAAAGCCAAAATGTGACTCTGAGTACCCTGAAAGTAAAAGGAACTCCACCATTGTTTCACTCTATCTACAAAGCTCTCTGATTTTAACCATATGTTCTTGAACTTAAAATACATTCCACCTCCATGAAGGCCTTCGCAATCGAGAGAGAGGGAAATGATCCAAGAATAATCTAGGCAGCCTCTTTTGGGTCAAATCAGAAAATTGAGCTTCCCAATCAGGAGAAAACAAGAAATCTATCAATTATAGACCAAGAGGAAGGTGTCTATTGTTTGACCATGTGAAAGAACCTCATACAAGAGGAATATCCTTGAGCCTTTGCTCAAAAATGAAACCTAAAAACTCCACCATAGATGGACATAAACGGGCTTCACCTGATCTCTTACTAGGAAAACGAGTAACATTTAAGTCCCCCCAATCGGCCAGGGCAAGTTCCACCAACTAAACAATATTGCCAGTTCATATCATAAAAGCCTTCTATCACCACGGAGTTAGGGCTATAAACACCCACAAAGCCCAAGAAAATTGATTTTCAACATTTCTGAAAGAAGATGCAACCAAGAACTCTCCTACACTCTCCTTGATTTTTTCTACCACCCACCTATCTCACATGAGCAAACTATCTCTGGCCCCCCTTGAATCTAAACAACAACAGTCTATATGATTGTAGCGTCATAAGTTACGCACAATGCTACAAAACATAAACTCCAGTTTAATCTCTTGAAGACAAATAACGTTTGCCTTCCAATCTCTAAGCAAATTTCTGACTCTAAGGCGGTGCTTCTCCCCTTCATTTAACACTCTTACATTTAAGTATAATAATTTAGGCTTCATGAAAAAACCGGGATACCTCTCCCCTTAACCTTGCTTTGGCTAGAACTGCCACCCATAGAATTATAATTGATGGAGCAAGACAATCTTTTTAATTTTCTTTTAACTTTGTTGACTGATTTGGAGTTGGAAATCCACTCCTCCTGGCCATGAATATCTTCAAACTCCTCACAAGATAATTCAACATAGCAGTAGATGTTTTTCACTTTTTGTAGGACCTAATTTGAAGCTGTCGGCCCTGAACACTCAAGTTTGACAAACACACCAGGGGAACAACAATTCAGAAGCTCACAAACAATGGGTCACTCTCGAGAGCATAACACCAATTCCGAACATGGCATACTATTCCTTTCTACACAACACACATCAAGTCCATCCAAAGTAGCAAAATCTTTAACACCCAAAGTTCTTGCCCTGACTTGAATGACCTATCTCTTTAGCCACATAAAGTCCACCGCCCCTGAGCTACATTGAAAGTGATGACAATAGAGGCAGATTCAACAAAAGAAGAATTAAAGGTTACATTTTCAACAAAATGGTCCATCACAAGTGTTAATAGAATCCGACGCTAAAGCCTCCTTTTCTGCCCCAAACCACCCAAACCCAAGACGTCTTTTTGTCTCTTGTGAAACACCTTTGCTTGAACATGCTACGATCGCCATTGTGACCGAGCCTTTTGGAAACTTGAATTTCAACAGCATGAAGGCCTCCGTTCGAACTTCCTGCAATCGGGATTGCGACTGGGGCTTTAGGATCTCATCTTGAAATGCCTTGAAGATCGCGTTCGAATGGCTATCAACTGAGCTGCGATCGAGCTTCTCGGTTAGTCTTGAATACTTGCCTCTTTGAACACAAAGTGAAGTCCTGATTTAATAAACAAATGGGGTCAGATCTCATCGCAACACTATTGTTGCCATAACAATTTGAGAGGCGATATCTCTTTAGTCCCCAACTCCAACACCACCTCCAAAACCAACACAAAATGCAGGAATGACAGCTCCAGCGACCTTCCACCTCCTCCCTGGCCAACTTGATCTCCACACCCTCTTTTCCACCTTCAATGATGTCATCTATGTCACCATGATATAATACATCAAAAATGTCATTTTGCATAATCTGATGCATTTTCTTATTTAGCACTATAGTCATGCAATACATAATATACAAAACGTTAGTTTTGAAATCAATTTTAAACGATAGGGCCTACCTAGATTTGGTCCTTATCTTAGGGTGTTTTGCACAATTCTAAAATTCAGCGAAGACATTACAAATTACTTTATAATTTAGAGTAATGCTAGAAGCCACTCTTTTGTTACTCTTGTGTCATTCCAAGAATGATGGCTTTTAAAATTACCATTAAGGGTGATCAAATACCCGCAAACCCGCCCCAACCCGCATGCCCCGCCCCTAAAATCCCGGGTTTTAGGGGTTTTTTTGCGGGTACGGGTTCAAAAATGATATACCCGTGCGGGGCGGGGCGGGTTGCGGGTTGAAGGTTTTTAAAAGCCCCGGGGACCCGCCCCGCCCCGCAAAACACCTTAAGTTCTAAAAACCCTACTTGGCCTTCGTCATTTCCAGTTTTTTATTCTTCTTCTTCTTGTGCCGCCTACGCTTTTTCTTCTTCTTCCTTTTCTCCTTCACCCCCTCACCCCCTTCCTCCCTTTGTCTTCTTCCATAACTGAGGAAGTTGGAAGACACATTTTCTTCTTCTTCCCAGAGAAAACCCTAAGTTCTTCATCTTCCATTTTCTTCCCCTACACCGCACAGCGCCATGGCCTCTGTCAATCGTTCCCATCTTCGCTGGCTCCCCCGATCTTGTGGCCTGCGGGGACGTCATGAACATGCGATTTCAAGACCGGGAAGATCGGCTTCAAAACCTTCGGTTGTGGCTCTGCGATTGCATCCTCGTCCATAGGTTGGTGTTTCTCCCATTCTCTGGCCTTTGTTGCTATCATTTCTTTATGAATATGGCTTGAATCTAGGTATTGAATATGGGTATTGAATCTTTGTTAGCATTCTAGGTATTGAATCTGGCTTTGATTTGATTTTTCTCATGTCTTGGCTTGCCCCGGGGATACCCGCACAACCCCCAAACCCCGCATCCCCTGCCCCGCATCGCTCACCCCCTCCCCGCACGGATGTCACTGGTTTTATGCGGTTTACAGGGGTGAATTTGTAAACCCGCACCCCTGTGGGGCGGGGCCAAAAAAAGGGCATCCCCGCCCCCCCGCCCCCCCGCCCCATGCTCAGCCCTAATTACCATTGAGCTTGTAATTGATTACTACTGAATTTTTATCAAGTGGTAATTTTAAAAGTCGCATCATTCTTGAGTTGACACAAGAAGGACACAAGAGTGACTTATAGAATTACTCCATAATTTAAGGTGAAAAAATATAATTTACTTACAAATTAAACATTTTGAGAATTAATAAACCTTTCTAATAAGTTGGAGTATGATTCAATTGATAATCTTGATAAGTTTTGACAGGTGAAAACTGAATTCGGGGAGTGGAGCTGAAAAAAGGGGGAAAAAAGGCTTATTAATACACATAAAGACTACGAACAATAAAAGTCTGATAAGCAAAGGGTTGGAACTTAGGGGAGGATAGGATTATCTCCTATCTTGTGGCTTACCATTGTGATATGTTGCAGGAAAAAAAATGGCCCTTGTAACTAGATCATGTTCCTATGTCTCTTCATGTGAAAAGTCTTAACTCATTAAATGTTTCTTATCCTTTATATTGGCAGGAATGGATCTAAATTTATCCTTGAAATTGTTCAAGCGGTCTCAAGAATAGTAAATCGTACATACTTAAACGTTGCCAAGTATCCAGTTGGAATAGACTCTCGTGTACATGAGATCAATTTGTTGTTAAGTCTTGAGAGGAATGACATTACATGCATGGTGGGGATACTTGGTGTTGGAGGAATCGGTAAGACGACTATTGCCAAAGAGATCTATAACTTGATTGCTTATCGGTTTGAAGGTAGTTGTTTTCTTGCAAATGTTAGAGAAACTGCAAAGCGAGAGTGCGGTTTGGTCCAACTGCAAGAGACACTACTTTCTGAGATTCTAGAAGACTCTAGAAGTTTGAAGGTTGGCCTTGTTGCTCGAGGAATCAATGTGATAAAGTATAGGCTTTGTTCTAAAAGGGTTCTTTTAATTCTTGATGATGTGGATCAGTTGATCCAATTAGAAGCATTAGCTGGGGAATGTAATTGGTTTGGTTTAGGAAGTAGAATCATCATAACAACTAGAGATGAAAAACTCTTGACTAATCCTCATGTTGAATTAATGTACAAGGTGAAAGAATTGGATCACAACGAAGCTCTTCAGCTCTTTTGTTGGAATGCCTTCAAAAGAGACAAACCTATTGACGATTATGTGGAGCTTACAGAAAATATAATACATTATGCTAGGGGCCTTCCACTGGCTTTAACTGTGCTAGGTTCAGATCTACATGGTAGAAGTATAAATGAATGGACAAGTGCATTGGATAAGTACAAAAGAAGTCCTAACAAAAGTATTCAAGAAATACTTAAAGTAAGTTATGATGGATTGGATGATAATGAAAAGGATATTTTCCTTGATATTGCATGTTTTTTCAAAGGAAAACCTGCAGATTATGTCATCAAAATACTAGACGGTTGTGGTTTCTCCTCAGATATTGGAATCAAAGTGCTTATGGAGAAGTCTCTTATAACTGTTGATCAGCCTAACAAATTTGTAATGCATGACTTGCTACAAGAAATGGGTAGAGAAATTGTTCGACAAGAATCACCCACAGAACCTGGGGAACGTAGTAGGTTGTGGTTTCATGAAGACGTTTGTCATGTACTAGAAGAAAATACAGTAAGAGTTACAACAAAAAAAATCTTTTAATTTTACATTTGTTTCCTTTTCAGAAGTGAAACCTGCTAGAAAGTATTTTTCTTTTAAATTTTTATTTTGTAAAGATGGTGAAGAAATAAACACACACACAAATGTAAATTATACCCTTAATCCCAAAAATGAGCTTTTTGGTTAAAATGGAACACTTCTAGTTTAGAAGAATATATAAAATCATCACACAAGAATCCAAGATTTCTCTTTTATCCCATTTCTAAGATAGGCACAATTTTTATAAATGTCTTACATTCCCTTTATAAGTAGGTACAAGTAATACCTAAAGATGAAAAAGACAAAACTTGGACTCTTTCAAGGAGGTTACCTAATATGGGGCATTCCACTAATTAAAAAAAAAAAAAAAAACTATTTTGAAAATCTGAATAAGAAAAGCAACATACAAGTACAAATAAACATAGTATAAGTATGTTTAATATTATATTTGTATCTATTTACTGAAATAAAATTATACTTCTAGCAAGTGATAAAATATTGAGAACTTTATGCTTCAATTTGCTGATATACTTATGCATCTTACTAGGGAACAAATAAAATTGAAGGGATATTGGTAGATTTGCCTGAACGAGGCATGATACGTGTGAGTCCTCAAGCCCTCACGAAGATGAAAAGGCTCAGACTGTTTATAAATCGTAATGCACACTTTTCGGAAGGGCCTACTTATCTCTCTAATGAATTAAGATTGCTTGATTGGCCTGAATATCCTTTACAATCTTTTCCATCTAATTTTCATGGACGGAAGCTCATTGTTTTTAGAATGCGTAATAGTCTCTTCAAGGAATTGGAGAGGTTCAAGGTACCACTATTATTTTCAATATTTCTTCCTTCAAGTTATGTTGTACACTTCCTTGAAGCTAATTTATTCATTCTTTTTTTTTTAACAGAATTTTCAAAACTTGACAGCTATGGATGTCTCGAGTTGTCAATTCCTAACAAAAATTCCTGATCTTTCAAGGACCCCAAATTTAGAAGAATTGACTGTTGATAATTGTACAAGTTTAGTTGAGGTTCATCATTCTGTTGGATTACTTGATAAGCTTGTCATTTTGAGACTTGTAGGATGCTCTAACCTTAGGAGCTTTCCAAGAAGGCTGAAGTTGAGATCTCTAGAAAGTCTTATGCTTGAAGATTGCACAAGGCTTGAGAACTTTCCTGAAATTGAGTGTAAAATGGAAAGGTTAGGATACATTGGCCTAAAATGCACTCCTATAAAAGAATTGCCTTTATCTATTGAGTGTGCCGTTGGGCTTCAAGATTTAAATCTAGAAGGTTGTGAAAACCTTATGAATCTCCCAAGTAGCATTCATCAGCTGAAACGTCTAAAGAGACTTTCTCTCAGAGATTGTTCAAAATTTGTCAAGTTTCCATCGAAAGTGGGGGATAACAGTCTATCTATGCCCTCTATTGCGTCTACAAAGGAACCTGAAATTTTGTCAAGTTCAGAATTAAACTTTTGCCCGCCTCCATTAAATTCATGCGTTTGTAATGATGGTTGTTCCTCAAGTGTATTTCCGACACTGGGAAGGTTGGATCTTGGAAACTGTGCCCTATCGAAATCAGATTTCTTTATGACGATTAATTGCATTTCCTCGTTGGAACAATTAGATCTATCAGGAAGCGATTTTGTTAGCATTCCTGCATTCATCAAAAGATTTGTTGGATTGAGGTGCCTAAAAGTGGCTGATTGCAAGCAACTTCAAGAAATTTTAGAACTTCCACCAAAAATAGAAGATATAGATGCAAGTGGGTGCATATCATTGGAAAGATTTTTTGTATTATCAAAAAGATTTCAATTTGATACATGCCACTTCCCGGGGCTTGAATGGATTGACTTGTCGAGGTGCCATAAATTGCTTGAGAATGTAGGGAATGATGTGGAAAATCTTTTATTGGATGAGGTATCTCTCTCTCTCTCTCTCTCTCTCTCTCTCTCTGTTTATGCAATCCTTTATTTGTAGGCTGCGCTGCTGAAAATTTATGATTTCTATGCAACAGGGATCTTTTGAGGACCATCAATTTGGCATTATATATCCGGGAAATAAGATTCCAAATTGGTTTTGCCATCTTAAGGAGGCTTCAAATGCTAATAAATGCGAAATAGATATTTACCAGCCTTCACATTTGGATGGGGAGATCAGAGGAATTGCTGTGTGTGTTGTTGTTGGAATAAAGGATGGACAAATACCCATTCACGCTCTTTGTAATGTTGAGATCATCATTGATGGTTTACCAAGGTATGGTGACGACAAAGCATTTCATTTATCAGGCCCAGATCATGTGTGGTTTCTATACCATGTTCCTGAATTTAATGAGCTAAAGGGGGACAATCTGCGAGTTAAGTTTTGGTCCTCCACAAGTTCAGTGTTCTTCAAAAGTTGTGGAGCACATCTAGTTCGCAGGAATGAAGAGAAAGCGAAAGGGAAAAGTCAAATGTTGAGTCCTTTGCATCGAGGTGTTCTCCAAAAGGATGTGGATGTACTTGACGGAAATATAGAAAATTCAGTGGATTTCATGGATGGTATTCAACCTACTAAAAGACGCCATGATGATGATGATGATAATGGTAACTTGGAATCCAATTGGTACCCACATCATAAGAGGTGTGTTTCAACCTTGGGCATCAGAATTTCAGATGCAGAGGATACTTCCACTTTGTGAATCACAACCACATCAATCAAATCACACCACTGACACCAGCACTTAAACCTACAGGCGTTTCCCTCACTAAGGACCAATAGTGCTTGATAACTCTGATAGATTTGGTGGGGGGTGCCATATGGGTTGTTCTGCCCAAAGATTAGCTCTGTTTCTAAATTTGTAATGAATTTGATTTCCTTTTGTGTTTATATCATCAAATAAGGATGGGTTATAAGAAGTGTGACTAAATATCTTCAATGCTATTGCAGAGGAAGTACAAGAAGTTGGGGGAATGGAAGAGTTGGAAAATGAAATCCAACGAAGGATCAAGCAATCCAAAGGTTCTTATGATAGTCAATTATAGAAATAGGTTGGTCTTTTCAATTGTTTTTTAATGTTTAATTTTTAAAAAATACTGCTGATGTGGCATAATGATGTGGCAGACCATTATGTTTTTGGACAAAACATGGATGGAGGGACTGATTCTGATAACGAGACAACGCTAGGTATTACCTGTGATAATTTTTGAAACCGAGATACCTATTTGATAATGGTCCAAAGCACTGATACCAAAATTGCATTTAACCTTATTTTATTTTGCTTTGGTCTGAATGTTTTGTGGGGGTTTGTGTAATATAGCTAGTGAAATGCTGCTACTTCCACTTCAGATGTCTCATTTAGTGGTTTTACTCTCCATAACGAGGGCTTTACAACTTTTGTTAAGGTAGAATTGCCTAGACAATTCTAAATGAATCATATGGTGTGAGACTGACTTGAGATTCTATTTGAATATTAGCAACTTAACTTCCTGCGATACCCGTGTTACTTTCTGTCCAACACCTTATTTTCCTATCATAGGTTTGTCTTATGTGACTCCAATTTTTGGATATTTTACTCTCTTTTTTTTCTTTTTTCTTTTTCTTAAGCCCTGCACGGGTGGGCTCAAACTTTCCTTTAATGGGTAAGGTCTAGCACGTGGAATATCTAATTGAAATAGGAGATGAATAATGGAGACGATGTTCGAAATCAAGACCTTTAATTTGATACTATGTTAAATTACTATTTGTCCAAAAAGCTTAAACTAATATCAAATGATGAATTTAATCAATAAAATTAATATTCTAACTGCGGGCATGCTCTTTAATAAAATTGGGAAGTCATCTCATTCATAGATTCATTCATCTATGCTCATTGAAACTCTGGGTTTTGAGGTTTTATGGCCTAGAGATAAATTATATTCTCTTCATTGATTATATTTTTGAGTGCTTATCATTTTTATTTTTATTTTTATTTTTTGTCTTTCTCTCCATTTTTTTTTCTTCTCAAATTAGGCAGCAACTCGAAATAGAGCATATTAGTTCTATTGAGCACAATGATGGTGGTTTGGGTGGCATATTAGTTCAAGGAAAATGTGGAGAAGAAAAGGAGAGATACTCTTTTCAGTCTCATTTTATTATGAACTTTTCTTTTGGATGGGGAAGGGTCCGAGTCAAGGGCGGAACTACATGGGGTTGGGGATAGAAGTCCTCCCAAAATTTTTGATAACTCCTATTTATTTATTATTATTATTTAAAAAAATAAAAAATAAAAAATAAAATCTCTTAAATTCTATATTTTTTTATGAGTTCGACCCCCCAAAAATTAATTTTTTTACCTTCAAAAATCTTTATTTTTTAGTTTCGTTTCCCTTCATCTTTCATTCTGGTTCTACCCTGGTGGGTGGAAGAAAGGAATATGTGTCTCCTCCATATATTTCTCTAGAATGGCAATGTCATAGGCGTATAATATATGGGGGCTGTCCAAAAGACATTTATGCACATTATAATTTGTAAGTGAGATATGCTATTTTTTCGTCTCCAGCCAAATATATATATATATATACACATACGTTTGTGCGCATCATTGCATGTGATTTTAAATAGAGACCAACAAAGGTCTATTATGAGCATGTCGTCACTGACAAAAGTAAACCCCAGGAGTAGGATTCACAATGGAAGTTGCTTGCTGATTGAAGAAAAAGGGTATATATGTATCTTCATTTTTTAACGCTTTGCTCCAAAAAGAATTTCCTTGTTTTGTTGATAGAGCCATGAATATGTAGTGTAATTATAAAATAAAAAACTTAAATTTTTTTTAATTATAAAATCATCTATGATTATGATACTACCACCGCCGCATCATTGCTGCTACTAATAATAAACGGAAAATTTTTACTTATCCCTTAATATTTTAACGTTTTTAGAATCATACCTTTTTCATTTTAAAATTTTGCAATGTTGAGTCGCCAAATTTAAAAAATTTGCAATGTTATATATCTTTTAGGATTTTTTGTTAAATCTTAACGGAGGACGTGAAAATTTTCAAAATAACCATATTTAAAAAAAATGGAAAATACCCTTGGTGACCCACGACCAAGCTTGGCTGTGGCTTTATTTAATTTTTAATTATTTAATTAAAGTAATTTTATAAATTTAAAAATGGTAAAATGAACTCTAAATCTTGACAAGATGGGTAGTATTACAAATTTTTTAAATTTGACGATTCAATATTTCAAAATTTTAAACTTTTTCACTTGGGAAAAGTATACATACCCCCTCAAACTATCACTCCATTGTTAATGTGCCTTCTAAACTACCCATTGTGTCAATGTCCCCCTCTAAACTACTAAAAAAAATCAATGTCCCTCTAAAGTCAACAAAAAGACAAAAATAACCCTAAAAAAGTTTCAATAAGACAAATATATCCTTATAAATTCAAAGGAAATTTGATTGAAAAATAACATTTAAAAATAAAAAATAAAACGAGAAAAATGAAAATCTAAGGGGTTGGCCCAAACTGAAAAATTATATAAAACAAAATCTCAAAACAAAACGTGAAAAAAAAAAAAATTGAAAACCTTGGTTTTTTTTTTTTAATTTTTAATTTTATATAATTTTAAGAATTTTTATAATTTAATGAAGGGTATTTTTGTGTTGCGTACCCCAGAACACCATGTAAGAAGACCATTGAGCTGCATACCTTTGGCACTATGAAACGAAAGACTATTGGGCTGCGTACCGCTAGGCACCATGAAACGAAAGACCGTTGGGTTGCGTACCCTTCGGCACCAGAATGAGATGAAAACAGATGATGAGCATGCATAGCATCATGATGATATGTGACACGTTTTATGATGATTTCATAATTAGATGTCTTAGTATGCCTATGAGTTTGAATGGAACAGAACATATGTATATAGTTACGACTAGTGTGCATATGATGTTTTATAAGGCATTGTGCTTAATTGTGCTTAGATACGGATATTTCCCGAAGGTTTGGAAATGTTCGTATTTTGTATAGATGGGTTATGATGCCACTCACTTTCTGCTTAAGATGTACCCGTATACTTGTATTTCCCGAAGGTTTGGAGAGCTTGTATAAGAGTATGGCTTAGCCACTTGATATATGTATAATGTGAGTATAAAGTAATAAAGTTTCTCTTGATACAAGCACATGTGTTTACCATATTAGCTATGAAACATTTTAAAAGAAAGACTCTAAAAAATAGTAGCTATTATAGTAAACATAAGGTAGAAAAGAAAAGAGTTGGCTCGTTGTTAAAACTTAGTAAGTTTTATACTGCTGGGTTTGTCTCATACTTTCACCTATGCGGATGTGACTATCACCATGACTGTGTAGATGTTGATGTTGTGGCTATAGGGACCGCTGACGTCGACAAGGACTCAGTGGCATTATATTTGGGATACTACGACTGAGGCTAATTGCAATAGTCGTATGTGGGTCGGACTATGGATGCGACAACCATTTTTTTTGGAAAACATGCAAATGAGTCATCACAGTGGCATGACCATTTGTTGCTCAGCCAACATATGGTCAATGTCCCATAACATGTACCTAATAATCAGAGTTACATCTATGCAGCGGAACACATATCATAAGCGGAAATACATTTATATAAACACATCCGTTTACAACAAGAGAGCTATCTATTTGCTTAAGGCTTTTAAACATAACACTAATTACAATAACAAAAGGATGGCTCTACAAATTACAAGTGTCGCATCGGACACGAGCCATATAAAAGACTACCAAAATGCGAACTACCCTTGAGTTCGTGACATATGACTGTCGTGAAGTGCTCCAATCATAGCATCCCACACTAAGCATACGGGTCACCATCTACATCCGCAAAACCTGCAGTCAAAGCATCAATGTATGCACGGTTGTGGGGTTAATCACATCCGCACAAGTGAAATTATGAGTTCACCGTCTTAGTATAAAACATACCGAGACCTCAGTAGTATAAAAATCACTAAGTTTTCGCAAAGAATCGAGTTTTCTTTTCTATCATACGTTTACTATACTGCTACCATTTTGAGTTATGAAAATTCGTCCCTTAGAAACAATAATGTAGTCGGTAAAGTAAACATTGATATATCAGAAATACATGAAAGCATACTATGTAGCTGTGAACACATATAGAAGTTCCAGTCATCCCACCTTGGAAGCTTCTACATATAGACCACAATATATTACTTTTATATTTGGTAACTCCGCTATACAGAGATCCAGAGTTTCCAAATGTAGGTAACTCTGTGTCTAAGTACATTACAGCTTCGTGCCGAATGAACAACAGTCCACCTACCTACTACAAGACACTTGCATTACCCAATCTGGTAGCGTAAACATCTAAGTATGTTGAAGCTCAAAACAATAGCACCTTGCTCAGCAATACAAAGATCCAGTGTTTCCAAATATAGGTAACTTTGTGTCTATGTGCATTACAACTTCGTGGCGAATTAACGATAGTCCGCCTACCTATTACAAGACACTTGCATTACCCAATCTAGTAGCGTAAACATCTAAGTATATTAAAGTTCAATGCCCTTAAATCAATGCAATCCAGTCGATAGAAATATACATATGCTCTTGCCCATTAAGACTCATATGCATACTACTAATACGTCTACCATAAAACTACTAACATATCATGAAAACATCACACTCATAAAAACAATGCTATGGATGCTTATGCAAGTTTCCGTTGTTTTACATCGACCAAATAGCATGGGGAGTGTTTCCCCCAATACCACTTTTCGATTAGAGTTATCGACCAAATAGCATGGGGTGTGTTTCCCCCAATACTACTTGCCTATTAGAGTTTTGCAGTTTCCCGTGGGATGTGAACCCCAATTTGTTCCATGTTCAGTATGTTACATGCTCATGCCTCATGCTTAAAACGATATATATTTTTCAATTTCATGATCATGCCTATAGCACATGCTTTCAATATAAATCCATGAACAGTTTAAGACATCAATTCATCAATCAATATTTGCGTAATTTAAATCCCAACCGCAACAAGCAATCAAACACTTAAATCACAATTCAAATCACACGTCACACACATTTCAATTTGCAATAACATCATTGGCATAATTTCAACATACTCGAAACTACTCAAATCATCTAAAACATATATTTTAATATAACGTTGGTTCAGTAAGAAAAACACATTATTTGCATTACTATAAAATACGTCAAAAGTATCTTTTTCTCAGTGAGTAGAATACTCACCTTGTCTGCACGGATAACAAGCTCAACTAGGTTCCTAGACAACTTCTCGCAATGTGCCACTGTAAAAATAACACATTGCACATTACTTAATATTTCTCTAACACTAGACTAATACTTAGCTTTTAAATTACCAAAGGGCTAACCCATGGAAAAACCCATAGAATTTCTAGGCTTCCAAACACATAACCATAATATAAAAATACTAAACCAACCCAAATACCACTAACCAAAACATTTGTTAGGGCTAGGCACTAAAAATCACAACCTAAACAAATACCCATAACAATAAACACTAACCCATTAACATAGGACACTAACATATTCACAATAACATTAACCCGTAAGATTTATTTAGGGTTAAACACATGAAAACACCACTTAAACAATTTACCCAAAAGTTAAGGTTTTAGGGAACTTACCAAAATTCACCCAATGCAATCCAACACTTGGAGAATGTTTCGGAAGCTCCAAAACATAATAAACCTAAAGAATAGCAAAGATTAAACTCCAACATTTCAAGAGTTATCACAAAATCTCAAATGACAAGAGTTTAGCGATTTACCTCAAACCAATCAATAGAAATGTAGATTGGGCTTCGTAGATCACGTTTCCGAGGTTAGATTTGAGGTTAGGGGCTTGGATAATCGTCGATCTAGGGTTTTAGGTGAAAACCCTAAGAGAAAATCGTGTTTGGGAGAAGAGATCAGGCGGAAATGAGTCCAAAAAGACTCATTCTCGAATTTATAACAAGTGCCATCTGGACGGGCTAAGTGAGCATCTGGATGTGCGCACATGAAATCGTAAGTGTCCACTTCGGTGTCCGGACCGTGTTGCAAACAGATCTTCTCAGACTTTTGCATCTGCAAGAGCATTTGGACAGCTCTGCGCACGTAGACTTTCTGCCAAGGCCATCCAGACGGTCAAGTAAACGTCCGAACGCCCGCCCAGAAACTCCATTTCTTGGATTTTCTAAGTGTTTTCTAAGCGTCATCTTGCATTTTTTTGTCATCTAATTAATCCTAACCACTTACTCTCTTAATTTTTATACTTTAAGCATTAAATAATATCTTGGAAATTACATGCCTCCCTCCTTATAAAAATTCCATCTTCAAAATTTGGACTCTAAATCGTTTTATACACACACAAGCATGCATTTTAGTAGGAATACACATGCGAGTATGCATTTTGCACGTAGTAAACGTGTGAAGGTGGTATGATAAAGAAATCATACCCGGGTTAACTTGAATAAATGGGGAAATTACTCCCACATTTGTTGATCAAGCATTCATGTGGCTTCCTCAACATCATGATTTCACCACGGAATTCTCACTAATGGAATGGTTTTTGTTAGTATTTTATGTTGACTACATTCTAGATAATAAAAAACACTTTATGTAATGGTTGCAAATTAACAGGATGATTGATTCTTATTCAAAATCTTCAATTATTCGGACAGTGTTCATTTCAAAATATGTGACTGATCACAAGCTTCTAGAAGATGTCCATGAAGATTTCTTGCATATTCCAAGCCAAATCAACCGGTTCCTGTACAACCGTCCGGACGAGCCTTTGAAGGCGTCCAGACGCCCCGTAGTGTCTAGCAGATTATGTTGAAGACGTCCGGACGACAAAGCAACATCGTCCGGACGTTAGGTCAATCATTATTCTACACTGAGTTGGATTTCAGAAGTCGACACTGTTAGGGAAGTCTCTGCAAGTTGTTTGGACGACATGTCAACATGTCCGGACGCTATCCAGCATTTCAAAAGATCCCAGTGTTCCGTTCAAACGCAGAAAGGAGTTATAGCGAAGACCGTCCGGACGTGGCTAACTTCTTTCCGAACGCTCGACAGCCAGAGTCCAATTTTTAGCAGATTTAGGTTTTCTTTAACCCTATAAATAGAGGGCTCTAGGCTTGTAAATTGTATAAATTCTGTATCGAATTTCATAGTGCTTTGAGAGGGTGTTTAGGGAGAATCGAAGATCCGCGGCTCTCAAGCTGTTGCCGGTGTGTGTGCTCAACAATTCGTGTGAAGTCTATCTTAAGGATCGGCCATAAGGTAAAGGAATCCATTGAAGACCCCTTCAAGTAGGAGACTTGGTTGGGAAACGTTCATGATGGGCTTTGTGTTAGAGTTAAAGGTATGACTACTGCATAAGAGTATGTGAGTACGAGTGTCTTGTAACTAGCTTTGTTTTCAGTATAGTGGATATCCTGGGTTTGGCTGCCCCGGAGTGGTTTTTCTCTTCACAGGGTTTCCACTTCATAGCAAATATCTCGCCTTCTTTATATTCCGTATTTAAAATATTTTGTTGCACACAAACACACACACTTGGTTGTTAGAAGTCAATATTTATTTATCAGTTTTGGTCCTCAGTTGGTGTTTCATGTGATCCAACACTTGCTTTTGCAGCTCTTCGTAAGTCAATTTCGGTTGAATACGAAGAGGCTCATCACATGTGAGGGATTACAAACACATTGTTACAACTGAGTGATGTGGAAAATGTCATGAATGCCTGCCAAACTGGGAGACATCACAACCGCGTACACTATGGGTTCGCGTGTTTAGCACTAGGAACAGTCCAATGTACCTTGAACTGAGCTTACCCTTGTTGCCAAAACATCACATGCACCGCATAGGTGACACTTGGGGTACACAAGGTCACCAAACTGCGAACTCGAACTTGTGGCGTGCACTTATTCACATAGCTTTTGTGACGTCCCACATCGCCTGGGAATGAGGATGTGCTTATATGTATAAATGTACCCTTTATGACACAACGCGTTTTAAACTCGTGATGGTCATGAACCTATCAGAACTCCGCAGTTAAGCGTGCTTCTACGAGAGCAATCCCAGGATGGGTGACCTCTTGGGAAGTCTGGTTTGGGGAGCCAAAAGCAGACAATATTGTGTCATTAGGGGTGGGTCGTTACAAATGGTATTAGAGCCATTGCCCAGCCTGAGATGGTGGGAGCGTGCACAAGCCAATGATGGACCACAGCGGGGACGCTGGGTCCAAAGAGGGGGTGATTGTGACGTCCCACATCGCCTGGGAATGAAGATGTGCTTATATGTATAAATGCACCATTTATGACACAACGCGTTTTAAAGCCGTGATGGTCATGAACCTATCAGAATTCCACAGTTAAGCGTGCTTCTGCGAGAGCAATCCCAGGATGGGTGACTTCCTGGGAAGTCTGGTTTGGGTAGCAAAAGCGGACAATATTGTGTCATTGGGGGTGGGTTGTTACAGCTTTTCTATCGGCTTTAGGTGACAAGTATTCACTGTGAATGGGTGCAATCTTCTCTTGAATCATGCACCAATTCATGACTTAATAACTTATTCACACCAACTTCATCCTAATGAAGTGGCGATCCACATTTGCGCCCATACAATGCTCTATACGGTGCCATGCCAGTAGTTGCTTGTGAGCTACTATTGCAAGTAGGCTCAGCTAGTGGCAGGTATCGTAACCAACTCCATGAAATCCCACGCGCACAACTTAGGCATATCCTCGAGTGTCTAAACGGTTCTCTCAAAATTACCGTTGGTTTGAGGATGGTACGCTGTGCTAGAATTCAGCTTGGTCCCCATTGTATCACTCAACATCCCTACCAAAACTTCGAAGTGAACTATGGATCACGGTCCGACACAATGGAGACAGGCACACCATCGATTTGCATCATTACAAACTGTTGTGCTAATTGCCTCCGGTGTACTTAGAGTCCATCCCGAGATTTCCACTTAGTGCATTAGTCGCAACATTGACTCAAGTTGCATGATAAAACACCTTGCTATTAAGATCTTCCAGCACTCCAAGCCATCATCGCTGCCTCATATTTTAGTCTCTCAATGTTTAGCAAACGACCTCCAAACGACTTGAAATTTTCTAGTATAGATCCTAACATGTTAAATAATGTCTTCCAGGTATTGGAACAAGTTTTTTTAGTCTCTCGAGATTCTCAAAAAAAATCAAAATTTCACAAAATAAAAATAGAAAAACAGTTTTCTATAAACTTATTTATTCACGACGTTTTCTTTAAAGGCCGCTCTGATACCACTTGTTGGGAATTGGTTTGCAAAAACATGTTTGCCCAACAAAAAATAAAATTCCTAAGACAAGATCCAACTTTATGAAGAATAGGTAAAGAACAATGCTATTTTAAAATAAATTGCAAAGCAAAAAATACTTGAAGAATTCGGCTACTCCTTGGCTTTTTGGGCATAACTTTACTCCTTGCTCCTTAACGAAGAAAGTGTAATCTCAGGGATATTGAGACCTTCAGATCTTCTCACCAATAATTGATGATAACTAAAAGTCTGGGCTTTCAACTTGTTCTTCAAAACTTAAACTTATTCTCGAAAGTTAACTCAAGAATATTAGTTCTTAGTAAAAACTAAAGAACTGTTGCAATTACTTATCTTACAAGAGCTACATGTATATCTATTTATAGGCTTTGGATACTAGGAGAGAGGGAGATAGATGCAATGTGGGACAATCTGTAGCAAGGAATTAATACCTTGGCCCATGACTCATCTGCTATCTTCTTGGGCTTGGGTTTTATCCCAAGACCCAATCTCCCCTCTTGCATCTCATGCACATTTTCTCTATAACCCATGTTTTTAATAAATAAAAAACAAGCAGCCAAATAAATAAAAAGCCTGATCTTGTTAAATTAAATTAGCTTGGTGAGGGACCTAAAGGAAAAATAAAAACTAGCCAAAAAAGTTCTGACTCATCAAGTCACTATTTAATTACAATTGATTCCGCTAAACAATTGTAATTGAACTCTAGTTATTTTTTATTAAAACAAATAATCCTTTAAACTTAATATTGACTTTTGATTCCTTCATGAAATCTTCCGTAGCAAAATTAAAGCCAAGATACTGCCATTTAACTCTCTACCTCTTTATCCTTAAGTCACTGATTTTATCCATTATTCTCGTACTCGTGAAAGTCTTATAACATGTATGTTAGTATTTTGGCCTCATTCTGTGTTTTGGACAAAATCACTTGTGTGTAAAGATGCTTCACAGGGATTCTACTATTAAGAAGTGCTTCAGAGTCAGAAGATTTCAGTTCCCTGTCAGCCGTCTGGACGATCGAGCCATCCCGTCCGGACGTCTATCTGTCACTGTTCCATCCATCCGGACGACGTGTCTCTCCGTCCGGACCCTCCATTGTGTCGAGAAGGGTCTATCCAGCTTGCATCCGTCTGGACGTTTCAGCAGCACGTCCGGACGCCTCTCAGTACTCGAACAGTCTCAGATTCTTTCCAAGTTCCAATAAATGGAAGATCGATCAACCGTCCGGACGATGTGGTATCCCGTCCGGACGTGTGTCTCCTTAAGGCAAGAATCGCAATTTAAATATCATCGTCTGGACGTCTGACAGCTGTGGTCTGGACCCGCGTTCATCAAAGAAGGAAATTGCCGATTCGACTTCAATCGTCCAGACGACTGCCTATCATGGTCTGGACGCACGCACATCAGATATGAAAATTGAGTGTTGAAGTTCAGCCGTCCGTACGCTCATCCCCATGGTCCGGACGCTTGAACCCTTATAAGAAAATTACTTGCAGCGGACGTGCGACCGTCTGGATGATGTGACATCCCGTCCGGACAAGGCTTTTAAACAGGAAAGATTTCCCTGTGAAATTTTTGGAAAATCTTGTCCCATAGTTGTCGGTCCGGACGGCCCATGTCCACCGTCCGGACGGGGCCCAGGTATATTTTGCCTGACACTCATTTGAGCCCCCAGCCTATAAATAGAGGCCCCTAGGCATTGAGAACTGCAAGAATTCGGTATTGAATTCCACAAGAGCTCAGAGAAGTTCAAGATCCCTCTGAAGCCGTTACAAGTGTGTTGCGCTACAACAGAAGTCTATCTTAGGGGTTGGCCCTAAGGTAAAGGATTCCATTGAAGACCCCTTCAGGTAGGAGACCTGGTTGGGAAGCATTCGTGTTGGGTTACAGTCAAAGAGCAAGGTACGACCACTGCATCGGTACATGTGAGTGTTACTATCTTGCATCTAGCTTCGTCTTCTGAATAGTGGAATTCCTGGGTTTGGCTGCCCCCGAGTGGTTTTTCTCTTGATTAAGTTTCCACTTCGTCAACAAAAATCTCTGTGTCTTTTATTTTCCTCTGTGCTTAATTTTTTGTTGACACTTGTGCACACACTTTATTTTTAGAAGTCATTTTCAATTTTCAATTGGTATCAGAGCTTGGTACACTCTGAGAAGATTAAATTTCTTGAGTGTTATTTCTTTGACTTCTATAAATGTCTAATTTGAGTATGCATAAAGTTGCTTCTGTTTCTCATGATATGTCTGTTCATAGAACCATGTTTGTTAAGCCTATTATGTCTCATACTCTATCTGTGGGAGTAAAGGGGTAAATCAGTCTATACCTACATGTCATCACTGTGGTGTTATTGGTCATATACGCCCTAATTGTTTCCAAATTAGGTCCCAAAAACCTAGGAACAACACTCTTGCCCCTAGAAAAGATGAACCAGGTTTTACAGAACAAGTCAAAATGTTAAGTGATCAAGTTAATTTCATTAGTGAGAAGTTAGCATGCCTCACCCCTAATGAGCAAAGATATGTCCTGGTAAATAATCATAAGAAAACTTCCAAACAAGTCTGGGTCAAAAAGGAAGATAATCTGTGGTATTTGGATAGTGGTTGTTCTAAGCACATGACAGGTGACAAAACGTTACTAAAAGAAGTTCATATGGGCAAAGGTGGATGGATCACCTATGGAGATGGGAGTCAATCCAAAGTTATTGGAAAAGGAATCATTGATATTCCAGGTCTCAGGGCATCCCAAGAAGCTTTGTACGTAGAAGGGCTCAAGGCAAATCTTCTCAACATCAGCCAATTTTGTGACAATGACTTGGTGGTGCAATTCTCCAAAACGGAATGCAATATATTTGACAGCAGTGGTAGATGGCTTATGGGGGGAGAAAGAACTACTGTCAACTATTATGGTCTTCCTGGTCTCACTACAGATCCTCAGATCTTCTGCAATAAAGCAACCATAAATGACAGTGAGCTGTGGCATCGGAGGTTAGGACATTTAAATTTCTCCGATATGTTAAAAATTGCTGGCAGAGAAATTGTTAAAGATCTACCCAAAATGGAGAAGACTGGGAAAGGAATCTGTGGTGCTTGTCAACTGGGGAAACAGATTCGGGCAGCCCATAAAAAGACCTCAGGTATTCATACTTCAAAAACTTTAGAATTGCTGCACATGGATCTCATGGGTCCCACTAGAATTGCTAGTCTGGGTGGGAAAAGATATATTCTGGTTATTGTGGATGATTTCTCTCGATACTCTTGGGCTATCCCCCTTCGGGAAAAATCTGATGCTTTTGATGCAGCTCAATATTTATTCAAGAAGATTCAGGTTGAGCAAAACTGCCAGATTATGAGAATCCGCAGTGATCATGGAAGAGAATTTGAAAATTCCAAATTCGAAGAATTCTGTCTCTCATTCGGAATCAAGCAGGAATTTTCCTCTCCTATCACTCCTCAGCAAAATGGAGTTGTTGAAAGAAAGAACAGGGTTATTCAGGAGATGGCTCGTGTGATGATCCACTCAAAGAATCTTGCTCAACATTTCTGGGGAGAAGCAGTTAATACTGTATGCCACATTATCAACAGAGTATACCTAAGGCCTGAAACAAGACTCCCTATGAAATTTGGCGAGGTAAGAAACCTTTTGGAAGTAAATGCTATATCCTTCGTGACAGGGAAAATCTTGGGAAGTTTGATTCCAAGAGTGATGAATGTATATTCCTGGGATACTCTACAAACAGTCGTGCCTACAGGGTCTTCAATAAAAGGGCAAAGACTGTGATGGAATCCATAAACATGGTTGTTGATGATGAAGAAGATGAGAGACCAAGCAGCAGTGAAGAAAGTCAGCTTAATATAGTGGAGCCAGCTTAAGCAGATTGTACTAAGTCTTCTCCGAACATGTCTCCAGAGAAATCTCCCTCTCCCACAGCTTCGGACACCACCTCTTGTACTTCTGAAGATGAGGATATTTCTGCTAATCAGCTTAAGCAAGCATGGGTAAAGCACAATCATCCTCCTCAGCAGCTCCTTGGACCATAAATGAAGGGCGTAGGCTAAGAAGCAGGGTCATTCAGCCCAACAGTGAAGTAGCCAATCAAGTTTCCTACAGCTGCTACCTTGCTCAGTCAGAACCCAAGAAAGTTGATGAAACTCTACAGGATGAAGGATGGGTGTCTGCCATGTATGATGAGCTCCATCAATTCACTAGAAATGATGTTTGGACCTTGGTTCCCCATCCCGTTGAACAAAACATCATTGGCACTAAGTGGATCTTCAAGAATAAAACAGATGAGCATGGCACTGTGGTCAGGAATAAAGCTCGCCTTGTTGCTCAGGGATATACTCAGATAGAGGGAATAGACTTCGATGAAACCTTTGCTCCAGTTGCCAGGTTAGAATCCATCAGAATTCTTCTCTCCATTGCTTGTCATCTTGGGTTCAAGCTATACCAGATGGACGTAAAGAGTACTTTTCTGAATGGTATTCTTTAAGAAGAAGTTTATGTAGAGCAACCAAAGGGCTTTCAAGATCTTCATCATCCCCATCATGTGTACAAACTGAAGAAGGCATTATATGGGCTTAAGCAGGCCCCTCGAGCATGGTATAAGCGTCTCACCACTTATCTCCTGGCTAAAGGGTTCACAAGGGGACAAGCTGATCGAACCCTGTTTATCAGGCAACAAGGTACTCACAAACTCATCGCTCAAATTTATGTTGATGACATCATTTTTGGAGCTACTTTAGACTCTCTTGCCCATGAGTTCTCTGAGGAAATGAAGCAGGAATTTGAGATAAGCATGATTGGAGAGCTGAACTACTTTCTTGGCCTTCAAGTCAAGCAAACTACTGAAGACATTTTCATCTCTCAGTCAAAATATGCTAAAGATCTAGTCGTGCCCATACTCCCATGAGTACCAGTGTCAAGATTAGTAGTGATCTTGCAGGAAAATCTGTTGATCCATCCCTTTACAGGAGTATGATACAGAGCCTTCTGTATCTTACAGCCAGCCGACCAGACATTGCTTTCAGTGTGGGAGTATGTGCTCATTTTCAGGCCAATCCTAAGGAATCTCACCTCACTGCAGTAAAGCGTATCATCAAGTATGTCAATGATACCCTTTCTTATGGCATTTGGTATTCTAGAGAAACAAACCTTGTTGTTGCAGGATACTCTGATGCAGATTGGGCTGGAAATGCTGATGATCGAAAGAGCACCTCGGGAGGATGTTTCTATGTGGGGAACAATCTTGTTGCATGGATGATCAAGAAACAAGCCTCTATATCTCTCTCCACTGCTGAGGCTGAGTATATTGCTGCGGGTAGCTGCTGTACCCAATTACTGTGGATGAAGACATTGCTGGGGGACTACGGATTCTCTCAAGATACTATGATTATCAACTGTGATAATACTAGTGCTATCAATATATCCAAGAACCCCGTTCAGCATTCTTGGACCAAGCACATTGACATCAGACATCACTTCTTACGTGATCTTGTAGAATCCGAGGTAGTCTCACTCTCATTCATCCCCACTGAAAACCAATTGGCTGATATTCTTACCAAACCTCTAGATGGTAGCAGGTTTGAGTCCCTTCGAAAAGCCATTGGTGTGTGTGCCATGTCCTAGACATGATGTTCCATGCTGGGATAAGCTTCTTGCCAACATGATGTTGTTTAAAAAAAAATAAAAATAAAAATAAAAATAAAAAAAAATAAAAAAATTGTGGCAGGTTGGTCCCCTCTAAGGTATGTCAGCTCTCTCATGCGTTTCTTTCTTGGATTATTAGTTCACTATGCATTGATGAATTATTCTTACATATGGTTGAAAACACAATTCTGACATATGCAAAGGTTTTCTGCTCACTTGTTTTGATTGATAGCTTCTTTTCCTCATGCGATGAAAAATGTGCACTATCTCCGACTTCCCTATAAGGTACGTCTTTCCTTCTCTAACCTGTTGTTTCTAGAAATTCTGGATAAGAGAAGAAGTTTTTTGTTAAGATGACCAAATTGACCACATACTAGTTGAACCTAGCACCCATAAACTCTGGCATTCCTTTTAGTTTGCAGCATCGTCAGAAACAAGCAGTTAATCATATGATTTCTGTGTTTTTATAGTCACTGCTTATGTGCTACATTTGTTTTATGCCTTGCCCTCTACGTGCAAGTAAAACATTTACGTTGTCCTTCATGGTACAAGTAAATCATTTAGGTGCTGCATCTCAGGGGGAGTGTATCAGATGAGGGTGGTTAGGCCCTAGTGAGGTTTGACTTTTGGTCTGTCTTCCATTTACTTTCTCTCCTGTCTAAGAAAATCTTGTTGCTATTGGTCAAAATTGAAAGTCATACCTTATGGGAAAAGGTCTCCACATACCCACACATTGCATGAGCAATAGTGCTACTTTTGTTACTCGAGTTGCAAGAGAATCTGTGCCTATCTTATTCTTGTCTATCAACTGTATGTTTGTATAATTTTGACATGCCTTGTGTCTAATTTCTCAAGACAGGAATTCATGCATGAGCTCTTATACTTGTGAAGGACCTATCCATGCTGCTTTTTCTTCTTCCATTAAGCTTGTTGTTTTTCCTTCCTTTTGTTTGAAAAACTGGTTGACTTATATTACTCTGTTTACCCAGGTCCTTCTGAGACCGTTAGGGGGAGTAATTTTTATGATAGTTGGTTTTTATTACTCTATTTTACCCTTTGTCCCTTTGTGACAAAAAGGGGGAGTAATTTTTATTTTTGGACCGGGAATTTATTTCCAAACCGGTCAAGTGATTTTTGTCCCAGAATGGCCAAAGGGGGAGTTTGTTAGTATTTTGGCCTCCTTCTGTGTTTTGGACAAAATCACTTGTGTGTAAAGATGCTTCACAGGGATTCTACTATTCAGAATTGCTTCAGAGTCAGAAGATTTTCAGTTCCCTGTCAGCCGTCCGGACGATCGAGCCATCCCGTCCGAACGCCCATCTGTCACTGTTCCATCCGTTCGGACGACGTGCCATACTATCCGGACTCCAGACAGACCAAGCATCATCCGTCCGGACGACGTGTCTCTCCGTCCGGACCCTCCACTCCATCCAAGCATCACTGCTTATGTGCTGAATTTGCTTTATGCCTTGCCCTCTACGTGCAAGTAAAACATTTACTATGTCCTTCATGGCACAAGTAAAATAATTAGGTGCTGCATCTCAGGGGGAGTGTATCAGATGAGGGTGGCTAGGCCCTAGTAAATTATAAGGTTTGACTTTTGACTAATCTTGCATTGATTTTCTCTCTTGTCTAGAAAATCTGGTTGCTATCTATCATGTCATTGAAAGTCATACCTTGTGGGTTAAATCTTCACACACACACACACGCATTGCAAAAGTTGAGTTGTCTATCTAAATTTTCTTTGTTCAGGAAAATATTTGTGCTGATTGTACTCTCAACTCTCTTTTATATCTCTGCCTAGTTTTGAGATGCTCTCTAATTGTATTATCAGTAGATTATACATGTGTGTTCTGAAACTGACTTGAGAAAAATTGATTTCTATAAATTTTCCTCAGTTTTATGATGTTTTAGTGTGGAGCGTCCGGACGGGTAGAGCTTAGTTGTCCGGACGAAATCAGGTTACATCCGGACGTGCGCTGCAACCAACGGCCGGACGGTAAGGATACTCGTCCGGACGTGCGCGACCTGTCAGCATGGTTCCTAGGCAGCGCGCGTCCGGACGGCATTAATACACTGTCCGGACGGGGACCCCACAGGCCCTATAAATAGCTGGTCGCCGCATATTCTCTCTACCCCACCAAAAAGTTTCCTTTTGGCATCTTGTGAGTTATTTCTTGCGAGCTTTTGGCTTTATCTCCCTGTTTCTTGTCTTTTTGTGCATTCCCCTCACATTCCAGGTATTTTTCTAGTCTTTTCCTTTTCAGTTTATTTTTTAAACTGTTGAAATATTTATATCTTTTAGGAATGTTGTTAAAATTTTTGAGATGCACATATTTGCTGTGTTAGGACTGGTTGTATGTCTATATATTTGGAAAAGTCCTGTTTACTGCTGTTATAATTTTTGTGTGACCTAACAAGAATATTTTTGGATTATTTCTGGCAAATCTTGTTGGTTTCTTTTTACAGCATCATGTCTGCAGTCAGTTCCAAGCGCAGGGTCCGCCAAAGGACAGAGGAAGATAGGAGCGCACTACAAGCCAAAATCATGGACCGCACAGTCATTGCCGAGTGCAATGTGGTTCGCTCTGACATCATGGTGCCTCCTCTGGATAGTATTTTTGACACTATCCAGACTTATCATTGGGGATATCTTTACACATGTGCCTGTGTTGTCTTCACCAGACTTGTCAGACTCTTTTATGCCACTCTAGAAGTGGCACAGGACGATGACCGTGGGTTGGTACTTCAGTCCACTGTTGACGGGCATATCATCACTGTTGATCCCCAGATCATCAGTCACTTCATCAGAGTACCAGTCCTTGAGTTGCCCGGCAGGCCTTATAATGAGGTGGTGCTTCCTCCCCCTATTGACGATCTCCGAGAGTTCTTCCATGCAGTTCCACAGGGAGGAGAGCGTGCTACCACCATCCGGATCGGCGCATTGTCTCCTTCTCATCGCTTGCTGGCCAAAATAGTTCAGCACAACCTATGGCCAGTCATCAGGCGCAGTGACCTGATTCTGAAGAAGGCCCAGTTCATTTATGCCATCCACCTCCGCTTGCCTTTCTGCCTGTGCAAGCATATTTTGGGCCTTATGTTGGAGGCCCGTGATGAGAGTAATACCGGTCTCCCCTTTGGCTGCCTACTCACTCAGATCATTCTTCAGTCGGGAATCAACATTACTGGAGAACCTAAGATGAAGATTCAGTAGCCCATCAGCAAGCAGACTTTAATGAAGTCTAATGCGCAATTGCGAAGAGATGACTCTGATGATGAGGTGCCCATACCTGCTGCTATGCCAGTCGGCTTTCCAGACATGGCTTCATCCTCTTAGACCGTCCCGCCTTCTGAGCCGGAAGTCAATTTTTCTCAGATAATGGAGGCCTTAGCTATCATTCAGGGAGGAATGAGCACCATGCAGCAGTCCATCACTTTTATGCAGTAGGAGGGGCACTCTATCAACAAGCGTGTGGAGCAGAAGCAGCTGGATCTCAAGGAGTGCCTCAAGTATCATCATCCTGACAGTAGTGATGATGAGGATGAGATTTTGGGGAAGCCTTTGTTCTATGAGATTTTGGAAAAACCAGCCACAAGTTGTATTATAGGAATATGTAGTGTAATATGGTTTTACATACAGAAGAAAAACATTGGGTATTCACATGTGAGTTTGAGTTATGAAACCGCCATTGAAGGGCACCATTGGAAGATAATAACTTCGGGTTTTTCCCATATAAGTATTCTGCATCTTGTTTTTAATATGAGTGCATTTTGGAGTCTGGGGGTAGTGGAATAGTTGGGGCATGTCAGCCTTGGTGTGGAATATCTTCAATACACACTGGTCTTGGTTGTATTATCAAGTATGTTAGTTTTGGGATGTACCATATACTAATTCAAAGATTTAAGATTGAGTATTTTCGAAGAGTGATGACTGTTGGATATTCTTGTGTTGTTTTTGGGTAGATGATGATTCTTTCTATGAAGAAACCTTCGTCAAAGTTGGAACTTTTTGGGTTTCTATCACTTCCGATTAGTTTTGCGCCATTTGAATCACTCATTTTTACTTCAATTATCATTCCACAAGCAAGTTTTCTTGGGCATTTATCGGGAATCATTGTTGGGTATGCTATTGCTTGGGGTTTAATTCATGGAATGAACAATTACTGGGTTGTTTCCACGTTGGGCTGGATTGTGCTTTTGTTTGTGTTTAGTTTGAAGCGATTTGGTGTATACGATTTCAACTTTCTCGAGATTGAATCTGTTACAAATCCTTCCTTGCCTTCTGTGCGGTTTCTTGCATCAGGTAATGGTAGAACCTTGCAGATGAGTGCATTACCAATTGGAGATGTGGAACTTGTGTAATTTCCCGTAAAGATTTTTTCATATAATTGGATGTGGGCTTGACTCACTTTGGAGTTTTGTTTTTGTATGATTTTGATTTTCCAAACTAGATGATTACATGTAAAAGTGCTATAATGCCCACGAGTCAGCAGATTATGTTGCCTCCTTTGGAAATGCAAAGTTTTAAGGTTCATCTCTTCAACTCATTTGAGTGGTAGGTACATGTTGGTGCTACTCAATGCATTACCGAAGTTTTCAGATTATGATTAGTTAGCAAAATAGGCTATTGTCAGTTGGATTTGTAGCTCTACTTAGTTGAATAGCTTCTGCAGAATGTTACCGTTGTTTTCTCTAAGAAATGAAAGTGAATTTGTTTATGACTTTGAATGTGCATTTCTAAGTTTTTTTTTTTTTTAATCATAATCGACATGCCTGAAGGCCGAAACCGAGCCTTTTCTGTTCAACCAAATTATGCATATATGTTTGATGATATCGTGTCCTCCAGATTAATTACAACTGCAAACTGTCTACAATTAAAGCCATGTTAAATTTCCACCTCTTCTGTTGTGGGATAGCTTGTTGCTTTGAAAGCCATGTTAAAGCTTCCAAGTTATTGGCATGTTTTGACTCAAATCTTTCACAGGTGCTCAAAGCACGCAAGCAATTACATACAAACATAAGATAAAGCTCCTCCTACCAAGAGGCCAAAATTTAGTAGTCATAAGATTATTTTTCTGAATCAATCTGCCTTCATCAAAAGGAGGTTTATCCATGACAATGGCAATGGAGGGTTGATGGTAATAAAATTGGATATGGAAAAAGCATATGATTGTATGGAATGGAATTTTCTCACAAATATCCTTTTAAGTGTTTGGGGTTTGATCTTAGATGGATCAATTGGTAGAATCATTGCATATCAACAATATTTTTTTCTATCATGTTGCTACTACTATTTCCTGAAAACCAGCACAACAAAAATTGTGTATGTGTATATATATATATATTGAACTATGTACTGTAAGAATACAGCCAGAGCTCTAAGTTGAAACATAACTTACATTCATTCATAACTTATATACAATTTTTGTTCATATGTCCCACACCAAACACATCATAAAAAAATGGCTCTAAGCCAATCTTACCCAAACTAAAAGTTTCCAAGTTGTGTCCTCGTCCTTAGTCTTTAAAAGTTAGACTCCAAACCCTTTGGGTCATACTACACATACCCCTCAAGCTTATCACAAATTTACAAGTAAAATTGTGTGTCCATGGCTTAGTAAGTATTAACCCCAAACAAATTGGTGTGTGTGGTATGAACCTTCTTTGTTTCGAAAAAAAACTTCTCTCTCCTTTGTTGAACTTAAAACCTTTAAAATACAAACCTGGTTTCTCTAAAAATTAGGGTACAAGTTTCTTTTGAATGAAATGCCCATATGTTTTGAAAATTTAAATGACTTCTATTTTACAGTGTGTGTGTGCGCTCAAGTGTGCAACAAAATATCAAAGTGTGGAATTTAAATGAGACAGATATTTTGTTGATGAAGTGGAAACTCAATTAAGAGAAAAATCACTTCGGGGCAGCCAAACCCAGGATATCCACTATTCAGAAGACAAAGCTAGTACAAAGATAGTAACACTCACGTACCCTTATGCAGCGATCGTATCTTGCACTCTGACACGTAACCCAACGTGAACACCTCCCTACCAATTCACATACTTGAAGGGGTTTTCAATGGATTCTATTACCTTAGTGCTCCTCCCTAAGATAGACTTCAACACGAGCAAAGTAACCACACACCGACAACCCTTAGAGAGCTAGCAGATCTTCACAATATCTATCTAAACACCTTCTCTAAGTAAAGAAGAATTTAACATTGAATTCATGATTTTTACATGCCTAGAGACCTTTATTTATAGGCTACAGAAGACCTAAATCGACACTGATTCATTTTTCTCTAGGAGGCGTCCGGATGCAAGCTGAAGTTGTCCGGACGGACAACCGTGCAACCGGCTTTCCATAACGCGCATCACACAATACCATATTAGGGCCGCGTTCGGACAGTGTTGCCCTAGAGTCTGGACGGTTGCACTTCTGTTACAGGTAAATACCATAATAAGCACCGCGTCCAAACGGTGTTGCCCTGACGTCCGAACGGTTACAATTCTTCTCCACGTCTTGCCTTATCAAGGATAGCGTCCGGACGGATGCAGCTGTCTTCCCATATCTATGTCTAAGAAGGAAAACCGATTTCTTGTTGAACTCTGATGAGCATCCGAACGCGTTGCCGCAACATCTGGATGTATGTAACCTTGAACTGTTCGAAACTTCTGGACACTGATGGGCGTCTGGATGCATGACTGGGCCGTCCGGACAGAAGCTTGGGAACCGACTTCTCTAACTTGGAATCTGCACAGAATCTTCTTTGAGCATCTTGAACCGCTTTTCTGAAATGAAGACTCCGAAATAAACGGCATCCTTGATAATGTAGCAACATTACATAAAAGTAATTTTGCCAAACGGAATGCAGCCAATCACAAACAAACAAACTCTCCCTTTGGCCATTCTGGGACAAAAATCACTTGACCAGTTTAAAAATACATTTCCGGTCCAATATCAAAAAATACTTCCCATTTTTGTCTCAAAATGACAAAGGGTAAAAAAAAAGTAGAGAAAAACCAGCTAAAAAAAAATTACTCCCCCTTAATGTCTCAGCAGGACAAGGGTAAACAGAGTAAATAAAACCTAGAGTTATAAATGTTTTACAAATATCCAATAAGTGGAAAAAAATTGTCTCAACATAAGAAACAACATAACAACAACAACAACAACAACAAAAGTGATCAAATCACTCAGTCATCATCATCATCATCATCATCCTCAGGATCCAGTTTCTTGAGGCACGTTTGATGTTGATATAATTCTGCTCAACACAAATACCCATAGTAGTGACCTCCCGCTGAATGGAAAGCATAGTATCAAGAATTCGGGAGAGCATAGCATCAGTGGCTGGAGGTGGTGGAGTAGTCTGGGAAGATGAAGTTGTAGTAGGATCATCCTGAGCTAGAGGAGAAGCTACTTCCAGTTGATCCTCAAAGCATAGCTGAGCATTAGATTTCAACACTGTATGCTTCACAAGAGTATCCTTGGTCTTCTCCTTGGGCTCCATAGCAGGAATGTCAGGAACAACCCCCAAGCAAATCCACGTGACTAAGCAAGCAAAGGGGAGACCTGTCTGTTGCTCATCACGCATCTCCAGCATAGTGAGCACAATGTGCTTGCAGAGACAGAAGGGAATCTGTTGAATCAAAGCATAGAGAAATCTTGCTCTTTTGTAGACTAGCTCATTCCTTTGAGCTGTGGGCCATAAATTGTGCTGCACAATTTTTGCAAGAAGATGATACGGTGAGGAAAAGATGCCAATCCTAATAGAGTGAGAGACTCTGTCCTGTGCTCGATGCTGAGGATCAAAAAACACGAGTAGCTCCTTCATGGTAAGGGAAACCATGGAATTTGGGAAAGGACTACCCTCAAAAGGAACTAGATCAATCCCGATAATAGTCCCAATAAGTGCAGCATCAACTCAAAAAGTCACTCCCCGGACTGTGGTCTGCAAGGTGAGACTACCCTGCTCATCTTGAATAACATCCAAAAAACCATAGAAGTCCTGGACCAGTCTGGGATAGACAATAGCGGAGCACTTGTATAGATAATCCCAATGGTTCTCCCGGATCAACTGATCAATAAGATCAAGCGGAGGAACCATAACATCTGCTTTGAGGACGTTTCTCTCAATGATCATAGGTCTAGTTTCCACCCTGGCCCTGGTGGCAGCAATGCCTTCCTCTGTCCCTGAACTGAGAGCTACTAGAAGACATTTTTCCCTGAAAAATACAAAGAAAAATATACCAAAAAAAAAAAATGCCTCAACTAGTTAAAATCTTGTTAGTCTCCAAAAAAAATCTGGCATTATAGCGGCAGTAAAATGGACTTCCCAAAAATTAAATACACAATAAATAACCCAAAAACATTCCAAATAACTGACAAAACAACTATCTCGATCTCAATAGCAAAGAAAATAAACAATTTCATGCAATATTTATCTCAAACATATTCCATAAAAATAATATTCTAACAGTTAATAAAACTGAAAAAGAACATAAGAATATCAATGTACCTGGAATGAAGACAAAAATGCAGAAAAGGACAAAATAGGCTAAGAACTCGTGAGATAGCACGAGAAAATTGCACAAAAAGTGAAGAGAAAAGTGAGAAAGAAAAAAAACGTGAGAGAAAAGCTTTGTGCGGCGGTAGGAAAGAAAGAGATGCAATTTTAAAACCTGTAGGGTACCCGTCCGGACGGCCACTGCCAGATCAGCACTCGGCAAAACCGCTCATGTCCAAACGTGTAACTTAACCGTCCGGACAACTGAGCCACACGCGTCCGGACCCAAGAGGAGGACCGTTCAGACGCTTCACACAGAAAATCTGAAACTGGAGGAAAATTTGGAGAAAAATATATTTCTCTAAAAATAGCTTCAAAACACACATGTATAATCAACTGATAACGCAGTCAAATAGCATTTTAAAAATATGCAAAGATATAATTAAGAGTTAAGTATTCAATAAGCACAAATTTTCCTACAGATAGAAATTTTAAATAGATTGCTCAACTCATGCAATGCATGTGTGTGTGAAAGCATTCTCAATAAGGTATGAAGTTTGCTGATATGACTTAAAGCAACTGAATTTTCTAAGCAAGAGAGAAAATCAATAATAGATCAGTCAAAAGTCAAACCTTATTTTACTAGGGCTTAGCCAGCATCATCTAATACACTCTCCCTAAGCTGCAACACTTTTTCTTTTACTTAGTCCTTTAGTGACCGTCTATTTCGGCAATGATTTGGTCACTGACTATTTCTATAAGGACAAGTTCAAGAACAGATTTATAGCATAATAAGCAATAGATCATTTTATTTATCCATATTTATTGATTTTTGAATGCTTTTCATCACTTGATGCTGCAACCTAGAGAGAATGCCAGAATTTCTAGGTTCTAGGTTCAACTAGCAAGTTGGTCAATTTGACCGTCTTAGCAAAAAATCTCTCTCTTCTCAGAATTTCCAAAAGCTAAAAATCAGAGAGAAAAAGAAAAAAAATTTACCTTAGGAGAGCTTTGGATAGTCCATAATTTTTTATTATACGAGAAAAGCAACTATCTATCATTAAGATGCAACAAGTAAACTTTGCAGATATCAAGCATAAACTTTCAATCATATATAAGCATATTTAATCTAGGGTTGGCAATTTTTGACACGACCCGCGAACACGACACGGGAAAATAGGGTTTGGGTTTAGTATAATCGGGTTCGGGTCATAATCGGGTCAACCCGATTATGACCCGATTAGAATCGTGTCTAACGGGTCAACTTGTGGGTTGACCCGCCAGACACGATTCTGACCCGGTAATATTATTAAAAAAAAAAAAAAAAAAAATTAATGTAAGTGAAGAATGGGTTTTTATGACACGGAACCGGTCCTAGACTCCTGGTGGTTCTCGAAGATTCTAGGGTTTTGAGAAAGATTTTGCCATCGTTGGATGGGAATCAGAGGTTCTGGGAATCCTGGGACAAATTGAACATCGAGTCGCAGTGCGTCAACGCGTATACGCCTCCAATGAAGAAGCCGGAGCTGCCGGCCCCGTACTTGGGGTTTCTGGTGGGAGTGGCGAGTGTGCCAGAGTTCATGTTGGGGCTGATTTGAAGAAGGAGTCGAAGAGAGCAATGGAGATGAGGAGGGTTAGGGAGGAGCTGAAGAGGAAAAAGAAAAAGGACCTGGAGACGATGAGGACGGAGAGAGAGATTCGTGTCTAAAACTCTGAAATCTGAATCTTGGATTCTTGATGGTAACAGCGACGAAGACGGAAGACCCAGCCCTTGATGGTATCGGCAAGTCAGCGATGAAAGACGGAAGACCCAGCGCTTGATGGTAACAGCGAGTCGGCAACGAAGACGGAAGACCCAGCGGTTGAAAGCCTGAAATTGCTGAATCAGTGAATCGTGTTACCCGGGTTGTGTTCGGGTAACACGGATGGTAAGTGGGTCGTGTTCGGGTTCCACAATTCAACCTGATTAATAATCGGGTCAGGTTCGTGTTGGACCCGATTGTGTAATCGGGTCAGTCGGGTCGAGTTCGTGTCGACCCGAATTGCCAAGCCTAATTTAATCAATGCACAATGAACTGAGATATTAGGCAAAAACACATGCAATATCTGAAAAGTTATCAAATAAAAAATAAAAATTGTGCATCTTCTCCCCCAATTTTTTTTTTTTTTTTTTTTTTTTTTTTTATGTAGAGAAAAAAATAGACAGAAAAACAACAAAAACATGCTAGATGAAAATAAACACAAAAACACCTCCTAGCATGTGTGATAAAATCAAACATGTTCACAAGAAAGGTTCAGATTTTACCAAGACAGAAAAACAGCAGCCTGATGTGCTTTTTCTGTCATCCCCAAATAGTACCTACAGAAATTTCTCAAGACAACAAGAGAAAATATGGGAGATAAAATAAATGGTTCTTCTAACAGAACGCAAGGCATGAATAAAATGTGACATGATAAACACAATAATGCAAACATACCTGACATGTACTATGATTTAGGAACCAAAATCCTAGGCATGTTGAGACTTCATCTTTACTAGGTGGGTCCACTCCCCCTCAAGGGGTGAATGGTCTCATCATTCTTAACCCATACCTACTTGACCCGTGGAGGTGGTGTGCGGGTCTTGTCCATGTTGGCCATTCTCATTAGCATACCTAGCTTCATGCTCAGCAACCCCTCATAGCCATGGTTGCTATTGGGCTTCTTCGGCTTTCTCTTGTAGCGACTCGATTTGTTCTTCTTTGATTTGCCACTCTGATTGGCAAGAATAAACTTATGCTGATGTCGTGGAGCCTGATGTGCCGTCGGAGGTAAAATACCTGATGTAGCTCTTGTTGGCAGCTCCCTCTAAACCATCGACTTCTAAGCCTGGAGTTGTGGACATTTGGGTTGGATGTGACTGGTGATGCCGCAGTGATGACAGGTGGGCAAGCTTCTTTTCTTTGAATGCTTCTTGACAATCTCTGCAAATTTTAGGTTAGCATTCTTAAAAATAACATTGTGATTACCTTTTATATGTCTCCTATGTGGAGGGACATATTTGGATGAGGAAGATTTTTCAACTTTACCTTTCCTCGAAGCATCCTGCTTAATCCAAGATCTATGAGTTTTTAACAAAAAACAATTTGATCTAATGTGACCAACCTTCCCACAATTATGACACGTAGAGACAAACTTACCATGAGCTTGTGTACCTGTATCTTTGGATTTAGGCTTCACACAATTATTTAACCAAGAATTTTCAGAATTATCCAAACAAGCAGTATCTACTATCACAGGCTTAATAACAATAGAATCTAATTCAGAATCAGAAGCATGTGAAGTAGAAGCACTTAAATCATTAACAATTAAGTCAGGCTTGTTAGAAATATCTGAATGAATACAAAGCATGCTTTTTAAATTATCACTAGAGAATTTTTTTCAAGAGATCTTCAGATTCTTTTAATTTATTCTCAAGTGTATCAATATTGTCAAATAGCATGGTATTCTCAGATTTTAAAGAGTCAATCAAAGCATGTGATTCAAACAATTTAATGATTAAAGACTTTTTTTTTTTTTTTTTTTGCTTAACTTTTTGAGCTCTTTATTGGAATTTTTAGAAATTTTACTCAGTTTACGAAAATTCTCAAAGAGCTCAATATTAGAATTATCTATAGAAGAATTCATGATAAAAGAAGTAAAAAATATGGATCACACTCAAGAAATTAATCTAAACAGAGTGTACCAAGCTCTGATACCAATTGAAAATTTAAATGACTTCTAATTTACCATGTGTATGCTCAAGTGTGCAATAAAATATCAAAGTGCGGAATTTAAATGAGACATATATTTTGTTAACAAAGTGGATACTCAATTAAGAGAAAAACCACTCCGGGGCAGCCAAACTCAGGATATACACTATTCAGATGACAAAGCTAGTACAAAGACAGTAATACTCACATACCCTTATGCAGCGATCATATCTTGCATTCTGACATGTAACCCAACGTGAACGCTTCCCAACCAAGTCACCTACTTGAAGGGGTCTTCAATAGATTTCTTTACCTTAGGGCTCCTCCCTAAGATAGACTTCAACACGAACAAAGTAACCACACACCGGCAACCCTTAGAGAGCTAGCAGATCTTCATAATATCTACCTAAACACCTTCTCTAAGTACAGAAGAATTCAACATTGAATTCATGATTTTTACATGCCTAGAGGCCTCTATTTATAGGCTACAGAATACCTAAATCGACACTGATTCGATTTTCTGAAAATGGCGTCTGGACACAAGCTGAGGCCGTCTGGACGGACAATTGTGCAACCGGCTTTCCATATCACTCTTCACGCAATACCATATCAAGGCCACATCCGGAAGGTGTTGTCCTAGCGTTTGGACGGTTGCACTTCTGCTACACGTAAATACAATAATAAGGACTGCATCGTCCGGACGGTTGCAATTCTTTTCCACGTCTTGCCTTATCAAGGATAGCATTCGAACGGTGTTGCCCTATCGTCCGGACAAATGTAGCTGTCTTCCCATATCTGTGTCTGAGAAGGAAAACCGATTTCTTGTCGAACTCTAATAAGCATCCGGACGCATTGTCGCGACGTCCGGACGTATGTAACCTTGAACTGTTCGAAACTTCTGGACATTGATGGACGTCCGGACGCATGACTGGGCCGTCCAGACGAAAGCTTGGGATCCGACTTCTCTGATTTGGAATCTGTACAGAAAATCTTCTTTGAGCATCGTGAACCACTTTTCTAAAATGAAGACTCTGAAATAAACGGCATCCCTGATAATGTAGCAACATTACATAAAAGTGATTTTGTCAAACAAAATGCAGCCAATCACAAACTAACATGTTTGAAAACCTAATATGGTAATGCTTTTCCTTGGAATCAAACCGAGAGAGACTTTTCTACTTACTTAAAATACTAAAACTGGAACTTGTTACTAGCTCTTGCTAGTGTTGTGCTCAAAACATTAAGCCACATACGCGTATATAGTGATACCATTCAATTCATTTACAAGCAGACAAAAATGGGCAACATACTCAAAACAAAGCATGTTTTACAAACTCAAACGTGTGTGTGTGTGTGTGTGTGTGTGTGTGTGCGCGCGCGCCTTTTCTTCTAGGTTTTTAATGTTTTAGCTATTCCTGGACTAGGGTGGTTTTCTCATGATTGAGTTCCAGACTTTCATCTTTGAAAATCAGCCACCCCATGACCGCACACTAGACTATCGTCATGTTTCACACAACCGATGACCATTTACTTTAGGTTTTCTTGATTAAGTTGACTCTTGACTTAATTTCCTTTAAAGGCAATTACCTTTTTCCCTCAAGAATTACCGGTCATTGTTAACATGCCACCACGAACTCACACCTCGACCAAAAGAAAGCATGCAACTACCATTTTTGTACCTTTACCCCATTCCGTTAGGGAATCTCGTTAAATTGGACAGACTATTCGATTTTTAGACGTTAAATTTTGTTTAAAGACAGAATACCCTAAAACAATAATTTAATAAAAAAAAATTAATAAATTTTTTTTTTTTTTTTTTTATATATAAAAAAAAGGGAGGAATAATAGAGGGGATGTTAGGAGAAGGGGGTGGCCTATGAGCCACCTCTAGGGGTGGCTTGCGGTCACCCCTGCTAGTCACCCTGGCTTGGACAAGGGTGGCCATGAGCCACCCCTGTCTTGGATTTGAGGTGGCCGCGACCATCCCTTTCCCCTAAAGGGGTGGCCGAAGGCTTTCCTTTTTTCTTTTCTTTTTTTCTTTTTTTTTAATTGTTTAATTTTTAGGTATTATATGTAAATTTGAAACTTGAGTTAGAGTATTTAAGTCTTTTTACAAATTTGACTAACGGAAAAGGGAGTAAAGGTACATAAATGGAAATTCCATGCTCTCTTCTGATCGAATTGTTAGTTCGTGCTGGCATGTTGACAATGGTCGGTAGTTTATAGGGAAAAAAGGTAATTACCCCTTTTGTTTTAGGTTTTCTTGTTAACCATCCCTTCTTAAATTACTTAAGAATCTCTTCCTTAAACCTTGATATTAAATTCTAATCTCAAAATGTTCTTTGAAACCATTTTTACATAAAAATAAATAAATAAATAATTCTCAACAGCTATGTAAATCACATTGCAAATAAGTTCCCATATAAAACTATGTAAAAAATTAAGGAAGGTCCACAAATTTTGTAAAAAATTAAGCTTCAACTGCAATTTCACGACTTGCTTTATCTGCCAACATGAATATTATGTCATTTTCCTTAAAAAAATAAAATAAAATAAAATGTAAAGATCAAAAAGAGAAGATAAACACATTGGAAAACATTTAAATGGCCGGTTTTGTATTAGTAAGTTCAAAACCATCAAGATAAAGAAAAAAGGATTATAATGATGCCCACCCGGATAGACATGGCCCGCGGGCTTTCCCCTCAAGATCTAAACCCGAATTGGATTTAGGTTTAAAATGAGACTTGGACCTGGTCTTGGGTTTAGGAGCCTAAAATTTCCCCCCTTGGAATCGCCCACCAAAGATGGGCTTACGCTTTAGCCCAAAGCCTGGAGACCAGCCCGCACCCTCCAAACCTTCAAGAATAAACCGCAAAGCCCTCTCTCCACCTACTATTTCACCTTCAAGAGTTGATCCTTCTACGCCCAAAGAAAGAGTTTTCAATTGCTCCTTTCCAACACTCTTGCCTTCCCCTTCGTCAGTAGCATCGACGAGGAAATTCCGCCCCACCGCCCGCAACATCAGCTGCGCACTCAACTTCAGCATAAAGTCCCAGAAAATCTAGTGCCAGCCAAGAACTCAAATCGATTCGATGCCATAAGTTGAGCCTTTTCTTTTTAAACCCTAATTCTTTGCTTGTTTGATCTCACAAATCCGAACTATTTTGCATTTAATATATTTTTCTCAGGAGTGGAAAAAAAAATAATCTGAAGAATCTTATAATCAGGGTTTTTCTTTTTTTTTTTCATTGTTGTGCATGGAACTTTTCTGCACCTTCTTGTAGATTCATTGAGAAAGATTAGTTTTTGGACTGATTTGCTGGAAGCCCAGTTCTCAGATTGGTTCTTTCTGTCAATTGGAATAGTGGGTTGTGTACGTGTTCACCTTTTTGGGTGGGTTTTTTATGATCTAAGTTTCTTAAGTGATGAATTCTGAGATGGGTTTCACATTCTTGTGAAGGATTAATAAGGTTTTAAAAACCCCTTTATTTGGGGGGCTTTGAAGAAGCTGTATATCATGTTTGATTATTCCTGTGGAAATTATAGTACTGGGTTTATATAATTTAGTTTGAAACACTCTGGAGATAGAAGAGAGAAAGTAAAAAGGGGTTGTTATAGATGGGGAAGCCTTTGTTCTATGAGATTTTGGAAAAACCAGCCACAAGTTGTATTATAGGAATATGTAGTGCAATATGGTTTTACATACAAAAGAAAAACATTGGGTATTCACATGTGGGTTTGAGTTATGAAACCGCCATTGAAGGGCACCATTGGAGGATAATAACTTCGGGTTTTTCCCATATAAGTATTCTTCATCTTGTTTTTAATATGAGTGCACTTTGGAGTCTGGGGGTAGTGGAACAGTTGGGGCATGTCGGCCTTGGTGTGGAATATTATCTTCAGTACACGCTGGTCTTGGTTGTATTATCAGGTGTGTTAGTTTTGGGAATGTACCATATACTGATTCAAAGATTTAAGATTGAGTATTTTCGGAGAGTGACAGCTGTTGGATATTCTTGTGTCGTTTTTGGGTGGATGACGATTCTTTCCATGAAGCAGCCTTCTTCAAAGTTGGAACTTTTTGGGTTTCTATCGCTTCCAATTAGTTTTGCGCCATTTGAGTCGCTCATTTTTACTTCAATTATCGTTCCACAAGCAAGTTTTCTTGGGCATTTATCAGGAATTATTGTTGGTTATGCTATTGCTTGGGGTTTAATTCATGGAATGAACAATTACTGGGCGGTTTCCATGTTGGGCTGGATTGTGCTTGTGTTTGTGTTTAGTTTGAAGCGATCCGGTGCATATGATTTCAACTTTCTTGAGATTGAATCTATTACAGATCCCTCCTTGCCTTCTGTGCGATTTCTTGCATCAGGTAATGGTAGAACGTTGCAGATGAGTGCATTACCAGTTGGAGATGTGGAACTTGTGTAATTTTTAGTCAAGATTTTTTCATATAATTGAATGTGGGCTTAACTCACTTTGGAGTTTTGTTTTTGTATGATTTTGATTTGCCAAACTATATGATTACATATAAAAGTGCTATAATGTCCACGAGTCAACAGATTATGTTGCCTTCTTTGGTAATGCAAAGTTTTAAGGTTCATCTCTTCAACTCATTTGAGTGGCAGGTACATGTTGGTGCTACTCAATGCATTACCGAAGTTTTCAAATTATGGTTAGTTAGCAAAATAGGCTATTGTCAATTGGATTTGTAGCTCTGCTTAGTTGAATAGCTTCTACAGAATGTTACCATTGTTTTCTCTAAGAAATGAAAGTGAATTTGTTTGACTTTGAATGTGCATTTCTGAGGGGTTTTTTATTTAATCGTAATTGACATGCCTGAAGGTCGAAATCGAGCCTTTTCTGTTCAACCAGATTATGCATATATGTTTGATGATATCGAGTCCTCCATATGAATTACAACTGCAAACTATCTACAATTAAAGCCTTGTTAAATTTCCACCTCTTCTGTGGTGGGATGGCTTATTGCTTTGAAAGCCATGTTAAATCTTCCAAGTTATTGGCATGTTTTTACTCAAATATTTCAGAGGTGTTCAAATTATGCAAGCAACTACGTACAATTGACCCAATTCAAGGTTTTCTTTCTTTTAACTTTATTTGTTTTTAGAGTGCATGAAAAGCAATTTTGGCTTCCAAGAATGTGTGAAGTGGATGTGGAAGTGTTGATGAAAAATAGCACCAAGTAGATGTTATTGACAAGCATAAAGTAAATGGACCACGATAATCCATCTAAAGTGCATCATTTTAGGCCTATTAATTTGTGCAATTTCACTTGTGATTTCTAAGATCATGGCTAATTGGTTGAATTTTTTTTTTTTTTTTTAGTAAGTATTTGAAATGGGAGATAAATGAATGAGAATTAATCGGTTGAAACCTCTGTTGTAAAAGATTATTTTTTTGAATCAATCTGCCTCCATCAAAAGGAGGTTTATCCATGACAATGCATGCCAATGGAGGGTTGATGGTAATAAAATTGGATATGGAAAAAACATATGATTGTATGGAATGGAGTTTTCTCACAAATATCCTTTTTAAGTGTTTGGGGTTTGATCTTAGATGGATCAATTGGGAGAATCAATGCATATCAACAATATCATTTTCTATCTTGTTGAGTGGATCTCATAATGCCTCCACCAGGATAAATGCATTAATTTACATTATACATGTGGTTGCTACTACTATTTCCTGATAAACAGCACAACAAAAATTGTTTGTGTATATATATATATATATATATATACTCTACAAGTTTGTAAGAATACAACCAAAGCTCTAAGTTGAAACATAGCTTACATTCATAACTTATATACAACTTTTGTTCATATGTCCCACACTAAACACATCATTAAAAAAATGGCTCTAAGCCAACCTTATTCAAACTAAAAGTTTCCAAGTTGTGTTGTCGTCCTGAGTCTCTAAAAGTTAGACTCCAAACCCTATGGGCTATACTACACATACCCCTCAGGCTCATTTGCATCCAGCTATGGCCAGCTTGATACATTTTGAAGCTTAAGGCAACTAGGTTAAGTGAGGCATTTTTTTAATATATATATATATTAATTATAATATTAATATTATATTTTTATTTAAAAATTAATTTTCTCACTTTTTAGGATGTAAAATTGTTGTCTCTTTAAATTCTGATTGGAATTTTGGCTACTCGACGCTCATCACAAAGCCTAAAAAATCTCTACCCACAACATAATTGAATATTATTATTTTCAGTCTCTCCATTATTTCCAATAATAGAATGTTTAAAGTTAAAAAAATGTGTTTTATTTAAGAATATCTTTAATATTATTTGATTCTCTTATTTAATACAATCAATTTTTTAAGACTTATTTCAAGAGTAGAATATTGGAGAATTAAATGATATTAATTTTTTTTAATTACTTCTAATATAATTAGGGGCCTTAATTAAAGAATATTCACTATAATTAAGCCTTCAAATAATTTTTTTTTTGATAAAAAAAAAAAAACTCTTTATTAATATTCATTAATTTATATATTTTGTCATCTCAAGATACAACTCTTGACTACCTTGCCCATGTAGCAAGATGGTCCCCTAATTAACTTTAATTATAAAAGTTGGTACGTGGGCAAAGGTAATCAAGAGTTGTGGCTTGGGGTAGCAATGTATCATATCTCTAGTTATAAAATTAAACAATTTTACAAGTAAAACTGTGAATCTATGGCTTAACAAGTATAAATCCAAAACAAGCTGGTGTGTGTGTGTGGTATTAACCCTCTTTGCTTTGAAAAAAGCTTCTCTCTCCTTTGTTGAACTTAAAACATTTAAAATACAAACCTGGTTTCTCTAAAAATTAGGGTACAAATTTCTTTTACCTGAAATGTCCATATGTTTTTGAAAACCTAATATGGTAATTAATGCGCTTTTTGTGGAAAACGTCACTATAAAATGAGAAGTGTTATTTATATACACTTTGTGTACAAATATCATTAACCGTATAAAATGCTTTTCCTTGAAATCAAACCGAGAGAGACTTTTCTACTTACTTAAAATATTGAAACCAAAACTTGTTACAAGCTCTTGCTAGTATCGTGCTCAAAACATTAAGCCACATACGTGCATGAGCAACATGCTTAAAACAAAGCATGCTTTACAAATTCACAAATTCAAACATGTGTGTGTGTCTATATATATATATATATAAAATTATTTCCAACTCGTCTAACCTTTCTTCTAGCATTTTAATGTTTTAGCTATTCCTGAACTAGGGTGGTTTTTTCATGATCAAGCACCAGACTGCCATCCTGAAAAATCAGCCACCTAATGACCGCACACTAAACTATCGCAATGTCTAATCCTACGCAACTACAAATCATGACCAAGCACCAAATTGTTGCCACGATAAATTTTCACACAGTCGAGGACCAGACCGTCATCATTGAAAATCAACCACGCCATGATCGAACACCAGGTCATCACCATGGGTGATCACTTATAACAACAGACCGTGACCGAACACTAGATTGTCGCCATGAGTGATTTCCCCCATGATCGAACACCAAACCGTCATTAGAGGGTTATCGATTTCCTACTGACTCTTGACTTAATTTCCTTTAGGTTTTCTTGTTAACCATCCCTTCTTAAATTACTTAAGAATCTCTTGCTTAAACCTTGATATTAAATTCTAATCTCAAAACTATTCTTTGAAACCATTGTACTAATTGGTTAGGGCTTTCCATTTACTAGACCTAGACCATTTTCTTAAACCCTAAAGCTCTTCTTTCCCTAAAAGAAACCTATTATTCTTCAACCTTAGGAGTCTTGTCTAAATGGCTTGCGAACGAGGCTCAAACAGGACATTTTGTGGCTCTCTAATTCAAATGACTTGTGATCGAGATTGCGACCAGGGCATTCTAGAACTACCTCGATCATTCAATGCAAACCCCGTTCCAACGGGCTTCGATTGTGGTTGTAATTAGATCATCGTTCGAATGTCAAGTCACAGAACATAAAACTCCCCCAAACTGGATTTTCAACACTCCCAAATCCCTCATTCATCTTACAAACGCCCAACTAATTTACCATAGATCAACCAAAACCCCATAAACATCCATCATTTTCTCCAAAACCATAACGTTTTTTCTCTCCCTAAAATCACTCAAAATTACAACAACTAAAACAACTATCATAATTATGATATCACTGACTAAACACCAAAATCATAATATACACCTTACGAACTCAGCACCATTAGAAGGCCATACCTTGTCATGCCTCTATTCGGTGTTCATCAACCAAAATAAGAAGAAAGCTTTGAAGGATATTAAGTCCAAAGTTCTCCAAAATGTTTCTGGTTGGAAGTGCAGAACCATCTTCCTAGCAACTAGAACAACTCTTATCCATGCATACCAGCAGCCTGGCGAGGGCTGGCTGTCTAGGGACAGGTTAAGGCAGGGCCTGTTGGGCCTGCTTCTCATGAGATTGGGTGAGGGAATCGGAAAGTTTCTTCAATTCCTTACCATACAATGTCCATATTTCTCCTGCCAAAGGCTCTGTGACATGAAATTGATATGATTTTTAAAGACTTATGATGGGGATTTTAATTACTTAAAGAAGCAGTCTTACCCTCATGGCTTGGGAGAAAATTTGTACACCTAAAACAGTGATGGTTTGGGGCTTCAATTTATGGAGTTGGAAACAAAGCCCTTTTGGGTAAATTGGGGTGGAGGATTTTAAAGAATGAAGACCTCCTATAAGTACAAGCTCTAAGGAGAGAATATTTGCGAAACCTAGATTTTCTCAAAGCTTGATTATTCACTAATGCATCATGGTTATGAAGGGGTATCATCCTCAAGAATCTAAATGCGGTGGAAAAAAGGGCATATTGGATTATAAATAATGGGGGTAATATTAGTATTTGGATGGAGCCCTATATATCTATCTACTATTCAAGGCTTCAAATCCTCCCCAAAACCTGGCCTTTGCACCTCTTCTCCAACTGAAACTTGGAGATTTAATTATGAATAATGGTCAAAACTGGAATAATTTGTTGTTTGATTCAATCATTGTGCAGTAAATCCAACATGTATATTTGCCATTTTCCTCAGATCCCAAGAAATGATTCTTGGATTTGGACCCCATCACCTTCAAGCTCCTTTTTCAGTCAACTCAGCACATGAATCTAGCTAGGAGTATGCACGGGGTAGGGCGGGGCGAATTTTCACCCTTTTTGCCCTCATCCCGCACACATGTGGGTTGTGAAAATCACACCCGTAAATCGTACAAAAAATGGAGAATCCGTGCGGTGCAGGATGATGCGGGGCGGGGGGTGCAAGTTGTGTGAGGTGGGGTGGGTTCAATACCTAGATCTAGAAACATGAGAAACCAAAGTCAAATTTTCTCAAGAACCAAACAAAAAAATCAAATTCAAACAAATCACAAAAGCCAGATTCAAACAAATCACAAAAAAGGATGAGAGGTCAGAGGGGAATCATTCATGACGTCCCAACAAAATCGGCGACTCGGCGAAGCCTATCAAGCTCTCCATGGTTGACGTCTCTTACTAAAGAAGAGATGGGAAGAACTGAAGAAGAACAAAGATTGAAGAAGAACGAACATGAAGAGAAGAGGAAGGGCGTAGCGCTAGGGCGAGCTGGAAGTCTTTGTAAGAAAAGAAAAGAAAATATGAGGGGGGGGGGGGGGGGGGGGGGGGGGTGAGGTGTTAGCTAGGGTTAAGAACTTAAGTTTAGGGTTTTTTTTTTTTTTTTTAATATATATTTATACGATGCGGGGCGGGTCCCCAGGATTTTTCAAAATCCTGCCCCGCAAACCGCACTCCATCGCACAATTTGTGGCAAACAGGAACAGGAACCGCTGTTTTTATGTGGTTTATGCTGAAAATCTAGGCAAAGCGGTTTCTTCAGGGCAGTTCAGGTTATGCGGGTTCTACACACCCCTAAATCTAGCCCTTAGCTCTCACTTTGTCATTCTAGGGCCTCTTAACTTAGAACAATGGAGGAAACTATGGAAATTGATGTGAATTTTAAATGTACTCGCAAGTACACGAATCGTTTACAATAAAGGGTTTTCAAGTGCGAGGTCGATCCCACAGGAAATTCTGTTTTTGAAGAAGAATTTTGTTTCTAAACTAATTGAATCTTAACCTAGTTCCAAAAAAGGTTTGATTTTTGATAAAAAGAAAACAAACTAAATAAAGTAAAATAAAACAAAAGAAAAAGTACTAAGGTTTTGGAATCCACACCCACCAAATCATAGCAACATATTCTCATGTTCATCAATACACATCCGAAGTTCTCACCATACAAATCTTATGTATGTTTTACTATACTTCATAAAATTCATTAAATCATTCAATGAATCCGTTCTTTGCACAAATCACAAAAGATATCCAGTTTAAACCAAATCATCAAATGTATCCGTAGAACGAAAAACAATGAATATCCAACGTTTTGATAAATAAAAACCCAAGCAATCAATTATGTGAAATTACCTCAAATCATCAAATGTATCCTTGAATCACAAAAGATATCCAAGAATCATCCCACAAATTGAAAAGAAGTAAAACATAGGAAAAATTAAACCAAATAAAATCGGATAGTATAAACTTACATGAAAATATTGTTGCTCTTCAATAGTGAGGCTTCATCCTCAACCTTAGTTGAAAAATTAGCTACACATGGCTATTGAAAATAAAACCTACCCTAAAGAAAAACTAAAAAGAAGAAAATATATTTGAACTCTAACTTCACCCCCTTTTTTCTTGAGCCTTAGAGGTCTATTTATAGGGAGAAAACAAATCCTAGAAGCCCTAGAATTCCTAGAAAAATTGGAGGTTAGTCTCATAGTTTGAGTAGGAAACTCAAAACACAATCCAAGAAGGAAAAGGACTCCAAATCCGTCCAGATTTGCAGCCTTTTATTGCGGGGCACTTTTGGCATAGCAGACGTCCGAATTAAGAAAATCCTATTTCATAAGGATTTGTAGAAAATTGAGTTACCTTTCCAACGCCACTTGATTCACCGTAATTTGATACTTGAACTGAAAGTTATGGCCAAAATATTGTGACATGTGCAGAATCTGAATTCTAATCCGATTTTGACTCCAATTAGAGAAATTCCGATTTAGTCCTCTCCTTGATTTGGTTGAACATACCCACATCCTCTAGGTCTTCTCAAAGTGTGCTTTCTTTCACCATAAAGCTCTTGTTTTATCTCAATGACCTGCAAAATACTAAAATAGCAAAACTAACCAAAAATATTAGAAAATAACAAAACTAAAGGTTTAGTAAATGCAAATTAAGGAGTCTACATATGCAATATTTGACACTCATCAGAAACTTAAGTTGCAACAAAGACTTAGAGCTTGTTTGTGATTGTGTTGGGAAATGGAATTTTATATTCATAAAGAGCTTTAGAGAAAAAATTTCATTTTCAAGATTTTTCCGAAAGTGCATTTATTTCTCTAAGAAAAATGTCAAGCAAGTGTTTTTTTGAGTTTTTACAAAACAGACCAATTTTTACTTTGCACAAAAAATATTTTTTAAGCTCTTTAACGCAATCTCAAACAAGCTCTTAAACTCGTTTTGGGGATTATTATACTAAAAGCTGTGGTTCCCTAGGCCCCATTCGATTCCGTCTTTGAACTTACATTTATAATATCTTTTTAATATTGGACTTAAGTATCTCTCTCTCTCTCTCTCTCTCTCTCTCTAACGAAAAAAGCCGCAATAACAAGCTCTACATGACTCTACGTTATTCTTCTCTATAAGATAATTTCTAACATTATCGGAAATAATTTCCAACGTTGCTTTATTTATTTTTTTTGTTAGTTATTTTTTTGGGCAATTTAAAAGAAATTATGACATAGTATGCTTTATTACAAAATGAAATACTTTTTTACATTCTAGCGTCCATCTTGTGTACATCTCAACTGAGTTGATATGTTCCATTTACTCTTGATTAAAGAAAAAAAAAAATTGCGAATGAAACATGCCAACTCAGAAAAGATATTCGTGAGATAGACATCACAATGCAAAGAAGGATGTGCCTGGCAAATCCTCGGGGTTTTGTCAGACATTCCTAATGATTTTAATTAGTGACATCAATTTAAGGATTTTCACAACGTCAAAAAAATTAGACATATGAACAGTATAACTGATCTTAATATTTCTTTCATTCTTTTAGTTTGGTAAATAAAATTTGTTAAAAAAATCAGCTCTACATTTCATAAAATTTCCATTCAAAAAGAAAGCAGATACAATCTCACGAAAAATAGTTTCAAATCTATATTCCTTTTTAAAACAATTTTTTTAAATTTTGTTTTTTACATTCATAATTTCACAAAAAAAAAAAAAAAAGAAGAAAGAAAGAAAAAGAAAAGAAAAGAAAAAGAAAAAAGAAGAAGAATGTAAGAAGAAGCTTAAATAAATTCAGTAGCAGTTAAGCTTCAATTTCATTAGAGAACCACATAAACGAAACTGAATTAGAGAAGATATAAACAACCCAGAATTCTGAAGGCAAATTTAAGGGAAAGAAAAATCAAATAGATTTTTTACTCATAATATGGTTCGATCATTACAAAAGAACATCCTACTGCCCTTCATATGTACTTTCTTAACTATAAACAGACAGCAATTACTATACTAAACCAAAAAAAAAAGAGGTAATTACTATCCTGACAAGAAAAAAAAAAAAAAATACAAAGCAATTGCTATATTATATAACTTAAGGCATTAAAACTAAAATCCTGCTAATGAAAAAGACGGCTTAATGACTCGCCTTTAAGAGAAACAGATAGCATGAACAAAGGAAGGCCCACAAATTTTGTAAAAAATTAAGCTTCAACTGCACTTTCACGACCTGCTTTATCTGCCAACATGAATATTATGTCATTTTCCATAAAAAATAAAATAAAATAAAATAAAATGTAAAGATCAAAAAGAGAAGATAAACACATTGGAAAACATTTAAATGGCCGGTTTTGTATTAGTAAGTTCAAAACCATCAAGATAAAGAAAAAAGGATTATAATAATGTCCATTAATGCAAATGTTAGACATAACATGAGTTCCTCAAAATTTCACCTACAAAAACGATACTGAGAAAGCTCTGTTTAATGCTGTCAGTAGCGTGTAGAAAAAGGAAACTGAGATTTTTTAATGCTGAAACCAACTACCGACCCTCTGATTTGATACAAATTTAACCTAGCTTCCGCTGCAGAATCTAAATCATATAATGACTATTTGCAAAATAAGCCTCGTAAATCCGGACAAGCAATGTCTGTATATCTTTATTGCAAATTCCATAAAAAGATCACTGAAGGTAATAAATCTGACAGCAAAGTATTGTGCACATCTACTTGGCAGGGAAGCACCAGAACAAATTTTAAGATGTGAATAACATTTGGCCTAAAAGGGTCTTTTTCATTGGTAGAAAATCAGGGAATGAATGAGCAGTGACAATCACTATTGGCAAGATTTCAGGAGATATCAGCAAAGAAAGTCGAGACTCAAGTCCGAGGAGAATAAATTGAATGTGAAAAAAAAAGTACTAATAAAGAAGTTGCATATTAATAGGCAGATCAGACATGCATATTCAGTTTATTTCTAAGAAGATGACTGCCTAATTCTCTGCACTACCAAAAATGCAAAGAGATCTCATGCACAGATCAAAAAAAAAAAAAAAAAAAAATTTTAAAAAGCATCTGCTTGATGCTCGCTTTTCCATAAAATCAAATAATTGCCTTTACATGATAAAAATTGATGAATTCTCAATGCGTTAATCATTTTTACCACTTACCAGTTCTTCATGTCTTTGATACTGTCTTCATGATCAACAGTACCATTAAAATGTGCCGAGCCAGAGCGAGAGCTACTTTCTTGAGCACCAGGGTGAAGAATCTGGGTAAAACCCTGGCCAATTGACTTCCACAATCGTGTAGACAGAGAAGACTGCAAATTAGCAGCAGTTCCACCAGATGATGGTTCAATTGGCTGAGCCGAAGTGGGGTTCAGCTCTGAGAATCTTACGGCACCTAATATTCTTTCTGGAAGCTCTGATTGTGTTTGGCTTTCAATGAGAAAGGCCAGGTCGACTGTAAGTGTGGTGATGTAACCAAATGCCAGGTGAACTATGGCACTCGCAACCATGGAGGATCCAATATCTAAATCAACTTCTAAGAAATTCTCTGCTAAACAGTACTTACAGGAAATAGAACGCCCAATTACGCAAATGGCCTGCTCCCCAACTGCTTTTCTCACAATCCAAGGGCCCTTGACAATGTTAGCTATCAATTTAAGCCTCGAATTCCTAAATCCATCGTCACCCTTCAAGAATTGATCCATCAAAGACCCCTCTGGGATAGAGTCTGTGGCAGCAAAATATGCCACGGCACTGTAATTGTCCTTGCTCGGGACCTGTAAATTGAAAGCCCAAACAAAAGGCTTATTGCCTTTTGGAAATTCATCCTCAATAACTTTCCTGACTCGGCTGTTTGGATGGTTCATGATCTCCCCAATCTTTGTTGAGCTTTTAATCCAATCAAAGCCAATAGGCTTTAGAAGATATTCACCACCAGGAATTTTAACCCTGTTTGAGAAGTACTCTGGACCTCTGACCATGAACTTGTCTCCAGGTGGGGAAGCCCAACCATTCAGACAGTTATCTGGCTCAAGAAGTGGAACAGCTCCATCTGATTTAACTCTCTCTACCCATTCGAGCTCACTCTTGTGACCAGCACCAGCCATATGATATCTTATTTGGCAGCAATCTATCAGATAAATCAGAAAAGGGCACGAACAAATGTAAGAAATATTATTACTGCCCTCAATATTTATTATAGTTATGTTGTGTTTAACAAAGAAGACATAGGCTTAGAAATGAAAGAAGTCCAAAGGCTGCATAAACGTCCTATTCAAAGAATAGAAGTCCTTAGAAAGTTATGGAATTCCCAGACAATAGGATAACATCTATGATTCCGAAAAAACTTCTATTGAAAAATGGTGTATTGTATACATGAGAATGAGACACTCATTTCAACGTGTACCACACTCACTTGGAGATTAGTAAAAGATCCCGCCTTCATTTAATTAGAGTGTATGCATATTTAAGAGGTTTTTTCACTTCTTTTTTTTTTATAAGTAATGGAAATTTATAAAAAGCGGAAGGCGCCCCTAAATACATAGATAGAAAGCACCTAACTAGAACGGGCAAACAAAACAATAAGAAAAACCCACAAAACTCGAAAAGCCCTCAAACCCGAAACCCACAAAACACCAAAAGTCCTTAGACCCAAAACCCCCTCTAACCCGAAACCCACACGAAGCACACAACGCTACATAACGTAAGCCTTGCCTTTCCCACACCTAGAGGAAGCGCTTGGAATGTCACAGTTTATGGAGCATTCTAAGTTCAAAAGCTCCCTTCTACCTCTAGACTTAGAGCACGCACTCTTTACCTCTCGAGGACGATCCTCTTCAATGGCTATCAAGAAAGCCAGTCTTATCCTCAATTTTTTTCATTTGAGCCTTTACACTCTCTCTCTCTCTCTCTCTCTCTCTCTCTCTGCCATAGCGTCGGCGCGTGAGAGCGCGTCTAGCTAGGATATCACTCTCTTCCGCCTTCTTAGACTCTTGTCTACTGTGCGGGGTTCGATCTCTGTTCTCAGGCTCTCTTGGGTCGCACTCGTTTTCGCGTGTAGGGGTTTTTGCCTGTGGTTTTCTACTTGGGTGGCTCATTCTTTCGACGACAATGTAAGTCTCCTTTGGGCCGGCCGCCTGAGCTTTGGGGGTCTCTTGCAATGGAGAAGAGTTTTATTATGGAGTCGGAGTCTTTTGATTTCTCGGTTTTGGTTGGGGCGTCGGTACTACGAGTGGAGGAAAAGAGAAAAAAATTTCTCCGGTTGGCTTGCGTTGACGTTGGATGTTCTTTTGGGTGTCCCAGAAGATCAAGATTTTGTCAAGTCTTTCAAGGAAGGGTCGAAAGTCTTGATTGCTCGGAGAGGTGGTAATAAAGCGGGCCGTTTCTTAGAGGCGTAAATTTTCGGGATGGGCAGTTAGAGAGGGCACATTTTGATTCCTGAGGGGGGTGGAGGATGGGGTTGGCATAAATTCTCCGATAAGCAGAGAAAGGCCGCAGAATACCTCTCGGCCATGGTGGGTTGTAGGTTTGGTTCTTCGGCTGCGATGGTTAAGAAGGATGGGAAGGGGGAAGGGCTAAGATTGGGTTTAGTTTCTAAGGGGTCGAGGCCTTCGTATGCGGAAGTGCTGAGGTCGAATGCAGTCTCCGTCGTGGGTGGTCGACAGCCCAAGATGAGGGCTCCGCTGGCAGAGCTGTGCGCTTTTGACCTTCTCCCGGTGCTGAGAAGTGCAGTCCTTGAGGATCCACGAAGGGCGATGGATTGCTCTTTTCTGGAGCCCATCCCGGTTGCTCCGATGGACATGGGCATTTCCCTTTGTCCGCTATGTAAGAAACGGTCTCCAGCGCATCACTCTGCTCGAGGCAAGGTGGCTTCAAAAAAGGGGTTTAATTTGAATTCAAACTTGCACACGTGGAGAAAACTGCTGATTGGGTTCAAATTGGTTTTGGGCGAGTGGTGGGGAAGCTTTTGGGTCAGGTCTCAGGTTCCGGTTTGGGCCTCAAAAACAAAGGTTTCCATCTAGGTCGTTTCTTGCCGAGACCCAGACCTAAAGCAATGCAACATTCAGAAGCTTCAGTGGGTGCGGATTCGTCAGTCGTCGATGGGGACTTTCCTCGGCCGGAGTTGACGTCTGCCCCTCCAAGCCTTTCTTCGGTTACCCCGTGTGAGGCGTCTACCCCTTCGGTAATCCCAGGGTATTCAAGTCCTGTAGCCGGTCTTTCTGCAGCTTGTTCTCGTTTTCCGGCACCGAAGACGCCTTCCACGGTATCTCTGATTTCATCCTCTGGGTCTGCTTTGGGTCCTCATGTTTCGCTTGAGATGGGCTCGCCTGAAGGGAGGGTTCTTCCAATCTCATCTCTAGAAGAACCCATGGTCAAGGCTCTGATTCAGTACAAGTGCAAAGGGAGGAAGCCGAAGTCGACGATGGGTAAAGGAGAAAAAGAAGATACGGGCTTTCTCAGGCAGGGGTTTATCAAGTCGAGCTCGTCCTCTCTTCCTCTAGCAAATCGTGGTGTCTCAGGAGGGGATTGTTCTAGTCGAGCTCGTCCTCTCAATTCTGCGAGTGGTCCCCAGTTTCTCTCTCCATTGGAGTGGTCTATGTTTTGCTCTTCGATGGTTCGGGACAAAGGAGCAAGAGGCGGAAACTGGGGCCTACCACTCTGCACTTGATGAGGAGCATAGGCGGTTGGATTAGATTGAGGGTTGTGAGCTTTAGGAGCTTTAGGGGCTTAGGGGTTGGGTTTTTTGTGGGTTGTGCTTGGGTCAGGTCAATGTTGAGGCTGTTGCTTCTTGTATATTCCGTGTGTACTAGGGGCACCTTACGCTGTTTTTTAATAAAATTTGCACTTACTTATCAAAAAGAGTCTTATCCTCAATCCCCTCACACGAGCCCCCACCACAGGACACCCATCCTTATAGCAACCCAAAGCCCAATCCAAGGGCATGGTAGAGGGAAAAAGGGTAAGGAAAATCTCCACCCTTCCCATCCCAGAAATCACCTCCCTGATCCCACACCACCAGCTCCAAAGACAAACCAAAACCAACTGGCCACTTCTGAGATTGAACCAATCCTGGCAACCTGAAATCCCCATCCTCCCCATCATCCCTTACAACCAGCGCCGCCGACAAAGCCAAATTTGACGGGCTGATAACACCTCCCTTCTCCAAACCCAACTTAGACGAACAACAACGAGCTAGCTTGAGAAACCTGCTTCAGAGAATACCCCTCGCCGGAGGAGCTTTCCGAACAACTACACTCACTATCTCCTAGCCTTAAATAATCTCTGGCAAGGTCTTGGCTACAATCTAACTAGACGGTAGAGAGAGCGGACCCAACTTCATCTGACCTTACCGAAAAAGGCTCAATGTGCTGGACGACAGGCCACTCGAAAACCAGAGACAACCCATCACACTAGACTATACCAGACGCGGTCGCCATAGCTAGAGACACCATTGGCATCTTCTCCGGTGGATCATCACTCAAGATGGGAATGCTAATATCCCCACTCAGATAGACATGGCCCGTGGGCTTCCCCTCAAGATCCAAACCCAAATTGGATTTAGGTTTAAAATGAGACTTGGACCTAGTCTTGTGTTTAGGAGCCCAAATTTTCCCCCCTTTGAATTGCCCACCAAAGATGGGCTTACGCTTTAGCGCAAAGCCTGGAGACCAGCCCGCACCCTCCAAACCTTCCAGAATAAAACCGCAAAGCCCTCTCCACCTACTCCTTCACCTTCAAGAGTTGACCCTTCTACGACCAAAGAAGAGGCAAGTCTTCTTGCCTTGAGCGAAGGGCTCCTTTCCTTGCTGAAATTCCGCCCCACCGTCCGCAACATCAGCTGCACACTCAACATTGCCTCTTGCAGAGGGATGGGTGTCACAAATGTTACCCAATAGATTACCAGCCGAATGTCGGTCTTTACCCAGTGGTTCACCAGAAGGCACCGCTATCGTCTCTGTTGTCGCTGAAAATCTAGCCTCCACTCGCAACACTGCCGCATACGACAGCTCGCCCATATCCACACCAGGCCCAACCTTCATCCAATAATTCTTTCCCATCAAAGATGGTACTCCAAAAGACGCAACAACCTTGGCATCAAGAAAACCCAGCACCTTACTTAGTTCACCAGCAATACGGCTCCATCCGCTCCCTTCACGCCCCTCAGGAAGCATAATCAGCCCTTTCCAGTCACCCTCTGCAAAAACTCCCAGTTCCAAAAATCGACCAGCCCTATTACCCCCTCTCCGAACAATGGTATTGTAACACCATTTCCACCATCGCGACCAGCTAACCAGTACACTGAACCCCCAAAACCACTAAACCGGCGAAGCCCCTCCTCCTTCCCTCCAACAAGACCACCGCCTCACCTTCCTTCATGGAAAGGACAAAAGCTTTTGCCTCCACGAAGAATCGCCTCTCCATTGCCTCCTCACGCGACATCCCCAGAACGATTTTTTTCTTACCCATTTTTAACAAGGTGTACATAGTTATTACTTTTAGGTCTGTTTTACTAAGATTTTTTTTTTTTTTTTTTTGCAAGAAAACCGTGTAGCCATGTCGCTGTCTATAGAATATTCGGACTTGTGATGTCTGACCGCCCATGTCTATGGCGAGAACGACCCTTAGATCCATGTCCACAGACCACAGGATAACAAATTATTATTTTATATGACACCAAAAAAAAAAAAAAAATGTGATATGCACACCAGCAATCACGCTATACAATCTAGACTGCTTGTCTGAAACACTAACAGATTTGTGGAACTTAAGAAGGCAAAAGTACAACTGATTGGTTACATGCAGGAATAATTTAACCAAAAAAAGCAAACACAGGAATAATTTATCCAAAAAAAAAAAAAAACTCCTCGGCATATCCTTCCAAACCCAACTCACATGAGATTTCCTCTGTCGACATGTTTGGCTTGGAAAAACATATCTCTCTAAACCTTGGAATATGCTTTCAGAATTCAAGAAAAGCATTAAATAACAACCAAAACAACAAGCCCATTTACTAGCTCTAAAATTTGCAGACATATCAAACCAATACACATATTGCATTCACAAACTGTCATTTTTAGCTAAATCAGAACCAAAAACAAAAATGCACAAGCTAATACATATGTGGCACGTGCCTGTGTACGCATAAGCCAAATCAAAGAGAAATCAGAAAGCCCTAACCTTGATTGTTGAGAAATTGTCTCTGGAAACCTTAATTGTAGAGACGCTGAGATTGGGAAATTAGGGTTCTATTCTTTGATTTATTTGGAAGGAGATTCAGCTAGAGCCTCCCCCTAGAGCACTTTTCTTTTCTTTTCTTTTCTTTGCAATTTTTTTATTCGCTTTTCGACAATTGTGTTATTCCGTTCGACCGGCAACCGACCAAGATGGCGGAAGATTCAAAAGCAGGGAGTGTCCGGGTGTCTAGGAGCTGGAATTGCCAGACTGGTTGCAGGTGACAGACCAATTATGTGCTTGCACGTTTCTTGGAGACATCTTGGCGATCTGAAAAATAAAAATAAAAATAAATAAAGGCTCCTCGACTCAATTACATTTTTAGCCCTCAGTAAGGATTCACATTACATATTTTAGATTTATTTATTTATTGAATGTAATTGGTTTTTTTTTATTAAAAAATGGCATAGATCTAAAAGTTGAGGGTGTCTAGGAGAATAAATTTTAGGAAAAGAATATAAATTCAGTTTTTCTGCGATTTGCAATAAGCTTTATATAATATAAAAATAACAGATAGGTTTCTACTCCTAAATTTCACCTAATTTTTTCTTACAAAAATCGTTCAATTTCATGTTAGCACCAAAGAGATTATGACTCATGCTATTCATTATAAAAAAAATAAATAAGTATATAAATATATAAAATATATATTTAAAAATAAAAATAAAAAAATAGAAGAGGTGCCACCCTTTTGACTGAACGCCCCCAAATAGCCCCCAAAAAAATATTGAGGGACAGAGATGGGAATTGCAAGCTACGTGAGCGATTTGGCATGGTGAGGTGTGAGGAGTGCGTGTCCAATTTCTTTTTGCTGAAAGCTTGGGTGATGAGTTAGGGTTTTGCAAGAGAAGTGTGGGGGGGTTCAATTTGCAAAGCAGATGGAGAAGGAGAGCCCATGATTTCAACAATGTCATGTACAATCAAGGAAGAAAGTGATGACATTTGTTACAAATGTTGGTTCATTTTGTATCATTGTGTAACAGTTATCTTTAATTGTTATTGTAATTCAATGAAAGAAGGAAAGAAAGAAGGAAACAAGAAAGAAAAGAATGAAATAGAATAATAGAATTCAAGATTGTATTGATTTGGTCACGTTCGAGAGCACCAATCTCCTGGCAAATTCGAGATTGCTAATCCTGTCAAAACGTAACTCTACAACTCAACTTTGTTCATTATAATGCTATTGAACTCCTAACTGTAAAACAAAATCAAAACGCACACCTTACAAAGTAAAACGACATTACAATGAAAACAACTCCATGCACGTGCAATACCAAACTACCAACTTCCAACTGGAATCCATATAGTACGCCGCATACTCCAAGACTGCCACGTATACTACTAACGCGAACTAATCACTCGAGCAGCTTCTTGAATCTTCTCTAAACTTCCAACTGTTCACTTTCTTCTTAACTTTTCCAAAGGCTTCTAGCTCCGTGTGAAATTACTTCCCCCATTTTAAAACACCTTGCCCACAAGGTGTGGAAAGGCGTCTTTCAAATGGTGAAACTCTTCCCAAGTGGCATCCTCTGGAATCTGCCCTTCCCAACAGACAAGAAGCTCCACACAAGCTCGATTGTTCTTTGGCCTGGTTCGACAATCAAGGATCTCAACCGGTTGTGGCTGTAGGACATCGTCAAAATTCACTAGTGACAATTTGGGAATCACAGAAGATAAAGAACCCAACTTAGCTTTAAGTTGAGACACATGGAACCCAACTTTCCCCACCTAGTGAAGAATAGGAAATGGCCCATAGAAGCGAGGAGAGAGTTTAAGTGCTCTTCAAATTGCAATAGTTGACCGCCTATAAGGTTGCAGCCTAAGGTAAACCAGTTGACCAACATCAAAACTTCTTTCACTCCTCTTCAAGTCAGCATAACGTTTCATACATTGCTAGGCCTGTTGCAGGTTATGTTGAAGGAGAATAAGGATCTGCTGGCGAGTTCTGAGTTCCTCCTCTACTGCTTCCACCCATGTAGTACCAGGCACATAAGTCAGTAACCGAGGAAGGGGTACTCCATAAACAGCCTCATAAGGAGTCATCCTAATTGAGGTATGCCAACTGGTATTGTACCAGTATTCCGCCCATGGTAGCCAAGTAGACCATTGCTTTGGCCGATCTTGAGTGGAACACCTCAAGTAGTTCCCCAAACATTTGTTGACAATCTCTGATTGACCATTTGTTTGTGGATGATAACTAGAGCTCATATTAAGAGAAGTCCCCTGCAATCTGAAAAACTCTCTCCAAAAAACACTAGTGAATATAGGATTTCTATCAGAGACAATTGAACTCGGCATCCCAAGCAACTTAAAAATCTGAGACACAAACACTCTAGCCACTGTGACTGCAATATAAGGATGGGAAAGAGCAATAAAATGAGCATACTTAGATAATCGATCCACTACTACCACGATAACATAATGACCCTGAGAAAGGGGTAATCCCTCTACAAAGTCCATTGAAATTTCAAACCAAGCCCGAGTTGGAATTGGGAGTGGTTGTAGTAACTCAGCACGGGAGATATTCTCCAGCTTATTTGTTTGACAAATTTCACAATCTTTAATGAAATGCCTCTAATTGCTTCTCATGTCCTTCCAGTAGAAATCCTTCTTTGCTCTCTGAAAGGTTTTGTCATAGCCAGAGTGACCAACCATTGGATCACTATGAACAAAAGAGAGGACGGCCAAGGATAAATCTGTTTTTATAAAGCATAATTCCATCTTTGGATGAATACTTGTGAGAGTCTAGCTCCTGGTTCTGCCATTGGACCAACAAAGGCTGTAATTTAGTATCAGAAGCATACTAAGTCCTCAAATTCCTCCACCCAATCAGCCCTAGGAATAGATAAAAAAAAAAAAAAAAAAAAAAAAAAAAAAAAAAAAGATAGAACCATTTTAGTATCCCATTCATCCTTTCTGGACAATGCATCAGCTACTCGATTATAAACTCCCTTCTTATATTCCACAATGAAATCATATCCCAGCAACTTCGTGAGCCACTTTTGCTGAAAATGGGTGCCAACCTTTTGTTCCAAAAGGAACTTTAAACTTTGCTGATCAATTCTTACGACAAAGGATTGCCCTAGTAAGTAAGGTCTCCATTTTTGAATGGCCGTAAGTAGGGCAAAAAGTTCCTTTTCATGGGTTGACATGTGCAGGGCTTTACCCTTGAGGGCTTCGCTAAGATAAGCAATCGGCCTTCTCTCTTGCATCAACACTGCTCCAATCCCCAACCCACTCACGTCACACTCAATAACGAATGGTTGAGAGAAGTTAGGCAAGGTCAAAACTGGTACTTAAGTCACAGCTGTCTTGAATAATTGAAAAGCCTCATTAGCCACGGCTGTCCAAGCAAAGGCATTCTTTTTCAACATTGCTGCCAATGAGCAGCAATGGAACCATACCCTTTAATAAATTTCTAATAGTACCCTTTAAGGCCCAAAAAACCCCTCAAAGACTTATTACTTTTAGGAAAAGGCCAGTCAAGTATTGCTTTGATCTTTCTGGGGTCAGTACAAACTCCTTGTGCATAAACAATATGGCCTAGGTAATCTACTTCTGCCACTCCAAATCTACACTTAGACATTTTGGCATAAAGTTGATGCTATCTCAGCAGCTCTAATGTGAGCTTCAAATGGCCTAAATGAGCTTCAAAGTCCTTACTATAAACTAGTATATCATCAAAAAATACTAGTATAAACTTTCTAAGCTAAGGATTGAAGATATGGTTCATTAAGCTCTGAAATGTTGATGGGACATTAGTGAGGCCGAAGGGAATCACCAAGAACTCATAATGCCCTTCGTGAGTTCTAAATGCCGTCTTAGGGATATCCTCATCAACTACCCGGATTTGGTGGTATCTGGGTCTTAAATCCAACTTAGAGAATACTTTGGCTCCCCAAAGTTCATCAAGTAATTCAGCTACAATAGGAACAGGAAATTTGTCTTTGCTTGTTACCTTATTAAGGGCCCTGTAGTCCATGCACATACACCACGTGCCATCCGTCTTCCTCACCAACAAAACCAGAGAAGAGAATGGGCTATGTCTTGGACGAATCACTCCTGACTGCAGAAAATCTTTAACAATCTTTTCTATTTCCTCTTTTTAATAAAAGGGGTACCTATAAGGCCATACCGAGATTGGAGACACTCCTTCTTGCAAGGGAATAGCATGATCATGGGAGCGAACCGGGGGTAATCCTTTAGGCTCCTGAAAAGCATCTTCAAACTGCTGTAACATTTCCTGTAATGGCCCTTGCAACTGAGAATTAGTTGATGTCTTCTGTACTATAGTAGACCCCAATTGCAACCAAACCCCTTTACTCTCAGCCTTAGAGAGCTTAAATGAACTAGCTTCCTCCAAATTAATAGAAGGACCTTGCCGAATACCCTACAGCTCCATTGGCCTCCCCAAATAAGAGAATTGTATTTACAACTTCTAAAAATTCCATAGGATTGGACCTAGGGTCCTAAGCCATTGTACACCCAAAACCACATCACACCCTGCCAAAGGCAAAATGAAGAAGTCCGTGTGAAATGAAATTTCCTGAAGCTTGAGACTGAGTTGCTGACATCTTCCTGGACTAGGCACCATTTGTCTATTAGCCACCTGAACCTCCACTCCTTTATGGACCATAGGTTGAAGCCCCAGCAAGGTTACAATCTTCACATCCAAGAAGTTATGAGTGCTGTCTGAATTAATCAAGACAATCACTTTCTGAAACATCAAAATGCTTATTATTCGCATAGTCTTAGGACTAAGGGAACCAATAATGGCATTGAGAGATATTTCAGGAAATTCTTCTAAAAAGAATTCTCCCGGATCATCCTCTTTAGGGTTTAATTCCTGCAACCTATCTTCTTAAATGTCTCCAATAGCCTCTATTAAAAACAACTTAGGCACACTACAAATGTGGCCTCTAGACCACTTGGAATCACAAGAATAACACAAGCCTTTTCTTCTTCTCTCTTCCATTTGGGCCTTAGTTATCTTCTGCACTAGAACCAGTGCTTGGTTCTGCTGCTGCCCCACATTTACCTTCCCTGATTGCTCAACTGGAAATTGGGACTGAGTAGCTGGTCTTTGTGGCCCGGGCATCGTCACTCAAGTGCCCATAGTAGTGTTGTTCCTTGAAAACCCACTCGAAGACTGCTGCCCCCCAAAAGGAGCTGAGTGCAACTAAGATGAATTCCAAATATTTCTACCTAATTTTTTGTTGGCTAAAATGGTTTCTTCTTGAATATGAGCCAAAGAATAAACATCTATGAGGGTTTTTGGATTAAACATTCTCACAAGCAGTTTTATTTTCTCCTTGGATGAAACATGCTAAGTTTATGAGAATCCGGCAACCCGTGCACCTTAATTGCTAAAGTATCAAATTGGGTTTTGTACTCTTCTAGTAACCCAACCTGTTTAAGATTGGTCAAGGTTTTCATGGGATCATCATAAGATCCCTTGCCAAACCTAATGGTTAAAGCTCTCAAGAACCCATCCCAATTACACAACCCTCCAGTCAATTTTAATTCTTGAAACTAGATTAGGGTCTTACCTTCCATGTAGAAAGATGCAATGGAGAGCCTCTGTCTGTCCGGTGTAGCATAGTAGTAAAAGAACTACATTGCTCTACAACTCCATGTTTCTGGATCCTCTCCATCAAAGCGAGGAAAATCTAGCTTTACCGACCTGGTTTGAATCCCATATCTGGAACTACTGCCCTCTTGAAAATAAGGTCCCTTATCACAGAAACCTTGCCCATTATTGCCTTGATGCAACTTGGTTTCCTATTGAGGTTGGGTTGGTCGCTGACTCGTACTCCATATTTCATGGAGCTTGGTGTTGTTAGCATCGATCATACACTGCACTTGCTGCAACAATTCCTATTGTCGTATTGTTTGTACCGTCACCAAATCCGACTGGAGTTGACGCATCCAAACTTCGATAGATTCCAATTTTTTCTAAATCTGTGCGACGTCTGCCATGCTTGTAGACCTCATTTTCATAAGTGTGATCAAGATCAGTGGGCTTTGATACCACTTGTAACAGTTATCTTCAACTGTTACTATAATTCAATGAAAGAAATGAAAGAAAGAAGGAAACAAGAAAGAAAAGAATTAAATGGAAGAATAGAATTCAAGATTGTATTGATTTGGCCACGGTTGAGAGCGCCAATCTTCTAGCAAATTCGAGATTGTTGATCTCCTTAGTTCAACATAACTTTACAAATGCCAAAACGTAACTCTACAACTCAACTCTGTTCAATATAATGCTACTGAACTCCTAACTGTAAAACAAAATCAAAATGCACACCTTACAAAGTAAAATGATATTACAATGAAAACAACTCCATGCACGTGCAATACTGAACTGCCGACTTCCAACTGGAATCCATATAATGCGCCGCATACTCCAAGACGTGAACTAATCACTCGAGTAGCTTCTTGAATCTTCTCTAAACTTCCAACTGCTCACTTTCTTCTTAGCTTTTCCGAAGGCTTCTAGTTGCATGTGACATTACTTTAAACTTCAAACCACCCCTAGGCCACACGTTTTTTTCTTTAATTTTTAATTTTTATATATTTTATATATTTATATACTTTTATATTTATAATTTTTATTATTATGGGTTACACGTGCCACAATCTGATTGGTGCTGACATGGTATTTTATGGTTTCCATAAAAAATTAAAAAAAAATGGATGGAAGTTGGGTACAAGGTCCTATTTGTTATTTTTAGCATTCTACAAGGAGCTTTAGAATTATTTTATACTACAAATAGCATTTTTCAAATCGGTGTAACTAGAGAGATTGATTTTGTATTTTTTTCCTAATTTTTAAGAAACTACGTATTTAGCAAAATAAGGAAAATGATAGTTTGCATTGTAGTGCGTGTTACAAGTTGACCAATTAGGGATATCTCGCTTCTCGAAAATGTTTTGTACAAGGAAAAGAAAAATCCATTTGTTAAATCCTCTCGGATCTCTGCCATGGAGGAGCCTGCTCTTCCTTCCTCAGCACCTCCCTTACCCAAACAACACTTCCTCAACCTCCTTTTGGTTCCTCATTTCCCTTTTCTCTTTAGTCTCAACATCACTTTTGTTTAGAGATTGGATCTTAAATCTGCTACAACCTCTCAACCCACACAAGCCATGCACCCCTCCTCCATCTGTAGCTAACTCTCTCTCCACTGACATCCTCTGTTGTAGTGTGTGTATGTCACATGCCACCATACGCGCATGGGCTACACGCTCCAACGCCATTTTTTGTTCATTATGATAGATCTTATAGTTCTCTACCCCTACTCCTCTTACTCATTCCTATGGAGCTCAATTGCTGCAAAGAAAAACTCATATCCATGTCCAGACCACTGAATACACTAGCATTGTTGTTATTTGTCTCACAATTCATGGTGGGGACTCATCATCTGATTGTACATTTATCTTTTAGTTTTTACAAATCTTTCTACAACTGGTCTGAAATTGAGAATCTATAGAGTGCCATCTGCACTAACAAATACTACCATGGGCCGCTACAACTAGCACTGTTGTCAACTTTTCTGTTTACTCCTTCCATCTTGAGGATCCTTTCCGAGGCTGTGGAATGGATTGTTGTAATGGACCATGTTATCTTTTGGCCTTTGTTTTAGTTATCTGTAATTTTCTTTTTGTCGGGTTTTTAGTGTTGGAAAATTTGATGTCAAAACTTATTTGGTTATAAGTTTAGTCTAGTGGTCAAGTCGGTGAAGAATTTTATCCAAGACTGAATCTAACTCAAATTGGAAGACCTAGAAGATGTGTTTAAGCCTAATCAATCAAGGGAATGAACAAATTGAAATTTCACTAAGTGGAGTTAAAATCGGGTTTGTCAATTCCAGATTGAGCATGTCTCAGTGTTTTGACCATAACTTTCGGCTCAAGTATCGGATTGAGATGAAAGTAGTATCATTGGAAAAATAACTCAAAATGAAACAGATCTCCCAAAATAGGATTTCCCTAATTCAGACGTTTATTATGCCAAAATCGCCCTGCAATATAATTCGGAATATCTGGGTGAATTTTGTTGAAATCCTATTCCAACTAGAACTAGTTTTTCTTGAAGTCTATTCAAGGGGACTTCTAAGCACGAATTTTTTTTTAAGGATTTTACTCTAGAATTCAATGTGCTAAGAAAGGTTTTTAGACCTGGAGAGTTAACGTTATATCTCTCTTAGAGTTTTGGTTATTGTTTAACCATCAACCTTGAACAATTGAAGCCAACCGGAGTTCCGGTTAAGGAGACCAAGAAGAAGAACTCTTTAGGGGTTTTAAAAGAAAAGTAGATAAATGGATCAGTTGTTGTGATTCAAGAGTGTGACGACTGTAAAGGTTTTGTAACTATTAACATCTTGTAATTCGTGGATTCTTCTTATTAAATTGATTTCCTGGGTTGGCTACCCTGGAGTGTTTTTTCTTTTTGAATTCAAAGATTTTCTGCTTCGACATCAACTATCTGTATTAATTGCTTTATTGTTTTTTTATATTTTGGTGATTGTTTGTTTGAGGTTGATTAAATTTTTAATTCTGCATTATATTGGCATACACATATTCAACACCCCTTCTAGGTATTGTTTGGAGTCTGGTTTATATTTTCACTTTCTTTGTTTGCTGTGGTAATTTTATTTTCACTAATCTATAGAAAATAATAAATAAACATATTAGGGAATGAGAGAGAACAATTTAAAAATTTCTAAGATAGCGGGATAGATTGGTAATAGGATGTGAAGTCACTCTTTACTTTTCAATGAGACTTATGCCCTAAGCAAGTGACAAGAGCCTATGATCTTTTTTGACTGATCCTTCCTTGCATTCCATAGTAATTATAGTACTAATATAAATAATAATAGTAGTACCAAGGAAAATTAACAAATTCTTTGATCCTAGAAATAAGTAATCTAATTTCTGGCATCCATTTGCGCGTTTATTAGATAATGGTATCTAAATAAATATTTTAAGTGAAATTGTCGTGGAACAAAATTCAGTTATCATGTCATAGGTGACAACATGCAATCCCAATTTACAACATTGATTGTCGCTATGTCATTTTTTTGTAATTACTAACAATATTTTTGGGTTAAATTATGTTATAGTTGATGTTATTACTTTAGGTAATAATAAAACTTATAAATTCCGTTGATTTAATTTAGAGAAATGTACATACAAAAAGTCCAAGCCTTACAAACTAGTCAAGAACCTGTTACCAAACAAGTTGCAAAGGCACCTTGAAGAGGTCGTGAAAAAATCCTATCAAATGGGGTCGTAGTTGTACAACCCAAGAATCATCATGATTTCCAAATCATTCTAATTTCCATGTTACAACTCCGGCTCTACTCAATCATTTGGTGTCTTTTTAGAAACGTTAGTCAGTTTCTTTAAATAGATAGTTTAGTAGATTTTAGGGCTAAAATATGCCATGTGTATCTGTTAAATGTGACTTAAGCTAAGTCTCGCATAGGCCTCTGCCGGCGGGATGCCTTGCCCAGCTTCGTCTGCCAAGGTTTCAAGCTAAGTCTTGCATAGGCCTTGTCCTGCTCGAAGCCTTGCCCAACCTTATCTGTCAAGGTTCTAAGCTAAGTCTCGCTCAAGACTCGACGTCGAGGCGCCTTGCCCAGCCTCAACTGATGAGTTACTAATTGAAGCCCTGACTTAAGTCTAGCCGGTGAGGCACCTTACCCAGCCTCGACTAGTGAGGTCCTACTTGAAGTCTCGACTCGGGTCCGACCAGCAGGGCACCTTGCCCAGCCTTGTCTGGAAAATTACAACATGCTTATAATCATAGTACATGTACATCTTCTAAAATATTAAAAGTTTTTCTTTTATTTGGTTCTATTACTGAACTTTTCTCATTCATTTACTAGTCTTTCCCTTGGCTTGTGGTTAGTTTACTATCATATTCGACCTAGGCTTTTGAACGTCCTCCCTCATTCAACTTAAAGGCGTCGAGCATAGCACCACGCTCAACCTAGGGGCTTGTCAAGAGTACCACCCTGCTCAACCTAAGGCTATCAAGCATACGAACTTGCTCAACCTAGCGCTGTCCAGAGTATCACACTTCTCAACCTAGGGTTGTCGAGCATACTACTCTACTCTACTCAACTTAGGGATACCTTAAGCTAACTTTCGTACTATAATACTGAAAAATAGATGACTTCTAATTTAACTGTGTGTGTGTGCACAATGCGTAATAAAATAATGTAAAAGTGGAATTTAAATGACACAATTATTTTGTTAACGACGTAGAAATTCAATTAAGAGAAAAACTACTCCGGTGCAACCAAACCCAGGAAATCCACTATCAGAAGAAAAAGCTAGTACATAGACAGTAACACTCACATACCCGATACACCGATTGTATCTAGCACTCTGACACGTAACCCAACGTGAACGCCTCCCAACCAAGTCTCCTACTTCAAGGGGACTTCTATGGATTTACCTTAGGGCTCCTCCCTAAGATAGACTTCAATTGACGAGCACAGCAACAACACACAACGGCAACAATTTGAGAGCAAGCGAATCAGCACAATATCTCCTAAAATATACTCTCTAAGCTCTAAAGAATTCAATACCGAATCCTGTAAATAATACATGCCTAGAGGCCTTTATTTATAGGCTACAGAAGACCTAAATCGACTCCGATTCAGTTTTCTCTAGGAGGTGTCCGGACCCGAGCTGAGGCCGTTCGGATGGTGAACTATGCAACTGGCTTTCCAAAAAGCACTGAAAATCTTTCCTCAATAAAGCTGCGTCTTGATGGTGTTGTCCTAGCTTTCAAACGGTTGCACTTCAGCTGCATGCAATTTCCATAATACGGACTGGCGTTCGGATGGTGTTACCCTGACGTCCGGACAGTTGCAATTCTTCTCCACATCTTGCCTTATCAAGGATAGCGTTCGGACGATGTAGACCTGGCGTCCGGACGGTTGCAATTGTCTTCCCATGTCTATGTCTGCAAAGAAAATCCTTTTACTTGTCGAACACTGACTGGCGTCCGGACAATATTGCCACGTCGTCTGGACAGATGCACTTAAAAAACAGGATTCTTCTCGAATTCTGAAGAGCGTCTGGACGTGTTGCTAAGAAGTTCGGACGGATGCAAGCTTGAACATAAGACACTGATGGGCGTCCGGACGCATGACTAGGCCGTCTGGACAGAATCTTGGGATCTGACTTTTCTGACTTGGAAACTGCACATAATCTTATTTGAACTTTGAGAAGCACATTTCTGAAACGAAGACTCTGAAATAAATGGTATCCATGAATATGTAGCAACATTACATACAAGTGATTTTGTCAAACAGAATGCAACTAATCACAAACTAACAAACTCCCCCTTTGGCCATTCTGGTACAAAAATCACTTGACCGGTTTAAAAATACAATGCCGGTCCAAAACAAAAAATACTCCCCCTTTTAGTCTCAAAATGACAAAGGGTAAACATAGTATTAGAAAAATCACAAATACTTCCCCTTAAAGTCTCAACAGGACAAAGGTAAACAGAGTATAAAATCCAGAGTCTTATAAAGTATTATAATAATCCAAAAATAAAAACAATTGTCTCAAAATAAATCAAAAAACACCAAATCAAAAGAAATCAATCCTCATCAAGATGATGGTGCTTGAGACACTCCTAAATATCAAGCTAGCGCTGCTCAACTCGAGTGCTAATAGAGCAGACCTCCCACTGAATGGAGCTAATATCTCCTTACATCAAACTCAATGCAGCCAATAGCTGAGCGTACCCTGCATCATACTGTGGAGGAGGAGCAGTTTGAGAGGATTAGGCTCCTATAGGTATCTCAACCTGGACTGGAGGAGGCTGAGGCGCTTCATCTTGACCTTTGAACCTTAGCTGGGCATTAGACTTCATGAGAGTCTGACTACCAAGGGGGTCCTGTATCCGCATCACCGTCTCGGCAGAGACGTCTATCCCAGACTGAATGATAAGCTTGGTGATCAAGCAAGCAAAAGGAAGCTCGGTAAAGTGCTAGTCTCACATCTCCAGCATTAGATTAAGGATATGCTTACATAAGCAGAATGGCATCCTCATACATAGAGCATATAAAAACTGGGCCCTCTTCAAAACAAGCTCACTCCTATGAGCTGTAGGCCATAGATTGTGCAACACAATCTTTGCAAGCAGTCTGTGCGGGGCAGAAAAGGCACCGATCTTGATAAAGGCATGTGCTCGCTCATGGCCCTATGGATGGGCATGAAAGTACTCCTTGAGCTGCTCCAATGTAGGGGCTCCATGTCCTCTAAGAAGGGATTGGTAGAAATGGGCAATACAAGAACATCAATAAGGTCACTGATCACCTGATCAATTTGAAGCATGTGGCCTTAAAACATAAGTCTGAAGAATGATCATGGTCCTCATCCTGAACCACCTTAAGATACTCGTAAAACTCCCTCACCAGCCTGGGATAAACTGCGCAATCACAGTTGTATAGATAGCCCCAATGATTGTCCTTGATGATATCAGCAATAAAATCTAAGGGAGCAACCATCATATTTGCTCTGAGGACATTCCTCTCTGGAACAGCTTGCTTGTTCTCCACTTTTGCTAAAGAGGCAGCGCGAGCTTTTTCGGTCCTCTGTCAAACCCTGCGCTGAGAGCTGTTGGCAAACATAGTTCTGCAAAAGAATATTCAAACATTTTGCCAAAAAATAACACCAATGAAATTAGATTTTATTAGTCTCCAAAAATTTCGGCATTATGACGGCAAAAAAATGGACTACACAGAAATTACAAACACAATAAATTTCTCACAACAGTCCAAAATATGATATAACAAATATTCCAACCACAACAGCAAAAAAAAAAAAACAATAATGTGCAATATTCAACTTAAAATATATCTTAAACATCTAACAGTTAAAAAGAACTGAAAAGAATGCAAAAGATAGAGCAAAATACTTGAAATGGAGAGATAAAGCACAAAGGGACAAAATAGGATGAGAACTCATGAGAAAACACGAGAAAAAGCAAGCCAAAATACCAAAAACTCAATGAAAAATTAGGAGAAGAAAGGGGGTATGCAGCAGCTCGGGAGAAAAAGATGCGATTTTAAAACCTGTAGGGTAACAGTCCGGACACATCACTTATCCCGTCCATACGTGGGCTGCCATGTTATCCTTCGGCAGAACCGCACGTGTCCGGATGTGTCACTTGACCGTCCGGCCGTCTAAACCGCACCCGTCTGGATGCAAGAGACTATCGTCCAAACGCTTGACGCTGAAAATCTAAAACTTGAGGAAAAATTGCAAAAAAATATTATTCCCTAAAAATAACTTCAGAACACGCATGTATAATCAACTTATATAGCAGTCAAATAGCATTTCAAAAATATGCAAAAACATAATTGAGAGTTAAGATTTCAATTAGCACAAATCTCTCTATAGATAGAAATTTTAAACAAATTACTTAACTCATGCAATGTGTGTATGTGTGAAGACTTTCTCAATAAGGTATGAAGTTCACTAATATGACTTAAATCAACTGAATTTTCTAAACAAAAGAGAAAATCAATGATAGATCAGTCAAAAGTTGAACCTTATTTTACTAGGGCCTATCCACCCTCATCTAATACACTCCGCCTAAGATGCAACACTTTTCTTTTACTTAGTCATTTAGTGACCGTCTATTTTCACAATGATTTGGTCACTGATTGTTTCTATAAGAACAAGTTCAAGAACAGATTTATAATACAATAAGCAGTGGATCTTTTTACTTATCCATATTTATTGATTTTTGAATGTTTTTTATCACTTGGTGCTGCAACTTAGAGAGAATGCCAGAATTTTTAGGTCCTAGGTTCAACTAGCGAGTTGATCAATTTGACCATCTTAGCAAAAAATCTCTCTCTTCTCAGAATTTCTAAAAGCTAAAAATCAGAATTTCCATAGTCTTCTGAGAGTGCTCTGAATAGTGGAATCCATGTTTACAACATCTTTACACACATAAGTGATTTTGTCCAGAATGAGGCCAAAATACTAACATGCATCTTTCCCCCCCCCCCCCCCCCCTTTTTTTATTTTTTATTTTTTATGTTAAACAACAAAAACATGCTTCAACATTAAAGAATAAAACTAGCTTGTGTGGCAAAATCAAAATTGTCCATAAGGAGAAAGGATCAAAATTACCAATAAAGCAGCCGCTAGACGTGCTTTTTCTGTCATCCCCAAATAGTACCTGCAAAATTTTCTCAAAAACAACAAGAGAAATAGGGAGAAAAATAACAATGGTTCCTAGATTGCAAAGCAAACAAAGATATGTCAAGTAGTATAATGCAATGCAATCAAACCTGATGTTCTAGGATTAGAAACCAAATCATAGGCATATGTACCCTCGCCAACTAGGTGAGTCCATTCCCCCTTAAGGGGTGAATGTCTTCCTCCTTTCTGACCCATGCCTACTTTCCTTGTGGTGATTGTTGACAGAACTTCATTTGGTGATCCATCCATCGTATCATACTCTGCATCCATATAGGTAGCGCCCTATAGAATTGATCATCCTCAAGTTTTTGCGGCTTCTTCATGTAGTGCTTTGATTTGTTAGTCTTGGGTTTGCCATTATGATTAGTAGGAACAAATTGTTGTTGATGCCACTAATGCTAAGGAGCCTGATGCCATGGAGCATGATTCTATGGGGCCTGATGCTGGGGAGCCTAATGCCCTGGAGCCTGATACTAGGGAGCCTGATTATGGGCCAGAGGTCTAGTGCCGAATGTAGCTTGTCTTGGCAACTCTTTCTTGACCTGTGATCTCTGAGCTTTGAGAAGGGAGCACTGGGGTCTGATGTGACCACTTAAACCACAGTGGTGGCATATAGGAGGCCGTCTAATGGTAGGGAGCTTCTAAGTGGCCTTTGTAGTAGCCGAAATATCTCCACCAATAACTTTCTTTCCTTTATCCCTGACGGTGGTTGGAGATTCAGGGACTGTGGGCTTGACAAAAATAGTCCTAGAAGTAGAGGGGATATCAGAGGAAGAAGCTACATACCCGAGTTCGGTCTTGTCTGTTGGGCTTTTCTGGATTGATAGCATATGGGTTAGCTTCTCATCGGTGACCCTCTCCTACTGTAGTTGTGTCTCCAGTAGCTTCTCCTCTAGATCCTGTATCTTGAGCAGCAATGAACTCTTCTTAATTTATAAACTGTTCAGCTCATGGATGTATTGCTTACGAGTTTCCCTCAACTTCTCAAACTCTACATAGAGGATTTTATAAGCCTCTTTGAGTTCTTCCCCGTCTTCATCACTATGCTCAGAGTAGTAAGAATCCTCCTTGTCTTCAGGTGGAGCCACAAAAGCTAGAAATTGATCTTGAGCAGGAGTTTCTTCTTCTTCGGACTCATCACTGAGAGTTGCATTGTAGGCCTTCCCTTTAGACTGCTTGAGTTCCCACAGTCAACCTGTATATGCCCAAAGCTTAAGCATTCAAAACATCTGGGGGCTTTTGGGTTTTTCTTCTCAGCTTCTTCATGATCAGATTCTCTGGGGGCCTTCTTTAGTCTTTTGGAGAATTTCTTCTTGAATTTATTATTCTTCATTAATCTCCCGAAATTTTTGGCCAGCATTGCCACTGCATCTTCTTCATTCTCTGAGTCTTCTTCAGATGAGACTTTGGCTTTCTTCTTAGATGCCTTGAGGGCAATAGTCTTCACCTTCTTGATTGGAGGTAGGGAAAGCTCATAGGTTTGAAGAGATCCCACCAACTCTTCAATCTTCATCTCTTCTAAATCTTTGCTTTCTTCAATGGTAGTTACCTTAATTCTGAAACGCTCAAGCAAAGATCTTAGAACTTTTTGGATGAGCTTTACATCCGAGATGGACTTCCCAAGACTCACCATCGAGTTTCTTAGGTCGCTCATCTTAGAGTAGAACTCTCTGAATGTCTCATCTTCAAGCATCTTAATCTCTTCAAATCTATAAATCAACATTTGAAGTTTGGCAGATTTAACAAGTTTTGTGCCTTCATATGTTGTTTCTAAGATTTGCCATGCTTCTAGAGCAGTTCCACAGTTTGAAATTTTTGTAAATTCAAACGGTGAAAGGGCTTGACATAGGGCATGAAGGGCTTTATCATTGGCAAGTCGTGCATTTTTTTCAGTAACAAGCTCAATATTTGTATCCTCTAGCAGAGTCCAACCGGTTTCAACAGTTTTCCAACAATCAATGGATTTTAAAAAGAAACGCAGACAAGCTTTCCAATAGCCATAGTTTGTGCCATCAAAGGTAGGAACAGTCATAAGATTTTTAGACATGGCAAGATAAAATAAAAGTCAAAAGGATAAACACTCAAGAAATCAATCTAAACAGTGTACCAAGCTTTGACACCAATTAAAAAATAGATGACTTCTAATTTAACCGTGTGTGTGTGTGCACAATGTGTAACAAAATAATGTAAAAGCGAAATTTAAATGACATAATTATTTTGTTAACAAAGTGGAAACTCAATTAAGAGAAAAACCACTCTGGGACAGCAAAACCCAAAAAATCCACTATTAGAAGACAAAGCTAGTACATAGACAGTAACACTCACATACCTGATGCAGCGATCGTATCTAGAACTCTAATACGTAACCCAATATGAACACCTCCCAACCAAGCCTCCTACTTGAAGGGGTTTTCTATGGATTCCTTTACCTTAGGGCTCCTCCCTAAGATAGACTTCAATTGACGAGCACAACAATAGCACACAACGTCAACGGCTTGAGAACAAGCAATCAACATAAGATCTCCTAAAATATACTCTCCAAGCTCTAAAGAATTCAATATTGAATTCTATAAATAATACATGCCTAAATGCCTCTATTTATAGGCTACAGAAGACCTAAATCGACTCTGATTCAGTTTTCTCTAGGCGGCGTCTGGACACAAGTTGAGGCCGTCCGGACGGTGAACTGTGCATCTGGCTTTCCAAAAAGCGCTGAAAATCTTTCTTGAATAAGGCCGCGTTTGGAGGGTGTTGCCCTAGCGTCCGAATGGTTGCACTTCAGCTGCACGCAATTTCCATAATAAAGACTGGTGTCCAGACGGTGTTACCCTGACGTCCAAACGGTTGTAATTCTTCTCCACGTCTTGCCTTATCAGGGATAGCGTCCGGACGGTGTAGACCTGATGTCTGGATGGTTGCAACTACCTTCCCATATCTGTGTCTGCGAAGGAAATCCTTTTACCAGCCGAACACTGACTGGCGTCCAGATGGTATTGCCATGTCGTCCGGACAGATGCACTTAGAACACAAGATTCTTCTCAAACTCTGAAGAGCGTCCGGAAGTGTTGTTGAGATGACTGGACGGATGCAAGCTTGACCAGTAAACACTGATGGGCGTCTGAATGAATGACTAGGCCGTTCGGACGGAAGCTTGGGATCTGACTTTTCTGACTTGGAAACTGCACAGAATCTTCTTTGAACTTTGAGAAGCACATTTCTGAAACGAAGACTCTGAAATAAACGATATCCATGAATATGTAGCAACATTACATACAAGTGATTTTGTCAAACAGAATGCAGCCATCACAAAATAACAAATACTTTATCCATTTTCTTTCTCATATAATTGTTCTATGAAAATTAGTCCTTAACTTTGTTTGCTACTATTCATACTTTTCTTTTCTTAAAACTATTTCTTAAAAATTTTCCTTAATTTTTTTTTTCTTAACAATCATGTAAATTGGGTCGCAAACATACATTGGCATACATAAATTATGTAAAGATATGGCTCATATGTAATACCCCGATGTTTAACCTAGTATAAGTGCACCTTAATGGGAGTATTTGAGTTTGGGGTTATTTTAAGTGTGGAAATGTGGAGTTTTTGGCCTTTTACGAATTTCTTGTTAGGACTGAATGTTCGACTGGAATATCAAACGCTAGATTCCGAACATTCGCATTGGAAGACGAACATTCTAGTGGTATGTGAAACGTTCGAGTTGGGCACCGAACGATCGAATGGTATGTTGGATCTCGAATAATCGATAAGTGTTCGGCAATTTTTAAGAAAAACCCTGGACACCTCAACCCTATTGGATGAACTTGAAAGATCTATAAATTCATCGATACTAATCCAATTCCGGTCCTCAAGTTCAAGAGGGTCTTGGACTTGATTATTGTTTGTAGCTTGTAATTACCCTTAAGAGTTGGAGGAGACGATATGAAGAAAGTTGCAGTGAGGACTTGATGAGATTCAAGTCAATGTGGAGATTTGTTTTGTGGTGACATTTATTTCACAAATCATGGTGGGCCCCCTTTCTTTTCTTGGTTGTTGTTTTGTGGTTCTCATTTTACCACACATTTTGTCTCACTTTACTTTAGCTTCTTGGCGAAGCTTTGACTGACTTTTTTGACAATTCCTATTGAAGATATAGATGTTCGGTCATTTGGAAAAAGTAGCAGTGCAGTGAAGAGAAAAGAGAGTACTAGAGAGCAACAAGAAGAAATTGTGTATCTCACTTTGTATTCTCACATGCTATTGTGTCGTTGCGCACTTAGAGAATTAAGAGAAGCTTTTTTTTTTTTTTAAATCTCTTTTGCGTAAAAGTGAGATTTGGGTGTATTGGAACTTTTGGATTTGAGTGATTTTCTCTACATTACTCTTTGTACTCCATCCTTTTGATGGTGAATTTCCTCTAGATCGTGTCCACCTGTGGATGTAGTAGGCTCATTATGCCAAACCACATAAATTTTGGTCTCTTGTGTGACTGACTGATTTTTGTTATTTACAATATTGCACTTATGCATCTTTGGCGATCCTGAATTTTGCGTTTATCGCAACAGTGGGCACCCATCCATTCAAGATGAAAGTTAAACAATACATCTCAGAGAATCTCTTTGCAAAGGTTTAATATAACATGTTAGGACTTTGCCTTGACTAAAAAACTAACGGCACCAACAACACCACTCTTACTTGAATATTTCAACACATTCCAACACAATATAAGCACTGCCAATATTGAGTCTCCATAAATATTGTATAAATCTTTAGAAAGTTTTCTTGTTCCTGAATGTAAATCAAAATGGTTAGGTTTCGTGCTCACTTATCAAGACTCTTCTTAGATGATATCTTCGTTTTATTTCACAAAAATAAGAAAGAATGCCAACAACATGACCAACAAAAGACTACCTACTCCCAACTACAAAGGTATCACAAATAATGCATGCTCTACTCTTCTCACCATATGAATTAAACCAAGCTAGATGATTCTTCACCAAAAGACCTGATCTCTCTTTCTTCAACAAGTATGGAGAAGAAAACCCATCTCAAAGATGATGCATTTCTGCAACATCCAATCCTTCTTGTTCTTGTTTTGACAATGGGTTTTGTTATAATGGACCCATTTCACATGGGTCCAGTAGGAGGCCACAAATTTAGGCCTGTGAAGCACACAATTGCACCTTACAAACAAGTCATGGAGAATTGGCCAAGAGATAATCAGAGCCGGTTAGGACTTGGAAAGCTAGAGTTTGAAGATGAAGTCTTTGGCCCTGAGTCATTGGAGTTCGATAATTTGGGGCGTGGCCCTTATACAGGGTTAGCTGACGGACGCATTGTTAGATGGATGGGTGCAAGTGTGGGGTGGGAGACCTTTGCACTTGTAACAACAAATTGGTGAGTCTCTTTAGTGCATGACTGTTTACATTCACGCCAGACTCAGTAAATTTACTTTATATTTTAGCTAAAAATCACATATCTCTTTTTCAATGCTTTCTTTATTCTTTTTCCAACAATCATATTTTTAAAAATTTGTCTTTTCCTAACTGTCATATTTTTTAAAATTATTCTTTTTCCTAATTGTCATATTTTTCCAAAATTTTCTTTCCTTTTAAAGATCATATAGACATAACAAAATAAAAAAAAAATAAAAATTTGAGAGAGAGAATGTTTCATATTTTTTTAATTTTTTTTTTTTCACATTTGGTGAGTGAATAGTATTCACCAAATTTGGTGAGCACTATTCATGCTTACACAATATTTCAACAATTTATTGAGTCTGATGTAGAGCATTTTAAACGCATTTTAACATTTTAGCTAGCCTGACGAGAGTGCTAACGTGTGCTATGTAGCATAGGAAATTTTTTTGCTACCTACTAGTTATGGACTCTTAATGTATACATGCATGAAAAGTATATTTCATTATCCTGAACATATGCTAATTACACGTGGCTCTTGAAAGGTCAGAGAAGCTCTGTGCTAAAGGCGTCGACTCAACAACACATAAACAATGGAAGAATGAGAAAAAGTGTGGGCGTCCCCTTGGCCTAAGGTTCGACAGAGAGAGTGGAGATTTGTATATAGCTGATGCTTATCATGGCCTTTTGGTTGTTGGGTCTGAAGGAGGACTTGCAAGACCTCTGGCAACCCATGTAGAAGGGAAGCCTATACTATTTTCTAATGACCTTGACATTCATAAAAATGGATCCATCTTCTTCACTGACACAAGCAAAAGATACGACAGAGTGTAAGAATTTAGCATATCTTTTTGTTAATATTATATCCCACTTTGTGTTATGCATGGAGTACGTACAAATAAATGCATTTTTTTTTAGGGACCATTTCTTTATATTGTTGGAAGGAGAAGCCACCGGTAGGCTTCTCAGATATGATCCTCCTAGTAAAACAACTTTTGTTGTCTTGGAAGGCTTGGCTTTTCCAAATGGAGTACAATTGTCAAGGGACCAAAGCTTCATCCTCTTTACTGAAACTACAAACTGCAGGTACTTTCAACAATTGATTGTCTTGAGTACTATAGTACAAAACAAAGTAATCAATTATGATATCATTATATTCATGGCATTGCATGTGATAGGCTAATGAAGCACTGGTTGGAAGGACCAAGATCCGGAACCACAGAGGTTGTTGCTGACTTGCCGGGTTTCCCAGACAATGTAAGAGTAAATGAGAAAGGCCAATTTTGGGTAGCAATCGATTGCTGCCGAACCGCCGCACAAGAGGTTTTGGTACGTAATCCATGGATACGAAGCGTCTACTTTCGGTTGCCGTTCCGAATGAGCTTCCTAGCCCGCTTGATGGGGATGAGGATGTACACAGTGATCACACTCTTCAATGAGAAAGGAGAGATTTTGGAGGTTCTTGAGGATCGGAAGGGCGTAGTGATGAAGCTTGTGAGTGAAGTTAAAGAAGTAAATGGGAAGCTGTGGATTGGTACCGTGGCTCATAACCACATTGCCACCCTCCCTTACCCCTTAGCTAGTTGAGGCCTTAACTTCATTTGCTTATTGGTGTTTGCATTTGTTGTTAATGTATTAGATGGGTGACTTGGTTTATGATTTGTGTAACAATATTGGTAGTTAAATGACTTGGGGCACAATTATATTTATAGCTTTTTGGCCTTGTGATAATCACAAATGATCTCCAAACATCTTGTACTGATTGTTTGGTCAAAATGTGGGGAACTGTTAGTTATGAACATTACTGGCCAATGGCCAGTCAAATAGGTCATAGCATAAACAGTGATTAAATTAAAGGTTCGTCTGGTTAAACTTTGTAGAGAGTATTTTTTTTTCTTTTTTGTTATTATATGACATAAAGTTGAAAGTAGTTTTAAAATTTTTATGAGTATTTTGTGTGTTGAGTTGTTTGTTAATGATTTTGCTTTTTTGCTAAAAATAAAAAAGTAACCCTAAAAAGTGTTGCCAACCGAGCCTAAAAGATTCTGTTTGTTAATGTGTTTTTTTTTTTGGGGGGTGGGGGGGGGGGGGTGGTGTTTGAAAGAACCCAAGGAACGATTCCAACCCCAAATTAACAATTTAAGCAATAATTATCACAAATTAAAATTATTGAACAAAGACAAAATGAGAATCACAACTACAAAATCAATCGTGCATCCACAACACAATATTTTGTTCATGAAGTAGAAAACTCTTTGAACACGTCAAAGGAAACCACTTTGAGGCAGCTAAATCCAGGAAATCATTGTAATAAAGAAGACCCAAAATACAGACATAGATACTTACAATCCCTTTGTAAATCTAAGACTCTGTATAACAATAAGTCTCCCACTTGCCTCCGTGCCCACCAATCTTCTTTGAATGCCTTTCCTTACAAACCCACGACTTGACTTCTTTTATGGTTGAAGGATTTGTATGATGTGGTTTGAAAAACAAAATCAAAACATCAAGAGAGGGAAATCTAAAACTTTTTACAAATCATCTCTTAGCTCAAAAATTGTGTAGTAAAGATAGCTTGACAAAATCTAAGAGGGAGACAACATCAAAGGCTCTCTACCAAAACCCATTTGACTCACAATGGAGAAGTAAAAATACCTCTCTAAAGGTTCTTCAATCAAATTTAGTGCTTGTTTGTCTTAAAACCCAAATGAGAATCCTATTTTATTAAAAGGATGAGAAAAAAGTAAAGCATAAAAGGTTGTCAAGGAAAAACCAGTTAAGGTATCTTCATGATACCTTTTTGTTAGTTTTTGTGTTGGTTGCATTCTGTTGACAAAATCACTATTATGTAATGTTGATGCTTTCATAAGGATGCCGTATATTTCAGAGTCTTCAAATATCCAGAGTTTATTTCTCTAATGTGGAAAGAGCCTATTATGACAAGTTCTAGTGTCACAAGCTGCAAGAAGGCTATTTTAGTGTTCAAGGAAGATTTTGTGTAGATTCCAACTCAGAGAAGTCGGATCCCAAGCTTTCGTCCGAATGACTCAATAAAGCGTCCGAACGCTTATCAATCAGCAACATTCGTGTGGACGACGTGGCAATACCGTCCGTACCCCATCAATGTCTAGAAACTTCGAACTGTTCAAGGTTGCATTCGTCCAGACGTAATGGCAAATCATCCGGCCGCTCTTCAGAGTTCGAGAAGAATCCAGCGTTCAAGTGAATCCGTTCTGACGAACGTGGCAATACCGTCCGGACACCATTCAATGCTCGACAAGTAATAGGGTTTCTGTCTCAGACACAGTTATGGGAAAGCAGCTGTAACCATCCAGACGATATTGTGTTTCTGTCAGGACGCTCTCCTTCATAAGGCAAGTCGTGCATACAAAGTTCAACCATCCGAACGTCATTCTTCATGTTCCAGATGCTCAAGCTTCATATATGGAAATTGCGTGCATCAATTCAACCATCTGAACGACAGCCTTCATGGTCCGGACGCTCGAAGCCTTGATATGGAAATTGCATGCAGCTAAAGTGCAACCGTCCGGACGCTAGGGCAACACCATCTGAACGCGGCTCTATTCAAGAAAGAATATCGTACGGATTTGGAAAGTTGGTTGCACAATTGTACGTTCGGATGCCTTATGTCTACCATCTGGACGGCCCTTAGAAAAACCTAATCAGACGCGATTTAGGTCTTCTGTTGCCTATAAATAGAGGCCCCTAGGCATGTTGATTGTATGAATTTGGTAGTGAATTCTTTGTAAGCTTAGAAAGGGTGTTTAGGGAGATATTGAAGATCCACTAGCTCTCTAGCTGTTGCCAATGTGTGATTTGATCATTTGTGAAGTCTATCTTAGAGGTTGGCCCTAAGGTAAAAGATTCCATTAAAGATTCCTTCAAGTAGGAGACCTGGTTGGGAGGTGTTCGTGTTGGGTTACACGTCAAAGTTCAAGGTACGACCACTGGATCTGGGGTATGTGAGTACTACTACTTTGTAACTAGCTTTATCTTCTGAATAATGGATATCTTGGGTTTGGCTGCTCCGAAGTAATTTTTCTCTTAATTGAGTTTCCACTTCATCAACAAATATTTGTCTCCTTTAAATTTCGCATTTAATATTTTGTTGCACATTGTTCACACACACTTGGTAAAATAGAAGTCATCTTTAATTTTTAATCGGTATCAAAGCAGGTACACTCTGTTTAAAGGATTTAATTCCTAAGTGTGATCCTTATCTCTTTGTGACTTCTATTTTTTTATTACACCTTTTGTCATGGATTTCTCTCAGTTATCTGAAGGAAATTATGATATTGAGCTCTCTAAAGTTTTTGCTAAATTGGATAAAATGGTTTCTACAAAAGAGCTCAAAAAGATAAAGCAAGAAAAAGAGTCTTTGATTATACAATTGTCTGAATCACATGTTTTGATTGACTCTTTGAAATTTGAGAATACCATGCTATTTGACATTATTGATACATTTGAAAATAAATTAAAAGAATATGAAGTTCTCTTGAAAAAATTCTCAAGTGATAATTTGAAAACCATGCTTTGTATTCATTCAGATATTTCTAACAAGCTTGCTTTAAATGTTGATGATATGAGTACTTCTATTTCACATGCTTCTAATTCTAAATTAGATTTTATTGATATTAAGCCTGTGATAGTAGATACAACTTGTTTAGAAAATTCTTGCTTAAATAATCAGGTGATGCCAAAGTCCAAGGAATCAGGAACATGAGGTAAATTTGTTCTTACTTGTCATAATTGTGAAAAAATTGGTCATATTAGGCCAAATTGTTATTTGTTGAAATCTCACAAGCCTTGGATTAAGTAAGTTGCTCTGAGAAAAAGTGAAGTTGAAGATTCTTCCTCATCAAAATATGTCCCTCCGCCTATAAGACATATAAAAGGTAAGGGCAATGCTATTTGTAAGAATACTAACTATAATTCTGCAAAGAATGTCAATAAGCATTCAAACAAAAGAAGCTTGCCCACCTGTCATCACTGCGGCATCACCGATCACATCTGTAATGCCCCAGATTTTTTATTAGACATTTTTTTTAAAAAAAAAAAAAAAAAAGAAAAAAAAGAAAAGAAAAATGATATATATATATATATATATATATATATATATATATATATATATATATATATATATATATATATATATATATATATAACTTATTAAGTAAGTTAAGTAACTTATTTAACAAGTTGTAGAAAAAAAAAAAAAACAACTTGCAAGGCAAGTTGGTCTTTTCTTTTATAATTTTCTTCTTTTCTCTCTCTTTTCTTGGTCTTCTTTCTTCTTCCTTCTTCGTTTCTTTTTCTTCTTCTCGAGAGACACAGGGAGAGACGAGAGAGTGAGGGATCGAGGAAAAGAAAGAGATCGAGAAATTGAAAGAGAGAGAGAGAGAGTGGGTTGAGAGCTGAGAGATGAGACCGAGAGATCGAGGGAGACTGGAGGAAGGAGAGACCCGATCGTGGAGGACCCGACCAGTGGGTCGACGGTGGCGATTCCGGCGAAGCAAAGTCGAAATTCGACGGCTTTGAAGGCCGATTTCCAGCGAGCCAGTGAGCCCGCAACCTGAAGAGACTCAGAGACCCGTGAACCCAGCCAAACCGTGACCCGAAACACCCAGAAACCCGATCCTCCAAGATCGGTGACCTGAGCCGAAATCAGGCGACCTTTCCGGCGGAATCTTCCAGTGGATTTTCTGGGTAAATTCCTAAAATAATTCTTAGTTAAATGCTTAATTTGAGGATTGATTGGGATGATTCTTAAGCTTGTTTTTCGGTTGATTGTTGTGATTTTTCTGCTGGGTGTACAGTTTGACTAAACCATGTAGTGTCCTTTGTTTTGGACAGTAGCCGTGTGATATAGGTGTTGTGAAGTATTTCTGCTTGTTGTGATTTTGGATAATTGGCAGTGGGTGTTTGTGATTTGGTTCGGTGTATGATTTTGGAATGAGGGTTTTGGATTAGGTAGCCGTGTTGGCCGAACAAGTGTTAAGTATGGGTATTTTATGGGTTTTGGCTTATTGTTTGGCTAAATGATAATTGGGTTTGGATTTTGTTTTGATTCGACTTAGTAAATGCTAACATGATTTTGGATACTTCTCTCATTTAGTTAAGTTGTGGATGGGGGTTGATTTGAGACTTGATTTTGAGTTGTTTATGAATGATATTATTGAAGATTTTGGATAGTTCAATTTTGTTGGAGATTTGTTAATTTATATTGGTTAATTCAAAGTATAATTTCTGAGTATTGATGATTTTAGTGATGGATATTATTGTTGAATTAAGATCTTGATGGCAGAAATATTATTCTTAAAAATTGATTTGTAAATTGAGTTGGAGTAATTTATAGAGGATTTTGTGAGAAGTACTGACTAGATGTATTGTTGGGTAATTATGATTCTTTGATGGTTTTCTTGAGATATTGTGTGATTTTCAATTTGCTGTTTTTGTAAAGGGTTTTGATGATTTATTTGGAAGATGATATTGGAAAATGACTTTGGTATGAGTTACGAATTTGTCGATTTGAGAATTTATATGGTTAAGATTTTATGAATGTCTAGTTGAATCTTATGTTAAGGTACACATACAATTCCTGTTTTAGTACTTGCCAGATTTTATTGGTATGAGTTGGTTTAATATCAGAATGTTAGGGTCGTGGACTTTTAGGACTAAGGATTGGGTAAATCATGGGGGTTGCTATTATTTTTGGAAGATTTACTGTGATTGGGCTGAGTGAGTCACACTTGTTGGTGGTTTAGTCATTAAGTAATAATGTGAATTTATGGATGTTGACAGGGTATAATTTGGAGTCCCAGTTACGTATTTTGTAAAGTATACTTTAATTAAGTTTTAGACTACAAATTTTTAGAATATTCTTCTAAGCTTCTACTTTCAATTTATTTAGGTAAAAGCTCGACCCCGACGCTAATGGCTAGTCCAGGTAAGGGAACACAACTTAAAAACCCCGGCAAAATTTTAATAAGACTTTTCAAAAGAAAAAATTGGGGATTTTTCCTAAACGCCTTTATTCCCTTATATTAATTGTCTCTTTAATATTTTGTCATGATATTACTCTTGTTATCAAATGTGATTGAGAAATCATGTGACTATATGATATCAAATGTATATGTGTTATATGAGGATTTCATGAGTTTTTGGTATAGTTGTATTCGTGCATCATATCGTATGTGTTGCATGTGCTCCATGTGAGCGATAAATGATGGCATCATTGTAATTATATGTGCATATATTCACAAAGTTTTACCCCACGGCTGCATCGTGTTTTTGATCCAGATCCATAGAGGTAGCATGGCAACCACATCAAAAGTGTGGGCTATTAGTCGGGAGGGCTTCACCTAGAGAAGTTCCTAATCCGTCGGTTCTTCTCTGTGACTACAGGATGAGCGATTAGGTCCTTCGGGATCTGTCCTTTTAGACGTGCCAAACGTAACGTGCGCCGCTCACGGTTAAATAGCGGAGGTGAGCCGATGGAGGGTTAAAACTGACACGCTGTACAAATGATTCATGCACCATTTATTTTGCATTTGATCTATTTGCATGTTATTTAACTGTTTCTTTACTTGCTATATTGTTTGAACTCTATTTAGAATCCCTGAAAAGAAAATTATACTTTTATTGTTGTGATTTCCTTACTGAGTTGTCAAACTCACCCCTTATTTTTTCAAAAAATTTCAGATAACACAGTAAGACGGAGCCATTTCTTTGTAATGGCATAGACTTCGCTAAGAGCAATAGTTCATTGTGGACCGACCAAACCTTTACTTAGTATAGTATGTCTCTTATTGAAATTCATGGCATTGTAAAGATTTATTAATAGACAGGAATAAAATAATAAGAAGTACAATTTATATGTTGTAAATGTACGCTTCCTTTTAAATGGTTTTAAGCACTCAAACTCACGTTTCCCCTTATATCCCAAAACGGGGGCGTGACAACATCCGACCCAAATGTCCACAGCTCTAGGCTCAGAAGTCGAAGGCTCAGAGGGAGCTACCAACAAGAGCTACATCAGGCACTCTACCTCCTACGACACTTCACCCTCCATAGCATCAGCAACAGTTTGTTCCTACAAATCAAAGTGGCAAATCAAAAAAGAACAAATCAAGGCGCTACAAGAGAAAGCCGCAGAAGCCCACTAGCAACCATGGCTATGAAGGGTTGCTGAGCTTGATGCAAGGTATGCTAAGAAGAATGGCCAACATGGACATGACCCACAAACCATCTCCACGAGTCAAGCAGATATGGGTCAAGAATGATGAAACCATTCACCCCTTAAAGGGGAGTGGACTCACCTAGTAAAGGTGAAGTTTCACCATGCCTAGGATTTTGGTTTCTAAATCCTAGTGCATGTCAGGTATGTTTGCATTGCATTGTTTATCATGCCATATCTTATTCATACCTTGCATTCTATTTGAGAACCATTTATTCTATCCCCTTATTTTCTCTTGTTATCTTGAGAAATTTCTGCAGATATTTTTTTTTGGGATGACAGTTAAAAGCATGTCAGGCAACTGCTTTTCTGTCTTGGTATTTCTAAACCTCTCTCCCCAAGGACAGGTTTGATTTTACCTTACATGCTGAGACTAGATATTATTTCCTTTTCCATAAGCATGTCCTTATTGTTTTTCTGTTTTATTGTTTTCAACATAAAATAAAATAAATTAGGGGAGAAGATGCAGAATTTTATTTTATTTTTTTGATAGCTTTTCAGATATTGTATGTATTTTTGCCTGATTTCTCAGTTCATTATGCATTAATTGAATATGCTTATATATGATTGAGAGTTTATGTCTGATATCTGCTAAGTTTTCATGTTGCATCTTAATGATAGATAGTTGCTTTTCTCATGCGATGAAAATTGTGCACTATCCAAAGCTCCCCTAAGGTACAATTTTTTCCCTCTGACTTTTAGCTTCTAGAATTACTAATGAGAGATATTTTTTTGCTAAGATGGTCAAATTGACCAACTCGCTGGTTGAACCTAGAACCCATAAATTCTGGCATTCTTTTTAGGTTGCAGTACCAAGTGATAAAAATCATTCAAATCTGAATAAATATGGATAAATAAAAAGATCCACTGCTTTTGTGCTATAAATCTGTTCTTGAACTTGTCCCTATAGAAACAGTCAGTGACCAAATCATTGCAAAAATAGACGGTCACAAAAGGATTAAGTAAAAGAAAGTGCTGCATCTTAGATGAAGTATATCAAATGAGGGTGGTTAGGCCCTAGTAAAATAAGGTCTGACTTTTGATTGATCTATCATTGATTTTCTCTTGTATAGAAAATCTGGTTGCTTTAAGTCATATCAGTGAACTTCATACCTTATTGAGAAAGCTTCCGTACACACACGCATTGCATGAGTTGAGTAACCTATTTAAAATTTCTATCTGCAGGGAAATTTGTGCTTATTGAATACTTAACTCTCATTTATATCTTTGCATATTTTTGCAATGCTATTTGACTACTTTATCAGTTGATTATATATGCATGTTCTGAAGCTAACTTTAGGGAAAAATATTTTTCTGCAAATTTTTCTTCAGTTTCGAATTTTCAGTGTGAAGTGTCCGGATGGACCTATTCTTACTTTCGAACGAGAGCAGTCTTGCCGAACGCTGACCTAGCAATAGTCGTCCAGATGGTTAAGTGACACATCCGGACAGGATCTCTACAGGTTTAAAACTTGCATTCCTTTCTCTGCCATACACACATCTCTGCATTTTTATTGATTTATCTTGACATGCTGTATGTTTTTTTCGCGGATTTCTCCCGAGATTTTGGCATTCTTTGCACATTTCTTTTCATTCCATGATCTTCATTGTGTCTTCCTTTATTCTTTTAAGTTTTTATGCTTTTAGAATATTGGAATATTTTTTTTATTGGAATATTTTTTGAGATATTGTACATGAAAATCCTATTCTGTCTATGTGCTGGGTTGATCTTGATATATTTATGCCTTATGAATTGCTGTATTGCTTGCAATTTTCTTTGGCATCCATTTTACAGCTGTCATAAATACCACATTGTTTTTGGAACTAACAGGATCTGATTTTTTTAGGTAATGGTATTTTTGGAGGTATTTCTATTTAATTTTGGTTCAGAAATATATCATCTAGTAGCTCCCAGCACAGTGTCCGACAGATGAATACTTTGGAATATTAATTTTGGTTGAGGTCATATGTTCAATATTTCCAAAGGTCTCAGGATTTAAAATGAGTTTTTTCCCCATCTCATGCATAGCCTTCAGTAGCATCTACCTCAGATTTGCATCTGTTAGAGGTTCAGTGGTGAATCTTCTTATTTATCTTGCAGACCAGTTGCTTAGAGGATGTCAATCTGCGGATAACAAGTTTCAGGCTTTGCAAAATCAATCGACTGAAGGTTTTTCAGTCTATGGTTCCTGGCTTTCGGAGTTAGAAGCCGAAGTAGCGCAAATCCAGCTTTTTGTACGGATTTCTCTCTGTTACTTGATTTCAGTGGATCAGCCGAATTTGGTACATGGAGGATTTTTGTTCCTCTCTTTCAGGCCATTTACAGACTCTTCTCTATTTTCCTATTGCTTTGGATTTTAGAACGTTTTTGTCTGTGGATATTTTATTACTCTGTTTACCCTTGTCCCGTTGAGACATTTAGGGGGAGTAATCTGTTTTACCCTTTGTCATTTTGTGACAAATAGGGGGAGTAATCTTTGATTTGGACCGGGATTGTATTTTTAAACCAGTCAAATGATTTTTGTCTCAGAATGGCCAAATGGGGAGTTTGTTAGTTTTTGTGTTGGCTGCATTCTGTTGACAAAATCATTATTATGTAATGTTGCTGCTTTCATAGGGATGCCGTTTACTTCAGAGTCTTCAGATATTTAGAGTTTATTTCTCTAACGTGGAAAGAGCCTTATTATGGCAGGTTCCAGTGTCACAAGCTGCAATAAGGCTATTTCAGTGTTCAAGGAAGATTCTGCGTAGATTCCAACTTAGAGAAGTCAAATCCTAAGCTTTCGTCTGGACGACTCAATAAAGCGTACGAACGCTCATCAATCAGCAACATTCATCCGAACGACGTGGCAATACCTTCTGGACCCTATCAGTGTCTAGAAACTTCAAACTGTTCAAAGTTGCATTCGTCCAGACGTAATGGCAAATCGTCTGGCCACTCTTTAGAGTTCGAGAAGAATCTAGCGTTCAAGTGCATCCGTCCGAACGACGTGGCAATACCGTTCAGATACCATTCAATGTTCGACAAGTAATAGGGTTTCTATCTCATACACAGTTATGGAAAAACAGCTACAACAATCCGGACAATGTGGTGTTCCCGTCCAGACTCTCTCCTTCATCAGGCAAGTCGTGCATACAAAGTTCAACCGTCTAGACATCATTCTTCATGGTTCAGACGCTCAAGCTTCATATATGGAAATTGCGTGCATCAATTCAACCATTCGGAAGACAGCCTTCATGGTTCGGACGCTCGAAGCCTTAATATGGAAATTACGTGCAGCTAAAGTGCAACCGTTCGGACTCTAGGGCAACACCGCCAGGACGCGACTCTATTCAAGAAAGAATATCGTGCGAATTTGGAAATTCGGTTGCACAGTTGTACATCCGGACGCCTTATGTCTACCGTCCGGGCGACGTCTAGGAAAACCTAATCAGACGCGATTTAAGTCTTCTGTAGCCTATAAATAGAGGTCCCTAGGCATGTTGATTGTATGAATTCGGTAGTGAATTCTTTGTAAGCTTAGAAAGGGTGTTTAGGGAGATATTGAAAATCTGCTAGCTCTCTAGCTGTTGCCAATGTGTGATTTGATCCGCTTGAAGTCTATCTTAGAGGTTGGCCCTAAGATAAAGGATTCCATTGAAGATCCCTTCAGGTAGGAGACCTGGTTGGGAAGCGTTCGTGTTGGGTTACACGTCAGAGTTCAAGGTACGACCACTGCATCAAGGGTATGTGAGTGCTACTGCTTTGTAACTAGCTTTGTCTTCTGAATAGTAGATATCCTGGGTTTGGCTGCCCCGGAGTGGTTTTTCTCTTAATTGAGTTTCCACTTCGTCAACAAAATCTTTGTCTCCTTTAAATTCTGCATTTAATATTTTGTTGCACATTGTTCACACACACTTGGTGGTAAAATAGAAGTCAACTTTAATTTCCACTTTTGAATCTAAACTCAAATTGAGGAAAAATCAAAGGAGTTAGAAAGTTAGTTCCTAGATCTACAACTTTGTGTTTCACAAGATTTTTCCAATTCAGACGTTTACTAGGTCAAATATGGCTTGCAAGTTTTTGCAAATGTGCCGCAACGTCATGACAATCTTCTAGCCACGGCAAGATCGATCACAACCCTTGAGGATTAATCTTGGGTCTCCTAAGATCGATCCTAGAACCCTTAGGATCGATCCTATTTGCCTTGGAAGACTGTTTTATGGTTTCCAATATGCGATTTAGGTTTTTAAGTGAGTTTGTAGGGATGTGATTAGTGTTTGGATAATTGTAAGTTGATTTGCAGTGTACAAAGTTTGGATGTCTGAGGAATCATTCGAGTGATCAGGGTAAGCGAATACTTACGGAATTGGGAAAATAAAACAATTTTGAGCATGTTATATTGATATAAGCTGTCAAAACTTTTATTGCATATTCTTTATTATTATTATGTCGTGAATCTATAAATTTACAAGTATTGTTTTATATTTCCTTCTGATAACTGATACTTAAGATTATTATTGCAACTCTTTTAAGTTATAGTTATTTGAGAAAGAATGAGAATTTATATTAACTGAGCAATAATTGCATCGTATGACATGACCATAGGTCATAGGCTATTATTAAATAGGATTGGCCCTATGGTCCAAATTGTATGTGTTTTTCCATTGGATCCAAGAAGCCAGTTGAACGACTAGTAAAGCCATGTATGCATGGTGGTCACGACCATACGACATTATTAGCATCATAGACGATCCAGGGTCGGACCCGGTCAGGCTGTGTAATGATGGCTGCTAATTGTATGAACCGGGGTGTCGGTGTTTTACCAGAGATTCTTTCGAGAACACGCAAACATGAGCGAGAAAGGGTTAAGGACCCAAGTAGACCATATGGAGTAAAGCTATGACCAAGATGTATATTATATATCTTATTAATGCATCATCATGTTTTATGTTCTCAAATGCTCAAAACTGATGTCGTTAAGGTCATGCAATATTATTCTTTTTTAAACATTATCTCTTTTCATATGTATAATAGTAGATGCAACATATTTTTTAAAATGTATTGTGAATTGCATGACATTCAGAAAGTTGTGATTTACTAAATGTTTTTATTGTACTAAAAGTTGGGCTCACAACATGAGCTCAGTTCTGAGGTATCTTACTTATTAAGTCGTGGACTTACCTAGTTGTTTTCTTTCCATCTATGAGAGATTTATTTGTTCTAAAAATTTAGCAGGTTCCAGCAGAGTTGGCAGATTAGAGTCTTTCGCAAGGAGTCTTAGTGGAGATTGTTGGGCTTTATTTCTAAGTGTTGTATTTGTAAGGTTATCTTGTTAGTTAGGTTTTGTTGTATTTGTGCTCAGCATTGTATTGAGGTTTTGTAATATATCTCAAATCACTATATATTCTTTCATGTTCCACATTTCTTTTACTCTGATAGATGTTTAGGGTAGTCTTTTCCAATTAACTCCTTATTTGTTAACGTGGAAAATTCTACTTTAACTCCCAAATTGATTGTTTTTAATTAATTAATTCGAGTGGGTTACAGATAGATCCATTGGGGCTTATTTTTAATTAATTACTTCTAGGCCCCTCCTGTCTTTAGTTCTCAACATACAGGTTCTAATTTAGTCATACGCAGGTAGAGTAGCCACTCTAGTTGCCCCATCCTGCTTTTTTTTTTTTTTTTTTTTTTTCTCAAAAAAAATACATTTTCTCCTTAGTTATTTGATGTGTCATTGTGATGCCCTTATAAAGTATACATGGTTAAACAACTTGTTTATAACGCAATTGTAATGCTTGGATAGAAACATAAGTGGTAACTAAATATTGTTGTAGTGTCATAGTAATACTTGTATAATTTTATATGTGGATATGCTACAACTATTAAAGCATCATTATGATGCTCGGGTGGTGTCACACCTCAAATTTGGGTAAATTAACAAGGTGCAACCAGGCATTCATAATTTCAAATAAAAATTCTCAGGCCAAGAAAGTTACAGCAGGGATACTTAAAACTTTTTATTTAATCATAAATTTTAATACAATGATATAAGAGTTTCATAATTCAATACATTTTAAAATATCTATGGGTCGATCTTGAAGAAACTATACTGCATGTAGGGAGGTCACCGTCATCGCAAACTTTGACTAGCTAGACAGGTGATGTATGGGGTCATACTCAACAATGTTTGTAAAAATGTTTATAGATAAAAGTGATGTATTTTATAACTCAGTAAGTAAACACAAAACATATGCTAAAACATTGTATGCAAAAAACTCTTCTTTACAAGTCATATTAAAAATTAAACTTGGAAACATAATTTCATAATTATATTTAATCATTATGACTTGTAAATTAATCAAGTCTATCATTCATGCTCTTTCATAACAAAACTTACTTCCATTTTTCATGAACATCATTATCTTGTGTATCATGTTTACCCTTTAGGCCATTTTTGCATTTCTTAAACCCTGAGAAATGCAGGTTGGCTTGTCCCGAAAGATCGTCATGAGCTTAATCTTGTGGCCGTAGGAGAGCTGCTAGAATGAAGACCACTCGGCTGATAGCCTACATGAGCAATAAAGTGTGGTTTGCCATGCTATCCTTACATCCTAAACAAATCATCGTAGTGAGCTTATAACATACTTAGTACCGGTCATAACATCATCATAATGTTGTCGTGGGGAAACGTAATGCGCATGTATCTTTCATAAACGTAACATTATTAAGCTCATAAACTTTGTGCATAAATCTTTCATAAACATCGTAATACATAACATCGTTGTTGAGCTCATAATCTTTTGTGCATAACATTGCAAGTGCATACATATTTCATGAATTGTGTTAAAAACATGCTTGTAGCATCATAGCATTTTTATGAAGAATCATAATTATGATTCATGTCATAAAACATCACGAAAAATCATATCGTCATTTTTAAATAGCATAACATGTAAATTGTGCCGTTCATCGTGATTTCCAAAATAAGGAAGGAAGTATTAAAAATGCGTGCATCATTTATAAAATTTCTCGACAATTTTTTTTAAAAAAAAAAAAAGAAAAAATTTAAAATTATCATTAGTTTAATAGAATGCATTTGTCGGGAGTTTACAAGTGTTTACTTACTTGGATGCTAACACGTGAAAAAAATGCCCTTTCACCTGTATCTTCAAGTGAAGTTCTTCCAGAATTCTTCTGATCCTTTCATTTGTAGAGAAAGAAACAATTGAGAGAGAGAGAGAGAGGCAATAAACAAGAGAGTGGCGTGAGAGGTTCTGTTTTGCTTCTTGTGTGTAAAGAGGAGACACTTTTGGTTCAAATGGAATGAGAGGGATGTGCGTGAGAAGCAAATTCACACACCTCTTCATTCAATTAATGCAAAAGGCTAGGTGACCTATATTTTGATAGCATAGGGATGAATCCGTGGTCCAGTTTTTCTTAAAAAATCTTGGCTTGTGCTACATCATTTGATTCTCTTACACAGTTTCTTCTTTTTTCTTTCTTTCTTTTTCTTTTTTACTTTTTTTTTTTCCTTGCTTGCTTCTTTCTTCTCTTCATTTAATGCACATGGATTCCAAATCTAACAAAATATGTTGCACTATATATATATATATATATATTTATTATACACAAAAATGCTACACTGTCGTTATGATGCTCATATAATATTATAATATTAGTATATATAGTTATTCTATAAATATAATGCTAATATTGTGATACTCACGAAAGTAGTTGTACTATTATCGTAAGTTGCTGTAGGATAGGCTTTTTAAATGTTATTTTTGTAAAACTATGTAAAAATAGTTCTGCATGTAGTTTGTTTACATACGTAAACACGTGGTTATGCTATTATGATAAAAGCAAAGCATAAAAATGGTATTTTTACAAAATCGTAGTTTTAAAAATTAGACACTTTTTGACGTTTTCAGTCGGTAGTTTTCATTGTACATATTTCACATACAATGTCTATGGACCCATTTACGTCCAAATTGGTCAAAAAAAATGAGGTTTCAAGATAGTTTGCAAAGTCTGCATTACTGTCTGTGGTACCTCGGTCAATTAAGCTAGTCACAAAAAGTTTAGGGTTTCTCAGGAGATGCCTCGTTGACCGGGGCTTGGGGCAAAAAGTCAAGTAGGATTCTAGTGACACTCGGTAGATCCTTAGTCAACCGAAATCAGTCAAAACATAAAGAATATGGTTTTTCTTGAGGATTTTGAGGATCCTATGGTTTGACTAAAGTCATAGGTTTTGAAATGAAGATTTGAACCTAACCAATATATACGATATAAAATGCAGAGAAACTAAGGAATTGGTTTACGAAGAGTTATTTTAGGAGATTAAGCAAAAGTTGCAAGTATAAATTTATTGACCCTACATTATTTTATAAAAACATGATATACAAAGAAAAATATCTTTGCTTACAAAAGAAAAAAAAAAATTTGAATACAAGTATCAATCTATTTTATAATATTTTACATGTTTTAAATGAAAAATGGGTTTTCAAAAAATATGTGAAATGTATGCATGTGAGAACTTGGTTGTTAAGTGTGGTTATACACTTAACACCTCGTTGTTAGGAATGGATAAATAAAGTTGTACAACAACCTAACGGTTAAATGAGGTTATAGACATAGCACTTCAAAGCTATAAGAGTAGTAAAATAGTAGCAACTCGGCAATTAAGTAGTAGTATGCACTTACCAAACTCCAGCGGTTAATATACACTTATCTATGTGAAAGATGATGTATGAACATGTCAGTATACGTATTTTGTGAAGTAAAGCTCGAGATATGATATGATATGCATTGTTATTGTTTTAAACTACCGATTTCATAATCATGATATGAAGTGTTTTATTGATCTATATTTTGGGATGTGGAGTTATTTATATTATAAAGGAAATGAAAAGGAAAATATGAGGTTTTTATTATTATGTACAAACTTCTTTGTTCAAGTAGTTATACTAACAACTTTGACATTTTGGTAGCAAAATCTATTTGGGAAAACTCTGTATAATGATAGCTATTATTATGAATGCTAATTAAAGTTAGGAAAAACTTCACTTGCCACTCTGGATTATTTATCACTTTTGCAATCATACCCATAAATTTTAAAAAGTGTCACTTTAATATATTCATCTTTAATTTTTTTTTTCAATTTCACAAATTTGTTAGATTTTTTCGTTAAATCCTAATGGAAGGGTGTCGAAATTCCTAAAATACCCATTTTTTGAGGGAAAAAAGAGAAAGAAAAAAAAATGCAAAGATTTAGGCATTAGTCAAGATTTAACTAAATTTGCAAAAATACCAATGTCTAAATCTTATATATATATATATATATATATAATAAGGTTATTTTGAGAATTTTGACAAGATTTAACGGAAAATCCTAATGGATTGGTGAAATTGAAAAAAAAAAAATTGAAAGATGAATACACTAAATTAACATTTTTTAAAGTTTAAGAATATGATTGCAAAAGTGATGAAAGATAAGGGGTGGTAAGAGAAATTTTCTCTTAAAGGTATTTTCAAAAGGGGGCTTAAATTACAAAATTGTCAGTATGCTTAAACTTGCAAAGTCGTAGACTTACACATCCACCTGTAAAATTGTGGTAATTTTATATATGCTGAAGAAGAGGAGGATGAAAGCCTATATGCATGTCTTAGCTTTTGTTCATGAGGTTGGCAGGAAGCCTCAACTTCTAGAAACACTGACCTACTATAGTAAGATTTTGGGTTTAGTTGCCGTTTGTGGCACATTTTTAGAAATAATTTATAAATGTATATTATAAGTTTGAAATAATAATGTTTAATATTTATATAAACTGAAGTTTATTTAGAAGCTCTTGTACACATGGGTTTGAGATGAGTTTGTGGTTTCAAAATAAAAGAAAAAAAAAATATATGTTATATTTTCCGCTGCGTGAGTTCTATTATTTTTATATGTAGTAGCTTCATGTGAAAACTCCATATATTTTCCACTTGCGACTTGTGTATAAAGTCGGGGCATAATGTCCGCCATCATGAGTGCCACCACGAGCCATGACATATTACACTCATTGGAATGAGGGACGATTAGGAAAACCAAAGAAAGAGCACAAATGAATAGGAAAAAGAAACTATAGATGAGGGACTATTGGAGGTCGATTTTTTTACCAAGTCACCCTGAGGAATGAGGGACTATTGGAGTACTCATGATATAGGAAGAACTAATGGGCCTAGCCAAAGGCCCATTGGCCCAAAAGGCATATCCAAACCCAACCCTAGACCCGAGCTCACCAAAAAGCATGCACACAAGAACACCTCCCTTAGCCGAGGCCTCAAACAGAAACAAACTATATATGAGGAAGACTCGTTAGCCAAGGAATCACAGAAAAAGAAAGCAACCAAGACAAGGAATCACATAGAAGGGAAGCACCAAGTGAAGGAATATCATAGAAAAGGAAGGTAGTCGTTGGTTGTCCTCTCCCTAAGGAGTAAGGAAAGCCATCTACATGCTTTAGCTGACTGACCTCTTGAAAACGCACACATTAAGGGAAAATGGCCGACAACTCCAAAGAGCATAGGAAATAAAATCGTCACATTTAATAGATGATACCATGAACAACAAAACTTGCCTTGCTCCACATACATAGCAACCCAAGACAAATAGTTTCTATAAAAAGGTGAGAAAAAGGTAGCTCAGATACATTATGATTATTAATTTTCTCTTTTATTGATACTTTTGCTTATATCCACATTCTATTTCTATCTACCCTTTTTCTCTAATTGACCCTCGTTAACTTAGGCATCGGGCATGATTCCACCGTTATCACTAACATGCCACTCTGACCTTTATTTATTTATTTTTTTGCAAAGCTCCAACATCAAAGTTGTCACTGCTTCAATATAACAAATTAATGTTGTCACAGAAAATTTGTATGTTTGGCAACCTAGTTTTTCTAAAACAATTTTTATTAATTTTTTTTTTCAAAAACAAATTATATTTTATCCAATTTTTTTTTAATTTTATCTCACAAAGTCAAACCTCGAAATTCGCGCAGTAAATTATAGTTGAATTAGTTTTTTAAAAAATTGAACACCCAAACGTCTTATTAAAACACTCAATTTAAAATTCTAAAAGATTGCACGTTTGAGAGTGCCACTAAGCACATTATACATTTGTATGAGCTAAAAAAGTCTTACAAAACTTTGAGCATAAACATATTTTATTTTAGAAGGGAAAAAAATCGAATGATAGGAACAAAAGGTTTGCATGTTTCTGGTTTAATCTTTTTAGAAGAAGAAGAGGGAGAGAATAACATAGGGTTTGATTGGATTTGCGATTTAAAAAATAGCAATTTTTAAATGTACAATTTAGAAACAAGATTTTTTAAAACTGCAGTTAAGCGTTTGTCAAAATTACAGTTTGACCGTTAAAATCGTAGTTTAGCCTTTAAAATTGTAAGTTCTCAAAAAATTATCACATTGTTTGTGATTTGAAAATGTAGATTTTCTATGTTATTAGTATTGCAATTTTTTGAAAACATAATACTGAATAATCAATTTTCTACGATTTTGATTAAAATCGCACTTTTTACCTATGAAATCGCAATACCAAGCATAACCATAAAAAAGAAGAAGAAAAAATTACACTTAAACAAATAAACAAATTAATTATATTAATATAAGTATGGTGGATGGGCGATTGGGCATATACTTTTTGTGTACTTAGGGGCACCTTATGCTCTTAATGATATTCCCGATTTCTTATAATAAAAAAATGGAAAAAGTACACATACTCCCATAGTCCTCTCAAACTACCACCCAATTGTCAATGTACCTCAAAAATACCAATTGTGTCAATGCCCCCTCCAATGACAAAAATATCATTCATAAAATTATAAAAATTCATAAAATTATAAAAATACTAAACATGATTCAAAAAATGTAAAAAAAAAAAAAAATGTAAAAAAATAAAAGATAAAAAAAATCAAGGATTTTCATTTGTTTTTTGAAAATTTGTTTATTTCATTTTATTTTATATAATCCCTTGGTTTTTCATTTTTCTTGTTTTTGTTTTTTATTTTTTAGTTTTAGTTTTTTATTTCCAAATTTATAAGGATATATTTTTGTCTTTTTGTTGGCTTTAGGAGGAAATTGACATTTTTTGATAGTTTAGGAGGGACATTGACACAATTGGTAGTTTGTGGTACATTAACAATGGTTTGAAGAGGGTATGTGTACTTTTACCTAAAAAACTTATAGGTATGGTGAGAGAAATGGTAGATATATCGGATGGATGCGCAAATAAATTGTATTGAATAGAATAATAAAGGTATTAGTATATTTACTAGGGATAAACACAAAATAGTCCATGTGGTTGGCTTAAATTTCATTCGCTCTCTATCGTATTAAAGTGAATTTAGAGGTCTTTGGGATATACAAAAGAAATAATTTAGTCATTGAAATCAAATTCCGTTAAAACATTTCACGGATTCCGTTAGTTGCCGCATAAACGCTAATAAAATAATGATATGTGTCACTCTTAATAAAAAAATATAAATATAGAAACTGAAAAAAAAAACCTAAAAAAATATTGTTTATTTTATTTTTTTAAAAAAGAAAAAGAATAAAGGAAATGAGTGGATGCCGGTTGAGCAATCACCCATTTGGAGGCAAGAGGTGGAGGGGGTGGTCTCTTTCCTCATATATATATTTTTTTAAATATATATTTTTTAGTTTATATATGCATATTTTTAATATTTTTATTAAGGGTAACATGTGTCGTTATTTTATTGGCGTTGACGCTAACATGAAAGCTGTCGAAATCCGTTAAATGTTTTATGAAATTTAACTTCAAGGATTAAATTATTTTTTTAACGTACCTAAGAACTTTAAATTGAATTGAATTGAATTGATTTTGATAAGATAATGACCTATTTGTAATTTAGGCGAACCGTGTTAGCGGATTTTACGTTTGTCTCTATATTATACTCCGTTTGTTTCGACGTAAAATGGTTTCCGTCGTAAAATAGTTTCAGGGAAGTCATTTTTCATGAAACCATTTTCCGTCGAAAGCATTTTCCGGTGTTTGACGCGTACGGGAAATCGCAAATATTTTTTTTTAATTTTTATTCAATAATATTAATTTATAAAAATCAATTTTTATTCACAACATAAAAATATTAATGTAAAATAATATAAAAATCATCATTGACGAGATTCAGTCACTGACCGACAAGATTCTGACCATTTTTATCTGATTCTGGCTAATATAGCCAAAATTCGAGATAAAGGCCGGAATCTGAACAATTTCGTCGGAATTTGGGATAGTCGGATTCCGGCGAAAGTGGCCGGATTCCGGCAGTTTCACCGGAATCCGGCACAAAAGGCCAGATTCCGGCCATCTGGCCGGATCCCGGCCGGCTGGCCGGATCTGGCCAGGGCCGGCCGGGATCCGGCCTCTTTGGCCAGGGCCGGCCGGAATCCGGCTCTCTGGCCAGATCTGGCTAGATGGCTATATTCAGATCAGATTGGTAGCCGGAATCTGGCTGACCGAATTCCGTCGCCAGATTCCGGTGACATTAACTGGATGTTGTCGGATTCCAATACCGGCAATATTTCGATGGTGGTCGGCTATGCCGTTTAAAATAGATCGACTGCGTCTAGCGTATCCGAAATTTACTAAGCATTTTTGATCAAACAGAAATCATTTTTCGGTTAACTATTATTTTCGCCCTTACTAAATACTGAAAAATACCGAAATCATTTTCTAGAAATCATTTTACGCCGAAACAAACGGAGCAACAGTAAAGGGTGGGGTAGACACGTCGGTTATCCGTCACACCGGTTATATCCCCATTCAACAGCGTAAAGGCCAACGACTCTTCAAATCAGTTCGCATGATTCTCATTTTTCTTCGCAGCTAGCGTACTATAACAAGCGCATAACTGGGTTCAGTTATATATCTCTTAGCGAGTCTCTCTACCATGTTCAGGCTTCTCTTAATCTCCTCCAAATCCACCTCGCTCAGAAAACCCAACTCCACATCCTCCTTTACAGTCAGTAACTCACACACAAACCTTTGCGATTCAACAAGCTCAACTCTTTTCCGTCAATCCTCTTCTCATATCTCTTCAAACCCGTCTGCGTCTCCTACAAACCATTTCAATTTCATATATCCAACCAAAACTCCAAATGGGTATTCGTTTTCCTGCCGTTTGGGTCGAAGTTTCAGTTCCTTTAGCTCCCAGATTGGTTTTGGAAAGGTTTTTTCATCTGGGTATAGGCTGAATTACGAAAATTTCAGGAGTTGTGAGGAAAATGGATGTGGGTTTTTGAGGTTTCAGGGTTTTCTAGGTGGATTGAGGAGCTTCGCTAGTGAATCGGATCGGGAGTCTATGGAGTATGATGTTGTTATCGTTGGGGCAGGACCGGCCGGGTTATCAGCGGCGATACGGTTGAAGCAACTTTGCCGTGAAAAAGGTGTCGATTTATCTGTGTGTGTTGTTGAGAAAGGCGCTGAAGTGGGTATGTTTCTTAGCTCACTTTGATGGACATTGAATTTTGATCTTTTGGGTTGGTTTTGTTGAGGCTAAGTGATCACGTAGGCCGTTACCTTGCTTCCGAAATGGTTAATGGAAAGAAATACCTCAATGGGGATGTAGCATGTTAAAGAAATTTGAACTTTTATTGCAATTGAGCTGTCAATGCAACTTCGAATGACTTCATTCGTTGTCTTGTTCTTTCCTTCGCTTAATTTTGTTGATATATGTTGTGAATACTGTCCCGTGATTTAAATGATTGGTCTCTCTCTCTCTCTCTCTCTCTCTCTCTCTCTCTCTCTCTCTCTTCTCTCTCTCTCTCTCTCTCTCTCTCTCTCTCTCTCTCTATATATATATATATATATAAAGAAATTGTTTCAATGTTTAATTGACATCTCTGAGGAAAGCTTATTGTTACATGCATTTCATGTTATGGTGTTTTTGGATGATTTTAATCGACATTTGCAACCCAAGTGCAAGGTGCCATCTTAGCCTTCGCTGGCCAGAATTGCTCCCACACCTGTAGCATTTTTTATTGGCCTAATCAGCTGTCTACCATCTTGTAATTTAAGAATGTCAATAACATCTGACCTCCCTGGGATTTCATATATAAAGAGGAATATGAAAGCCAAGGTGTTAATGCTATAAGCTATTAACAGAATTGCATAGCCTGACAAAGATAGTATGGTTTTTTCTCTTTTTGGTTGGTCCCGACTTAGGTAGATGGTGCAAATTTTTATTTTATTTTATTTTTTATTTTTTTTTTAAAGTTAAATTTGGTTATGCATTTGAGTTTGTCATTTTATTTTCTCCTGTGAACTGCTGCCTGTCATGGAGTGTAAGAATAGAACTCATGCTTGATACATAAATGAGCTTAATCAAAATTTCTTTTTTCAATACTTATATGGTAGACTGTTTAAGGTCAATGCCATTAAGCAATCCTTGCTCACAGCCTTCTTCATTCCCATGTTATAATAGGTGCTCACATCCTTTCTGGGAATGTTTTTGAACCACGGGCACTGGATGAACTTCTCCCACAATGGAAACAGGAAGAGGTGCCCTTTTTTGTTATTTTCTTTTCTCCAATTTTACTTCAAAATGTTCTTTATATATTATATGTTGATGGAATAGCCATTCATGTACCAAATGTGCCCTTAGGTAATGCGTATGAAAATCACTCAATTTACTCTAGGAAGGTAGGACCAATCTGCCATATTGCTAGTGTTGCTTATTTATTTATTTATTTTTGATAAGTTAAATGTAGAACTGTATCAATTTTACCTACATGAGATTAGGTTTGCCCTCTATTTGGGCCTTAAAAAAAATTACTTTTACATGTAACTCTAGTAAGCTATATCATTTGAAATCCATAGTGAACTTCCATGTACCGGTAGCCTCGTAGCCTCGTGGGGCTTCTCCTTTGAATTATGGAGTTCTGGGGTTCATCTTGTTTGGGGTGTGATACCTTGGATTGGGTTTTGAATATTTGTATAGGCATGTACTATAAAGGTTGTTTACTAGGTGAAACTGAACTTGTATCGTGCAGAGGTGACTAATATTTCCCTAGGTCATGACTTGATTTATGGGGTTAAGTAGTTTTCAGCTATTCTTTGGAAGGGAAGAAAGAAAAAGGAAACAGGAAAAACTAATTGAGGCAAAAGGTCAAATCCCCGCTTTCATATTCTTAATTCCACTTTCAAATGTCACCATCAATGTCTTACTTATCAAAGTATATATACCCACACAAATATATTACTACAGTACTTATGTAGATATTTAGTTCTCTCTCTATATATGGACAAGTTATAATTATATAATGGATTGTCAAGTGTGAGATCCTTTTTTTAGATTCGAGTCATGCTTTGTAGTTCATAGGAGTATATCCCCTTCTCTACATTTTCTGCATGCATCCATGGATCTGCACAGAAAGAAGTAAATGATTAAAATGAGGAAGTAAAAAGCTGTTGGTGGTTTATCTGCTAATAATAAAGCATGAAGAACACATTATCAACTGAAATAATTTGTTAATTGTAATTCTCGTTGTCTTCTATTTAACTTTAGTCCATGTTCTCAACCAAATTTGCCTGCAGGCACCAATAAGCGTCCCAGTTTCTTCTGACAAGTTTTTGTTTCTTACGAAGAACCGTGCAATTTCACTTCCTTGTCCTTTTGATAACAAAGGAAACTATGTTATAAGGTACTTGTGTTATGTGCTTGTATAACGTGCGGAGCATTTATTTAGAAAAGCATGTTTAAATCTGAACTCGGTATTCTTTGGGCTGGCCAAAGCTTTTTTTTTTTTTTTTTTCACTTAAAGAAAGTGTGCCCTGCATGCATGTTGTGTCAGTATGGTGATTCCCTTGTTCCTTGGACACGAGACTTATGTTCAACAGCTAATTTGTAGTGGAGTTGGTAGAAGCTTGCTGGTGCACTAGTACATTGCTTGAGTCAACAATCAGAAGGAAAACTGAAACCAGATATTTTAACAGCCAATTTGACTCAAATATATCTAAAATTGGTTTTTAATGTCTTTGTTGAACCTAATATTCCTTTACTTCTTGAGATGGTTTGTGATAGAAATCTCTCCGTCAGAAAGAGGAATATTTGTTCAGCTCATGCTATGCAACATTTTCCAAGTTACTGTTTGTAGCATTCAAGATGGAAGATTTTGTTTTTCTTTACTTATTAGATGCTTTTTTCATCGTATGTGTGTTTTATTTTGGAACCCTTATTTTTACATTTAATGATTTTGTTTTATTGGAATAATCTTCTTGCTGGCCTCTGTTGTAGTTTAAGTCAGTTAGTTCGTTGGATGGGGATGAAAGCTGAAGAATTGGGTGTAGAAATATATCCTGGCTTTGCTGCTAGTGAGGTACTCCTTGTTTTGCTAGCTTGTGACCCCTCAGCATACTATTGGATGGTTTGTAATACAAGCTATGTAATTTGTCAGATATTATATGATGCAAATGACAAGGTCATTGGCATTGCAACTAATGATATGGGAGTTGCCAAAGATGGTTCAAAGAAGGAAAATTATCAGCGTGGTGTGGAATTGAAAGGCATCTCTCTCTCTCTCTCTCTCACACACACACACACACACACAAACAAGGCACACACAAACACATTATATAAAATATCTAAGGCGGAAAAGTTGGCCCCCATCCTCTGCATGTATGGCGCATATGCTGTTGCTAGATGTTGGTATTGCCATTTTAGAACTTCTGGTTGGTATCATCTGTGCTGGTTTGAGTTTGAGAGTGGCCACTACCACGCAAAAAATATTGAAGGATAGGGCTGTATCTAAGGCAGCTCTCTTAGGAGCCTACTTGGCTGGGACCATCACATTAATAACGTCCAGACATCTTCTGGCCTTTTGATTTATCATGGTTTCCAAACATTCAGGTGATGGTCAGTAGGTCAAGTGCACTTCAATAAACTATTCTGTATAGGGTGAATTCGGAACCAGAAGTGAGATACCTTATATAGATCAGAAATCACTACTTGGAATATACTATGGTCTGGCTAAGCTTATATACTGATTAGACGTTATAACTTGTGCAAGTCTTTGGATCTGGACAACTCTTCACTTTTTCATTTAATAGAACATGATAGATGGAAGGGGAAAATACATTTTACGTATTTTTTTTTAGTGATATGGCATTTTCTTATTGGGCATGACCGTAAGGGGGTTGTGTATTTTAGAGCCCAACCACAGCAGGGCAAAATGTATTTTTCCACAGATGGAAATATTCGTTATGTTTAACTGTTCAAGTTTACTATATTCACGAGTAACTTGTTTGATTTGAATTAAACATGTTACAGTACAACAATACTTTATAATGTAATAATACTAGCAGTGTTACTGTTGCCCCCAAAAAATCAGTTCCATAAAACAGATTTTAATTGCCCCTGGATTTCAGTTGCTATTTTCTCAATGATCACGGGTCCATCTTTTTGCAACATTTGGTTGGATATTGCTGAAAAATGTGGATCCTAGACAAAGCATTTTCCACTGGCAAATTGATTGCTTGTTGGCATTGATTTCTTTCCCTGCCCTTTCACATTCTGTCTCAGTATCTTGTATTCAGTCTTTTAGTTGCACCTATTTGGAAGATGGTGCTAATCTGCATTTTTTTGGTGTGTTTGGAAGGAAAGAAATCTTAGGTGCTTCGAGGATTTGGAGAGTTCCATGGAGGATATTTTAACTTTGATTTTTTATACTCTGTATCTTTGGACGGTGGCTTTTTTGTCTCCACTGTCGCTTAGTTTTGTCGATTTCCTTGGTCGTTTTTCTATTTAGATTTAGGTGTTTCCTTTTGTATACTTTTGGTGTACTTAGGAGCACCTTACGCTTTCAATAAGACTAAATTTACTCATAAAAGAAAATTTATACAAATATACATTCTTAACAAACAAAGATCAGGTGATCAATCATGGTTAAGCTTTCTATTCGGTGAGGGGTTTTCTTCGGCAGGGGTTTCTCAACCTAAGCCCGGTTGTGCAAGTTATTTCTCCTCATCTCTTGCATAAAGTGTCGGTCGTGTCTGTGTCGACTCCGGTTGTTAAGGAAGATGAGGTGGTAAGGGCTCCCTCCCCTTTGGATGGTTGTGCCACTCCAACCACCGTAAAGGGTGAGGATTTTAGAGTGAATGGTTTGACCAAATCTTAGAAGTGGCTAGTAGGTTTTGGTCCGTCTGGAGAGGTGGTTGTGTGAGAGCAGGCGATGAGGTATGGGATGGGGATGATGGAGATTCACCATACCCTTTGGTTGTTTTACCTCCATACATGGCCTTGGATTGAGAGTTGGATAGTGATGAGGATATGGATCCGTCTTTGGCAATTCTGGATGCCATTGAAGAAGACTTCCATCGAGTAGTTAAGGTTGCGCGTCCAAAGACCAAAGGTAGGAGGGAGATGTTGAATTTGGTAAGCTCCATTAACTACGGCGATGCAAAAAAAAAAAAAAAAAAAAAAAAAAAAACTACGGCGATGCAAGCGCGTCCTCTCGGCAAAGGAAAGGCAAGGCTCACGTACTGTAGTGTTGAGTGTTCCTTGACAGTTTGGGTTTGAGGGCTTTGGTTTTTGATGGGTTGTTGGGTTTTTTCTTTTCTTTTTGTGGGCTGCTTTGGTTGTTCCTGTGTACTTAGGGGCTATTTAAGCTCTTTTTTTTTTTTTTTTTTAATTTATTTATTTATTAGATTTTATTACTTATAAAAAAAAAAGAACAGGTGATCATGGGGATAAACCTTCTACAGTTTTTTACAGACACATGGAGTGTTATTTCATGCACCATCATTATGTGTGATGAGTTTTCTGTTCTGCTTGCTGTTTGTTCGGGTAAACAACTATTTTACATGCTGTTGTTCTGCTTGCTGTCAAGTTTGTTGGCCAAGAAGACTTCTACATGAACTTGCATTTGTAGTCCTAGCATACAACCTAAGTGAGCACTTCTACAGTCAAAGAGATATTTTTAGTTTAGCGTACTAAAATAATGATTTATTGGATAACAGGAACTTCATATACTTTGGGTGTCATGATTTGAAGTTATCTTCTTTAGGATATTGCTCTTATAAATTCCACCTTTCGAGAATCATCCACGATATTTCCGTTTCTATTGTGCCTTCTTCAATTGGCACTTGGTTATTTTACTCTCCGCCAAACCCTCCCCCCTCTCACCCCCTCCCCTCCCCTCCCACCTCCCAGCAGAAAAAACAAAAACGTAAATAGATGCATAGAAATGCATTTACATTCACCACTCACGTTTATGTGATTATAACTGGATATATTCAGACATTAGTATGCAAATAGACTTGAATACAAAAAATATTATTTGTTGAAAATGATCTAGTTACGAGTTTTATTTGTTGGTTCAAACTGGCGTAAAAATGTGAGAGTAATATGCAGGGCGCATGATGCTTCTATCTGAGGGGTGTCGGGGATCACTATCAGAGGTTTGCAGAAATTTTTTTTTTAGGTGCAAGAGGTGCAATAGGCTCTAAGTTTTGAACCTTTACTGGTCAATCATTGTAGTGATTTGAGGACTTCTTTGTTTTGCATGACAGAAAATAATGAAAAAATACAAGTTGAGAGAGAAAGAGCATACTCAACATCAGACTTATGCTTTGGGAATTAAAGAGGTAAGTTGTTTTTAAAATCAGTTATAATTTATAATGGGTGTTAGTCCCGTTACTGCATATCTATTCATGTCGGGATGTATTTTCTTTTATAAGTAATCAAAATATCAATAAAAGCGTAAGACACCACCCAAATACATAGGAAGTATACAAGATAAAATACCTAACTAACTAGAAGGAGAAAAAAGAACAAGAAAATCATGATAACTGAGCACCAAGGAAGAAATAAATGCAGTTGTTCAAAGAAAAAGAGTATAGAAGAAAAAGGGCTCAAGCTTCTCCAATGTTTTCTTGCGGTCCTCAAAATTTCTATCATTCATTCCCCTCCAAAGGCACCCTAAGAGGCAAGAGGCACCATCTTCTACACAACAACACTCCGAGTTCTACCAGTAGTCCTCCAACAAGCAAGCAAGTTGACTATTTGGCATAACCCATGACCATGACAGTCCAAAGCGCCTGGAAAAAAAAAAAAATCTATAAGGCGCAAGCAACCTTACAATGGAGAAGAAGATGGTCCATAGACTCCTTATTCCTCTTACACATACAACACCTATCAATTACAATGATATGCCGCTTCCTAATATTGTCCATGAAGCAAAGAAAATCACCCTCAAAGGAGCCTTAGTTCGCCAAATAATCTTCCAAAGGAAAAGAGAGTTATCAATATGAACCATGGCATTGTAGAAAGATCTAACATTGAACAACCATTTTTTGGAAGGGGTCCACCAAAGCTTGTCATCTCCTTCCTGTCTCCAACTAACTGAATACAACCAGCTGAAGAACAAGGCAAAGATATCTACCTCCCAGTCATGAGCCGCTTTAGCAAAGCTAACGTTCCACTGATTGGAGCCACCAGAAAGCTCAAGGTAGGCCGCTACAGAGGTGTCTTTCGTACAAACAGTACGATATAAATCTAGAAAGGTTTCATTCAGGGCCTTATCCCCACACCACAACTCATGCCAATCTAACCTTGGAGCCAACCTTCACCTCAAATTTTGTATGACTAGAAAATTTCCCACATCCTCTCCTAATATTAGTCCATAACCCCACCTCACTCGCCCCAACAAGCTCATTAGAACACCACCCACCCCATGAATTGCCAAATTTAGCATCCCCACAACTCTCCACCAAGCCTCTTTTTCATGCACATAGCACCATAACCATTTTCTTAGGAGAGCACGGTTGAAAATTTGCATGTTCCATACCCCCAATCCTCTCTCAAAGATTGGAGAGCAAACCTTGGTCCAACTTACCAGGTGAAATTTGAAATTTTCGTCTATCCCCCCCCCCCCCTCCCCCCTCCCCCCTTAAAATCTCATTGAAGCTTCTCTATACAGTTTGCAACACCCACAAGGAGAGGGAGAAAGGACATGAAATGCATAAGCAAATTGGAAATGATGCACTTTAAGGGTAATCCTGCCCCCCTTAGATAAGTACATTCTTTTCCAACTAGCTAGCCGTCACTATCTTTTTCATAACACCGTCCCAAATAGACTTGACCTTAAAGAAGGCCCCCAACGAGAGACCAAGATACTTCATAGGGAAAGAAGAAACCCCACAGCCCAGAATGCCAGCCAACTCATCCACATTCTCAACATTACCCACAGGAACCAATTCTGATTTAGCTAAATTAATCTTCAATCCGGAGACAGCTTCGAAGCATAAAAATAAAGCACGCAGATAGCGAAGGTGGTCAGGCTTGGCCCCATTGCAAACCAAAGTGTCATTGGTAGACAAGAGGTTTGAGATGTTAACATCCTTTAACCCCATAGAAAAGCCTGAAAGAAAACCCCATCAACAGTTGCATAAATCATTCTACTTGAGGCCTCTATAACAATAACAAAGAGAAAAGGCGACAAAGGATCGCTCTACCTTAGGCCACGGGAGCTAATGAAGAAACCGGACGGCGTGCCATTCACCCAATCGGAGAAGTGTATGAAGAAATACAATGCATTATCCAAGAATGCCATTTCTCCCCAAAACTACACCTCCTCAACAAAGTAAATTAAGAAATCCCAATTGACATGATCGTAGGCCTTCTCAATATCCAGTTTATAGAGCACCCGTGGCTACCAGATCTGATCCTACTATCTAGACATTTATTAGCAACAAGAACAGAATCAAGGATTTGCCTATTTCTGACAAAAGTGTTTTGGGGCTTCAAAATAATCTTCTTGATGACCCTTTTCAACAGATTGGCAAGGACTTTAGCAATAATCTTGTAAACTTCACCCACAAGATTGATAGAGCGAAAGTCCTTGAGATCAATGGCCCCATTTTCTTTGGAATGAGGGAAATGAAGGTGGCATTGAGACTTTTCTCAAACTTGCTACTAGCATGAAAATTGTGGAGCACCCTCGTATATCTGCCTTGATCACCTCCCAACATACTTAGAAGAACACAATAGAAAAACCATCAGGGCTTGCTGCCTTTTTACTGTTCATACCTTCACCACATCAAGGACATCACTCTCCTCGAACGGTCTCTCTAGCTAGGAGGTCTCCTCCACATCAATGGAATCAAAATCAATGTCGTCCAGCTTGGGGCGCCAACTAAATTGTTCTGCGAAAAGACTATTTGACATAGCGGAAGACTAAGGTAACTAATTAAAGAGCAGTGCCTTTGATTCTGCAAGAAGAAGCGTTTTCGTCTTCTACCCAAAAAGATAAAAACAAGCCTGCAGGCTAAAAGAAAGATAAAACTCCGCAGAGTATTTGAGAGAGAATTATCTGATTTTATAATAATTCAATGGATTTAGTTTTACATAATAAGCAAACCTATTTATAGAATAGAAATACTTGTAGAGAAAGTAAACTTAATCCTAGTATTAATAGTAAACCTATTCCTAGTAGCAATGGTAAACCTATTCCTAGTAGTAATAGTAAATCTAATCCCAGTAAGGAAAAAAAATAAATAAAGCAAATCTAGTCTTAGTAAGTAAAGGAAATAAAGTCTTAATTGTAAATAATAAAATAAAATAAAATAAAATCCTGGGTTGACGATCAAGTCTTTCTTTTTGTACTTCAATTGTCTAAGAATATGTAAATTTCTAATCAAATGGCGCTGCTCCAATGTTATTTTTGACATTTTTTCTATTTTTCGTTTTCATCAAAAATATTAGTAAATTCCGTCCTACATCAAACACTCCCACTTGAAAAAAACTCGTCCTCGAATTTTCTTTGCGATAAGTCACGCACAGCTCTTCCGGAGAAAGATACTTGAAGAAATCTATGTAGATTCCTTTTTGTCTCCTTCCATAAAAATTCCTCCAAATATTTTTTTTTATGTCATCTTCAACTTTATTGTTTGCTTCAAAGGAATCACCATTGTCATTTATTTCTGTGGTGGTCGTGATGAGCTGCACTTGTGGTGGATATTCTTCCACTTTTACAGTAGTTAGAACCAACAATTGTGGCTGTACATATTGTTTCTCTTACGTCAACTCCACTTTTTTACTGTAACTAACATTCTCTTCATATACGGGTTTTCTATTTGAAGATTCATAAATATGGTTACAAACAAGTCGAATGCAACTTACATCATTGTCAAGAAACCCGTCTACAAAAGGTTTCCTCGTCAATCTAATGATAACGTCTTTTATGTTGCGGAACACTTGTTGCATCTCTTGCTTTAACTCCAGGAATTCAGCCCTCGAGATTTAGTGAGACTGAATGGGTTTGTTCACCACTTGCATGAGATCGTCCAAGAGTTCACATATCACTTGCAATTGCTCTTGATATAGTGCCTGTTGTGATCATGCCTTTGATCGTTTGATGTATCGCTGGTAGTCGGCTCTTGAAACAACCTCTCTCTCAAAAAAGATGTCGTTATAGAAGTTATTATTGTAGTATAAGTTGGCCATTGAATCAGGATAACGCTGGCTCTGATACCAACTGACGTAGTGGAACACTAAGGTAACTAATCAAAGAGCAGCATCTTTGATTTTGCAAGGAGAAGCATCTTCGTCTTCTACCCAAATAGATAAAAACAATCTCGCAATCTAAAAGAAAGATAAAACTCCGCAAAGTATTTGAAAGAGAGTTATCTGATTTTATAATAATTCAATGGATTTAGTTTTACATAATACAAACCTATTTATAGAAGAGAAATACTCGTAGAGAAAGTAAAACTAATCCTAGTAGTAATAGTAAACTTATTCTTAGTAGCAATAGTAAACCTAGTCTTAGTAGTAATAGTAAATCTAATTCTAGTAAGGAAAAGAAATAAATAAAGCAAAGCTAGTCCTAGTAAGTAAAGGAAATAAAGTCTTAATTGTAAATAAGAAAAAAAAATAAAATAAAATCTTGGCTTGACGATCAAGTCTTTTCTTTTGTACTTTCATTGTCTGAAACATGTAAATTTCTATTCAAATGGCGCTTCTCCAATATTATTTTTGACATTTTTTTATTTTTCATTTTCACTGAAAATATTAGTAAATTCTGTCCTACATCACTATTATAGAATTGCACAATATGATCTCTGATTGCCGGTTGATTAGAAGATACTGAGCCATTGACTGACAACAACTCTATGGAGCTGTTCCTCCTATTTGAATTTTCCATCCTATGGAAAAACTTTGTGCATGCATCTGTCACTCTCTTTTAACCATAAAACCCTAGACTTTTGCCTCCAACTTATCTCCTCCATTAAAGTAGCTTTCTCCAATTCCTCAATGACATAGAGTTGTAAACATGGTTGAAGAAGTAGTATTTTTTCTTTTTAAAGCAATTGAGCCTTCAAGATGTAACACTATAATTATAACTTGGCATTTTGATCAAACCTCACCTGCCCAAGTAATTCTTCTGGGGTCTTGGAAGAGAAAGAATTTGCTTGGTTTTCACCAGCTTAATGTCAAAACATAATGGAATGTTACCACATCTGCGCTATAGCTTAAAAAGACTAGTTATTATTAGAACTCCCTGTAATGACTTATATTACTCAGTTTTACTTGGTTTAACTAATGTGGTGCTTAAAACATACCCATACAAAGCCTTCACAATCTATTCATTAAGTATGGGACTTAATACACTTTCACCATCTGGGGTATCACACTTAATGCATACAAGAAGGTTTATGTAGCTTGTAAGCTTTAAAGCTGTGTTATACTCAGGTCTGGGAAATCGAGGAAGGAAAACACAAACCCGGTGCTGTGCTTCACACATTAGGTTGGCCCTTGGATCAAAAGACATACGGTGGATCGTTTTTGTACCACCTTAAGGATAGACAGGTAACAATTTACTTATTTTTATTTTTATTTTTTTTTGCTTGCATGGAAGTTAATGGATATGCTTGAAGAGGGGATAGTCATTATTTTGTTTTTACTCTATCCTCTCTCTCTCTCTCTCTCTTCTTCCTTCCCTGCTAGTGTTTGTGTGAATGATCCTTGGAGGTTGTGATTTACATGCTAGATTTCCAGGACTGTTGTCTCCATGTTTAAAACATCGTACTGTGAGAGCATGAACTTTCATTTACTTTTCAGTTTCTCAAGGATTTTTATAATTTTGGTTAGAAAGAGGGAATGGGAGATGGGGGGGAGGGGTAGAGGGGGTGGTTGATATAGGGTAGGGGGAGAGGGGGTGATGGGTCAAGTGAGATCTTTATCATATTTAGCATCTTGGAAATTTGATTCAATTGATAGAATTTACTGTCTCATTATCTCATTCTTTTAGGTAGTCAAAATATAAATCGTTGTCAAATCATGTTCGTGGATTATATGTAGTATCCTCTCAGTGATACTCATACGGGTCATATCTTGGCAGACATATATTAAAAAAAAAAAAAAAAATCTTGGCAGAGGAACAAGGACCTCCTCTCTCTCTCTCTTCTTCTTCTTCTTCCCTTTTTTTTTTTTTTTTTTTTTTTTCATGTGAAGTTGAATTTGATTTCATTTAGGAATATACTCAGTAAAAAATTCAAAAATTTAACCCTGAATAGCATCAATTCTTCCGTCACCTGTCCACTTATTCAATATATACTTAGGGGCACTAAAAAGTATCTCTTCAATCTTGGAGTGGATTTCATCTTTCACACTAACAGACTTTGTACTAAATCAATTCTTTGTTGAACCTTAGAACTTGTACACTTGTTTCAAAACAGAAACGTTATCGATACTAATCCTATGTCAAAGATCATGTCGTTATCTTTTTACCATCATTACCTTAATCTTTTTGAAGGGCAATAAGCCTGATTGCATTTCTAAGTCACTGTTTTTTAGAATAAACGCTATGTGAATGCCTGATTTTCCTAGTTAGACAGAATTAGTGTAGAAAGACTGTTTAGTTCCACTCACGTGATGGTGTTCATCTCTTAGCCATGGCTAGCCAGGTATCTGACTAATGAGATGGAAACTTTCACCCCTTATTCAGACCATTATTCTGTTACCACTTTTCTTTCCCAGTTTACATTTGAACACCATAAACGTATTCTTAAATAGGCATGACAGAGCAGCCACTGTTGCTGTTGTAATCCTCTTTACTGTTGACATTACTATATGCTCAACACAATTGATCAGAAATATTAATCAAGAGAAAAAACATTATTGAATCAGAATTTTGTATCAACCTAAAACTTTTTGGCAGCACTCATCTTGATTTCTGATGCCAAAATGAGTGTTGCTGATAGTTGATTCACATTTTTTTCTTTGATAGATTCATATTTTGTATCATTCTTGGGGTTATATCAATTAAGTTGTTTTAAAAGTTTTAATGTGTATCATTGACATGTATTTATCATTACAAGATTCCTGATCTGGGTAGCCCATTTATTGTTGTGTTTCCTTGCTTGCTTATGCAGATTGCTATTGGCATTGTGGTTACTTTGAATTATCGTAACCCTTTTTTGAACCCCTACGAGGAATTCCAGGTAAAGATCTTTGTTCTTTTGTAAATAGCAGTAATGGTATTTGGAATGCTATTCTTTTGTGCATTATGTGGTGTATTTGTAGGGAGAAGGATGCTTGTAATCTTAAAGGATGTGAGGATTTGGTGTTGGACTTGAAGCTTCTGTGATTGTGTTCCCAATATAATTGGATGGCTGTCTCAGTTGCTTTTCTTTTTCAAATTTGTTGGTGTTAAGTAAATATATTTTAAATTTTAGATGCTAGATTTTCTTTCTAGGTGTATCTCTTGTGTACCTCCTGTGTGCTAGAGCTGTGCTGCTTCTTGTTCATTTATTTAATATATTTACTTTAACTCTGTTATGCATATGCTCATTGATTCTAAAGTCTCACATCATATTTTCTTAAATGCCAATGAAAAATTTTATAATTCTGAGAGCACTGGTTTGTGTTTTTTGGATAGACTGGTTGTTCTTGCGGCTTAGGAGTGTACGGGAATATTGTAGCATATAATACCTTCTGGAAAGCTACATGAGTGGATGCATTCAGGCATTTCAAGGAAATTTAATTTTTTTTAAGCATAGCCTTGAAAGGCAGATGTCTATAATTTCTTGTAACCTAAATTACTAGGAAAATGGAGCTATCATGAGAAATGATAAAAATATTTAGGACAAATTCATTTCTTGAGATCTCAAATGGAAATAGCCAAATACACTATTACATTGAGAGATAAATTTTGAAATGTCCCTCCCCTTTCTGATACATAATACAGTATGTGATTTTAAACTTGACAAATTATATTAATTCATTTCACATAGGCACCTTTATTCTGGTGCTATTCTGGTTGACCTATTAACCCATGGGCAGTTGGTGTGAATCCAGGGGCAAGGTAGGGGGTGGGTTTCCTAATATGCAATTTCACTAAAGAAAAGGAAAGCAAAATGTAGAATCACCCTTTCTGAAACAGAGTTTAGGTTGGACAGATAACCTAATATCTTGTGGCATATTTATATGATAGTTCATTTCGTTTGTTGTATTTGTTGTGATCCCTATCTCAGCTCTAAGCCATTTAGCTGTGGATGCAAGTATTTGGAAACTTACTCAGGTTCTAATATTGATTTTTCTGCTGATAGAAACTTAAACATCATCCTGCCATCATTCCACTCTTGGAAGGTGGGAGTGTTCTCGAGTATGGTGCTCGCACTTTAAATGAAGGTGGTTATCAGGTATGCTAGTAATCCCTGTATTTCCAATTTCTTCATACAGGAAACAAACATTAAGTTAGCAGAGCGATAGAAAGTCGTGTTGCCAAGTTTCCTGCATGTAGCCTCCATTGTGATCTTTTTAATAAGGTTTTATGTGGGATACTTGATTTCTCACAAAACAAGTTCTTATGTGATTGCTTGCCATTATCAATATGTCAAAACTTTTACTCAGTGGTTAATGTGGAAAGATCCAACCACAGAGTGTCCATATAGTGAGTACCTATATTTATCAATCAAGTTGAATTCCATGGAACATACAGCTGAATAAGAAGATGGCAGCTGGAGGGAGATTTTTATTTTTTATTTTTTTTGGTTCTCTATTGATGATCTAACTGTTAATATACCATTCTTTGTTGGTTATTATATTTTATTCAAATATGAATACGATGCTAGTTAAATTTCAGTCTATTCCATACCCAGTTTTCCCTGGAGGAGCAATAATTGGATGTTCAGCTGGCTTCTTAAATGTACCAAAGATAAAAGGGACACACACTGCAATGAAATCGGGTACCACTCACAATATTCCTGTAAAATGACTTTTCTTTAATCATGGCGGTGCTTGAATATATGTCTACTCAAAGACATTGTAAATTATATAGAAGCTTCATAGTGAAAATCTTATAGTACAATACTTCAGAAAATTTATATCAAAATACATGGTCATTTGTAAATTATATCAGTGTTATTAGTGTTTTTCTTTTGCATTTTCATATAATGAAAGAGCATGTTATTTGTAGCTGTCTTTGTAATTGAGTGTTTTCTTGCATCTCTTCCTGAATGTTTTAGAGAGGGAGGGCGAAAAAAAAAACAAAAAGTAACAGACGCAATGGTCTTTACATAAACTAGTGTCTCCTCCCCCCACAAACAAGGGTGGAGGATGACATCACAGGTTAAACCGCATATGGGTGTTTGAGTTGTGTTTACCTATCAGAAAAGGGAGCGGCTGCCGTTAAACTGTTGAAGTAGTCGGCGGCATAGTAGCATGTCCAAATAATATGGAAGGGAGCACATCCCTAGTGTTACTTTTTTTCTTTTCCTTTATTTTTTTATTTTATTTTTTCGCATAATGGATTGGTCAAATCAATCTTCTATGTGGCCAAAACTGATTTTTTGGTTGAGGAAATGATGAGTTCTTGGTGACCAATCACATCCACTAGATGTACTATTTCTTGTAACTTGCATTTATCATTATTAGATGTGAATTTCTCTCTTTTTTCATCCTTTCATTTTGTGGTCACAGACACATACATTTTGTAATTTTTGTAATAATATCAAAAAAAAAGTTTTACTTCTTGTATCTATTGAATAGGCCAGATAGGTGGAATTCAGGATAGCTCTCTCTCTCTCTCTCTCTCTCTCTCTCTCTCTCTCTCTCTTCACTTGTCCATTCTGGATTCCGGCTTTGACTGGGTTGCATGGGGTTGTTAAGGTGGTGTTTTGTGGAATCCAAAGTTTTTGAGTTGGTGGTGGAGGGAGGTTCTACTGGTTTGAGGATTCATGAGAAATGCAGGAGATTCATTTGGTCCATTTTTCTGCGTAGAACTGATAGTTGCTGGTTGGTAGAAACTGTTGAGGAGCTAATGACGATGAAGGGATCTTCGGTGTTTTGGAAATGGTCACGGGATGGTTTCCCCGGTTTCATTGCTCAGGGGTGTTCCAACAAGCATGGTCGCTTTTTTGGCTGTGGAGGATTATGGAGGAGGTAGGAGGGGTTATCATAGTCCTGGAAGGGAGAAATGTCAAAGGTTGGAGGTCTTTTGCTTCAGAGCTGAGTGGTCGTGAATTTCTCTTAGTCGATTCATCGTGGCAATAACAACTTTACGATGTCGGAAAAAAACTTCCACGGTGGAGTTGGGAGGAAAAAGTTTTGCAGAGGTGTTATTGTCTTCGGCTAAGGCTCCTCGAAGGACGGGGGGCTTTGGCAACCCATAGTCGTCTTCGGTGATGGAATTGAAGATCCCGACGAAGGAGAAGTCTTCGTTGGCAACAAAGGGCAGTGTGGTGTTCCCTAAAATGCATGTACCAAAAAAGTAGTTGACGTTGACTGGACTCGGTGGCTCTAACTTTACGTTTGAGGATGGAAAAGATGCTGGTGTAGAAACCTCGAGAAGGGACAACTCTTTTTGGTGAAAAGCTCGATGTGCTACTTAGAATAAAAAAGGATGTAGCGAGGTGTTTAAAATGGTTGGACTTGGGCCTAAGCCCTACTGGGTCCTATGCCTAAGCCAAGTTTTGATGGAGGCCCACTTGTGCAAAAGCCTAGTTCAGCCGACTGGAAGGCTGGTGCGAGGCTTAAGATTCGTAATCTAAAAGGGAAGGACCTGATGGCTTTGAGGGACCTTGGCCAAATTTTGTTTTCAAATCCAAGTTTTGGTTTAAGAGGCAAGGTTCTAACCTGAAGAAGGATAAGGGTTTGGGCCTGAAGAAGGTTAAGGGTGCGGGTCAGCCCGGTGACCCAGAAGTGCTGACCTCTTTTGGTGGCTTGATCGCCGTCTCGGAACCCCGATTTGACAATCCGGCTGCCACTCCCTGTGGCTCTATTCTAATCGTCGAGCTTCAACCTAGTTCAAAGGTGGTGGGAAGGACGAACGCCGGTGGTTCTAGTCATGGGGCAGAAGCGGGAACGATTTGTGAGACTTAGCTCGTTTCAGAGCCTGCCGAAAACCTCCTTCCACCAATCTCAATAATTGCCAGTGAGGGTAGTAGTGGATCTTCTTTGGGTGACATGCTCCTGGTAAGAGAAGCTGGGTCATCGGCACCGTGTATTGCTTTAGAGATTGTCAACCCAGTCTTTCCACCTTTCCCAGTAGTTGGCACCTTTGTGCTAGGGCCGACTGGGGGCTGTAAGCTTGGATTCACTTCCCCACAGGTTTGGCCCTCTAACCCTTGCTATTCTTCAAGTATTGGTGATGTTCCTGGGGGTTATGGTTTTGCATTGACTGCATTGGATGGGATGGATGTGAGGTGTGATGGGGGGTAATGGAGTTATGGAACTTTTCAATGTGGAGGAAGCCTCTTTGTGCACCCCTCTTAACTCTTATCCCCTTGTTGTGTTGGGGAATTTGGGGAGTTCAAGTTTTGGGTGCTCAGATTGAGTGGTGCAATTAACAATGGAAATCCATTAGCTTGTGGGGGTCTCGTGTGAGGGTTTTGAGGGGCAATTTTGGCTATTCTGATAGCTATTGAAGCTGAAGAATGTCGCTGGCAGCAAGGTTCTGCCTCCAGTTCCAAACATGGGAACAAAAGAAGTAGAGAGTTAAGAAGGTTGGAGTGGTCCATTAATTATGATTCAAAAGGCGAGTGTTCAAATTGTCGTAAAGGAAGGAAAGGGGGTTATCGGTTTTTTTATGAAGCTTATACTGTTATCTTGGAATGTGAGACGGCTGAATGAGAAAAATGTATGAGGGCGAGGAACTTACTTAGAAAGAGGAAGGTTGACATTGTTTGTTTCCAAGAAACCAAGCTTAAACTCATGTCTCGTAGTGTTGTGCGTGGTTTGTAGGGTTGCCATCATGTGGATTGGTGTAGTTTGGATTCCAGAGGGGCCTCAGGTGGCGTTTTGATTATGTGGGATAGGGGGGTGGTGGAGAAGATCCATGAATGTGTGGGGAAATTCTCCTTGGCTATCACATTTAGAAATGTTGAGGATCATTTCACTTAGGCTTTTGCGGGCATCTATGGCCCTAATTCCGATAGGGATAGAGGGCTTGGGATGAGTTGGTTGGTTTACTTAGCTCGTGGAATTTGCCTTGGTACATTGTAGGTGATTACAATGTTACTAGATTCCCTAGTGAGAGATTGTGCGAAGCCTGTTTATGCCCAGCTATCATGGAGTTTTATGATTTCAGTTTTGATCAAGGCCTGATGGACCTACCTCTTGTGGGCGGAGCTTTTACATGGTCAAATAATCAATCTTGGTCCAGAATTAATAGATTTCTAGTCTCTTCGGAGTGGGAAGCCCAATTTTTGGGCGTATCACAAAGAAGTCTTCCTAGACTTTGTTTGGATCATTTTCCGATCCTCCTCGACTGTGGTGATTTGCATGGGGGTAGTAGGTCCTTTAAATTTGAAAATATATGGCTAAAGTCTGAGCGTTTCATGGATAGGGTGAAACAGTGGTGGTGAATTAGAAAGATCCACTCATGGAGGAGGTGAGTTGGAGGCAAAAATCTAGGATCTTGTGGTTCAGGAAAGGAGACAGGGGCAAAAAGTTTTTTCACACAATGGCTAACTCCAATAGAAGAAGGAACTCCGATGATTCTTTGTTGATTGATAGTACTATTTCTACCAACCGATCGAAGATCAACGAGCACATTATCCAGTTTTATAAAAAGTTGTTTCTTGAGTGGTTTAGTTGCAGGCCTGTGGTGAACGATCTTTCCTTTGATTCTATTGATGATGTTGCGGCTAGTTGGTTGGAGAGAGATTTTGAGGAAAAGGAGGTGTGGGAGGTTGTGAAAGCAATGAATGGTAATAAGACGCCAGACCGTGGTGGTTACTCTATGACGTTCATCCAAGCTTGTTGGGTTGTTTTGAAAGAGGACACATGAAGGTCTTTCGTGAGTTCCATGCTAGTGGAAAGTTCAAGAGAAGCATTAATGCTATGTTTCTCACCCTTATTCTAAAAATTCTAGGGGCTGTCGACCCCAAGGATTTTCACCCAATCAGTCTAGTGGGTAGCATTTACAAGATTATTGATAAGACTCTAGCGAACAAGCTTAAGATGGTGTTAGAGAAAATTATTTCTAAGTCACAAAATACATTAATCTGAGATAGGTAGATTCTAGATCCTATTCTTAATGCCAATGAATGCCTTGATAGCAGATTGAGATTTGGAGAACCGAGGGTTATTTGTAAAATGGACTTAGAAGCTTATGGTCATGTTAATTAGGATTTCTTGCTGTACATGCTGAGAAATTGCGGGTTTGGGGGGAAATGGTGTTCACTCATTGTATCTCCTTGGTGTGGTTCTCTGTTTTGGTGACTTTCTCTCCCACAAGCTTCTTTAGCAGCTCTCGTGGCTTGAGGCAAGGGGACCTTTTGTCTCCTTTACTGTTTATCATAGTGATGGAGGCGTTGGGTAGGATGATTTCAGCTGCAATGAGTGGAGGTTTGTTGTCCAGATTTTCTATGGGGACAGTGACTGATATCTCCCATCTTTTGTTTACTGATGATACCTTACTTTTCTGTGGGGCCAACCCAAATCATCTATGCAATTTACAGGGTGTATTCTGATTATTTGAAGTAGTGTTGGTTTTGAAGACAAACTTAGTGAAGTCGGAATTGGTTCCTGTGGGATATGTTAATAATGTTGGTTGGGTTAGCTGGAATTCTGGGTTGTGGGGTTGTCTCTTCCTTTGAAGTATCTTTGTCTTCCATTGGGGGCATCCTATAAGGCCAAGTATATATGAGACGATGTTATTGAGAAGATAGAACGTTGGTTGGCTAATTGGAAAATGTTGTATTTGTCTAAGGGTGGTAGGATTACCCTTATCAAGAGCACCCTATTGAACTTATGTACTTCATGTCCCTATTTCCTCTCCCTGCAAGTGTTGCAAATCGTATTGAGAAGCTCTGATGTGATTTCTTTTTCTTTTTTTTTTTTTGGGGGGGGGGGGGGGGGGGGGGGGGGGGTTGGTGAAGAGTTTAAATATCACCTGGTGAGATGGTCCAAGGTTTGTACACCGATCTTTGAGGGAGGGTTGGGGATTAGGACCTTTCTAAGGTTTAATTATTCTTTCTTAGGGAAATGGCTTTGGTGCTACGGGCTTGAGAGAGAGGCTTGGTGGAGGGTGGTGGTGAACTCTAAATATGGAAGTGCTTGGGGAGGTTGGTGTTCTAGTGAGCCTATTGGGGCGTATAGGGTGGGTTTATGGAAGAATATTAGGAGAGGTTGGAGAAGTTTAGTAGTCATACTAGATTTGAGGTGGGAGATGGTTCCAATGTTAGATTTTGGCATGATCTTTGGTGTGGGGATATGACCCTTGAGGAAGCCTTTCCAGTTTTATTTGGCATTGCTTGCGTAGAGGATGCTTTTGTTGCGACTCACGTAGAATTTTTTGGAGGTGCCAGTAAGTGGAACATGAGCTTTACTAGAGCAGCTCTTGATTGGGAGGTGGAAGCCTTTGCCTCGTTCTTCAGGGTGTTGTATTTAGCGAGAGAAGGAAGGGTTTTGCTGATGTGGTGTCTATGGGTCTCCCTTGTACAGTCTGGTTGGTTGCGACGGTGGAGGTGGTGTTGCACAACACTGGGATGAAGGATTTCGTCAAATCCTTCTGGAAGAGTCAGCAAGTTTTGATCGTACGACGAGGTGAAAATAGGGCCGGCTGTTTCTTGGAGCTGGTGGTGTATGCTGAGGGGTGACGACAACGCCTTATCTTACTGCTGGAGGGACGTGAAGGGAGAGAGGTTGGTGTAGGTTTGCTGGGGAGTTGAGTAAGGTGGTGGCTTTCCTTGAAGCCATGGCTGCTCCCTCCCCTTCATCTCCTGTCTTTCCTAAGTTAGGGAAGAAGAATGGCTCGAAGTTTCTGTTTTACGTGGTGACGCTGCAGCGGAGGGGAAATTTCCAGAGGCGTAAGCTTCATCTCTAGTGTCTCTTGGTCTGCTGGGTATTGAGCAGGCATTCGATGGAGATCTATGGGGTGTTTTTTCGAATCTCAGCTGGGGTCCAATTCTTGAGGGATGGTGGAGTGTGCTATTGGTGTTTCAGGGTTTGATGAGAAGCTCTTTGATCTAGGTTTGTAGCGTTTATGTTTTGATACTGAAACTAAAGGAGTTGGTTGTAATGTGGGAAAGGAGAAGAAGTTTTCTCCTTTTTGGGCGAGAAGGGTGAAGGCTGAAGTGGAGTGAGCTGTACAGCGGTTTCTCGCGGGGCTTTTGGAGATGGGCTTTTCGCGTGGTGGGCTCCCTCGTAAGCGTAAGCCCATTTTTGGCAAGCCTTCAGGGTGTTATTTTTGGCTTAAGCCCAAGACTAGGTTTCTCTTTAAACCTAACAAGCCGGGTTTGGAACTTGGTTTTAAGCCCATTTTTGAGCTGGATTTGATGGGTCCGGAGCCCCAGCCTAGTGATGGCAGATCGCATGAGATGTAGACCGAGACTCAGGATGCTTCTCCAGAGACTATTTTGAGTCAGGTGGAAGCTCCCCGGCCTTGGAAGGTTGGTAGTGGCCCGACGTTTACTGGTGGTTCTTTTGGGGAGGATGACCTGGGTGATAGACTTTGCTTCTCTCTCCCTGTGATGTTGGAGTACGGGGCACCTATACACCCGTCGGAATCCAAGACGCGGCAGAGGTATTCTTGAAAGTTGAAAGGTGCGAAGTTGAACAAGAACTTGATTGTCGAGGCTGTGGCGGAGATCAACGTCACTCCTTCGTCTCTGGGTCTACGTTCTTTGGCTGGGGCCGTGTTTGCACCTTTTTTGAGACGAAGTCAGTAAGCCTCTTCTTCGGCGTGGCTTCCTTCTCCCGAGCGGTGTGGCCCTTCCTTCGACTGGAGTGGGTGGGTCTCCTCTCTCTTCGGCCTAGTCTTTGGGTGAGAATATGTTGGGCTTTGGTGCCTTGCTGAGGCTTGTGGTCTCTCCAGTGTTTGGGTACCCTCCTCTGTTGTTGTCTTCTTTGGTGGGTGAATCTTCGAGGGGGGGTGATTTTGAAGAGGTTGGTGGTTTTCTCGGGGACGAATGTGAAGGGCTTTTTGGACTAACTGGCTCAAGTTGATGAGGAGCAGCGTCAAGAGGTTTCAGTCTCCACTCATAAGATTAAAGGGAGTAGAGAGTTGAAGAACTTAGAGTGCTCGATTAATTTTGATGCTAGAGGACCCTTGCTGTTATGAAATGTTCTCTGGGTTTTGTGGGCTGGTTCCTGTTGGGGTGTTTTGGTTTCCCCTGTTTTTGGGTTTTGCGGGTATTTTTCTTTCTTTATTTTTTCCTATTTTGGTGTCCTTTTTGTATACTTCCTATATGCTTAGGGGCGCCATTACGCTTTTTATAAATTTCTCTGCTTATCTATAAAAACCTATTAAAAAAAAAAAAAAAAATCCATCTAAAGTGTCATGGGCTGTCAAGATAGTTTCTGTTTCCCTTGAAAAAGTGTTTGTCGAACTAAGATTCCGTTGAGGGTGGCTCTTTTTGGTTGGTCGGCAACTCTAGGAAAGATCCTTACCATAGACAATCTCTGAAAGCGGCATGTGATTGTGGTTGATTGGTGTTACTTGTGCAAAAGGAATGGGGAGTCCGTGAACCATCTTCTACTTCATTGTGAGGTTGCTTGTGCCATTTGGAATGTTTTCTTCAGTTGATTTGAGTCAAGATGACTTATGTCTAGACGAGTAGTTGATTTGTATGCTTGTTGGTAGACTGCTGGCAACACTTGGAGTGCTAGTGTGGAAGATGGTGCCTCTGTGCTTTATGTGGTGTCTATGAAGGGAAATGAATGATAGAAGTTTTGAGGACCGTGAGAGAACTTTGGAGGAGATTAAGTCTTTATTTTTCAACACAGTGTATCTTTAGACAGCTGCTTTTGTTTCTCCTTTGGCGATTAGTTATCATGATTTTTTTATTCTTTTTGCCCCTATTAGATAAGTGGCTTCTCTTGTATACTTTTTGTGTATCTGGGAGCGCCTTACACTTTTAATGATATTTCGATTACTTATAAAAAAATCTATCATCATTCGATGTGAAATTTCCTCTTTTTTCTGGACACCAAGAAATTATACAAAGTTTTCCTTGGGATTCTGTACTTTCTGTGGAAATATCTCATGGGAAGTAGGAGATAATTCTCATCTCGTTTTTCTATATCCATGGAATCACTCCCTCTGTGTGTGTGTGTGTGTGTGTTTTTTTTTTGGTCAATTGGCTACCATTGTTTCCCACTTAGAATGATTCACTAAATGTAACGGTACTCTCCTGTAAATAGGTTATCATGAGTTCCAGATGCATCCACAACATTTTTCATGTGTCCCTATTAGCAATTCTTAAGGTGATTGCTTTAAATTCAATTATGTTTTCTAACTTTCTCCTATATTTTACAGGAATGCTAGCAGCAGAAGCTACATTTGGTGTACTTCATGAAGGCTCAAAAATGGAAACATATTGGGATGCCTTACAGAAGTCATGGATATGGGAAGAGCTATACAGAGCTAGGAACTACCGACCAGTAAGTAACAATTAAGCGTCTCCTCTAATGTTCAAACTATTATTTGTCTAGCTGTCTGGCTATCCATCTACAGCTAGTCATTTGTGTTGCTCATATTTTTAATTTCTTGGTCGTCCTACATGTTTTCCAATGGTTGAACCATCTCCAAAAACCATATCTCACTTAGCCAGCCCTTAAATGGATTATGTCATTATGGATAGCAAATTCATTGGTTTCTTCTGGAAATGCATGGAGCAATTTGGCATAAATCATTAGTTGTCTGACTACAGATGGTCAAAAGAATCCTAGGATCACACTCCTTTTCTGATTGATTTGGGAGGTGGCTGGATTTTTCTGACTAAATGGAGTTTCAATTATTTGGAAAATGATATGTAATCTTTTGCTTAAATTATAATTACTATGTAACCTTTCATCTTACTAATATTTTTCACTTCATTATAGGCGTTTGAATATGGGCTTATTCCTGGCTTGGCCATGAGTGCATTAGAACAGTAATATCTCATGTTCTGCTGATTATGCTACTTATCATTTTGACTATACAAAGTTCTTTTTTGCTTTTGGTTCCAAAATCACTTGCTCATATTTTCTGCAGCTACATACTGAAAGGAAGACTCCCCTTCACACTGAAGCACGGGAAACCTGATCATGAAGCAACTAAGGTGAGGAGACTTTATCAAGAAAACCATGTATTCGAGTTACACTTGCACATGTTGTTACGGAGCTGATACTTGGCAATTAATAATTGAGTACTAAGGTGTTAATTTGAGATGAAATAGTTAACACAAAGTTGTAAATTATTTTAAAAATAAAATAATCAGGTACAATTTTGGGTGGGGAAGAAGCAGTTCATTAGGGGGAAGAAAACAAATAAAATTGAGCTCTCACCCCTAGGCTATGATACAATATATCAGCAATCTGTGAGTGACTTTGATACTAAGTTGTGTCACTCTCATATTGTTAGATTATGATACTAAAGCCATGTTGTACGCGCTGATTAGAAGCAGTTTATGTTTTCCCAATCAGGACATGCATGATTTTGTTAGACCATAGTGCTCAATCGGTCATGGGCAGGATTATTTTTGTTTTCTTTTCCATATGATGCCCGATGCACACCGTACTGAAACATAAATCACTCATTCTGCAATGACAACATGAACACAGGATCCTCATCACTGACTCTGGAAAAGATTTCTTGTGGTCATTTTCACCATAATCTGCTTCGGAGTTTAACTAAGGCTCCGTTTGTTTCGACGTAATATGTTTTCAGCAAAATTATTTTTCAGGAAAATGTTTTCAGTTGAAAACATTTTTCGGCATTTGGCTCGTACGAAAGATCAGCAATGGCAACAGCAGAGACCAGCGACCTCCGGTGGCGACGCCAACCTCCGGTGGAGGTGGAAAATAAATTGCGAGAGAGAGTGCCTGCGAGAAGGAAGTCGGGTATTGTGGCTTGAGAAGGAGCTCAAACTCGGAAAATAGTTTACGGAAATAAAAAAGAGAAACCATTTTAAGCAGCTTAAAGAGGTTTCCTGGTCAACCTAAAATGTTTTATGTTTGACTACAATTTTCGGTTCTACTAAAACATCGAAAATTTGGGAAAAGGGAGCCTAAGTGATTAAATAGTAAGCTTGTTTCGTCTGCAATATACTTGACTGAAGTACCACACAGATTGAATGTTTCAGGATGGATGTATTGGCAGCATTTGATTATAAGTGCGATTTGAGTTATGCCTGTCTGAAACATTGAGCTAGAATTGAACTTTATGACTCTAGCATAACTGATAAGAGCACTCAAATATGTGTGCAGGTTGCAAAGTTATGTTCTCCAATTCAATATCCAAAGCCAGATGGGGTTTTGTCTTTTGATGTACCAACCTCTCTACACAGGTTTTAAACAGTGAATATGTTCTCAATTTTGTTATTCATGTATTTATCAATCAACAATTGGCAAAGGAACCGGTTATGAGGGTAACATACTTCATCCACCCTGTTGGGTTGCCGATGTTACAACCTTGACCGGGCTTGGATATACTGATGCAGTTTTCCGATCTAACGAGTTTGGATTGTGATGGGGTAGAGTTTTTGTTGCCCTTGTCCTCCTTGCCCCATCACTTATATGCGATGTCCTTCCTAATTGAATTTATGAGGAGTGCATGTTTAAAATGTTTACAGAAAGAGAGGATCTTATGCAACTAATTCCATACAGTGAGGACTCACAAAACAGCCTTCTTTGTAGTAATGAAGATCCATGCAAAGAGTGGTTCTGGTAAAAGGAATCTTTTGATTTCGATACTCAAAAGGAAATCACAAGTACTCTTTCTTTATAAATGGTGAATAAGGACCCATACAGAACAAGTCCTGTCACGGCAATTTCTATGGGCTCCCTGATATTATGATGACAGGATGAAGTTGAAGAGCCCACCTGAAGTTCTCTGTTCTCAATGAGGCCATGCACTTTCTAGAAAGAGCTCATCCTGACGTTTGGATGTCCCATTTTTGCATCTTGTGCTCCCATGACACATTAGATGTGCAGCATAGAAGCTATCCTATCTATGATTCTATATACGCATGCAAATAAGTACTATTAATAGTATTACCTCACAGGGATCTTGCAACCATGTCGTTTGCTTGTCCTACCCTGTCCTGCTGCATATGAGGAGCATTATTTACCAAATATTGTTCGGAAGGGCAACCTCCAAACCAGACACCTCATAACCCAATTCATACTGTGGGAGCATAGGAAATATGAGGTTGGGTAATGAACAAAAATAATGACCATGATTTCATTTATCTCAAGAGTGCCCTATGTCATTCATGGAGGTGAAAATTTGTGTGGCATTTTTTACTTCGTGCAAAAGTCAGATGGAAACCCAAGGAAATTCATTTTATTAGGGAAAATTGCCTATGTTACTGTTCTTCGTTTCTCTGCTTGTCTTGGCATTGATACTTTCATATTTATTTGCTTCTTTAGGAGCAATACAAATCATGAGCATGACCAGCCTGCTCACCTTTGCTTGAGGGACCCCAAGATTCCTGAACTTGTTAATTTTCCAGACTATGCTGCACCTGAATCACGATATTGTCCTGCGCGTGTATACGAGTAATTTGCAAATTTTTTTGGCTTGTGCTTCACGTAATCTTCTATAAACGGATTATCTTTCCTTATCTTTATCATCCCTGTTTGAAAATTTAGGTATATCCCAGATGAAAAGAATCAACTGAAATTGCAGATCAATGCTCAAAATTGCCTGCACTGCAAGGTGATATGCTGGACCATTTGAAAGATAGTTGGAACTTTGTGTTTGTTATAATATGCATATAAATTGCGTACACTTCAAAAGAGAAAATTATATTGTATTTGCCTGAGACGCTTAATTTACCTGTTTATTTTTTCCTCCTCTCACGGTATGCATTGCTAGAATATTAATTAAAATGATTAAATTTACCGTTTCCTGTCAGTTTAAGTTTTTGGGATAACTAGTAATTTAACATTGTATTAAAACAAAGGTCCTGAGTTCGAACCCCTATTCTTCAGTTCATTCCGTTTCAATTAAATATTTTACATGTTTGATCACACTTATTGTGGGAGAATTTGAGTCCACGCGTAATAGGAAGTGTTAGAATATCAACTGAAATATTAAATTTACCATATCCTATTAGATTAAATTTTTGGGATAAGTGATAATTTAACATGGATCATATCCCAGCTATGCATATACATGCACACATACAGAAGAAAAGCATGTGCAGACCACTTCAGAAGATATGCAATTCATGTATAACTGGTGTTCTTTAGAAGAACTACCTTTCTTTCCATTTCTTCAGTCAGACATATGGCATGGACCTTTGTTGTTTCTGTTTCTTTGCTTTGTTTCACATCCAATGCATCTACTTTGGGATGTTTTTGTCATTCCAACCTACAACTACCATATCTATCACATGATTCAGGAGAAGAGACAACACTTTGTCGTTCAAGGATAGCTGTATCTGCTGTCCACACATCCAATTCTAGGTTCTCTAGCTCTCTTTGTTTGAACCCGGTTAATTTGGAAGTGGTAAATTATTTGTCAACTAAAAGTTCATTCAGGAATATATGAGTATTTAGATTTTGAATGGAACTGTCACAGTAGAAATGAAAACTTTTTGGAAATTTAAGGATGCTAATATCTTTTCCTTGCACACCCTAGAAAAAAGTTGGATCTTGTTCATTCATTTGTTACTTGTAATGCCCGGTGTTCGCTATCTTTCGAGTTGAAGTTGTATTATTTTTTCAGGCATGTGACATCAAAGACCCAAAGCAAAATATTGAGTGGACTGTGCCAGAAGGAGGCGGTGGCCCAGGCTACTCAGTCATGTAGATCAACTGCTTACCTTTCAGAAATAAGTAATTAAATAATTCAGATTTTCTCCTTAGTATATATATACAGTGAATTGAAGAAAAATCAAGCATTCTTTCTTGATTTGGAGATGATAAATGTTGATGTGATAATATCTAAATCATTTAACTCAAACAAATGTACAAAACACTCTAGCAGGAACCCTACTAGATCCCCTTTAGCAAAAGGCCCTTGCAACAATCAAAACAATTGCACCAAATAAAAACTATCTCAGCTCAATAATCAAAACAATTGAGAACCAGCAGCATTGGCCCCCTGTTACCAGAAGAAATCAACAGCATCCACCCTTTACAACAAGCAGGCCCCTTTTTCCAGCAGCTCAAACCAGAAACAAGCCAAGCAAACAGAAAGAAAAGGATCTCAGTACCAAAGAGACTAGTGAGCAGCAACCCCAGCAACTAGCAAAAACAACCAACAGCCAACCAGAAACTCAACTCTATTTCTAGCAGCCCAATCAGCAACAGCCAGAAACTCAAATAGAAACTCCAGAAACCTGCGTAGAACTCAAGTCTATAACAAAGTGGCCCAAATAGATCAAATCAGTACATGAATGGGGATATCCCATTTAGCACATAAAACCAGATTCTCTACACTTCTCTTAAATTTGCCCTTCCACGTGATTCGGGTTCTAACCTCCCAACAAATCGTTTGAACCGTTTTCTCCTCAGAGATTAACACATTCCCAAATTTTACATAGTTTCTTGGCCTCCACAAATGATAGACCACCAAGCACTAAGCAAGTCTACAAATCACTACATTCAGGCTCTTTCCCCTCCAATCTTTCACTCCCTTTTCAATGATGTCTTTCCACTCGAAAGGAATGTTATCCAAGTTGCATTTCTCCATAATAGCTTTCCAAATTCTCTTGCTAAAACCACAACAACAAAAAATAAATGGTTCCGTGCATTCTATTCAACCTCTACAAGGCAGACATTTAACTTCCCTTTTTGCTCCCCATTTCAGTAATCTATCCCCAGTAGTGAGGCTGCTTTTAATAGCCAGCCAAAGTATAAATGAATGTTTTGGAATAGCTAATGAAAACCAAACCAAGCACCACCATTCTACAATTGGATGCTTATCTCTAAGAGCCTTCAAAGTCCATCTACTTGAATAACTATTAGAATTACAAGTTAAAAAGGAATGCCTCGGACCCCCAACTGAACCTGATAAAGGCTGCTTTGAATCTTCTCTAAAGCATCACATCAATAACACTCGAAAGTCTAGCATCAAGTTTACTCCTAGCATCATATACTACTCGATAACCATAAAGGTCATATGGAATACCGTCTGGATGCCATGAATCTGACAAAAGAAAAATTTTTGCTACCATCACCAACCATAAACTTCAAAAAAGAAAATTTACAACTTCCCTAATTGTAAGTATTTTCCTCCAGCTCCAAGTAGCTTTTTGAGGCATTTTAAGTAACCAAAAGCATTTTCTTTTAATTAGATTCTTTTCAACCCATGCAACCCACAAAGACCCTGATTTAGCAAATAATTTCCGGATATGTTTGAGAATAACAGCTCTGTTCCACACTTCTAGCTTTTTAAAACCCAACCATCCTTCCTTTTTAGGTATACAAATCAAATCCCAAGAGACCTTGGATTTAGCCGTGCTCCCATTCCAAAGAAACCTATTAAATTTTCTCTCTACTGCCCTTATCACTTTCTTTGCTAAAATAAAAATTTGGGACCAATAGACTTGGAAACTATAAAGCACCGACCGAAGCCAATAATTGGAGTCTACCAGCAAAAGAAAGGTGTTTGGAAAGCCAAGAATCAATTTTACCTGAGATTTTGTCCCATAAAACCTCACAATCCCAAGCCTATGTAGAATTCTGATCCCCAAGATTGAGCCAATTGTTCATGGGCTTCTACTTTAGGAAGGCTTCTTCGGCTTTAGAAATGGAAACAAACTCATGGAGACACTCCCTTTCCTTCAAGACACTGGTTACTATCCCCAAAGAATTAAGGACACCTCTTTGAGCAAACTCCAGATTTTCCTTAGCAAGAAGAACCATCTGTTTAGTATCACCAAACACTTCAATGTTCTTAGCCTTAAGAACATTTTTGACTGAGTACATAATTGAGTTTGCCAACCCATCAACCCCAGTTTGCCAACCCTCCTCCACCCAACTAAGAAAATCTGCACGTTCAGCCCAAAAACCAAAGAATTTAAATGGTTTATGGCCAAAACTAAGCAATTTTCCTATAGAGATAAGAGTTGGAAAGTGATAAGAAACTCCCCCATTGAGAAACTCTATTTCAGTTTTGCCTATAAGCTCCAACAACTTCTCATTAACCATAACCCTATCAAGCTTTTTTGCAACAAAGTCAATCTCCCTTTTCTTATTATTCCAAGTATAAAGACCAACTAAAAGGTAAGTCTATAACTTCAATATTGCTCAAACACTCTCCAAACTCCTCATAAGAGTTGAGTCGTAAACCGTCCCACTTCTCAGACAAATCCCTTACTACATTGAAGTCTCCTAAAATTAACTGAGCATGACTACCAATAGATTGCTTAACCGATCTCAATTGCTGCCACAAATCTTTCCTCTCCAACACTACTGTTTGCACCCAGTGATTCTTACCGTTCAACGTGTTAATCTCATAGCTAATGGATTGAACGTGTTTATGAATGAGTTTAACATCCAGCACAACCTTATTCCAACAAAAAGCCAAATCCTTCCAAGATGGTTGTTCTCATTATTGTGGATGAACCCTGAACCTGGCACCATATGTGTTGGAGATAGAATGGACCTTTCCAAATTGCGGTTTTATTCTGATTGTAATGTTTTATTATTTTCCATATTAGTTCGTAGGTTTTCTCTATTTAAGCGATGTAATTGCATGAGCATAAGCAAGCAATAAAATTATTCTTCTCCTTCTCTACTTCTCAACATGGTATCAAAGCCAACTTAGGGTTTCGTTCGTTTTTTTGGGTGCTTGGGTTCTTCGTTCATTTTTTTTTCTTCTCTACTTGGCTACATCTCTGCCGCGCCTACCCTTTGTGATTGTGCAACTAGATGTGGCTCACCATAATCTAGGTCGCACAACCCATAGAAGGTTTACCGGTGTTCATTGGGTCGTTCCTCCGACGAACGATGGCATTTTTGGTGAACACTCAATCCATCTCGAACACTACTCACTGTGTTTGATGGATCAATTGTAAATAAGGTGGCCTTCCCTGTTCTGTTCGGCGTGTTCTAGTTCACCCTAGAGCTTTTGAGGCCTATCGGCGTACGTGAGCGGCGGCGCATGGAGCTCCAGGGATAGCGAGACGGTTCTGCCTCGACTTGACTAAACGACACATTGTTTATAGAAAAACGACATGTCGTTCAGAAGAGGTTCCAGGTTTGTCATTCACCCAAGTGCTAAACGACCTGTAGTTTAGCAAAAAAAAAAAAAAAAAAGTTGATTGCAGAATAACCTGTTTTTATAGGTTCAATTTCTAGTTCTCTTTTACTTGTAATTATTTTTTGAGTCCACGGGTTGTGTTGGAGCACTTTAGTTGGTAGGATGTCTGATCCAAAAATGTTGGAGACAAATTAGAAAAAAGGGGTAGAGAGTCAGGTGACCTCCCTTGGTGAAAATCCAACTCTTCAAATCACAACTGTCAAATTGGATGGGCTCAATTATCTTGCTTGGTCACAATCAGCTCTTTTATCTATTAAGAGCAGAGGGAAAATGGGATACTTGAATGGCAAAATAAGAACCACAGCCCAATGATCCTGCTTATGATAAGTGGGAAGTAGAAAATTCTACAGTTATGTCATGATTATTGCATTCAATGCAACCAGATATTAGTTGGGGGTACTTATTTTTTTATACAGCCAAAGAAGTTTGGGATGCTGGTGCTCTTACATATTCCAAAGTGGGGAATGCTGCACTGAAGTATGACTTGAAGCGTTGGATGCATGGCCTCACCCAAGGTGATATACTAGTTGCCACTTATTTTCATAAACTTCGTAGTTTTTGGCAGGAGTTAGATCATTGTCAGAATTTGCAGCCTATGTGTGCTGTTGATGCCATTCAAATTAAGAAAATGATTGAAGAAGAATGCATTTTTGAGTTCTTGGGTGGATTGAATTCAAAGTATGATCCTATGTGGGTTCAGATTTTTGGGAATGAGCCTCTTCCATCACTACAAGAGGTTTTTTCTTACATTCAAAATAAGGAGAGTCGTCGTAGCACTATGCTTCATTCCAGTTCACAGACCCAATCCGTTCTTGTGGGTGCATCTCAACGCAGTTTGAGCAACAATTCCAGATTTCGAGATAGGGACAGAATAGCATATGCGACCTCAGATGACAGAGAGATAAATTATTCTGTGACCATTATAATAGGTCACGACATACTCGGGAAACTTGTTGGAAGCTTCAGAGCTATCCTACCCAAGGTTGTGGGGGTAGCATAGGTGGTGGATTTAGGCCTTGAGCCCATCATGCTTCCACAGTTGAGATGACTATTCCCACACTTGATACTTTTCCCTCTACTACAGATATAGGGGGGCTGAGTAAAGACAAGGTAGAAGCACTCCGTCGACTTATGTCTCGATTAGACACACCTGCTACTGCAACATCATCCTTCGCTCTTATAGGTAATTTGGCCACTGCTCTAAATGCATCTGCTACTCCACCTGATGATCCGCGGGTCATTGACTCCGGTGCCTCTGATCATATGACTGGTACATCTCCTTTATTTTTGTCATATAATCCTTGTTCAAGCAGAGTCAAAATTAGAATAGCTGACGGTTCTCTGTTGCCAGTATCGGGTAAAGGATTTGTTTCTGTGACCCCTTCTATGACCTTGGCCTCTGTTCTTCATGTCCCTAACCTTATTGCTAATCTATTATCCATTGCACGTATTACCATTGAGTTGAATTATTGAGTAATCTTTTACTCTTACTATTGCTTCTTTCAGGACCTAGCCATGGGGAAGATGATTGGCAGTGGTAGCTTCAAGGATGGCTTGTACTATCTGGACTCTCAGCCCGACACACCTGTTTGGCTCATAGAGGCTTATCATACAATTCGGGCGGATGACTCAACCACTAGAATCTGGCTTTGGCATCAACGCTTAGGGCATCCTTCTTTTTTAGTTTTGCAACGCATGTTTCCTGTGTTATTTTTGCATAATAATGTTTCTAAGTTTCAATGTGAAACTTGTGAACTTTTAAAACACCATCGTGTGTCTTTTTCTCCTAGTCTCAATAAAAGTGATGCACCTTTTGTTCTTGTTCATACTGATGTGTGGGGTCCTTCGCAAGTGGTTTTTTTATTTGGTTATTGGTGGTTTGTTTCTTTTATTGATGATTTTTCTCGGACCACATGGGTCTACATGTTAAAGGACAAAAGTGATGTGTTTTCTGTATTTAAAATGTTTTCTAAGATGGTTCAGACTTAGTTTAATACCACGATTAAAATTGTTCGCTCCAACAATGGAGGTGATTATATGACTAGTAATCTTGTGATGTATTTTTGCGAACAAGGCATTATCCACCAAATCACGTGTGTTGATACTCCACAGCAAAATGGTGTGGCTGAATGGAAAAATCAGCACCTTTTAAAGGTAACTCATTCCTTTATGCTTGACACGTATGTTCCCAAATCTTATTGGGGGGACGCCTTACTCATTGCTACATATCTCATTAATAGGATGCCTTCTTGGGTATTAGATTTCAAAACACTCCTCGAGGTGTTGTCCCCACCTTTCTCTACTTCGAAAGGTATTTCTCCAAAGGTTTTTGGTTGTGTTGCTTTGTCCATCTTCATGGTCCTACTAGGAGTAAGTTAGACCCCTGATCCCTTAAATGCGTCTTTGTAGGCTACTCTCCCACTCAAAACGAGTACAAATGTTATTACCCTCCATCAAGAAAATACTTTGTCTCTATGGATGTTACTTTCTTTGAGCAACAATCCTACTTCTCGTCCACCCCAACTCTTCTTCAGGGGGAGAGTTAGATTGAAGAGGATTTTTTTGACTCCGTTACCTGTCCCTACTCCTTTGCTAGAGTCGGAGCAACAACAGGTTACTAATGAGTCTACAACTGAACTTACTGATAAGCCATCTGCACTGCTTGTGGAAGAGTTGAGAGTTTACTCCAGACGCCAGAAAGCTAAGACCATTCTTGATGCTACATGCCAAACATCATATTCGGGCTCATGTATTACTCCTACTTTTGATATGGATTATGTAATATGTATTGTCAATGATACGAGTCTGCCCATTGCACAACGCAAAGGAGCTAGGTCATGTACAAACCATCCAGTTTCTGATTTTGTTTCTTATCAACACCTTTCTTCACCATATCGTTCATTTGTGAAAAATAAATTACTTCTAATTTACCGTGTGTGTGTGTGCACAATGTGTAACAAAATATTATAAATGCGAAATTTAAATAACACAAATATTTTGTTGACAAAGTGGAAACTCAATTAAGAGAAAAACTACTCCGGGGCAGCCAAACCCAGGAAATCCACTATCTAAAGACAAAACTAGTACATAGACAGTAACACTCACATACCCGATTCAGCGATCGTATCTAGCACTCTGACAAGTAATCCAATGTGAACGCCTCCCAACCAAGTCTCCTATTTGAAGGGGTCTTCTGTGAATTCCTTTGCCTTAGGGCTCCTCCCTAAAATAGACTTCAATTATGAGCACAACAACAGCGCCACGACAATGGCTTGAGAGCTAGCAGATCTTCACAATTTCTCCCTAAATATACTCTCTAAGTTATAAAGAATTCAATACCAAATTTTGTAAATAATACATGCCTAGAGGTAGGGTTGGCAATTTTTGACACGACCCGCGAACCCGGCATGAACACGACACGAAAAAACCGGGTTTGGGTTCGGGTCATAATCGGGTCAACCCGATTATGACCCGATTATAATCATGTTTGGCGGGTCAACCCGGCTAAAAAAAAAAACCTCACGTTCACGGTTCACCCTCTTCTCTCCTTTTCTTTATTCTTTTCCCTTCTTAGTTCTTCGGTTCTTCCTTCTTGCTCAAACACGCAGCATATAAAAGAGAGAGAATCATCCTCCTCTCCCTTCTGATTTTCTTCTTCTTCCTTCCTTTTGTCTTCTTTTTTCTCCCATCCGAAACAGAAAGAGAGATGGTGAGAGAAACACAGAGAGGGAGAGTCAAAGGGAGAGATCGAGAGGAGATCCGAGTGACCCATCAAACCCAGAGAGAGATCCGAGTCACCCGACCTTCCATGATCGCCGGAGGATGCGATTTCCGGCGAATCATCGCCAATGAATTCAGAGGAAGTATTGTCCAACGATTCTTTGTTGGATTCTTAGTGGATTTTCCTCAAATGTAATTCTTGTAATTTCTTGTGTTTAAATTATTAATATTATTTTGGATATTTTGGGTATTTTTGGATTGATAAGTTTTGATTGAGCCGTGTGGGTTCATTGGGTTGAATTGTTGAAGCTTGAATTTGTACCCCTGTTCTGGCCGATTTTTTGGGGTTTTTCTTCTTGTTTTCGGTTGGGGAATCGAATGGGTTGAAGGGATTTTTGTTATTGTGTTGCTTAGAAATTTCCTTAGGCTATTCCTCATAATGGCCGAATGAGATTTTTTTTTTGAGTTCTCTTGTTTTCCGATTGAGCTACCGATCGGGTTGCTTGAATTGCTTCTCTTCTGGTTGCTTCTTTTCTGTAGTCGTGTGTACTGATCGGGTTGCTTGAGCCTTGAATTGCTTCTCTTCTATAATCGTGTGTAGCGGGTCGTGTTCGGGTTACCCAGTTCGTAATCGGGTCGTGTTCGGGTCAAGGGTTTGAACCCGATTAATAATCGGGTCGGGTCGTGTCAAACCCGTTTATGTAATCGGGTCAGTCAGGTCGACACGAACCCGACCCATGAACCCGAATTGCCAAGCCTACCTAGAGGCCTCTATTTATAGGCTATAAAAGACCTAAATTGACACTGATTCGGTTTTCTCTAGGCGGCATCCGGACGTAAGCTGAAGCCATCTGAACAGACAACTGTTCAACCGGCTTTCCATAACGTGCTCTATGCGATTCCATATCAGGGCCTTGTCCGGAAGGTGTTGCCCTAGCAACCGGAAGGTTGCACTTCTGTTGTACAAAATTTCCATAATAAGGATCGCGTCCGGACGGTGTTGCCCTAACGTCCGAATGGTTGCAATTCTTCTCCACGCCTTGCCTTATCAAGGACCTCATCCGGATGGTTTTGCCTTAACGTTTGGACGGATGCAATTCTTTTCCACGTCTTGCCTTATCAAGGACCTCGTCCGAACGAAAACAAAAGATCCGACTTTTCTGAGTTGGAATCTGCATAGAATCTTTTTTGAACACTGAAATAGCCTTTTTGCAGCTTGTGATACTAGAATTCGTCATAATAAGGCTATTTCTATCTTAGAGAAATAAAGTCTAAATACTTTGAAGATTCTGGAATATACGGCATCCATGTGAAAACAACAACATTATATGATAATGATTTTGTCAACAGAATGCAGCCAATCAAAAACTAACAAACTCCCCCTTTGGCCATTCTGGGACAAAAATCACTTGACTGTTTAAAAATACATTCCCGGTCCAAAACTAAAAGTACTCCCCATTTTTGTCTCAAAATGACAAAAGGTAAACAGAGTATACAAAAACTATACTTATAAAATACTCCCCCTATATATCTCAAAAGGACAATGGTAAACATAGTATATAATATCCCAAAATTATAGTTCCAAAGTCCAAACACAGGAAAAAGAAAACTACAAAAAGCCCAAATAATCAGAAGTTTGTAAAACAATAGATAGAGGGAGGAAAAACTCCTCAAAACACTAAATCCCGTTGATCTACTGAACCAAGTAACGGAGGGAAATCCATTCATTAATTTGGATTTGTGCCACATTGGCTTCTAGCTCCTGAAGCCGGAAACCATAGACTGAAAACCTTCAGTCGCTTGAGTTTGAAAAGCTTGAAATTGATTATCCGTAGATTGAAATCCTCTAGTCAACTAGTCTACAAGACTGGTGCAGATCTGAAGAAGGATGCTACGGAAGGCTCTACATGAGCTGGGGAAAAGCTCATCTAAATCCTGAGACCTTTGAAATTTGAACATACGACTTCAACAACAGTTTGTTTTCCAAAGAGCCCTCTGTCTGACACTATGCTGGGAGCCGCTGGACGACATATTCCTGAAAAGATTTAAACAGAAATCTATTCAAAAATAACACCACAAAAAAATATTTGATCCTGTTAGTTTTTTTAAAAAAAAAGTGGTATTATGACGACTGTCAATTGGATGCCCAAGATTTACAAAGGCAAATATAGCAATCCAAATGGCATAGATATATAAATATCAACCCAACACATAGACAGAATAGGATTTTAATGTACAATATCTCAAGAAAAATATTTCAATCAACAAAAATTCCACTATTCTGAGAAGCACAAAACCTTAAAAGAATAGAGGAAGACAAATAGATTACCTACGGAATAAGAAGAGATGTGTAGAGAATACCAAAATCTTAAGAGTAATCCGCGAGAAAAACGCACACAACATGACAAGAATAAGAAAAAAAATGCAGTGCTGTGCGGATGGCAGAGAAAGAAAGCGACGGATAAAAACCTGTAAGGATTGAGTTTGGATGTGTTACCAATGTGTCCAGATGATCCACTTGCCAGACTAGCAATCGATAGGACCACATTCGTCCGGACTGTAAGCCAAGTCCGTCCGGATGCTTTACACTGAAAAGCTGAAACTCAGAAAAAATTGCAGAAAAATAATTTTCCCTAAAGTTAGCTTCAGAACACGCATGTATAAATAACTGATAAGACAGTCAAATAACAATTCAAAATATGCAAGATATAATTGAAAGTTAAGTATTCAATAAGCACAAATTTTCATGCAGATAGAAATTTTAAATAGTTTTATTCAACTCATGCTATGCGTGTGTGTGTGTGTGAAAGCTTTCTCAATAAGGTATGATGTTCGCTGATATGATTTAAAGCAATTGAATTTTCTAAACAAGAGAGAAAATTAATGATAGATCAGTCAAAAGTCAAACCTTATTTTGCTAGGGCTTAGCCACCCTCATCTGATACACTCTCCCTAAGATGCAGCACTTTTCTTTTACTTAGTCCTTTAGTGACCATTTATTTTCGCAATGATCTGGTCCTTGACTATTTCTTTAAGGACAAGTTTAAGAACAGATTTATAGCACAATAAGCAATGGATCTTTTCAAATATCCATAAAAACTGAAATTTAAATGCTTTTTATCACTTGGTGCAGCAACCTAGAAGGAATGCCAGAATTTATGGGTTCTAGGTTCAACTAACGAGCTGGTCAATTTGACCACCTTAGCCAAAAAAATCTCTTTCATCAGAATTTTCAGAAGCTAAAAACCAGAGAATAAAAAAAATGTACCTTAGGGGAACTTTGCATAGTGCACAATTTTTCATTGCATGAGAAAAACTACTATCTAGCATTAAGATGCACATGAAAAATTTAGCAGATATCAGGTATAAACTTTCAATCATATATAAGCATATTTAATCAATGCATAATGAATTGAGATATTAGGAAAAAAGATATGCAATATCTGAAGAGCTATCAAAAGAAAAAATAAAAATTCTACATCTTCTCACCCAATTTTTTTTTTTTTTTTTTTTTTTTTTTTTTTTTTTTTTTTTTTAAGTTATGTTAAAAAAATAAGACAAAAAAAAAAAAAAAAAAAAAGAACAACCCAAACATGCTTATGGAGAAAAGAAATAATATTTAGTCCTAGCATGTGAGGTAAAATCAAACCCGTCCTCACGGAGAGGTTTAGAAATACGAAGACAAAAGAGCAGCTGCCCGACGTGCTTTATTTGTCATCCTCTAAGAAAAAATTTGTCAAAGTTTCTCAAGACAACAAGAGAAAATATGGGGATAGATATGATAAATAATGCAATGCAAACGTATTTAATATGCACTAGGATTTAGGAATCAAAATCCTAGGCATGGTGAGACTGCACTTCTACTAGGTGAGTCCACTCTCTTTTAAGGAGTGAATGGTCTCATCCTTCCTTACCCATACATTCTTTACCTGAGAGTTAGGGTTGTAAGCTCTGTCCAATTTGTCGAAACTAACTAGGACATTCTTCATCATGTAAACAATGTAATGTCCAAGAAAATATTTAATGGGTTTATTAGGATTAAATAAAAATAAGTCTATTTAGTGTGGTAAAATAAAACAAAGTGTTTTATTTTATCCTATGGACTTGTAAATGGTATCCATGAAAAAAAAAATATAAGTGATATTTTTAGGTCCAAAGAAAATAATAGAAAATAAATTGAAGATAAAATGGAAAAGAAATTAAAAGAAAAAAGAAAAGAAAATAAGAAGCAAAAAGAGAAAAGTCAAAAGAAAAGTAAAAAAAAAAAAAAGTAAGAAGAGGCGCACAACTCACAAAAAGAAAATAGGAATGACGGGCCATACGATCCTTCAGTTAAAGAGGCAGGCGAACTGCCTCTTTTAAAAAAATAAAAAAATAAATAATATAAGGTGTGGGGCATGACGCCTCACACTTGGGCCCCAAAATGGGGCGCATCATCAAGTGAGGCGCATCTCACTTAGAAAGAAAAGAGGCAGTGGGCCTCTTTTCTTATCAGACCCGAGAAGAAGAAGAAGAAAAAGGGGGGGGGGTGTTTCTCATTTTTCTCTTAAGGTTTTTGGTAGATCCATGGAGATCCAACCATCCAAACTCAAATCCGATTCCGGGAACGTGATCTACGCGTAAGAATTTGCGTTCCTACCATTCGTTTTGTGATAAATCACTAAACTCATGTGTTTGGAGATTTTGGTTAAATCTTGCAAATGTAAGTTTAATCTAGTGTTTTATTTAGGTATTGGGTTACTTGGAACTTGCTTGAGGCTACCAAACCTTGGTCATTGGTTTGGTGAACTTTTGGAAAGTTTTCTCTCAAATCCTAACTTTTGAGTATTTTATTTAAGTGTTGTTTTATGAGTTTAACCCTAAGGAAATACTTATGGGTTAACATTATTGTGGTTCGATTAAGTGATTAGAGATTATGAGTAGTTGTCTAGAATTCTTAGAATTTTATAGGTAATTTAATAATGTAGTCTTTGAGCGATTCAAAGTGCTACTTGAGTAATTATTGTCTAGAATGCTAAATAGTGCAATGTGTTGCATTTTTAGCGGCACTATGCGGGTTGAGTTTAGAGCCGTTAGAGTTGGTGAATACGAGACCTAAGGTGAGTATTCTACTCACTGAGAAACTACTATTTTCATATATTATATGAATTGCAAAATATATGTGTTTTATAAATCAGAACCGACTATATGTTGAAATATATGTTTTGGATGATTTGAGTAGTTTTAATTATATTAAAATATCGCAATGATGTTTATGAGAATTGTTGTATGAATGAAAAGTGTGATTTGAATTATGTTTTAAATGTTTGATTGCCTGCTGTGGTTGGGAATTAAATGTATGTATTTGATGCCTGCTGCGGTTGGAAATTTAAGTTATGCAAATTGTTTAGAAAATGACATATTGAACTGTTTATGTTTTATGAAGAAAGCATGTATTAAAGGTATGATCATGAAATTAAATGTATAGTATTTGAGCATGAGCATTGAGCATGAAACATGAACAGGGTACCTGACAAATATTAATGGGGGACCTAAGCCCTAGGGTACCTGGCAGATATTATTGGGGGACCTAAGCCCCATGATATTTGTTAGGGAGGTAAAACTAGTATTGGGGGACCTAAGCCCCAGGGGGACCTAAGTCCCATAGGAACATATACATGAATTAGTATTAGGGGACTTAAGGCCCAGGGGGACCTAAGCCCCATAGGAACACCAACAAAGAATAACAACAAGCATGCATAGCATTGTTTTTATATGTGTCATGTTTTCATGATATGCTAGTAGTTTTATGCTAGACGTATTAGTATGCATATGAGTCTTAATGAGAAAGAGCATATGTATATTTCTGTTGCCTGGTTGCATGTGTTTAAAAAGCATTGAACTTGAATGTACAAGGATGTTCATGTTACCCATATATGAGTAATGGCATGTCTATGAGTAAGTAGGTTGACTGTCACTGTTCTTTAGTTAAGACGTGCTTGCATATTAGAGTTCCACTCTAGTGCTCGCATGATCAACTAACGTTCAAGGCACGAAGCTGTACCGCGATCAGTGTGGTGTTGCTTGTATTTTGGAGAATGATGATATTTTAGTATGGAAGAGTAAGATGTCATGTTTTCTTGCTTAAGACTTATGTGTAGGTGTGAATCCTATAATGGGGTGATCGTATGCACATATGTCTAAGCAACTGATTAAAAGTAATATATTGTAGATGAGTTTATATGTAGAAGCTTTCAAGGTGGGATGACTGGAACTTCTATATATGTTCACAGCTACATAGTATGCTTTAAATGTTTTCTATTAGTCGGTGTTCGCTATATCAGCTATGGGGGTTTTTCAAAGAAAAGTCTATAAAATTGGTAGCTATTATAGCGTACACAAGACTTTAAAGAAAACTCTGTTCTTTGTGAAAACTTAGTCAGTTTAATATCACTGGGGTCTCGGTATTATGTACTAAGACAGTGAACTCATTCTTTCACCTATACGGATGTGGCTACCCCCATAACCGTATAGATGCTACTCTTTTGGCTGCAGGTACTTTAGAGTTAGATGACGATCCAATAGCGTTATATCTGGGATATTACGACTGAGGCCCATAACAACAGTTGTAATGGGATGGAGTATGGTGTCCTCTCTTTTGGTAAATTTTGTATATGGCTTGTGACATGGGTGTCACGTATTCTTTTGTATAAGCCATTCTTTTGTTATGTGATGTAATGATGTTAAGCCTTAAACAGATAGACATATGTATGGCTCTTTTGTATAATCAACAGGTTATGTTTTAGATGAGCTTTTCCACTGAAATTATGATGGTATCATTATGTTTTCTACTGTTAGATATAACTCTGATTATCAGGTACATGTTATGGGACATGTGTCATATGTTGGTTGAGCGACAAATAGTCATGGCACTGTGATGACTCGTTTTATGTTTATATAAAAAAAGAAAAAAAGAAAAAAAAAAGGGTCGTCACAGACAAGCCCTTCATAGATCTGAATTTCCTTGGGCTTGTGAGGCTTCTCTCTAAAGTATTTGGCCTTGGTGTGGCCATTCTTGCCCTTTTTGCTGAAAAGCATGATGAGGCTTGGAAGGTTTAGAGCTAGACTTACCTGCCTTTGACTCTTTCTTCTTGATCTGAGGCTTCTGATGCTGGATCTGATGACAGTGTGCCCTGATGTGTCCTGTGACACCACATATTTGGCAGGTAGGCTGTCTTTGTTTGCTGAAATGCTTCTTGATAGGCTTTACAATTTTAAGGTTAGCATTCTTACACAAAACAAAGTTCTTACATTCTTGAGATAAATGTCTCCTATGGGGCAGGATGTATTTATCAGAAGAAGGTTTCGCAATATTTCCCTTTTTAGGAGCAACATGCTTATTCTAAGACTTGTGGGATTTCAACAAATAACAATTTGGTTTAATATGACCAATCTTCCCACAATTAGGACAAGTAGGAACAAACTTACCTCGTGTTCCCGATTCCTTGGACTTAGGCTTCTCACCGTCAATTAAGCAAGAATTTTCATGATTATCTAAACAAGTTGTATCTACTATCGCAGGCTTAATAACAATAGATTCTAATTTAGAATCAGAAGCATTTGGAGTAGAAGTACTCAAATCATCAATAATCAAGTTAGGCTTGTTAGAAATATCTGTATGAATTCTAAGCATGCTTTTTAAATTTTCAATAGAGAATTTTTCAAAGAGATCTTCAGATTCTTTTAATTTATTCTCAAGTGTATCAATAGTATTAAATAACATGGTATTCTCAGATTTCAAAGAGTCAATCAAAGTATGTGAGTTAGATAGTTTAATGATCAATGACTCTTTTTCTTGCTTAACCTTTTTGAGCTCTTTATTGAAATTTTTAGAATTTGTACTCAGTTTAAAAAAATTCTCAAGGAGTTCAGTATCAGAGTTCTCTTCAAATAACATAGAAGAATTCATGATAAAAGAGGTCAACAAAAAATATAGACCACACTCAAGAATTTAATCTAACTAAGTGTACCAAGCTCTGATACCAATTGAAAAATTAATGACTTCTAATTTACCAGGTGTGTTTGTACAATGTGTAACAAAATATTGTAAATGCGGGATTTACATACTACAAATATTTTGTTAATGAAATGGAAACTCAATTAAGAGAAAAACTACTCCGAGACAGCCAAACCTAGGAAATCCACTATTAAAAGACAAAGCTAGTACATAGACAGTAACACTCATATACTCGATGTAGTGATCATATCTAGCACTATGACACGTAATCCAACGTGAACGCCTCCCAACCAAGTCTCCTACTTGAAGGGGTCTTCTATGGATTCCTTTAACTTTGTAACGCCCAAGAAAAAGAATAAGCATTAAAAATTATACACACACACACACTCACACATATATATATATATATATATATATACACATACACACACATATACGATGCATAATACATATAGATATATGTGCAAGGAAGAATCAGTTGATTAAAGAATTTATTTGTGAACCATAGACATAATCGATTGATTCACATGGAAATCGATTGATCGACATAATCAATTGATCCACAAGAAACCGATCGATTGACATAATCGATCGATCCACCACGAAGGTCGATCGATCGACCCAAAATTTCAGTGCAGATATTAAAACGTGAAACGATGATAGTTTTGATAATATAAAATCATCATTGCTTAACTCTAATTTTTGAGTGATTCATGAACCCAAAACGTGTTAAAGAAGCTTAAGATTACTATAGAACTAATAAACTAATTAGTTAGCCAAGTTAGTTAGGATTCAAATTCTAGTTAGAAGGGATAAGAGATATTTAGAAGAAAAAAAAAACTAATGATGATTTTCTATCCTAATCAAGCCTTCACCGAACACTTGTTTACTCCTTAATCGTGGATTGTTTTGCTTAAGTGAATCTTGACCACTCAAGTTCTCTATAGATGTGAAGCCAAACTTAAGTCATTTTTTTAAAAAACAACCGAACTCCCCCCTTCGTATAGAAATTTGTGCAACCTTCCTTGCCATTGGTTAGAACAGAAAAACCAGAAAAGAAATCACCCATCTCTTACCTTTTCTATTATTAAGACATGGAAAAGAATCCAGAAATTCATACACTTCCACCCTTCCTTGTGATATGTTTCAGCCAGTAGCAAAATAAAAACAGAGCATCAACTCTCTGTTTTACTTTCCTCTTCTCCTTCCTGTTTGAAATTCTAGAGATCAAGAAATACACTTTGTATCTTATTCTTTCATTGAGCAAACTTCATAGAGAAACCAAGAAACCATTCTCCCTTCCTTTGTTGCTAGACATGGTGTAGAAGTAGGAAACGAAATCAAATAGTTACTGAAACTCCCTCTCAGTAAGGAAGAACAACTCTTCACTTATTTCAGTTTTGGCACTCCTTATATATGTATATTGACTCACTATTTCTTGTTGGACTAGACAAGCGATATATATATATATATATATATCACCCTCACTCTTGGTTGGATAGGAGTAGGAAACATAATCCTTTATAGTCCCTAAGCTTTGGTAAGCCTTGAACTTTTAGTTTATGTCTTACTACTTCAAGCTTTTAAATAGGGAATGGAACGTGCATGACTTTTTTGGTGAAAAGGACTTGTTAGTAGTTGATAGAATTGTATATGTGTGTGCTGTGGACAATGGACAGTGGACATGTGTGTGTGTGTGTGTTTGAGAGATAAAATTATATATATGTGTGTGTGTGAAATGGTGAAGAAGATATGTGTGTTTGGTGTTTGATAAAAGAGTATGTGTTATGGGTTTTTTGTGATGAAGTCGTGATGTGTGTGAGTATTTAGGAAGTGGACGTGTGTGTTGTGTAGTGTTAATTTTTGTGTTGGCTGCATTTTGTTGGATAAAATCACTTCTATGTAATGTTGCTGCTTTCACAGGGATGTCGTATATTTCAAAGTCTTTAGATATTCAAAGTTTATTTCTTTGATGTGGAAAGAGCCTTACTATGACAAGCTGTAAGTGTCACAAGCTTCAAGAAGGCTATTTCAATTTTCAAAGAAGATTTTGTGCAGATTCCAACTCAGAGAAGTCGGATCCCATGTTTCCGTCTGGACGACCTAGTCTAAGAGTCCGGAGGCTCATCAGTCAGTAACTTACGTCCAGACGAGGTGGCAATACCGTCCTAACGCACTCATCCATAAGGCAAGTCGTGCATTCAAAATCAAGATGTCCAGACGTTAGTCTTCCTGGTCCGGATGCTCAAGCTTCATATATGGAAATTGCATGTATCAGATCAACCGTCCGGACGACAGCTGTTATGGTCCAGACGCGCCAAGCCTTGATATGGAAATTGCGTGCAGCTAAAGTGCGACTGTCCAGACACGGCTCAATTCAGGAAAGAATTTTTGCGAAATTTGGAAAGCTGATCGCACAGTTATCCGTCCGGACGCCTTATGTCTACCGTCTGGATGGCACCTAGGTATTTCAAGCCAGACGCTCATTTGAACCTGTAGCTTATAAATAGAGGCCCCTAGGCTTGAGAATTGTAAGAATTTAGTATTGAATTCCATAGTGATTAGAGAGTTATATTTTAGAGTTGTTGTGCTGAGTTAGTCTCTCTCAAGCTATTGCCAAGTGCTGTTGTTGTGCTAAATTGAAGTCTATCTTAGGGGTTGTGTTGAATTGAAGACCCTTCAAGTAGAAGACTTGGTTGGGAAGCGTTCGTGTTGGGTTACAAGTCAAAGTTCAAAGTACAACCACTGCATAAGGGTATGTGAGTGCTACTGCTTTGTAACTAGCTTTATCTTATAAATATTGGATATCCTGGGTTTGGCTACCTCGGAGTGGTTTTTCTCTTAACTGAGTTTCCACTTCGTCAACAAAATATCTGTCTCTTTTATTTTCGCATTTTGATATTTTGTTGCACACTATTGCACAAACTTGTTAAATTAAAAGTCTATTTAATTTTCAATTGGTATCAGAGCGGGTACACTCCGTTTAAATGATTTAATTCCCGAGTGTGATCCTTATCGTCTATGACTTCTATTTTTTGATTACACCTTTTATTATGAATTCTTCTTAGTTATCTAATGAGGATCTGATATTAAGCTCTTTAAGGTCTTTAATAAATTAAAGAATGCTAAACATTCTAAAGTTTATCATAAAGAGCTTAAAAAAGTAAAGCAAGAAAAAAAGTCTTTGATTATACAATTGTCTAAAACACATGTGTTGATTGACTCTTTGAAATCTGGGAATACCATGATATTTGACATTATTGATACACTTGAGGATAAATTAAAGGAATCTGAAAATCTCTTGAAAAAATTCTCAAGTGATAATGTGAAAAGCATGTTGTGTATTCATTCAGATATTTCTAACAAGCTTGGTTTAACTGCTGATTTAAGTACTTCTACTTCACATGCTTCTGATTCTGAATTAGATTCTGTTGATATTAAGCCTGTGATAGAAGATGCAGCTTGTTTTAAAAATTCTTGCTTAGATAACTGTGTAAAGCCTAACTTCAAGGATTTGGGAACACAAGGTAAGTTTGTTCCTATTTGTCATCATTGTGGGAATGTTGGTCATATTAGACCAAAGTGTTATCTGTTAAAATCTCACAGACCTTAGAAGAAGTAGGAGGATTCCAGAAAGGGCTTTATTGAAAAAACCTCTTCAAATAAATATGTTCCGCCCTATAGGAGGCATATATCTCAAAGAGGTAAGGACTTTGTTATTTGTGAAAATCCTAATCCTAAATTTGCAGAGCCCTTCAAGAAGCATTTCAGCAAACGAAGTCAGCCTACTTGCTATCATTGTGGTGTCTCTGGACACATCAAGCCACACTATCCTAAGAGCTGACATCAGCAGCCTCGGATTAGGAAAATAGAGTAAAAGACAGGAAAGTCTAGCTCTAAACCTTCCAAGCCTCATTATGCTTTTCGGCAACAACGGCATTATCCTCAAAGGGATTCTCCCTCATGCCATCACTGTGGTAAGTATGGCCACATCAAAGCCGAATGCTTCAAAGTGAAGGCTCACAAGCCCAAGAAGGATCAGACCAATGAAGGGCTTGTCAACATGATGAAGAATGTCCTAGTCAGATTGATCAATTGGGACATGGCTCATACCCCTGCCTCACAAGTAGAGAAGGTATGGGTAAGGAAGGATGAGACCATTCATCCTTTGAGAGGGAGTAGACTGGTGAGGTCTCCCATGCCTAGGATTTTGGTTCCTAAATCCTAGTGCATGTTAAGTATGTTTGCATTGCGTTGTTTATCATGTCATATTTTATTCATGCCTTGCATTCTGTTTGAGGAACCATTTATTCTATTCCCATATTTTCTCTTGTTATCTTGAGAAACTTCTACAAATATTGTTTTTTTTTTTTTTTTTTTTTTTTTTTTTTTTTTTTTTTTGCGATGACAGTTAAAAGCACGTCAGGTGGTTGCTTTTCTGTCTTGGTATTTCTAAACCTCTCCTTGAGGACAGGTTTGATTTTACCTTATATGCTGGGACTAGATGTTATTTCCTTTTCCACAAGCATGTCCTTGTTGTTTTTCTGTTTTATTTTTTTCAACAAAAAAAAAAAAATTGGTGGAGAAGATGCAGAATTTTATTTTTTCTTTTTATGGCTTTTCAGATATTGTATGTGTTTTTGCCTAATATCGCAGTTCATTGTGCATTAATTGAATATGCTTATATATGATTGAGAGTTTATGTCTGATATCTGCTACGTTTTCCTGTTGCATCTTAATGATAGATAGTTACTTTCCTCATGCGATGAAAATGTGCACTATCCAAGGCTCCCCTAAGACAGTGGTAGGTCTGGATAATATCGTGGATGCTGTCCAGAGGAGCCACCATGATGTTTGCACGAATAACATTCCGCTCGGCAATGACGAGTCTGTCCATAATTTTAGCTCTAAGAGATGCCACTTTGAACAGTTTGAAGCTTCTAGACACTGATGGGGGTCCGGACGGAAAGTTCTCATCGTCCGGACGGATGTTGTTGACTGATGAGCGTCCGGACGATTAGACTAGGTTGTCCGGACAGAATCGTGGGATTCGATTTCTCTGATTTGGAATCTGTACAAAATCTTCCTTGGATACTCAAAATAGCCTTGAACACTGAAGTAGCCTTCTTGCAGTTTGTGACACTCAAACTTTGTCATAAAATGCTCTTTCCATATCAGAGAAATAAACTCTGAATATCTGAAGACTCTGAAATAAACGGCATCCCTGTGAAAGGAGCAACATTACATAGAAGCGATTTTGTCCAGCAGAATGCAACTAACAAACTCCCCATTTGGCCATTCTGGGACAAAAATCACTTGACCTAGTTAAAAAAACATTCCCGGTCCAAAACTAACATATATTCCCCATTTTTGTCTCAAAGGGACAAAGGGTAAACATAGTATAGAAATACTACAGTAATAAAATACTCCCCCTTGATGTCTCAACAGGACAAGGGTAAACAGAGTATATAAAATCCACAAACAAAAAATGTTCTAAAATCCTAAACAATAATAAAATAGAGAAGAGTCTGCAAGTGGCCCAAAAGAGATGAACAAAAATCCTCCAAGTACCAAATCCTGCTGATCCACTGAAATCAAGTAACGAAGAGAAAACTGTATAAAAAGCTGGTTTTGTACTACTTCGGCTTCTAGCTCCGGAAGCCAGGAACCATGGACTGAAAAGCCTTCAGTCCCTTGATTTTGCAAAGACTGAACCTGGTTATCTGCAGATTGACATCCTCTAAGCAACTGGTCTGCAAGATAAATGAGGAGATTCACCACTGAACCTCTTACTGATGCAAATATGAGGGAGATGCTACGGAAGACTCTACATGAGCGGGGGGAAGAGCTCATCTAACACCTAAGACCTTTGGAAATATGAACATATGACTTCAACAACAGTTTGTTTTCCAAAAGATCCATTTGTCAAACACTGTGGTGGGAGCCGCTGGATGAGATATTCTTGAACTAAGATTAAACAGAAATATCTCCAAAAATACCATTACCAAGAAAAATCAGATCCTGTTAGTTCCAAAAACAATATGGTATTTATGACGGCTGTCAAATGAATGCCAAATAAACATAGAAGCAATGCAGCAATTCATAAGGCATAAATATATCAAGATCAACCCAGCACACAAACAGAGTAGGTTTTTCATGCACAATATCTCAAGAAAATATCTCAATCAACAAATATTCCAATATTCTAAAAGCAAAAAAACTTAAAAAAATAACGGAAGACACAATGAAGATCATGGAATGAGAAGAGATGTGCAAAGAATGCCAAAAATCTCGAGAAAAATCCACGAGAAAAACACACAACATGACATGATAAATCAATAAAAATGCAGAGGTCTGCGAACGGCAAAGAAAGAGATGCAAGTCTTAAACCTGTAAAGATCCCGTCCTGACGTGTCACTTAACCGTCCGGACGTCTATTGCTAGGTCAGCGTAAGGCAAGACTTCTCTCATTCGGATGTAAGAATAGGTTCGTCCGGACGCTTCACACTGAAAATCTGAAACTGGAGAAAATTTTGCAGAAAACTATTTTTCCCGAAAGTTCTTCAGAACACGCATATATAATCAACTGATAAAGCAGTCAAATAGCATTGCAAAAAATATGCAAAGATATAAATGAGAGTTAAGTATTCAATAAGAACAAATGTCCTTGCAGATAGAAATTTTAAATAGATTACTTAACTCATGCAATGCGTGTGTGTGTAAAAGCTTTCTCAATAAGGTATGAAGTTCACTGATATGACTTAAAGCAACCGGATTTTCTAAACAAGAGAGAAAATCAGTGAAAGATCAGTCAAAAGTCAAACCTTATTATTTACTAGGGCCTAGCCACCCTCATCTGATACACTCCCCCTAAGATGCAGCACCTAATTGTTTTTACTTGTACAATGAAGGATAAGATAAAATTTTTACTTGCACCATGAATGACAAGATATAAAGCTAATTCAGCACAGAAACAGTGAATATAAGCATAGAACATAGAATTCAGAAGAATAACAGCTTGGTTCTTGTTGGTGCTGCAACCTAGAGAGAATGCTAGAATTTTTAGGCTCTAGGTTCAACTAGCATGTTGGTCAATTTGACCATCTTATCAAAAACATCTCTCTTATTTAGAATTTCTAGAAGCAAGAGGTCTGAGAGGAAAAAGATGTACCTTAGGGGAGCTTTGGATAGCGCACAATATTTCATCGCATGAGAAAATCAACAATCTATCATTAAGATGAAACATGAAAACTTAGCAGATATCAGGTATAAACTCTCAATCATATATAAGCATATTTAATTAATGCACAATAAACTGAGATATCAGGCAAAAACACAAGCAATATCTGAAATGTTATCAAAAGAAAGAAAAAACAATCCGCATCTTCTCCCCCAATTTTTTTTTTGGTTGAAAAATAAGACAAAAACAAAAAGAACATGCTTACGGAAAAGGAAATAACGTCTAGTCCCAACATGTAAGGTAAAATCAAACCTGCTCTCAGGGAAAGAGGTTTAGAAATACCAAGACAGAAAAACAGTGGCATGCTTTCTCAGTTATCCCCAAAATGTACCTACAGAAATTTCTCAAAGCAACAAGAGAAAATCTAGGGAAAGAAAATATGGTTCTTCAAACAGAATGCAAGGCAAAAATATAAGATATGACAATCAATGCAATGCAAACATACCTGGCATATGCACTAGAATTTAGGAACCAAAATCCTAGGCATGGGAGACCTCACCTACTAGGTGAGTCCACTTCCCCTCAATAGGTGAATGGTCTCATCCTTCCTTACCCATACCTTTTCTACTTGTGAGGCAAGGGTGTGAGCCATGTCCAATTTGATCAGTCTAACAAGGACACTCTTCATCATGTTGACAAGCCCTTCATTGGTCTGATTCTTCTTAGGCTTGTAAGGCTTCACTTTGAAGCATTCGGCTTTGGTGTGGCTATACTTACCACAGTGACGGCATGAGGGAGAACCCCTTTGAGGATAATGCCATTGTTGCCGAAAAGCATGATGAAGCTTGGAAGGTTTAGAGCTAGACTTACCTGTCTTTTGCTCTGTTTTCCTGATCCGAGACTATTGATGTCGAATCTGAGAACAGTGTGGCCTGATATGTCCAGAGACACCAAAATGATAGTAGGTAGACTAACTTCATTTGCTAAAATGCTTTTTGAAAGGCTCTGCAGATTTAAGATTAGCATTTTCACAAACAATATTGCCCTTACCTTTTATATGTTTCCTATGTGGAGGGACATATTTTGATGAGGAAGAATCTTCAACTTCACTTTTCCTCAGAGCATCTTACTTAATCCAAGTCCTGTGGGATTTTAACAAATAATAATTTGGCCTAATATGACCAATCTTCCCACAGTTATGACAAGTAGGGACAAACTTACTATGAACTTGTGTACCTGTATCTTTGGATTTTGGCTTCACACAATTATTCAAGCAAGAATTTTTAGAATTATCCAAACAAGCAGTGTCTACTATCAAAGGCTTAATAACAATAGAATCTAATTCAGAATCAGAAGCATGTGAAGTAGAAGCAATCAAATCATCAACAATTAAATCAGGCTTGCTAGAAATATCTGAATGAATACAAAGCATGCTCTTTAAATTATCACTAGAGAATTTTTTCAATTTCTTCTCAAGTGAATCAATAATGTCAAATAGCATGGTATTCTCGGATTTAAAAGAGTCAATCAAAGCATGTGATTCAGATAGTTGAACAATCAAAAACTCTTTTTCTTGCTTCACCTTTTTAAGCTCTTTATGAGAAACTTTCAAATTTTTAGCATTTTTCAATTTATCAAAAACCTTAAAGAGCTTAATATCAGAATCCTCATTAGATAACTGAGAAGAATTCATGATAAAAAATGTAATAAAAAAATAGAAGTCACAGAAGATAAGGATCACACTCAGGAATTAAATTATTTAAATGGAGTGTACCCGCTCTGATACCAATTAAAAAATAAAGAGATTTTTAATTTAACCGTGTGCGTGTGCAACGTGTAACAAAACATTATAAATGCGGAATTTAAATGACACAAATATTTTGTTAACGAGTGGAAACTCAATTAAGAGAAAAACCACTCCGGGGCAGCCAAATCCAGGATATCCACTATTCAGAAGATAAAGCTAGTTACAAAGCAGTAGCACTCACATAACCTAATGCAGTGGTCGTACCTTGAACTCTGACGTGTAACCCAACACGAACACCTCCTAACCAAGTCACCTACTTGAAGGGGTCTTCAATGAAATCTTTACCTTAAAGCTAACCCCTAAGATAGACTTCAGTTTTAGCACAGCAACAACGCTTGGCAACGGCTTAAGATAGACTAATTCAGCAAAATAACTCTAAAATAAAACTCTCTAAGAATTACAGAATTTAATACCAAATTCTTACAATTCTCAAGCCTAGGGGCCTCTATTTATAGGCTGCATATTCAAATGAGCGTCTGACTTGAAATACCTAGGCGCCGTCCAAACGGTAAACATAAGGCGTTCGGACGGACAACCGTGCGATCGGCTTTCCAAATTTCGCAGAAATTCTTTCCTGAATTGAGCCGCGTCCGGACAGTGTTGCCTTGTCGTCCGGACGGTCGCACTTTAACTGTACGCAATTTCCATATCAAGGCTTCGCGCGTCCGGACCATAGGATATGTCTTCCGGACGGTTGATCTGGTGCACTCAATTTCCATATATGAAGCTTGAGCGTCCGGACCATGAGGACTAACGTTCGGACGTCTTGATTTTGAATGCACGACTTGCCTTATGAATGAGCGCGTCCGGACGGGAATCCACATCGTCCAGATGATTGCAGTTGTCTTCCCATAAGGTATGAGACAGAAACCCTATTACTTGTTGAACACTGAATGGCGTCCGGACGGTATTGCCACGTCGTCTAAACGGATGCACTTAAACGCTGGATTCTTTTCGAACTCTGAAGAGCAACCGGACGATTTGCCATTACGTCTGAACGGATGCAACCTTGAACAGTTCGAAGCTTCTAGACACTGATGGGGGTCCAGACGGAAAGTTCTCGTCGTCCGGAAGGACGTTGCTGACTGATAAGCGTCCGGATGCTTAGACTAGGTTGGCCGGACGGAATCATGGGATCCGATTTCTCTGAGTTGGAATCTATACAGAATCTTCCTTCGATACTCAAAATAGCCTTGAACACTAAAGTAGCCTTCTTGCAGCTTGTGACACTTAAACTTTGTCATAAACTCTAAATATCTGAAGACTCTGAAATAAATGGCATCCCTGTGAAAGCAACAATATTACATAGAAGTGATTTTGTCCAGCAGAATGCAACTAACACAAAAACTAACAGGTTCCATCAACAACCTGGAATCGATTTTTTTGAAACTTATTGCCCTGTAGTTAAACCTATATATTCGAACGGTGCTAGCCATTGTTGTTTCTGCTGGTTGGGCAATCCATCAAGTTGATGTAAGTAATGCATTCCTCCATGGCAATCTCCAAGAAATTGTTTATATAGCACAACCTCCAGGTTTTCAGCACCCTACATACCCCACGGCTGTCTGCAAATTGTACAAAGCCTTATATGGCTTAAAACAAGCCCTACGTCCATGGTTTTCGTGACTCTGTGCTCAACTCCTTGACTTGAAATTCACAAGCTCCAAGGCTGATTCATCACTATTCATTTATAAAGCTCATGGAAATCTTATTTTTGTGTTAATATATATAGATGATATCATCATTACAAGTTCAAACATAGGAGCTATTGATGTGTCTTAAATTATACTCGCAAGTGCACGAATCGTTATGCAATATAGCGTATTGCAAGTGCGAGGTCGATCCCACAGAGAAATGGTCAAATATTAGTGTCTTGCTTAATTAACTTTGTTTTAACCTAGTTCCAAAAGTTTGATGCTTGATTCAAGAAGGAAAGACTAAGGAAAAGAAAAGTGAAATATGCAAATTCAAAGAAACTAAGGCTAAAGAATCCACCAAACCAAATCCTACAACTCACACTCTTGGTTTCCACTTGAACATCCAAAGAACATTAAGCTTAGGGTGTTATTCAAGTCTCTTAACCACATCCCAAAGAACCATTAAATGAATCCAACACTTTGACAAATCACAAAGAGTACCAATTGAAATCCAAACATCCAATGTATCATTCAATCACAATGGATATCTTCATTCAAACCGATAAAACAATGTATTAGCTTGGTTGAAACACATAAAATGTCCTCTATCCACCAATAATCACATTCATTCCAAAAGATAAAGCTTTAAATGAATGGAACTTGAACAACTAACAAGATATATCATTAAATGAGCAAGTGGTGCACCAAGATTGTGAGTGTTATCAATGGAAAGGTTTCATCCTCAACCCTAGTTGAGGTTACTACCCCTCCATGACTAAGAACACCACAAGAACATGATGAACACCCATGGAAGTAAAAGAAGAAGTTTTACAAAGAGAAAATATATGAAAATAAACTACTGATTTAAACTACAATAAGCACGAAATTAAACCTAATTACATATAACAATCTATCACAATCTACTCTCCTCTCTCTATATTACTCCCTTACAAAGGGAATGGTTAGGGCTTTTATAGAAGAAAGCCATGGCAAGGAATGACTCTTCCACCCTCCTCTAGTGCTCTTCTACAGCTGGAGACAATCACAAAACATGGATTCCGTGTTTTCTGCAGCGGAATTTAGGGATTGCTTTTTGACTTTCTGTTTTGGCGCACTCAGCTCTGTCTGGGAAAATTCGATCGATCGACTTTATTTCGATCGATCGACTTCGGGAAAATATTCGATCGATCGACTTCGGGAAAATATTCGATCGATCGACTTTTAGGTTTGATCGATCGATCTGTCAGGGTCTCCGAATTTCCCGCTATTTCTTCACGAAGTTTGTCATTCCTCTCTTATTGTCCTACAGAAACAGAAAACACAAAAACTACCCAAAACATTAGAAAGTAACAAAGCTAAAGGTTTAACTAATGTAAATTAAGGGGTCCAAATATACACTTTTTGGCACTCATCAAATACCCCCAAACTTACATTTTGCTAGTCCCTTAGCAAAACAAAATGAAAAACAAAATCAAAGCATGGAACATAAGTCCTCTTTCGTGGGAGACACGATTGCATTTAGCATATGCAACAAGCCTTTTAAACCCCTAGGACTCCCTAGTGGACGAGTGAAGTCTCGTGAGGGTTTGCCAGAAATGATACCCACAAACATTGAAATGCCATACTATCAATTGAGCGAAAATCATCATTTAAGCACGTGGTTCACACATCATGAGCATGTTTAACAAAATGAATGTCACATTGTCATATTATCAAAAATCGATCAACTCATGGATGGAAAAATTGAGACAACACATGTTCAAAAGTGTAAAGTGTGAATAGCATAGAGTCATGGGGTTTCGATTTTCCTTAAAGCACATATATCCAAAAATTCGCAGGACTCCCGTCAAATAACCAAGGCTTTATTTTACATTCATTACTATTTACTATTATTTTTGTATCGGCTGTGCAATGTTTGACTCCTTTAAGCTTTCTAGTTGACCCATGTAACGAGTGTTGGGCCAGTGGCTCCCAAACCAGATGGTCTTAGGGCACTAGATGTAAAACATCCCTAAGAGCTTAATTACTCAAGTCAAAAAGGCTACGAAGTCAGACTAGCCAAACAATCATCCAAGCTGAAATTCTCCTCTTTTTACGCGAACACCCAATGCTTAATGAGGCAAGGGGCCCGGTTACTCAATGAGAAGTCAAATTGGTGATATTATTTTTATTATTATTATTAAATTTTTTTTTTTTTTTTTTTTTTTTTTTTTTTGAACTTGCCAAGGTTTCGTCAACAAGTTATCCTGCAAATCTCAAGACATATAAATTTCAATTCAAACCTCATACCCCACAGAAACAATGCTAATGTGCTTTTGCTAAATAAATTAAACATGTCAAGTCTCTTTTAATCCAAAGATGAGTCAAAGGATCTTAGATTTTAATGATATGCAAAATTCAACATGTTAATCAAACCAATGAGGTGCAAACCATAGTAAAATGTAACCATGCTCAACTAACAATATATATATATATATATATATATATATATATATATATATTTTTTTTGAACAACTAAGCAAGAAGTAAATGAAAATATGAATATTAACAAGGCAACAAAGCAAGAAGTAAATGAAAATAGACAGAAATGTCTATCCCACCCCCCAAACTAGAATAACACATTGTCCCCAATGTGGCTAGAGATACAATACCGAAGGGTGATGCCAGTTAGGCATGCTTGTAAGAGAAGCGCTCCCCCAAACTTGAACGGTAGACACTGTCCTGAAAAACACAACTAAAGAAAGAAAATCAAATGATAGGGACAAAAGAAATGATGAGGGTTGCCTCCCACAAGCGCTAAATTTTAAGTCTTCAGCCAGACTTTCCATTGGGACGACAGTCACTCCGAGTAACTTGGGTCTTCTAAAAGAGTCGTCTCTATCTCCGAGCTTTGTAACTCCAAAAATGGCTTCAGTCGTTGCCCGTTCACCTTGAACGTGCTGCCATCTTTTGGATCCTCAATCTCAATGGCCCCATGCGAAAACACTGATCGAACTATGAAAGGGCCTGTCCATCGAGATCGGAGCTTTCCTGGGAACAGATGCAGACGTGAATTGTAAAGAAGGACTTTCTGACCAGGCTCAAAAGATCGTCTCAATATGTTCTGGTCGTGAGCCTTCTTCATCCGTGCTTTGTACATCCTCGCACAGTCATAGGCATCGTTCCTCAACTCTTCCAATTCATTGAGTTGGAGTTTCCTCTGTGAGCCAGCCTTTGTGAGATCAAAATTCAGCTGCTTAATGGCCCAGTAGGCGCTGTGCTCCAACTCCACAGGCAGATGACATGCTTTCCCGTATATGATACGGTAAGGTGACATGCCAATCGGTGTCTTGAACGCTGTCCTGTATGCCCATAATGCATCATTCAGCCGGAGAGACCAATCTTTCCTTGACGGGTTCACCGTCTTTTCTAAAATCCTCTTGATTTCTCTGTTTGAAACCTCCACTTGGCCACTCGTCTGAGGGTGATAAGAAGTGGCAACCTTGTGCGTGATGCAATATTTCTTCATCAGCTGCTCAAAGACCCGGTTGCAGAAGTGCTTTCCACCATCACTAATAATTGCTCGAGGAGTACCAAAGCGAGCAAATATAGTGTCTTTTAAAAACTGGACCACAACTCGGTGGTCGTTGGTCTTGCAAGCAACTGCCTCTACCCATTTGGACACGTAGTCCACAGCAACCAAAATGTACAGATAGCCGAAGGAGTTTGGGAATGGTCCCATGAAATCAATGCCCCATACATCGAAAATTTCAACAATAAGAATCGGGTTGAGGGGCATCATATTTCGACGTGAAATACTCCCAAGCTTCTGACAGCGCTCGCATGCAACACAATAAGCGTGAGCGTCTTGAAAAATGGTAGGCCAGTAAAATCCACACTGCAAAATCTTTGCAGCGGTCTTCTTTGAACTGAAGTGGCCTCCACAGGCATGATCATGACAAAAGGAGATGACGCTGGATTGGTCGGGCTCGGGAATGCATCTCCTAATGATCTGATCGGGACAATACTTGAACAAGTAAGGATCGTCCCAGGAAAAATTCTTCACCATGGACATAAATTTGGACTTATCTTGCCGTCCCCAATGCGAAGGCATTTGACCGGTGACAAGATAGTTCACTATGTCAGCAAACCATGGTGAGTGAGTATGAGCAATATGCATTAATTGCTCATCGGGGAAAGTCTCAGAAATGGGGGCAGCTTCGTCTGTGAAGTCCACAGTAATCCTTGAGAGATGATCAGCCACCACATTCTCGGAACCCTTCTTGTCCCGAATTTCAATGTCGAACTCTTGTAAGAGCAAAATCCACCGGATGAGGCGAGATTTAGCATCCTTTTTGGAAAAGAGATACTTTAATGCCGCGTGATCCGAGTAGATGATGACTTTCGATCCTAGTAGGTAGGATCGAAACTTGTCCAGAGCAAACACGACTGCCAGCAGCTCTTTCTCAGTGGTCGAATAATTCAGCTGGGCGTCGTTCAGAGTCCGACTTGCATAGTAAATGACGTGGGGAAGTTTGTCAATGCGCTGCCCCAACACAGCTCCAATGGCATAATCTGATGCGTCACACATGACCTCGAAAGGTGTACCCCAGCTTGGGGGCCGAATGATGGGTGTGGATGTCAGAATTGCCTTCAAGGCCCCAAATGCCTTCTTACAGTCTTCATCAAAAATGAAAGGGGCCTCCTTTACCAACAGTTTGCACAAGGGCCGGGCGATTTTGCTGAAATCCTGAATGAATCGCCGATAGAATCCTGCATGGCCCAGAAAAGAGCGAACCTCTTTTACCGTCCGTGGGGGAGGAAGGTTGGATATCAGATCTACCTTCGCCTTATCGACTTCAATCCCCCGACGAGAGATGACGTGCCCGAGCACGATTCCTTGTTGTACCATAAAATGGCACTTCTCCCAGTTGAGCACTAGGTTCTTCTCTTTACACCTCTTCAAAACCAACGTGAGGTGGTGCAAACACTCCTCAAAAGAAGACCCGAACACCGAGAAGTCATCCATAAACACCTCCAGAAAACGCTCCACCATATCAGAAAAGATGCTAATCATGCACCGCTGAAACGTAGCGGGTGCATTGCATAAGCCAAAGGGCATGCGTCGGTAGGCGAACGTTCCGAATGGGCAAGTGAAGGTTGTCTTCTCTTGGTCTTCAGGGTCCACAGGGACCTGGTTATATCCAGAATAACCGTCCAAAAAGCAGTAATATTCGTGCCCAGCCAACCGCTCCACCATTTGATCAATGAATGGAAGAGGAAAGTGATCTTTCCTGGTGGCGGTGTTCAGCTTGCGGTAGTCGATGCAGACTCTCCATCCAGACTGTACTCGAGTTGGAACCAACTCGCCTTCCTTGTTCTGTACGACTGTAACTCCGGCTCGCTTGGGTACAACATGAATGGGGCTCACCCATTTGCTGTCAGAGATAGGGTAGATGATGCCAGCATCCAACAACTTGATAACTTCCCCTCTGACGACTTCTTGCATGGTCGGGTTGAGCCTTCTCTGTGGCTCCCTCGATGGCTTGGTGTCTTCTTCCAAGTGTATCCTGTGCATCACCACCGAGGGGCTGATTCCCTTAATGTCTTCAATGGTCCATCCTATAGCTTCCTTATGCTCTCTCAAAATATCTAACAATCTCTCCTCCTGAGCGGTGTGAAGATCTGAAGCTATGATTACAGGCAAAGTCTCTGCTGGACCGAGGAACTTATACTTGAGATTGTCTGGTAAGGGCTTAAGTTCCTTCTTTGGAGGCTCAGGTACTGCTGCCTCCTCTTCCTTTTTGCTCTCCAGAGGAGCAAACTCCAAAACAGCTTTTGCTTGCTCAAGCAGGGCATCTAAGTCCAAATCCTCTCCAAATTGAGCAAGGCATGCTTCCAGGGGGTCTTGAATGCTTGATTCTTCAATGCTTTCTTCCAGGATTTCCTCTATCAAGCAGACATTGTTGATCTCATCGTTCTCCCTCGGCTTTTTGTCGATGGTGAAAATGTTCAGCTCCACCGTCATGTTGCCGAAAGAGATCTTCATCACCCCTGTCCTACAGTTGATCAGGGCGTTAGCCGTAGCTAAGAATGGTCGCCCTAGGATTACCGGTATCTGATTTCCAACGTTCAGAACCGGCTCGGTGTCTAGCACTATGAAGTCCACGGGGAAGTAAAACTTATCCACCTTAATCAAGACATCCTCCACTATTCCCCGTGGTGTCTTTACTGACCGATCAGCCAATTGTAATGTCATCGAGGTGGGCCTCAATTCTCCTAATCCTAATTTCAGGTAAACTGAATAGGGTAGGAGATTGACACTGGCTCCAAGGTCAAGCAGGGCCTTCTCAATTTCGCTGACTCCTATCGTGCAAGAGATGGTAGGACATCCAGGGTCCTTGTACTTGATGGGCAGCTTGCATTGGAGGATGGAGCTGACTTGCTCGGTCAAACAAACTTTCTTCGGGACATTGTTTCTCCGCTTGATGGTGATCAAGTCCTTCAAGAACTTGGCGTAAGACGGCACTTGCTGGATGGCATCCAAGAATGGAATGTTGATTTGTACTTGTTTGAATACCTCCCGAATGTCCTCGAATGTTCCTCCTTTCTTGGGCGCGAGAAGTCTATCAGGATAAGGCGCCCTAGGTATAAATGGCCTAGGAGGAGGAGTTTCTACGGTCGTAGTAGATGGCTCGGCATCTCTTTTCTCGACGCTCCTACTTCCATGTTCTTCTTGTGCAACAGGGTTCTCTTCTGGTTGAACTACTTGGTTGTCCACTTGTTTCCCTGACCTTAGTGTGACAACGGCTTGCACATGTTCCTGCCTATGCCTTGCATTTGATGATCCTCCCTCGTGGAACTGCATCCTTGGATTTGGTTTGGGCTGGCTGGGAAGCTTCCTCTTCTCTCTCTCACCCAACTGATTTGCCATTTGCCCAAGTTGAACTTCCATTTTAGCAATTGCTTGAGAGTTCACCATGGTGGCATTTCTCACTTCTAATGTGGCATTCTTCACTTCATTGATAGATTGGGTGTTCACTAATGTGGCATTCTTCACTTCACTGATGGTTTGGTTAGAAAGCTGGATGAATGCATTTAGAGAGTCTTCTAAAGAAGATTTTGAAGAAGAGGCAGGGGCTTGAGTCGGGGCTTGGTATGATGGTGCTGGCTGGGATGGACGGCTTTGATGGTGAACCGGCTGATGAAATCCAGGGGGGTATTGAGTATGAGATTGGTGAGGAGCTCCCCCTTGAGCCATAGGCTGGTTCTGCTTCCAAGAAAAGTTAGGGTGGTTCCGCCACCCTGGATTGTATGATTCAGAGAAAGGTCCACTGGCTTGCTTTCGATACTCGTTGAAAGCGTTCACTTGCTCCATTGGTGATTCGACAAAACCTGGCAATGAAGGGCAAGTCTGTGCTAAGTGCAGAGGACTAGCACAGATGGAACAGCAGTCAACATGGAATGGGTTTACAACATTGATGGATTTGCTAACGACCAGGGCTTCGACCTTTTTGGTAAGGGCATCTATCTTCATTTTTAATTCAATATCCTCCTTAACCTCATAGATGCCTCCCTTCTTCTGAATGCGAGCAGTTCTATCTCGACAGCTAGAAAAATCCCACTGTTGGGAATTGTCGGATAATTGATCTAAGGTCCTATACGCTTCCTCTCCCGTCAAACTTAGAAATGCTCCCCCGTTCATAGACTCGATCATGCTACGATTGGATTGAGTTAATCCTTGATAGAAAAATTGGACCAGTCTCCATTTCTCGTATCCGTGTGGAGGGCACTTGATCAGCATGTCTTGAAATCTCTCCCAGCTCTCAGAAAATTTCTCGTCTTCCTCTTGAGAAAATGAACTTATTTCCTTCCTACACTCATTGACTTTGAACATGGGGAAGAATTTGTTGTAGAACTTGTTGAGCAAGTTCTCCCAAGAAGTGATGGAACCAGGCATGTTTGAATCCAACCATGCTTTGGCCCTATCATGGAGTGAGAAAGGAAATAGCCTGAGATGCACAGACTCTTCAGAAAAATTTTGAAATTTAAAGGTGGCACAGATGTCCTTGAATTTCTTCACATGGCTATAAGGATTTTCGAGGTCCAAGCCATGGAATGCTGGTAGGAGTTGGATGACATGAGGCTTGAGGTCAAAGTGAGTGGCATTGGTTGGGGGTAACACTATACATGAAGCAGAGTTCGTTGCAACGGGTGCAAACAAATCCCTAAGTGTTCTAGTATGATCCACGTTTTCCGTTCTTGGCTGCTCCAAATTTTCCCCCCTTGGTTGCTCATTAGCATTCCTATTATCTCCCATCTCAATAGAATTTCTAAGATTTCTCCTAAGAGTTCTTTCAATTTCGGGATCTAAAGGTGTCAAGCCTAAGTTCAATGATCTTCTACCAAGCATACACCAAGCATACACAAATGTTTAACCCAAAGACAAGCAAAGAAAAATAAATAAAGAAAACAATTTGCTAATGGGGAACAAAGTTCTCCAAAGTACAATCTAGGTTAATTCCCAGGTAGGTGAGGGGGGTCACAATGGACACACTTAAATCCCAAGACCAATCCTTGCCAGAATTCACCTTGACATTGCCCTTAGATAGCTAAGTAGATCCCTTACTAGCAAAAATATATATTTTTTTTTTAAATCAAAATAAAACAAATTGAGGATAATATGAAACACAAAATACACAAAATTTGAACTAAATTATAATGAATCAAAAGAAAAATTAAACAAACAGCAAAATACCTTTAAACAGAAACAAATTATGAACAAGAAATGAACAAAATAGACTACAGAAAATACTGGAATTGAGATACTTACCTTGTTCTGAGCTGCTGTTGTGCAGGCAATTCGATCGATCGAAGTATATTTCGATCGATCGAATATATGTTCGATCGATCTACTTTAAGGCAGATGAAAATTCGCTCGATCGAGTTTCGATCGATTCTCCAGGGTATCCAGAAAGTTGCAGAAGCTGCAGAACAGATCCGGGAAAAACAAAAGAAAAATTTAGGATGCAACACAGAAACGAAATAACAATAAAAAATGAAACAAAAATCTATCTAACTAGTAGAAAAACAAAATCAATCAAACAAAAACCAATTTTTGAACCGATTTCCCCGGCAACGGCGCCAAAAACTTGATGTGTCTTAAATTATACTCGCAAGTGCACGAATCGTTATGCAATATAGCGTATTGCAAGTGCGAGGTCGATCCCACAGAGAAATGGTCAAATATTAGTGTCTTGCTTAATTAACTTTGTTTTAACCTAGTTCCAAAAGTTTGATGCTTGATTCAAGAAGGAAAGACTAAGGAAAAGAAAAGTGAAATATGCAAATTCAAAGAAACTAAGGCTAAAGAATCCACCAAACCAAATCCTACAACTCACACTCTTGGTTTCCACTTGAACATCCAAAGAACATTAAGCTTAGGGTGTTATTCAAGTCTCTTAACCACATCCCAAAGAACCATTAAATGAATCCAACACTTTGACAAATCACAAAGAGTACCAATTGAAATCCAAACATCCAATGTATCATTCAATCACAATGGATATCTTCATTCAAACCGATAAAACAATGTATTAGCTTGGTTGAAACACATAAAATGTCCTCTATCCACCAATAATCACATTCATTCCAAAAGATAAAGCTTTAAATGAATGGAACTTGAACAACTAACAAGATATATCATTAAATGAGCAAGTGGTGCACCAAGATTGTGAGTGTTATCAATGGAAAGGTTTCATCCTCAACCCTAGTTGAGGTTACTACCCCTCCATGACTAAGAACACCACAAGAACATGATGAACACCCATGGAAGTAAAAGAAGAAGTTTTACAAAGAGAAAATATATGAAAATAAACTACTGATTTAAACTACAATAAGCACGAAATTAAACCTAATTACATATAACAATCTATCACAATCTACTCTCCTCTCTCTATATTACTCCCTTACAAAGGGAATGGTTAGGGCTTTTATAGAAGAAAGCCATGGCAAGGAATGACTCTTCCACCCTCCTCTAGTGCTCTTCTACAGCTGGAGACAATCACAAAACATGGATTCCGTGTTTTCTGCAGCGGAATTTAGGGATTGCTTTTTGACTTTCTGTTCTGGCGCACTCAGCTCTGTCTGGGAAAATTCGATCGATCGACTTTATTTCGATCGATCGACTTCGGGAAAATATTCGATCGATCGACTTTTAGGTTCGATCGATCGATCTGTCAAGGTCTCCGAATTTCCCGCTATTTCTTCACGAAGTTTGTCATTCCTCTCTTATTGTCCTACAGAAACAGAAAACACAAAAACTACCCAAAACATTAGAAAGTAACAAAGCTAAAGGTTTAACTAATGTAAATTAAGGGGTCCAAATATACACTTTTTGGCACTCATCAGCTATCTCAACTTAGACTTGATCTACACTATCCTTTGCTCTCAAAGACCTTGGACCTTTACACTTCTTCTTACGAGTTGAAGCTACTTGGAACTTCGATGGCTTACATTTATCTCAACAACAATACATTCATGATATTCTAAAGAAGACAAATATAGAGCTTGCCAAGCCTATTTCTACTCCAGTGTCAACTTCTACAACTCTAAGCAGGTTTGAAGGATCTACAATTACATACAACACACTCTACCGCAACATTGTAGGATCACTTCAATACCTATCACTTACTCGTCCAGACATCGCCTTCGCTATCAACAAAGTGTCTCAGTTTATGCAAGATCCAAGAAATCCTCACTAGTTTGTTGTAAAGCGCATACTGCGCTACTTGAAGGCTGCTATTGCCTACACTCTTTGCATCCACAAAATCTCCACAAATCAGCTCATTGCATTCTCGGATTCTGATTGGGCTAGTTGCCTAGACAACAGAAAATCCACGTCTGGCTATTGTGTATTTCTGGGTAGAAATTTGATTTCATGGAGTTCAAAGAAGTAGCCCACTGTATCACGCTCAAGCACAGAATCCGAGTACAAAGCACTTGCAAATGCCTCCGCTGAATTAATCTGGATTCAGTCTCTTTTAAGTGAACTTAAGACTATCACTTCCACGAGCACCCATGTTATATTATGATAATATTGGAGCTACCTATCTCATTTTGAATCAATCTATCATGCGCGTACAAAACACATTGAGATAGACTATCATTTTGCTCGGGATCAAGTAACAAATAAAAATCTAGAGGTTTGGTTTATTTCTGGGAAAGATTAACTAGCTGATGTTCTTACAAAACCTCTACCATCTACCAGATTTGTTCAGATCACTTTCAACCTCAATGTAAGGATGCCTACGTCGAGTTTGAGGGGCCGTATTAGATCAGATAAATCATTATCATTAGATAATGATAAATCTGTCACTACTTCAAGATAAAGCTCAAGGGTTAAGTTATCCATTTTGATAATCACCAAGCAAGACGTATCTCAACAAACATCTACTCTCACTTGACTGTATAGCATTAGGTCTCTACTACGTTATTGATAAACATAGTCTATGTATAATCCTATTAAAGGATGAATTACAATCCTACTAAAGGATTAACTCTATTGTCATTATAAATACACACTCCCTGCCACACGGTTATGTAGGCAAAATTATTATCAAAGTCCAAATCCTATAATAATTAACATCAACCTCAACAAGAACCCTTACAAACCCCAATCTGATTTGATCCTCAGTAACTGAGTCACTTTAGGTTGCCTATTGCACTAGGTACATGACTAAGGCACACCGGGCTCCAAAATTCCATAGGAAGATGGATTAATTTAACCTATATTGGAATCGAAGACATGAATAGCTTTAGCAATTGCATACCAGGTTGCCATTGGTGTAGGATGACCGGTTTATTGGCTATATTCCACATCTTAGACACCAGAACCTCCGTAGATGGAGATGACTCTGATGATGGTACCTTCACCGGGGGTGCCTCCACATATTGCGATACTCCAACATCACCAAATTCCTTCCCACTCTCAAAATTCTCCTCATTTCCACTGTCCCCCATACTCTGCTCATCCTTCCCCAAACTTCCCTCTTGAGCATCAACCATAGAATCAGAAAATATCGGCCAACTTGAGACTCTTACCCCTTCCTCGCCCTTTCCTAGCTCGACTTGCCATTGCAAAGAACCGTACCAACCAACTAATCAATTGCTCCAGAGTGAAGAAGATAGAAAAAAAGCATGAAAAATCAAAGCAATTTCACCAAATTGGCTAACGATTTTCCCCAATTCCAAACCCTAACCGTAGTTTCTTAACTGCTACTGAGACTCGATTACCCTAGCCATGAATTATCAAAGTATCTTTTTCAATTAGAATTTGTCAAAGGAAGTGGAGCTGATGAGGAGAGAAATCGGAGAGTGAAAAGTCCATGGCCCATAGACACTCTCAAAAGACGCCTTGAGAGAGGAGGGGGCACCATGGTTTATAAAGTGCAAAGATGAAAGAAATCTTAGCAATGTGAGACAATCAACAAGGGAAAGTAATAATAATAGGTGACAATACTCTATGTCGATTGCTACTAGATGGACTTTCTTCTTCAAACTACTTTAGAGTGCTGGATCTTCTTCTTTGATTCAATTGAGCAATGACTAAAGGTTGGGATTTTGTTTTTCCAAGTTTTTGATTACGAGCGTAAGATGCGTACCGAATCTTGTGTTTTTGCTTCTCTAGAGCCTCGGTTTCTTTGGGCCAAAAATATTTTATTTTTTGTATTTTTTTAGTGTTTGGTGTGACCCAAAACAAAATAGCTTCCTTAGTTTTGAAAAATTATTTCAATTTTCAAATTTTGTGAACCATTTTTAAATTTGAGTCTCCTTTCCAAACCTCCATACTATCCTTGACCACCACCGAGCCACCTCTGAACCATCGAAAATCTGTCTTGATTTTATCTTGCTCTCTCTCTCTCTCTCTCTCTCTCTCTTCGATTCCATATTATTCATCCTTACTGTGCACCATAACAACCACCACTGACTCACCACCACGCTGGACTGGGTCAATTCCAAATCAACACCGAGCCACCATCAGACCACCCTCGAGCAACGCTAGACCACTGCCGAGCTCCCTCTGGACCACCATCGAAACACCACCAAACTATCACCGAACCACCGACGAGACTCTACCAAACTACTGCATGATTCAAATTATTAAGTTCATTTTTTAAATTATTAAGTTAATATTTTTATGTTGCAAATAAAAATTGATTTTTAAAAGTTAACATGATTGAATAAAAATATATCAAATATTTGTGATTTTTCTTAAGCACCATACGTGAAAAAATAGAAAATATTTTCCTCAAAATATTTTAACATTCTACGCTGAGACATGAAGTATTATATTGAAATTGCACGTAGAATTCTACTTTCAAGGGCAGATGGTTTTATATATATATCAATGTACGTGTATTACAAGGCATATTTTGCTCCACCACTAATCCATCAGTAAAAGCTACACAACTGATACAAAAGAAGGCCTACTTCAGCTGGGAGATGTAGAGGCATGAATTGCCGGTAACATGAACAAAACATGGTGACCCAAGACAAATTGTGAACCGAATTCCAAGGTCCAATAGATAAATCAATTTCCAGTCCGAAATGCTGGCGTATGTTTGTTAGAGAGAGAGATAGAGCCACAGCAATCCCCAAAAAATTGAATTCAACAGAATTCATCAGCAACCCCATAAACCAAATCAACTAAAACTAAAATCACATACACTGCCTACAGATGCGATGTCTAAAGTCCACAATTAAATCTAAAACTAAAATCATATCTAGAACTGCCTACATATGAAATGTGATAAAGATGTAACAGATTCAAAAAGAAGGGGGGAAAGGGCTACAAGGGAGGGAGGGGGATGGGAAGAATGTCCTATCTGTGATGGATCTGAACAACAACTTTGAACAATGACTCTTCAATACCTGGCCTACTGACCCATCAACACTCTTTTGTAACAGCAGGGTTAACATCTGAAGCATTTTCCTTTTGGCTGGGAGAAGGTACGGATCCTCTGATTTTCAGGTCTCCAGTTTGTTGTTGCTGTTGCTGTTGATCCTGCTGCTGCTGCATTTGTTGCTGCTGAAGCTGATGCAGTTGATGCTGCTGAAACTGATGCTGCTGCTTCTGGGGATGAATCTGGAGCTGTTGAAACTGCTGTGCAGTTAAAAGTGTGTGCATTGCATGATTGTTAGGATAGAACTGCTGGCCAGCTCCAAAAGAAGCAAAATTCATCATAGATCCACCATTTGGCATAGCTTGGCCAGTCAATACTTTCAAATGCTGAATCTCCTCTTTGAGTGCATCATTTAGTGCTATCACAAGACAAAAACAAGATACAATTATTGTGGCAAATAGCAAAAGTCAAGTAATAGAAGTGGACGGATTATCTATGGCAATGCAGAAAAAATATAAGTGCTATGTTCATAGATCGCAATACAGAATGTATATTCTATTTATGAAACAAACAATAAGTCAAGTAATCAAAGTGGACAGATCATATTCAGAGCGGAAAGGAGGATTGAGATCCCATGTATTTGTATTGCATGGGATGCAATACCTTTTTTTTTTTTTTGATAGGTAATAAACAGAATATTATTAAAAAGCGTAAAAGGCGCCCCTAAGCATACAGGGAGTATACAAAAAGGACAAAAAAAAAAAAAAAAAAAAAAAAAAAAAAAAAAAAAAGGGAAAGGAAACACCCGAAAAACCCAAAAAAAGAAATTTACATCAAACCCCCATCTTCTTGCCCCTGTCTCGACTAGATCCCATACCCCTAGCATCGAAATTGATAGAACATTCTAGATTCTTGACCTCTCTTTTCCCCTTTTTCCTTTTTCTCTCCTTATCCTTCTTAGGAGGGGATTCAAAGTCAAAGCGCTCATCCTCGATCAAAGCCAAAAAATCTAGAAATCCCTTCTGATCAGATCCTACGAACGAAACCCCCATCGTGCGAAAACACGACTTGCTATCTTCCACAACCCTGGGGTAAACAACAACACTATCCTTTGGAACAACCCCTTTAGAAGAATCCTCCACCTCAACGCTACCAGACGGCAAACCAGGATCCAAGGGGCACCCAACAACACTTCCTTTAGAATCAACCCCCTTTGAAGATTCCCCCACCTCAACGACCCTAGACGATAAACCAGTAAACTGGGGGTACCCAACCACAAAAGGGACTGGACTTGGCCAATGAGAAAACAAGACCCACTGACCACAGGGAAAGGAAGCCGAAACCCCAGGAAGACCCAAGAGATCAACCCCACCAAAACTCCTCCCCAAGGCAGAAACATCCGCAAGCATCCCTGCCTGCCGACGGAGAGACGAAGTACGATACAAAGAATTACCAGAAGGCGCACTAAGAGCAACGCCTACGTGGTCACGCCCAGCACCGACAGACGAGTCACCAATCTCCCCAAGCTGAAGAACCTCAACGCCCGACCTCACCCCAGCTGACGGAAGAACCCCTGCCTGCCGAAAGACGAGCCCAGATTCGAAAGAGCTTGAAACTAAAGAAGGCCGCACCCCAGAAGGAATAACACTCAGAAACACCGGCGGACGCAACACCAGCGCCGGAAGAGAGGAAGGGACGGCACCCTCAATGACAGTCTCGACCACAGGACCGAGCACCCGAACACTGGATCTAGCCCCGGAAAGAGACAGAACCAGATCCACCCCAGGATCTGCCGCCGACGTCATAACCGGCCGAAGGGCGCTCCCATGGATCTCCATCGGACGCTGAATGGCTCACGTCGTGACGGCAAAACCAAAATAAAAAGTGGCTGTTGGGGGTATTTTTTTGAGCGTGTGTTTTGACCACCCCTGATTCTCAACGGGAGTGGCGGCGACCATCCCCGCAGCCCCTCGGGTGGCCACCCTGACCACCGTTTGGGGGTGGCAGCCACCCCAAAAACCCTCCGAGCCACCCCTCTTTCTTTTCTTTAATTTCTTGTTTGATAAAATGTATTGCACCACATCTTGGTTTAAGTGGAAAAGGCTTGAATGCCATAATTGTGATTCACATAACTACTACAATGATTAAGGACGACTTCATTTTAAACAACAGTTATGCACTACACGCAGTGATTGCATTGCCGAAACAATACAAAACATACCTATCAATCACTTATCAAAGGAAAAAAAAAAAAAAAACAAAACAAAACAAAACAAAAAAAAACAAAAAAAAACAAAAAAGCATATATATCAATCACTTAATTAGTGAAAATGGTTCCGGAATACTTATAGATGAACAAAAAAACAGGACTGTTAGAGGAATCAACAAATCATTAATAGCAAGCAAAACTAAATGACTCAAAGATAGCACCTGTAACATTACATGTATGTAACTCATACATTGGCGGACCACATGTTGCAGAATTATTGGATATTCAATTTATTTTTTCCATTAATGTGGTAGGCCATTTTCATCATTTTCCATGCTAAAGCATTAAAATGTAACATGGTACCAACCTCCTAAACGAATCATATTGTCACACACTACAAACAACTGCACAAATATCAACTCCTTTGGAGAGAAAGACCAAAGTGGTGAATTAAAAAAACATGCATACCCAAAAAAAAAAAAAAAACAAATTAAGAGCAAAGAAAAAAGAACAAAAACTAGAATTATTTAACCTTTCCAATTATATAGAATGTGGCCAAAACTACCAAGTCAAGATTTAAAAAACAAGAAGCATGTTTCCAGCTGTAGGTCCAGTATCATTAAAGCCAAAATTTACATGCAAACAAAGTTATGAAAATCAACTGTTTCTCTCTAATATAATGATATAAACCTTTGAAACCAAAACATGTTCATCTTTTGTAAGAACCCCAACTTCTAAAAAAAAGCTATCCCTATTCCTGACAATGAAAATCCAAATTTAGAAGCAAAATATCATCTGCATGACAATATTATGCCAATGCAGGCACTCATTATGCAGAGCACCAGTAAACATGGAGATAAGAAACTTCACATGAATCAAAATCTTATCACTTCAATAATCAAGAAAGTCAAAAGATGCCAATGGTCTTCTTTTGATGGGGATCCTATATATATTCTGAAACCAAAATACTATTTTTTTGTTATGAATAAACACGTGCGTATGGAGATGCCGGGTAACAACACCAGAATACTCTATAATGAATGAAACATGATATGTATGGCTAAGAAGAGTAAGCAAACAATGATCAACTTTCCTTCATTTTTTTTTGTACCAAATCCTTTCAGGTTTGTTTTCTCAATGCTAGAAGGAACAATATCCAATGTATTTGGAATAATTAAATTCATTACTAGAATGCATCATCAAATAAGTACAAATAAAATCCGCAATCAATTATATTCACCATAGGCAGGAAAAAACCTTCCTAATTGATGTTGACTTGTGTTACTATACTAATCCTAGAAAAAAGAAGAGAAGCAGGAGAAGGTAAGAAAAAACTAGCTCAGTCCTTTATAATATTGATATAACTGAGGGGTCACATGAGCGTGGCCATGTCAAGCATGTCCCTTGACAAGGCCATGGCTAGAACATGTCACCTGGAGGTATGTTCAAGCCTCTAATAAAAGGTCATAATCCATGAATAGAATAAAAAGGACCAAAACCAGGGGATCCTTAAAACATACAAAATCTTTTTGATAAGTATAAAATTTTTTTTTTTGATAAGTACATACAAAATCTTATGCTTATATCAAGGGTACAATTGCATGACCATTGCCTATGGTAAGCAAATTCAAATTGCATTCTCCGTAACCTACTCTACCAAGATTCATCATGTTAGATGTTTGCTTCGTGTTAAATTCTTGTGACAATCTTAATAGAAACATAACAAAAGGCGAAGGTCACACACCATTGAATAGGCCCCAACTATGCTTAGAAGATGACGACAATTTAATTGGTCACACACAAACACATGTAAGCAAGAGGAAGGGTGGGGGGGGGTTGAGAGATAAGCTTTAGAATTGGGGGACTAGTCTTAAAACAGGTTCACAAGATATGCGCTTACCATCTTGCAAGTGAACTTGTTGCTCCATTGTTTGCAAGCGCAGTTTCAGTTCACTGTTCTCAGAAGTCAGACCATTCGTATCTCTCTGCTCATAATAATCCGACCCACAAAAGAAATGTCATTGAAACAACCATATACACCTATAATTTGGAAAAGCAAACATATGGAAGTTGCTGGAACTTGACACATTCACTAAGGAGTATGTGCTGAGCTGATGCAATTTACCTGCAAGAGGGTCAGTTGAGCAGACAAGGAAGTTGCTTCTGTTTGCAGTGTCTGCACTTTCCTTTCAAGCTCAGAAATGTATCGCATCTTCCTTTCCTTTGATCTAGCAGCCGACTGCCTATTTGCCCAGATCCTATCACGTGGAACAAAAGGGAAATGTCAGCATGATTTTAAGTGTATCACATAGCTATTACTAGACAAAAACTGAAGAGGATGAGAAAAATACATCTCCAAAGAGAGAAACAGAGAGAGAGAGATCACAAGTAAGAAATCATCTAAGATTGACAACATGGAATGGTACACTTTGGAGGAGCATCAATAGCACTTCTCGCAACATGGAAACACTTTGGAAATAGACGTCATATTTCCCATCTTGTTCCAGGGACATATAAGAAAGAAAAAGCAATACAACCCGCAAAATTCTGCATCAGCCACCGAAATGGAAGCAGGAATAATTGACAGGAAATTTAGACGCAAAATCATCAGAAAACTAGACCCAAAACTTCCAAAGTTTTACCCCTGATGGAAGCTCTCTCCATCATCCCAGAGGAAATAATTAGCCACCAAGAAGTACCGCAAAGATCATGAATGGTTTAGTGGGACTCCACAGGAAGCCTTATATTTTGGCCTCATTTAGAGAGTTTTGCTGGTCGCACAAACTATAATGAACACTAAACAAACTACTGAGCAACTATAAACATATATAAACAATGCCAGAGCTAATAAACAAAGACCTTTAATCAGAAAGCAAGTAAACTAATTTCGAAGACCTGATAATTACCAGAATGTTTAGCCACATAAATATCACACAATACATTTTCACAAACCTGCCATTCACATGTGAAATATTTAGAAATGGGGTATAACTAAGCAGGACCAAACAATTTTGCAGGAGAAGATTACTACTTTGCACCAAGTAACATATGTTCCAAAATAAAATTATATCAACCAATTCCAGAGTTGACATAAGAAAAAATACCATAATTCACCCTTAATCTTTTGGAGATTATATAAACTGGAAAATGATAAAAATCTTCGAAAAAAAATAACACCTCTTTGCACGCTTGGGATCAATTAAAGCCAGCTCCGCAAGCTTAGCAGCTGACATGGCTTTCTTGGAATCCGCTGCAGAGAGCTCATCTGAACCTGATACAAGCATCTCCGGTTTGATTGTCGTTGACCCGTCCATAGATTGGCTATGATGGTGCCTAACTCTGGGCCTCTCATTAGAACCAATTGCAACATTCTCGGCAGAAGTCGCCGCTCCAGACGCTGGTGTTTGCATGGATGTCATTCCCAGAGTTGGTGCTGCTGCAGCAGACGATGGCTCACCCACTTGAAATGCTGACGTAGCAGATGATGAATTGAACTTATCCATATCAAGGTACATAGAAAACAAGTCCTCCTCAGTCTCATCCGAAAATGAAGGCCCATCCGCACCACCCACAACACCAAGATCACTATCAAAGCTAATATCATCAGGAAGGGTGAGAATTTCTGAATGGGCACGTCTATGACCCAAATTCCTCCGTGGGGTATCCGCCATTCGGCTAATATCATGGCTAAAGCGACTAGAATCTGTGTTCATGCCATGCCCAAAATGACCCGAGTCTGAACTAGCAGCCGGGGCCAATGGCGGGTATGATGGTGATGCAGAGGATGGCTCAGGCTTCACATTGAAACTACTTCCAGTTGGCGAAAAACCTGAGTAACGGCCTGACGGGGGTGGAAAACCTCCACCATGGCCTGGGAATTTCTCCTTATCCATCTAGGAAAAATCTCAAACACGAAAATACTCTCACAAGTAGCTCAACAATACCAAACCCCAAGAAGTTGTAATTCCTCCCAGGACAAAACAAAACCCTAGAAGAAAATGAACCGAATTCGGCTTTTTCCAGACACCCAAATAACCAACTTTCCTTTCAAGCTTCAACAAACGGATTCCTGTTATAGTTGAAGACAATAGGAAGAGTAAAGATGAAGCTATGAACCTCACAAAACCTAGTATGTGAGCACAGAAAACCCTTCAAATTACAGACTTTCATCTAATCTCTGAAAATGGGTATTGAATAAAGAAATTAAACCCCAGAATCTCACACAAAAAGGCTAAGAAAATCGAGGTAGCAGAGATCACATAAGCCTCAGGAAACCAGAGATCTGAACAGTGCATGTAACAACATATAGAGAGAGATTCATAAAAACAGAATTAAGGAACATACACACACGTATATATAAATAACTGAGTATTCAACAAACAGCGTACAAACTACCGAGGAAAATCAGGTAATTTTCTCGGTAAAGTTAACAGGGGACATAAATTCTCACAGATTGTGTAGACAGATCTTGGAATTGGGAGCTGTAAAGCGAAGCAGAGGAGAATCCGGCGGCTTTTGTACAGAAAGAGAATCTGAATGAACAAAATCACATGGACAGAGAGAGAGAGAGAGAGAGAGAGAGAGAGAGAGGCGAAAGCGAAGCTTCGAAGATGGTATATATGTACGCGTGTTTATATATATAACGTACCCATATATCGAATGTACGAGGGGACCGTATCCTCTGCAACTCTTGTCCCTTGCATTCTTTCGCTGTTTGTAATTTATTTTTCGTTTCTTTTTTTTAATTTTTAATTTTTTTTTAATGGAAAAGCAAAAATTACAAAAGAAGGGAAATGTCGTATTGCATTCTCTTATCCAATTTTTTTAAAAATTAATTATTGGACCTATAAAATCTACGCCTTTACTTATGTGAGTCCTACAAAATTAATGATTGATTTTAACAAATGAGAAATAGATAGGAGAATATAAAATAACAAGTTCTAAAAGTAATTAATACTCATACCCACAGGACTACATATCTAAGATGGATGAGGGTTCTCTTAAAATTTGAGAGAATTTAAAAGAATTCGAGCAGTTGATTGTAAGATACTATTTATAAGAAACCTTACAAAAAAAAATTAGGCTGTCCAATCACTTATCTGGTCAGGTGGATCCTATAAATAGTCTTTCAAAATTACCTGTCTGAATTCTCATAAATTCAAACAAATAATTTGAAAGGATTTTAATCCAGATCTAGCTGGTGTTTTGATACATCCAAAGTCAAGTCAAAAACCAATCGTATTAAAAAAAGTTATTGTAACTTGGTTAATAATCTTCCACAATTATTTTATGACACTGTTTTGAATTTAGAAGCATAATTTTCGAATAAAAACTTTGATAGAATATATAATTAAACCACAAGCATAAATCCTTGACACCGAATATAATCCTAAAGTACTCCAAAGACACAACAAGAGAAAATAAATTATTCAAACCAAAGAATAGGTTGGTTGAAACTCTTATGTTACTCTTACTCTAGCGAGTGATTACAAGCAACTTACCTGTAATGTCTATTGTCTAGTAACAAGTTGGTCAACATCAATTTATTTATGTTAAAAATACAAAAAATACAAAAAATACAAAAAAAAAAAAAAAAATCTCTTAAACTAACCTTAGCTTAGCTTGATAAGTAATGTAAATTATTTCTTTGGAATAAAAAAGGAAAAGTTGTGTAAACAATGTGAGTAAAAAAAAAAAAAAAAAACTTATTTATTATCCTAAAGAATTATAGATAAAAATAAATAAAATTGGTCAAATCTTCAAGGAAAATTATATAAATAGTGTTGAGTCCATGCCGCTACCTGTACTTTTTTTTTTTTTTTTTTTTCTTTCTCTCTCTCTAAAAGGATTTCATTAAGCAAAGGGTGACAACATTACAAATGGGATAAATGATGGACAACAATTAGCTGTCAAATTGCAATTTGAACAATTAATATGAGAAAGATCACATTTGACTCATCTGCTCAAATAACTAATTACTATCGATCTCAATTATTCCAAATTAGCTTATGCACTTTCCAAACGAGGTGATACACTTCCCAAACCGCCTTTTCCAGATCCATCTAAAGATCGTATTATTCCCTTACCAAATATAGAGAAAATGGAAGACCATTTGCCCGCTCATCAAATTACAACGAAGTAGTAAATGATACGTGCTACACTTGCACATACAACACTAATTCACTTAGAGATGGGCCGATTGGCTCCTTTCACCCCCTTGCTCCAAAGAAAGAAAGAAAAATAAAATAAAATTAGGGTTTACTAAAAATTTGTTGTAATGGCCCCCTTAAAAAAGAATTTCAATGCAATCCGACCCCTTTAGAGTAAAATTTCTACTTACATCCCTGAATTCACTATAATAATGTTTGTTTAATGACACTCAACGCGTTGCTGTAATTTTTTCTAAAGTTGTCCATAGACACCTAAAAAGAGAGAAAAAAAAATAAAAAAAATCCTAGGATCTTTGTGCATTAAATACCCTTCCAAGAAAATTATACGGTACTGAGAATTTTTTAACTGCAAACTTTATAATAATAGTGCTGCTAAGGGTACTACAATTTTTACTACAAGTCCTTTGTAATTTGACATGATAGTCCATGTGACACTTACTGCGTTAGTCACTAGACAATCAAATTTACCTGTCAAATTTCATTGTTTAATTTTTTTACCATTAAGATACTACCACGTAGTTTGTAAGAAAATTATAGTAAAGGTTGTAGTACCCTGTTGATGACCACTTTTTTTTTTTTTTGTCAAAACCGCTTTCTTTAATCATAAACATAAAAAAAATAAAAATAAAAAATTACTTTCTAAAAGACTTCCCTTTAAGTATTGTCTTTTCACTTGCTATGTGGCCTTACATACTATTACGCCCAATGTGTAAGGGTTGTGCATAATCCCAAATGACCAATTCTCAATCCAGTGGCCGCGAGGTAAGTGAATCTGGGGATGAGTCTACCCAATTAACTCTGGGTGTACTCCTAATAGAAACATCCCAATGATGGACAACACAAAGTTGTTGCACTCCATCCTCTTAGCAACGATACTGAGCTATTTCTAATCTTTGAGGCCAACTAAGTTTTAATTATATTCTCAAAATAAACATTTTCTCTTCTCTATGAGTACATACAAAAAAACTCTCTTTTTTGGGTTACTCTTTCTTTTTCTTATTAAATTTTCTAATTTTGCAAGTACTCAATCTCGTTCTTGTTTAAAAACAAGAACTCTGAATTCTTTTTCTCTTTATTATTTGAGAACAAAAATTTTGAAGAAATTTTTCTTAGAATAAGAACTCTGAAAAATTCGATCTCTTTATTTTCATAATAACATCTTAATGAAGAATTTAACTCATCAGAAAGCTTTAAATATCATCTCAATAAAGAAACAATTCTTGTAGTAGCATAAGAAATAGAATTTAATATTTATAGCATAAAAATAAAGTGTAGTTGTATCCACTTACTTATATGTGATGCTAAGAATATGCACTCTCTAAAATTCTTTAAGCACTTGAGTGAAGACAAAATTAGCTTCAATAGGTGATCAAGTAGATGGGGGAGAGAGAGAGAGAGAGACGAAATTTTGGTTTGTTTTCAAGTAAGGGGTGGCTGAATTATGTTTTGTAGAGTGTTTGAGATGAAATGTTTTTGGCATTTTTCGGTGTTTGGTGGGAGCGAAAATAATGGTCAACGGAAATCATTTTCAGTTTGACCGTAAAAGCCTATTTAATTTTTAGAAAACTATTTACGGTTTTAAAAATCATAAATCATTTTCTAGATTTAAACTCTTCATCTAGCACGCACATTTGTGGGAATCCACCACCTTCGAGTATTGGAGGTTGTTGGTAACCCGACTCTATTGTCGAAGATTCTCGTATTTTGGTATCCGATTGCCGGAATCCGTCATTGGTGATATTTTCATACGAGCCAAATACCGAAAAATATTTTTAGGAAAAACATTTTTCTGAAAAATAATTTCGTTGAAAATATTTTACGACGGAAAACATTTTTCGTCGCAACAAACGAAGGATTAGATTAAAATGAATGTCAAAACATAAAGTTTCATTCTTGTAGAGATTCAATCTTATGTCCTCACAATATTAGTATTGTTAATCATACCATTTTTTTTTTTAAAAAAAAAAAAAAAAATAGTACTGATTTTATTCATATCAAGAGAAGAAGTTAGAGCATCAAAAGCTCTAAACAATCAGAGAAGGAATCTTTGATAAAACAATTAGTCTAATACAATCAAGAATACAATCCATCCATGTACATTCTAAAACCTGATTGACACCGTCTTTTGCCAAAGAGTGTGTCGCCGCATTTGTCCCTCATGGAGTGTAACATACTTTCCAGTTGTGAAAACCGTAAAGCAGACCTTGAATGTTTGAGATAATATTACCAAGCAAACTCCAATTAAAACTGGGCCTGTTAATAGCATTGACTACTATTAATGAATCCCCTTCCAAAATAATAGAGGTCAAACTCCTATTCCGACAAAACTCCACAGTGTGTAAAGCAGCAAGGGCCTCTGCTAATATTGGATCTACACAAGCATTCACTGAATGAGAATTCGCAGCAAAAACAACACCCTGAGAGTCATGTACAACACTCCCAAACCCCAATTTACCCCTCTTAAGAGTAAAGGGCAGCATCCAATTGGCTTTAAAAGTTCCAGAAGGTGGCGGTCTCCATAAAGAAATTCCATGAGAAAAGCCCAAAACATCAAATTCCAAAAAGGGGGTATCTGTCTCCATAGCTCCATTGTATTCAACTATGGCATTAGTAGCTGAAAGGATCACTTCATTTGGATGTAAAAAATATCCTCCATGGACAACTGAATTCCTTCTAAACCAAATACGCATGCTATCTCCGCATTAATATCAACCTCTTCAAGAGTATAAATAGCAAAAAACTTATCCATTACCTCCATAAATGAATTAACACACACCCCACACATCAGCCATGGCAGCACATTCCCACAAAACATGATGAACCATTTCCCTTTCAATTTTACAGAAACAACAATAAGGGTCCAGATCCATACCTTTTTTTAGCAAATTGTCTTTGATGGGGAGAATGTTATGACAAGACCTCCAAACAAACATTTTTGTAGAATTTGGCACCTTCATACCCCAAAGCTTTTTCCACAAAAGATTAAAATCTGATTGATGAGAACACTCCCCACGTATATTCATTTGGTGATCTTTCTCCATATGATAGGCACTGCGCACTGTAAACTCTCTAGATGAAGACCCAAGCCAAGTCATCAAATCATTATGACCATACTTACTTAAGGGAATCCGGGAAAGGACTGCTACTTCCTCCTTGCAAAAAATAGAATTGAGAATACGTTCATTCCACCATTTGGTATCTATATCAATTAACTCACTAACCTTTGCATCTTCAGAGAGTACCTTTCTTGGGGATTGAATAGCATAAGTAGTCGGAGTGGGTAGCCATTTATCCCGCCAAATTTGCACATCTCTACCATTTCAAATTCGCCATACAAGACCTTCTTTGATTAGATCTTTGGGACTCCAAAAAATTCCCCCATGGAAAATATTTCGCCTTTAAAATCTGGCCGGCCAAACTGTTAGGATTATGGAGAAGGCGCCAACCCTGTTTTGCAAGCAAAGCCTTATTGAAGCATCGGAGGTCCCGAAAACCTAACCCTTCCTTTGTCTTGGAAAATAACAATTTCTGCTAGCTCATCCAATGGATCTTTGATTCATTTACTTTATACTCCCACCAGAATTTATGCATCAAAGAATTTAATTCTGTACAAAGACCCAAAGGAAGTAAAAAAAATACTCATACTATACCTGGGGATTGCTTGGATCACTGCTTTGAGAAGGATCTCTTTGCCTACCTGAGAAAGAAACTTTGTCTTCCAATCATGCAACCGCTTCCACACCCTCTCTTTGATACAAGTGAATTCCCGCATCCTTGATTTCCCCACAAGGGCATGTAATCCCAGATATTGTCATACCATTGAGTACTTGGAACACCTGAAGTTGAAGAATACAGTCTCACGTCTCTTGACTTGTATTGCGGCTAAAGAAAATAGACGTTTTTTCTTTATTCAACTGTTGACCCGAAGCCTGCTCATAACAGTCTAAAAGATGGGACAATCTCCCCTAGTCTCTAGAAGTAGCCCTGCAAAAAAATAAACTATCATCAGCAAAAAAAAAAAAAGAAAAAAAGTGATTCAGCCGAGGCCCCTTTGGTGAAGAGAGAACCCCCGAAAGCTATCCCGAGACTGTCGCTTGGGAGAGTAAAGAACTCAAAGCTTCCACACAGATAATAAAAAGACATGGAGAAAGAGGATCCCCTAGACGAATTCCCTACGTAGGTTTGAATTTCTCTGTAGGTTGTCCATTAATTAAAATAGAAAACCTGATTGTTGTTATACACTGCGTAATCAAACCACACCATTTCTGTGCAAATCCCGTTCTCCTCATAATCTCATTCAAAAAACCTCCAATCCACCGGATCATAAGCTTTGCTCATATCTAATTTCACCACCACATAGCCTGTTTTTCCCCAATGCCTAGTTTGCATAGAATGCAGAGTTTCATAGGCTAGCTGCTAGAATATTATCTGAGATTAACCTCCTCGGGATAAAAGCACTTTGATTTGGAGAAATAATAGAAGGAAGAACCACTTTAAGTTGATTGGCTAAAACCTTCGAAGTGATCTTATAAATAACATTACATAGTGCTATCGAACGAAAATCAATAATTGAGGAGGCATTTTGCTTTTTTGGAATTAAGACTATATATATTCGTATAATTGATTTCCTCATCCATATAACCCAAATGTAAAAAATTTGTAATAGCACGACAAACCTTTTCTCCGATCGTAGCCCAATTCCGTTGGTAAAAAGACGCCGTAAAACCATCCGGATCCGCTGCTTTAAAAGGATCCATATTCTGCAAAGCCAGCCCCACCTCCTCAAAAGTGCACGGACACAGCAACTTTTCATTCATCGCTCGGGTTATATTGCAAGCAATACCCGAGAGAAATGCTTCAATGTTGACAGCAGGTCTAGCCCGAAATAGACTTTTATAATAATCCAAAAAAGCCCCTTCAGTAGCATGCTGATCCGAACACATACCTCCTTCCATATCAGTGATAGACTTTATCAAATTAGCCTTCCTCCGTTGATTCGCCGAAGCATGAAAAAAATTGGAGTTTTTGTCCTCATCCATGCTTGAGCCATGCACTCAAGTTTTGCCCTTTGTCTCCATTTAATCTCCTCCAACTCTATTAATTCATTAACTTCCCCTTGAATATTATTAAGCTCAACCATATCAGAGGCTTCGGCTTCATCTTGTAAAGTCTCCAATTATTTTGTTTTCTGACCAATCAGGTGCTCCGTTGGATCAGCGGTTGTACGTCGCCATTGCTAACAAGCATGTTGGCTCTTTGTGATTTTTTCCTTCACAGCTCCCCATGGATTCGAGCCGCCTATTTTTTGTTTCCAAACCTGCTTCACCACCTGTGTGAACCCTTGTTTTTTCTGCCACCATGCTTCATAACGAAATAGCAGCTTGCGAGTACGTTGCCTACCATTAAGATCATGCAAAGAGACATACAAATGGGTATGATCAGAAGTCCGAGCAGCAAGAACCTCTACTATGAGTTGAGAAAATTGAGGCAAAACCAATAGTTGCCACCACCCGATCCAGCCGTTCCTTAGTATCTGTTTTCTTATTTGACCCAGTGAAACGTGATCCAGTAAACCCCATGTCACTCAAACCACAATTTTCCAACGTGTTTTAAAGACATTCATCTGCGCGCGCCCATGAACGACGTGCCCCTCCCTTTTTTTCAGAATCAGCCATAATCTCACTAAAATCAGCACAACACATCCACGCATCTGTGGATAAAGAAGCAAGATGCTGCAATAAATCCAACAACTCTCTTCGCTTGCTTACCTCCGGATTTCTGTAAAAGCCCGTTAAAGTCCAGTGAAAATCATGCTCCTCAGAGAAGACCAACGCGTTGATATGGCGATGACTAAAATTCTGAATAGTGACTTGGCAATCACTCTTCCAATGCAGTGCTAAACCCCCACTCCGACCCGTACTATCAACAACAAAAACATTATCAAAACCCAAACGGGATTTAAGACTTTCAATCCTAACAGCCTGTAACTTAGTTTCCATCAAGAAAACCATTTTAGGAAACTTCTCCTTTCCCAACTGGCAAAGGTCCCGAACTGTCCGGGGTTCCTAAGCCCCCGCAGTTCCAACATAGTATATTCATGGTGCTGAGCGAGGCTGACCTTCAGCCTCCGCCCATTTAGTTAATTTGTGTTCCTGCAGGTGACAATTTAAACTTCTTTCCCGAGACAGCCCCTTGCCTAGCAGTTCCCATTCTTTTCTTCTGACTTCTTTTCTCCCCTCCTCCTGAAGAATCTGGTACAACATACGTTAAGTCCTTTGCTACTGGAACTTTATGTTTCCATATCGATGTTGTACATGAAGAACCAGCATTCGTTTTTGAGACTCTAGGTTTTGCATGAGAGAACGTGGACAGTGATGGTGAAGATGGGTTCACAGATCTTTGCACCACCTTAATGTTCACCAAACCTGGATCCACAGCAGCAGAATGATCCCCCAGCCCAGCAAATAAATTTCGATCCCCTTCTTTCGAGTATTAGCCTATGGGCCTTCGATATAAAGTCTTAAAATTAATATATTCTTTTTATTCATAAGCTATGATGTAACCCGCTCTCTAGTTAGTATTATTTTTTCTTCTTAAAAGTGAATCTACACTTGCTCTTAGCCTATCTATCTAGAATAAGTATAAAATCTAGCCTATCAAAGAATTGGGTTACTATAATCCTTCCCCTTACAAAAATTATGTCCTCGAAATTTTTATTTTTTTTTCTTTTTTCGCCTAATAAAATCTTATGAAATGAGAATTATCACCTTATAACATAATTTCATCTTAGCAACTTCTTGCAGCCTACACAATCTTTAATGACAAAAATATCCTTCTTGACCCTTTAATACGTTCATGTTCTGCCGTGCATATCACTCATGTGGACCCAAGTTGTGCTTTTCGTGTACTCCAATCTTTCATGTTGCATTCAAAGAACTATTCCAATCATTAATAAATCCTCACTACAGCTTGGGCATTTATGACATTTTTATGAACTCTCAATGATTTAAATTTACTGATCATTTTCTAAGACCCATATAAAATATTTCCAACCGTTGGATCGCACGCCATGTCAACAATCATATCCATTTAAGGTCATAAACATCATCTTGTTTTAGAAAATAAAAAAGGGAAAAGTCATATTTAGTCTAAAAGTTTTCAATCGATTTGGATTTGGTCTTTGACTTTACAATTTCAAGAATATAATCCTTAAGTTTTGTTCAAATTTGAAATAGTTCACTTTATCACTTTATTGTCAAAGTTAACGGTTTGTCCATACATTAATTGCAAAACTTCAAATGCTAGTTTCTCAATTTGAAGGAATTAAGATGTTGGAAGATGAGACATTTAATGAATTTTATACCAAAATCCGTGATATTCGTAATTCTATGATTAATCTTGAAAAGAAAGTTTCAGATGCTAAACTCATAAGAAAATCTTGAGATCCCTTCCTGAAAGATTTAGAATTAAAGTGACTACTATTGAGGAGAGCAAAGATCTTGACACAATAAAAATTGAAGAGCTAGTTAGCTCGCTACGGACCTATGAATTTTCTTTGCTGCCTCTTAGGAAAAGCAAGTTCATTGCTCTCAAGGTTGAAAAGTAAAAATCCAATGAATCCTCTAACGAGGAATCAGCTGATGATGATGGCTTTGCCATGTTTGCTAGAAGTTTTAGGAATATAATCAACTTGAGTAGAGGAAAATTTAGGAACAAGAATGTTCAATCTTCTGAAAACCTAAAGGTGATTTCAAAGGAAACATCCAAGTGCAGAATGAATCTGACAAAAAGGACCATCGTGGTCCCAGATGTTATGAGTGCTCAGGGTATGGTTATATCCACATTGATTGTGGTAACCTAAAACAATCCAAAAGTAGAGCCTTTAATGTTACTTTGAGTGATGAGTCAGACAATGATGAAATTGATGAGACTCTTGAAAAAGACACAAATTACTTAGCTTTGCCGTTTCTTATGATAGTCCTCATGAGTCTAATAATTGTAATCTTTGAATATTGAGTCAAAAGAAGAGGATGATCTTCAAAACACCTAGAATAATTTGTTTGAGAAGTATTCTGAATTAAGAAAGCAAAACAAACAGAATGTGAAAAAGCTTAGCAAATTTGAACTTGAAAGAAGCAAATTGCTTGAAACCTTGAGTGATCACATGTTGCTTGTAATATTCCGAGATCTGAAAATCATGTGTTGATGGAAAAAGTGAAGTCTTTGGAGGATGAATTGAGTGAATCAAAAAATCATTTGAAAAAAATTCTCTAATGATAAGCTTGTTAAAATGCTAAATGATAAAAAATGTTCGTCTGTCAAATCTGGCCTAGGTTTTGATAAATTTGTTGCTTCTTCTTCTAATGTTGCCTCTACTTCTAGAACTACGTTTTTTAAGCCAAAAATGTGTGATAGTAAGGCTCAAGTTACTTGTTTAGATAAAGGAAAAAGTGTTTGGTCTCATGACCATGTGAAATTTGAATATAAAATTCCTGTTGTCACTGTGGTATCAGTGGTCATCCTTGACCATATTGTTTTTAGATTCAATCTCAGAAACCTTGGGCTAAAAAGAATGTTCCTAGGCAAGATGAACCTGGTATTGAGAATCAATTAAGAGTCCTGAGTGAACAAGTCCAAATCATAAGTGAGAAATTAGTTGAACTATCTAAATCTGCTAATAAGAAAAATATTGTCATGTTGACTGACAAATGTGATAAGAACTATTCTAAGGATAAACAAGTATGGGTTAAAAAGGAAGATCATCTTTGTTTGGTTGTACATACTACTTTAAATGTGCTTGATAATTTTCTATGGTGTTTGGATTAGTGGATGCTCTAAATATGTCAGGTGACAAGACTCTTTTTAAGGAGTTCAAAGAAGGTAGAGGTGGAAAGATTACCTATGAAAATGGCAGTCAATCCAAAGTCATCGAGAAAGGTACCATTGAATTCCCTGGGTTCCCAACTTCTCAAGAAGCACTGTATGTGGAAGGACTCAAAGCTAATTTGCTAAGCATCAGTCAATTCTGTGACAATGATCTAGTGGTGCAATTTTCAAAGAAAGAATGCAACATCTTTGATTGTAATGGTAAATGGCTTTTGGGAGGAGAAAGAACAATCGATAATTGTTATGGTCTATTTGGTCTTTCTTTGAATCCGCAAATCAGTTGCAACAAGGCTACTATTGACAGTGGTGAGTTATGGCATCAGCGGTTGGGACGTCTGAACTACAATGATCTGGTCAAAATTACCAACAAATGAGCAATTATGGACTTGTCTAAGATAGACAGAGTTGAGAAGGGAATCTACGGACCGTGCTAGTTGGGGAAGCAAACTCGTGCATCACACAAGAAGACTTCAGGTATTCTTACTTCCAGAAATCTAGAACTCCTCCATATGGATTTCATGGGTCCCACAAGAACAGCTAGTTTGGGTGAAAAAAAAAATATATCTTGGTCGTTGTTGATGACTATTCTCGATTTACTTGGATTCTACTGCTTAGAGAAAAATAAGAAGCATTTGATCAAGCTCAAAATCGGTTTAAGAAAATTCAAAATGAAAAAAATTGTTCTATCATGAGAATTCGCAGTGATCATAAGAGAGAATTTGAAAATTCTATCTTTGAGGACTTATGTGACCAGCATGGCATAAAACAAGAATTTTCCTCTCCAATTACTCGACAGCAAAATGGAGTGGTTGAAAGGAAAAATCAGGTGATACAGGAGATGTCACGTGTTATGATACATGCTAAGAATATAGCACAACACTTTTGGGGAGAAGCGGTTAATACTGCATGCCACATCATCAATAGAGTCTACTTAAGGACTGAGATTGACAAGACTTCATAGAATTATGTTAAGGAAAGAAACCCACAGTCAAGTATTTTTGGGTATTTGGGAGCACATGTTATATTCTACGAGACCGAGAAAACTTAGGTAAGTTTGAAGCCAAAAGTGATGAAAGGATCTTCCTCGGCTACTCATCTACAAGCCGTGCCTGCAGAGTCTTCTACAAAAGAACTGGCATTGTAATGAAGTTAATAAATGTTGTGATTGATAATGAATCATCTGGTACATCTAGTGAAGGGGAGCACATCATTCATAATGAAGAGTCCATGGAAATACCGAGTGCTGACAAAGATCAAGTCAAGCTTCTTACTCCACCTCAAGGATAAGAATCCACCCCACCTCAAGAAACACTGTCTACTCCAAATCAAACAGGGAAATCTACCTTATCTCAAGAAGAACTGTCTATTGTAAATCTTCCCAAAGAACCCTCATCATGTGTCAAATTGAATCATCCTCAAAAGCATATTCTAGGAGATGTCAATGAAGGCATTCAACTAACTTTCTCAATTTGAGCCCAATAGAGTAGAAGAAGCCTTAAAAGATGAAAGCTGGATCGAAGCTATGCATGAAGAATTACATCAGTTTACTCGAAATGATATATGGTCCTTAATCCCTCGTCCTCATGACCACAACATCATTGGCACAAAATGGATCTTCAAAAACAAGTTGGATGAGAATGGCACAATAATTCGGAATAAGGCCCGCCTAGTTGCTCAGGGGTGCTGATAAGCGTCAAATGTTGCATATTCAAGCCCCTTAACTTGAATATGTTAATTCCTTAGCATTGTTATTTGTTTGATTTTGTGTTGTTTTATTGTTTTCAGATTTTAAATAAATATGTAATTAATTCCATTGATTTTAGGCTTAAAGCACACTTTGAGAAGATCTATAAGATATTGATAAGCTTAACCAATCTTAATAGAAGACTTATATGATGTGGTTAAGTTTAATCAAATCAAGAGAATGATTAAATCAGAATTTCTTCACTAAGAGTCAAAATCGGATTAGATTCAAATTTGGATTCTGCACAGGTCTCAGTGTTTTGATCATAACTTTTGACTCAGATATTGGATTCCAATGAAATTGGTGGCGTTGGAAAGCTAATAAAAAATAAAACAAATATGTTTGAAATATATTTTTCCCAATTCGGAATTTTACTACGTCAAAATCGCCCTGAAATAAAAGACTACAATTTTGGACGAATTTGGAATCCTTTTCCTACTTGGATTGAAGTTTCAATCTCTTACTTGGACTAAGAGACTAAGTTCCGATTTTTCTTGAATTCCTTGGGCTTTTAGGCCTCTCATAGTCTCTATAAATAGACCCCTAAGCTTCAAGAGATGGTGTGCTTGTGCTTAGTTTTAGATAGAAAATTTTTCTTGGAGGCTTGACAAGTTGAAGAGGAGAAAAACATGGCAGGAGGTCATCCCAGCACCACAATGAGCGGCTAAATTCGTACTAAGGTGTTGATGTAGCCCTTTCCAAGTAAAAATGGTTTAATTATATTTTAATTTGGTATTTTCTATATGCATGATGGTTGTATAACTGTGAGAATTGATCTTAATGTTTATATTCAATCATTATGAATTTTTTATCTTGTCTTAAAAAGTCTTTTATATTGATTGAACTCAATCCTTCATATTTTCTGTGATTATGTGAATGATTGTTACACAATGGTTTTAATTGATATATGATCAAGAGGATTAGATAGGCCATGCCTAGGAAAAACGGATTGTACTACATCTTAGTTTAGTGTAATTTAAGTAGACAGTTCATACCAACCGAAGATGGGTTATACTATTTGATTAATTGTGTGTATCCTATTAATGACGTAGCTAACTCATACCTAGGGAAGACGAGTCATATCGTATCTTAGTAGTTAGGTGGATGGTCTGTGCCAACCGAAGATGGATTATATTTATTCTTTAGAGGTAATTTCTTGACTACTTGAGTGAGACGAGCCCTATATCATGCATAGTATGAATTTCCCTTATTAATTTATGATTGACCATTGTTATGCGGTGAGTGGTGAAATCAATCCCATATTCTTTCTTTCATCCCTACTTTCTTTACATTTATGTCTTTTACTTTTATGTATTTATTTTTAGAAAACAAAAATCAAATCAAACATCTTTTAAATTAAGTTATATTTATTCTCGAAAAACTTGATAACAACACCTATGCAATCTTTGAGGTTCGACAACCTCAATATAGCCCTATCCTACAAGGATTCGTACTATTGCGAGTGGTTATTTATTATTGATATATTTTGATAAACAAAAGACCACATTAGGTACACTCAGATAGAAGGCGTGGACTTTGATGAAACTTTTGCTCATGTGGCTTGTCTAGAGTTCATTAGAATTCTACTATCCATAGCATGTCATCTCGGCTTTAAGCTTTAAAACTGCAAAAAAAAAAAAACCCAGTAGGCAAAGCATCATCCGTCCGGACGTCGTGGATTCCCGTCCAGACTTTCATCTACATCGAGAAGCTTCTGTTCCAACTTGCATTCGTCCAGATGACTCAGCAGCCCGTCCGGGCAACTCTCAGTATTCGATCAAGCTTCAGATTTTCTTTCCAAAAGCAAATATGGGAAGATTGCTGCAAACGTCCGGACGACATGGATTCCCGTCCGGACGCGCTACTCCTTAAGACAAGTTCACAATTCAAACTCAACTGTTCGGACGACAGTATGCCGTGGTCCAGACGCGTGTCCAACTGATATGGAAATTGCGTGTAGAAGATCAACCATCCGGACATCCATCCCCATGGTCCGGACGTACGAAGCCTTATATGGAAATTACTTGCAGCGGACGTGCGACCGTCTAGACGACAGTGCCTCACCGTCCGGACGTGGCTCTCAAACAGGAAAGATTTTCAGTGAAAATCTCAGAATTTCTGTCGCACAGTTGTCCGTCCAGACGGCCCATGACCACCGTCCGGACGGCGCCCGTATTTATCAAGGCAGTCGCCTATTTGAACCCTCAGCCTATAAATAGAGGCCCCTGGTCATTGAGAACTACAAGAATTCGGTATTGAATTCCACTAGAGCTTAAAGAGTTATTTTGTGAGGTTATTGAGCTGATTTGTCCTCTCTAGAGCCGTTGTTGTGTGTGCTATTGCTGTGCTTTAACTTGAAGTCTATCTTAGGGGTTGGCCCTAAGATAAAGGATTCCATTAAAGACCCCTTCAGGTAGGAGACCTGGCTGGGAGTCGTTCGTGTTGGGTTACACGTTAGAGGGCAAGGTACGATCACTGCATCAGGGGTATGTGAGTGTTACTATCTTGTATCTAGTCTTGTCTTCTGAATAGTGGATATCCTGGGTTTGGCTGCCCTGGAGTGGTTTTTCTCATCTTGAGTTTTCACTTCGTTAACAAAAATTCTTGTGTTATTTATTTTCCGCATTATTTTGTTAACACATTACGCACGCACACACACTTGCCTTTATTGTAAAAGTCAATTTCTATTTTTCAATTGGTATCAGAGCTTGGTACACTCTGAGAAGATTTAATTCTTGAGTGTTATTATTTGACTTATTTCTGTTAAAATGTCTCAAACTCTTAATTATGTTCCTACCTTTGATGGTACGAACTATGGCTATTGGAAATCATGTATGCGGTTCTTTCTGAAATCTATTGACTGTTGGAGTATTGTTGAAACTGGTTGGACTAAACGAGAGGATGCAACACTCGAACTAGTCCCTCAGAAGACTGCACGCCTTTCAAATGATAAAGCCCTCCATGCTCTGTGCCAAGCACTTTCACCATCTGAATTTGCAAAAATTTCAAATTGCGAATCAGCAAAAGAAGCATGGCAAATTTTGGAAACAACATATGAAGGCACTAAGCTTGTATAATCTGCCAAACTTTAAATGTTGATTTCAAAATTTGAAGAAATTAAGATGTTAGAAGAAAAGACATTTGGAGAGTTTTACTCCAAGATTAGTGACCTAAGAAACTCCATGGTGAGTCTTAGGAAGCCTATCTCGGATGTAAAACTCATCCGAAAGATTCTAAGATCTTTGCCTGAGCGTTTCAGGATCAAGGTGACCACCATTGAAGAAAGCAAAGATCTAGAAGAAATGAAGATTGAAGAGTTGGTGGGATCTCTTCAAACCTATGGGCTGTCTCTACCCCTGGTCAAGATGTTAAAGACCATTGCTCTAAAAGCGTCTAAGAAACAGGTTGAAGCCTCATCTGAAGAGGACTCTGAGGAGGAAGAAAGAGCTGTGGCTATGTTAGCCAAGAATTTCAGAAGACTGATGAGAGACGACCGATTCAAGAAGAAGTTTTTTGAAAAGGTGAAGAAAGCTCCCAAAGAAGCTGACCCTGAGGAAGAAGAAAAGAAGGATCCCAGATGTTATGAGTGCTCAGGTTTTGGGTATATCCGAGCCGATTGCAGGAATCTTAAGAAGGGTAAGGGGAAGGCGTACAATGTGACTCTCAGTGATGAGTCAGAAGAAGAAGCTCCAGAGTCTGAGAAATTTCTGGCCTTTGTAGCCCCACATGTTGAAGAGGAAGACTCTTATTATTTGGAGCATAGTGATAGTGGGGAAGAGCTCAAGGAGGCTTACAAGACACTCTACATAGAGTATGAGAAGCTGAGGGAAGGTCGTAAGCAGCATCTGTATGATCTGAACAGTTTGCAGACTGAGAAGAGTTCATTGATGCTCAAGATACAAGAGCTCGAGGAAAAGCTACTAGAGACGCAGCTTCAGATAGAAAGAGTCACTGATGAGAAGTTGACTCGTATGCTGTCTATCCAGAAGACCCTTACTGACAAGACTGGTCTCAGGTATGTAGCTCCCTCTTCTGATGCTCCCTCTACTTCAAAGACTGTATTTGTGAAACCTGCAGTCCCAGAGCCTCCTCCCACTGCTGAAGATAAAGGGAAGGACAAGGTCAATGATGATGTTCCAGGCACTCAGAAGCCTCATTCCATCAGAAGATCTCCCATATGCCATCACTGTGGTCTAAGTGGGCATGTTCATCCTCAATGCTCCCTCCTGAAAGCTCAAAAAGCCAAGGCCAAGAAAGAAGTGCCCCGACAAGCCAATCATGGCACTAGACCTGCGGCCCAGTTTCAAACTCCATGGTATCCAGTTCCTTTTTATTAAGCACCTTGGTCTCGTGCACCACGATACCAGGCATCTCAGCATCAGCGGCCTCAGCAGCGATTTGTACCAGCCAATCACAGTGGCAACTCCAAGAACAAATCCAACTAGTTTAGAAGGCCTCAGAAGGTGGAAGAAAATCAATATCACAGTGAGCCACCTATTTGGATGCAGAGCATGATGGAGTGGATGATGTCCTGCCAGCAACCACCCACAGGAAGGCAGGCTTGGGTTAAGATGGACAGTCACCCCATGAGGGGGAATAGACGCACATAGCAAGTTCAGGTGTTCATGCCTTAGATTTGGTTCCTCATCCTACGGCATCAGGTTTGATTGCTTATCTTCTTGCTATATTTTGTATGCAATCTAGGAACCAGTTGTGTTTTTGCCCTCTATTTCTCCTTAGAGAACTTTGCAAGTACTTGTTGGGGAAGACAGAAAAAGCAGGTCGAGCGACTGTTTTTCTGTATTGGCATCATCAGGTTTGATCTTGCCTTGTATATGATGTCATTTCCATATTGCATTATTTTTTTTTTAATAAAAAATAACAAAAAAATGGGGAGAATTTTAGAGGGTATTTTTTTTCTTGGCATATCAGATATTGCATGTGTTTTCACCTGATATCTCAATTATGTGTCCATTAATCTACTCTGCTTAGATATAATTGAGAGTTTCTGACTTTATCTGCCAAGTGTTTTTCCTGTATATGCAAAAGTAGGATAACTTCTTTCCTCATCCGATGAAAAATGTGCACTATCCATGACTCCCCTAAATATACATCTTTCCTTCTCAGACTTTGTGTTTCTAGAGTTTTTAAGATAAGTGTTAGTTTTTGTGTTGGCTGCATTCTGTTGGACAAAATCACTTCTATGTAATATTGCTGCTTTCACAGGGATGCTGCTTTTTCCAAAGTCTTCTCTTCAGCTATGTTCTTCAAGAAGATTCTGTGAAGTTTTAAAGGAAGTCTATTTCGGTTCCCTGTCAGCTGTCCGGACGATGTGGTATCCCGTCCGGATGCTCATCAGTCAGCAACATCCGTCCGGACGACGTGGTATTCCATCCGGACGACGAGAACTTTCCGTCCGGACGCCCATCAGTGTCTAGAAGCTTCGAATAGTTCAAGGTTGCATCCGTCTGGACGAAATGGTAAATCGTCCAGATGCTCTTCATAGTTCGAGAAGATCCTAGTATTCCAGTGCATCCGTCCGGACGACGTGGCTATACCGTCCGGACGACATTCAGTGTTTGACAAGTATTAGGGTTTCTGCCTCAAGACACAGTTATGGGAAGACGGCCGCTACCGTCCGGACGATGTGTGATCCCGTCCGGATAAGGTTCTCTATAAGGCAAGACGTGCATACAAAGTTCAACCGTCCGGACGTCAGACTTAATGGTCCGGACGATCAAGCTTTATATATGGAAATTGCGTGAACCAGTTCAACCGTCCGGACGCTCCAAGCCTTATTATGGTAATTACGTGCAGCCGAAGTGCAACCGTCCAAACGCTAGGGCAACACCGTCCGGACGCGGCCTTGTTATGGAAGCTTTCAGTGCTGTTTTGGAAAGGCGGTTGCAGTTGACCATCTAAACGCTCGGTCAAGCTGTCCGGACACCCTCCGGTATTTTGGTCATAACGTTTTACTCAAATATCGGATTGGGACAAAATCAGCGTCGTTGGAAAGCTAAGAAAAAGTGCTGTAAAATGAATGTCTGGAAGGCCAGTAGAAGTGTCCGGACGGAAACATTTGCCCATTCCAAAATTACTTTCCGGACAAGAAAAACTTGGCCCGTCCAGACGGCCCTGGCTCCTATCCGGACGCGCATGCCTCAGAATCCATTTTTGACTCGATTTTGGATTTCCAAAGCCTATAAATAAAAGGCTTGAGGCATGCTTTCAATATAGAATTTGGTAGTGAATTCTCTACAGCTTAGAGAGGGTGTTTTGGGAGATATTGAAGATCTGCTAGCTCTCTAGCTCTTGTGAAGTGTATGATTTGATCGGCTGTGAAGTCTATCTTAGGGGTTGGCCCTAAGGTAAAGGATTCCATTGAAGACCCCTTCAGATAGGAGACCTGGTTGGGAGGCGTTCGTGTTGGGTTACACGTTAGAGAGCAAGGTACGACCACTGCATCAGGGGTATGTGAGTGTTACTATCTTGTATCTAGTCTTGTCTTCTGAATAGTGGATATCCTGGGTTTGGCTACCCCAGAGTGGTTTTTCTCATCTTGAGTTTCCACTTCGTCAACAAAATATTTGTCTCCTTTAATTTTGCATTTAATATTTTGTTGCATACTGTTCACACACACTTGTTAAATTTAGAAGTCTAGTATTTGTTTCAATTGGTATTAGAGCAGGCACACTTCGTTGAAAGGATTTATTTCCTGAGTGTGATCCTCATCTCTTTGTGACTTCTATTTTTTGATTACACATTTTATCATGGATTTTTCTCAGTCATCTGAAGAAAATTATGATATTGAGCTCTCTAAATTTTTTGCAAAATTTGATAAACTTATTTCTCCGAAAGAGCTTAGAAAGGTGAAGCTAGAAAAAGAGTCTTTGATTGTTTAGTTCTCTGAATCACATGCTTTGATTGACTCTTTGAAATCTGAGAATACCATGCTATTTGACATTATTGATAAACTTGAGAATAAATTAAAAGAATCTGAAGATCTCTTGAAAAAAATTCTCTAGTGATAATTTAAAGAGCATGTTTTGTATTCATTCAGATATTCCTAACAAGCCTGGTTTAATTGTTGATGATTTGAGTGCTTGTACTTCACATGCTTCTGATTCTGAATTAGATTTGAGTATTATTAAGCCTGTGATAGTAAACACTGCTTGTTTGGATAATTCTTGCTTGAATAATTGTGTGATGCCCAAATCCAAAGATACAGGTACACAAGCTCATGGTAAGTTTGTCCCTATTTGTCATAATTGTGGGAAGATTGGTCATATTAGGCCAAATTGTTATTTGTTGAAATCTTACAGGCTTTGGATTAAGCAGGATGCTCTGAGGAAAAGTGAAGTTGAAGATTCTTCTTCAGCAAAATATGTCCCTCCACATAGGAGACATATAAAAGGTACGGGCAATGTTGTTTGTAAGAATGCTAACCTTAATTCTGCAAAGAATGTCAAGAAGCATTCAAACAAAAGAAGCTTGCCCACCTGCCATCACTGGGGCATCACCGGTCACATCCGATCCAAATGTCCACAGCTCCAGAAGTTGAAGGTTTAGAGGAAGCTGCCAACAAGAGCTACATCAGGCACTCTACCTCCTACGGCACTTCAGGCTTCACCGCATCAGCAACAGTTTGTTCCTGCCTATCAGAGTGGCAAATCAAAGAAGAACAAACCAAGGTGCTACAAGAGAAAGCCATAAAAGCCCAATGGCAGCCATGGCTATGAAGGGTTGCTGAGCCTAATACAAGGTATGCTATGGAGTATGGCTAACATGGACATGACCCGCAAACCATCTCCACGGGTGAAGCAGGTATGGTCAAGAAGGATGAGACCATTCACCCCATGAGGGGGAATGAACGCACCTAGCAGGAGAAGGTGTTCATGCCTAGGATTCGGTTCCTAATCCTAAGGCATCAGGTTTGATTGCTTGCACTTTTACTTGTTATATTTGTGTGCTTACTATGTAATCTAGGAACCAGTTTGTTGTGCCCCCTGTTTCTCTTGAAAGGACTTTGCAGGTACTTGTTAGGGAAGACAGAAAAAGCAGGTCGAGAGGCTGTTTTTCTGTATTGGCATCATCAGGTTTGATCTTCCCTTGCATATGATGTCATTTCCATATTGCGTTATTTTTTTTTATAAAAAAATAAAATAAAAAATTGGGGAGAATTTGTAGGATTTTTTTCTCTTGGCATATCAGATATTGCATGTATTTTCACCTGATATCTCAATTCTTTGGGTATTAATTTACTTTGCTCAGATATAATTGAGAGTCTCTGACTATAATTTGCCAAGTGTTTTCCTGTATGTGCAAAAGTAGGATAGCTTCTTTTCTCATGCGATGAAAAATGTGCACTATCCACGACTCCCCTAAAAGGTACATCTTTCCTTCTCTGACTTTGTGTTTCTAGAAATTTTGGATAAGAGAAGAGGTCTTTGATAAGATGACCAAATTAACCATATGCTAGTTGAACCTAGAACCTAAAAACTCTGGCATTCTCTCTAGATTGCAACATCATACGAATCAAGCAGTAAATCATATGAATTATGTGCTTTAATTATTCACTGCTTATGTACTGAATTTGATTTATGCATTGCCCTCTACGTGCAAGTAAAACATTTACCTTGTCCTTCATGGTACAAGTAAAACAATTAGGTGCTGCATCTCATGGGGAGTGTATCAAATGAGGGTGGCTAGGCCCTAGTAAGTTATAAGGTTTGACTTTTGGCTAATCTGTCAAAGATTTTCTCTCTTGTCTAGAAAATCTGGTTGCTCTTTGTCATTTCTGTGATAGTCATACCTTGTGGGTTAAGTCTTCACACACACACGCATTGCATGAGTTGAGCAGTCTATTTGAATTTTCTATGTCCAGGAAAATGTTTGTGCTGATTGAACTCTCAACTCTCTTTTATATCTCTGCTTAGTTTTGAGATGCTCCCTGATTGTGTTATCAGTGGATTATACATGCGTGTTCTGAAACTGACTTGAGAAAAATTAAAATTCTGTAAATTTTTCTTCCGTCTTCTATTTTTCAGTGTGAAGCGTCCGGACGGACCTATTCTTACATCCAGACGAGCGCAGTCTTGCCATACGCTGTTCTAGCAGTAGCCGTCCGGATGGTTAAGTGACTTGTCCAGACAGGATCTCTTCAGGTTTAAGACTTACGTCCCTTTCTCTGCCATACACACATCTTTGCATTTTTATCATGTCATGTTGTGTGTTTTTTCGTGGATTTCTCCTGAGATTTTTGGCATTCTTTGCACATCTTCTCATTCCATGATCTTCATTGTGTCTTCCGTTATTCTTTTAAGTCTTTGTGCTTTTAGAATATTGGAATATTTGTTGATTGGGATATTTTTTTTGTGCATGAAAATCTTGTCTGTGTGTTGGGTTGATATTGGTATATCTGGGTCATTTGGATTGCGATCTTTGCTTTTGTAATTCATGCGCATCCAAATTGCAAGTTGTCATAATACCACATTCTTTTTGGAACTAACATGAACTAATATTTCCTTGTGGTGTTATTTTTGGATAGATTTTTGTTAAATCCTTTCAGGAATATGTTATCCAGCAACTCCAAGCACAGTATCTAACAGATGCACCCTTTGAAAAATTAATTTTGTTTGAGGTCATGTGTTCAAAATTTCCAAGGGTCTCAGGATTTAAGATGAGCTTTTTCCCCAGCTCATGCAGAGCCTTCCGTAGCATTCCCTCAGATCTACATCACTCAGAGGTTCAGTGGTGAATCCCCTCAGTTATCTTGCAGACCAGTTGCTTAGAGGATGTCAATATGCGGATAACCAGTTTCAGGCTTTGCAAAATCAAGAGATTGAAGAATTTTCAGTCTATGGTTCCCGGCTTCCTGAGCTCGAAGCCGAAGTAGTACAAATCTAGTTTTTTATACGGTTTGCTCTCCGTTACTTGATTTCAGTGGATCAGCAGGATTTGGTACTTGGAGGATTTTTATTCCTCTTTTTGAGCCATTTGCAGACGTTTCTCTACTTTCCTTTTGTTTTGGATTTTAGAACATTTTTGTCTGTGAATATTATTACTCTGTTTACCCTTGTCCTTCTGAGACATTGAGGGGGAGTAATTGTTATGTGGTTTTTCTCATTACTCTGTTTTACCCTTTGTCCATTTGTGACAAAAAGGGGGAGTAATTTTTGATTTGGACCGGGATTGTATTTTTAACCAATCAAGTGATTTTTGTCCCAGAATGGCGAAAGGGGCAGTTTTTTAGTTTTTGTGTTGGCTGCATTCTGTTGGACAAAATCACTTCTATGTAATGGTGCTGCTTTCACAGGGATGCTGCTTTTATCCAGATTATTCTCTTTAGCTATGTTCTTCAAGAAGATTCTGTGAAGTTTTCAAGGAAGTCTATTTCGGTTCCCTGTCAGCCGTCCGGACGATGTGGTATCCCGTCCGGACGCTCATCAATCAGCAACATCCGTCCGGACGAAGTGGTATTCCGTCCGGACGCTCTTCTGTCAAAGCATCATCCGTCCGGACGACGAGAACGTCTTGTCTGGACACCCATCAATGTCTAGAAGCTTCGAACAGTTCAAGGTTACATCTGTCCAGATGCTCTTCAGAGTTCGAGAAGATCCCAGTATTCCAGTGCATCCGTCCGGACGATGTGGCTATACCGTCTGAACGCCATTCAGTGTTTGACAAGTATTAGGGTTTCTGCCTCAAGACACAGTTATGGGAAGACGGCCGCTACTGTTCGGATGATGTGTGATCCCGTCCGGATGAGGTTCTCTATAAGGCAAGACGTGCATACAAAGTTCAACCGTCCGGACGTCAGACTTAATGGTCCGGACGATCAAGCTTCATATATGGAAATTACGTGAACCAATTCAACCGTCCGGACGTCAGCCTTCAAGGTCCGGACGCTCCAAGCCTTATTATGGTAATTACGTGCAGCCGAAGTACAACCGTCCGGACGCTAGGGCAACATCGTCCAGACGCGGCCTTGTTATGGAAGCTTTCAGCACTGTTTTGGAAATGTGGTTGTAGTTGACCGTCCGAACGCTCGGTCAAGCCGTCCGGACACCCTCCGGTATTTTGATCATAACTTTTAACTCAAATATCGGATTGGGACGAAATCGGTGTTGTTGGAAAGCTAAGAAAAAGTGCTATAAAATGAATGTCTGGACGGCCAGTAGAAGCATACGGACGGACACATTTTCCCATCCGGACGGCTCTACAGAAAATTCCAGAATTACTTTCCAGATAAGAAAAACTTGGCCCGTCCGGACGGCCTTGGCTCCCGTCCGGATGTGCGTGCCTCAGAATCCATTTTTTACTCGATTTTGGGTTTCCAAAGCCTATAAATAAGAGGCTTGAGGCATGCTTTCAACATAGAATTCGGTGGTGAATTCTATACTGCATAAAGAGGGTGTTTAGGGAGATATTAAAGATCTGCTAGCTCTCTAGGTCTTGCCAAGTGTGTGATTTGATCAGCTGTGAAGTCTATCTTAGGGATTGACCCTAAGGTAAAGGATTCCATTGAAGACCCCTTCAGGTAGGAGACCTGGTTGGGAGGTGTTCGTGTTGGGTTACACGTTAGAGAGCAAGGTACGACCACTGCATTAGGGGTATGTGAGTATTACTATCTTGTATCTAGTCTTGTCTTCTGAATAGTGGATATCCTGGGTTTGGCTGCCAGGGAGTGATTTTTCTCATCTTGAGTTTCCACTTCGTTAACAAAATATTTGTCTCCTTTAATTCTGCATTTAATATTTTGTTGCATACTGTTCACACACACTTGTTAAATTTAGAAGTCCAGTATTTTTTTTCAATAAGAGAAGAGGTCTTTGATAAGATGGCCAAATTGACCACATGCTAGTTGAACCTAGAATGTAAAAACTCTGGCATTCTCTCTAGGTTGCAGCACCATAAGAATCAAGCAGTAAATCTTATGATTCTGCACTCTAATTGTATATTAACTGCTTTTGTGCTGAATTTGCATTATGCCTTGCCCTCTATGTGCAAGTAAAAAAAAATTACCTTGTCCTTCATGGTATAAGTAAAACAGTTTTATGCTGCATCTTAGGGGGAGTGTATCAGATGAGGGTGGCTAGGCCCTAGTAAGTTATAAGGTTTGACTTTTGACTTATCTTTCACTGATTTTCTCTCTTGTCTAGAAAATATGGTTGCTATTTTCCATGTCATTGAAAGTCATACCTTGTGGGTTAGTCTTCACACACACACACATTGCATGAGTTGAGTTGTCTATTTGAATTTTCTATGTCTAGGAAAATATTTGTGCTGATTGAAATCTCAACTCTCTTTTATATCTCTGTTTAGTTTTGAGATGCTCTCTGATTGTGTTATCAGTGGATTATACATGTGTGTTCTGAAACTGACTTGAGAAAAATTAAATTTTGCAAATTTTTCTTCAGTTTTCTATTTTTCAGTGTGAAGCGTCCGAGCGGTCGCTCTTGGCATTCGTACAGGTGGAGCTTAGTCGTCCAGACGGTTCAAATTTCGTTCGGACGCGCGCAGTACCAACGGCCGGACGATGAGGTTACCTGTCCGGACGCGCGCGACCTGTCCACTTGTTTCCAATGCAGCTCGCGTCTGGACGGCATTAATACATTGTCCAGACGGGGACACCACAGGCCCTATATATAGATTGGTCGCCGCATTTCCTCTCTACCTCACCAAAAAGTCTTCTTTTGGCATCTTGTGAGTAATTTCTTGCAAGCTTTTGGATTTATCTTGCTCCTTCTTGTCGTTTTACACATTATTCTCACATTCCAGGTATTTTTCTAGTCTTTTTCTCTTCAATTTTTTTTTTAAACTGTTAGAGTATTAATGTCTTTTAGGAATGTTTTTGATCATGAGATGCATATATCTGCTGTGGTGATATTTTTAGGGACTACAATGTGATATTTTCTGTCTATATTTTTGGAAAAAGTCATTTTTACTGCCTTTATAATGCCCAATTTTTGTAACCTAACAAGAATATTTTTGGATTATTTTTTTGTTTGGCAAATCTTGTTGGTTTCTTTTGCAGAATCATGTCTGCAGGCAATCCACAACGTAGAGTTCGCCAGAGGACTGAGAGAGACAGGGCAGCCATTAGAGTCAAGATCATGGAACGCCCAGTCATTGCCGAGTGTGTTAGTATTTTGGCCTCATTTTGTGTTTTGGACAAAATCACTTGTATGTGAAAAGATGTTGTAAACAGGGATTTTACTATTCAGAGCTCTCTCAGAAGACTTTGTACTGAGAAGATTTCGGTTCCCTGTCAACCGTCCGGACGATCGAACCATCCCGTCCGGACGCCCATCTGACCACTGTTCCATCCGTCCGGACGACGTGCCATACCGTCCGAACGCCAGTCAGACCTTGCATCATCCGTTCGGACGACGTGCATTTTCGTTCAAACTCTCCACTGTGTCGAGAAGGTTCTATCTAGCTTGCATCCGTCCGGACGTCTTAGCAGCACGTTCGGACACCTCTCGGTACTTGATCAGTCTCAGATTCTTTCCAAAATCCGATAACGGAAAGATCGTTTGACCGTCCGGACGATGTGGTATCCCGTCCGAAAGCGCGTCTCCGTAAGGCAAGAATCGCAATTCAAATATCACCGTCCGGACGTCTGTCAGTCTTGGTCCGGACGCGCGTACAACTTATATGGAAATTGCCGATTCGACTTCAACCGTCCGGAAGACTACCTTTCATGGTCCGGACGGTTGAAGTTGAATCAGCAATTTCCATATAAGTTGCACGCGCGTGCATAGCAGATATGGAAATTACATGTTGAAGTTCAGCCGTCCGGACGCTCATCCCCCAAGGTCCGGATGCACGACGCCTTATAAGGAAATTACTTGTAGTGGGCGTGCGACCGTCGGGACGATGTGCCATCCCGTCTAGACTCGGCTCTAAAATAGGAAAGATTTCTCAGCGAAATTTTCAGAAAATCCTGTCGCACCGTTGTCCGTCCGGACGGTCCATGTCCACCGTCCGAACGGCATCCAGCTATATTTTTCCTGACGCTCATTTGAGCCCCCAGCCTATAAATAGAGGCCCATGGGCATTGAGAACTGTAAGAATTCGGTATTGAATTCCACAACTACTCAGAGACGTGATATTTCCTCTGAAGCCATTGCAAGTGTGTTGTTGCTGCACAACATCTGAAGTCTATCTTAGGGGTTGGCCCTAAGGTAAAGGATTCCATTGAAGTCCCCTTCAGGTAGGAGACCTGGTTGGGAAGCATTCGTGTTGGGTTACACGTCAGAGAGCAAGGTACGACCGCTGCATCAGGTATATGTGAGTGTTACTATCTTGTATCTAGCTTTGTCTTTTGAATAGTAGAATTCCTGGGTGAAAATTGAAATTGACTTCTAAAAATAAAGTGTGTGCACAAGTGTCAACAAAATGTTAAGCACAGCGGAAAATAAAAGGCAGATATTTTTGTTGACGAAGTGGAAACTCAATCAAGAGAAAAACCACTCCCGGGCAGCCAAACTCAGGAATTCCATTATTCAGAAGACGAAGCTAGATACAAGATAGTAACACTCACATGTACCGATCCAGTGGTCGTACCTTTCTCTTTGACGTGTAACCCAACACGAATGCTTCCCAACCAGGTCTCTTACCTGAAGGGGTCTTCAATGGAATCCTTTACCTTAGGGCCAACCCCTAAGATAGACTTCTGTTGTAGCGCAGCACACTTGTAACTGCTTCAGAGGGATCTTGAACTTCTCTGAGCTTTTGTGGAATTCAATACCGAATTCTTGCAGTTCTCAATGCCCAACGGCCTCTATTTATAGGCTGGGGCTCAAATGAGCGTCAGGAAAAATATACCTGGGCGCCGTCCAGACGGTGGACATGGGCCGTCCGGACGGACAACTGTGCGACAAGATTTTCCAAAAATTTCGTGGGGAAATCTTTCATGTTTAAGAGCCTCGTCTGGACGGGATGGCACATCGTCCGGACGGTTGTACGTCCACTGCAAGTAATTTCCTTATAAGGCTTTGAGCTTCCGGACGGCTGAACTTCAACACGCAATTTCCATATCTGATGTGCGTGCGTCCGGACCATGATAGTCAGTAGTCCGGATGGTTGAAGTCAAATCAGCAATTTCCTTCTTTAATGAACGCGGGTCCAGACCACAGCTGTCAGACGTCAGGACGGTGATACTTGAATTGCGATTCTTGCTTTAAGGAGACGCGCGTCCAGACGAGATACCACATCGTCCGGACGGTTGATCAATCTCCCATTTATTGGAACTTAGAAAGAATCTGAGACTGTTCGAGTACTGAGAGGCGTCCGGACGTGCTGCTGAAACGTCCGGACAGATGCAACCTGGATAGAAGCCTCTCGACACAGTGGAGGGTCCGAATGGAGAGACACGTCGTCCGGACGGATGATGCTTGGTCTGTCTGGAGTCCGGACGGTATGGTACGTCGTCCGGACGGATGGAACAGTGACAGATGGGCGTCCGGACGGGATGGCTCGATCGTCCGGACGGCTGACAGGGAACTGAAAATCTTCTGACTCTGAAGCACTTCTGAATAGTAGAATCCATGTGAAGCATCTTTACACACAAGTGATTTGGTCCAAAACACAGAATGAGGCCAAAATACTAACACAGGGTTCGGCTGCCTCGGAGTTGTTTTTCTCTTGATTGAGTTTCCACTTCGTCAACAAAAATCTCTATGTCTTTTACTTTCCGCTGTGTTTATTTTTGTTGACACTTTGCACACACACTTGTCGTTTTATTTAGAAGTCAAATTTCAATTTTCAATTGGTATCAGAGCTTGGTACACTCTGTGTAGATTTAATTCTTGAGTGTTATTTCTTTTTTACCTCTGTATTATGTCTCAAACTCTTAATTCTGTTCCTGCCTTTAATGGTACTAACTATGGCTATTGGAAGGCATGTATGCGTTTCCTTTTGAAATCTATTGACTGTTGGGGTATTGTTGAAACTGGTTGGACTAAACCAGAGGATGCAACACCTGAACTAGCCCCTCAAAAGAACTCACGCATTTACAATGATAAAGCCCTCCATGCTCTATGCCAAGCACTTTCACCTTCTGAATTCGCAAAGATTTCAAACTGCAAATCAGCCAAAGAAGCATGACAAATCTTGGAAACAACATATGAAGGCACGAAACTTGTTAAATCTGCCAAACTTCAAATGTTGATTTCGAGATTTGAAGAAATTAAGATGTTGGAAGAAGAGACGTTTGGAGAGTTTTACTCCAAGATGAGTGACCTGAGGAACTCCATGGTGAGTCTTGGGAAACCTATCTCGAATGTAAAACTCATCCGAAAAATTCTAAGATCTTTGCCTGAGCGTTTCAGGATCAAGGTGACCACCATTGAGGAAAGCAAGGATCTTGAGGAAATGAAGATTGAAGAGCTGGTAAGATCTCTTGAAACATATGAGCTGTCTCTACCCCCGGTCAAGAAGTTGAAGATCATTTCCCTAAAGGCTTCCAAGAAGAAGGTAGAAGCCCCATCTGAAGATGACTCTGAGGATGAAGAAAAAGCTGTGGCTATGTTAGCAAAGAATTTCAGAAAACTAATGAAAGATGATCGGTTCGAGAAGAAGTTTTCTGAAAGAGTAAAGAAACCTCCCAGAGAAGCTGAACCAGAGGAAGAAGAGAAGAAAGACCCCAAAGGACCCCGATGTTTTGAATGCTCAGGCTTTGGGCATATCCGGGCCGATTATGAGAATCTTAAGAAGGGCAAGGGGAAGGCATACAACGTGACTCTCAGTGATGAGTCAGAAGAAGACGCTCCAGAGTCTGAAAAATTTCTAGCCTTTGTAGCCCCTCATGTTGAAGAAGAAGACTCGTATTACTCGGAGCATAGTGATAATGAGGAAGAGCTCAAGGAAGCCTACAAGACACTCTACCTAGAGTATGAGAAGCTGAAGGAAGGCCGTAAGCAGCACCTCTCTGATCTGAATAGCCTGCAAACTGAAAAGAGTTCATTGCTGCTTAGAATACAAGAGCTTGAGGAAAAACTACTAGAGACACAGCTCCAGCTAGAGAGAGTCACTGATGAGAAGCTGACTCGTATGCTGTCTATCTAGAAGAGCCCAACTGATAAGACTGGTCTCGGGTATGTAGCTTCCTCTTCTGATGCTCCTTCTTCCTCAAAGACTGTGTTTGTGAAGCCTACAGTCTCAGAGCCTCCTCCCACAGTTGAAGATAAAGGGAAGGACAAGGTCAACGATGATGTTCCAGGCATTCAGGAGCCTCATTCCATCAGAAGACCTCCTGTATGCCACCACTGTAGTTTAAGTGGGCATGTTCGTCCTCAGTGCTCCCTCCTAAAAGCACTAAAGGCCAAAGCCAAGAAAGAAGTACCCAGACAAGCTCATCAAGGCACTAGGCTTGAGGCCCAGCATTAGACTCCATGGCATCAGGCACTTTATCAAGCACCATGGAGACAAGCACCAAGGCATCAAGCTCGTCAATATCAAGCACCTACGTCTCATGCTCCTTAGGTCTAGGCATCTCAGCATCAGCGGCCTCAGCAACGATTTGCACCGGCCAAGCACCTTAGAAGGTCACAAAAGGTGGAAGCCGATCAACATCACATTGAGCCACCTATCTGGATGCAGAATATGATGGAGTGGATGATGACGTCTTACCAGCAACCACCCACAAGAAGGCAGGCTTGGATTAAGAAGGACCGTCACCCCATGAGGGGGAACAGACGCACCTAGCAGGTTCAGGTGTTCATGCCTAGGATTTGATTCCTAATCCTATGGCATCAGGTTTGATTGCTTATTTTGCTGTTATATTTGCAATCTAGGAACCAGTGGTACTTTGCTTTTGCCCCCTATATTTTGTTTGGAGAGCTTTGCAGGTGTTTATTGGGGAAGACAGAAAAAGCAGGTCGAGCGACTGTTTTTCTGTACTGGCATCATCAGGTTTGATCTTGCCTTGCATATGATGTTTTTCCATATTGCATTTTTTTTTCTTTTATAATAAAAAAAAAAAATGGGAAGAATTTGCAGGACAATTTTTTCCTTTGCTTATTAGATAATTGCATGTATTTTCTCCTGATATCTCAATTCTTTGGGTATTAATTTACTTTGCTTAAATATAATTGAGAGTTTTTTACTATAATTTGCCAAGTGTTTTCCTGTTTATGCAAAAATTTGGATAGCTTCTTTTCTCATGCGATGAAAAATGTGCACTATCCACAGCTCCCCTATAAGGTACATCTTTCCTTCTCTGACTTTTTGTTTCTAGAAATTCTGGATAAAAGAAGAGGTTTTTGATAAGATGGCCAAATTGACCACATGCTAGTTGAACCTAGAACCTAAAAACTCTAGCATTCCCTTTAGATTGCAACACCATAAGAATCAAGCAGTAAATCATATGAATTATGCACTTTAAATTGTATATTCACTGCTTATGTGCTGAATTTGCTATATGCCTTGCCCTCTACATGCAAGTAAATTTTTTTACTTTGTCCTTCATGGTACAAGTAAAACAATTAGGTGCTGCATCTCAAGGGGAATGTATCAGATGAGGGTGGCTAGGCCCTAGTACGTTATAAGGTTTGACTTTTGGCTAATCTGTCACAGATTTTCTCTCTTGTCTAAAAAATTTGGTTGCTCTTTGTCATTTTTGTGATAGTCATACCTTGTGGGTTAAGTCTTCACACACACACGCATTGCATGAGTTGAGCTGTCTATTTGAATTTTCTATGTCCAGGAAAATGTTTGTGCTATTTGAACTCTCAACTCTCTTTTATATCTCTGCTTAGTTTTGAGATGCTCCTTGATTGTGTTATCAGTGGATTATACATGCGTTATCTGAATCTGACTTGAGAAAAATTAAAATTCTGTAAATTTTTCTTCAATCTTCTGTTTTTTAGTGTGAAGCATTCAGACGGACCTATTCTTACGTCCGGACAAGCGCAGTCTTACCATATGCTGACCTAGCAGTTGCCATCTGGATGGTTAAGTGACACATTTGGACAGGATCTCTACAGGTTTAAGACTTGCGTCTCTTTCTCTACCATACACACATCTTTGCATTTTTATTGATTTATCATGGCATCTTGTGTATTTTTCTCGTGGATTTCTCTCGAGATTTTGGCATTTTTTGCACAACTCTTTTCATCCCATGATCTTCATTGTGTCTTCCGTTATTCTTTTAAGTCTTTGTGCTTTTAGAATATTGGAATATTTGTTGGGATATTTTCTTGAGATAGTGTGCATGAAAATCCTTCTCTGTCTGTGTGTTGGGCTGATCATGATATATTTATGCCTTATGAGTAGCTGCATTGCTTATATTTCTCTTTGGCATCCATTTGACAGCCGTATTAAATACCACATTATTTTTTGAACTAACAGGATCTAATGGTATTTCTGGAGATATTTCTGGTTGGTTTTGATTCAGGAATATGATATCCAGCGGCTCCCAACACAATGTTTGACAGATGGATCCTTTGGAAAACTGATAGTTGTTGAAGTTGGATGTTCAAATTCCAAAGGTCTCAGGATTAAGATGAGCTTTTTCCCCCCTAGATCAAGCAGAGCCTTCCGTAGCATTCCCTTAGATCTGCATCAGTTTGAGGTTTAGAGGTGACACTCCTCAGTTATCTTGCAGACCGGTTGCTTAGAGGATGTCAATCTGCGGATAACCAATTTCAGGCTTTGCAAAATCAATAGATTGAAGGATTTTCAGTTAGTGGTTCCCGGCTTCCTGAGCTAGAAGCCTAAGTAGTATAAATCCAGCTTTTACGGATTTCTGTCCGTTACTTGATTTCAGTGGATCAGCAGGATTTGGTACTTGGAGGATTTATCTTCCTCTATTTTGAGCCACTTCCAGACTTTTCTTTATTTTCCTATTGTTTTGGATTTTAGAAAGTTTTTTGTCTGTGGATATTATTACTCTGTTTACCCTTGTACTTTTGAGACTTTGAGAGGGAGTAATTGTTGTGTGGTTTTTCTCATTACTCTGTTTTACCCTTTGTCCCTTTGAGACAAAAAGGGGGAGTAATTTTTGATTTGGACCGGAATTGTATTTTTAACCGATCAAGTGATTTTTGTCCCAGAATGGCCAAAGGGGGAGTTTGTTAGTATTTTGGCCCCATTCTGTGTTTTGGACAAAATCACTTGTATGTGAAAAGATGTTGTAAACAGGGATTTCACTATTTAGAGCTCTCTCAGAAGACTTTGCACTGCGAAGATTTCGGTTCCTTGTCAGCCGTCCGGACGATCGAGCCATCCTATCCGGACGCCCATCTGACCACTATTCCATCCGTCCGGACGACGTGCCATACCGTCTGAACGCCAGTCAGACCTAGCATCATCCGTCCAGATGACGTGCATTTCCATCCGTATCCTCCACTGTGTCAAGAAGGTTCTATCCGGCTTGCATCTGTCCAGACGTCTCAGCAGCACGTCCGGACGCCTCTCGGTACTCGATCAGTCTCAGATTCTTTCCAAGTTTCGATAAAGGAAAGATCGCTCGACCGTCCAGGCGATGTGGTATCCCATCCGGATGCACGTCTCCGTAAGGCAAGAATCGCAATTCAAATATCACCGTTCGGACGTCTGTTAGTCTTGGTCCGGACGCGCGTGCAACTTATATGGAAATTTCTGATTCGACTTCAACCGTCCGGACGACTACCTCTCATGGTCCGGACGCGGGCATAGCAGATATGGAATTGTGTGTTGAAGTTCAGCAGTTCGGACGCTCATCCCCCATGGTCCGGACTCGCGACGCCTTATAAGGAAATTACTTGCAGCGGGTGTGCGACCGTCCGAACGATGTGTCATCCCGTCCGGACGCGGCTCTTAAACAAGAAAGATTTCTCAGCGAAATTTTCGAAAAATCCTGTCGTATAGTTGTCCGTCCGGACGGCGCCCAGCTATATTTTGCCTGACGCTCATTTGAGCCCCCAGCCTATAAATAGAGGCCCCTGGGCATTGAGAACTGCAAGAATTCGGTATTGAATTTCGCAACTGCTCAGAGACGTGATATTTCCTCTGAAGCCATTGCAAGTATGTTGTTGCTGTGCTACATCTGAAGTCTATCTTAGGGGTTGGCCCTAAGGTAAAGGATTCCATTGCAGACCCCTTCAGGTAGGAGACCTAGTTAGGAAGCGTTCGTGTTGGGTTACACGTCAGAGAGCAAGGTACGACCACTGCTTCGGCTATATGTGAGTGTTACTATCTTGTATCTAGCTTTGTCTTCTAAATAGTGGAATTCCAGGGTTTGGCTGCCCCGGAGTGGTTTTTCTCTTGATTGAGTTTCCACTTCGTCAACAAAAATCTCTGTGTCTTTTCCTTTCCACTGTGTTTATTTTTTTTGACACTTTGCGCACACACTTGTCATTTTATTTAGAAGTCAAATTTCAATTTTCAGAGTGGAATGTGGCCCGCTCTGACATTATGGTGGCACCTCTAGATAGTATTCATGACACTATCCAGACTTATCATTAGGGATATCTGCACAATTGCGCCTGTGTTGTGTACACCAGGCTAGTGAGACTTTTCTATGCCAACCTTGAGGTGGTGCAGGACGATGGCCGCGGGTTGGTGCTTCAGTCCATTGTTCTTGGACATATTATCATTGTTGATCCCCAGATTATCAGCCAGGTCATAGGAGTACCTGTCCTCGAGATGCCCGGCAGCACCTACAATGAGGTGGTGCTTCCTCCTTCTATGGGCGATCTCCACGAGTTCTTCCATGCAGTCCCACAGGGAGAGGAGCGTGCTACCACCATCAGGATCGGCGCACTTTCTCATTCTCATCACTTGCTGGCCAAGATAGTTCAGCACAACCTATGGCCGGTCGTCTGGCGCAGTGACCTGATTTTGAAGAGGGCCCAGTCTGTCTATGCCATCCATCTTCGCTTGCCTTTCTGCCTTTGTAAGCATATTTTGGGCATTATTCTGGAGGCTCGCGATGAGAGCAATACCGATCTACCCTTCAGTTGTTCTCTTACACAGATTATTCTTCAGTCCGGCATCAGTATTGCTGGAGAGCCAAAGATGAAGATCCAGGATCCTCTGAGCAAGTAGGCGCTGATGAAGTCAAATGCTCAGCTGTAGAGAGATGATCCGGATGACGATGAGGTGCCCCTGCCTCCACCCATTCCTGTAGACATACCGAGCATGGCGTCTTCCTCACAGACTGCTCTGCCACCTCAGCAGGATGCCAGCTACTCTAAGATCATGGAGGCACTGGCAGCTATCCAGGGAGGAATGAGTACTATGCAGCTCACCATGTCATCCATGCAGCAGTCCATATCCACTATGCAGCAGGAGGTGCACTCCATCAACCTGCTTGTAGAGCAGAATCAGCTGGACCTCCGGGAGTGTCTCAAGTTCCATCATCCTGCCAGCAGTGACGATGAGGATGATGCGCCTAGGACTGCACCTATGGCAGAGGATGCTTGAGTTTCCTTTTGTTTTGCTGTCTTTTTTCTGTGTTTGAGACATTTATTTTATATTCTGCTATGTTTTGTTAAACTCTTGGACTAATATTACTCTGTTTATCCTGGTCCTTTTGAGACCGTTAGGGGGAGTAATTTTTGTTATGGTGGTTTTCATTACTCTATTTTACCCTTTATCCCTTTGTGACAAAAATGGGGAGTAATTTTTATTTTTGGACCGGGAATGTATTTTCAAACCGATCAAGTGATTTTTGTCCCAGAATGGCCAAAGGGGGAGTTTGTTAGTTTGTGATTGGCTACATTCTGATTGGACAAAATCACTTCTGTAAAGATGCTTTTTCACAGGTATTCCACTATTCAGAAGTGCTTCAAAAGATTATGCACTGTTTACAAGTCAGAGATTTCGGTTCCCTGCTTGCCGTCTGGACGACGTGTCATCCCGTCCAGAAGCCCATCTGTCCACAGTTCCAGCCGTCCGGACGACGTGTCATACCGTCTGGACGTCCACCAGGCAAAGCATCATCCATCCGAACGACGTGGATTCCCGTTCAAACCTTCCTCTGCATCAAGAAACTTCTGTTCCAGCTTGCATCCGTCCAGACAACTCTCAGTATTCGATCAAGCTTCAGATTTTCTTTCCAAAAGCAAATAGGGGAAGATTGTTGCAACCGTCTGGACGACGTGGATTCCCATCTGGATGCGCTTCTCCTTAAGGCAAGTTCGCAATTCAAACTCAACCGTTCGGACGTCAGTCTGCCATGGTCCGGACGCGCGTCCAACTGATATGGAAATTGCGTGTAGAAAATCAACCGTCCGGACGTCCATCCCCATGGTCCGAACGCGTGACCGTCCGGACGACAATGCCTCACCGTCCAGACGCGGCTCTCAAACAGGAAAGATTTTCAGTGAAAATCTCAAAATTTCTGTCGCACTGTTGTCTGTCCGGACGGCGCCCGTATTTATCAAGGCAGTCACCCATTTGAACCCTCAACCTATAAATAGAGGCCCATGTGCATTGAGAACTGCAAGAATTCAGTATTGAATTCTACTAGAGCTTAGAGAGTTATTTTGTGAGTTTATTGAGCTGATTTGTCCTCTCTAGAGTTGTTGCTATGTGTGTTGTTGCTGCGCTTTAACTTGAAGTCTATTTTAGGAGTTGACCCTAAGATAAAGGATTTCATTGAAGACCCCTTCAAGTAGGAGACCGGTTGGGAGGCGTTTGTGTTGGGTTACATGTTAGAGCGCAAGGTACGACCACTGCATCAGGGGTATGTGAGTGTTACTATCTTGTATCCAGTCTTGTCTTCTGAATAGTGGATATCCTGGGTTTGGTTGTCCTAGAGTGGTTTTTCTCATCTTGAGTTTCCACTTCGTTAACAAAAATTCTTGTGTTATTTATTTTCCGCATTATTTTGTTAACACATTACGCACACACACACACACTTGCCTTTATTGTAGAAGTCAATTTCTATTTTTCAGTTTACAAATAATAAAACAGGAATAACAATAAATATTGTCTCAAAATAAAACAACAAAACATGAGAAAAAAATCAACAATCAATCCTCCTCATAAAGGGATGGCTGATCCTCGTCATCATGAGATGGATGAAGGTGCTTGAGATACTCTTGGATGTCAAGCTGGCATTGCTACACTCGGAGGTTGATTGAGTGAACCTCCTGCTACATAGAACTCATATCTCCCTGAAGAGACTCTAGATCAGCTAGAATCTGAGCAAAACCTACATCATACTGTGGAGGTGGAGGAGCAGTCTAAGAAGAGGACACTCTAGTAGGCAGCTCAACATGAACAGGAGGAGGCTGAGGCGCTTCATCTTGGCCTTCATTCCTTAGCTTGGCAATTTGACTTGATCAGGGTCTGATTGCCAAGGGGAACCTGTATCTTCAACTTGGGTTCTCCAGAGATGTCTATCCCACACTAAAGGATAATTTTTGTGACCAAGCATGCGAAAGGGAGCCATGTAGTATGCTCATCTCTGGACTCTAGCATAATGTTGAGGATATGCTTGCACAAACAAAATAGAAACCTCATGACAATAGCATATAAAAACTGAGCCCTCTTCAGAATTAGCTCACTCCTACGAACAGTGGGCCGTAGATTGTGCTGAACAATCTTCGTGAGCAGGCGATGCAGGGGAGAAAAAGCACCGATTCTAATGTTCGAATGTGCTTGCTCCTCACCCTGTGGAACAGCAAGAAAGAACTCTCAAAGCTGCTCCATAGTAGAAGGCTCCACAACCTCAATAAAAAGGATTAGCTGAAATATGAAGCCTTGGTACTCCAAGAATCCTCCTGATGACCTGTGGATCAATATGAAATACATGCCCTTCTACAGTGGACTGTCAATGCCATGGTCTTCATCATGTACAACCTCCAAATGCGCATAGAATTCTCTCACCAACCTGGGGAGCACAATGCAAGCACAATTGTAGAGGTAGCTCCAGTGATATGTCTATGATGTCATCAATAACATCCAGAGGTGCCACTAAGACATCAGCTCGAACCACATTCCTCTCGAGAATAGCTTGCCAATTTGAGATTCTGGCCTTGGAGGCAGCAATGCCTTCCTCTGTCCTCTGTCGGGCTCTGCGCTGAGAACTGCCAATAGACATGGTTATGCAAAGAATGGTAAAAAAAATATTGCCAAAAATAATTCCAAAGAAATTAGATTCTATTAATCCCAAAAAAATTTGGAATTATGACGGCAGTAAAATGGACTTTTCCAAAAATACAAATACCATAAATAACCCAACGTAGTCCAAATAAATGATAGGTCAAATATTCCAATCTCAAACGCTGAGAAAAAAATCAAGATTATGCAACATTTATCTCAAAAAAAAAAAATTCCAAAGTATTTAAAAATCTAACAGTTAACTAAAACTGAAAAGAATGCAAAAGATAAAGCAAAATACCTCGAATGGAGAGAAAAAGGCACAAAATGACTAAATAGGATGAAAACTCATGAGATAGCACGAGAAAAAGCAAGCCAAAATACCAAAAACCCAAGGAAAAAATCGAGAGAAGGAAAGAGGTCTGCGGCAACTAGGAAGAAAGAGATGCGATTTAAAACCTGTAGGTTACTCGTCCAAACGCATCACTTAAGCCGTCTAGACACGGGCTGCCACATAAGCATACGGCAAAACTGTGTGTGTCTGGACGTGTCACTTGACCGTCTGGCCTTCAGAACTGCACCCGTCCAGACTCAAGATAATATCGTTCGAACACTTCACACTGAAAAACAGAAAATGAAAGAAAATATGCAGAAAAATTATCTTTCCTAAAGTTAGCTCCAGAACATGCATGTTTAATCAACTGATAAAACAGTCAATAGCATTTCAAAAATATGCAAAGACATAATTGAGAGTTAGGAGTTCAATCAGCACAAATTTCCCTATAGATAGAAATTTTAAATAGATTACTTAACTTTGTGTGTGTGTGTGTGTGTGTGTGTGAAGACTTTCTCAATAAGGTATGAAGTTCGCTGATATGACTTAAAGCAACTGAATTTTCAAAACAAGAGAATCAATGATAAATCAATCAAAAGTCAAACCTTATTTTACTAGAGCCTAGCCACCCTCATCTGATATACTCCCCCTAAGATGCAGCACTTTTCTTTTACTTAGTCCTTTAGTGACCGTATATTTCCGCAATGATTTGGTCACTGATTGTTTCTATAGGGACAAGTTCAAGAACAGATTTATAGCACAATAAGCAGTGAATCTTTTTATTTATCCATATTTATTGATTTTTGAATGCTTTTTATCACTTGGTGTTGCAACCTAGAGAGAATGCTAGAATTTTTAGGTTCTAGGTTCAACTAGCGAGTTGGTCAATTTGACCATCTTAGAAAAAAAAAAAAAAAAAAAAAAGATCTCTCTCATCAGAATTTTCGAAAGCAAAAAGTCAGAGAGAAAAAAAAATGTACCTTAGGAGAGCCTTGGATAGTGCACAAAATCATCGCATCAGAAAAGTAACTATCTAACATTAAGATACACAGGGAAACTTGGCAGATATTAGGCATAAACTCTCAATCATATATAAACATAGTCAATCAATGCACAATAAACTGAGATATCAGGTAAAAACACATGCAATATCGAAAAAGCCAAGAAAATAAAAAATAAAATTCTGCATCTTCTCCACCAATTTTTTTCTTTTTAATGAAAAAAATAAAAAATAAAAGCATGCTTCAAAGGAAAAGAGACACACATAAACCTAACATGTGTGGCAAGATGAAACCTATCCATAAGGAGAAAGGATCAAAATTACCAATACACAAAAACAGCCGCCCGGCGTGCTTTTTCTGTTATCTCCAAATAGTATCTGCAAAATTTTCTCAAAAACAACAAGAGAAATAGGGGGAAAAATAACAATGATTTCTAGATTGCAAAGCAAACAAAGATATGTCAGGTAGAGAATAATGCAATGCAATCAACCCTGATGCACTAGGATTAGGAACCAAATCCTAGACATGTGTACCCTTACCAACTAGGTGAATCCATTCCCCCTCAAGGGATGAATGTCTTCCTCCTTTCTAACCCCTGCCTGCCTTCCCTGTGGTGGTTGTTGACAGGACTTCATCTGGCGATCCATCCACCGTATCATTCTCTGCATCCATATAGGCAGTTCCCTATAGAATTGATCACTCGCAAGCTTCTGTGGCTTCTTCATGTAGTGCTTTGATTTGTTAACCTTGGTTTTGTCATTCCGATTGGCAGGAACATATCATTGTTGGTACCGTTGATGCTGAGGAGCCTGATGCAGTGGGGTCTGGTGCCGTGGAGCTTGATGCTAGGGAGCCTGATGCCGGGCCAGAGGTATAGTGTCGAATGTAGCTTGTTTAGGCAACTCTTTCTTGACCTGTAATCTGTAAGCTTTGAGAAGGGTGCACTGGGGTCTAATGTGACCACTTAACCCATAGTGGTGGCATATAGTAGTTCGTCTAATGGTAGGGCGCTTATGAGTGGCCTGTAGTAGCCGGAATATCTCCACCAATAACTTCCTTTCTTTTATCCCTGATGGTGGTTGGAGGCTCGGGGACTGTGGGCTTGACAAAAACAGTCCTAGAAGTAAAGGGGATATTAAAGGAAGAAGCTACATACCTGAGTCCAGTCTTGTCTATTGGGCTTTTTCTGATTGACAGCATATGGGTTAACTTCTCATCAGTGACCCTCTCCAACTATAGTAGTGTCTCCAGTAGCTTCTCATCTAGATCTTGTATCTTAAGCAGCAAGGAACTCTTCTCAGTCTATAAACTGTTCAGCTCATGGATGTGCTGCTTGCGAGTCTCCCTCAACTTCATGAACTCTACATAGAGGACTTTATAGGCCTCTTTGAGTTCTTCCCCGTCTTCATCACTATGCTCAAAGTAGTAGGAATAAGAATCTCCCCATCTTCATGTGGAGCCACAAAGGCTAGAAATTGATCTCGAGCAAGAGTTTCTTCTTCTTCTGACTCATCACTGAGAGTTGCATTGTAAGCCTTCCCTTTACCCTGCTTAAGATTCCCACAGTCAGCCCATGTATGCCCAAAGCCTGAGCATTCAAAACATCTGGGGCCTCTTGGGTCTTTCCTCTTAGCTTCTTCAGGCTCAAACTCTCTCGGGGCCTTCTTCAGTCTTTCGGATAATTTCTTCTTGAATTTATCATTCTTCATTAATCTCCCAAAATTTTTGGCCAGCATTGCCACAAAATCTTCTTCATTCTCAGAGTCTTCCTCAGATTAGACTCTGGCTTTCTTCTTAGATGCCTTGAGGGCAATAGTCTTCACCTTCTTGACTGGAGGCAGGGAAAGCTCATAAGTTTGAAGAGATCCCACCAACTCTTCAATCTTCATCTCATCTAAATCTTTGCTTTTTTTCAATAATAGTCACCTTAATTATGAAACGCTCAGGCAAAGATCTTAGAATTTTTTGGATGAGCTTTACATCCGAGACGAACTTCCCGAGACTCACCATCGAGTTTCTTAGGTCACTCATCTTAGGGTAAAACTCCCTGAATGTGTCATCTTCAAGCATCTTAATATTTTTGAATCTAGAAATCAACATTTGAAGTTTGGTAGATTTAACAAGTTTTGTGCATTCATATGTTGTTTCTAAGATTTTCCATACTTCTAAAGCGGTTTCACAATATGAAATTCTAGAGAATTCAGACAGTGAAAGAGCTTGACATAAAGCATGGAGGGCTTTACATTGGCAAATCGAGCGTTTTTTTTTTTTTTTTTTTTTTTTTTTTTTTCAGTAACAAGCTCAATATTTCTCTCCTCTGGCTTAGTCCAACTATTTTCAACAATTTTTCAACAATCAATGGAATTTAAAAAGAAACACATGCGAGCTTTCCAATAGCCATAGTTCGTACCGTCAAAGGCAGGAATAGTATTAAGATTTTGATACATATCAAAAATAAAATAAAAGTCAAAAAATAACACTCAATAAATAAATCTAAACAGATAGAGTGTACCAAGCATTGATACCAATTGAAAAATAAAGGACTTCTAATTAACCGTGTGTGTGTGCACAATCTGTAACAAAATAATGTAAATGCGGAATTTAAATGACACAATTATTTTGTTAACAAAATGGAAACTCAATTAAGAGAAAAACCACTCCGGGACAGCCAAACCCAAGAAATCCACTATCAAAAGACAAAGCTAATACATAGACAGTAACACTCACATACCCGATGGAGTGATTGTATCTAGCACTCTGACACGTAACCCAACGTGAACGCCTCCCAACCAAGTCTCCTACTTGAAGGGATCTTCTATAGATTCCTTTACCTTAGGGCTCCTCCCTAAGATAGACTTCAATTGATGAGCACAACAACACCACACAACGGCAATGGCTTGAGAGCAAACGGATCAGCACAACATCTCCCTAAGATATACTTTCTAATCTATGAGGAATTCAATACGAAATTCTCTAAATAATACATGCCTAGAGGCCTCTATTTATAGGCTCAGCAGACTTCAATTTAGTATGGAACAAATTTCTCTAGGCGGCATCGGCACGGTAGCTGAAAGCGTCCGAACGAACAACTGTGCAACCGGCTTTCCATAACGCACTTCACACAATGCCATATCAGGGCCACATCCGAACAGTGTTGCCCTAGTGTCCGGAAGATTGCACTTCTACTGCATGTAAATTCCATAATAAGGACAGGCGTCCGGACAGTGTTGCCCTGATGTCCGGACGGTTGTAGCTACCTTCCTATATCTGTGTCTGCTAAGGAAATCCTTTTACTCGTTGAACACTGACTGGCATCCAGACAGTATTGCCACGTCGTCCCGACGGATGCACTTTGAACACTAGATTCTTCCCGAACTCTAAAGGGCGTCCAGATGTGTTGCTGAGACATCTGGACGGATGCAACCTTGAATTGTTCGAATATTCTGGACACTGATGGACGTCCGAACACATGTATAAGCCGTCCGGACGGAAGCTTGGGATCCGACTTTTCTGACTTTGGAATCTGCACAGAATCTTCTTTGAACTTCTTGAAGAACATTTTTGAAATGAAGACTCTGAAATAAACGGCATACCTGATAAACTGGCAACATTTCAAAAAGTGATTTTAACATCTCTAATCTTTTTTCGCGGGCCAATCTCACAGACTGTGTGATTGTCAAGACACTGACTAAGCTCAATGTTCATCTTAATCTCCATGATGGCAAGCCTTTTTGTGATTTCATTCCATATCGGCATCTTACTATTACTAGGCCTGATATCTCATATTTTGTCCATCAGGTGAGTCAGTTCATGGCTACTCCCCGCTCATTCACTTCTCTGCTGTCCTTCTCTACCTCAAGGGGACATTATTTCATGGGCTCCACTTCTCATCTCAGTCTCCTCTTCAGTTATATGCTCCACCACTGGTTATTATTTCCTACTTGGCACCTCTCTTATTTCTTGGCGAACTAAGAAACAGTTTGTTGTTGCTCGCTCCAGCATTGAGGCAGAATATCGTTCTTTAGCTGACACCACCTCCAAGCTCCTTTGGTTGCAATGGCTTCTACAAGATATGGTGGTCTCTCTCTCCTCAGTCTACCGTGACAACAAAAGTGCTATTCAGATTACTCATAATGATATTTTTCATGAATGGACCAAACATATTGAGATTGATTGTCATTTTGTCCATCATCATCTCCGGTAGAGCTCTCTACAGCTTTATTTTGTTACGTCTCATGATCAACTCACGGACTTCGTCACAAAGTCACATCCTCCAAGGCGGTTCGGCGATCTTGTGTCCAACCTCAAGATAGTCTCTCACACTCCACCTTGAGTTTGAGGGGGTTGTTAGATTATATTATGTGTACTATGTACATTGTCTCACATGGATTATTGGTGTATATATCTGTATTACTAGCTTACATATATAGGCCCCTCATGTACAGTATTATGTGTTATTCAATATACAACCTTATTCCCAACAATCTAAATCAGAAAGGGACAGTGAAAAAAGAAACACTGAAGAATTATTACAAATAAAAAATGAAACATCCTCATAAGAATCTTCTATTGATAGTCATAGTGGAGCATAATTATGTTTTTGTAAGAATAAAAATGTATCACATGTAAGAAAATTATAAGTACTTTAACTAGAGAAGAAAAAATAATAATAAAATTAATACATAAAATAGAGGACCCAGAAACTAAATTAGAATATTTAACAAAATTGGCAAAAAAAAATGATTCTAGCCATACAACAACCAAACATAGAAATTACAATTTCCCTGACATATTGAGTAGATTCAAAAAGGAAAACTGTTATGTAACTATACAAGATTTTCAAACAGAAATAAACTAATTAAAACTAGTGATTAGAGAATTAAAAACAGAATTTAAACTTTCAACTGAAAACATATTTCAATAAATCATAGCCATCAAAACTGAAAAAGAACTCTCCCCTAAAATCAAAGAAGAAATTACTAAAGAATTCGAAAAGATAGGAAAACCTGATAAATTACTTTCTCACGAAAATATCAAAACTATTAGCAACACAAACTTCTTTATCAACTTGATAGATAAAATAATCTTTCAAAAATATGGTATGTTGAAGTAACTATAGTAATAAATAAGGATTATGATTTTACGATTGTGGTATTATAGATTCAGGAGTCGATACGAATTGTATGCAAGAAGGGATTATTCCAACCAAATATTATGAAAAAGCTATTGAACAATTACACCATGCTAATGGATTGAAACTAAATATAGATTATAAACTTTCAAATGCTCATATTTGTAATAACGGCATATATATTAAAACTACTTTTGTTTTAGTAAAAAATATAACCTCTCAAGTGATATTAGGAAATCCTCTTATAGCCTTATTCTATCCTTTTAATACTATAGAAGAAGGAATTAGCACAAAAGCTTTAGAACAAAAAGTATTATTCAAGTTTATTATGCTTCCTATGGAGAAAGATATAAATCTATTAAAAAATATCTCCATTAGCAAAGAAATAAATATAATATCAAAAAACATTGTTCTTAGAAAAGAAAAACAACTCATGTTTTAAAAACAAAATTTACAATATAAAATAATAGAAGACCAATTGAAAGATCCTTTAGTACAACAAAAAATTACCGTCTTCAAAAACAAAATAGAAACTGAAATATGTGCCAATATTCCTAATGCTTTTTGGCATGGAAAAAAATATGTCGTCCAATTACCATATGAAAAAGATTTTAATGAACAAAATATACTGACAAAAGCTTGACCAATCCAAATGAATCAAGAATTATTAGAATATTATAAAAAAATAAATATCTGAACTATTAGAAAAAAAAAAATTATTAATGAGGAAAAGCAAATCACCACTGAGTTGTTCTGCCTTTTATGTACAAAAAAATGTTGAATTAGAAAGAGATGCACCAAGATTAGTTATAAACTATAAGCCCTTAAATAAAGTAATAAAATGGATTATCGATACCCAATTCCCAAAAAGAAAGATTTGTTATCAAGGATTTATAATGCCACCATCTTTTCCAAAATTTGATATGAAAAGTGGATTTTGGCAAATTCAAATCAATGAGGAAGATAAATATAAGACTGTATTTACATTCCCTTTTGGACACTATGAATGGAATGTTATGCCTTTTGGTTTGAAAAATGCCCCCAATGAATTTTAAAATATTTTGACTGATATCTTTACACCTTTTTCCAACTTTTCAATTGTATATATAGATGATGGTTTTAATTTTTTTCAAAATCTATAGAACAACATTGGGAACATTTAAATACATTCGTACAAATTATACAACATAATGGATTAGTATTATCACCAACAAAAATAAAATTGTCTCAAGACAAAGTCATATTTTTAGGGCATAATATTCATCACGGAGCCATAACACCTATAGATAGATCTATTTAATTTGATGAAAAATTTTCAAATGAAATAAAGGATAAAAATCAACTTCAAAGATTCTTAGGAAGTTTGGATTATGTTTTAGAGTATTATGAAAACTTGAGAAAATTATGTAAACCCTTGTATCAGAGATCACAAAAAAATCCTCCTCCATGGACAGATCATCATACCAAAATTATAAAGAAAATTAAGAGACATGTCAAGACTCTTCTGTGTCTAGGACTTCCTTCTCCTACATCTTTTAAAAGTGTTGAAACCGATGCCTCTAAGCTTGGCTATGGAGGTATTCTCAAACAACATATCTCATGACCTAAAGAGCAAATTGTCTAGTATCACTCAAGTGTATGGAATGTTACACAACCAAATTATAGTACAATCAATAAAGAAATTCGATCAATAATTTATGTATTTCAAAATTTCAAGATGATCTTCTAAATCAAAATTTTTTAGTTAGGGTTGATAGTAAAATTGTGAAAGATGTATTATTTAAGGATGTTAAAAATATTGCATCAAAACAAATTTTTGCTAGATGGCAAGCAATTCTAAGCTCTTTTGATTTTGAAATTGAGTATATTAAAGGTGAAGCAATTGTATTCCTAATTTTTTAACTCGTGAATATTTATAGGAAAAATGACAACCCCTGATAGAACTAAAATCCAAAATCGAGCAGATTATGCCTTACAAAATACTCCCTCTCCCAATTTGGTATTAGTCCCTAGGACTCCGACTTATCAACCCCAAACCCCAATATCATTACAATCCCAAAACCAACTCTATGTATTAGATTCATTTCCTCCCCTTCCTTCCAAATTAGCAACCTTTTCTCAAACTGTATCTGTAACCTCTAAAATCTCAGCCTCTAGAACTTCAAATTCTTCTTTCGAATCTGATAGAATGAGTTGTTCGCCTCCTCCTACTCCTCTTATCACACAACCTTCAAAAGTATTGTATACCTATAAGCTCAAACAAGCAAAGATTTTCGCTTTGAGGAAGCTGATTTTTGTCATATTAAAAGTCCTAGAGACATTGTCTCTAAAATGTTCCCTCCAAACTGCCATTTCACTCTGGTTCACTCAGAAAAGAATCAACAATTTTATGAGTTTATTCTGATTGACATAGATTCTGTCCTCCTTTCTCATACCCCTTGCAAATTTGATAATACAAACAAGCGTATTGCTTTTTCAAAATGTATCATCAAACAAGTTCTTTCTCCAGCTCAATGGGGATGGGGATATTCTCCTTGGAAAATGAGAAATTTCTCTATCTCTTTCAATCCTCCTTTCAATTACTTTGACCATCAACAAGCCTGGTATAATACTTTTTTTTTCCAAAAAAAAAAAATGAATTAAAATACCTACCTTCTTGGTTTGACCAATTGTGGGTACTTTTTGAAGCAGAAACAAAAATTGTGCCTTCTCTCTTATCAAACAAATTTAGTCATATGACTCATATACAAAGAATAATCATTTTCCTCCTCTTTTTGCAAAATTTCCCAGGTTATTATATTTTGTTGTTCATTATAATATCCTGTGGATTATGGGTTGGGATTATGAAATCTCAATTGGTACCTCCATTAACTATATTACCAGAAAAATTTCAATTAGATGGTGGGAAAAGTTCACTTATGAACCTATCCTACAAAAAATCCAACAAGAATTTGCACTTGGTGACAAGAACCAGTTCCTACTTAAAAAATAAAAAATAAATAAATAAATAAAAAAATAGTTTGAATCAGGCTAATATCACCTCTTCTAGTTCTAAAAAAGAGTATAAGAAAAAGTTGATAGAAGTCATCTCCCAGCTATCAGACGATGATGAAGATGAAGACTATGATGAAGGTGAAGATGAACAAAATTCAACCTTGCCAGAATATTTTCAGGATTCCCAAGATCCTTTCGAAGGATATGCTCATAGCTAAAAGACCCAAGACTTTACTTATCAAACAAGACACTTATTGGAAGAATCTTACTGTTGGACAAAAAAAGAAGTCCCAAAATTACCATTTGACAAAGCAAAAGATTTCAGGCTATCAGACAGAGCATCTTTCAGACTATCAGAGCATTTATTAGACCATCCTTATTTCACAAAATAAGTCACGAAATTACTATTCAAAAAAGAAAAAGTATCAGACAAAAGAATCTTGATTTGCAGCAAAAGTAGTTACAAAATTACTGTTCAAAAAAAGTCTGTGCTATTTGACACTATTCACTGTATAATTTAACATTTTCTATTCTCTTGTGAAGTCTATTTAAAGACTCTTTTCTTTTGTATAAGCTAGACCAAATTTTACTATCTAATCTCCTTCAGAAAGCCCTCTAGCCTTTCTTGTATCCACTTATCTTGCTTCCTTTGTATCCTTGTCACTTTCTCAGTATTGAATTAATCTATTTCTGCATTTGAAGTTCAAAGATTTGTATAAGTAAATTTTGATTTACTTTCAAAATTGTTTATTGCATTATTATTTTGTTTAGCATATATATATATATCATGTTTAAACATGAATTATAGTATTATGTATATTTGTATATTTGTATATTGTCCTCTTGATTAAACTTATAACTCTCGTAAGTAATCACAATTACTTCAAAATCCTTATAATGTATTATGACCAAAGGGTTTATGCTTAAACATTATGTCACCAAGGCTTTACGCTTGCTTCGGTGTTTAAACATAAAGCTTAGTGTCAAAAACTTATAAGTAATCATCTTTTAAACTGCATGACTAGAGATGATAAATAATAAATGGATATAAAGAGTAATGGATCCAAAACGACATAATATTTGAAAAAAGAACTGATAAATGTGTAATCTTCTTTGTGTGTCTGTGTCTATATATATATATATATATATATATGAATGAGCTAAGAAATTACACTGAGAAGAGCAAGTATGGAAGTACTTACTGAGAGATGATTCTATGTTTCATTATTAAAATGATTAATATTATATATGTTTATTGCTTGGATAAATGTTCATGAATGCTACTATGTCTTAAAAAAAAAAAAAAAAAAAAAAAAAAAAAAAAAAAAAAAAAAAATGCTGAAAGGATAGCTATAAAAAAGTTGGTTAGTAGCAGCGAGGAATGGCTAATCAATGGACCAAGGTGTCCAAAGTCCCTAATATATAACTAAAGTTGGGATCAGTAGGATTTTGGTAAAACAGGTAAACTTCAAAGTGGGAGGTTTAAATGTCATGAACGAATTAAAATGCAACCTAAGAATGAGAGGTCTGAAGTAAGATGATCATAAAAAATAAACTAATTGGTCACTACGATGCATATTCACACAGTCATCGCATTTGTTATCGTTATGAATTGTTTCTAATACAATGGTATCTTATGCTATGAAAATGGGTCACTCACTTGTTTGTGCCTATGTGAATATGATGACATCATATTTACATAATTATTGATGCAGATTAGGAAGGGGAAGACGTGGATCCCTTCACCAATTTTAATGGTTTTTAAAACCATTTATGAACTATTATATGCTAGCCTCTAAGTAGCTAGTTGTATCTACTTGTGTTTACTTTTCATGTTGCATGTAATATGTTTAGAATAATGTTTATATTTGGAATGTTTTATTATGTATGCTCATGTGCCATCTATGGCACTTATTTTGATGCACCTAGTATGCATTTATCATGTAATGAAAAACTGAGCAACATCTAATTTATGTTTTGAGATATTTCGGTCAATTCTGATGTGTTATGCTATCAATTCCTAAGACTTTAGAAAAAAAAAAAAAAAAAAAAATAGATTCCGCGGTGAGAGTTCTATCTCCGATATAATAATGTCACGTGGGAATTAAAGGTTTTTACTTACAGATTTACTAGTTCAAATTCGGGGCATTACATTGGGCCTTACTCTTTGGTTTCCTGGGCTTACTGTTTACGTGGTATTTCGACAACATATTTTAAAAAGAACAAGCAATGGATAGAATAGACAATGGCAAATTTAAATAAATCACACAAACAACTACCACCTAGGCAGACAAAGAGGATCTCAGGTGGCTTTGGTTTCTTCGGCTTTTAGTGTTTTTTTAAAAAAGTAAAAATAGAATGAATCCGCTTCTGGGAGCACTCCAGACAGCACTCAGCCACTTTAAGCTGGACTCCAATAATTTCAATACTCAGTCCTCAGTTAGGAATTTGCTTTCAGCAGAGCACTCAATTATCACAGCCTAGACACTAAAAATTTTAGGGCACCCCTTAGCTTACTTAAGGATCTCGAATCAGAAGTCAAAGGTAGGCTGAAAACCCACCTTTTCTAGCTCACCATATATGTGTATGTGTGTGTGCACGCACACACGTGGGGCACATGTCATTTAAAAAATTCCATATTAGAAAAATAAATAAATTAATTGAAAGTCAAGAAAGAACTTGGCAAAAAAAAAAAAGTGGTTGGGAGTCATTGAACCACCCCCAACGGCCAGTATGGGTGGTTCGGCCATCGCCAATTAGAGCTGACAACTTTTAACATGATCCACAAACCTAACACGAAATTAGCAGGTTAAGGCTGACAAGTTTGACTTATTTAATTAAATAGGTTTGATTAAAGTTGACATATATAATCTTATATACATGTCTCCACAACCCAAACTCGACACGTAACAAAAGGTCTGTCAATTTTTTACACGACCCGTGAACCTAACACGAAATTAATGAATTAAGGTTGACGGATCTAAGACATTTAATTAAATGATTCAAGTTTGCATTGACCTATATAGTCTTATACTCATATCTTGACACAAAATGAACTCAAGATGCAAACAGGGATTGGCTCCCCCTACCCCCAAACATAAATTTCCAACTAATCATCTTGTTGAAAAGCTAGTTTTGTATAATCTAACGTCTTCAGAAATATAGATGGGTTGTATTCAATAAATAAATTCAATTAAGTAATCATTTCTCCTCTCTTTCTTTTTCCAAGTAGTAATCCTTGGAAACAATTCGAATTGTTTGTTTCAGATTATGTTTGGCAAATGTTTTTTTTAGAGGAAAAGTGAGAAATAAATGAATTAATGTAAATAAAGGTGGGTTGACGTGATATAAAGGTACAACGAGTTTTGGATTTTACGTAAGTGGAAAATTATAAGAAAGTTGCATGTTAATGTGAAGAAATGAGTTTTTAACTTTTTTGAATAGAAAATAAGAAAGGAAAAAATGGTGGGTTGCCAAACGGACATCATGGCTTGATTTGGAGATGGTTTAGCACCATTCTTTAAAACCCAGATGGAATGATCTCAATCCCGTAAAATGACCAAATCATTTGTCATCGATGAAAAAAGTAGTAACAAATACTAATAAAGCATATTAAATTAATAATAATTGGAGTGACAACAGTGATATCAACAAGAGTATTGACATAATATTCAGGTCTTCTCGAAACAAGGATCCTTCATACATTTTGTGATAACCTGGGTTCAACTATAAACAAGGCCATTCATATATATATATATATAAAGCTAACAAGCTTTCACAAATCCAAAAACTCTTGACATAATTAATAACAAAGACCACATGAATACATAAGTAAGCTGGAGTTGCCACTATCAGAAAATGTAGTCTGGCAAATGGAGGGCAACCGTTGCCACTTTAACTTTAAATGGAGCACCTTTTGGGTCTGTTAACCTACACAGAAAGTTCAATTTCACAATCTCAAAATTAGTCAAATTTGTACTCTCTCTTATATGTATCGTAAATGCTATTCACAGGCCTTCCAATAGATTGACTGTGATTTTACCAGATATGTTGTGGTAAATTTATAAGTATATATTATGCAAGGGCTATGGCTCATAATCTAGAAAATTCCAATTTCAAATCAATGTAGATTCGGATTAGATTGTGGAATAAATACAAGAAAATTATTAATAGCAAAGTATACATATGCATCAGATTTGCAAACATGTATAGTACAAATAAGCCAACAAAAATAACCATCATATGAGAAAGTATTTGACCTATAACTGCTTATTTTCAAATTAAAATACAACTTGATAAGCCTTGAATGTTATGCATTCAAGCCCCTTAACTCGTATTTGTTAAACCTTAGTTATTTTGTAATATAATATTTTGTCGTGTTTTTCTGTTTGTTAGTGTTTTCAGGTCTTATGGTAAATGTGTACTCTACATCATGGATTTCTTCAAAACAAATGCACATTCAACACTTGGCTCGAGCGACTTAATAACTTGGCTCGAGCTAAGTACACCCAATCTGGCTCGAGCGACTTCATAACTTGGCTCGAGCGAAGTGTACCAAATATGGATCGAGCTAAATCCTCACTTGGATCGAGCCAAATTGGTCCAGTTAGAATCTGAAATGCGATCTGCACCGGATTTGGAGGAAGAGAGATTCTTGGAAGACTTGGTCAGTACGAGAACAGCTCTGTGATCCCCCAAAAGTAGTGTTGACTCGATTTTACGGAGAATGAGAGATTGGAGGTGAGAGAATCCCTTGAAAACAGGGATTTTTGAATGAGCTACAGGGTTTTTGAAATAGGAGATGATTTTGTAAAAGGATAAAAGGAGATAGCTCGTGGGCAGAAAGGGAGGGAGTTCTGAGTTCAGAGTGGAACCTGCCCAGAAGCTACAGAACAATCCAGGAGATGTCTTTCGCTAATTCAATAGAGAAATTCAGCTCCTCTATGAGTAGCTAATCTCTTATTCATAGGGAATTGATGAAACCCTCTCCAAATTCTATGATGTAATTTGTATTCATTGCTGGGATTTTCAGAGTATACACGATGATTGTTTAGCTTAGGGAATTGCAAAACTATTTGTAAAGTGTTCTTCAATGAAAATACTCATTCTTGATAACATTCCATCTTGTCTATAAGATAGTCTTTTGTCTTGAATGAATTCAACATCTTTATTTTCTGTGATTATGGGGATGATAGCTAGGCAATGGTATTAATTGGCATTCATTCAAGAAGCTTGATAGGTCATACTTAGGATTCATAAATCATGCTACATCTTAGCTTAGCGTAATTTGGGTAGATGATTCATGCAACCTAAGATGGGTTATTCTTGATTCTGGGTGATATGTATGCTGTTTAGGGATTGTATAGGCCATGCTAGGGAGTATGGATCGTATCACAAACAGTGTTTAGGTGATCGATCCGTATTAACCTAAGATGATTTATCATTTTCTCCAAAACAAAAGTATTTTCTTGTCGATGTAGTCGTCAACCATACGCGCATCATATCGTGTGTATACTGAGAATCCCACATGAGTACGAATGATCATTGGGATGAGGTTTGTGGTGGATTCAACCCCTATGTTTCTTTCCTTGAATTTCATTACTTGTTTATGCTTTAATTTAGTTTCCAAAACAACCAAATATCTTTATGAGTTAGATTAGAATTAATTCTGAGTATTCGATAAACATCCATCTAAGAACAGTCCTTACGGTTCGATACCCTCAAAAATAGCCCTATCCTATAAAGGATTCGTCCTATTGCGAGTGGTCTTTTATAATTGATCCGTAAGATCACATCACAACTTCTAACTTTAAGCACTTGGATCATAAAATAAACACTTTTTTCGCATCGCATGCACAAAAACTTTAACCAAAACTTAACAATATCTTGCCATTTGCTTGGCTTGCAATGAACTCTCGTTAATACCCTTTTAGCACTTAAATCTGGACATGTTAAACCCAAGTCACACATGGCTATCTATGTGGTTGAGCCAGTGAGTTTGGATTTTTCAGTTACAGTATTTTTTTTTTTTTTTTTTAACTAGTACATAGGGGTGCAACTTTAGTATACGGGAAATATACAAGAGAAACCCTAAATTACAGAAAATAACATAATTCCAAAAACCCAGAAAATTTCTTTTTGATGAATAATAATAATTTTATTAAAAGACGTACATTTCTTGTACACGAAGAGAACCAAGAGATCGAAAGCTCTAACTGCTACTACAATCTAGAAAACAAATAAGATCTATCAAATTCCCTGATGAAAGGTTAGGAACATAAACAATAGCCCAATCCATTAGAGATCTCATAAAGGAAGATTTAAAAAGCACCCTGATCTCGCTATCCTCAAAGAGCCGGCGACTCCTTTCTCTCCAAATGTTACACATTAAAAGGATGAGAATAACTTTCCAGATATCTTCTCTAGGATGTCTCCTCCTCACCCAAGAAGTTCTCAACAATGGAGAAGCTGAAGAATGTTATCGGGCATGGCCCAAGAGACCCCACAACTGTTAAGAACTAAGATTGTCCACCGTGAGGATTCTACCCAAAGTCGTTGCCCATAAAAAGAAAGCAATGCAGGGAGGGGCCTTCACCTTCCAAATGCTTTTCCAAGGGAATGCATTATGCTCACCTAAATCTAACATAGTATAGTAGCTCTTCACTTGAAAACCATGGCAGCTCAAAGGAATCCACACCATGCTATTCATTACTCCCGGATGGGGGTTCACAGAGTATAGAAGAGTAAAAAAAGAATCCAGAGATTCAATTTCCTAATCATGAGCATCTTGAATGAAGCTGAGATTCCAATGGGTGTGGGGGCTAGAGCAATCCATGTAATCTGACACCAAAGCCTCCTTGTTACGTGCTAAGGAAAAGAATTTAGGGAAAGAACACTTTAGAGCACTATCACCGCACCAAATATCGTGCCATAAGCGAATGCGAAGACCTTCCCCAACCTTATAGGAAACAAAATTGGAAAAAAAACTCCCCAATTTTTCCTAATATACCTTAAGAGACTCACCCCATAAGTACCTCATGCTTCCTCTGAGCACCACCCCCTCTATGGATCCCGTACTTCAACACAATCACCTGCCTCCATAAATAATCTCGTTCATTCCCGAACCTCCAAATCAATTTACCGAACAAGGCTTTGTTAAACAAAATAAGATTTTTGAAACCCAACTCTCTTGCAATTGGGGAACAAACAGTCTTCCAGTTTACCAAATGTAACTTGTGGTCCCCACCAGCGCTGTCCCATAGAAAGTCCCTCTGAAAACGCTCAAGTCTTCTAGCTATGCCGACTGGTAAAGGGAAGAGAGAGAAAAAAATAAGTAGGAATACTAGAAAGCATACTCTTGATGAGAGTAAGACAACCTCCCTTGGACAAGTAAATCTTCTTCCAACTCACCAGCCTCTTTTCCATTTTCTCAACCACCCCATCCCAAATGGCTTTAGATTTGAAGGGAGCACCTAGAGGAAGACCCAAGTAATGCAACGGAAGAGAAGAGATATTACAACAGAGAACATTAGCTAGCTCCTCAATGTGTGGGACCTCCCCCACTTTGACTAACTCGGATTTTTGAAGGTCAACCTTTAAAGACGAGCTCGCACTACTGGTTGCAATCTACTCGCAAGAAATTTCGCCAGGATCTTGTAGATGCTCCCTATCATTCTGATAGGTCTAAAGTCCCTTCTCTCCAATTGACCAAGCTTCTTCGGAATAAGAGTAACGAAAGTAGCGTTAAGACTCTTCACAAACCTCTCATGCTCATGAAAATTATGAAAGAAATTCATGAGAGCAGCCTTCACAATAGACCAACAGGAACGAAAAAAAAAAAAAAAAAAGCAATGGTGAAGCCATCCAGACCCGGCGCTTTATCTACCACTATATACCTCCATACTCAACAAGGCTTGAAAAACCTCCTCTTGAAACAGTGGTGGGATTCTTATCGTTGTTATGGCACTCCCAGCTTTGTCCTTACTAGCAAATCAAAGCAGTTGAAGGCTGATTTGATCCATTGGAACTAAAAGGTCTTTGGGAACATAGAAGTACGGAAAAACCATAGAGGAGCTCATTTCCTTTTTCTTTCATTCTTTGTACTCTTAGACGGTTGCGTTCCTCACACCTTTAGTGATTAGTTTTAATGATTTCCTTGTTTTGTTTTCTTCTTCTTCTTAATTGCCTTTCTTGTATACCCCATGTGTACTTGATTGCACTTTGCATTTTTAATGATATTACTTACTTTATAAAAATAAAAAAAAAATAAAAAATAAAAAAAAAGGCCTTGTTGGAAGAGATTCAAACTCTTGATGGTTTAGAAGAGGAGAGAGAGTTGGCAACAGATGGAGAGCTAGGAAGGAAAATGCTAAAAATGATTTGGCTTAAGTGACCCTTGTGCAAGAAATCAGTTGGAGGCAGGAATCGAGGGCTACTTGGCTTAAAGAAGGGGATCACAACACGGAGTTCTTTCATCATCTTGCTAATTCTAATAGAAGAAACAATTTTATCACTAGCCTGTGTATCGATGGTAATTAGGGGTGTAAACGAGCTGAGCTAATCATGAGCTTACTCGGGATCTGCTCAACTAAATTCTATTCGTGTTTGACTCGATTATTAAATGAGGCATTCGTGAACACGAAAGTAGGTTTAATTATTAAATTTTTATACAAACTCTTATAAACTTGGCTGGACTCGGTTAAGATTCGTGAACCTGCTCGTATAAGGATCGACTCGCTTATTAGGGTTCGACTCGTATATATATATATATATATATATAAAATAAATAACAAATAACAATGGACACTATATATTAAGTAGCAATAATTAATTGGTTATATGTATATTAAATAATAAAAATAAATAATATCAATACTTAATCATATGATCTAAATATTATCATTAGATACTTAGAAGTTAGAAATCGTTAGATCACATCCAATATCTAAGAGACTAAGATCATATGAATTGTTAAATCATATGATCATACGATAATACTTATGGTCATATGATCTAAGTATTATCAGTAAATAGTTAGGAATTAATATAATGATGATTCATAATTATTATACTTATTATAGATAATCTCATAAGTCATATGGTATGATATGATTCATAATTCCCACACAAAACAAGTACAAGTAGAAATTATAGCCAATGGTTAGATACATTGGTTAAGTATGATTTAAGATTTTAATATCTAGCAGATCTCAATCATACTTAGATATTTAGATTATATGATTAGATGATTATATGTATTAACATTAGAATTTAGATTATATGATCTAATTATTATGATCATTAGTCTAAAAAAAAAGTATTATCCTTAAATATATAGGATCATATGATTATATAATGATTATCAATGTTAATGTTTTTAACTTAATATATGTATATATGTTAGTTAATATTCATATTGACTATTATTACAATTTCTATAATTAGATACTTAAGAATCGTTAGATCACATTTTAAAATCTGAGATCAAATGATAATACTTTGCATTAAATTTCACTCAAATCTCTCTCAAATTTCCTTATAATCAGTTAGCCCTTGATTTTGCAAAAATCTTCTCTCCAAAAGTCACATGCCTAAGGCATGAAAATTTCAAAAAATTATCCTAATTTTTTTTTTCAAAAGTCGCATTAATTAAAGACCTAAACAAAAACAAACTTGATTTTTATTTTTTAAGAAACCTACACTTGAATTTGCATTACACACATTGACAATAATTTACTGTCTACGTAACAAAAGATTGAAGATAAAATGCTTACATGTGGTTCGATTTCTGTTCCGTCATCTCACTTTCTCTATCTCTCTTAGCCTTCTACTTGGTCCTCTAGCTTTGTATTTCGGTCATCTGTTTCGTTGGGTGGTTCTTTGTTCGGCGATGTAGCTATTTGGGTTGGTCGTCATAGTCCCGAGGGTGTCGTAGATGGATAAGATATTCTTAGTGGAGTAGAAGTCTTTCACCTTCTCGGTTTTGGGTGAGGCGTTGACGTTGAGGGTGGAGGAGAAGAGGAAAAATTGCCTGGGTGTGGTCTTTTTGAATGCTCAGAGCTCTGAGTGGCTTGCGTCGACATTGGAATTGTTGTTGGGTCTCCCGGTAGAGCAAGATTTTGTTAAGTCGTTCAGAGAAGGTTCGAAGGTTCTAATTGCTCAGAGAGGTGGGAATAAAGCTGGGCGCTATTTAGAGGAGACAACATTCGGGTTGGGCGGTCGGAAAGGGTCCATTGTTATCCCCGAGGACCGTGGAGGGTGGGGATGGCTTAAATTCTCCGACGAGCTAAGAAAGGTTGTAGACTTTTTCTCAGTCTCGATGGGTGGCAGGCTCGGCTCCTCTTCTTCATCGAAGAAGGCGATGGAGGATGTTCGGCCGACTCTGGGCTTGGCTCCAAAGTGGACGGGGCGTTCTTTTGCGGAGGTTTTGAGGTCGGATTCGACCACTGTTGCGAAGACTATGCCCATAGTGGGTGATGGTCGGTCCTGGTTAAGGGCTTCGTTGGCGACACCATGCGGCATGCAGAGGTTGGTCCGAGATCGGCGGTAGATTACTCTTCTTTGGAGGTTCACCCGCTTGATCTGTTGGACAAAGACCAGTCTATACGTCCGCAGGGTAAGTACTCTCATTTGAATTTTGAAACTTTGAGATTGCGGACGTGGCGTAAGTTGGGTCCCGATTTTTATTTGGCTTTGGGCCGGGCTGTGAGGAGAGTTCTGACCCGGTTTGCCGGGTCGGGGCTGTTTCGAAAACTTTTAGGTTTTTGCATGGCCCGACACAAGCAGAAACCTATAGTTTCCTGTCCGCCGCCATCCTCGCCGGAGACGTCAACGGAGGTGTCCTCTGGGTTGGTTCTGAATCCGCTTCCTCCTGGGGGTTTGGAGGTTACAGCATTGGGAGCTAAAGAGGGCGCGAGTCCAGCTTCATCGGCTTTTGTTGGGGTTTCCTCTAGGCCGGAGCCCTCGTCGGCGACAAATACAAGGACAGTTTCAAGTACGAAGGTTTCTTCCGGGGGTGAGTCGAGTAGGTCCCAGGTGTTTCCAACGGTTTCTAGCCGGACTCCAGCCTCTAATATGTTCGGTTTCCCCCCTTCTCCGGCACCGGATCTGGGTTTTCCGGAGGATTCTGCTTCTGTCTCTTTTAAGTTCACTCCTTTGGGGAAGCTTCTGATTCCTAAACCCCTTGCTGCCCCTCCGTCTCTCACCGAAGCAGCTAATTTAGGAGAGAAGCTGCGTTCTCCCCTCCCTGTGGTGGTTTCTAAGCCTTCGGTGTTTTTTTTTTTTATAAGTAATGATAGGTTTATTGAAAGCGTAAGGCGCCCCTACGTACACTAGAAGTATACAACAGGAAACACCTAACTAGAAAGCGAAAAAGAAGCAAAAAACTCAGCAAAGCTGATAGATAAAGGGTACAAATAAGCCATCGACCAGACATACAAGGTATGGAGAAACAATTCTAGCACCTCCTCTAGGGAGCTTTCTAGATTCTCAAAACACCTAAGGTTTCTTTCTCTCCAAATACACCAAAAAAGGCAAATAGGCACCATCTTCCAAGAAGTAGCGCTCTCAGATCTCCCAGACTTCCACCAACAAGCAAGTAAGTCAAGCATGCTCCTAGGCATGACCCACGAAATACCAAAGCGGGAGAAAATGGTATTCCATAGAGCTGAGGCCAGATCGCAATGCAGAAGAATATGGTCCACTGATTCCCCATCCCGCTTGCAAAGACAGCATCTATCCACAATAATTAAGTTCCTCTTCTTAAGATTGTCCAAGGTCAAAATTCTGCCTAGAGCTGCAGACCAAGTGAAGAAGGCTGCCCTCGGGGGAGCCTGAGACCGCCACACACACTTCCATGGGAACCGAGTACCTCCAGCACACATCATAGAACCAAAAAATGACTTCACCCTGAACACACCTTTCTTGGACGGGACCCATTTAAGACAATCTGCCCTCTCCATATTCACCTTGGTAGAGTCCAGCATCTGGAAGAAAGAGGCAAAAACATCGACTTCCCAATCATGAGCCTCTCTAATAAAGCTTACGTTCCATTGAATGGACCCGCCCAAACTCTCCAAATTATCAGCTACTGACGCATCCTTCACCCGAGCAATGCCAAAGAGATCAAGAAACACTTCTTTCAGAATCGAATCACCACACCACAAGTCATGCCAAAATCTAATCCTACTCCCATCCCCCACCTCAAATCTAAAGAATTTGGAGGGTGAAAAAATTGAAGGAAGGGCATTCTGTGAAGTGGAATGATGGGCTACTTTCTGATTCTTTGGAAGCCGTGAAGATGTCAATTGGCTACGTTGATAAGAGGGTTACAGGTGCAGAGCCGCCAGCTGAGAAGGCGGCAAAGCCTCCTACAATGAAGAAGTCAGTGACGCCAATGCATCAGGGCCTTTTTGGGAAGGGGTTTCTCAACCTTCCCCCGATTTCAGTCCCTCCCGTGGCACTTCAGGAGGTGGTAGGTCCTTCGTCCCCTTCGAGTAGTTGCTTTAATGGTGTCTCCCAATCTCGGAATTGGCCAATTGGTTTTGATCATAATGGGGAGATTGTGGTGTGGGAGGAGGATGAAGATGATTATTGGGATGGTTTGCCTTTAGATTGGGCGATGGATGGGGATTTTGGGGAGGAGGCTTTGTCTATTCGGGATGCCATGAAAGAGGAGTTCCAGTTTTTTGCGCGCCAGAAGTCTAAAGGGAAAAGAGAGCTTCTAAATTTGCATAGTTCCATCAACTATGGTGACGCGAACTACTCCTCTAGGCGTAGGAAAGGCAAGGCACACATGTTGTAGGTTTGTTGTGCCTTGACGGGTAATGGGTAGTATTGTTCTTAGTTGGGTTCTTTTATAGCTTGTTTTGGTTCTTTTGTGTTCTGGGGCCTTGGTGTTGTGGGTTTTTTGGGGTTAGCTTTAGTTTTCCCTGTGTATACTTCTTGTGTACTTAGGGGCGCCTTGCGCTTTCTTTAATAAAGTTCTTCTTACTTATAAAAAAAAAAATGCTTACATGTGCCAACCACCACCTTTTGTTTTGTTTTTTGTTTTTGTTTTTTTTACAAAATGGCATGGTTGTGATTCTTCCCCATTAAGAGTGGTGTGACGTGACTAATGAGAGAACCCCCTGCATTTCTTACGCAAAAGTAACCCAATTGCATTGAATGTGTTTGACTAAAATGTCACTCACTCACGCAGCCACACACAACCCTAGCGTTTCTTCCAAAGCTGCAAAGCAGTACTCATACACTTTCCTATGCGTTTGAACGCACCAGATGTCTTGCACGTGTGCTCCAAATAGCTCACTTTAATCTAAGCCGTTAAATTTCTCCCTTATGCCATCCAGCTATCTCTCAATATCTCTTAATGCTTTCCACGCATTACCCATGAATTTTATAGCTTCCTGAACTTTGAATTTTAACCTTCCAACTTCTTCGTTTGTTCCGCTTTTTTTGTTTACTATTCTCCATATTTCTAACTCTTCATCTAACAATTGGGAAGATAAACTACTACATAACTTTGCCGACTTCTCTTATATTCTAACAGTGGTGAGCATGGTGTTACACTTAACAATCTCCAACCCTATGGCTCTCTATCCCACATTTCTACAAGCCCATTCATGGATGAGCATGGTGAAGGACTAGAGGTGTCCACGGTGGATTCAGGCGAGGCTTCACTGGTGGTTGCCGAGGGGAGAATGTGGCCACGGGGGCCGGTGCAGAGCACGTTGTGGCGAGGAAGAGAAGTGGGTGCCTGTGACGAAGCTATTTGTTAATTTCTTTTTAACTTTTTTTTATTTTAATATTACTCGGGTCGTTTTTTTTAATATTACTCGAGCTGATCCGACCCGAGTACTCGATAAGGCACTTGACTTGGCTAATAGGTGAGCTCGAGCTCGATCTCAATCTCACACAAGGTTTACCCCTTGGCGAGCCGTGCTCGAACCCAGTTTCTTGGCTCGTCTCGAGCCCGAGCTCGAGCTTGTGGAAACCGTAAACGATCCGAGCTCGAACAAGGGATATTCACTCAAGATTGGCTTGCTTACAACATTAATGGCAATAATACTTCCAAGAAAGAGTTGATTAAAGATACTATCATCTAGGGGTGTACAAACGGTTATAACCGATAGTTATTGACTAAAACCGCTAACCGCCTAGGCGGTTATTGCATTTTACTGACCGCAGCCGCTAACCGCCTAGGCGGAGGCGGTTATTTTTATAACCGCCGGTTAGCGGTTATTGAGTAAATAACCGGTGGTTACATAACCGCTTTATAATTTAGGTTTTTAGCTAATTTCAGGCCAGTTTTGAACCGGTTTTAGATTGGTTTTAGGTCGATTTTGGGCCTGTTTTGGCCACTTTTAGGCCGGGAAGGGTATGCTTTGTTGAGTGCATCCGTTTTTCTTTTATAGCTAGTGTTCACTTCCAGCTTCTCTTATTCTTTCGATGTGGGACTAAAAGCTTATGGGTTTTTCTTTTATAGCCAGTGTTCACTTCCAGCTTCTCTTATTTTTTCAGTGTGGGACTAAAAGCCTCCGGGCATCGATTTGAAAGACCAACATGTGCATGCCTTGCCAAGGTAATGGAGGATTCGCTTGACAGCGAGAGAGATGAGGACGATAACACTGCAGACAACAGCGACAACCCAAGTGGGGGTATACTCCAAACTCTGTCCCTCTTTTCCCCCTGCCATCTTTAATTCTCAGTCCGCTGTTTCAAATTCCTTTCTTGATCAATATCACGATGGACCCCATATACGCGAAAAGAAAAAGGTCGGAGATTGAATGGAATCAATCACAGGAGATCGATCGAAGCTGCGTAGAGTTGTGGAGATGGAGAGCTACACTATATATTAATAATAGTGTAGAACGGAGAAGTCTGAATGCAACGAAAGGAGGGTGTGAGAACAGAGAAGAGTTGACCAAACCATAGACTTTTAGAGGGGCCTCTAAAATATTACTATATCATTATTATCATCAATCTTGGAGCAGTTCATGCAAAAATACGAATGAGCGTTATAAATGGAGATGATCCTAAATTCCTAATCATTTTCCTTTAAAGGTTTATATGGAGGTTTATATATATATATATGTGTGTGTGTGTGTGGGTAGGCGGTTAGTGGTTATTTATAACCGCTTTTGAAAGCGGTTATGCGGTTATACAGTTAGCGGTTAGCGGTTTTAAAGCGGTTATAACCGCTCCGTTTATACACCCTTACTATCATCCAATACTACTCGAATCTCCTTACCGAATCAGTTCATTGGCGTCCCAAATTAGATGGTTGAGCGTTCCACTGTTTAGATTCTTCCGAAGCGGTTTGGCTGGAGAGACCATATCAAGAGGAGGTTTTTCAAGCCTTGCTGAGTATTGAGGTAGACAAAGCGCCAGGTCCAGATGGCTTTACCATTGCTTTTTTTTTTGTTCCTGTTGGTTTATTGTGCAGGTTGATCTCATGACTTTCTTTCATAATTTTCATGCGCATGAGAGGTTTGTGAAGAGTCTTAACGCTAATTTAATTACTTTTATTCCGAAGAAGCTTGGTCAATTGGAGATACGGGACTCCAGACCTATTAGCTTGAAAGGAAACGTCTACAAGATCCTAGCAAAAGTTTTTGGTAGTAGATTGCAGCCAGTAGGGGGAGCTCTTATTCTAACAGCCAGAATGCTTTCATTAGGGGGCATTAGATTCTAAACTCAGTTCTTATAGCCAATGAATGTCTGGATAGCAGATTGAGATAAGGAATTCCTGGGGTTTTATGCAAACTTGATATGGAAAACGCTTTTGACCATGTTAATTGGGACTTCATTCACTATATTTTGAGGTGAATGGGTTTGGCTCAAAATGGAGGATGTGGATTTTTGCATGTATTTCCATGGCTCACTTCTTGATCCTGATCAACGGCGTCCCGCATGGCTTCTTCGGTAGCTCTCAGGGACTTTGCTAAGGGGACCCTCTCTCTCCTCTTCTCTGTCTTAGTCATGGATGCCTTCAATAGGATGCTTTCTAGAGATGGATGGGGTCTTTCTTTCTGGCTTCTAAGTAGACAATCTCAACAATTCCCCCTTGAAAATTTCACATATGTTGTTCGCAGATGACACTCTTATTCTGTGTGATGCTGACGTGGATCAAATCCGTAATTTGGATCACATTCTCTTGTGTTTAGAGGCCATTTCGGGGTTAAAGGTTAACCTTCAAAAATCCAAGCTAGTCGCAGTGGGAGAGGTCCCGCACATTGAGGAGCTGGCTAATATTCTCTGTTGTAATATCCATTCTCTTCCGTTGCGTTACTTGGGTCTTCCTCTAGGTGCTCCCTTCAAAACTAAAGCTCTTTGGGATGGGGTGGTTGACAAAATGGAAGAAAGGCTGGCAAGTAGGAAGAAGATTTACTTGTCCAAGGGAGGGCGTCTTACTCTCATCAAGAGTACGCTTTCTAGTATTCCCACTTATTTTTTTATCTCTTCCCTTTACCATCTAGCATAGCCACAAGACTTGAGCGTTTTCAGAGGGACTTTTGTGGGACAACCTTGGCAGGGACCACGAGTTACATTTGGTAAACTAGAAGACTGTTTATTCCCCAATTGCAAGAGGGGGGTTGGGTTTCAAAAATCTTATTCTATTTAACAAAGCCCTACACGGTAAAGGGCTTTGGAGGTTCAGGAAATGAACAAGATTATTTATGGGGGCAGGTGATTGTGTCGAAGTACAGGATCCAGAGGGAGTGGTGCTCAGAGGAAGCAAGAGGTACTTATGGGGTGAGTCTCTGAAGGTATATTAGGAAACATTGGGGAGTTTTTTCCAATTTTGTTTCCTATAAGGTTGGGGATGGTCTTTGCATTAGCTTTTGGCACGATATTTGGTGCTGTGATAGTGCTTTAAAGTGTTCTTTCACTGAATTCTTTTCCTTAGCACGTAACAAGGATGCTTTGGTGTCAAATTACATGGATTGCTCCAGTCCCCACACCCTTTGGAATCTTACTTCATTCGAGATGCTCAAGATCAGGAAATTGAATCTCTGGATTCTTTTCTTACTCTTTTATACTCTGTGAACCCCCTTCCAGGAGTAATGGATAGCATGGTGTGGACTACTTCAAGCTGCCATGGTTTTGTAGTGAAGAGCTACTATACTATGTTACATTCAAGTGTGCATAGTTCATTCCCTTAGAAAAGCATTTGGAAGGTGAAAGGCCCTCTTCGCATTGCTTTCTTCTTATGGGCAACGGCTTTGGGTAGAATCCTCACGATAGACAATCTTAAAATGCAGGGGTTTCAGCTGATTAACCGATGTTGCCTCTGTAAGAAGGATGATGAAACTATTAATCATCTTCTCCTTTATTATGAGTATGCCGTTGACATCTAGCACTTAGTTCTTAACAGTTTTGGGGTCTTTGGAGCCGTGCCTGGTAACATTCTTCAGCTTCTCAATTGTTGAAAATTTCTTGGGCGAGGACATCCTAGATAAGCTATCTGGAAAGTTATTCCTGCCCTTTTAATGTGGAGCATTTGGAGAGAAACAAATCGTCGGCTCTTTGAGAATAACGAGACCAATGTGTTTCTTCCTTCTTTTTTTTTTTTTTTGATAGGTAAGAGATCAATTTTATAGAAAAAGCGTAAGCCACCCCTTAGTACACTTGAAGTATACAGGGAAAACATCTATCTAGAAATAGAAAAGCGAGTGAGAAAGTCAAAAAAAGAAATATACAAAGGATGGACATAAGCCGAAGTCCAACAATACAAAGAGTGATAGAGCAAAGAAATGATCTCTTCCAAGTCTTCAAAACTCCTATTGTTTCTTTCCCACCATAAGCACCAAAAGATACAAATAGGCGCCATTTTCCAAGTAGCAGCACTCCTTGATCTACCAGATGACCACCAACATGCAAGCAAGTCAATAATCCGTTTAGGCATAACCCAAGACATCCCAAAATGGCTAAAGAGAGAATTCCACAAATGTGTTTCTTCTTAAATCCTCTTTTCTAAGATCTCTTCTGGATTGGGCTATTGTTCATGTTTCTAACTTTCCATCATGGAATTTGGTAAATCTGATTTGTTTTCTAAATTGTAGTAGCAGTTAAAGCTTTGAATTTGCTTGTATACTCTTAGTGTACAAGGAATTTACGTCTTTTAATAAAATTATTATTATTTTTGATAAGTTAATAAAATTATTATTATTCATCAAACACAGGCATGTTCATTTCATCTACAGCAGGTAGGTTTCATTGAAGTGCACTCATCCACTTGCATGTTACTCATATCTCATAAGGACTCTTCAGACAAACTTAAATAAAACTAAGTTGAACAAATGATGGGTTTTTGTGTACCTGCCAGGGACAAATGTGAAAGATCCCTCTATAGAACCTGAAGATGCTGATAAAGGTGTGCAACTCTCATAAACAAATTCTTTCTCACCTGGATGCAATAGTGGGAACTGCAACCATATAAAACAATAGTAAGTGCTTCTCATAAAAGTTAATCTGATTCTGGGCATAGTTTATATTATAAATGAAATAAAGCAGCAATAGATCTACATGTTTTAAAGAGAACAAGAAGTTCAGATCAATATTTTCCAATAGGTAAGAGGTGCATTTTTCATATCATGATAGTTATTCATTTTCTGGACCATTTCGTATGATGAGTGCTAATCGAGCCTCCATGAGCTGGGCTGATGCCTGCCCGAACTCAGCCGCCCAGCCTGATCTCTGCTCCATCTTCTGCCTGAGCTCAGCCTGAGATATGGGATAGGCAGGGCCAAACCTAAAAGTGATGGATTGTTCTCACTAAAATATTTTCATGTTGCACCAACATGTCATCAAATTTTGATTCCGAACCAGAAAATAAGATTTTATTTTGGTCAGGGCATTTCAAGAAACAGTAGAGTGAAGCTTTCTGATTTCCATCATGTACTCTCTTGTTCTGCAATCAAGCAGTTCATCTTAGGTTTTTTGGCAACCATATATAGCATCATCTCCAAAAGAGACGAATTAGATATCTGTTTCTTATCTTTTGCTAATCAGTAAATCACTTCAATCAGTCTCACTAGCTTAACCTTGTTGAGGGAGCAATTGTATGTCCCCTTTATTGTTGATTTTGAATCGTCATCACTTAAAAAAAGGGGGAAAAAATTTGAAATATTTGTAAAGCACATGACAATGCATTTCAGGTATTTAAAGACATTTCTTATGAAATAAGAAAACGCATTATCAAAGACATGATGCAAGATAGGTTCAACTACCATATATGCAAACTCATCATTCACACTTTACTTGGATTTAGCTAGTTCAAACCCTGCTAAAGGGAGGAGGGAGGTAATCACAAGACCAAACAATCCTTTGGTTGTGGAAGCAAAATATGATAGTTTGAGTGGTGATTGATGTTCTAAGGAGGTAGCGGGGCTTTTTAGTGTTGGAGTATGGAAACATATTAGGAGGGAGGGGATTTTCTCGAGATTTATTAGGGGTGGGTGTCGGGTATATCGGTGTTGGAAACACCATTTCCGACTCCCGACCTAAATTGTCGGTAAAACTTTTTTCCGAGAAGAAATATTTTCAAAATTTTCAGATAATTCGGAATAATCGGATAAATCGGTAATCGTCAGTCGGATAAATAGGCAATTCAACCATTAATTCAACAAGATTACAGCCTAAAATTCCAAGTTTCCAACAAACCCAATAACCCAAAACTCCAAGAGTCTCAAACAATAATCAAACCCACAAATCACAATATATATAAATCAAAGAAAAAAAATAAACCCAAGTACCAATTCAACGGGATTGGCTCGTGGTCCGTGCACATGTTCATGATCTTCTCACTGCACAAACTGGACTTGCTTCCTACTAACAATCTCAATGTTCGTAAAGATGTTCAGCTTCTCTACAATCTCGGGGAGTTGCCTCAACCGTCCCAGATGTACCAGCTGTGCAAGAAGTGGCAGCAACCAGTCTGTTGCATCGTGGTACATGTGGAGGCTTGGGGAAGCAAAGGGCAGCAGATGGGTGTGAGGCGTGAGTGGCGGGGAGGGAGTGATCTAGATTCTAGGGTTAGCAAATGATGCGGTTTGGGGAGAAAAGAAAATCGACTATATAGAGTAGCAAAACAGAGTCGTTTTGGTACTCTAGTCGGGTCAAGTCGGTAACTGACGAAAATCAAATTTTCACCGATTACCAACCGACTATTATTTCGAAATATAAATTTATTTCGATTTTCAAATTTTTAAATATACGGTAGGCAGTAGGCAGTCGAAGGCTGTTCGGTGGCGGTCGGTGGGTTTTCGGTAGTTGGTAATCGGATAATTTGCCCACCCCTAAGATTTATCAAATATAAAGTGGGAGATGGGTCTAAGATTCGGTTCTGGCATAATGTATGGTGTAGGGATCAGCCATTGAAGGAAGCTCTTTCGAAGTTATTTTGTATTGCTTGTTGTAGGGAGGCGTGGGTTGTGGACAACATGCAAATTTCCAATGGTGTTATTTAGTGGAATGTTTCTTTTGTAAAATTTGTACAAGATTGGGAGGTAGATTTGGTGGTTGCATTTTTTGGTGTGTTATATTCCCTCAGATGGAGACCAGGTGGTGAGGATTGTATTTGGTGGATACCTTCAAAGAGTAAGAAGTTTTAGGTGAGATCGTATTTTCACAAGTTATCTACTTCGGGGGGTTCTTTTCCTTAGAGGAGTATTTGAAAAACTAAAGTCTATTTAAAAGTAAGCTTTTTTGTGTAGACAGTAGCTCTTGGTAAGATTTTGACCTTGGATAATCTGAGAAAAAAAAGAGTAATAGTGGTGGAATGATGTTGCATTTGTAAGAGGAGCGAAGAATCTATTGATCATCTTCTTCTCTATTGCGAAGTGGCAAGAGAATTATGGAGTGTGGTCTTTACACTTTTCGGCGTCCAATGGGTTATGCCTGCAAGGGTGATACAGTTAGATTGTTGCAGAGGTCAGATGGGTAGTCATTCAATTCTAGATATCTGGAGGATAGCCCCGTTGTGCTTAATGTAGAGCATATGGAGAGAACGGAATACAAGATGTTTTGAAGATCGTGACAGGACAAAAGAAGAGCTCAAGAACATCTTGGTCAAATCGCTTTTTAATTGGACAGGGCCGTATAATATTTCTCATATTTCTAATTTTTCTAAATTTGTGGAATTTTGTTCTTCTTTTAGCATTTAAGGGGGACTCTCTTTGTATAAATCATGTCTGCTAGGGTTGCGCCCCTCTATGCTTGTCAATGAAATGAGTTATTAATCCAAAAAAAATGTTGAGTAAATGCAGTATGAACCTTTATGTAATAAAATAGAACTTCGACGAAATTAATTTTGAAAGGGATCTACAGAAACAGAGGATAGCAAAAGAGAGAGGAAAGAGATACTTCTACCTATTCATCCACCAAAGCTTAACACTGAACTTTCCGTCCTGGATTGCATTTCATGCTTGAGAAAGCCCAAACTCTATGCCGACTCAATAATGCCTTCGAAATACATATGCTTGATAGTATTTCTACAAAATTGTGCTCATATACAAGAAAACTTTCGCTTGAAGTTGGTGCCAACTAGGTTTGAATTTCTTTATTGTGTGAAATTACATTTATCTAAAGGGAATATGAGAAAGTTAGAATTTAAATGCTTTGGCTTTTACAAATTGACACTGAAGTTCAAGAGTCCGTATTGAATTTTCAAAACAAAGAAAAATTCACAAATCTTTAGATTATGTGAAACTTTAAATTTGAAAAGCTTCAAATGACAGGAAATTACTCATCACTATAATGAGATAGGGCTGTTGTTATTGGCAAAAGAAAAATAGCATCAAGGGAGATGCTCAAATAGGGTGGGGGGTGGCCAGAGTCCTTGGAATATTTGGAATTCAATTGAGGGTTGGACAAAGATTATCAGAGAAGCAGGTTTTGAGGTAAGAATTACTTAAAAGTGTACAAAATCAGGCAAGCAAACTGCTTGGCTCAATTAAGTCACTCAACTAAAATATCCATTGGTTGCCATCAGTAGATTCATGTAGATATCATAAATTTTGTCTTTGATGATATTAATTACATTGTCAGCCAAAATTGTGTCTGCACCAACTTCAACCAAAAAAACAAAAGATGGAGAAATTATGAGTCCTATTAGATTCTTTCAAAGAAAGACTTAGATTGTCCATTCAGAGCAAGCTTACACTAGTGGAAATTATACAAGATAACTGATTGTACGAAATTTTACCTTTCCTATTACTGCTTCATCATTAACCTCGGATACTATGCGGTCATAAGCACGGATGATCCAATGCCTCCAATGCAGTTGGCATGAGCTGAAGGGAATTCCATCAATGATGCATCCTTCAGGCTGAAGGGACATGCGGATCGAATACGAAAATGTATACTTAGCATGATCCTTCTGAGCGTTAGCAGCTGCCTCCGGAATAAACACAGCAGAAGCACGAACCTTAAGAAAATATTTATTTATTATTAGTTTCCATATGACAACAGAGAAGATAATAGTAGCTGTAGTGGATATGTAATTAGCAACAGGAATCACACCATAACAGCTTCTACAATAATGACATGAATGAAAAGGCCAAGGATATAAAGTCGAAGAGCTCTTTGATAACCAATGATAAATGAGAAGAGCTCTTGAATCTTTATATCTTTCCCAGACTATATCTTCTAACTCCTACTATGTTATACATAATCCAACACATATTCTTGTTACAAGGATGCTTTAAAATGACTTAATTTATGATAATCAAATTATTAGAAGAAAGAGAAATAGTTCCAGCAACTTTTACCACTCTCAAACAATCAGTATAGTGCAATACAATAGAAACCCCTCTCTATAAGTGCAAAATACTACTCAGACATGATAGATAGCTCCAGCAACTTTGAACAACTTCACAAAGTGTATGAGCCTAAATCCATAATTAATGGCTGCTTCAACCAAACATCTGATGTTATGGTAGGTCTGCTACATTCCAAAAATACTAAAGACCATTCTCCAAGCCCCCCACCCCCCCCCCCCCCCCCCCCCCCCCAACAACCCCCAACACAAATAAATGTCCATTGTATAAGTGTGTATCACCGTCCTAGTTATAAGATTTTGACCTGTTAGACACTGTTTTTTTACCCTATAAGACACATGGTTGTCACATGCTGCAAAAATGAACTACATCTTGATACTGGGTACAAACCCGTACACACCTGATGAAAGCATGTGTTCTAGGTGATTTTACTGACAAAGCTTAGCAAGTACTAATGGATAGAGTTGCATAACAAGCAATCATAAAATACATCATACAGCACATAACAAGGTGAACAACACTTATCTGCCGCTCTAAGAAAAAAGTAGAAAATATAAGGGGGATGGTGCTGGATCGTGTAAGTTTCAAGCAGGGAACAAGGAAGCTTCACAAAGTACCAATTTTTAAAAATTTGAACCCATTCATACAGTGCAACCTTAAATACATGATATCCCATGCTGGGGTCTATATGAAGTCCAATCTGGTACATACTAATATGCCTCAGCAGGATGCATAAACCACCACACTTCACTGTTTTTCTCACCATGCCAAAATAAAAGCATGAAAAGCTAAAATATGAAATCCATATGTTTTGACTTACTTTCACCCCATTGGTTATAGCAGTGGAACAGAGTGGAGGTTCCTCTGGAAACAGACTGATACTTCTGATATTTTCTTCTTCACGAAGTTTAATAATGCCATTTTCTAAGCGACGGCCATGTTCTTCTAACCATAGTAGCATTGCATCCTGCTGTTGATCACCATTGAAATCATGCACTGAACTTATTAATTCCTTTGGTACACATGGAATCATTTCTCCATCAGTTGGAAGATTTGCAGTACCAACATAGAGTTGACCAGTTGTACAGTTCAGGAAAAACAACTTGCTGGCATATGCGGAACCAGCCACAACAATATACTTAGATTTGTTGGAAAAACCTAGGTGACGTACTACTGCCTTTGTTTTTAAGATCACCTCTCTTAAAGGAAACAAATACACATTTACCACGTGGTCATAAAAAGAATAGCCACCTATGAGTCCCAATAAAGTTTCATCTGCATATTGTCTAGCCGTAAATTCTTGACCATCACAAAACCGATAGAGGATCCTTGTGGGAAGAGGCAATTTCACTTTCAAGATTCTCTCTAAATGTTGAATATCAGCTTCTGATGCACCCTTGCGAAGTGTAGCTTCAGCCTCCGGAAAATTAATGCCCAACCAGTTCTTAAGTCTCCCCAAACATCTTTTAACCCGCATGACCAGCAGCCAAGGATACATACCGAAAGCTTCCCGCCATATTTGATAAGATTTCTAGAGAGAGAGAGAGATTTGTCAAAAAAAAATACCACTTGAATTGATTTCATGATACAACTCAGCACAGCACAGCACTAATCTTAACTAATTAGGACTCGCAGCCTGAACATAAGTTTTTATGAACAAAAGACTGATATCTGCCATACGATTCAACAAGCAGAAAAGATGAGTTGACTGCAAATAGATATAAACAAAAAAAAGTAACTGCATGTAACTCAGAAATGGCACTATAATCACTGAAGGGGATCCATTATATCCAGTTAGTTACTTGACAAACCGTGCTCCAACAGAAGTGTTGAAGTTAAAAAGGGAATACCACGGGGAGAGAATAAGCCACTTCTTTTGGAAGGTACTAAAAAGTCTTCGAATGACTCCAAAACATATAGTAAACGGTTAACATTGACCTCTTAGAATTCGACTCAAGCAGTCATGTCAACCAATTTTCCCATACATACATTTCAGTTAGAAATTTCTCACACTGAAAAGGAAGGAACCAAGGTAAGCGCTAAGGCCCACCAATCCATTTCTCATTGAGAGAAGAAAAGAAGAACCCAACCAAGACCCCACTTGAAGAATGTTATGAGCCTGAATTGCATGGTATGTAAAATAAAAGAAAGAACTGGATAAATTGACACTTCGAGGGGTAGCCTCCTTTTTGGTTTGAAATTCTTCTGATGCCTTTTCATTGATCACAACTGCTAGTTAAATACTAGTTGAATTACAACATAAACATTCCTTGAACAAACGTGCATAACAGCCCACCTATTGCTGTGCACACAACTACCTTAAACACCACTAAACCACCTGCTGTAACCACGTTCCACTTCTTTAGGAGAAGATGGCAAATGGTAGCATCCTTTTAGGGAAATAATAGTTCATGCAGAAAACCAAATAACAGGACACCAACATCCAAATAACAGAACACATAAAAGAAACACACACGTGTACTTTAAATAACATAAGATGGCACCCAGCTGTCTTCTAGGCTTCTAGCTTGTCCTTTTCCAATCCCACACGTGTCCCATGGTGAATTAGATCAACTCCACATGTCTCCTGTTGAACTACACACGAACTCCCTAGAATTCCAGCTTCAGACTAACGTACACATAACATGTGTCAATTTATCCAGTTCTTTCTATTATTTTACATACCTTGCAATTCAGGCTCATAACAAGCGGTATCAGAACCGCGTTCTTGCGACTATGGTGGATGGGACTCACTTTGCTCAACTCTCTGAGACTGTAGCAGCTACCAAACAAGAAACATCAGGCAATTTAGAAACTCTTCGACAACATACAAAGCTCTTAAACAACCTGGTGGAACAAGTAAGTACCTTAGCAAGTAATTTTGCTTTCTTTAGCCAAAAGAATAGCCAAAGCACCAAAACTCCAGAGGGTCCAAATGGGGAGGGCAGTGGAGAGAAAAGTAAGGATAGCAGTGGAGGAGGGAATAAGAATGGCAGGGAAGAGAAGGGGAAGGAGAAAGAGGGGGAAAATAGTGGAGAGCATAGTTATGTTGAGAAAGAAGGGGGAGTTCATACCCGACCACTTAAGTTAGATTTCCCTAGGTTTGATGGTGCTGAACCAAACAACTGGATCCTTAAAGCCCAATAGTTTTATTCCTACAACAACACCCCAGAAAGCCAGAAGGTATATGTAGCTGCCTTTCACATGGAAGGAAGAGCTCTCACATGGTATCATTGGTTAATGGATGCTGGATATGCAGGAGGATGGGAGGATTTTGTCAGTGCTCTTAGAACCATATTTTCTCCTTCCGCATTTGATGATCCTGTAGGGGCTTTTACCAAGCTCAAACAGACATCAAACGTAGAGGACTACCAAACCCAGTTTGAAATCCTTTCCAACAAAATCCAAGGCCTTAGTGAAGAGTTCAAAGTTAGCACATTCTTGAGTGGACTGAGGGAGGAGGTTAGAATCGTTGTCACTATGCTAAAACCTAAGGATTTAACCACTGCCTTTGGGTTAGCTAGGTTGCAGGAAGAGGAGGTTAAGTTAAGAAGCAAGGGATACAAATATTCGGCCTGGGGAACCAATTCCCAGGGGTATACCAAGCTAGCATCCACCCCAAACCCACCTAGAATCACTGCCCCTAACCAATCAAACACCAACAGCCTTACCCCTTCATATAACCCCAACCGAAGGACTAGTATCCCCATTAAGCGGCTGACCCCAGCTCAGATGCAAGAAAGGAGAGAAAAGGGATTGTGCTACAACTGCGATGAGAAATTCCAACCGGGCCATAGGTGCAGCCGACCAAGGTTGTTTTTGTTGGAAGGAGTAACACTGGAAGAATCTGAAGAAATAAGAGTGGAGGAAGTGGTGCAGGAGGAGGAAGTTGAAGTTGAGAGTCAAGAAGCCGAGCTGTTAGGCATTTCCTTGCATGCCTTGGCCGGAGCATTGGCACCTCGAACAATGAGGTTGATGGGAAAAATAGGAGGGCAGCAAGTGGTGATTCTCAATGAAAAGGAAGCACCCACAGCTTTGTGGACCAGCACCGAGCTAAGAGAATTCACCTTCATGCCGAGGAGAGGAACCAGTTATCAGTGATGGTGGCTAATGGAGAAAAGGTCCCCTGCCCAGGCTGCTGTGTAGCTGTCATTTCAGCCTACAAGGACAAGAATTTCAAGCCAATCTGCATCTTTTGACTCTTGGAGGCTGTGACATGGTGCTGGGAGTTGATTGGCTGAGTACCTTGGGTCCTATCTTGTGGGACTTCATTAAACTCACCATGAAATTCAACACCATACCCGAGAGGTCACCTTGGAAGGGCTGAACCGGTTTGCAACTCATCTGGAGGTGGGAGAGGAATTACCAAAGCAGGCAGGAGCTGAACATAAGGGCATTTGGCAGCAACTCTCAGGAGCAGAATCTCCAAGGGTCCAGAAATTGCAGGACCCGGCAATAGCTGAATTGTTGGATGGATTTGAAGGGGTTTTTCAAGAACCAACTAGACTACCTCCCAACGGAAGTTTTGATCACCGAATTCAATTGATAGAAGGAGTTCTGCCCACCTGTGTCAGGCCCTATAGGTACCCTTATTATCAAAAGGAAAAGATTGAGAAGTTGGTGAAAGAGATGTTGTCAACAGGGATTATCAGAGCTAGTCAGAGCCCATATTCTTCGCCAGTTTTGCTAGTGAGGAAGGCTGATGGGAGCTGGAGGTTATGTGTAGATTACAGGGCACTTAACAAGAACACGATCAAAGATAAGTACCCTATACCTAACATAGATGAGTTATTAGATGAATTACATGGGTCAGTCATATTCTCTAAGCTAGATTTGAGGTATGGTTTCCACCAAATTAGAATGCATGCTGAGGATGTCCCAAAAACAGCCTTTAGGACTCATGAAGGGCATTATGAGTTCTTAGTCATGCCCTTTGGGCTGACTAATGCCCTTTCAACTTTCCAAGGCCTTATGAATGATGTTTTTAGACCCTACCTAAGGAAGTGTGTTTTAGTGTTTTTTGATGACATCTTAGTCTATAGTAAGAGTCTTCAAGATCACTTAAAACACTTGAAGGCAGTTCTAGGATTACTCCAGCAGCATCAGTTGTATGCCAAACTTTCAAAATGTCACTTTGGTTGTCATGAGGTAGAATACCTAGGCCATGTTATATCTGAAGAATGGGTAAAAGCTGATCCTTCAAAGATTGAAGCCATGCTTAACTGGCCAATTCCTAGCAACATCAAGGCCCTAAGGGGATTCCTGGGGTTAACCGGGTATTATAGAAAATTTGTGAAGGGATATGGAGGAATAGCTTCCCCACTAACTAGCTTATTAAAGAAGGATTCCTTTAAGTGGAGTGACAATGCAGAGTTGGCTTTTAACGCCCTTAAGAAAGCCATGACGACTCCTCCGGTTCTAGGCCTACCCGAATTTTCCAAGCCCGTCATCATAGAGTGTGATGCATCTAGGGGAGGGATAGGAGCTGTTCTGATGCAATCCGGACAACCTCTGGCTTATCTTAGTCAAGGGCTGAAGGGTAAAAGTTTGAGTCTATCTACTTATGAGAAGGAGTTATTGGCCTTGGTTATGGCCATCAGGAAGTGGAGACATTATCTGTTAGGGCATACTTTTAAGGTGAGGACTGACCAACAGGCTCTAAAGTATTTGTTGGAACAAAGGATTGGTACCCCTGCTCAGAAAAGTGGGTATCCAAGTTCCTAGGATTTGATTTCATGGTTGAGTACAAGAAGGGAAGGGAAAACCGAGCTGCAGATACACTGTCCAGGAAGGATTGGCCAGAAGAAAATCAGGAAGCAATACCAGCTGCAGGTGAGCCAGAGGAGCTGAATTTGACCACTAACAAGGAGGTTACTACCATACACAATCAGGCTATTAGCACATTCCAACCATCTTGGACCAGGGAGCTTATCAGCAGCTATGCCGAAGACCAGCAGCTTCAGGAGTTAATTACGCAGTTCCAGCAAGGGGAACTGGATGCAGAGAAGTACCGATTCCACCAGGGACTTCTTTTCTATAAGGCACGAATCCACTTGGGCAACTTGAAGGCCTTCCAGCAGCAGGTCCTGCAACAATTTCATAGTCACCCATTAGCAGGGCACATGGGAGCTCAAAAGACCTACTCCAGACTCAAGAAAGAGTTCTACTGGCCTGGTATGAGGCAAGAAGTCAGGAGGTTTGTCAAGGAATGTGAGGCCTGCCAGCGCAATTAAACAGAAAATCTCCATCCTGCAGGATTGTTGCAACCATTACCAATTCTAGAGCAAAACTGGACTGAGGTGAGTATGGACTTCATTGAAGGCTTACCCAATTCCCAAGGGAAGGATGTTGTACTAGTTGTGGTTGACAAGTTAAGCAAGTATGTCCATTTCACACCTCTGAGCCATCCCTACACCGCAGCTTCTGTAGCTCAAGCTTTCGTAGATCATATTTTTAAGCTCCATGGATTGCCCAAGTCCATTGTCAGTGACCGAGATCCTGTGTTCACCAGCCTTTCTGGAAGGAATTGTTCCGAGTTACAGGGACCAAATTGTTGATGAGCTCAGCCTACCACCCCCAGACCGATGGCCAGACAGAGATTATGAACAAAGGACTGGAGGCCTACTTGAGAAGTTTCACAGGAGATCGTCCTCGTGATTGGTTGAAATGGCTATCCTTAGCCGAGTGGGCATACAACACTTCCATGCATACCTCCACCAAAATAAGTCCCTTTGAAGCAGTCTACGGCTTCCCACCTCCTCGTCTCATGCCATTTGAAGCTGGAACCACAAAGGTGCAAGCCGTGAAAAAAGAACTAAAAAGCAGGGAGTTTATTCTCAAACTCCTCAAAGAAAACATCCAAGACGCTCAGTCCAGAATGAAACATTTTGCGGATAAATCTAGAACCTTCCGAGAATTTGCAGTAGGCGATTGGGTCTTCCTCCGACTGCGCCCTTACCGTCAGATGTCGGTCTCCCTCCGCCGGAATCTCAAGTTGTCACCACGTTACTATGGTCCATTTCAGGTAACCCAGAAAATAGGTACGGTGGCCTACAAGCTTGATCTCGCTGCCAGCTCCAGAATTTACCCTATCTTCCATGTTTCGCACCTTAAGAAGAAATTGGGTGATCACATCACACCCCTGCCGGAGTTGCCGATTCTCACCTCTGAAGGAACCCTGGCTCCCGAACCTAAGGCGGTGCTGGACAGGCGTTTGAAGAAGAAAGGAAAACGAGCAGGAGCTAAGTTGCTTATCCAATGGAAAGGGACCACCGAACAGGATGCTACTTGGGAAGACTTGGAGGATTTGCGGAGGATTTTCCCTGACCTTGTGGGCAAGGTCTTCTGAACAGGGGAGCCATGTTATGTGCACGTTAGTCTGAAGCTGGAATTCTAGGGAGTTCGTGTGTAGTTCAACAGGAGACATGTGGAGTTGATCTAATTCACCATGGGACACGTGTGGGATTGCATAAGTACAAGCTAGAAGCCTAGAAGACAGCTGGGTGCCATCTTATGTTATTTAAAGTACACATGTGTGTTTCTTTTATGTGTTCTGTTATTCGGATGTTGGTGTCCTGTTATTTGGTTTTCTGCATGAACTATTATTTCCCTAAAAGGATGCTGCCATTTGCCATCTTCTCCTAAAGAAGTGGAACGTGGTTACAGCAGGTGGTTTAGTGGTGTTTAAGGTAGTTGTGTGCGCAGCAATAGGTGGGCTGTTATGCACGTTTGTTCAAGGAATATTTCTGTTGTAATTCAACTAGTATTTAACTAGCAGTTGTGATCAATGAAAAGGCATCAGAAGAATTTCAAACCAAAAAGGAGGCTGACCCCTCGAAGTGTCAATTTATCCAGTTCTTTCTATTATTTTACATACCTTGCAATTCAGGCTCATAACAAAGAAAATGAGATCTAACAGCTTTGCTCTCAACTGGGTTCTCAATGAAACCATGAAAAGGGGGAACCCAAAACACTTCTTTGCTGGCGTTTTGGTTTCAGTGAAGTTCCAGTCAGGAGCGATACGTATATTTCTTCCGCGCTTTGGTATTGAAATTGGACTAAGAATCATCTTTTCCAAACGTCAAAAAGCATTCTAATGTATATACACACCAAAAATTTCACATCTTTTTCCGGCTACTGAAATTGGACAAAGAGTTCGATTTTTTTTTTTTTGGCACATTCACTCCATTAATCATAAAAGAAAATATGAAATAGGAATTAAGTATATGAACCTTGAAAGAAGGGGTAGGGTTTCCGAGAGGATCAAGGGGATGCTTGAGGTCAAGATCTTGGGAGCAGAACTTGGACCAGAGGGACTCCGCCGAGGCCGAAGACCTAAGCTTCTTGCTGACGCACGCTGCTGTCGCTGTGTCTTTGGGACCTAACTTCGTAAGAATTACGTGCAATGCTAGATCTCCCACCGCCTCCAATTCCAAACCCATCTCTGTCGGCCTCTCGACTCTCTCTGTATGTTGTAGTATGGTGGGAAAGCTTGAACTGAGACGACGTAAGAGCGTTTGTTTTGCCCCTCCCAAGCTCGCCCAAACCGACTCTTCTCGGTGTTGTCGCTCTCTCTTCGTGTGCTCGTGTGACCGAGTCAAAACGCTGCTCAAGGGCCACCCAACACGTGTAGCCCGTCTAGTAAACAAAACCAACCATACGAATCTTTCTTTCTTTTCTTTTTTTCTTTTTTTTTCCTTTCTTTTTTAATGGACGACGATAGAAATTATATTTTTATTTTACATTTATCTATTTCACACTATTAATGTGACCATCTCAATTAACCATTTGTTTAATTTTTTTTAAAAAATAATCAAAAATAAAAAATTTGTTGAAACTACTACATCAACATTATAAAATAGTTGTAAAATAAAAATATAATATATAGCATTACTTTTTTTTATTAGAAAGAGGAGAACATGTATGTGATGTCATGTTCACATATTGTGATGCTGAATACTAGAGATTCCTTGGGTACCTATTAAAGCCCAACGGGGTTGTTACCCCGCGGGCCCATAAAGACCTATCAATCTTTAAGATGGACCAAATGCTCTATCAGCGTAAACCCCCTGAGGTGGATTGTTGACCGACGAAACCTCAACTGACGAACAGCTCCTCAGGAGGTTTGTCGCCTTACGAACACCCAACCGATTGTCGACCCTTCAAGAGATTCACGAACCAACAGTCCCCTACCCGTCAGTTACCTACCCAACATATATTAAAGAGAGTAGAAAAGGAAAAGTATCCCCTCGCTAACTGCCTTGCCTATTTGGACTTAGCCTTATGAGGGAAGGATTGACTGTGTAAGGAAAGGATTTGTTTGGGCATATCCAAAAGGAAAGTCATTCATGAGAATAAACTACCTTCCATACTGAACCTTTGACCTCTTATGCTTGTCATATCTACGAAAATCATAAAAGTAAAGGTGACAAACCCTAGCTTGAGGTACCCACCTCTTCCCTAACCATTATCTTGCTTCCTAACCTCTGTTAGAAAATACAATACTAACTTAAGCATCAGAGTGCCCTCCGTCAGTACCTCCAACGAGTCACTAGTGTCTTTTTTTTTGTATTTGCAGGTATTCTTGACTAGAGTGCTAGTGCAAGGTCAACTATACCAATAGTTTGGCAACGTTTATGGGAATTCGATAAAGCACTTGTTGCATCCCTAAACAAAAGACCAATGTTATAAATTGTAGTGACCCAGATAATTATCAAGGATAATTAGGTCATAATTAGGAAATTTGAATCTTTGACTATCGGGAGCTGAAAAATGTCACGAACAAGAATGAATATAAGTTGCCCAGAATCAACGATTTGTTAGATCAACTACAAGGCGCCAGCGTATTTTTGAAAATCAACCTAAAATTAGGTTATCACCAAGTTAGGGTGAAGGAGGAAGATATCCCTAAGACGGTGTTTCGAACTCGTTAAGGGCATGAGTTCTTAGTAACGTCGTTTGGACTTACCAATGCCCCCGCAATATTCATGGACACTATGAATAGGGTTTTTCACGACCACCTAAACCAATTTATAGTAGTCTTTATCGACGATATCTTGATACTCCAAAAATCAAGAGGATCACGCGTTACAATTGTGAAAGACGTTGGAGAGACTTCGATGGGAGCAACTCTACACCAAGCTCGAGAAGTGTGAGTTTTGGTTAGATAGCATGTCCTTCCTTGTGCACGTAATCTCTAGTAAAGGAGTATCGATGGATCCTGAGAAGGTGAATGCAGTAGTAGAATGGGGAAGGCCAACCAGTGTCCACAAAATCTGAAGTTTTCTAGGACTGGCCAACTATTACCATCGCTTCATTGAAATTTTTTCTAAACTATCAGGGCCTCTGACTGCCCTCACAAGGAAGAATGCTCGCTACTTATGGACGGACGCTTGCGAGGAGAGTTTCTAGGAGTTGAAAAGGTGATTGGTGTCAGCACCTATTCTAACGCTAACTACAGAATCTGAGAATTTTGTAGTGAACAACGATGCCTCAAAGAAAGGATTGGGAAGTGTACTCATGCAAAACAATAAGGCAATTGCTTATGCTTGACACCAACTTAAAGACTACAAGCAAAACTACCCAACCCATGATCTAGAGCTCGTTGTCGTTCTTTTTTCTCCAAAGATTTGGAGGCAATATTTGTAAGGTGAAAAGTGTAAGATTTTTACAGACCACAAGAACTTGAAGTATTTCTTTACCCAAAATGAATTAAATATGAGGCAAATGAGGTGGTTGTAGTTGATCAAGGATTATGATTGTGAGATCAATTATCATCCTGGTAAAGCTAATGTGGTAGCTGACACTTTAAGTAGAATGTCGTCAATCGAACTCACAACCCTGAGTATTTCTCAACCTCAATGGATAATGGAGCTTGAGAGATTGAAACCGAATGTTGTAACTGGAGGTTCACCAATACTTTTGTCAAGTATGGTAATTCAACCAGAATTACTAGAAAGGATCAAGGACGCACAGAAGAACGATTCCGATTGCCAGAAGATCAAGAAGCAACTCGAGGAGGGTAAAGCAAAGAAGTTTCGTTTGAAGGATGATGGGACGCTTACCCACTTTGATCAAATTTGTGTGCCAAGAATCGAAGAGCTAAGGAAGGAGATCATGAGCGAGGCTCATCGATTGTTGTACATTGTGCATCCTAGAAGTACCAAGATGTACAAAGATCTGAAGACGACCTATTGGTGGAACAAAATGAAGAGAGAGATTGCTAAATACATGGAACAGTGCCCCATGTGCTAGCAAGTTAAGGCGAAACACCAAAGGCCGATAGGAATGCTCAAGCCCCTACTAATACCTAAGTGGAAATGAGATGAAATCCGATGGATTTCATCCCTGGTCTACCGAGGACACCAACTGGAGAAGATTCCATTTGGGTAGTAGTAGATCATTTGACAAAAAGTGCACACTTCATTTGTATAAAAGTAAAGGACCCTATAAATTTGCTGGCAAGGCTATACGTGTAGAACATAGTGTGACTACACGAAGTACCATCAACAATCGTTTCAGATAGAGATTCGAGATTTACTTCAAGGTTCTAGCAAAGTTTACATAAGTAAATGGGGACAGACTTGAAGTTCAGCACTGCATTCCACCCCCAGACTAATGGCCAATTAGAATGAACCAATCCAATTTTGGAGGATATGTTGCGTGTCTGCGTATTGGATTTTAAGGGCAGTTGGATCCAATACCTACCATTGATTGTGTTCGCTTACAACAATAGTTACCAGGCCACTATTGGAATGCCACCCTATAAAGCACTCTACGGGCAAAAGTTTCAATCGCCCTTGTATTGGAGTAATATCGGAGAACTACAATTATTAGGACCAGAGATCATTCAAGACACTTGGGACAAGATAGTCGTTATTAGACAAAGGATGGCAGGAGCACAAAGTCAACAAAAGAGCTACGCTAATAATCGAAGGTGAGCATTAGAGTTTGAGGTAGGGGATCAGGTGTTCCTGAAGATATCTCCAATGAAAGGAGTGATACAATTTGGCAAGAAGAGGAAGTTAAGCCCTTAATTCATTGGACCGTTTGAGGTAACCTAAAGAGTTGGAAAGTTAGCTTACCAAATTGCCCTACCGCTAGATTTTGCAGCAACACATGACGTTTTGCATGTGTCGATGTTAAGGAAATACATCCCTAGCCCCAATCTGGTAGTAGAGTATGAACCTTTGGGATTAGAAGATGAGCTAACCTACGAAGAGAAACTGGTACGAATCTTGGATTGCAATTTTTGCGCACTAAAATGATTCCATTGTAAAGGTATTATGGTGCAATCATGGAATAGAAGAGGCATCTTGGGAAGTGGAGTAGGACATGAGGAACAACTACCCACATTTGTTTGAGGATCATGAAGCATAAGGACTATGACAAGGATACCTACGAACCCCGACTGTGTATGAATTATTCTTTCTGCGAGCTAATGGATTTGGGAGTTAAGATAGATGAAGACTGGTGCAATGTAGGCAACATCTACTACGATGCTCTCGATAACCTACAAGACGATTACCCATACCTGTTCGAAGACGAAGCAGCAGAGATAGCAGCAAATGGATGGGACGAGATTACTCAAGAGATTACTAAGCATGGGGACGATGAGGCTTTGGATATGAGGTAATATTACTGATTCTCCTTAAATATGTCTTTGCAAAATTTCGAGGACGAAATTTCTATGAGGGGAGAATGTACTGCCCTAGATAATTATCAAGGATAATTAGGTCCTAATTAGGAATTTGGAATCTTTGACTTTTAAGTTGACCAAACCAGGAACGTTCGCGGTTTTCCCCAGGAACGATTGTGGTCCCCACCATGAACGATTGTTGACATGTTGTACTGTGGGTTAGAAAGTACATCCCACGCTTTCAACGTGTGTGTTAGACCATACCACGAACAATCACGGCCGTACATTGAATAATCGTCAAACCCTAGATTTTACACGAACGTTCGCGATATGTTTGACAAATGTTTGCAAAAAGCCAGATCAACTGATTCTTATCCACTTCGACTTCTTCACCTATAAATACCCCCCACCCTCACCCTCTTCACCTCATTTCCACCAATTTCATCAATAAATCCTTAAGGGAGAGTGAGCGAGTGTTTTGGAGAAGTTTTGGAAGGAGATCTCTTGGTCTTTCATCTTCAAGAGAGGTAACCTCCTTAACCTAACTCGTTTTTTTAGATGATTCTTGCATTGTTTAATGTTTTGGTTATATCTCTAGCTAGTTTTGCATCTTTGCTTCATTTTTGGTTTAATGCTAGATTAGTAGGTTTAACATACTTAGTATTGCATGGAGTTGTTATTGAGGTTAGGACTCTGTTAAAGATCATGTTAAGACCCTAGAACTTGCTTAGAACCAGTTTTATGGCTTTTAGGTTCAAATTTTGGATTTTGCACGAGCACCGAATGTTTGCCTTTCACTGGACGAACGAACGGCGTTTGTGACAAATGTTCGCCATTTGCGGGACGAACGATCGCCAAACGGACAAAAAGCCTAATTTGAGCTGTTTAAGATTTTAGACTCGTTTTAGCTCGAGTTTAAGGCAATGTTAGGTTTTTCTCAGATTTTGAGGTTGTGGAATCTCAAAGAAATTTGTTGGAGGAGCCGTACGATACAAGTGAGTAAAACTCACATAGATACTTGTAATTATTATTTTTCCGCATAGCACGAATATTTTGTGTATCAAAACATGCATGTTTACATCTATAAAAAATAAAAATAAAATAAAGAAAAGAATGCATGTTCACAACTCATATGAAATGCCATTTTACTACTGTGAACTCTATTTTGTGACAATGTGTAATTAATGGCAAGATAATGAAATTATGAAATTATGAAAGCATGCATGGAAAATACAATGAAGACTAAATTGCATTGTATGACATGGTACACCGTCTCATGCGAAAAAATGACCATGAGCTTACTATTATATAGGTTGTTCTTTATGATCAAAAGTTTATAATGTGCTATGATGAGTCGTACAATACAAGTGAGTAAAACTTACATAGATACTTGTAATTATTATTTTTCCGCATAGCACGAATATTTTGTGTATCAAAACATGCATGTTTACTTCTATAAAAAAAATAAATAAAAGAATGCATGTTCACAACTCACATGAAATGCCATTTTACTACTATGACTCTATTTTGTGACAATGTGTAATTAATAGCAAGATAATGAAATGATGAAATTATGAAAGCATGCATGGAAAATACGATGAAGACTAAATTGCATTGTATGACATGGTACACCGTTTCATGCGAAAAAATGATCATGGGCTTACAATTATATGGGTTGTTCTTTATGATCAAAAGTTTATAATGTGCTATAATGAGCCTTGGATCCAATGGTTGTTTTGTGACCCGCACACTATGCTTGAATGGGGATCACGCTTATGGCTTTGCTAGTAGCGTGGGCCACCCGAGGTCGGACTTGGTTGGGCTACTAGTATATGACGAAATGCAAACATATCCAGGATACCGATGTTATATTATAGTTCCATCGGGACAGCGTCAACTCTGCCAGGAAGGGGTTAATATCCTAGGTAGACTATATGGAATTGAACTATGACATGATACTCTTGTTATAAGCATATATACATTATAGCTATATTACATACATCATCATTTTGTACAATGAATTGATACTCTCTTGCATGTGATTTCAACTTAAACTGAGTTTACCAAATGATAACCTGTGTATCATGCGTATTATTACTCACTAAGTCGTGGACTTACACTTCTATCTTTTTCACCTATGAAACTAGGGCTGGCAAAACGGGTCTGCAGGTTGACCAGTTTACGACCCGTGGAGAACCGCAACCCATTTAAGGTAGACCTAAACATAACCCGTTTATGTTAACGGGACGGAGCCCTAGACATGACACGACACAAAAATTTTCACGGGTCACCTGACATGACCTATGAAACCTGTTTAGCATAATGGGTCATATCGGGTTGAAACGACCCCTCGACACATTTAGCTTAAAAGTGATTTTTATTTTTTATTTTTTGTGGCAGCCACCATCGTCATTGCCATGCGCTTCTACAACCCTTAACTTCACTATTTTATACATCTTCCTCTCAAAAGCAATGCATGAATTCGTTCTTGCGAGATTAATTTAGTTGAAATGATTGTACCTTGCGGCAAAAAGGAGGACGATGGTACTACTCGTGCCATTGACAGTGGTGCGTGGGTGCGAGAAACGATTGTTGGAGGGGAAGGAAATGCTCTGTGGAAGCAAACGAAGCCATTTTTTCTTCACTCAAACACTCTCGAAAGTCTGACGAGAAGGAGAAATCCGTTGGTTGAAGTGATGCTAAGGTTTTACTATAAAGAAGTTTGATAAACAGCATGCAGTAAGCCATGTGTAAAGGATAATGCTACAGCTGTGAGGCAAGATTAATAATTCTACCTCGCTTTTGACTACCTCTTCCTCCTGCTCAGGTGAGATCAATTCTCAACGCTTCTGACCTCAAAGTCCTCTCCATCATCCAAAAACACTTGGGCCTCAACGAAAAATCTCTCTCTTGCAGACAATCTCTTCACTGGCAGGAAACATATCTGGGCTCATCTTTTCCTTGCTGTTTAAACTGATCTGAGCTGTTGTAAAAGGTGGAGGGAAGCAACCGGGCCCTTCAATCTATAGTCCTTTGATAATAAAAGCAGAGGACCTGGCTTTCTTGGAGAAAGATGATGGACTGGCTTCGTTTGAAATCATAGGAAGAGGTGGGTGTTGTGAGGTTTACAAGGCTGAATTGCCTGGAAGCAATGGCAAAATGATTGCCATAGAGAAGATGACATGGGAGTCGAGGCCGAAAATGGGCTTGTTGAGAAGGAAAATGTTAGATTTACAACACCAATACAACAACTGTACAACAACCCTTCACATAAGGGTGAGTCACACACACTGGGGCCCACCCTCATATGAGGGGTTGTTGTGCAGTTGTTGTAATGGTGTAGGGTAAGAATCAAATCCCTGTTGAGAAACAAGGCTAATCCCATTTCCTTAAAAAAATAAAATAAATAAATCATGTCTTGTGAGTCACCCACAGGTGACCTGTGACACGACCCACTAGACCGAAATAAACGGGTAGACCCGTTTATGACCCAAACTAGTTTAAGGTAAACCTAAACCCACTAATTTCGTATTGTGTTCGTGTCGGGTCGTGTCAAAATTGCCAGCCCTATATGAAAAATGTATTGTTTTATAGATAGTTTTTGTGATGATAGGTTCGGAGCAGCATTTATTCATGTTGGAGGGAGTGCTTAGGATCATTTTTGAGGAGTTAGATCATGTATGGCTGGCGCAGATATGGAGAGGACCTAGTGAATCCCACAATGATATCATAGATATCATCTTTATGTTATATCTTCTTAAGTGTAGGCTTTGACTCTTGATGTTGGTGACTCTTAGACCTTTGACTTGGATCTGTATTATTTTGATGACTGATCTTTTGACCGTATTTTTGAGAGCTTCGGCTGATTTATATTATGATGATGTTTTGGTTTACTCTGCCTATTCTTGTGGTTGTGGATTTTAGAACGTTATATTTATTCCTTTAAGTGAAAGTCTTTCGCTGCAAACTCTCTTTGGAGAAAATGAGATCCCTATGGTCTTGTTCTTCTTAGAATAAGGCAAGGAGACAAACCAAGAAGTTAACTACAAGTTAGTTAATTCCATTGGGACGTTACACAAACCCTGTCAAAGTTTAGCTATGAACCCTCACCCAGAACATGGACATTGTCCTACAACAGATCAACAAACTCAAGCAGTAGCTCAATCAGCGCAACCATGCCTCCATCCATAATGAAGAACCACCACCTAGCCAACCACATGAAGAGGAGGTGGACGGCGGCAACCAGCATAGTGGTACTGGGACCAAATGGGAAACCCGTCTATCCCAGCGACAAGACCCAAAGGAGAGAACCAACAGAATTATGGCAGCTCGGATGATGCCCTCTCTCAAAGATCTCCAATACAAGCATGATTCCATGGCGAATACAATCAATGCTGGCTAAGTACCAATGTTCAAGAGTCTACTCGAAAGGAAAAACCTCCCTTTCATGGCGAGGGAGACGGAATTTCTACTGCCCCAAAGTTCTAGATGTTGGGGATCATGCATTTATCAAAGTATGTGCAACGGAATACTGATCCCAGAAATTTTTTCTTCAAGATAAACAAGGCTAAATCAATTAAATATACAAGTTCAAGGTATTTAGAATCGAATTCGGCCTCTCCTAGTTCAAGGTTGGTTGAGTTGCTCCTTGCATGTTGAATGAAAAACGTGTTTTTGATGTTCTTCGTGTCTTCACTCAACCTTCAGATCTTCTCTCTGAAGACTGAATATGATCGTGAGTGTAGACTCACAAACTTGAAGTAATGAATTGGTTAATAATACTTCACCTATGATTCTCTATTTATAGACTTGGATTTACACTCATGATAGGGTTAGGAGATAAGTTGGAGCTGTAGCTGAGATAGGACTGGAGTCATAGGAGAACTAGAACTCCAAGCCCTACAATCTAGGATGCACGACCAAGGGGAGAAATTACTCCTTGCCCCTGCATCACACGGCCATGGGGAGAAATTATTCTCCCCATGCGTCAAGGGCTAGGGTTTTAACCCTAGCCCACAAGTACTAACTCTTAAGTATGGGCTTGGGTTTTATCCTTAAGGCCGATGCTCCTTTATCTCCACTTAAGCCTTTTGGAATTAATTCTAAGAGTTCAAAACTCTTTAATTGCTTAAGCCCTTAGGAAACAATTTCCTAAGCCCAATTATCTTTAAGGAATGAGCCACTTAGGAATCAAATTCCTTTGGCCTAATGTTTCATCAAATAAAACAATCCAAAATAGGTCTATGACAATTGGTCAATTTACATCAGCTAAAAGATGTACCTCAAGGGAAAAATACAATTAGCTTCAAATAAGTCATTGACAATATCACACGACACTATGTAATCACAATTGATTCCACTAAACAAATGTGACTGCACTCTAATATGTATTTTCAAATTAATGAATCAATCACCATGAATTACTTATTTAGTACATATTACGCCTCCATGTAATCATTCCGTAGTCGAACCAAAGTCAATACACTGTTACTTAGTTCACTACATCTTTTCCTCGATACTCCTGATTTAATTACATAATATATCATTTGTGTACCTTGTGAGATTTTCATCTCACCTTGCACAAAATAAGTTTTAGTAAATACCTCTGAAACACTCAAGATAGATCTTTAAGGTTGACATGTTATAGTCTAGATGGATTTTCTAGTTCCATTTACGACTACTAACAATCTTTTATAAATTACACTGACCTATGGCTATAATCTTCTATGTAAAAATCTCATTACTCACACCATAGTCAAATACAGTGTAACTTGGGAACCTTACACGTATATAATATGAAACATATATGTACATATAAAACAATAGTGTATATGTTCAATATTCAATATCACACAATTATATAAAATTATCATCAATGCAATTGGAGTTTTAGACACTAGTCCCAACACCAGATGCCACAGGTAAAGGCCTATGATGGTAGCTAGGAACCCCTAGATCACATCAAAACCTATAAGGCCCACATGTTCTTCCAGGGGGTGCCCAACAAGATCATGTTTCGAGCCTTCCCAACCACGTTAAAGGAGCCTACCTAGAGGTGGTTTGAAAGCCTACCTCTAATTATGTGAATTCGTTCAAAGATTTGGGAAAGCAGTTCCTAACCCAGTTTATTGGAAGGAGGAAGATGAGGAAACCAACAGCTTACCTTCTTACCTTCAAGTAGAGAGAATATGAGACCCTCAAATATTTCATGGCCAAGTTCAATTAGGAGAAGCTCATGGTGGATGACCATGACGAATGTCTCGTCCTTGCTGCCCTACTTAGGGGGATTTGGCCGTAGGGTCCTCTTATGCAGGAAGTTGCACAGCTGACCCCCACTACACTCCAACTGTTCATCAATAAAGATGATGAGCATATTAACACAGAGGATGCCATAAGAGCATTCACCGAGCAGAGCGCTTTAGGCAATACGGGCCACCCATACAAGAAAAGGAAAGACATCCCACGATCGAACAAATCGCAAGCAACTAACCCTCGGTGTAATACCCCAATAATAATAACAATAATAATAAATAGTCCATAATAAGTAATTGAACCCTATTTTATAAAAATATACTTGTATTGTTATTTTATTCAACTAGTTCTCTAAAAAAATTTTTTAAAAAAATATCAAACAAATAATGATTTCATTTCCTACCCAAACTTTCGATGAGTCCCTAGAACGTTTAATATGACCCCCTACACTGAACATTTGAAGCATCTCTGGAACGTTTGACGTGGACAACTTTTCTTGTTAAGAAATAGTACACCGAACAATCGAAGTAGTACATCAAACATTCCACCATGTTTGAAAAACAATTTTAACCTACTATCCACACCACTCAGCCTTATCCCCTTCAAACACACGTCTATTTAAGTCATCCTCACGCCCTTCAAACTTCCCTACTCCTCCATGCATCCTAGCCACCCCATTTCTTGAGTGAGAGAGATTCTAGAGAGAGAAGGAGGTGATCTTGGAGTTATCCAACGTTCATTGAAGTAAACTTTGAGCCTTAAACTCGTTTTCATGTTATTAGTGTTTTGTTCATAAAATTTATCATGTTTTAAATAGCCTTAAAACATACTATGATATGTTCATAATTTATCCCCTTTAAAAGGGAATAATTTCTATAAAGTTGGGAGCTCAACCTCATTTTTCATAAACTCTCATGTTGATTTGATTTAACTTGTTTTTATAAAGCTATTATGAGCTTTGGTTAGGATGAAAAATTGTCTAGGTAAGAGCTTTGAGTTTTTTAGGCATTCTGGTACCCTTTGAACATTTACTGCATTTGACCGAACGTTCGATCTTTGCTAATCGAATGCTCAATCTCGATACCGAACGTTCGACAGTGCCAAAAATGGATAATTAGGGATTTAATGGTAGGTTAGAGTGCTAAGGTTGTATTTAGGGTTTTTACGTGCATGGACTCTCATTGTACTATGTTTAATGTTAGGGTATGTTTTGCAGTAACGGGAATTCGGGATGTCCGACCCTATTGATGACCATTTGGGGTAAGTAAATAATTACAAAACTGGTTTCACTTCAATGTGCGATATATCAGCAGACTAAGCATCATTATTCTTCATAATGATAGGTCATAAGTCTTACTAATTTTATAACTGCTTCAAGACAAGTATTACTTATTTCATGATGACGATAAATTAACAATATTTGCATTGTATGACATGGTACACAAGTACGTATGCAGTAACAGCAATGTGCTTACTATAAGGGCTTTACCCTATGGTCACAAACATGTATGATTATGTTATGAAGGGTTTTGGATCCAATGTTTGTTTTGTGACCGACGCACCATGTTTGAATGGAGATCAAAGTTACGGCTTTGCTAGAAGCGTGGGCAACCCGAGGTCAAACTCGGTCGGGCTTCTAGTATTTGATGGTATGTGTACAATATACAGGGTACTGGTGTTGTGTTACAAGTCTCTCGGAACAGCGCCAACACTACCAATAAGAGGTTAAGGGCTTGGATGGGCCATATGCAGGATAGCTATAAATTTATATATATATATAAGCGTTGAATGTTGCACATTAAAACTCCTTAACTTATATATGTTGCACATTATTACTGTTTTAAATAAACATGCAATTAATTCCATTGATTTTGGGCCTAAAGTACACTTTGAGAAGACTTAGAAGATGTGGTTAAGTTTAATCAAATCAAGAGAATGATTAAATCAGAATATCTCCAATAAGAGTCAAAATCGGATTGGATTCAAATTTGAATTCTACACATATCTTAGTGTTTTGATCATAACTTTTGGGTCAGATATGGGATTGCAATGAAATTGGTGGTGTTAGAAAGCTAATAAAAAATTCAACAAATATGTTTGTAATAGATTTTTCTTAATTCGGACGTTTACTATACCAAAATTGCCCTGCAATAAAAGACAACAAATTTAGACGAATTTGGAATCCTTTTCCTACTTGGATTGAATTTTCAATCTCTTACTTGGACTAAGAGACCAAGTTCCAATTTTTCTTGAATTTATAGAGCTTTTAGGCCTCTCCTAGTCTCTATAAATAGACCCTAAGCTTTAAGAGAAGGTGTGCTTAGCTTTAGACAGAAAATTCTTATTGGAAGCTTGACAAGTTAAAGAGGAGAAGAACATGGCAAGAGGCCATCCCAGCACCATGATGAGCGGCTAAATTCATTATAGGGTGTTGATGTAGCCCTTTCCAAGTAACAATGTTTTAATTGTATTTTAATTTTGAATTTTCTATATACATGATGGTTGTATAACTATGAGAATTGATCTTAATGTTTATATTCAATCATTATGAATTTCTTATCTTGTCTTAGAAAGTCTTTTATATTGATTAAACTCAATCCTTCATATTTTCTGTGATTATATGAATGATTGTTATACTATGGTTTTAATTGACATGTGATCAAGAAGGTTAGATGGGCCATGCCTAGGGAAGACGGATTGTACTACACCCTAGTTTAGTGTAATTTAGGTAGACAGTTTGTGCCAATCGAAGATGGGTTATACTATTCCATTGATTGTTTGTATCTTATTAAAGACGTAGCTAATCCATACCTAGGGAAGACGGGTCGTGCTGCATCTTAGTGGTTAGGTGGACGGTCTGTGCCAACCGAAGATGTATTATACTTATTCTTTAGATGTAATTTCTTAACTACTCGAGAGAGACAAGCCCTGTATCATGTATAGTATGAATTTCCGTTGTTAATTTATGATTGACCATTGTTATGCGAAGAGTGGTGAAATCAATCCCTTATTCTTTCTCTCATCCCTACTCTCTTAACATTTATGTATTTATTTTTAGAAAACAAAAATCAAACATCTTTTAAATTAAGTTATATTTAATCTTGAAAAACTTGATAGCAATACCTACGCATTCATTGAGGTTCGACACCATCAATATAGCCCTATCCTACAAAGATTCGTTCTATTGCGAGTGGTTATTTGTTATTGATATATTTTGGTAAACAAAAGACCACATATATATTAACATGTTTTCTTTGCATTAAAATATGAGTGTTTGCTACTGGAATTATGCCTCAACAATTCTTAGAAACAAATTACTTTTATTGGGCGTAATAACGAAGGCAACACACGTTATCTTTGTGAAAACTCACGTTTACAATTCCATAAATTGAATTGTTACTTATGGTCCATTGCAAAACCGGTTTTGTAAGGATTTATTTACTAAGTTGTGGACTTATGGAGTTACTTCTCTTCCACTATAAAACACCTTGATGTTTTGCAGATTACCAAGTTACTAGGTGGTAGAGTGAGAAATTTGTTGGGATAAAGATGCCCATCGGATGGATCATATTGTCAGGTTGAGGTAAATAGAATTTAATTTTTATGATAATGTATCTTTGGAGGATCTGAATCTATGATCGATGACACATGATTATGTCTTGTGGGTTTATTGTTAAAAGTCTCAGAACATGGTTTCTGTTTTCTGCATACTTTTTACTCTGATAAGTTTACGGGCAATTCCACCAGTCAGTTACTAGTTAATTGAGCTGAAGGAATCCCTAGTAACTCTTCAAGTTAAGTCAATAGAATTACCTAATTTTTGAGGCATACACTTAGCCCAAGAGAGTAGATGACCGCCCAAGGCTCCAACAATGCCAACTGGATGCGTCTCCTCGGCAACCGCCTGGCTACACACCTCTAAACACCCAAATGGCCAAAGTCATGATGCAGATTCAGGAATGAGTCAGGCTCAAGTGGCAGCCAAAGATGAGGTCTAACCCCGACTCTAGATAGGGGGATAAATATCGACGTTTCCATAGAGACCATGACCATGACATAGAAGACAACATTCATCTCGCAAGTTGTTGGAAAAAATGATTCATAGAGGCCCACTCTTAAAGTTTGTAATAGGTAATCTGCAACCGCCCGAGCCCTGGAGACCAAGGTGAACCTACGGTGCCGCAAAATACAACTCCCGTCGGTGAAATATGCACCATCATTAGGGGGTTGGCTAAAGGAAGGATTTCAAGCACCTCAAGGAAGTCTTATGCATGACACAGTCATACTAAGGAAGTGTATGCCCTTTGGTGACCTGCCAAAGCCCTATGTACGGGCGAGAATCAATCACTTTCACTAAAGAGGAAGCAATAGAAGTGAAACATCCCATATGATGATACCCTGGTTGTATCAATGGTCATCACCCACCACACTACCTGGATGATATTGGTCGACAATGGCAGCTCCGCCAACATCCTGTTCATGCCAGCATTCAAGCAGATGAGGTTCCCTAAGGAGAGGTTGCAGTCGAAACTCCTCCTAGTGGGGATCATAAGGGACAAGGTCTATACCCTATTCGGACCATTACCTTATCAGTAACCTCAGGGATGACACCCAAGCAGGTTATTGTGATGGTCAAATTTTTAATCGTGGACTCCCATGTGACCTACAATGCAATAATTGGGTGGAAAACACTTAATAATCTAATGGTCGTCACTTCCACCGACCACATCAAAGTGAAATTCTCAACCGAGGTGGCTATCGAGGAGATCAAGGGAGATTAGGTTGCAACCAGAGATCTTATAGTATGACCCTCAAGGAACTAGCCACAAGAGAGATGCTGACTGTGGAAACAATGGAGGTGCACATTGAGAAGACTATAAGGCAAGGGGGAGAGCCCGTTGAAAGCTTGATAGAAATATCGGTGGATGAAGTCGAAGTGAACCAATTCATTTGAGTGGGGTCTCAGTTACCCAAGGATTTGAAGTAGCGGCAGATAGGCTTTTTATGAAGGAGAAAGGATATGTTTGCATAGGCCATATATAGATCCTGGAATTATTGTCCACAAGCTAAATATGCACCTAATGACCAAGGTTGTCAGACAGAAGAGGAGGAACTTCGCGTTAAGTGCAACTAGGTGATAGCAAAGGAAGTTGACAAACTCATGCAAGCAAGGTTTGTAAAGGAATTACAATACGACTAGCTTTCCAACATGGTACTAAGAAAAAAATAAAAAATAAAAAACCCCAATGCGAAACAGAGAATGTGTGTGGACTCCACATATCTCAACGAAGCTTGTCCCAATGATAGCTTTTCCCTTCCTCAGATAAACTTTTTTGTTAACTCAATTGTGGGGCATGAACTACTTAGTTCAATGGATGCTTTCTCAAGCTACAACCAAATCAAGATAGTCGAAGCAAATCGGGAGAAAACCTCCTTAATTACTGATCGTGGGTTTACTGCTATGACATCATGCCATTTAGGCTGAAGAATGTCGAAGCCATGTACCAAAGGTTGGTGAACGCCATGTTCAAACATTATATATGTAAGAACGTGGAGTTGTATGTGGATGACATGTTGGTGAAAAGCCATCGCGCCGAGCAACACTTGGCTGACTTAGAGGAGACGTTCAGGATCTAGAGAAGTTATAATATGAAGTTGAACTCGTCGAAATGCGCCCTTGGTGTATCCCCAGGAAAGTTCCTCGATTTTACGGTGTGTAGGGGGGGATTGAGTCTAAACCTGAGAAAATAAAAAGCCATCTCGAATATGCAACCACCCAGGAACATGAAGGAACTCTAGTGACTTACTATCCACGTATCCACTCTCAACCAGTTCATCTCCCGATCGATGGATAAGTGTCTCACTTTCTTCAAAATATTAAGAAAGGCCTACGAATGGATTGAGGAATGTGGGAGAGACTTTTAGGAGTTGATGCAGTTACCTTAGGAGTCCTCTTCTACTTAGCCAAATTATGAAGGCGAACTGTTGTACTTTTACCTCATCATCTCCCCTACGGCGGTAAGTTCACCATCGATAAGAGAGGAAGATAGAGTCTAGTAGCCCGTTTACTAGACAAGCCGTGCTCTCTAGGGGGCAAAGTAGAGATACCCCAAAATGGAGAAGTGGGCTTTCGCATTGGTGATCGTAGCCCGGCATTTATGCCCCTACTTCCAGGCTCATACACTCAAGTTGCTGACTCATCAACCCCTAAAAAAAGCTTTGCACAAGCCTAACACGTCTAGGCACCTCATACAATGGTCAATGGAATTGAATGAATTTGACATAAAATACCACTCGAGGACACACCCAAAGGGAGATTAGGTCACAACCAGAGATCTTCTAGTACGATCCTCAAAGAACTAGCCGTAAGGTAGATGCTGATCGTGGAAACGGTAGATGTGAGACCCTAAGGCAAGGGGAGAGCCTATGGAACGCTTGATAGAAATATCGTTCGATGAAGTAGAAGCGGATAGATTCATTCGAGTGGATTCTTAGTTACCCAAGGATCTGAAGTAGCGGCTGATAGCCTTTTTACAGAGGAACAAGGATATATTCGCATGTGCCTTTGATCTGGAGTATGCTGTTAGATTCAAATTCAGGTCCACCAATAATGAAGTAGAATATAGAGCCATCTTAGTAGGGATGATTGTGGCCAAGGAGTTAGGAGCTGAATCACTAACCACCGGTTGCAATTCAAGATTTGTGGTAAGGCAGGTATCCGGGGAATATGAAGCCGAAAGAGAAAAAAAATGAAGTAATACCTAGAGAAAGCTTCGGAGATGAAAGACTACTTCAAGCGTTTCCAAATCATACATGTGCCGAGGGAGTAGAACCATCAAGCTGATCAACTAATCCGATTGACCACTACTTCAGAAAGAGATATAGGGCGAAGGGGTTGCCCCAGTAGATTTCCTCAAGAAACCAACAATTGACAGTAAGGCAGGACCAGTCAACTACATCAGTCCAATTACAGCTTGGGTAAAATTGTTGGTGGAGTACTTAGAGGAGGAGAAACTGCTAGATGACAAGAAAGAAGCAAGAAAGGTCAAGCACTAAGCAGCTAGGTATCCCATTGTTATAAGAGCATTAAATAGGTGAAGCTACACCCTTCCCTTACTCAGGTGTGTCTACGAGGAAGAAACAGACAATGTATTGTAGGAGATCCATGAAAGGATTTGTGGGAATCACTCGGAGGGCCAAACTGTGGTGTACAAAGTCCTCCAGGTAGGTTATTACGAGCCAAAGATGGAGAAAAAGTATCTAGAAATGAGTATCTAGAGATGTCAGGAGTTTTCAAAAGTGCCACGATAGCTGCCGGAGTAGCTGACACCCATGACCGCATTGTGGCCCTTCGCCCAGTAGGGAACTAACATTGTGGGACCCCTCCTCACGGGAACAGTCCAGGTGAAATTCTTAGTGGTGGTCGTTGACTACTTCATTGAGTGGGTGGAGGCAGAAGCCTTGGCAGCCATCACAAAGAAAAAGATTGAAATTTTTTTTTGGAGATCCTCCATGTCTAGTTTCAGCATGCCCTAAGCACTGTTATCCAATAATGGAAAGCAGTTTGATAATAAAGCACTCCGAGCATGGAAACTCGTATGTGTTCGTGTGCAACAAAATATCTTAAATGCGAAAAATAAAAGAGATAAGATATTTGTTGACGAAGTGGAAACTCTGTGAAGAGAAAAACCACTCTAAGGCAGCATTGTAGTTCCCAAATATAACGGCGATAAAATAACTTCCCAAATATAGACAGAATATATCACATTGTAGTCCAAAAGAATATCATCAAAGATTATTGCAATATGGCAGATATATGCATCTCATTATCTCAAAAAAAAAAAACATTCCAAAAAAAATGAAATTCTAACAGTTTAAAAATAAATAAACTGAAAAGAAACAGAAAAAGATTGGAAAATACCTGGAATGTGAGAGTGATGTGCAAAAAGACAAGAGAAAACAATATAAATCCAAAAGCTCACTGGAAATTATGCACAAGATGCCAAAAAGGGAGATTTTGGTGGGGTAGGGTGGAGTATGCGGCTCCCAGGGGTATATATAGCTCTTGTGGGGTCCCCGTCCGGACGGTGAATTAATACCGCCCGGACGCGCGCTGCCTCGGAACCATGCGGACAGATCGCGAGCGTCCGAACGCTTTATCCTTACCGTCCGGCCGTTGGTTGCCGCACGCGTCCGGACGTAACCAGATCCCGTCCGGACGTTAAGCTCCACCCGTCCGGACTCCAAGAGGGACCGTCCGGAAGCTTCACACTGAAAAATAAAAAACTGAAGAAAAATTTGCAAAATTTAATTTTTCTCAAGTCAGTTTCAGAACACGCATGTATAATCCACTGATAACACAATCAGAGAGCATCTCAAAACTAAGCAGAGATATAAAAGAGAGTTGAGATTTTAATCAACACAAATATTTTCCTGGACATAGAAAATTCAAATAGACAACTCAACTCATGCAATGCATGTGTGTGTGAAGACTTAACCCACAAGGTATGACTTTCATTGACATGACAAATAGCAACAAGATTTTCTAGACAAGAGAGAAAATCAGAGAAAGATAAGTCAAAAGTCAAACCTTATAACTTACTAGGGCCTAGTCACCCTCATCTGATACACTCCCCCTAAGATGCAGCATCTAAATGTTTTACTTGTACCATGAAGGACAAAGTAAACATTTTACTTGCACGTAGAGTGCAAGGCATATAGCAAGATCAGCACATAAGCAGTGAACACACAATTAAAGCACATAATTCATATGATTGATTGCTTGATTCTTATGGTGCTGCAACCTAGAGAGAATGCCAGAGTTTTTAGGTTCTAGGTTCAACTAGCATGTGGTCAATTTGGCCATCTTATCAAAGACCTTTTCTCATATCCAAAAATTCTAGAAACACAAGGTCAAAGAAGGAAAGATATACCTTTAGGGGAATCGTGGATAGTGCACATTTTTCATCGCATGAGAAAAGAAGCTATCCTATTTTTGCATATACAGGAAAACACTTGGCAAATTATAGCCAGAAACTCTCAATTATATCTAAGCAAAGTAAATTAATACCCAAAGAATTGAGATATCAGGAGAAAATACATGCAATTATCTGATATGCCAAGAGAAAAATATCCTGCAAATTCTCCCCAATTTTTTTTTATTTAAAAGAATGCAATATGGATAAACATCATATGCAAGGCAAGATCAAACCTGATGATGCCAATATAGAAAAACTGTCGCTCGACCTGCTTTTTCTATCTTCCCCAAAAAGTACCTGCAAAGATCTCTCACGAGACATAGGGGCAAAACAAACTGGTTCCTAGATTGCATAGTAAGCACACAAATATAACAAGTAAAAGTGCAAGCAATCAAACCTGATACCGTAGGATTAGGAACCAAATCCTAGGCATGAACACCTGAACCTGCTAGGTGTGTCTGTTCCCCCTCATGGGGTGATTGTCCTTCTTGACCCAAGCCTGCCTTCCTGTAGGTGGAAGCTGGCAGGACTGCATCATCCACTCCATCATGCTCTACATCCAGATAGGTGGCTTACTGTGGTACTGCTATTCTTTTACCTTCTGAGGCCTCCTAAATTGTTTGGATTTGTTCTTGGAGTTGCCACTTTGACAGATACAAATCGTTGTTAAGGCCACTGATGCTGAGATGCCTGGTATCGTGGTGCATGAGACCAAGGAGCTTGATATCTTGGTGCTTGATGGTATGGAGCCTGATACCATGGAGTCTGAAACTGGGCCGCAGGTCTAGTGCCATGATCAGCCTGTCGGGGCACTTCTTTCTTGGCCTTGGCTTTCTGAACTTTTAGGAGGGAGCACTGAGGACGAACATGCCCACTTAGACCGCAGTGATGGCATATGGGAGGTCTTCTGATGGAATGAGGCTTCTGAGTGCCTGGAACATCATCGTTGACCTTGTCCTTTCCTTTATCTTCAACAGTGGGAGGAGGCTCTGGGACTGCAGGTTTCACAAATACAGTCTTTGAAGTAGAGGGAGCATTAAAAGAGGGAGCTACATACCTGAGACCGGTCTTGTCAGTTGGGCTCTTCTGGATAGATAGCATACGAGTCAGCTTCTCATCAGTGACTCTTTCTAACTGGAGCTGAGTCTCTAGAAGCGTCTCCTCGAGCTCTTGTATTCTGAGTAGCAAAGAACTTTTCTCAGTCTGCAAACTGTTCAGATCATAGAGGTGCTGCTTACGACCTTCCCTCAGCTTCTCATACTCTATGTAGAGTGTCTTGTAAGCCTCCTTGAGCTCTTCCCCATTATCACTATGCTCTGAATAATAAGAGTCTTCTTCCTCAGCGTGTGAGGCTACAAAGGCCAGAAATTTCTCAGACTCTGGAGCTTCTTCTTCTGACTCATCACTGAGAGTCACATTGTAGGCCTTCCCTTTGCCTTTCTTAAGATTCCCGCAATCGGCTCGGATATGCCCAAAACCTGAGCATTCAAAACATCTGGGCCCTCTGGGATCCTTCTCTTCTTCTTCCTCTGGTTCAGCTTCTCTAGTTGCTTTCTTCACTTTTTCAAAAAACTTCTTTTTGAATCGGCCATCTCTCATAAGTCTTTTGAAATTCTTGGCTAACATAGCCACATCTTTTTCTTCCTCCTCAGAGTCATCGTCAGATGAAGCTTCTACCTTCTTCTTGGAAGCTTTCAGGGCAATGGTCTTCAACTTCTTGACCGGGGGCAAAGACAGCTCATACGTTTGAAGAGATCCCACCAACTCTTCAATCTTCATCTCTTCTAGATCTTTGCTTTCTTCAATGGTGGTTACCTTGATCCTGAAACGCTCAGGCAAAGATCTTAGAATCTTTCGGATGAATTTTACATCCGAGATAGGCTTCCCAAGACTCACTATGGAGTTTTTCAGGTCACTCATCTTGGAGTAAAACTCTCCAAATGTCTCATCTTCCAACATCTTAATCTCTACAAATTTTGAAATCAACATTTGAAGTTTGGCAGACTTTACAAGTCTAGTGCCTTCATATGTTGTTTCCAAAATTTGCCATGCTGCTTTGGCTGATTCGCAGTTTGAAATTTTGGCGAATTCAGATGGTGAAAGTGCTTGGCACAGAGCATGGAGGGCTTTATCATTGGAAAGCTGTGCGTTTCTCTGAGGAACTGCCTCGAGGGTTGTACCCGTTGGCTTAGTCCAACCAGTTTCAACAATACTCCAGCAGTCAATAGATTTTAAAAAGAAACGCATTCAAGCTTTCCGATAGCCATAGTTCATACCATCAAAGGTAAAAACAGAATTAAGAGTTTGAGACATATCAAAATATAGAAGTCAAAATAATAACACTCAAGAAATAAATCTCAACAGAGTGTACCAAGCTCTGATACCAATTGAAAAATGAGATTGACTTCTAAAATAAATAGCAAGTGTGTGTACAAAGTGTCAAGAAAATAACAATGCGGAAAATAAATGACACAAGGATTTTTGTTAACGAAGTGGAAACTCAAGATGAGAAAAACCACTCCGAGGTAGCCAAACCTAGGATATCCACTATTCAGAAGACAAAGCTAGATACAAAGTAGTAACACTCACATACCCCTGATGCAGTGGTCGTACTTTGCTCTCTAACGTGTAACCCAACACGAACGCTTCCCAACTAAGTCTCCTACCTGAAGGGGTCTTCAATGGAATCCTTTATCTTAGGACTAACCCCTAAGATAGACTTCAGTTGTAGCGCAGCAACAGCACACTTTCAATGGCTTGAGTGAGAACAAATCAGCTCTGATAACTTCACAAAATAACTCTCTAAGCTCTGAAGGCTTTCACGTGTCTGGACCAAGGGGGATGGCCGTCCGAACGGTTAATCTTCAACACGCAATTTCCATATCAGATGAGCGCACATCCGGACCATGAAAGGCAGGCGTCTGGACGGTTGAAGTTGAATGCACAATTTCCATATCTGTTGAACGTGCGACCGGACCAAGCTGGCTGAACGTTCGGACGGTTGTATTTGAATTGCGATTCTTGCCTTATGTTTGAGAGCGTCCGGACTTGAATCCACGTCGTCAGGACAGTTGCATCAAACTTCCTTTATTTGAACTTGGAAAGAAAATCTGAAGCTGATCGATCACTGAAAGTCATCCGAACGGGCTGCTGAGTCGTCCGGACGGATGCAAGCTGGAACAAAAGCTTTTCGATACATAGAAGGGTCCGGACGGAAATCCACGTCGTCCGGACGAATGATGCTTGGTCTGTTGGTGTCCAGGCGGTATGGCACGTCGTCCGGACGGATGGAACAGTGGACAGATGGGCGTCCGGACGGGATGACACGTTGTCCAGACGGCTGGCAGGGAACCGACTTTTCTGACTGCAGAATCTTCTAAAATACTTCTGAATAGCGGAATCCCTTGTAAAACAGCATCTTTTACATACAAGTGATTTTGTCTAAACAGAATTAGGCCAATCACAAACTAACAGTGGATATCCTGGGTTTGGCTGCCCCGGAGTGGTTTTTCTCTTAATTGAGTTTCTACTTCGTTAACAAAATTCTTGTGTAATTTCATTTTTGTACTTAGATTATTTTGTTAACACATTGTGCACACACGCACGGTTAATATAGAAATCATTTATTTTCCAATTACATTTGTTCATTCTTTCTTTTTAAGAAAATGTCTTTAAACATTTGTGCTTTAGTCATATGGAAAGAATACTGAAATTTTTAGGTCCTAGGTTCAGTTAGCAAATTGGTCAATTTGACCAAAAACCTTAGACAAAGAAATTAGTCCATTAAAAAGATAATCAATTCATGCATAATAAGCATATTCTAAGAGATAATTATGAGTTGAGTTCAAGGAATACACATAAGAAATTAATGAACTTTCAAGATGCATAAGCCGAAGAATGAAGAGTGCAACCTTCAACAAAATATTTTGTCTTTTTGTTTTTCCATTTGTTTTTATTATTTTTATTTTAAAATAAAGCTGGAAATAAAACATATAAAATTAACGCAATGCATGCAAATAGAAATTAAATAAAGAAAAAACAAAAGCCAAAAAAAATATAATGCAAAGAACACTACATGCTCTAGGATATGAATGAATATGCATGATCAATAGACCTAGACATGCCATGTGACCACCTAACTCTAGGTGAGTCCACTACCACTCCCCCTCAAAGGATAAATGGTATCAGCCTTCCTAACCCAAGTCTTCTTAACACTAGGTGTAGTTTTGTGATTCTTTTTCAACTCATCCAGCCAATCAAAACCCCCATCATCATGTTTCACAACCCTTCATAACTATTCCTAGAATGTAAGTGACAACCCTTTTTTTTATATACAAAACGGAATCGTAACAGTGGCATGACTATTAGTCATAAGCCAACATCAACCTAATACATCTCATAATATATGCATAATATATTGATGAGTGCCAAATATTGTATATTTGGACCCCTTAATTTGCATTTGTTAAACCTTTAGCTTTGTTATTTTCTGATTTCTTGGTTAGTTTTGGTGTTTTAGTGTTTTGCAGGACTTTGAGATAAAATTGCAGTATTTTTTTGGGATTTGCAAAGAAGCAGGAGAAGAAGTCTTTAGAGCCATTCAAAGCATGGGTGTCAAGGCTGACGTGGCATGCGCGAATTTCAATGCTCTGATGGCTACTGACACCCTAAACCCTAGCATCCTTTTCTCCTATTGGTGTTTTGAGGGGTAGAGGTGTCATTTTGAAAATATGGCCCTAAACCCTAGCATTCTTTTCTTCTATTAGGGTCTTCAAGGGTAGAGGTGCCATTTTATAAAAATTTGGTTTTAACCTAAATTTCTACTATAAATACCCCATGCTAGGCACCACTTAGATCATCAATTTTCTTCAGAGCATTGTTTTAGCTCTCGTCTTGTTCTTTTCTTTTGTAAGTTTATACTTATTTTATTTCCTTTAATTTATTTAAAGTTACTAAGTCTCTATTCTTCTTTCTTTCTTAGTCATTTTAATTTATTCCTTTAATTTATTTAAAGTTATTTAGTCTCTATTCATCTTTTTTTCTTCATCGTTTTAATTTATTTCTTTAAGTTTTCAATTGAAGCTAGCGTGTTGTTTTTAGTCATGAGAGGCTAAAATCTTCAACTAAGGTTGAAAATGAAACCTCGTCATTAATAACACACGTTCTAGTAATTTTATTTATATAATCCCATTTTTCTTTTATCAAAATATTGTTCAAGTCCAAACTCAATTAATTGATGTATATCTTTTGATTGAATAATTACTTATTTAAAGTTGGATATTCCATGTGTTTCAACCGATTGATACATCGAATCATTCAATTGAAAGAGGATATCCATTGTGATTTGTTTGTCAAAACAAATACATTGGATGATTTAATTTCAATTGGGTATTCCTTGTGATTTATTTAATGGTTGGATTCATTGAATGAGTTAATATGCATTTGTTTTTGGGACTTTGAACAATCAATAAGGCATAATTGTTTATCGGGTGTATGAATAAAATACAAGAATGTGTTGTTTGATATGGCGAGGTGGATTCTAAAACCTTAGTGGCTTTTTTTTAATTATTCTTATTCAATTTTAATTTAGTTTATTATTTTGCTTTATAAAATCCCAAAAATTCGGCACTAGATTAAAATATGATTAATTTAATTAGAAATTGATTTTTGCAACGCAATTCCCTGCGGATTCGACCTCGCACTTACACACACTATATTGCAAACGACTCGTGCGCTTACGAGTACAATTAAAACTCACAACAAGTTTTTGGTGCCGTTGCTGGGGAATTGTTTTGTTTGTGAAAATTAATTTGGTTTGAATTGATTTTATTTTTATACTAATTTAGATAGATTTTTTTTTTTTATTCTTCTTCTTGCAATTTTTTTTATTTGTTTTTGCTTTATTGTCCAAAAAAAAAAATTACAATTTTTTTTTGTTTGTTTGTTTTTGTTAGTATCTTGTTTTTGTTTTTGTTTTTGTTTTTTTTTTTTTTTTGCATTATCTTTTGTTTGTTTTTATTCTCTTCTTCTTTTTTTTTTTTTGAAAAAAGAAAAAAGAAAAGAGTTTCTGCCATTGCTTTGCAGCTTTAGTGAGATAATCCACGGACTTGTGCACAAGCACACCAACGCAAAGGGCACCACTTGAGGAGTTCAGTAGCTGAAACTTTTTGGCAAAAATTTATTTTTGGTCCAATCTTGTAAGGTTTGCAAGATTTAATTTTTTTTACCTTTTTGGTATATTTGTTTCGTTGTATGCTTTTGTGTTAGTTTTCATTTTTCTTTTAGTTATTTTTGTGTGTTATCTTTTAAAAAAAAAAAAAAATTGCTAGTGTGGTCTTACGATGCTATCCAAGTGTCTAAGCAAGTTCTGGCTAGGAAGGTCTTAGGACTTAAGTGGTCCTTGTGACCCCCCTCACTTTCCTGGGAACGAACCGGATCTTTGGATAATTTTGTTGCCCCACTTGCATTTTTTTTTTCTTTTAGTTAAATTTTAGTTTATTTTGTTTCGGCATTTTGTGTATGCTTGGTCGAAGATCGTTAAATTTAGAAGTGTTACCCTTAGATCCCGACCTAGAAAGGGCTTTTAGGAGAAAGTGTAGAGCACCTGTTGAGCGAGAATCGGTTGAGATGGGAGATAACGTGAATGTGGAGCAGCCTAGGAGAGAGAATGAACACCGAGAGTGGAAAATGTGGATTATACTAAATCACTTAGGGATTTGTTCGCACCCGTTGCGACAAATTCTGCTTCGTGTGTAGTACTTCCACCTACCATTGCTACCCATTTTAATTTAAAACCTCATGTCATCCAACTCCTACCCTCATTCCATGGCTTGGATCATGAAAATCCTTATAGCCATGTGAAGAAGTTCAAGGATATCTGTGCCACATCCAAGTTTCAGAACTTCTCTGAGGAGTCAGTTTACCTTATACTATTTCCTTTCTCTCTTCATGATAGAGCCAAGGCATGGTTGGACTCAAACATGCCCGGGTCTATTACCTCTTGGGAAAATTTGTTGAACAAGTTCTATAATAAGTTTTTCCCAATGTCTAAAGTGAATGAGTACATAAAGGAGATCAGTTCTTTTACTCAAGAGGAGGATGAGAAGTTCTCAGAGGGTTGGGAGAGATTTCAGGAACTATTGATAAGATGCCCTCCTCATGGATATGAAAAGTGGAGACTCGTTCATTTCTTCTACCAAGGATTGACCCAATCCAACCGTAGTATGATCGAGTCAATGAATGGGGGAGCATTCTTGAATTTGATAGGGGATGAAGCTTACAAAACTTTGGGTAAGTTATCCGACAACTCGCAGCAGTGGGATTTTTTGAGTTGTCGGGATAAATCTGCATGAATCCCCAAAAGAGGAGGCATCTATGAGTTTAGGGAGGATGGTGAATTAAAGATATAGATGCCCTTACTAGAAAGGTTGATGCTCTCTCAATAGACCAGTCTATCAATGCGGTTAATACTTTCAGTGTTGATTGCTGTTCCATTTGTGCTAGCCCTATGCACTTAACACAGAGTTGTCCATCTTCACCGACTTTTGTTGAGTGCTCGATGGAACAAGTGAACGCTTTCAACAACTATAGGAAGCAAGCACAGGGACCATTCTCCGACTTCGACAATCCTGGGTGGAGGAACCACCCAAATATTTCATGGAAGCAAAGCCAGCCCATGGACCAGGGAGAAGCCCCTCATCATGCCCAAAGCCAATACCCCCATGGGTTTCATGGTCGTTCAGCTCAGCCAGCATTGGCATATCAGGCACCCACTCAAGTGCCAGCTTCACAATCAACTTGGGAAGACACTCTCAAGTCTTTCATGCAGAACACAAGCCAAACGATTGCCAAGTTGGAGGGTCAAATTGCAAATCACATGAATGAGAGAGAGAGAGAGAGAGAGAAGGGTAAGTTCCCTAGTCAACCCATTCCCTGTAAAGACCAAGAAATTAAATAGGACATTTAGCAATTAATAAGTCAAATATGGGATTAGTAATTATATTCTAGGTAATAATATTTATATTATGTAAATATAGTAAGTCCAAGTTAAAATAATGAAATTAAAAATGATGGGACTAATAATTATATTTTAGGTGATAGTATTTATGTTAAGAAAATAAAATAAGTCTTAGATAAAATAGTAGAATTAGAATAATTATTATAGTGGGTCCTAGTTGAACAAATATTCAATTACATTAATTAAAGAGTAGTTTAAATTAATGTGGGGTTACATATTAATTATTAAATGATATAATTTTATTAAAGTGGGGTCCTGCAGTAATTTAACAAAAGATATGGGTTTTAAATAAAAGACAATATCTCTCTACCATGTGGCATCATCTGGTTGGCTAGAGAGGATATCCTCATCTTCTCCCAGCCACTCACATTGCGCCACGTGTCCAATCTCATCTTATCTTTTTCTTTTTCTCCCCCTTTTTCCCTTTGGGCCCGATCTCTCCCCCTCCCACTTCTTCTTTTCTTTCCTTCTCCCTCTCTCCCTCATGCTCGACACAGCCCCCTTCCCCTTCTCTTATTTTCTTTCCTTCTCTCCCTCTGCTCTTTGTTACCCACACACGCGCTTGACCCTTTCCCCATTTCTCTCTTCCTCTTCTTCACTCCCGTTGAGAGAGAGTAGATCAAGACTGAGTGAGTGAGATACGGTAATGGAGAGACCCGTGTGAGGACCCGATCAGTGGGTCGTCACCGGTGATCAGAGTAGGTGACGCCGTGAGACCATGGAAGACCCGATTTTCGCTGGGTCATCCCGAAGTGCCTTTTTCCAACGAAATCAAGGATGAATTCCTGCGGATTGATGGTGCGAAATCCGGCGAAACTTCCAGTGGTTCTTGATCTTTATTTTATTAGGTAATTTTCAAGCAAATTCTCGGATTATTCTAAGTGTTTTGGATTTAATATTTGGGTGATTTTCTAATTGACCGAATGGGTCTTTCTTTTGGGGTTGGATTTATAGATTAGAATCTTAGAGTTTTTATGGGTTATTGTTTTTGGTTATAATTTTAGGTTATGATAAACGAAAACAGAAATTGATTTCGGTCTTGTCGAGAAAGCTAGGGTTTTATTGTGATTTGTCTATATTTTTGGAATAGCCGAATGGTTATTGATGTTATACCGGATGGATATTTGAGGTTTCGAGCTTTGATTGTGTTAGATTTCTTGTTGGCTTCGATGGTTGTATGGCAGGGTATGGATTTCTTGTTATGATTATTCTAGATGCATGAGTGTTTGGTTAAAAGTCCTTTGGGTTAACACTAACCAATGATTGAGGAGAAATTATGTTTTCTCATTAAATGGATTTTGGTTTTGGTAGCTTTATTTGGTTGATTTGCATTGGTGATGTTGATTTTGGTGTTGATTTAATAACTCTCTATTTTTAAGGCTAAGTGATGTATGGGTTGAATTGTTTAGATTGGTTGAGAGTTGATTTTCTTAGAAAATTGATGAGTATGTGTTAGGCCTTGGTAAAAATTGGATCATGGGCATATGTGATCTTGAAAGTGAAGGGTGGTTTAAGAACGATAATTGTTAGGGGATGTTAGTAGAAGTTATTGTTGATGGGTTTATTTAAAATGGAGGTTAGTTATGGTAGCTTATGGCTAATACTTTGAGGTGAAGTAAAGGAAGTTATAAAATGATTGAAGGGTTTGAGGTTAAAGTGTTTATATCCTTGTTATGTAAATGGCGGATACGGTTGAAATAGAGAATAGGTTATTATGATGTCTAAAGGGATATATAATGTAAAGGAAATAGTTAAAGAAAGAATAAAATGGTAAAGTGTAATAAGTGGTATGAATAGATCCACATAAATAGCAAATTAAGCCCAAAGTATAATCCTTAGCTTTGATGTTTATGTATATGTCTCAAGCCTTAATAAATAAATATATTGCAATATGTGATTGTAACCTAATCTAATAATTAATATGCTAAACAAGATTAAGGTTCTATAATCTAAACTATTTATATGGTTAGTAATTAAATAACTAATGCACTTACTCATGTATGATGTCTCAAGCCTTAAGTGTATTACTGAAATAGGCTTATGTGGATAAACAAACCATAAGCTTAACGTCTAATAATGATAATAAAGTAACTTGGTATCCAATTTACCTATCCATGTACACTTAAGTGTTTTAGTGTATCGTCAGATTAGGTTTAAGCGTTGTATATGTATATGTATATATGTATATGTACATATACATGTATACGAGTCAAATATACATTGCAAACCTTAAAAATAATCAACAAGCCATTAAAAGGATTATCAATGATAATATGATGTAATAATAAAGAGTAGGCAAATAAATAGTAAACGCATCTTAAAGATAATAAGCGAAATAAAATATGACCTAAACCTAAATGATAACCTAATAATAGTTTCGGATACCTAGCTAGCTCTAGAAACAGGTAATGCAACGTGTGAGCACGAGGGTGGTTTGTGTGTCATAGAGTGTAGAGTTCAATAACGTAGTCTAACGATACCAATGTTTTCAGGATAGTGTCCGAATTGGAGACTTCAATGGGTTCTCCAATGTAGAGTTCGAGTCATGAGTCCAATGCAGCCCAGGTGAGTATTATACTCAATGAGAAACTATTATTTTCATATATTATAGAATTGCAAAATATATATGTGTTTTATAAATCCAAACCGACTGTATGTTGACAATATGTTTTGGATGTTTTAAGTAGTTTCAATTATGTTGAAGTATCAATGATGTTTATGAGAAATGATGTGTGACTGAAAAGTGTGATTTGAACTGATTTAAAAGGATTTGATTGTGAGCTATCTTTGGGATTTAAATTATGCAAATGTTGATTGATGAATTGAGGTGTTAAACTATTTATGGATTTACATTGGAAGTATGAGTTAAAGGCATGTTCATGAAATTAAAAAGTATATGTATATTGTTTTAAGGCATGAGGCATAAGCATGTGAACACTAAATGTGCATCGAAGTGAGGTTTATAGCCCACGAGAAACTATACTTGGGTTAAATCCCATGAGGCTTGGATTAATTTCTATGAGGTACTTGGGTTAGGCTTGGATTAATTTCCATGAGGTACTTGGATTAATTCCCATGAGGCTTCGATTAATTTCCATGAGGAAACTTGCATGAGCATGTATAGCATTGTTCTTATGAGTGTGATGTTTTTATACTATGAGTAGTTTTGCTAGACATATTAGTATGTATAAGAGTTTTAATGGAAAAGAGCATATGTATATTTTTATCATCTGGTTGCATGTGTTAAAAAGTATTGTGCCATCAATCATAAAAGTATTATAGTAGGTGAGAATGTATGTAGTTGTTTCCAACTATGAAACTTCTACGTATAAGCTCAGTTGCGTAGTATGCTTTAAATGTTTTTCTTAGTTCGTAATTGGCCACATTCTGTTGGACAAAATTACTTCCTTGTAAAGATGATTTTTAACAGGGATTCCGCTATTCAGAAGTGCTTCCAAAAGATTCTACACAGTTTGCAAGGAAGAAAACTCGGTTCCCTATCAGCCGTTCGGACGACGTGTCATACCGTCCAGATGACGAGAACTTTCCTTCGCGACCTTCCCCTGTGTCGAGAAGTTTCGAACTGCTCTAGCTTGCATCCATCCAGATGTTTCAGCAGCACGTCCGGACGACTCTCAGTGTTCGACATGCTTCAGGATTTCTTTCCAAAACACAGTTATGGGAAGAATATTGCAACCGTCCGGACGAGGTGGATTCCCGTCCGGACGCGCTCATCCAAAAGGCAAGTATCGCAATTCAAATCCAAACGTCTGGACGCCAGTCAGCATGGTCCGGACGCGCGTGCATCAGATATGGAAATTGCGTGCATCAAATCAACCGTCCGACCGATCTTCCCTCTGGTTTGGAAGCGCGAAGCCTTTATATGGGTTAAATCCCATGAGGCTTGGATTAATTTCTATGAGGTACTTGGGTTAGGCTTGGATTAATTTCCATGAGGTACTTGGATTAATTCCCATGAGGCTTGGATTAATTTCCATGAGGAAACTTGCATGAGCATGTATAGCATTGTTCTTATGAGTGTGATGTTTTTATACTATGAGTAGTTTTGCTAGACGTATTAGTATGTATAAGAGTTTTAATGGAAAAGAGCATATGTATATTTTTATCATCTGGTTGCATGTGTTAAAAAGCATTGTGCCATCAATCATAAAAGTATTATAGTAGGTGAGAATGTATGTAGTTGTTTCCAACTATGAAACTTCTACGTATAAGCTCAGTTGCGTAGTATGCTTTAAATGTTTTTCTTAATTCGTAATTGGCCACATTCTGTTGGACAAAATTACTTCCTTGTAAAGATGATTTTTAACAGGGATTCCGCTATTCAGAAGTGCTTCCAAAAGATTCTACACAGTTTGCAAGGAAGAAAACTCGGTTCCCTATCAGCCGTTCGGACGACGTGTCATACCGTCCAGATGACGAGAACTTTCCTTCGCGACCTTCCCCTGTGTCGAGAAGTTTCGAACTGCTCTAGCTTGCATCCATCCAGATGTTTCAGCAGCACGTTCGGACGACTCTCAGTGTTCGACATGCTTCAGGATTTCTTTCCAAAACACAGTTATGGGAAGAATATTGCAACCGTCCGGACGAGGTGGATTCCCGTCCGGACGCGCTCATCCAAAAGGCAAGTATCGCAATTCAAATCCAAACGTCTGGACGCCAGTCAGCATGGTCCGGACGCGCGTGCATCAGATATGGAAATTGCGTGCATCAAATCAACCGTCCGACCGATCTTCCATCTGGTTTGGACGCGCGAAGCCTTTATATGGAAATTACTTGCAGCGGACCTGCGACCGTCCGGACGTCAGGGCACTACCGTCCGAACGCGGCTCAGAAACAGGATATAATTTCAGCGAAATTCTCGGACAATTGATCGCATAGCTGTCCGTCCGGACAGCCCATGACTATCGTCCGGACGGCGCCTAGTTTTTATCAAGCCAGACGCTCATTTGAACCGTTAGCCTATAAATAGAGATCCATAGGCTTGAGAACAGCAAAAATTAAGTATTGAATTCCATTAGTGCTTAGAGAGCTATATTGTGAGATTATTGAGCTGAGTTGATCTCTCTGAAGCCATTGATGTGTGTGTTGTTGCTACACTTAATCTGTATATGCAAAAGTTGTATAGCTTCTTTCCTCATGCGATGAAAATGTACACTATCCAAGACTCCCCTAAAGGTACATCTTTCCTTTTCTGACTTTTTGTTTCTAGAAATTCTGGCTAAAAGAAGAGGTTTTTGATAAGATGGCCGAATTGACCAAATGCTAGTTGAACCTAGAACCTAAAATTTTTGGCATTTTCTATAGATTGCAGCATCAAAAGAATCAAGCAGTTACTCTTATGAATTTTGCGCTAGATATGTATATTTCCAGCTTATGTGCTAAAATATGCCTTGTCATTCATGGTGCAAGTAAAATATTTACCTTGTCTTCATGGTACAAGTAAAACAATTGGATGCTGCATCTTAGAGGGAGTGTATCAGATAAAGGTGGCAAGGCCCTAGTACTGAATAAGGTTTGACTTTTGACTAATCTTTCATTGATTTTCTCTCTTGTCTAGAAAATCTGGTTGTGTTTTGTCATTTCAGTGAAAGTCATACCTTGTGGGAAAAGTCTTCACACACACGCATTGCATGAGTTGAATTGTCTATTTAAATTTTCTGTTTACAGGCAAATCTTTGTGCTAATTGAACTCTGAACTCTCTCTTATATCTCTGCTTGGTTTTGAGATGCTATTGGATTGTTTTATCAGACGATTATATATGTGTGCTCTGAAGCTAACCTTAGGAAAAATAATTTCTGCAAATTTTTTCCTCAGTTTCTGTCTTTTTAGTGTGAAGCATCCGGACGGGCTCTCTTTAAGTCCGGATGGGTGTGGCTCAATCGGCCGGACGGTTCTGTTACACGTCTGTACGAGGGCGACTCCGATGGCCAGACGGTAAGGCTACACGTCCGGACGCGCACGACCTATCCTCATGTTTACGAGGCAACGCGCGTCCGGACGGGGTTAATGATCCGTCCGGACGGGGACCCCACAGCCTCTATAAAACATGGACGCCGTATTTTCTCCCTACCCCATAAAATCTCTCCATTGGCTTCTAGTGAGCGATTTCTCGTGAGTTTTTGCATTATCTCGCTCTCTTTTGTCTTTTTGTGCAAATCTCTCACATTCCAGGTATTCTTCTAACTTTATTCTGTTCAATTTGGTTTAAACTATTAGAATTTTGATTATTTTGGGAATGTTGTTGAGGGTATGTCTACTGTGTTGGGATTATCTGGTTCGGTATTATTGTGGACTGTATTGTGATATTTTCTGTCTGTAATTTTGTTTGGAACAATCCCTTTTACTGTTGTTATAGTGCCAGATTTTCTATGTTCACTAACAAGATTATTCCTTTTGGATTATTCTTGGCAAATCTTGTTGGTTTTTCTTTTTGCAACATCATGTCTGTAGGCAGTCCACAGCGCAGGGTCCGCTAGAGGACAGAGGGAGAAAGGGAAGCCATTAGAGCCAAAATTATGGACCGACCAGTAATTGCTGAGAGAAACGTTGTTCGGTCCGACATCATGGTGGCTCCTCTGGATAGTATCCATGACACTATCCAGACTTATCATTGGGGATATCTGCACACTTGTGCCTGTGTTGTGTACACCAGGCTGGTCAGGCTGTTCTATGCCAACCTCGAGGTGGTTCAGGATGATAAACGCGGGTTGGTGCTTCAGTCTATTGTTGGAGGGCATACTCTCACTGTTGATCCCCAGATAATCAGTCATTTCATAGGAGTTCCTGTTCTCCAGATTCCTGGCAGCCCTTATAATGAGGTGGTGATTCCTCCTTCTCTGGATGATCTTAGAGAATTCTTTCATGTTGTTCCCCAGGGAGAGGAGCGCTCCACCACCATCAGGATCGATGCCTTATCTGCCCCTCACTGCATGCTAGCCAAGATTGTCTAGCACAACCTTTGGCCCATGACTACCGTCCAGACGGAGCCTAGTTTTTATCAAGCCAAACGCTCATTTGAACCGTCAGCCTATAAATAGAAGTCCCTAGGCTTGAGAACAGCAAGAATTCGGTATTGAATTCCATTAGTGCTTAGAGAGCTATATTGTGAGATTATTGAGCTGAGTTGATCTCTCTGAAGCCATTGTTGTGTGTGTTGTTGTTGCGCTTAATCTGAAGTCTATCTTAGGGGTTGGCCCTAAAGTAAAGGATTCCATTGAAGACCCCTTCAGGTAGGAGACCTGGTTGGGAGGCGTTTGTGTTGGGTTACATGATAGAGTGCAAGGTATGACCACTGCATCAGGGGTATGTGAGCACTACTACTTTGTAACTAGTCTTGTCTTCTGAATAATGGATATCCTAGGTTTAGCTGCCCCGGAATGGTTTTTCTCTTAATTGAGTTTCCACTTCGTTAACAAAAATCTTGTGTTGTTTAATTTCCGCATTATTATTTTGTTAACACTTTGTGCACACACACATTTATTTTTGTTAGAAGTAAATTCTATTTTTCAGTTTTCTATTAGTCGGTGTTTGCTATATCAACTATGGGGATTTTCAAACAAAATTTTATAAAATTGGTGGCTGTTATAGTGTACGCATGACTAAAAATGAAAAGTTGGTTCTTTGCGGAAACTCAGTGAATAATATACCTTTGAGGTCTTAGTGTATTTATTTATGCTAAGATAGTGGGCTCATAATCCACCTATATGGTTGTGGCAAACCCCCACAACCGTATAGATGATGTTCATTTGGCTGCAAGTACTCTGGTCGTAGTTGATGGTGTTGTAGATGTGCACTTGGGATATTATGACCGAAGCTCGCCGTGACGGTCGTAATTGCTGGACCACGAGTGTCCACTGTTTTATAGGTTTTGTTTATGGCTTGTGACGCTTGTGTCACTTGCTATTGTATAAGTCATTCCTGTTGTATAAATATTATGCTGATAAGACTTAAACAGATAGATGTTAAATGGCTCTTTATTGTAAATAACTTGTGATAAATGTATAAGTTGTGATTTCCGCAATTTAGGTTTATGTTTCCGCTGCATAGTTAGATATATGTTATGCTCTGATTTACCAGATACATATTATGGGGTATGTACCATATGTTGGCTTTGAGACACATCTTCGTGCCACTGTGAGGACTCGTTTATGTTTGTATAACAAAAAAAAAAAGGGTCGTCACATTCCCAATCCAAGGATACAGCTTACGGATGCAAGTTCGTCAAAGTCTACGCATAGGCAGGAGCATGTGCAATCAATTGTCACTCTGAGGTCTGGGAGACAAGTGGCCAATCAAGTGGTTCTTCCTGAAGAGAACCCTTCTGTGCCTCAAGGGCAGGAAAGTGGCAACAATTAAGAAAAAGATGCAGAGCCATCTAAAGCCACACCCATTATTGAGAATCCTCCTAGGTCTTTTGCACCTAAGGTGCCATACCCTGATAAATTATTAGCGCCCAAGAAGGGAGGGAAGTTTGAGGACATTCTGGAGGTATTCAAGCAAGTCCAAATTAATATCCCATTTTTGGATGCCACCCAGCAAGTGCCGTCTTATGCCAATTTCTTGAAGGACTTGATCACAATTAAAAGAATAACCAATGTCCCGAAGAAGGTATGTTTGACTGAGCAAGTTAGTTCGATCCTTCAATGCAAGTTGCCCATCAAGAACAAGGACCCTGTGTGTCCTACCCTCTCTTGCATGATAGGAGTCAGCTGATAAGTCTTGAATTGTTTGATTCAAGACCCCTTTATTTGCATTTGTTAGACCTAGTTCGTATTGTATATATAACGTTTTGTTGTAGTTTTTGTGTTTTATCTTATTTTCAGGTCTTAGTTGAAATCTAATTCAAAACTCTTGAATTAGACCTAGAAATACATCAAGGGCATTTTGGTCACTTCCAGAGTTCGAGACTGACCCTGAGAAGATGGAAAATCGTCCAAGGCATTTCAATCGATCTACTATTTGTACAGCCAATAATTCGATCGATCGACTTTTCAATCGATTGAAATATTTTCGATCGATCGAATTCGCCGTCTTCCAGAAAATCAGATATTTCCAGATCTTTGCATTCTTTATGCAATTCAAATCATAAGTTGGATTTTGTGGACAGAAATGGACTCCGACTAGCTCTGTTTGTGTGGCTAGGATTAGCTCTTGATGGTCTTTTGTAAATCCAATTCTCTATATATACGATATTAGGGATTTAGGTTAGAAAATGCATCTTTTGGGGATTTCGGATTTGCTCAAGTGTATCACTTCAATTCTTTGTATTTCTAGCTTTCTTTAATGCACGTTTTCTGGGCTTAGTTCCAGAGAGCTTGTCTCTTTTCTTTTTTCTTCTTTGTTCTTCATGTTCTAGCTTAGGTTTTATTCTCTTTTGTAATCCGAATTTCTTTAAGTTTAATATAGTTGTTTTTAATTCATTTCTTCCTTGTTCCTTTACTGTTTTCATTTATTTCCATGCCTAGATTAGTTTGAATTCATGTCTAGCTAATTTAGTTCTTAGGGTTTGATCCTAATCCTATCCAAAACCATGTAGTGTTCTTGAGGTTCTTAGGATTTTCTTTAGATGTTTGATGATTGTTGAGGGCTAGAGGATATCAAAACTCATGCTAAAAGGTTTTGATATCAATATTCCAATCCAATTATTCATGAAGAATAGATTAACTTGTCTATGAGTTTTTCTTGAAGTCTTGAGTAAAACCAACATTCTTGGAAACAAGAATGATGTCTTTTGCAATGATGCTATTTGACATGATGTATGATTTCTCATTAGAGTCACCTTATAGGGTATGCTAGGGAACACCAATCATTTCACCCCTTTGGTAGTCTAATTGTTTTTTCAATTGTAGTTTAACTTTATGTGGAATGATTTGGTGTGAAACTAGATATCTTATCATTGTGGCCTAATTAGGGTTTTCATGTATTGTGTATACTCATTAGGATGTGTTATAGAGTAGTAAGCTAGGGAACATTAGTCACTCCACACCTTTGGTAGAGTAAATGTTTTTCAATTATAGTTTAGTCTTCACGTGGAGTAGATTAATGTAAACCTATGTGCTTTATGATTACGTCTTAACTAGAGTGTTTTCACGTCGAGGTCGTCGTAATGGTTGACGCCCATTACGCACTAATATCAAACATGTTAGGAAGGTCCATATAGACTTTAAGCATTGCATTGGTGGAGGATTGGATAAGATCAAAACCCTAAGTTTTCTTTTAAGTTAATTTCATTTTCGCTTTCAATTCTTACTCACTTGTTGTAGCTTCAATTCTACAACCTTTACTTTTATTTTTGTTTTTAAGTTAAGTTAAATACATTTCTTTCCATATCCTATTACGCAAAACAACCAATAATCTCTGTGGTTCGATCACCCTTACTATAGTACAATCGATACGTACTATTGTGAGTGGTAAACTTATAAATTTAAAATCCACGTGTAGCCGGCGAGTCCCGAGCTATACCATCAGCCAAATTGAGAAGGCTTTACCAGATCTTGGAGCAAGTGTAAATCTCCTACCCTACTCAGTCTACCTACAATTGGGGTTAGGAGAATTGAAGCATACATCCATGACGCTTCAATTGGCTGACAGGTCGATGAGAAAGCCACGGGGAATTATTGAGGATGTTTTGATAAAAGTGTGGATAAATTCTATTTTCCCTTGGATTTTATTGTGCTTGACATGGAGCCGGTTCAGAATGTTGGGATTTAGATACCGAAAATTCTTGGGAGACCATTCTTAGCTACGGCTAACGCCTTTATCAATTACAGAACAAGGGTGATGAAGATCTCCTTTGGCAACATGACAGTGAAGCTAAACATCTTTGATATCAGCAATCAACTACTGGAGTATGATGAGATCGGAAGTATTTGCTTGATTGAGGAGTATACTATAGATGAACCAAGCATTAAGGACCCCCTGGAGGCATGCTTTGCTCAATTTGGAGTGGATTTGGATTTGGACATGCTACTTGAGCAAGCTGATGCCTTTTTTGAGTCTGCTCCTCTAGTGAGAAGTAAGAATGAGGAGAACCTAGATGAACCAAACACTTAGGACCCCCTAGAGGCATGCTTTGCTCAATTTGGAGAGGATTTGGATTTGGACAAGTTACTTGAGCAAGCTGATGCCATTTTGGAGTCTGCTCCTCTGGTAAGCAGTGAGAACGGGGAGGCAGCAGTACCTGAGCCTCCCAAGAAGGAACTTACCCCTCTACAAGACATTCTTAAGTATAAGTTCCTAGGTCTAGAAGATATTTTACCAGTGACTATAGCTTTGGATTTGCTTGATGCTTAAGAGGAAAAGTTACCAGATGTTTTAAGAGAGCACAAGAAAGCTAATGGCTGGACTACTGATGATAGCAAGTGGGTGAGCCAGATTCATGACATGCCTAAGCGGACTGGTTTGACGGTAGTAAAGAACAAGGATGACGAGTTTGTACCAACTAGTATTCAGTCAGGATGGAGAGTCCGGACGCGGCCTTGTTATGGAAGCTTTCAATACTATTTCGGAAAGGTCGTTGCAGTTGACCGTCTGGACGCTCGGTCAAGCCGTCCGGACACCCTCTGGTATTTTGATCATAACTTTTTACTCAAATATCGAATTGGGACGAAATTGGCGTCGTTGGAAAGCTAACGAAAAATGATGTAAATTGACTATCTGGATGGAAAGTATTAACGTCCGAACAGCCCCTGTACGGACTGAAACATCTAGCGTCCGGACAGCCCTGTAAAAATTCTAGAATTGCTTTTCGGACAAGGAAAAAGTTGCCCGTCTAGACACGCGTGCCAGAGACTCCATTTTTGACATGTTTTAGGTATTTTAAAGCCTATAAATAAGATGCTCGAGGCATGCATTCGACACAGAATTCGGTGGTGAATTTCTTACAGCTTAGAGAGGGTGTTTAGGGAGATATTAAAGATCTGCTAGCTCTCTAGCTTTTGCCAGTGTGTGATTTGATCAACTGTGAAGTCTATCTTAGGGGTTGGCCTTAAGGTAAAGGATTCCATTGAAGACCCTTTCAGGTAAGAGACCTGGTTAGGAGGCGTTCGTGTTGGGTTACACGTTAGAGTGCAAGGTACGACCACTGCATCAGGGGTATGTGAGTGTTACTACTTTGTAACTAGCTTTGTCTTCTGAATAGTGGATATCCTGGGTTTGGCTGCCCCGAAGTGGTTTTTCTCTTAATTGAGTTTCCACTTCGTCAACAAAATATTTGTCTCCTTTAAATTCCGCATTTAATATTTTCTGTAAATTTTTCTCAAGTTTTAGATTTTCAGTGTGAAGTGTTCGGACAGACCTATTCTTACGTCCGGACGAGCGCAGTCTTGCCGTACGTTGTCCTAGCAGTAGCCATTCGGACGGTTAAGTGACATGTCCAGACGGAATCTCTAAAGGTTTAAGACCTACGTCTCTTTTTCTACCATACACACATCTTTGCATTTTTATTGATTTATCATGGCATGTTGTGTGTTTTTCTCGTGGATTTCTCCCGAGATTTTGGCATTCTTTGCACATCTCTTCTCATCCCATGATCTTCATTGTATCTTCTGCTGTTCTTATAAGTTTTTGTTCTTTTAGAATATTGGAATATTTGTTGGATATTTTCTTGAGATAGTGTGCATGAAAATCTTATTTTGTCTGTGTTGGGTTGATATTGATATATCTGGGTCATTTGAATTGCGATCTTTGTTTTTGTAATTCTTTGGCATCCATTTGACAACCGTCTTAAATACCACATTATTTTTGGAACTAACAGGATCTAATGGTATTTTTGGAGATATTTCTTATTGGTTTTGGTTCCAGAGCTAGAAGCCGAAGTAGTACAAATCCAGCTTTTATGAATTTCTCTCTGTTACTTGATTTCAGTGGATCAGCAGGATTTGGTACTTGGAGGATTTTTGTTCCTCTCTTTTGGGCCACTTGCAGACTTTTCTCTATTTTCCTATTGTTTTGGATTTTAGAAAGTTTTTGTCTGTGGATATTATTACTCTATTTACCCTTGTACTTCTGAGACATTGAGGGGGAGTAATTGTTGTGTGGTTTTTCTCATTACTCTGTTTTACCCTTTGTCCCTTTGTGACAAAAAGGGGAAGTAATTTTTGATTTGGACCGGGATTGCATTTTTAACCGGTCAAGTGATTTTTGTCCCAGAATGGCCAAAGGGGGAGTTTGTTAGTTTTTGTGTTGGCTACATTCTGTTGGACAAAATCACTTCTATGTAATGTTGCTGCTTTCACAGGGATGCTGCTTTATCCAGAGTCTACTCTTCAGCTATGTTCTTCAACAAGATTCTGTGAAGTTTTCAAGGAAGTTTATTTCGGTTCTCTGTCAGCCGTCCGAACGACGTGGTATTCCGTCAGGACGCTCATCAGTCAGCAACATCCGTCCGGACGACGAGAACTTTCCGTTTGGACGCCCATCAGTGTCTAGAAGCTTCGAATAGTTCAAGTTTGCATCCGTCTAGACATAATGGCAAATCGTTCGGACGCTCTTCAAAGTTCGAGAAGATCCCAGTGTTCCAGTAAATCCATCCGGACGACGTGGCTATACCGTCTGGACGCCATTCAGTGTTTGACAAGCATTAGGGTTTCTGCCTCAAGACACAGTTATGAGAAGATGGCTGCTACCGTTCAGACGATGTGTGATCCCATTCGGACGATGTCCTCTATAAGGCAAGACGTGCATACAAAGTTCAACCGTCCGGACGCCAGTTTTCATGGTTCGGACGATCAAGCATCATATATGAAAATTGCATGCACCAGTTCAACCGTCCTGACATCATCCTTCAGGGTCCGGACGCTCAAAGCCTTATTATGGTAATTACGTGCCGTCGAAGTGCAACCGTCCGAACGCTAGGGCAACACCGTTCGGACGCGGCCTTGTTATGGAAGCTTTCAGTGCTATTTTGGAAAGGCCATTGCAGTTGACTGTCCAAACGCTCGGTCAAGTCGTCTGGACACCCTCCGGTATTTTGATAATAACTTTTTACTAAAATATCGGATTGGGACGAAATCAGCGTCGTTGGAAAGGTAACAAAAAATTATATAAATTGATTATCCGGACGGCAAGTATTAACATCCGTACGGCCCCGTACGGACGGAAACATCTAGCGTCCGGACGGCCTTACGAAAATTCTAGAATTGCTTTTCGGACAAGGAAAAAGTTGCCCGTTCGGATGCGCATGCCAGAGACTCCATTTTTGACATGTTTTAGGTCTTCTAAAGCCTATAAATAAGAGGCTCGAGGCATGCATTTGACACAGAATTTGGTGGTGAATTTCTTACAGCTTAGAGAGGGTGCTTAGGGAGATATTAAAGATCTGCTAGATCTCTAGCTTTTGCCAGTGTGTGATTTGATCAGCTGTGATGTCTATCTTAGGGGTTGGCCCTAAGGTAAAGGATTCCATTGAAGACCCCTTCAGGTAGGAGACCTGGTTGGGAGGTGTTCGTGTTGGGTTACACGTTAGAGTGCAAGGTACGACCACTGCATCAAGGGTATGTGAGTGCTACTGCTTTGTAACTAGCTTTGTCTTCTGAATAGTGGATATTCTGGGTTTGGCTGCCCCCGAGTGATTTTTCTCTTAATTGAGTTTCCATTTCGTCAACAAAATATTTGTCTTCTTTAAATTCCGCATTTAATATTTTGTTGCACACTGTTAATTAGAAGTCCAATATTTTTCAGTTTGTTTTGTTTTTGTTGTGTCTTTCAGGAGCAATATCTGCCATTCAAGTTTGGGGGAGAGTTCTTTTATGGTACACCTGACTTGTATCACCCATTTGGTATTGTATTTCTGGACACATTGGATACAATGTGTCATTTTAATTTGGGGGTGGGGTAGACATTTATGGCTGTTATTTTTGTTGTTATTTTATTGCTTTTGTGTAACAATTAAAAAAAACAAAAAAACTATATTGTTGATTGAGCGTGATTACATCTTACTATGGTTTGCATATCATTGGTTTGCTTAACATCCTAAACGTTGCATATCATTAGAAATCTGAATCTATTGACTCATCTGCTGGATTAGAGAGACCTTACTTGTTTTAATTGATATTTACAAGCACATTAGCATTGGTTCTGTGAGGTATGAGATTTGAATTGAGGAATGTATATCATAAGATTTGTAGAATGATTTGTTGATGAAACCTTGGCTAAAATTAAAATAATAATAATAATAATAATAATTCATCAGTTTGAGTTCTCATTGAGTAACCGGGCATCTTGCCTTACTAAGCATTGAATGTTCGCCTAAAAAGATGCGAAATTTAAATTTGATTGATTGTATGGCTACTTTGGCTTCGTAGCCTTTTTAACTTGAGTAATTAAGCTCTTAGGGATGTTTCTACATCTAGTGCCCTAAACACTCGCTACATAAGTCAATTAGAAAGCTTAAGGGAGTCAAGTATTGCACAGCCTACAAAATAAAAAAAAAAAAAAAAAAAAATCACATTTTAATTTAAGTCTTGGTTGTTTTCATCTGATAAAATTCCTATGAATTTTGGGGTATACAAACTTTGAGAAAAAATTGAAACCTCATGAGTCTATGTTAATCTCACATTGCACTTATTGGAGCATGTGTTGTCTCAATTTTCCAGCTATGAGTTAAATGATTTGTGATGTTTGATGTGATTGTGATGTTCACCTTGTTAAGCCTACTCATGATATATGAACCATGTATTTGTGTGGAAGTTTTTGTTTTAACAACAACATAGTGCTTTAAAATGTTTGTGGGTATCATTCATGGCAAACCCTCACGAGATTTCACTCGTCCTCTATGGAGTCTTAGGGGTTTAAAATGCTTGTTGCATACATTAAATGCAATCGTCTCTCTTATGAAAGCAGATTTATGTTTCTTGCTTCGATTTTATTTTTCATTTTGTTTTGCTATGGAACTAGCAAAATGTAAGTTTGGGAGTATTTGATGAGTGGCAAATATTGTATACTTGGACCCCTTAATTTGCATTTGTTAAACCTTTAGCTTTGTTATTTTCTAATTTCTTGGTTAGTTTTGGTGTTTCAGTGTTTTGCAGGACTTTGAGATAAAATTGCAGTATTATTGTGGGATTTGCAAAGGAGTAGGAGAAGAAGTCTTTAAAGCCATTCAAAGCACAGGTGTTAGGAGCAGACGTGGCATGCGCGAATTTCAATGCTTTGACGGCTGCTGACATCCTAAACCCTAGCATACTTTTTTCCTATTAGGGTTTTGAGGGGTAGAGGTGCCATTTTGAAAATATGGCCTTAAACTCTAGCATTCTTTTCTTCTATTAGGGTTTTCAAGAGTAGACGTGCCATTTTGTAAAAATTGGGTTTTAACCTAATTTTCTGTTATAAATACCTCATGCTAGGCACCACTTAGTTCATCAATTTTCTTCAGAGCATTGTTTTAGCTCTCGTCTTGTTCTTTTCTTTTGTAAGTTTATACTTTTTTTATTTCCTTTAATTTACTTAAAGTTATTTAGTCTCTATTCTTCTTTCTTTCTTCGTCATTTTAATTTATTCCTTTAATTTATTTAAAGTTATTTAGTCTCTATTCCTTTTTTTTCTTTGTCATTATAATTTATTTATTTATGTTTTCAATTGAAGCTAGCGTGTTGTTTTTAGTCATGAGAGGTTCCCATTTTTCTTTTTATCAAAATATTGTTCAAGTCCAAATTCAATTAATTGATTTATGTGTTTTGATTGAATAATTATTTATTTAAAGTTGGATATTCCATGTGTTTCAACCAATGGATACATCGAATCATTCAATTAAAAGAGGATATCCATTGTGATTTGTTAGTCAAAACGGATACATTGGATAATTTAATTTCAATTGGGTATTCATTGTGATTTATTTAATGGTTGGATTTATTGAATGATTTAATATGCATTTTTTTTTTTTGGACTTTGAACAATCAATAAGGCATAATTGTTTATTGGGTGTTGAATAAAATACAAGAATGTGTTGTTTGATATAGTGAGGTGGATTCTAAAACCTTAGTATTTTTTTAAAAAAAATTGTTCTTATTCAATTTTAATTTAGTTTATTATTTTGCTTTATAAAAATCCCAAAAATTCGGCACTAGATTAAAATAGGATTAATTTAATTAGAAATTGATTTTTGCAACGCAATTCCCTGTGAATTCGACATCGTACTTGCACACACTATATTGCAAACAACTCGTGCGCTTGCGAGTACAATTAAAACTCACAACATATATCAAAGGTAAACCCAGTGCAACGGAAACTAAATTCATTAACTAAAATGAGGAATACAACATCAGAGTCATTTAACTATCTATTTAAAACTTAATCAAATAATATTTACATCAAAAGAATGGATATACAAAAGTGTCACATATGACACCAGCCATATACTAAATGTTTATACAAAAGATGGACTATCCACAAGTCCAACATACAATTGTCGTGAAGAGCTTCAGTCATAGTATCCCAAATATAACCCGATAGCGTCATCATCGACGCCTGCAGTACCTACAACAAAAGAATCAACATCTACACAATCGTGGTGGTAGCCATGTCCGCATAGGTAGAAGTGTGAGTCCACAAACTCAATAGTATAAAACTCTAAGTTTTCACAATGAGCCAACTATTTTCTTTTCTACCCTACGTTTACTATAACAACTACTAATAGTGTGAATCTTTCTTTTAAAATGTTTCGTAACTGATATGGTCAACACAGACACTTTGTAACGAGAGATTTCCTTCTACATAATACACACATTATATATATAAAATACAAGCTTTCCACACCTTCGAAAAATACAAGCATACGGGTTCATCTAAGCAAAAAATGAGTTGCATCATAACCTAGCTATACACAGATACAAGCATTTCCAAACTTTCGAGAAATACAAGTATCAAAGCACAATTAAGAACAGTGCCTTATACAACCTCACATGCACTCTAGTCGTAACTATATACATATGTTATATTTTATTCATACTCATACGCATATTGGTATGTCTAGTATGAAATCTCATATAAAACATTCTATGCAATCTAGCTGTAATTGTATACATATGATCTGTTTCATTCAAACTCAGACGCATACTGATACATTTAGTCATGAAAACATTATAAATCATAAATCATGTCATGCTTGTCTTACATCTGTTTTCCTTATTTTTTGTTGCTGATGCCAATGGGACTCTCACCCAACTGGTTTTACACTTGAACTGGTTGCTATATGCCGTAGGACTCGAACCTCTGGTCTTACGCTTACTCTGCCAAGGGACCTCTAACCCTTACTCTTACGTTCAGCGTTAATGATTTCATTCCATTTTCATGCTCATCATATCTCATACTCATTATGATTATGCTATCATACACATATGCATTAAATAACATTGTATGCTTCTCAATCTCTTTTCAAATACGTCATGATAACATAAATCTCAACACATTTGAAACCATCCAAAAACATAACTCGTTCACATTTCCATAAACACATTCCAAAGCTCATAAATCATCATCAAATTATAACTCAATATAATTGAAGGTATTGAAAGCAATCACAAGCCTATATCATCTCAAAATATCATTGGCTCGATTTATCACCAATTTAACATTTATGACATTCCTAAACCATCAAAAGTATTATATTTTCTCAATGAGTTAAATACTCACATTAGTTGCTCGACTAACGACTTATAAAAGGGTTTTCCACATAAGCCACGCAACGTATTACTGTACAATACATTGTAACGACACATCAAAACTAACCCATAATATTTTCTAACTCTAAATTTCCACTTAGGTTCTTGATTTTGCTCAAGAGCTAAAACCTATGGAAAACCCATAAATTTCTAGGGCTTCATTTGACAACCCATTAACTAATAACACTAACCCATTAGATAACTTTAGGGTTGACACACAACCTACCAATTTAAAACACTTAGACAAAAACTACGGTTTTGGGTATTACCTTGATTTCTCAATAAAAGTGAAACCCGATGCTTGAAGATGACCTAGAACACTTCAAAACACACAATACTTAAAGGAAATAGAGAGATCAAGCTCAAAATCTAAGGATTTGCACAAAATCTAGCAAAGTCAAGATTTTTGAATTTACCTCAAACCAATCGGTGATGTAACGCACCGCCTTTTATAAAAAGGCGTAAGTAGTTATTTCTAATAAGCCACACGATATTACTACATCAGAGACGATAAAATCTTGTAGTAGAATATATTTTTCTTTTTAAAACTTAGGAATTGATAACACATTAGAACTGACTGAATTACCTCAATATATTAATTAACATAAACGTGATGTATATACACTAAGTATATCAAATCAAGTGCCACAGGCGGCACATACATAAAAAGCCTATTAAATACTAGTATCTTTCTAAACATGTTACATCCAATCATTACTGTAAACACATATAATTACAATTAAATATAACTAGCTATCCAAACATTAGCTTAAAATCATAAAAACTAATAAAGGGAATCCACGCCTTCACCTTCTGAACCTGCATCAATAACTATGTGATTGTGGACATCACCACAATCCCATATTGTAATTGTGTGAGTCAACTGTTTCAACAATATAATGTTTACTAACTTATTTGAAAACACAAAATGCAAAGATATTATGACAGTTCTATATGCAGAGTCTTATTTATTGGTGCAATGAGACTTTAACTCATGATAGTCTTGATATTTATTGATACCGTGAGACTTTAACTCATAATACGGTCTTATCATTTATTGATGTTGTGGGACTTTAACCCATAATACAGTCTAATCATTTATTGATGCCGTAAGAGTTTAACCATCTCCGGTCTTATCATTTAAGAATGTCGTGGCCCTTTGACCCCTGGCCTTTTTATTCACAAATCCATTAATCACAACAGCATGCATTATATGCAATGTTCCATTCACACGCATACAATTCATCAAATCTATAATCATTAGATTATGAAAATCAGCATCTCTCAGTAAGTATTTTATACTTAGTCTTTTCCTGCTTCAGAGAATATTCACATAAGTATTCACAGCAATACAATTTTGTACATGTGATAATGTGTTAGTACAAATCACTAAGTTCGGTCACATCTGACTTCTATACAACCTAACATAGTTTCCCTAATATTGCTTAGATAACATAACGGCATATAAAATTTGCCAGTTGCATGACCACATATTTGCATGGAGCATTATTACGACATTTATTTAATTAACACCTGAAATACTTACAAAGTAAAACAAACATCGTAATAACATTAATATACTAAAAATGTAATATTCTTTTTATAAGGATAGACATAAACCATAAATAACTGGTATATTACTTTTAAAACGCATGGGCGGCATAACAGTATAAATATAAATAACCTCTATTTTATCCTTTATAAAATTTGGTAAAATAACGGCATTAGTATGACTAATACTTAAAAATACTTTTATAATTTTGAGGAGCATAACGGCGCTTTTATAAAATATATATTTTTTTTGGGCATTATAACAACGTATTTTATAATTTATATACATCACTTTTGAAAATAACCTTTTTAAGCATAATATTGAAAAACAAACAATTCAATTGACTTTAAAATCATAAAGAATAAAACCATGCTTAATTAGAGGCTTACCAAAAATATCCCCAAGTGGTATTTAGGATATTTTTAAAAGGGTCCACCTACAGGGACCGGCTGAGAGAAACAGAGAAGAAAGGGGTAGAGTTTCTCTTCTACTTTTCTTGCTGCAGGTCGTGAGGAACAGCAGGTGGGAGGAAACTTGCTGTCTACTTCTTCTGTAGTAAGCCGAGACCAGAACAGAGAGGAGAGAGCTTTCTCTTTCGCTTTGTATACACAGAACTGAGAGAGATAGGGAGAGCTTTGTGCTACTGTTTTAGGAAGAATATGAGCTGCTGGCCAAGAGACAAACAGAGAGATTTTGGTTCTGTTTTAAGGCTACTGGCCTAAAAGACAGAGACGAAGAGAGCTTTGCTGGACCTACAGCAGTCCGTGAGAGATAAACAAAGAGGAAAGGATCTCTTTTCTTCTTGTTTCTGGGCTCGCCGAAAGAGACGAGAGCAGAGAGAGAGAGAGTGATCCTGCTACTGCCAAAGAAAGAAGAGAGAAAGAGGGCTTTTGTTATGAGAGAAACAGAGAGAAATCGAGGGAGAGCTGTGCGTGAAAACTGAAGGGGCTGCACCTCTTCTATATATAGTAGCTTGAACAGTGGAGATTGCTTTGAGTCATACTGATGAACGGTGGAGATTGCTTTGAGTCATACTGATAAAGGGCTGATCAGGAGCTGCAACGCGGGTAGTGAGCTAGGCGTGTCGCGCTGTGGCGGTGAGTCATGCAGTAATGATTGTTTTCCTAAAACTCAGAGACAGCTGTTACGAGATATTTTTCTTCTGCAGACCTATGTCGATCAAGCGTCAATGCGATCGAGCACTAGATCGCCACTGCGATCATATGCAATGTGTCGGGGATCGAGCGCACTCGCCGATCTACAGTTCGTGTAGCACGTGAATGTTTTACGGCATCAAATACAAGTGAATATTTAATCCTATAAATATTTATATTAATTACTAATTAATATTTAATTTTATAAATATTCATATAATTCTTATATTATTTTATTATTATATCTTAATTATAATTTAAGATGTTTATATTTTATGTCTTAAAATTTGAGAAGCTGCAGGTAAAACATAAATCTTGTAACGAGGATCATGTTTCTGGTGTCGGAATTGAGTTCGAAAGTTTCAAAATGCTATAATCTAGGGTTTATCAAACCCTACAAGAGAGACAGGAGAGAAAATGTGAGAATGAGAGAAATGGGGAGAGAAATGAGCTAAAAACTTGCTCAACCAATTTCTATTCAGGCCTGTTCGGACAGGTAAACCCATCCGGACACTCGTGTGTGAAGTCGCGCATCTTAACTCTTGGGTAGTGTCGTCTAGATATCAAAATGTCTCATTCGAACGCACGTGAAACTGAAACTCTCGAGAAGATCTGTCCGCTAGCCGTCCGGACATGACAATAGACAAGACCTACTGCTTGACTCGTCTGGATACAGCAAGTGCCCGTCCAGACACCTAACTCAGAAATTCACACTTAGACCATTTTTAAGTGCTATTTTTCCTCATTTACCTAATTAATCACTTAATTAGTCTAATTTATGTTTTTAATATCTAATTAATATATTGGACGTTACAACTATCATTCTTATGCTCACGGTGTTTCAACTTGAAGCAGTTAAGTCAAATATCAACTTTGTCACAATGATGACTAGTAGGAACAAACCTTTGAGAATGTTGTTTTCTAAGAGGGTGCACAATCCTAGACTTAAGTCTAGACACATAAGGGTCAACAATAACTTTCTTACCCTTATCACTTGAAGCAGGAACAAACACCACCTTCTTTTCACAAACATTTTTCACACAAGAAGTAGAAGCCATAGAAGAACAATTATCCGCAAAGCCAAGTCCAAATTTATCACAATGCTTCTTTTGATAACTTAACATTTTATTCAATTTATCACTAAAGAATTTATTCAAATGATTCCTAGATTCAGTTAGATCATTCTCAAGTGAGTTTTTCTTCATATTCAATTCAACAATGTCAAGTTCAAGTTTGTAATTCAAAGCATGAGAGTCATCCAATTTAACAAGCAACTTTTCTTTTTCAATTTCAATCTCCCTAAGCTTCTTCAAATTTTTTATGTTTTACTTTCTTAATCCAGAAAATTTCTCAAAAAGATTATTTTAAGTATTTTGAATATCATCCTCCCCTTTAGATTCATTATCAGAAGAATAGGAGACAATAAAGACCATGCAATTTCTACTCTCAATAGGAGAGTCAATCTAACTCATCATTTAAATTAGCTTTCATGATTTTTCCTTTGTACTTTAAATAATTTGGGCAATCAATCCGAATATGACCAAAGCCTAGACATTCATGACACTTAATTCCTTGAGTACTCTTCTCTTTCTTATTCCTAAGATTTCTCTTAACTTGAGAATTCATGGTAGGAGAGTGAGAAGTATTCATAGCAAAAGGAGTCAAAGACCTCACTTAGGAATTTAATCCAAACAGAGTGAACCTGCTCTGATACCAATTGAAATAATAACCAGACTTCAAACAACACCTAAAGGGGGGTTGAATAGGTGTATACCAATATAAATGCAGGGATTAAAAATTGAATCAACCATAAATAAACAATCAACAAAATATAAAAAGCAATAAAGCAATTGATATGGATATTTGGTGCGAAGTGGAAACTATTTGAACTCAAAGAGAAAAAATCGCTCCAGAGTAGCCACCCCAGAAATCAATCCACTATAGAAGAATAATGGTTACAAGAAGTTCACACTTACAAAACTTTTGAAGTTGACACTCTCTAGCATAAGACAAGCAACCCGCCTGACTTCTATCGCAGTAGCCCCCTAGAAACTCTGAAAAAATTCTTCTACTTGATCTCATTTACTGGAACTCCAATAGGCTTCGACGATGTTCAATGTTGATAGTTAAATAATAACCAAAACTCTAAGAGAGATATAATGTTAACACTTTAGGTCTAAAACCATATCTTAACACATTGAATTCTAAAGTAGAATCCTTAATAAATTTGTGCCTAGAAATCCCTTTAAATAGATTTCAAGAAAACCTAATTCTAGTGAGAATAGGATTTCAGCAAGATTCGCCCAGATTTTAGGGCTTATATTTTGGGGCAATTCTGGCATAGTAAAAGTCTGAATTATGCAAATCCTGGTTCAGAAATATTTTTTGCATATTTTGAGTTAGCTTTCCAATGCCGCTGGTTTCACTTCAAGCCAATACTTAAGCTGAAAATTATGATCAAAACATTGAGATGTGATCAATCTGGAATTGACAAGTCCAATTTTAACTCAAATTAATGAAATTACGACTGGCTCCTTTCCTTGATTGACTTAACCACTTCATATAGGTCTTCCAATTTGAATCGGATTCAGCCCACTGGATTTTGAATCCATCTTAATGCCTTGTATAAACTTTTTCACCAATTGAACCCCTAGACTTTAAACTTACAACCAAATATGTTTTGACATTTAATTTGCCAACATTAAAAACCTAACGATAACTAATCACTGGACTAGGCTCTAAGCGTCATCTCTTTTTCGGATTTTTTTCTTAAATGAAGCAGCGTTTAAAAGACTAAAAGAGTGTTGATTTCACACAACTTAAAATAGAACTTGGTCGAAACTTCATGATAACCTTAATTTTGTTTAGAGGAAAGTGAAAGCAAAAGGGATCAACAGTTTGGTCAGATGGAGAGAGAGAGAGAGAGAGAGAGAGAGAGAGAGAGAGAAAAGAAGGACCAAAGAGGTATTTGGTATACGTACAATGGACGAGAAATGAGATGGACTTGCTCATCATGATTTCCTTTTCTCTCCTATAGTGAAACAAAATAACAAATCAAAAGTTTGCACCTTATTTTTGGTTCTGTTTAGACAACGTTTTTCGCTGTTTAAAAGATCATTATGAGTATAGACCTTTGTAATTTTACCAAATACGAAAATCATTCTTCTTTATATTTGTGGATGGTTTGTTACATAGTAACCATTTGCTTTTTTTTTGCAGATTGGTCCCGTCCATTGATTTTTCCTTGTGGCTAATAAAAAATAATATGTTTGGTTGTAGTAATTATGGTCTCTTTGGAGAATCATTAATTGCATTGAAGATACTTACTAGTACTAATACCGATAAGAGCTGATAACTTTTCTCACAACTCGCAAACTCAACACGAAATTAACAAGTTAAGATTGAGAGATTTAACCTATTTAATTAAATTTTTCGGGCTAGGGTAGACTTATATAGTCGTATACTTATGCCTCGACACAACCCAAACTCAACATAATACATTTAGGACTAGCAATTTTTTATGTGATTTGCGAACCTGATACAAAATTATTGAGTTAGGATTAAGAGGTCTAACCCGTTTAATTAAATAAATTGAAATTAGGGCTCAAACCTCGACACGACCTAAACTCAACAAATGAACACGAATTGCCACCCGTACGAGTACATATGATATTATAATTCTAAGTTCATGAGTTGCAAATAGTTTCAAACTAAGAGAGAGAGAGAGAGAGAGAGAGAGAGAGAGAGTAAAACTTGATTAATTTAAAGGTTAGATTCGGAAACAAATAGAACACAGCAGAAAAGAGCTACAAAAAGACCATTTTGTACATTATCCTAAGCAACGAGTTCCATTGAAGTAGTAGTAGTAGTAGTAGTAGATAGAAGAAATTGGCCGGCGATGAGAAGCAGCAAGTCAAACCAAACCCAGGCGTTCCCGTTTGAAAATTCAATATACGTACGGACGTCGGTTTGTTAAAAAGAAAGCCCAAGCAACCTACACGTTAAATAAACGCCGTTAGCTACGAAAATGAGATGCGGTATTCCATAGCACACTTGCTTAAACTCACTAGTACTTTGGAGTCAATAATACGCAACACATAGAAATAAGTTTAAATGCTTAATCACACCATAACCATTCCTCTTTTTCTTTTTCTTCCGACCAAATATAATAATCATAGAAGTCGCATGTGATAAAAAAGCAGACCACAAAAAACATTTTAAAAAACAAGAATGCCGCCGGATTAATTCAATTGTCAATTGATCCACGTACGTTATGCTCTCTCAGTCGTAATAATATCATATAAATTAGAATAAAAATTCTTGATTATTTTTATTTATTTTCTACGTCCGTTTTTTTCACCCCCGAATGTTGTTATTCAGAATCCGGTTTCAATATACAGAAAAATTAACACATTCTAACACGCTTTTCAAGTGCATGCATCGCATCATGCACGGGAGACTGTAGCTTTGGAATCCAAAATAAGGAAAATGTTATATTTACAACACCAATACAACAACTGTACAACAATCCCTCACATGAGGATGGATTCCACATACTGGGGCCCACCCTCATGTGAGGGGTGGTTGTGCAGTTGTTGTATTGGTGTTGTACAAGAATCAAATCTCCCAAAATAAATATCTCAAGTATACTCCTTTAGTTGACATTTCCTGGATATATTCGCGTTGATGGAATATGTAGTAAAATATTCAATTTTATTGAATTTATTAAAATTGAAGTCCTAAAACATATAAGCGAAATTTAAAACCCGGTGCCTGGGATTTGGCTTCACAAAATTAAAGGTAAGATTTTATTAAAATCGATATCCTATCAAAGATTGGTGATGGTGTTTTCGAGATTGGAACGTTGGATCGAATTGTGGGTCATTTCCAGACTATAAAAAAAATAATAATAAGAAGAATGAATGAATGATGTAGATATATAAAGCTAAAGGTCAATAAAATGCTTTTAAAACTTGTACAAGTTTGTTTCAGTAAAAAAACTTGGAGACTGCAACTTATGTTCCATATGTTTCGGCTTAAATAATTTCGACATTTTTCGGTGTTTGATAGGGAAAAATATGTTCCTGCAACGTATGCTCCGTATGCGTCTAATACATAAGTTGTATTTTCCAGTTTTTTTAAAAGCGTAAATCATTTTTCGAAGACGCCAAACGCATTCGACTCCTTTTAAACGACACAGTCGACCTTCACGTTCAAGCAGTTGACCATCACTGAAATCCGACATCATCCGGTCAATGTCGCCGGAATCCGACCATCTTCGCCAGAATCCGGTCAGCCCAAATTCCAGCGACCAAAATGGTCATATTCCGGCCATCTGGCCAAAACGGCCGGCTAGCCAGAATATCCCGACCAAAAAGGCCGAGTTCTAGCCTACCGGCCGAACGGATTTGACTAGAAAATCCCGGCCATATCCTTGCCGACCGGTCGAGATCTAGCCGTTCTAGCCGTTCTATGTCGAATTTCGGCAATTTTGGCCGAAATCCAATAGTTTTGGCTGGAACCTGGTCACTTTTACTGGAATCCGACCAACTCAAACTCCAACGAAACTGTTCGGATTTCGGCCTTTATCTCAAATTCTGGCTATAGTAGCCGAAATTCGGTAAAAGTTGCCAGAATCCTGTTAGTCAGTAACGGAATCTCGTCACTAGTGATTTTTATATTATTTTACATTAATATTTATATGTTTTAAATAAAAATTGATTTTTATAGATTAATATGATTGAATAAAAATATAAAAAATATTTGTGATTTTTCGTACGCGCCAAACACCAAAAAATGCTTTCGGCGAAAAATATTTTCCAGAAAAATGACTTCCCTGAAACCATTTTACGACAGAAACCATTTTACGTCACAACAAACGGAGCATTAAAGATTGAATTGAGGCCCTTATCCTCGCACCAATTAGTTAAGATAGTTATTCAGAGTATTCCCACTAATTTCTTACCAACACTAAATTTAAAACATACAATGGTAAATAATTCAACATCTAGTAATGAAACAAAGAGATTGTATCAACGGCTTGGGAAAGTCAATTTCTAGGCTTGTCCTAAAGAAGACTTCCTAGACTTTGCTTGGATCATTTTTCAATTCTCCTTGATTGTGGTGACTTACATATGAGAAGTCTTCAAATTTGAGAACATGTGGCTAAAGTCATAGGGTTTTGAAGTTAGAGTGAAAGCAGTGGTGGGACTCTTCTCACTTCCATTACTCTCTGAGCTTTGTTGTGGCTAGCACACTCAAAGCTTTGAAAGTTGATTAAATGAGATGGAATAAAGAGGTGTTTGGTGAGGTAGGGAGAAAGAAAAAGATTCTTTTAGAAGAGGTATGTGCTTTTAAGACCATTGAAGAAGAGAGGACATTAGGCAACGAGGAAAGAAGGAAAAAGGAAGAAGTAGTAAACAAGTTATAGAGATCCATTCTCATAGAGGGTGAGTTGGAGGAAAAAATATAAGGCTTTGTGGTTAAGAGATGGGTGATAAGTGCATGAAGTTTTTTCACAAAGCGGCCAACTCCAACACGAGGAAAAACTCCATTGACTCCTTGTTGATTGATGGCACACTTTCTACCAACTAGGTGGAGATCAACAAGCATATTGTGCAGTTTTATGAAAAGTTATATACCGAGCAATTCAACTGGCGGCCTTTGTTGGTTGGCCTTTCCTTAGATTCTTTTGGTGAAGCTGATGCTAATTGATTGGAGAGAGAATTTGAGGAAAATGTGGTTTTGGAGGTAGTAAAAGCTATAAATGGAGACAATGCGCCAGCCCTGATGGCTACTCTATGGCGCTCTTCCAAGCTTGTTCGTATGTGTTAAAAGAAGACATTATCAAGGTTTTTCGTGAATTCCAGGATAGAGATAAGTTCGAAATAAGCCTTAATGCTACTTTTATTGCCCTCATTCCAAAGATTCTAGGGGTTGATGATCCCAAAGACTTTCGCTCGATTAGTCCTGTAAGTGACATTTTAGCGAATAGGCTTAAGATGGTGTATATGATTGTTTCTAAGTTACAGAATTCTTTCATCCGAGATAGGCAAATCCTAGATCATGTTCTTATTACCAATGAATGCCTTAATAGTAGATTAAGATCTAGAGAGTCTGGCGTTCTTTGCAAGTTGAACTTAGAAAAAGCCTATAATCAAGTTAATTGGGATTTTCTGTTGTACATGTTGAGATTGTGTGGTTTTGGAAGGAAGTGGTGTTCTTGGATTGCTCATTGTATTTTAACAATGTTGTTCTCGATTTTGGTTAACAACACTTCCACCGATTTGTTAGTAACTCTCATGGCTTTAAAACAATGGGACCCTTTGTCTCCTCTATTGTTTGTCATTGTGATGGAAGCTTAAGGTAGGATGATTTTCGTTGCAGTGAGTGGGGGACTTCTATCGAGCTTTTCTGTAAGGACAAGGTTTAATATCTCTCACCTTTTGTTTACGGATGATACTTTGATTTTTAGAGGAGCCAACGCAGATTAACTTCGTCATCTGCAGTGCTTGATTTTATGTTATGAAGCTGTCTTAGGCTTGAATGTTAATTTGGCTAAGTCAAATTGATCCTTGTGGATAATGTTGCTAATGTGGATGGGTTGCCTTGGATTATGGGATGTGGGGTTTCCCCTTTGCCTTTAAAATATCTTCATCTTTCGTTAGATGCCTACTACAAGGCTAAGTATATTTAGGCCGGAGTTATTGAGAAGATTTGAGTGTTGGTTGGTTAGTTAAAAAATGATGCATTTCTCTAAGGGTAGTAGAATCATCCTCAATAGGAGTACACTTTTCAATTTACCTACGTACTCTATGTCCCTCTTTCCTCTCTCCATGCAGGTGTCGCTAACCATATTGAAAAGATTCAACGCGACTTCTTATGAGGTGAACTGGGGGAAGAGTTGAGATTAAGGCTTTATTTTTCTATACACGGTATCTTTGAACAGCTGCTTTTGTTTCTCCTTTGATAATTAGTTATCATGATTTTCTTATTCTTTTTTCTTCGTCTAACCAGGTGTTTCCTCTTGAATTAAAAAATAATAATTAAAAAAAATTAAAAAAAAATAGGTGTTTCCTCTTGTATATTTCCTATGTACCTGGGGCGCCTTACACTTTTAATAATATCTTAATTACTTGAAAAAATAAAAATAAAAAATCTTTACCAAAAAGAAAAAGAAAAAAAAATAAGAATTTTGTTGCATCCCACAGTTCAACATTTTAGTTAGAGTTACTTATCACAAAAAAACATTTTAGTTAGTCCATTTATCAAAAAAAAAAAAAAAAAGTTAAAATCTAGATTGTTTTGGCTTTCTAAATCATAAAAAGTTTAAGATTTTAAGATCCTTATAAAGATTTAATAACCATAATTATATAGAAACAAGGCATGAATGCATAAAAGAATGTAGGATTGAGGTAACTGATTTTGTTGATTTTTGAGCGAACGATTAAGCTTGAGTGATTTGTTCGACCATCTAGTTAGGTCATGCAACAAGTGACCTGATTGAGTTGACTTCATGACATTCTTAATTGGGAACAACTATATAATTTCTTTTGTTTTTATGAGCAATTAACCCCGAGGGAAGGGGAAAGGAAAGATTCAAACTAGTGACCCGTTGAGCTGACTTCACCACATTCTTAATTGGGAGCGACTATAAGCTTTTTGTTTTTATAAGTTTTTTATTTTTGCAAGTAATTGGCCCGAAGGGAATGGGGAAAGAAAGACTTGAACTAGTAACCTAATTGATTAAGTTGACTTTATCACATTCTTTCTTGGGGCCAATTACTTATAAAAAAAAATAAAATACTTTATCACATTCATAATTGGGAACGACTATAAAATTTTGTTTATAAGTAATTCTTAATTGGGATTGGATTGACCATACACATATATATAACAAGTAATTAACCCCAAGAGAAGGGGAATGAGAGATTTAAACTAGTGAGAGTGATTCCTATCCAATTAAGCTACCTATTGAGAACGACTATTGTTATTTAGCAAGCCCAAAAACTTTTTTGGAACCCATTTTATTGGGTATAAATAGTATGTGATATCTTTCCTTGAAATTTGAAGAAGAAAGAAAAGGAAAAAGACCACCACATGCAATGTACTAAATAGGTAGCATATAAAAATTATAACAAAATAGGAGCACCAAATGTGGAACCATTAGTTTTAACGGGGTAAAGTTTTAATACTACAAACATATGCCACAGACCTCTTCCTCTACTGCCATTTGGTCAAATTGAATAAATAAAACAATAAACAAGGTTATAAATTAATTCTCATTACCAACTTTTTGTGACTGATCTCAAGCAACTTCATTTCTCAGTTGATTTTTCCGCCCAAAAAAATGAAAAATCAAATTCCAAGTTTGTCCCTAGAAAATTCTGCATATCAAATTAGTCCACCGTATTCTTTTTTTTAAAAAAAAAAAATCATTTTCATCATACAAAATCAACTTAAGTGAAAGAATGGGGAAGTGGTACTTTTTTATGACAATTTGAAATCTTAAAAACATAATCAGCAAAATAAATGCACGTGAAGAATAATAACCAGTAAAAAAAAACCATTTTCTTGGTTCTTGAGAATGTTTTGCATAGAAAGCGTTTTTTCTTCCTCTAATTTCTACATCATTTTGTTGCTGACAAAAGTACAGATCACAAGTCAATAGATTGACAGGTTGAATTTAACAAGTGACATTTCCTTCAAGACAGCTCCTCGTACACCATATTTGTGGAAGGATTAGAATGGGCATTTATCAGATTTATAACTTGATTCACAAGAAGTGAGAAAATATTGTGTAATCTTTTATGTTCAAACTTCAAAAACCCACACGCATGGTTTTTTTTTTTTTTTTTTGCATCATTTTTATGTTACTTAAAAGGGAAAAAATCGAAAAAAAGTGGGAGAATTCCTGGTCACACGACACTCATCCAAGTTTCAAAAGGCAGCCCCAGATCATAGTTTTGAGAGGTAGAGGTGAATACCCGTAAGTCTATATTTACAAACATAAAATTTACTAAACATACCAAAATAGTCTTCAAAAATTAAGTCCAACTAACCCTTTCAAAGTGCAATTACATTGCACGGTTACAATTAACAAGTTTATAAGACAAGATGCTCACCCTAAAGTTCGGTACTAAGCTATCACAGATGCATCACAAAAAAACAGGTCCATATATCACACATAAGCTAAATATTACAATTGTAAGCCACTAGAGACGCGAGTGAAATTGCAGTAATTAAATATTCTTCCAGCAATGAAATCTTAAGAAATGCTAATAGTAAATGCAATAACAGAGGGTAAGCCCATCAGATAAGAGAAATCACCGCATGCTAGATCAAGGTACATAGTGCCGAACGAGTGAGACAGCCACTCTACACACAATGCAGTTGTCTCTTCAGACACACCACAAATTTGACACAATACACTATAGTCTATAGTAGTAAAAGCTTATTAAAATACAAACTTGCACACTGACCACAAGAACAAGTCAGGCATATTGACACCTAGTGTTACACACTTAACTCACCAAACACAAAACACACATTTCGCGCAAAATTGATAACTACGAGAACAGAAGGAAGAAGAAGACACCATTAGCTATATGCCTAGCCAGAGAAACTAACTAGATGAAAGAACTGCCCGAGTAAAAGAAAAGACACTTCAACTTGCCAAGAAGATTCAAACATAATCTATCTAAATATTTACAATAAGCTTAATAAACTACATCAATATGGAATTAAACCATTGGGTGAAACAACTTCCCCTACAAAGTATTATTCAAACTGCTACTCAATATGCGCGTCATTCATCGACGCTTCTTAGTTAAACACAGATCCCAAAAGTACATAGTTCCTCAAAAAAATAACTTCACCAGTCAGTGAACACATTAGATATCTATCTATGATCCCACCTCTTCTAGCTTTCCAGAGCCAAATTCTTTTGAAATATTATAATCCTCAAATCAAATTACAAAATGAAAACTAGACCTACTTCTAATCCTGCTACCAAGATTGTTTTCAAACGTCTCCAATATAATAAATTTCACAAATAGGGGCAGCAAACATATTTGTCTTATCACCTACTCCAAGACATAACATGCTGATTCTAAAACACTCAAGACACAGAACAAAATCCCATTTGAAGAGGAAGAAAGTCAACTTTTCACAAACGGGGGCCAACTTTGATTCCAGTCCAAAGTGGTATAGAATGTTTAACAAGTTAACTCCAACAATCATTGGCTCCTAAGAGCATTTGTAGTGGAGTCGTCAAAATTTGCTGAATATCACTTTCGTTATTTTGGCTACCTAGTTTTCAAAAGCTCTAAATACCAAACTCCCTAAATATTCACTACCTTAAAATAAATACTATTTTTTATTAACCTTTCAACCAACCAACCAACTAAAAAAAGACCCAATCCAGACTTCCACCGGACCCAACCTTCTGGGAGCCCAAAAGGCGCCGTTAATGGCTTCCAAGGACACGAAACGCTGGGTTGGAGCAAGGAATGAGGGGTTTTACATAGGAGACGATAGCATTTTTGCCATTTTAAGTCTCAAAAGAAACAAATGGTCTCTTACAAGGGGTTTTACATGGGTTTTGCTCACTCCGAACCCAACCCCTCCCTTAAATCAAACCAAATCCAAACCAAATCAAATCAAACCCACAAACCAAATCCAAACCAAATCAAATCAAACCCACAAACCAAATCCAAATCAAATCAAACCCACAAACCAAATCAAACCTGGGTTGAGGTGGCGGAGGCGGCAGCGCTGTTTTGGGTGGTGTTGTGCTGCGCGGATGAGGCGGCGCTGTCTTGGCGTCAGACCAGACAAGATTCTCTTGGCTTTAGGTTTTCTTGAGAACACGAGAAGGGAATAAAGAAAGGGAAAATATGAAGAGACGAGAGTAACTTCACTCCTCAGACCAGACAAGCGATTATGACAAACCCCAAATTTACTGTAGCACTGAGGAGCTTGATACAAAGGCAATTTTGACGGAACTCGACTGATTTTGGTGATTTCTCTACTTTGACGACTTCACTACAAATGCTCTAAAGCATCAAACTATTATGTTCTGATCCAAACTGGTGGAGCATCTTGTATTTCTTCCTCTTCAAATGCCCAGATGAGAAATCAAAGTATCAAATCCCACTCAGAACCTTACGAAATTCAACATAATAACTCTCCCAAAAAAGAAACCACCTCATTCTAAGTTACAGTAATAACATCTACTTCCTAATCATTTCCTTATTAGAACATCTCTCTCATTCTAGCCACCTTATAACATCTCTTATAACTTCGAAAGAAACCACAAAATGCTGGTCTTTTCCCATGTGCACCACATTCATCTCAGCACTAGTATTCAGAGTTTTTTGACTATCAAAGAACTAAAAATCCACTAATAATTCACTTCATATAATGTTCGCCGCAGCCTTCTACGGCCAGAATAAATCATATCATAAACACTTCAATTCCCCATTGAAGATGTTGTCAGAAAACTATGACAGGAAACTATAAACAAAAAAAACCAAAAGACAACTTATGACCCTGAATGTTCACCATATGCAAGCACAACAAAAAAAATATAGAACTTATGTTAGCCAACAAACCACATCTACACTTGAGCAGAAGATATTTTCTTAAAAAGGGATTTATCCATTGAATTAAATCATGTTACTCATGGAGGGAGGACTTACCTCATTGTTGATTTCCAGAACCTCGTCCGGCCTGAGTGGTCGTTTGCTGCTGCTGCTGTATCTGGAGGAGGAGGCTAGCAGCGAATTGTAGCGTTGACTGGTAGCGCTGGTTCTTATCAACCTCAACATCCGGCGTGCCCTGCCCAGTGCCAAAGAGTGCAGATTGAAGCTGCTGTACCTGATTGGGAAGCTCCGAGCTCACTTTTTCAGAAGCAAATGTTGGTGGTTGGGAAAGAAGAGAACCATGGGCCTGACCAGATGAGGTCAAAGGACCATTAGCTTGCTGAAAAGGTGGTGAACTGTATAAGCCAGAAGCCTCTGTTCCATGACCCATCCCATAGCCTCTACTGGGAGGAATTTCAAGATGATACTGCTGGCTCACTTGAGGAGAAGCAGCAAGCTGTCCACTTTGGTTCAAAGGCCGAGAGATATTTGCACCCTGCGGCAGCAGGCTGACAGAAGAGTCCTGGATTTGGGCACTGCCAAGTACCAATGGGGCAGAATGACCAGGTATGCTTGAGACGGGTGGGTAAGGCTGATATTGGGAATGATTTTGTACTTGAGGATTAAACTGACTCCTCAACTGTTGCAACGAATGACTCATATGGTCAGAAGTTTGATGATCTTGCTTCCAGTCTTGAGATGGGGTACCTTTATCAAGGGCACCATGAGGTGGAATTGAAGGCCTCACAGATGATGAGCCTAATGCAGGTTTTTCACTTTCTAAAGCAGAAGACTGTGAATTTGCAGGCAGTAAGGAAGCTAGAGTAGCAATAAGCTCAGGTGTTAACGTCACTCCAGGTTGGGACACTGATAGTGCATTAGTAGAAGTGTAGTCTTGAGGTGCTGAGTGCATTGCAGGGGACTCACTCGTAGCTGGCAAAAGAGATTTTGAAGGAAGCTTTGAGTCCTCATGCAAAACCCTGTTATAATCAATAGGCAAAACTTGTTCTTCCTTTGATGAGACTACACCATACTCAATATGAGGAATCTGCTGTCTACCTATATATTGAGATGAAGGGATAGGAAGATACGGTTGTTGAGGAATGGATGTGCCACTAGGAACTTGTTGCGGAAACTTGAGAACGACACCATATAGACGTTCAGGGCCAGCAACTTTCAAAATGCTAGTTAAGAAATCTGATGGAGGTACCAAAAATAACGTGGTCCCATCATCAAACTTAGCAACGCCAGCACGGCTTTTTGCACCTAGGTAGTGGAGGAATTCAGTGTATGAAGCAAAATCATCTTCACTGTCTGGCAAGAAGAAAACAATATCAAAACCAATGGCATCAGCATAGTGCTTCGTGAGCATATCCAATCCTGTTCTGGCCGAGCAATTAACAACTTCAGGACTGCAAAACAGAGAATTCTCACTTAAATGAGAGCTAAGAGCCACATAATCAGATCAGACACACAAAATTATTATGGCAAACGATCTTTCATTAAATTGACAAGTTCTCAGGTAGGAGGTAAAAATCCAGCGAGGAAAAGATGCAGACATGTTAAAAAAGAAGCACATAATGTTCAAAAGAAATATGAATCAAACAAAAGAACCGGAAACTTCTTTTACATTCCCAACATATGCACTCTATAGAGTACTCATATATATGTGAGAACATCAGATAAATAAAATCGCTGTAACAAACTTCCCTAAAAGTTGCAGTCAATTTAATGAGGTCTACATAGTTTAGAAAAATACCTATGCTCCAACTTATTACATCTTAAAAAGCAACTAATTACATACATCTCTAACCTATTGAAATGAGATAATAAAAAAAAAATGAATATTAATTTAAATGAAGAAAGACCCGAATTCCTTAAAGACCTCTAAGGTAATACAATAATGAGCATGATAAAATACCCAAGGGGTGGTATGCTAGCGTGAGGCATGTATTAAGCAGAGATTAGCACAACATCTTAAACAATTCAAACAGAAAATGATACAGAAAGAAAACAAGAAAAGGAAAAAATTATACTCACAGTGCAGTCTCTATTCCTTTTCCTATAGGGACACAACGAGCTTGACATACAGGTGTTCCCCCCTTAGCAAGAAGACCACGCCAAATGCAATCATTATCAACATGACCCTGACCAGGTCCTCCAGCCATGGCCCTTGCACCTACAGGACTGTGGCTACTCCTCCCAGGAACATTTGCTAAAGGATCAGAGGGGCCTCCATCAGTTATTGGACCAAATCCATATGATTGATCCAACCCCAACCCACGATCATCATGTTTTCTCAAAGGAAAAGAAACGTCATCAATGGACAAAGCATCATCTATCCTCGACCTTTTAGAATCCCTTTGAAATTGATTTATGTCAAACACGTCCCAAGCACCAGGCATAGATATCGTGGACGGTATAATACCTGTTCCAGAAGAAGGGAGCATCCCAGCTGCAGCAGATGGCCTTTTCCAGTTTGGACCCATCATATTTTTCAAATTACCATCCTGAAGATTAGGATGTGTGGCCAAATCATCAAATTCTGGGCCTGAAAGCAGAGGTTCAAGACTGCCTTGACGACCAAAAGGCCTCATAGGCATAGATTGCAATGATGCAGAAAAATTATTTGATACCATAGGACGATTATGACCAAACATATCCAATTGTGCAGGTCGAAATGAAGGTTCGTTTAAAAACATCTCTGGCCTTGGCCCTTTAGTTCCAGGATAAAAACCAGGGTAATCTTTGCCAGGTGCCAGATCACTGCTCGAAAACATAATGGTTATTCGCGGATCATTAAAAAGCCGACCCTGCAACCCTTCCTTAGCACGCCGGGCTTCATCCACACTCCTAAATTCCACAAAGGAGTAGTTTCTTGAAGGAAAACTCTTAATTCTCTCTATTTCACCAAATAAAATCATAGCATTGTGGAGCATTTGTTCGTCAATCTGAACAGAAGGAGGGTAACCTATCCACAAAACGTTACTGGGTTGACCATCTCCTTTTCGCCCCCCAGAAGACAGAGGATTCTGAAACACAATAACACAAGTTCAGAACAACATTAACCAATTGAAAAAGACAGGAATAGCAGAATACTGCCATCTACAATTATATAAGCAGATCACACATCTGCAATCCAAGTGCATCCCACAAAACCAATGATAAGGCCTGCTAGATCTGACTTAAACAGTGATTTAGTACACCACTAAGTTGTAAGATAGACCTCATGCGATGCAAGTGGTTAACACAATTTCCTAGAGACGCATGGCCTTGGAGACATTCTCAATACAGAAAGTTTGGAATATCTAGTACAACAGAGTTCAGAGGCTGAAACTCACCAATTGCCTTTTATAACCTAAATGGGAATCAGCAGGTCCCATGCTTCTGCCCTGAAAGGGCCCATCTCTGGAGTCAGGCCACTGTTCCTGTTAACATTAGCACATGACATATAAGCTCATTTCAAAATGACATGAAAAGAAAAAAAATATATGAAAAGAAATTGACATTTCAAAGACATCCACAGCATCTTAGTAAGAAAATTGTTCGTGGAATCTACAGATAGTTTTTTGGTACACATGAAGGACATTAAGTAATCAATACAGAACTGACACTCCTTAATTACCATCTAGCTTAAACCAAAAAACAAGTTGATTCAATACGAAGTGCAAAGCTTTTAGTATTTCTAATTTCATACCCACAGAAGGATATCATTATTACTCAATTGAGTAGTGAGAACAAACTTCATGCAAGTACCAAGCAACAATTTTCTAGTTCTCTCCCTACTCAGAATCACCCATGATGCCAGCTGTTATGATGAATCTTATGACAGCCACAAAATCTCATAGGAAAGACAATGAAAATTCTGAACAAGAGACTTACTCTTCTTGAGGGCTGCGACCTAAGGAAATCCACCCGTATCTGGTCACCACCTAAACGCTTCCCATTCATGTTTCTCATGGCTTGGGAAGCATCTTCCAATCGAAGGAATTCGACAAATGCAGTATTGCGGTCTCTAAGAAACTTAAAATCCTCAATTTTACCAAACTTAAGAAATTCTTCTTCCAATTCTTCCTTTGAAACTGTTGGGCTAATTCCACCCACCCATAGATGCTTACAAGGTTTTGCCTGAAAGGCAGGATTTTAAGAAAATTCACAAGCATCACAAGATCGCATGTTTCAATAGCTAAATCCAGTATATAGAAAAACTAATCAAGCGAAAAAACTAGTAGATATCCACAAAAGATCAACTTGGTGCCAAAAGAAAACCACATAACATGCTATAGAGAGAAGAAATTACTAGTATTACAAAACTGCAAGCAATTAACAAACAGCTTAAATCAGCCTGTACTGGCAGATGCACGTAACCTTAATTATTGATGCATTAGCCATTGGGTTAAGCATCAAGGCCATGGAAGCCTATTAAAAAATTAATATAACTGCTTACAAGGTTTTTCATATGTATAAGACTATAAAAACCCCAAATAGACATCCCAAGACAGCAACTTTTGATAGCTACATATATTCAAGAAAGCAACAAAACAAAACTTGATGTAGCATCTGTCGATAGCTACATATATTCAAGAAATCAACCTGATTGACATAAAAAGGAAATCGTGGTACTTGCAAGGGTTAAAATCACTTCTAAACATTTAAATTAACCATTTCACACAAACAAGGAGAAAGTATAAAAAGTCAAGAACAACATAAATCCGCATCAGTTGTGTTGGTAGGTATGTGAGACCTTGGAGAACTAGATTAGCACTATAGAGTTGCAGCACATGAGAGGTATAAGACTCTAAACCTTTGGCTGAGGAGAAATCGTCTACATATTCTACCACACAAGTGGGTGAAAAAAGTTTAGATATCTTGCAACTACAGAAGGAGACTAGGTGAAAGGTTCAGAGAAGTAAACACATGGGCCTAAAAGCTGCAGAAAGAAAGCTAATCTAACACATACGATGTATATAAAAGACAAAGTATGGAAGCAAAAAAAAAAAAAAAAAAAAAAAAAAGGAAGGAAATCTAAGAAATGACAACCTAAGCAATGAGCTTTTTCTTATTCTTATTTTCAACAGAATTTTGTGAAGAATTGAATTTCTTACATGTTAGTCCTGTCATCAAATGGATGACTAGCACAGACAAGTTTGTTTGAAGAAAAAAGTTAAGTCTTTGAATGAGAGTCAGCATCTAAGGACATTAGCCATATGTGTCATGAGATCAAAGAGTTCTCTCGTGGTGCCAAATGAAATATCAAGATACTAACTGTCAGGCATATGGGAGAAAATGACCAGTGCAAGAAGCATCTAGGGATTCTGAGCCCTTCATGCCACAAATGGATCTCAAATCAAGGATATCCTTTGATGTGTTCCCCCTTTACTATCTAAAGTGTATCAAGGCACAATTTTTCACTAATTATTCTTTATCTTCTTTTAACCCCCTAATTAAAATGAATCCATCAAGCCCTCAGTGGAGTATTTTGAAGGTAAAAGACATGTTAAAACCAGACTTGATGGTCATATAAAAAACTTAGTGCTAAATATTGGCAATCCCATTTGTTGCATATTTCTAGAACTATAGGTCAAATATTAGCAAACCATGGTTGCTTATTCTAGAAAAGAAGGAAGAAATTACGCACATATTGGTGATCTCATTGATGGTAAAATGAAGATGTTTTATATTAACCAAAAGACGGCTATCATCTGTAACATATAAATTAGATACAAGTACCCTCTGGTCCTACTAATGTTGATGCAGCTCTCATTGAGACTCTAAAGAAACAAATTTGTCGAAATATTTTTTTATCAATCTTGTTTACAGGCATTTCTTCCACGATTATGGCACCGGACGCCTACTATTAATCCCCAAATTGGATTATATTGAATTTCGAAGACATTATATGGGAATGTGCAAAGTCCCACATTGGTGTTTACTAGATACAACTGAATTATATAAAATGAATGCAGAGAGCTCAAATTATGACTAATCCTTTTAAAGTATATTGTAAATGTGACTGACATTCTTCCTAGGACATGACATTTATGGATCATACAATCATTCTTTTAAGATGAGATAACATTTGAAAGGATTCTGTAAAACTATGAATTGTGTCTTATGTAAAAGGGATAACTTATTCACAATTAAAGAATTCTCACCCTCGCACTAAGGTTTAATCATGTTCAGCATTGGGAAAATTACCCTTTTTTTTCTTTTTCAACAGCAGTCTATACTGCTCTTTCCCACACCCTTTTTTTTTTTTTAATTTCTCCTTTTTTTTTTCTTTTTTTTTTGGTGATATGTTAGTTCCTTGTCAAACTCATTGTTGTACATATCATAATACTTGTGCAACGAGATCATGTTTCTATTGAAATGGCAAGTAGGGTTGGTTACCAACCCCTTCAGACCGGTATTCGGGTGTTTTTGAATTCTGACCGAGGCTCGGAATCGGAATCCCAATTCCGAGCCAAGCCATGTATGGAATTTTGAGCATAGCTGAGAATAGTCGGCTCGGCTCGGCTCAAAATTTGGGTCTGTTGTCAAGCTCTAGGTGCCACCAAAATGCAGATCATCCACATGTTGCCTATTAATTTTGAAAGAAAAAAAAATCAAGGCGTCGATGTAGCAGCAATTCATCCACCAAAATGCATATCATCAGAGAAATATTGTTACCAACCCAAGCTGAGGCTTGTCGAGAGCCGACGAGGTAGCTTGTGTCAACTCGGAAAATGCAGGTCGGGTTGGTATTTTTTTGGGGGGGGAGGGGGTTTAATGCCTAGCCGTAAGGGCAAGAATACTTATAGGCATCAAAGTGAAGTACACATCAAAAGGTTTGACAAAAACTTCTAAGGCCAACTCAGCATGGTGGTGACTTTTGTATATGAAAACTCATCAGCTCAAGACGGATTTGAAGCCCAAGGTTCAAACATAGATACTAAAGTTAGCATTCACAACATTCTATAAACCGCATAACCCAAAACCCATCGCTCACGATTCAAATTCCCAAGTTTTAAGTCATTTGTCCTCACTACATTCACTTCCCAAATAATGTGAGCCAGTGATTTGGTCCCCCACTTTCGTGAATTTGTAAAGGAAATAGCGCAAACACAACTTAATTCAAAGGAAAAATAAATAAAAAATTCTTTGGAGTTGGGATTCATATGAGCTGCTACAGAAGTAAAGAAAGCCGCTACTTTCAAGGTTTCTTCTTTTTTTTTCTTTCGGCGTGATTTACCTTTGGTTTGATATAGGCACTGGGTACCACAATTTACTCCTACATTTAAGTGAAATCAATATAACATTTTTCACCAATTGATAATGAAAACTGAAACGAATTTAACAGTAAGAACTTAAGTTCAGTTTCCGACTCCCTGCGACATTAAAGTAGTAGTCTATACACACAGACACTGACAACTTCGTTGCTTTGCCTCAACTGTATCCATTGCTTTCATTAAGAGGGGAACAGGGGACCAACTCACATGTCCCAAGCATCTTGAACGTGTTTTAAACTTTGTGCAGTAGTTTGGTGTCAACATGTATGGCGGTTCTTAAGTAAAGAATTTCATGGATTCGTTAAATAACGCTTTTTAGAAGGTGTTTTTTACCTTTTGGTTGTAATGTGATATATAGGTAAAAATTGTTTTAAGTATTTTGTTAGTATTTTGTATTATCAATTGTTTTGTTAATGCTTTTATTTTTTATTTTTTTTTTTTATTTTTTGGCTAAAAAACAAAACTAAAATACATTGTCAACGAGCCCATATTTCTGTTCACATTTTAGAAATCCCATCCACTGTTTACCAGAGTCTGAGTCGTAGCAATTTTGTTAAGAGAGTCCGGTATCCTCATTCTCGGTTTCCGATCGGTTTCTGTATGCTGTAACTGGGGTTTGTGAAACCTACTGCTATCAACCAATATAACAAAAATGCACGTGTCTTGTGATCCGAAATGGAGTGATGATTACATAAAGTTCATTTCATTTCAAACTTTTAATTTGCTTGTGTTCCTAAATCTTAACGTTTAATTCGATCGCTCGAACTCTACTCATTGCGCTTCAACTAATATTTGGAATCGCCTACTATTGGACAAAACCTAAATACCCATATCCCAGTAATCACATCAAGAAAGGAATTGGTTCTTCAGGGGTCTGAGAATGAACATCGGGTTGAGACGCGTAAAACTCAATTTTGCTGTCTCAATGAATGCGCAACTAAATTATATTATTCTTTATTCTTTATTTCATATTATTATAAGAAAAATAAATAAAATTTTGATCCCTTCACTCGGTAAATTAATTTTTCATCCCTTTAATCTCTATATTTATCGATAATTCAACGCAAAATCCAGGTTCCTATTAGTAAAATTGCATTCTAATTTCCCGATTTACCCAATTATCGTACCCCAGGAAAAAAAATTCGTTTAGGGATCTGAGAAGGAACTCAAGAGATTGAAAGTTGAGACCCATAAAACTGCAGAAATCGCAAAATTCGAATGAATTATATTACACAAAATCACAAATCCATAAACCAAGAAACAACGAAAACTAAATAAACCTAACGAGACGCAGAGATCAGAACAAACCGGACGCGCGAACTCGATCTTGACGGGGTGGCCACGCAACTCGGCGCCTTGTAAAGCCTCCTTGGCGGCCTTAGCATCCTCGATGCGCTTGAAGAAGACAAATGCATAGCTCCGCGACGAGTACGAGGTGACGCTGTCCAGCGCGCCGTACTGGACGAAGAGGTCCATAAGATCCGAGTCCGTCACGTCGCTCGCCAGGTTCCCCACCCACAAGTTGTTCGAAGGCATCTCCGACTCTTCCGAGTCGGCGATTCTGCCAGCCCTGCTCGATTTGTTCGGTGGCGGCATTGCAATCGAAAGCCCTAGAGATAAAATTAGGCTTTGGTGAAGTGAATTGGAGATTGATTGATTGCTATAATCAGTAACAGGACCAGGAATGATTCAGAAAGAGAAACCCTATAAAATTTGGGGATTTTAGAGAGAGAGAGTCTGGATGCAAACGAAAAGAGCACCTGAGAGAGATAAATCGGAGTTTTCAAGAGAGAGAGTGAAAGAGATAGGGTTTTGTGGTGCGGTTTGAACCCGGTTTATAAAGTTCGCGACGTAAGGCCCCGTTTGGTAAAACGAGTATTTCAGTTTCAATAACCAAAAGGTCCAAAACGTATGGGGATTTTTAAGGCACGTCGAATCACTCGTGCGTGCCTAGGAATATGAAAAAGTATTTCTGTTCATTTAGAGTAATTGTAAATTTTGTTTTTTTTAACTTTTTAAAAATAATATAACTTTTAAAATTATAATTAAATTTAAATTTTTTCAATAGTAATTTTAAAAGTCACATAATTTTTTAAAAAATACAAGAATAACATATAGTAATACTTCTTCGTTTAATCTTTTGATTATTCTTATACTCTTGAAATCATATTTCATTGAATACATTTATTTTAGTAATTCCTTCCTAAAAATCTTCGGCCACAGATTTAGAATAATTAATTGCCATTGAATTTATCTAAATAGAATATTTCATAACTATTTGATTAAAATCAAACTGATCATGGATTCAATATTGAGAAATAATGTTCCCACAATGTTACATATGATCACCTAATAAATCGATATTTTGACCATGAACGATCTTACTCTAAATGTATCAAAAAGTGACATCAATTTCACATTTGAATTCACATTCATTTCATAATTGAAAGTCGGTGTTATAATAGTCGTGAGTTCAAGTTATTCAATTAGCAGTAATTTATAGAATAACAATTCATGTGATCCAGTTCAAGGCATTATATCCACACCAATATATTAATCATAAGTTTATACTTTCATGCTCAAGATAGATCATTATGATTGATATGTTATAGTCTTATCAAATAGAATGCTTAGTTTTATTACCGAATATGAACTAGAGTTGGCAATTTTAACACAACACGAAATTACAGGGTTAGGGTTTAGGCTAAACGAGTTGGCAAGTTTACCCGTTTATCGACACGATTATAAAACGGGTTGGCACGGCAATCTGTGGGTTGACCCACTAACCCGTTTAGTTATTGGGTCACCTGCCAACCCGTTTCCGACTCATCAACCCGTTTAGTTAAAACGGGTTGACCCGCCAACCTAATGTGTGACCCGCCAACTCGGCGGGTTGGCCCACCCAACCCGTTTAGCTAATCGTGACAGGTTCGATTTTATCTAAACGGGTTAGCGGATCGACCCGAACCTGACACGGCAATCCGAATTGCCAAGCCTACTATGAACTAAGGTTTATAAGTCATAAGGTATTATAAGTTAAATTTTTGATGTGATAATCTCTTTAATACACCTAAATTATATTCAATATAACTTAATGACCAGATAGGTAATTAGATTGGGTTAATAAATACAAAAATTTAAGTAAAATAAAATGTCGTACGGAATCTTTTGATGCTTTTGGAAGCAAAACATTTTGGAATGAGGAGTTTGGGATTGGAGAGATAGTAGTCATATGGAAAAGCAAATCATCTAATGCTCTGTTTGTTTTATGCTCCGTTTGTTTTGACGTAAAATGATTTCTATGGTAAAATAATTTCGACGAAATCATTTTTCAGAAAAAATGATTTGTTCAAAAATATTTTTTGGTGTTTAGCTCGTACGAAAAAATTACAAAATGCGAAAATCAGAGTTTGTCAAATGTCACCGGATTTCGGCAACATTCGGTCGTCGATACTAGATTCTGACGAGCAAGTTTGGCCGGATCCGGTCATATCCGGCTAGATCCTGGCCGTTTTGGCCAGATCCAGTCGGATCCCGGCCGTTTTGGCCCGATTCGGCCGGCTTCTAACCATGGTCGGAATCCGGCAATATTCCGAACGAAATCTGGTCCGCTGGCATCCGGCGACGGTGGCCGGATTTCGGCGCCGACAAGATACCGGCGACCGGATGTTGTCGGACTCCGGGTGAAATCTTCTGGATCCGGCCGGATCTGGTCATATCCGGCTGGATCTTGGTTGTTTTGGCCAGATCTGATCGACTTCTGACCATGGCAGGAATCCGGCTATATTCCGGCCGGAATCTGGTCCGTTGGCATCCGGCGACGGTGGTCGGGTTCCGGCGCCGATAAGATACCGGCGACCGGATATTATCGGACTCTGGCGCCGGTTAGATTCCGACGACCAACAATTGTTAAATTCTGACAATCGAATATCAAACGTGCGTGTAAGGACAAAGAGTTTAATTTCATAAAACGATTTACGGTTTTAAAAATCATAAATCGTTTTCTAAAAATTAAAGAAGCTTTTATAGTCAAATTGAAAATGATTTTCGTTGACCATTATTTTCGCCCCTACCAAACACTGTAAAATGCCGAAATCATTTTATAGAAATCATTTTATACCGAAACAAACGGAGCATTAGCATAAAATGGTTTCCATTGTAAAATATTTTTAGGGAAGTCATTTTTAAAAAAAATATTTTTCGCCGAAAACATTTTTCAATATTTGGCGTGTACGAGAAATATCAAATATATATATATATATATATATATATATATATATATATATATATATTTGGCGTGTATGGAATCTGAGTTGGCCGAATTCTGACAAAAGTGGCTGGAATCTGACTATTTGTTCCGGATTCCGATGAAGGAGGCCGGAATCTAGCATAGAACGGCTAGATCCTGACCACTTGGCCGGAAGCCAGCCGTTTTGGCCAGATTCCGGCCATTTGCCCGGATCCGGCAGGATCCCAGCCAGATCAGCCGGATATCCGGCCGTTCTGGCCAGATTCCTGTCAGTCTGGTCGGAATCTGGCACAGTATCGCAGGAATTCGACAAAGATGGCCGGACGTCGCCAAATTCTGACAGAAATTTTCAGATTCTGGCACTGATCGAATTCCGACCTGTTCCGGGATTTGGCTTGTCGGGAGCGGGCGATGATTGCTGGATTCTGGCGAAGGTCGACTGCATCGTTTAAAAGAGGTCGATTGCGTCTGCCGTATGGGAAAATGATTTACGCTTTTAAAAAGTGTAAATCATTTTCCGAAAGTTACTAAGCATTTTTTGTCAAACGGAAATCATTTTTCGGCTGACTATTATTTTTGCCCCCACTAAATACCAAAAAATACCGAAATTATTTTTTAGAAATCATTTTACGTCGACACAAATGGAGCATAAAAAGAATTTGGGATTGAATCGACAAAGTTTGAGAAGAAGACACCTTCCATACATGAATGCATTCAACTTAAAGAGTAATTCAATTTACCGATATGCCATACTAATTTGCTGATGAAATACAAATTAAAAAAATAAAAAATTACTTATCACTTGTGAATTTTCATTATTTTTATAATTATATTCTTAAATTTTTAAAAGTGTCAATTTCGTGTATCCATCTTTTTTTTTTTTTTTCAATTTCACCATTCAGTTAGGATTTTTCGTTAAATCCTATCAAAATTTTCAAAATACTCCTGGTTTTTTTAAAAATAAAAATAATTTCAAAGATTCAGATATGAGTATTTTTGTAAATTATGTTAAATCATGACCAACACCTAAATCATTACAATTTTTTTTCATAGAAAATGAGGGGTATTCTAGGAATTTTGACATTTCTCTGTTGAGATTTAACGAAAAATTATAACGAGGTGAAATTGAAAATAAAATTTGAAAGATGGAGACTTTATTTTTTAAAATGTATGGGTATGATTGCAAAAGTGATGAAATATCAGAAGTGGTAAACAAAGTTTCCCCTTAAAAAAATAAGAAAAAGAATAAAATGATCCGACTTCGGTTTGATTTGGAGGAATATATAACAATATTATGAAAAACGAAAAAAAAAATATTGAAAAGGAAAAAATAAAGATAAAAGGAAGAGAGAGAAGGGAGTGTACCAATTATCTTAAATGATTTTATTTAAAAAAAAAAAAAAAAAAAAAAAGAAAGAAAGAAAGAAAGAAAGAAAGAGAGAAAGTACACTTAACCCTTTTAACTTTCATTGTTTTTGTAATCACCTTCGTAAGTTAAAAAACACTCAATTTAATGTATTCAACTTTAAAAATTTTGCAATGTCACCTATCCGTTAGGATTTTCTGTTAAATCATAACGAAATAAGCCAAATACCTAAAATAACTTTCTTTAAAAAAAAATCTAATAAAAAAAAAAGAAAAAAGAAAAACAATTTGCTACTTGGCTGACCCACAGCCAACCTGTGGGTGACATGTTTTTTTTTTTTTTTTTTTTTTTTTTTATAGAATTTTTAATTATTTAAAAATTAAATAATTTTTTAATACATGGGTATTAGGAACATTTCACCTATAATTCATCTTATTTAGATGCATTGAAGGGTTGCTCATTAAAAAAAAAATATATGTATTGAAGGTTTTATACTTGGAATTTTGAAGATTGTGAAAACATAAAGTAGCTTAACAAATAGTCCCTAAGAGGTAACTCAATCGGCTGGAGACCACGCCTCATGAAGCGGAGGTCACTAGTTCGAATCCCCCCTCCCCCTCTTATGTGGACATGTCAATATAAAAAAAAAAAAAAAAAAAAAAAAAGCTTAACAAACACAAGGAAAAATACACAATTCCTATGCCCATATTTAGCTTGCCAATTTGCTTTAGTTTGGGCACAGAATAATAGACCGGTCAATCAACTAACTTTGTGGCGTCTCCAAGTTGTCCATAAATGTGCCATAACCAATAATAATAAAAAAAAAAAAAAAGTAATGGGAGACAAATCTAGAAGAAAAATAAAAATAATAAAATAATAAAATAAAACAATAAAATTGGTATAATGGTTAAAAAAACAAATAAATTCGGCTAACTTTACCTTTCACGAGATAGACCTGTTGTATTACAAAAAATAATAATAAAAATAAATAAAAAACAAATAGACCTTTTGCAAGCTTGTTAAAAATAGAATACAGGTTATAGCTTACAGCACTAGCAATGGATTCCTTATATTAGTTCTCTTCCTTATATTTGAAAAAAATTTAATGGAAAACACCAAAAAACCTCTCACAACAGATGCCCTAAATATGCATGATGACTTTGAGAATATACAGTAATTCCCTAAATATACATGGGCACTGTACATTTCCAATGTATTATTTTAATATTAAAAAAAAAATTAATTGATATATGAAAAGATAAGGGGATCTATTGTGAAATTTTTTTATATGAAAACAAAAAGTAATTTTGTCCCAAAATATAAAGAAAATGGTTGAAAATCTATTGTTAATACTGTTACAGCTTCCAGCTACCATTGAGTAGTCAATCACAGCATAAAAGGGCTTATTTGGTTCTCTCTCTTTTTTTTTTTTTTTTTTTTTATTATTATTATTTTCAAAAAAAAAAAGTATCCAAATTCTTTCAAACTACTATCTAAATTGTTAATGTCTTCCAAACTGCTCATTCAATCAAGGTTCTCACAAACTTGAAACTACCAAATTGTCAAATGTCCACCCAATGAAAATAAATAAATAATTTCATAATATTATATATATATATATATATATATATATATATATATATATATATATATATATATATATATATATATATATATATAAACATAAAACAAAAACAAGAGCCAACCCCTTGTTTTTTTTTTTTTTTTTTAAAAAAAAAAAATTATAAAGATATTTTTGTCTTATTGAAGTTTTTTAAATTAATTTTTGTCTGGTTTTGGAGGAACATTGACAAATTTTGGTAATTTGAAGAAACATCGACTCCATCATTAATTTGTAGAGGACATTGACAAAGGGGCCGCAGTCAAACTACCCCTGAAACTAATAAAAACTCCTAGGCGACAGCACCAATTAGGGGTGAAATAACCGTCATCTATTAATCGTCTGCTAACTGCTTATAATCGCTAACCGTACAATCATAAAATCGTTAAAATCGCTTTAAAAATCACTAACCGCAAACTGCCCTACATGTGCGGTTAGCGGTTTTTGTAAAGGCGCCTTATTATTATTATTATTATTATATAAAAAGATGTTGTTTTGGACGTTCAACCTAGACTTAAAGAACCAAGAAAAAAAAACCTCGACTCGTCTCATATTCTTCTTTGACTCTCTCACTCCCACTGCGCTGCACACCCTCCTCTCTCACTCTCTAAGTCTGCTCTCATCTCTCTCTCTCTCTCTCTCTCTGCAACACGATCTTGTCGAGATCAATAGATCATTGCCAACAACCAAGGTAAGAGAACAACGCCATGAACTAGGTCGCCTCTTTCATTGAACATTTGGAGATGTGACTAGTGGCCATGAACCAAGTCGCCATGAACCCCATCAACGTCGTCTTTGGTGAGATTTGAGCTCCTACGAACACGTTTTCTTTTACTGCTTCTTAGATCTTAATATTTGTGCCTTGATTTGTTATTATAGGTCTTAGATCTGAATCTTTGTGGTTGACAATCTGAATCTTTGTTGTATGATTGGTGATCGGCGTTGGACACCAACAGCAACAAGGCCGAAAAATAAAAATAAAAATAAAATCGGTTGCCAGTTTATAACTTCCAACAGCCTAGGCGGTTGGCAGAGACAATTTGCAGATTTTTTATAACCACTAGGCAATTGCGGTTAACAATTTTAGTCAATAACCATTAATCGCAATCGCCTTTTCACCCCTAGCACCAATAGCCCATTTGGCGAGGATTGAGGAATGTTAAGAGACTTATGTATCCTTTACCCAGTGGGTTGCGGTTATTCTTGGCTGCACTCTTGTTTACCATATGATCTCAGCGCGCTTCTTGTTTGAAGCAACGGCCACGGCTCGAGGAGAAGGAAACAGAGCATTGCAAGACACCATTTATTGCAAGGCTTTTCCACGGCATCTCACGAACTACATTTTAGGATCTTGATTCACGAACTTCTTGTTTGGCAAAAAAAATCCATGCCGTCACATTCTTCATACACATGGGGCCTTTTTTCTTGAATTTATACGGATATTTTTGTTTTCATAAAAAAAAAAAATTATAGTTATATTTGCCTTTTTGCTAGTCTTGGGGGACATTTACTCTTCTTTTTTTTTTTTTTTTTTTTGTAGTTTAGAGAGAACATCAACAATATAGTGGCAGTTTGAGAGAAAGTGTGTGCACTATTGCCTTTTAAATTCATAAAAATGTGTTTGTAAGAAGTATCATAATAATTTGCTATTAAATGTGTTTTTAAAGTATGAATAATACTATTTAGTAAATTATTATACTGAGTGTCATACAACTAAGATGATATGACAGTAAAAATTAACTCTAGTTTTTTATTTTTAAGGGGAAACTTCACAAAACTCCCCTAGACTTCCACTTGATTTGAACTAACCCTCCTAAAGTTCAAAAACTCTCAATTTAAACCATCAAACTTCTATTTTTTTAGCAATATCTCCTCATCTGTTAGAGTTTTGCATTAAATTTAGGGTTGGCAATTTTTGACACGACCCACGAACCCGACACGAATACGGCAGGGGAAAATAGGGTTTGGGTTTAACATAATCGGGTTCGGGTCATAATCGGGTCAACCCGATTATGACACGATTATCACCCGGTTATATTAAAAAAAAAATAAAAAATTACAGAATATTCAAGAAACCGAGCGCTGAGCAGGCCTTTTCTTCTTTTCACTTTCACAGGTCACTCATTTCGGCATTTCCTTTTCATTTTCACTCAACACTGGCCCTCTAGAAGAGCTTTTTCTCATCTTCGGCGGTGACTCCTTTGTGTCGTCAGGCGAAACGACGCCGTCTGCGCTCAGCTCCAGCGCCTTCTTCGTGACCCGCTTGGACGAATCCTTGCTATGGGTCTTGGAAATCGGCCGCTTGGTTGCCGCTGACGATCTCTCGGCCGACGAGGCTGGCTTGGATCTGGGCTTGGCGGCGGCCTTCAAGGCCGAGTCTTCCAAGGGCTTGGATGCGATGGGCTTCACGCTCTTGCTCGGGGTGGAGGGTTTTGGAAACTAGGGTTTGTTCACAAAGAGACAGTGAGCGTCGAGCAAGGATTGTGATTTGTGTGTGCTTTAGCTATGATTTGGAAATTCGATGGAAATGGGATTGTGTTGTTCATAGAGAGACAGAAAAAGCTCTTTCGACTGGACAATCCTTCAAGTCTTCAACCTTCATCCTTCTTTCTTCTTCTTCGGGCGATTGTCAAACCGTGTTACCCGGGTCGTGTTCGGGTAACACGGTTGACAAATGGGTCGTGTTTGGGTTCCAGAACTCAACCCGATTAATAATCGGGTCGGGTTCGTGTTGAACCCGAATATGTAATCTGGTCAGCCGGGTCGACACGAACCCGACCCGCTGACCAGAATTGCCCAGCCTAATTAAATCAAACAAGAAAAAGGGTGAAATAATCTTTATGCCCCTAAAACTTTTATAAAACTCTAAATTTATCCTTAAATTTCAAATTATTATTTTAAAAGCAAAACAAAATTAAAAAAGAAAAAGAAGGTAACCCAGGTTAGGGAGATACCCGTATGGGCATACTTACACAAACTTTACTCTAAGAACCAACCCCGAGGTTGAATGTGGGTCACCACCAGACCCCACGGTTTTGGGTCAGAAGACCTTGCCCATGGGTTTGGAGACCCATAATTTTTAAGAAAAAGAAAAAAGAAAAAAAGAGAGGACATTTTGGTCATTTTCAAGGCATCCGTTAGGATTTAACAAAAAATCCTAACGAATGGGGGACATTATAAAAATTTAGAAGTTCGATGGTTTAAATTAAGAATTTTTAAACTTTAGAAGAATAATTTCAAAACGCGTGGAAGTTTAGGGGGGGGGGGGGGGGGGAGGGGGTTGTGAAGTTTTCCCTATTTTTAATTTTATTAGGAGTATTGATCTAATTGTTGATTTTAAATATTACATTATTAAATCGTATGTCAGTTATATAACAATATACTAATTAACATTATTGTTGAAAAATGCAACATTAGTCTATGTGGTTTACGTGATTTGCAATAAGTTTTTTGTGGTATCAAAATGTTATGAGAGCTCCTTGAGTATGCATAAATAACAAATTACTCCATACTGTCCAATTCTGTCAACAAACTTGACGAATTCTGTTAGTGTGTCATATTAAAGCTAATAAAGTTATGACAAGTATCAAGCATAATTATATATATATATATATATATATATATATATAAAATTAAAAACTTAAAAAAATAAAATAAGGTTGTGTCCAGCCTCCAGGAAGAGGGTGGCCAGTTACGTGGAAAACTCATCCTCAAAATCTAAACTGGAGCAAACGTTTGTATCTCACTCAAGTAGTCGAGTATTCTTTTTGGAACAGGAATCGACCTTCATTAAAAAACCCCAAGGGGCCAAGTTATAGTGAACATAAAGACATCCTAAAAAGATTTCCTAAACATTAAGCCAGAAACTGACTTGGAAACAGCTACCAAACAAATACGAGGATTACATGACGACAATAAATAATCTTTCTTTACAATAAAGCTCACTAAAAAATTAAGAGAAGAGAGATATAAGCTAAAACACCATAAAAACCAGCAATCCATTAACATCCATTAGGCAGATTGCGAGAACTAACCTAAAAAAACAAAAAACAAAAAACAAGACAATAATAAAAACCAATAACAGAGGGTTCGGTCAAGGGAGGGGATGGACTGTCGCCAACAGGAAAATCGTCAGATCCGCCACTAACTGAGGTGGGGGAAGGCGGGAGGGAGGCGCGTAGTCACCATGCGCCAGAACAGCGCCTGGCGTGTGCATGCCACGCGTCGATGAGCCGGGGCCGGTGGGGGACACGTTGGCTAGCAGGAAACTCGGAGAAGTCCGACAAATCTAGCTGAGAGGCCCGTGTTGTGAAATGATGGAGAGGGAAGCGTAAATCTAGATTCAAAGATTTTGACTTTATAACCCTTTAAAAAATCGCACAAAACACGGGACAAAAAGAGAAATACCGGCGAGCTTAGTGTTAAAAAGGGAAGAGAAACCTTAGAAGAGGCTGTGGGTACAAAAAGAGAGGGGGGGGGGGGGGGGGGGGGTTGTAGAGAGAAGACGGAGCTTCTCTCTCTAAACTCTTTTTTTCTTCGTTCTAGTAGTCGAGTATACTAAACGAATTAAATTTAAGATGCCATCATTTGGACCTTCCACACATTCAAAAGAGGAACAATTTAAGGTGGTTCTGAACATTTAGTTCCATAAATTTCCGACCAATCAACCTCTTCACTTGAGAAATTGTCGATTTGGGGGTGGGGGTTCATTAATTGTCGCACAAGCGGCTTCAGCCAAATCCATGAATTGCTGCTTTTTACCAAATGACACCACCGCTGGCGAAGAGTGAAGAGGCCGGCCCTAAACGGCGTCACAAATGGGTCTCTTGCAGAGAACAATCACCGAGAAATTGAGAGAGCAATTAAGGAGAAGGTCGAAGAGGACGTCAGAGCAATTTCGAGGTCAATGTTAGTGTACGTTTGTGAAGGAACAAACTTCCTGATGCTTTTCGATTACAGCACGCAGAGGTACAGCAACGATCGATGTTTTAGATTTAATGGCGGTAATTGCAAGGAGTATCTTTCAAAAATAAAAAAATAAAATTTAGAATTGTACAAAAGGTGTAAACTATTATATACAACTTTTGTAAAAATATAACGACCTTTTTTAAAAGGAAAATGTTAAATTTAATCAACAATTTGATATGTAAGACCCACATATAAGAAAAGAGATATATCTTATGATTAATTTGAAAAAGCAAAAAGTGTACAAAAAAAAAAAGAAAAATATTAGATTTACAACACCAATACAACAATCTCTCACATGAGGGTGGGTTTCACATACTGGGGCCCACCCTCATGTGAGGGGTTGTTGTACAGTTATTGTATTGGTGTTGTACAAGAATCAAATCCAAAAAAAAAATATATATGTATATCGTGTCTCTTAATAAAAACACAACAAATGCGTGGATTAACCGATTAAGGTGGAGGAGTCAGAGCTGTAGGGCAAATGCGGCCCACTAGGAGGTAGTGGGCTTGTAAGGTGGAAGTAGGCCCAACATGCATAAGAGTCGGCTCATCCAAACACCGTCTTTGAATTTTATAACCCTTAAGAGCTAAGAAAACGCTATTAAAAAAAAAAAAAAAAAAAGAGCTAAGAAAACGGAAAGAGCAAGGAAAGTCCACGTGGAAAACGAAAAAGGCCGAAAGGCCAAAAGGCCAAGAAAAAGAACACATTCCCAAGCCGCGTAGGATTAAAATTCAAGGCGGTGCACGAGTCTATAAATAATTAAGTAGGGACTAGAGTTCTGGAACCCTAGGCGAAGATTTTTTTCAATGGCCTCATCACAATTACCAGAGCAGCAGGAGCAGTCCCAAGGGGAAAAGAAGACGGTAATCAAAAGAAAAATATTTAGGAGGAGAAATCCAACTCTGAAGAAGAAAGCCTTGGAACTCCGCGAACTGTGCAACGTCCCGGTTTGCGTGATTTCTTATGGGCCCGACGGGACGCTCCAGACGTGGCCGGAAAGCCGGAAAGACGTGGAAGACGTAGTCGACAAGTACAGGAACAATGACGGAGCGTTCAAGTTTTCTATCGGTTCCTTGAAATCCAAGACATACACGAAAAACAACAGCGGGGTAGAATTAGAAGATGGTGAACCCGAGAGAGACGAGAAGGAGAAGACGGAGAAGGTAGAGGAATTTGAGAAGGATTTGGCGAGATGGGACGGGTGGCTTGACGAGCAACATGAGGAAGAGAAGTTGGCGTCCTTTTGTACTTTCTTGGAGTCCAAGATTCGTGAAATGAATGACAGGATAGAGTTGCTTAAGTCGAAGGAGAAGCGAATCTAGTTTCCCCCAATGCTTTTCTTTCTCGTATATTTTTTTTGTTTTAAAAGTTGGAATGTAGGCCAGTAGGGGTCCGTTTGGGTTGGTTGGTATAGAGTTTTGTTGGCATGGGAGTGAAAAAAAAAAAAAAAGAAGTGCTGGCAAGTCTAGCCATAATAATACAATGTGATTTGACTCTTCTTAAGCTGTTTGATTCAATTATTTCCAAATTTGAGATCTCATCAATTACAATATTTTGAATTGGGATTTGTTGAAAACGAATTGGATTGCTTAAGCCATGCATTTTGAGTGATTAGTAATAAGCAGGGGCGGAGGTTCAAGATTCAAGAGGGCGTTTGTGTATTAATGGATGCACGTGCCACATGGACTGAAGACAGTAGAAGACATGCGCGTGGATTGAATTGAAGCAGTTGCATGGTTAGTTTAGTAGTCAGTTTGCATATATAGTTTAGTTAGTTCAGTTGTGCAGTTGGTTGCAAGTTGTTAGTTAGTTCGATGTAAGGCTTTATAAACCGATAGAGAGTCTCTCTTTGTAATTTTTACGGAAATACTTGGATCAATTTGTTGTTTTGTTTTGTATCTTTCTTTCGGAGCTTAGTTTGGGCTCGAATCAACCTACCCTTGTCTCAGAAAATATGTCGAAAATAAAAGTTCATTACAGTTTGCTGCATCTCGACTCCTAAAAAGTTAGTTTGCCCCATTTCGACCCTAAATTTTTTTCCTTGCCCTTAGTAAAATTCTTCTCCCCGATACTATAGTTGCCCTCTTACGTTCTATTTTTCCACATATATATATATATATATAGAAGTGTAACATTATTCTTCATGAAGAGTTATATTATTTCTCTATAACATAGAACATGAAGAGTTATATTGTTTCTCTATAACCTGTATGGAAGTTATCACCTTTCATGGGAATGATTGGGTGTGGGGATGACCACACTAAATATGGTGTCATCACCCCTATATCTACATCTCCCACTTGATCACACTATAACATTTTGGTGATAAACTTTAGTATAGCATGCTATACTAATGTCATATAAAAATGATCGCATCAATGATAGTTGCATGCTCTCTCGTTTTGCCAATTTAATCAATGGTAGTTGCATGCTCTCTCGTTTTGCTAATTTAACGAGATTCTCTAACAGAAAGCGGGTAAATGTACAAAAATAGTAGTTGTATGCTCTCTTTTGGTTGATGTGTCAGTTTGTGATGGCATGTTGACAATGACCGGTAATTCATAGGGGAAAAGGTAATTAATTACCCCTAATAATGTTGATCTATGCTAACTCTCAACTATAAAACTTACAGATCGGTGTCAGATCTTGACATTATTCTGTGTGCGCACGTTTTTGTCATTTCAATTTGACTGCATCCTTTACCATATTCTATCATACCAATAACATATTAAGGATGACTTCATTTCGTTATCTTACAAACGAACAGAATCAATTTTTCATGATTGGGAGTATAGTCCATACCCATTTCATGATTGACGATCAGTCATATACAAAATCATGTGTCGACCTGTACTAAATTTTTGATCAAGTACTACCTAGAAAGTCACTATTCTTGAGGTTTTCCTTGATGTATCTTATTAGCATCTTTTTACGCTTTTAGAGCATAGATATTACTCGATCTCAACATAATACCTTTCAATGGATTTTACATTTATGTGAGATGTAATATCGGTACCTCGTTAGTGTCATCTGCCCTTAACTGACCATTATTTTATCATAGAGCAAAAGTGCATAAAATCGTTCTTCTAGGCGTCCCAGGATCCTTCTGACTATGCATCAACCCATGTATTAAGCTATCACTTAGATGTATCTCAATCCCATTGTTGCTACAGTTCTCCAAATTTAGCTAAAGACAATTCTTTTGGTCATATGACTAGCTACCATTTTTATTGATGAAATAAATTCAACATTTATTTCACCTTTCTCTACTATATCTTGAATATAGTGATAATTTATATAAATGTGTTTACCTTTAGTACTATGTGCTCCACTTTTTATTAAAGAGATAGCAGACTTATTATCACAAAACACATTGACAGGTCTGTTAGGTATACCTAAATTTAAATTTTCAATAAAAAAAATCCAATCCAGACTGCATTACTTACTGTTGTGCTGCATGATATATACTTAGCCTCCATTGTGGATTTTGCAACACAATTCTGTTTTTTACTAGACCAACAAACAATTGTCCCACCAAATAGGAACACATAACCTGTAATGCTATGCCTTTTACCAAAAAGTGTAAGTGAAAATTTCGATTTTCATATGACATTACAACATCATCAGGTTAAATATTGTCAGTGGAATTTTTTTTTTTTTTTAACAATTAGGGAATATAGCACAACAGAACTGACTGAATTACATCATTATATTAAAATACGAACCATGTGTTCTAATATAGTAAATACACTCAAAACAAAACATATGTGCCACATGTGGCACTAATAATAAAATCATTGTTTTATCCAACCTATTAAATATTACATATCAACATAACAAGTCTCAAATAAAATTAACATAATAATTCTAGATGTTTCATCCTTCGTCCGGACTTGCATAAACTTGCATGTGATTGTGGTTAACACCACAATCTCATACTGTATTTGTGTGAGTCAGCAGCTCTCAATAACATAAGAAATACTGTTCTATTTAAAAATACACTATATAATCAAATGATGACAGTTGTATGTACCTACATATAGTCTCATAAATCGTTCTATAAGCAGAGTCTCATTTATTAGTGTAGATGGATAGATAGATGCTGTGAGACTTTAACACATGATACAGTCTTATCAATGTCGTGGGTCTTTTACCATCTCCGGTCTTACCATAGATAGATTGATTAATAGATGCCGCGAGACTTTAACACATAATACAATCTTATCAGTGCCGTGAGTCTTTTACCATCTCCGGTCTTACCATAGATAGAGCTATTTAGGTGACGTGGGTCTCTAACCAAACTGGTCTTATCCTATTGTTAGCAATTGGTGCATTGTGTAACACCCCGTATTTTAAGATATTAAATAAAATATCTTAAATATGAATATTTATGAAAATAAATATTCATTTATTAAGAAGCGTTTATAGTTTTAGCTTAATAAAAGTTTAAACGGACCTTAAACTTTGGAATAACGAAAATAGGGTCAAACGAACTCCGTTTTTGTCAATTCAAAAGCCAGAACGTTTGCCTCGAAGTCCTTTAGCTACCCTTCGAATTTCATAATTTTTGAACTTCGTTAAAAGTACGAAAACACCTATAAAACATACTGTCCTTAAATAGGACGAAAATTTAGATATATATAATTTGTGGGCCCATTTTACTCCTACATGAACTCAGCCCAGCCCATAGAACCAGCCCATCCCTCATGTGTAAGCCCAGCCCATATGTTTTAAAAAGGAACAAAACTTAGTTCAATTTAGTTAGAAATCAACTAAGGAGTTAGTTAGAGATAAGATGTAGATTTTTTGAGAAGCTTCCATTTTTTTTTTTTTTTTGTGAAATCAAACTTGTTGCCCAAGTAGCATTCCTGACCCTTGGATCTGATCTCTCTCAAGCCATCTTAGCCGTCCAAACCTCTCAGGTAGATACAGCCCCCTTCGTTCTCTTCCCCTTTCCTTCTCTACAAAATATATCATCTCCCAAACTTGTTGCCCATGAATCCCTCTCAACCCGGCCAAGTCGTTTTTCAGCCTTTAGATACGATCAAAACTGATCAATCTTGGCCGTCCTAGCTTCTATATATTGAGAGGCACTTCACGTTCAATCTTCACGCATCACTCTTCTTCTTCCTTCTTCAGTTTTTCTGTTTCTTCTCTGAGTTCCAGCAGGCTGGAACTCCTCCTCTTTACATCTCTCCTCTCTGTTTCGGATTCTGCAGCAAAAAAAAAAAAAAAACTGCAGAACTTGTGCTCTCTTGTTGCAGAATTTTCCTGCAGCTTCTTCCCTTGGTTTAGTGCATAAAACCTCCCCCTATCTGCTCTTATCTTGCTCGGCCAGTACCCAGAAAATTAGAAAGAAAACCAGAAAAACAGCAATAGCAAAACTCAGAAAAACCTCTCAACTCGCTCTTACTCCCTCTGTTTCTTCTCGGAACAGCAGCCCTCTCCCATCCCTTGTGTTCTCTCGGCAACAAGGAAGTTCCAGCAAACCACTTCCTCCTTAAAAGTCAAAGCAAAGCTGCAGAATCAACTCTCTTCTCTTCTCTTTCTTTGGCTTGGTCTTTGGAGTTGCAGAATCTCTCTTCCTCTTCCTCTTGGCTTTGCACGTGAAGCCCAAGCCTTAAACTCTCACCGTAAGTCTCTCCCTCAACTCTCTATTCTTCTCTCAAGGTATGTGTGCGTGTGTTTGGCTATGCAGAAACAAAAGAGAAGAGAAGCAAGAAAAGAAGAAGAGATAAAACGTTCTAGATCTCAAAGATAAAAGAAAAAAAAAGAAGAAAACAAAAACAAGAATAGTCTAGAGAAGGGCATATAAGAAAAAAGAAAAAACAATAAAAGAAATATTTTTATAAAAGCACCGTTACGCCTCCTTAATACTTTAAAGTATTTTAGGCGTTATTAATACAAATGCTATTATTCTGTCCGGATTTTATAAGAATAAAATAAGGTTATTATTTTATTAACTTGTTTTGAAACATAAAACTCATTATTTATATTTGATAAGATATCATGTTTATTTGATATAAAAATAATATATAAATGCTCTTTAATGTTAAAGCTTTTATAATGTCATTTTTAACTAAAATTGGTTTGTTTGGGGAATGGAGTGTTGGACTAATACTTAGGTGATTCAAGGGAATTACTATTTTTGGGGGGGATTTTATGTGGTTTAGGTCGAATGAGTTCTTATTGAAATTTCTAGAATGTTGACAATTTAGTCTACTAAGTAGTAATGTTGATAGGTAATATAATTTGGAGATCTATGGTTGCATGTTATAGGATACCTTAGTTTAAAGCTTCAAATCTCATAATATTTCTTTAAACTTTTTCTTGCAATTTATTTAGGTAGAAAGTAGCTAAAATACTGTTCAGAAAATACCAGATAAGGGAAACACTCTCTCAAAACCTCGGCGAAGTTTTAATAGAATTTTTTTCAAAAGAAAAAGTCGGTAATTTTCTAAACTCTTTCAACTCTTTTAATATTACTTGTCTTTTTATATTACCATTATAATAATGCTCTTGTCATATGATGTGATTGAATTCTCATGTGATCATACTTGATTTATATTTGATACATGTGCACCATATGAATAAAGTTGGTGAAATCATAGTTCCCAAAATATGTGCACCATATGAATAAAGTTGATAATATCATAGTATGTGTTATATGTGCACCATATGAGCAAAGCTTGATGATATCATAGTATATGTTACATGTGCACACAGTTTTACTCCCTCGGTACCATGTTATAGACGATCCAAATCATATATGTGTTATGTGTTATGTGGGTAGCATGGCAACCACACGGAAGGACGAAAGTGTGGGCTATCGGCTGGGTGGCCTTCACCTAGGAAAGTTCTCAACCGGGTACAACTCTCCCTTGTGACGACAGGATGAGCCTATATTTGTCATTTGGGACGAGCCAAACGTGCGCCGCTCATGGTTTAAAGCGAAATTGGGCCAATAGAGGTTAAAACTTACACGTTATATAAATGATACATGCATTTGATCTAATTAAATTTTATTTAACTGTTTCTTTATTCCTAGAAGTATTTAAACTCTATTTAGAATTCCTGAGAAGAAAATTACACTTTTATTGTTGTGTTTTCTTTACTGAGTTGTCAAACTCACCCATTTTTTCCCCATAATCTTTTCAGATGACACTGTAGACTGGAGTCTTTTCTTTATGGATGGCATAGACCCCACCCCTAAGAGCAATAGATCGATAAAGACCGGCCTAACTTTTGTATTGTGCATTTTTTTTTTGAATTCCTGGAAATATGATGTAATAACTAAAGAACTACTATATATATATATATATATATATATATATATATTCATATAATGAAATATAGCCATGCGCTATTCTTGGAAAATTATGTGCATGCTTTAAATTATAGGGATATTTTATAGCTCAAGTTCGCGTTCTCCTTATATTCCAAAATGGGGGCGTGACACCTTGGGACTTAACCCTTGGTCTTTGCCTTAGGACGTTAACCCTTGGTCTAGTTGATTGATTGGTGCCTTGAAACTTTAACCCACAGTCTTTGCCTTGGGATATTAATCCTTGGTCTTTCTTATTAACAACTTAATAATTCATAACAGTTAAATATTTAACAATACAATATGCAAAACCGTAACATATGCAATACTCCAAACAAAACATGTTACACACAACTCATGTTAAATGCCAAACAACTCGTATACAATTAAATAAAACAGAAATCACTACACTAAATAAAGCAACCACGTATCATCCTCAGTGAGTAAGAATACTCACTATTCTTTCCTTGCTTCCAAAAAGTGTTCACAGATAAATATTCATTGCAATATAATTTAATACTAATAGTGGATTAATATAATTCACTAAATATGCATTTTAACATTATTTTTATTTCTAACCTTTAAACTTCACGATAATCTCTAACATTATTTAGACATAGTAACGACATATAAATTAGATTATAACATCATTTATAAAGAATAACCAAAATACCCTTTTGTATTGTAAAATACTTATTTATATAAGGATCGTTTCGAAAACACTTTCTAATCAATAACATAACGGCTATATAACTTTTATATATATAACAATTATGTATTTTTCCCTTCACACAAATATTATAATAATATAATATTATTTTTATAGACATAGCACGTATAAAATACTTCAAATTTTATCTTTTATAAAATTGGTAGAATTAAAGGCATTTAATAATGCCTAATAATTATTTTAAAACACTTGGTCGGCATAATGACGCTTTTGTAAAAATAGTTATTTTTACTTGGGTATTACAACGACGTGATTTATCATATAAATATGCCACTTGAAATACCCTGTTAAAACACAACTTAAAACGTTAGTTATTTAAAATAAATAAAAACTGTAAAATCACAAAATATTAAAAAAAAGTTAATAACTTAAAAATTACGTAAAATAAATCAAAGCTTTTAATTAGAAACTTACCAAATATCTCAAAATGATATTTTGAGATATTAAAAAGACTAAGTTCAGATTTCTTCTCCTTTTAATTTTTGGGTTAAATACCCTATTGGTACCTGAATTTTAGGCTTTTTTAAATTTAGTATACGAGTTTTTATTTGTTTCATAGGTGGTACCTGAGTTGGAGGTAAAAACCTGTTTGGTACATCGGTTACATTTTCGACTAAATATTAATAGCTCGCCACGTGTCAATCGCTTAGGTTGACACTTGGCACTATATAAAAAATAAAAAATAAAAAACTTGAAAAATTAATTTTAAAAAAAATATATAAAAAAAAAAAAATTGAAAACAAGAAAAAAGAAAAGGGGTGGCCACCCCCTTGGCCGGTCTCGAGTGGCCGAACCACCGCCCATGGCGGTGGTTCGGCCACCCCATGGGAGAAAAAAAAATGATGAGTTTTGGCCCTTTGGGGTGGTCGAACCACCCCCAGACCGCCAGCCTAGGGGTGGCTAAACCACCCTTATGGGAAAACCCTCTAAATTGTTTTGGATGGGTTTTGGCTCTTAGGGGTGGTTCGGACACCCCAAAGGGCCAAAACCCATCAATTTTTCTTTTTTTTTTTTGCCATAGGGTGGCTCGGCCACCCCATGGACCGGCTAAGCTCCTCTTATTTTTTTTTTTCTTCTTTTATTCAATTTTATTATTATTATTATTTTTAATTAATTTTTAAAGATTATTTATTTATTTATATAGTGCCACATGTTAACAGTTGGCGGACCGTTAATATTTGGACGGAATATGTAATAGAGGTACCAAACAAGTTTTTATCCCTAACTCAGGTACTACCCATGAAACAAATGAAAACTCAGATACTAAATTTATAAAAACCTAAAACTCAGGTACTAATAGAGTATTTAACTCTTAATTTTTTGCTTTATTTTTATTTTTTTTCGTTCTTTTTCTTTTTATTTTCTTTTATGTCATTTTCCCTTTCTTTCCTTATAGTTGAGCGAAAGATAGAAGTTTGTTTCTTTTTTATTTCATTTTCTTTCCTTTTATATCCTTATCTAGAGAGTTCCTTCATGTCCTTATCTTACTTATATTTTTCTCTTTTATTTTTGGGTTAAATACCTTACACATCTCTATGATTTGTAAACTTTATTTTTTGTCCTTTGAGTTTTAATTTTTATCATAGGTGGTATCTATGGTATAGGAAAAGACGGAAATGGTACTTTTGTTCATTTTACCGTAAAAAACTAACATTCCGCCATGTCATCTTACACGTGTCTGCGTACCTGTGCGACACATGTCCTCAAAGCCATATCAGCGCTGATGTGGCTACAATATATATATATATATATATATATATATATATATATATATATATATATATATATATATATATATATATATATATATATATATATATATATATATATATTAATTTTAAGGACTTTAAAATAATAATAATAAAAAAAAAAAAAAAAATTCTGGCCCCTTTGGGCCACCAGCCACCCCCATTTTGGTTAAAGAGGTGGCTGAACCACCCCCATTTGGCTTGGGGGTGGCCGAGCCACCCCCATTAGGAGCCACTCCCTGGCCCATGGGGGGTGATTCGGCCACCCTCAAGGGCCAAAGTGAGAAAAAAAAAAAAAAGGTTTTGGCCATTGGGGTGGCCAAACCACCCCCATGGGCCACATGGGTGGTTCAGCTACCCTCAGGCCAAATGGGGATGGCTTGGCCAACCCCATGTGGCCTAAAGGAGTGGCTAAGCCACCCCTATAATTTTATTTATTTTTAAAAGCCTTAAAATTAAAAATCACAATTTTTTTCTCCAATATATACCACTGTGGTTTTATACATTTCACGATGTGCCCCCTATGATTTTAATAAGTACCAGAAATGATACTTTGGTTTTGTAATTATATCACAAATGTTACTTTGTACACAAACAATATTTGGTATGCCTGTTTTGAACCAAAAAAAATAAAAAAAGAGAACAAAATACAATCAATTTTGTGTAACAATTGGAAATACATAATAATCTTCGTGGTCAATTGATATAATCCAAAAAATGACCAAATGTTTGTTACGTAAACACAATTTTTATTTCCAATATATACCCCTGTGGTTTTATACATTTCATGATGCGCCTCCTGTGATTTGAATAAGTATCAGAAATGGTACATTGGTTTTATAAATATATCACACATGGTACTTTGTACACAATTAATATATTTTGTACCATATATTATTATTATTATTATTTTAAAGATTATTTTTAAAAAAAAAAAAAAAAAATTGTTGGGGTGGCCGAGCCACCCCTTTGGGCCACATGGGGTGGACAGCCACCCCCATTCGGCTTGGGGGTGGCTTGGCCACCTCCAGATCGGCCGGTCTGGGGGTGGTCGAACCACCCCTATGGGCCATAGGGGTGGTTCAGCCACCCCCAAGGGACAAATTTTTTTTTTTTTTCCTCACTTTGGCCCTTGGGGGTGGTTAGGCCACCTCCAGACCGGCCGATTTGGGGGTGGCTTGGCCACCCCTAAGCCAAATGGGGGTGGTTTTAGCCACCCCCATTTTGGCTTTTGGGAGTGGCTGAACTACCCTCATGGGCCATGGAGGTGGTTCGGCCACCCCCAAAAATGGCATTGGCCACCCCATGTGGCCCAAAGGGGTGGTTAAGCTACCATTAGAATTTTTTTTTTTTTAAAGAAATTATTAAAATTAAAAAAAAAATATGATAGCCACGTCAGCGTTGAGGTGTGCTATAAGGACAGGTGTTGCGTATGTACACCGACACCTGTAGGATGACATGGCTGAGCGTTAGTTTTGAATGAAAAATGGACGAATGAATCATTTCTGTCTTTTTCCATACCACAAGTACAACTTATGATAAAAATTAGAACTCATGAGGCAAAAAATAAAGTTTGCAAATAAGGGAGGTAATTTTGTATTTAACCTTTTATTTTTCTCTTTTCTTCTAGTTTGACAAACTAGAAGAAATGTTGAGAAGAGAACTCTTTTATCCGGAAGTTTCTCCTCTCTTATTTACTTTTCCTTTTGCTTTCTTTTTTGTTTTCATTACTTCTCTTTAGTTTTCTAGACATGCACACACACTCAGACAAAAGAAAACAGAGAGTTGAGGGAGAGACTTACGGCGAGAGAGATTCAGAGAGCTTGAAGCTGCTGTGATCAGGAGAGAGAAAGAGAGAGGGGGAAAGGAAGGTTTCTGCAATTTAAAAAAAGGAAGAGAGCTGCTGTTTTGGGAGAGAAACAGAAATTAGAGATAAGAAGAAGAAGAAGATGAGCGTGAAATAACGTAGAGGTGCTCTCCCTTGGATGGAGGAATCTTGATCTAATGGCTTGAGCATCTTCTTGGGCAGCAAGTAGAAGACGTGGACGTTGGTGTTCTGAGATTGGTCCAGGCGTCCAGCAACCATTGAAGCCTTATAAAAATCTCTTATCTTTAACAAACTAATGTTTCTAACGTGATTCTATTTTGACGAACTCATTCTCTTTACCTTTCGAATTCTCTTTACCTTTTGTTGATGCAATTTTTGGTCCTGTGACATGGCATCATCAGGGACGTCCCTTCGTCTATGGCTGGGCCTGCAAAATAGCAAAGACCCGCCGGGGGTTGGCCGACGAAGCCTCCTCTGACGGTCAAGTCAGTCAAGTGTCTAAAGAAAGGGGGAGAAGGAGAAAATCAGTCTGTCTAAAAGAGATTCTAATACCCCCTTTTATACCCATGTATATTGTATGTCCATTTTTCCCCTGTCAACCACAAGGCTCCACGTAGACGTCTGATATCATCTTTGACTTCATTTGACTGGTCTAATAAATACTGAATGTTGTTAGTCACCAAGGATCAAGCCCCAAAATCCAATCCGGAGTCCGGGGTCCGAGGACTAATCTGAAGGGCAAATCTGGCCCCACTTTAAATAGGGCACAAATATTCCCTAACAATTACCCCCCAATTCTCCTATCTTTACTATAAAGGTAGGGAGAATTTACCTATTGGAACCTCTAGAATTTAATTGATTCTGCCGATCATCCTTCATCCACTCTGCGTAATGCTCTCCTCGGACTCCGTGGAAACTTAAGTATTTCTTTGACCGCCGCTCCATGCAACTCCAAGCCATTTATGGCAAGCAATCAGGAATTTATTTCCGTCATAAATTCACCATTAGTATAACACCCCAAATTTTTTTCAATATTTTTGGGCTTAAAAGAATAATATATATAAATATATATATATATATATGTTTTAAAAAAAAAAAAAAAACATCAGTCCTCTTGAACGGCGTCGTTTAATTGAAGAGGTATTATTTTTGTTTTCTCTCGCACGACGTCTTCCACCTTTCCCATCTTCAAAACAGAAACCATGGACACCTTGCAGAATTTCAGCCACTTCTTGCCATTTTTCAGTTCAAAGAAAACCACGTTGAGCCCATGCAATGCCCCTTTAAGCCACGATAGCTGCATTTTTCTCCTATTTAATCCCTCCCCTCGCCATGCCTCAAGGCATCGGCAGAAAATTCAGTTCTTGGCCATTTCAAACTAAACCCAGCAGGTATGTTTTTTTTTCTTTCTTTCTTTGTCTCTTTTGTAAAGCTTTTATGATTGATTTATGGTAGTTCGGAGCACTGCAATTCTGAGAGAAACCTTTGGATTAAATCAATAGTTGGATTTGAAACTTTGAATTCTGATAATGGGTTGCGATTATTTGACCCTTGAGTGTTATGTTACTGGATTTTTTTTTTTTTTTTCTCTTTGGATGGACACCCCCCCCCCCCCCCCCCCCCCCCTCTTAGTATTTCTTTTCTCCCCTGCTTCTTTCTTCTCTCTTCTTTTTCTTTTCTTGTTTCTGAGAGAGAGTTGGGAAGAGGGGAGAAATTGAGAAAACAGAGTAGGAAAAGGGAGAGACCAGCCGAGTGAGGGAGGTGGGGAAGAGAGAAGACCCAGCCGGTGGGCTAGCCACCGGACTGGGCGGACGGTGCCGCAGGGCCGGTAGATCGCGGCCCCGCGCCGGCGACGCCACCGGAGGGCGTTTTTCTGGCGATTTCTGGCTCCCAGTGAGTGTAAATTTCAGGGTTTTTCTTGATTTTCAGAATATGGGTTGAGTGGGTCTTTGAGAAATCTTTGAGTCTTGATCTTACTTCTGTTGGGTTGCTTTGATTATGAAAATTTTGGCTTCTCCTTTCTAGTTCTTTGATTTCTTTTTTTTTTAAAGTTCAACTGAGAGGAAGAGATGAGGGAGAGATCGATAGAGGGAGATGAAGGAGGGAACCGGTGGGTGAACCACCGGTTGGGGCGGGCAGGAAGTCGGGCCGGTAGGCCACGGCTTGGCGACGGCAAGACCACGGGGAGTTTGATTTTCGGTTTTTCAGATGAGTTTTGTTAGATTCTTTTCAAATGTTCTGATTTCAATACTGTGTATGGAGAATTTTCTTTTAGGGCAGAATGAGTTTCGGGTAATAGGAAATAAAAGTCTGGGTTGGTTTGGAGATGAAATCAGTTGGGTTGTTTTTTTTTTTTTTTTTCTGTGTTAATTTCTGGGTTGGTTGGTGATGAGGCCGGTTGGGTATTTTCTCTTGGATTTTCTGTGGTAAGACTGAATGGATGTTGATTTTGGGTGTTTTGAGAACTAAATGAGTAGACTTTTGGGTGTTGATTTTTGAAGATTTAAAATCTAGGTTTGGAGATGATTGTTCTTTTGGAAGCTTTGATTCTTGAAGAGGATATTCAGATAATCTCATAGAACAGAATTTTTGAGTTATAGTCACGTGAAGATTGGGTTTTGGAAATTTATTGTGTAAAATTTATGGTTTGTATCTTACTGTGTGGTGTAAATTCCATTGAATTGTTCTGATTAAATCTCTAGTTGAATGTTAATTCTAGTAAATGGGTACAAAAATTCTGGTTTGAATATTCTTTTGGCTTGAATGATTATGGAATAATAAACCTGTATTGACCATAGAGCAAAACCAAATGGTTAATAATTCTGTTACTATAATGTATATTAAATTTGGTATTTTGGAAAGAGAAGGGTCAACTAAACAAAAGTGACCAAAACTCTAGTAAAAAGAATTTTATAATTTACCGAAATTTAATTGTATGTTGCTAAAAACCCTCAAATATTTCTGCATATAGGCGTTGCGATGACCCCATGTGTGATAGATTAGAAATTTTTAAACTATATTTTGGGTATATGTCTCTACCTGAAATCTTTAATGTCATATGCACCCAATTTATCATTTCTTAAAGATATCCTCTAAAACCTATTTTATTTTTTATGATCCAATCTAGGAAGGAGGTACTAGTGCAATCAAAAAGCACCAGGTAAGTAAACACAACCCTAAAAACCCCGGCAAGTTTTTAAATAAAATCTTGTCAAAGGAAAAATGTCGGGAATTTTCGAAAGACTTTCACTTTAATAGTATTTGTTCTATTATCTCAAGTATGAAATAATGAATATGTTATTTGTAATCGCATGAACGAATGAAGCTGGTGATTATATGCTATATGTGCACCATGAGAATGAGGATGATGATATATGTGCTACATGCGCACTATATGAACATGATGATGAAATTATGATTGAATACTGTTTTATGTGCACCACACAAAGTTTTGTCACACGGTACCATAATGCTGTGATCCGGATCTTATAATGATTATGATGATGGGTAGCGGGGCAACCACACCAAAAGTGTGGGGCTATCGGCCGGGGGGTTCTCACCTAGGGAGCTTCCTAACCCGGCAGCTCTCCCCTGTGACGACAGGATGAGCCATGGGTCCTTCGGGATCGGTCCTATGGACGAGCCCAACGTGCACCGCTCATGGTAAAAATGCGGAATTGGTCCAGTGGTAGACAAAACTTACACATTATGAATGATTATTATGAATGCACATTTCTTATTATTACTGAATTTTTATTTATGTGAAAATTTTTAAATGTGTAAATTAATTTTATATTATATCTTATGCTTTGTTGTGTTACTTACTGAGTTGTTGAACTCACCCCCTTACCCTTACAATTCTTTACAGATGGCGCTTCACATCATCATCCTCATAGCGGGCGTACCCATAGGGGTCGCTACCTATGATGATCCACAGTTCTGGCCCATTGATGCCGATCAGTGGGTTTATGTTTGTTTTGATAGCCCGTGATCATAACGTTTAGTCAGGGATTTATTTTTTGTTTATGTATAGTTAATGACACTGCTAGTCCGGACCAGCATGGAGATAGTAGTAGTTTCCCTCCAAGAAATAGTACGAAGACCGGATTATTTTTTTTTGTATATGAACAGTGTTTTATTTTGTGATCCCTGACTATTTGTATTAGCTGAAATATTACTAAAACTTATCATGTATGTGAAATTATAAGTATTAATCTACATCTTGTGTTTATTGTGTCATTCTCTTTAAATATAAAAAGATTTAAATTTGTGGATGATTTTATTTTTCTCAAGTTCACGTATCCCCTTATATCCCAAAACGGGGGCGTGACAATTAGTTAGGCGCACCTAACACCCCGTAAATCGTGCATGCAATGATCATTATTGTTTTTCTATATATTCGCACTTTCCTTCGCTGGAATGTCATTGGTCTTCAGATTGCCCATTTGAGTAGATCTTCCTTTCTTTTTATCCCTTTCCCGGAGATCGGATTTTCCCTTTCATTCTTTTTGAATTCTCCAGATCTTCTCGCAATGCTCCTCATTCCTGGTGCGGTCCTCACAGCCGAGCATATTCACAAATTCATCATGGATGGCCCTAGAGTATTCGCTCTTCACGGCGGTTCTACTGAATGTGCGATCTCCGGCTTTAGACACACAAGGGTGCGTGACCTCCGGCTTTACGCCAACCTGTTCCTGTCCAACCTGCAGGAATTGTGCAGCACCCCAATTTTACCCCGACTGCTCACGAGAGCTCAACCATTCAAGCCGCACTTGAACTTTGCGCGGGTGAACCCTTCAAAATTTTCAGGCAATTCATCTTTGCAGTGCCAGGATTACTTGTAGTCAGATGACTACCCTGCACAATATTCCTTCGGGGTTGTCTGTTCTTTTTGTCTTCATGCATGTGTGTACTCTGAGTAAATCTAATAAAATCTTTTTGGCAACATGAATTCCAAATCAATCTTCAATAATCTCTTCGGACTACCACCGAAATGGATGTCTCATAAATCATAAAATTATGCCCGCACAGCATTGTGTCAAGCATTCGCATTATGCTTCCCCGGACAATAACTCTGGTAGCACTTTAACATGTCTATCGTTCTCAATAGTCAGGAATCTATCGCCGGACCACCAATTTCCTCTGATAGATGGATGCTCGTTGGTTGGCGTTTCTGAAGTACGGGACTACTGGGGGCGCAGTGGCCCTTTCCGTTTCTTCGAAGAAGAGGTAATCGTCCCAATTTCTCTACTCGACTTCTAGGTTGTTTGACCGGAAATCTCTTGTCTTTGATATAACCCCAAGCACAGACAGCTTCCAAAAAATTGATTTTAGCCCGATACCAGACGAGCTGCCATAATCACTTCTGTCTTTGCTAGTGTAGCTAGCAGTTTTAGTTATCTTCTTCATGGCTTTAAATTATGAGCATTCCAAGGTCCAACTTTGCCGATTTCTTTAAGGAGGTAAAAGTTTCATTCATCGGCAAATTAACTAGTGTCATCTCCTGTTAATACATCCCTAGTAACAATAGTCAGGCGTGGGAGTCGTGTCCACCGACGACGCACCCCTACCGAGCAAGCTTTCTTCACAAGGTCTTTGATTATTGTAGTTTCTTGGACATCCTCTCGTTGGAGGACATCTCTTCCTTACTGGACAAAGGAAATAATTTCGACTTGCATTCGGTCTCACCCCTTTTTTTTGTAATGAATTGAGGAGATTCTTTATTGTCTGGGGTGACAATGTTTGAATCACGACGGGATGTCAAGACAACCCCTATCCCCTAAGGCTCACTGCCATCACCAGCATCCTGAGCTAGCCTTTTCAAGACTGAGTGCCAGAATATTCCAAGCCTCAAATTTGTCCATGCCAGATTCTTCTGATCGACTGTATAAGCTCTGGTCATTCATTCTTTTAAGTCATGATCTCTACGTCGGAGGTGCTCAAGGAATCCATTTGGAGTAGGTAGGGTAGTCGGAACCCGAAACGGGTACCTCGATTCACACTTTGGAGCCTGCCCACTCAAATTGACAAAGTTTATATGGGTTTTCTTTCTACCCCCTATATCCGGAGGGGAGTGGCGTCCGAGGTTGTCTCTGAGCTACCCCCCTCTCCATTCAAAGAGAAGATAGTTATTAGGGTTACCTCTCCCTCCAAGAGAGGGTAATCATCCAAATCCATAGGCATGGTCCTTTGCTTGAAGGAGGTCAGCCATCATGGTTACCTTTATCTCATCACACGCTTTCCGGGGGCTACGTCGGTCTCCTCATCTGAGTTAAGTCTCTACTCCATCCAAAGAGGGACTTCACTTGCTACTTCCTCTCCAACTTAATGGATCCAGTCTACAAAGAGCCGATGTTCGACTCATTCCCTTATCCAACAAGGGACGTTTTGTCCGAGAAGAATTTTTCAGTTTCCTTATCCGAGGAGGACCCCCTTATCTAGGGAGGAACAGTCCATGAAACATCCCATTCATTTTTTGTGTTATCCTACAATAGAAGCCCGAATACCAATAGTATCTCGGGAACAAAGTCCGCTGCAGGGGACATTCCCCTAGCCCAATTTGTTAAAGGGGTTCACTCCCCATTCTTAAGGGTTCCTAAGCAGCAAGCGATCTTGAAGATGGGAAATTATAATTTCCCATGCAAAATCCGTTATTATTAATCTACAGCACTCGGTAGGTCAGCCTCTCTGGTGCTCCCAGCAATCATTCCGATGCTATCCATGGACGGATTCGCTTCTGTTTAAATTCTGTGGCTACTTCCCTGTACTCGTTAGGATTATCCCAAGGCCGGGATGTAGGAATTTCAGGCTCATCCAACGGAGGATGTCCTCCTAATTTATCCCACTTTCAGAGTGGGCTCCTTTATTCTTTACAAGGTTTTATCCTCATCCTTCCTTGTCCAATGACCATGAGTGTTTGTTGTCGGACTCGTTGTCTGGGGTCTCGACCGATATATCTTATCTCCAGTTTTATTCCTCGCGATTCACGGATGGGATCCACATCGTTAGGTGGAGAGATTTACCCCCCAACCATCCAAGGTCCAACTCTATAAAGTCGGTCTGTAAGGCGTCAATGCTTTTCTCATCTCCTCCGTTATGTATCTATAAATATAGGCCTGGGCTCGCAGCTCATCATTGAGATTAGGTTATCTCTTCAATTATCCCTTCGAAACTTCCCAAGAAAAAATCTGAGGGAGTCTTGCCAGTGGAGATGAGTTGTCTTCCCCCGATTTATTATAGGGGTTTATTCCATGTCCTAGTTTTTTAATGAGGTTGTACTCCTCACCCTGATTTGTTGTGGGGGTTTACTCCCCGTAATGTAATCTCCTTGCAAATTCAATGAAAAATGAAAATTTCCATCTGTTACGATTTCCTTTTCAGTTCTGCTGCGATTTGCCGCTGCGATTTGCCTCGGAAGTGTATCAAATTTTCAATAACCAATCCTCCAATCTCTTAGCCCCCCAAAGCACTCCGGTCTGAGGAAAGCTGGCTGGAGTGATTTGTCCTGGGAACAGAGATCCGACCAGGTCGTATGGCGACAAGAGCCCGTGAAAATAAATCAACGGCTTGAGTGGGGAAGAATCGCTAAGCATCTGAAAAGCCAAATGTTGATGTTGTTAGGGCCTCAAGTCCTACATTACCCCCCTGTCTTCTACCAGGAGTGGTGGTCATTTGTCCAAGATTGGACATTTCCCCGCAAATCCCTTTTAAGGGCGTCTTCCTCGGCACCCCCCTGTCCTCAACCAGGAAAGGTGTCCTTGTCCGGTGTCTTAATTCTCACAAGGGCTTATCCTCGTCTTCTTCCTTGTTTTAAAACGAGGTCCTATCCTCGGCCATTGTTTTTTACGAGGTCCTATCCTCGGGCCTTGTTTTTAATGAGTTACTATCCTCGGCCATTGTTTTTTACGAGGTCCTATCCTCGGCCCTGTTTTTTACGAGGTACTATCCTCGGCCTCTTTGTTTTTTAACGAGGATATTACTCCTCTCCTGATTTTTTAACGAGGTTATTACTCCTCGCCCTTTTCCTGATTTTTTAACGAGGTTATTACTCCTCTCCTGATTTTTTAACGAGGTTATTACTCCTCTCCTGATTTTTTAATGAGGTTATTACTCCTCGCCCTCAAACAATGCTCTCGGAATGTAACTTCGAGAGCTTTACTTTTCGCTTTATCCGTTTGCATAATAAAAACAAAAGCTCCTGCAAAAGTACTATAGAAAGAGATTAATAAATCCAAAGGGGGAGATTACCAAGATGAGACCAAGGTTGAATCAGCTCCCATTTCTATAATGAGCTTAAAAACTTGCTCCTTATATTTGCTTCCAGGAAAATGGACGAATAAATTTAGCCGAATATTTTTGGGTACCTTCTTTCATAAGCCCAAACATCAATTAAGAGTCAGCAGGCACAGAAGAGTATGTCTTGCATTTACTCTTGAAATCATGAGATTATCAAAGATTACAGTAATTATGTTCCATGAGGGCACAACAATTAATTAATTATTAGCCTTTGTCTTCTGGTGTCTGACACTCAGAAATTTATTACCCTTGGGCTTTATCCTAAGAGGTACATATGTATTCATCCATGCCACCAATATTTAATGTTCAAAATTTAATAAAATGAAATAAGAAGGGAAAAGAGAACTTATCTCAGCTCTTTTGAGGAGGTGAGCACAGATTTGGCGTGGTTCAAACTTGGGCCTGACTCGATTGCCCACAATTCTGGTAGTTGTAGGTGTAAGCCTCTGTGTGGATATTCTAGAAACCGCTATCAATGATCCAATTCAGTAGCAACACCATCAGCACGTCTTGATTCCTTTGCGGTTTTACCTACCTGGTTCCAAAATTCCCAATGATTTCAGAACAACAAAGCTCGATCCTGGGATGATCCGACTGAGCATCTACGTCCATCCTTACTTGTGCTTAGATCTTGGACATCTTCATCTGGGGTTAGAGGTCAGTGTCCGGGGTAACGGAAGTTTCGCTTTTTACACAGTTTTCCCAAAGTTTGGAACGTGGCCATTTCTTAGTCTTTCACCCTTTGCTTTGTACAAAGTCAGTTAAATCAAGGTAGGTCCGGCTGGGTCCATATTCCTCTTTTTCCTCTCTTTCTTTAAAACAGAACTTTCATTACACGCCAATTGTCGAACCCCAAAGAGGCCCTAGCAGCTTCAGTCCGGTGCTGGGCTTCTTGAAGAACCTATACAATCTGATACAAATCCTGAGAATATTACAATGAATGTGGCCTCGGACCCCGGACATGATCTCGGAAGTGATCCCGGAGACGCCCTCTCTCTTCTAGTACCCTCTCGGACCTTGGAAAAATTCCGGAGTTGATCTCCTCATGATCTCAGCTAAATACTTCGAGGAGCCTAGAGGCTCACATTCAATGTTGTTTGTAAAGCACCATCACTCCTATAACTGAAAAGTCAAACAGGGATGTAACCATCTGCCGATGGGACCCAGAACCTCCAGTAGGATGAGTCTCTTTCAAGCAAAACTCCTGATGTCCGACATTATTCCTCCACAGCAAACTCTGGAGGCATCCAGGGTCAAAAGTAAATATCCAAAAGAAGTCAGCGTCCACCTTGACCCTTTGCATGGCTGGACCATAAGGTCCGGCCTCTATAAACTCGGCTGCGGAGCCCGGAGGGACCTGTTTACTTCTTTCTTCTTTACTCAACCCTCAATCTTCCGAGAAGTACCCCCGATCCCCGGAGAATTCAACCGAGAACCTACAATAATCCTTGCTTCCGCCCAGACCTCCTTTCCCGGCATTTCTCGTTTAGTATAGAGGTGAACTCCTTTCCCACCAGTAAGTGGCTTTTGGACCCACACTCAGACAAGGATGGTGTCTACAATAAAGTTTCTTTGATTCATGGCTACTCAACAACCCACCTGACCGGATATCGGCCTCTGATCAGCATTGAGGTCTTCCATGTCACAAACAAATCCAGCCACTGCAGCGCATGAAGTTGTGAGGCGCCTCAGCAATCCAAGGGGAGAGACCGCATGCTCCTCTTCTTCCTCTCCTATTTTTTTTAAGAAACAAAACTCCCATTATGCACCAGACGTCGAAACCCAAAGAACCTCGGCAGGCTCCAGTTCGGTGCTGGGCTTCTTGAGGAGCTTTTGCGATCTGTCGTAAACACAAGTTTCCCGTGTTTGCCTAGGTAGAACTGTGTCAGACCCGACATAATCCTGGCGCCAACCTGATACAAGTCCTGAGAATGTTGTAATAACTGTGGTCTTCGGACTCCAGACATAATCTTGGAAACGTTCCCAGAGGCGACAAAACACACATTACTCCGATGATGCTCAAATGAGCCCAATCTGTCGGGAGTCCGGGCTCTCATCAACTAGTCGAAGCTACGAAACTCGTCTCAGACATGTTCTCAAAGATGACCCCGGAACTGTCCTCGGACAGTCTAGAACTCTCTTTCTACTTTGCTTTTCTTTCATGAACGATACATCTTCTCGAACTCTATTGCTGTGCATCCTGATCAGGCCCATCGGCGGAGCGGCTACTAGATCAGGTGTCAGTTCTGATTCTTGACGTGGAAGTCCGGGGTCTGGGCGAGGGATGAACCTCGACAGTTTAACCCTTCAGCTCTCGCTACTCCTCGGACCCAGCCACGAGCTTTCCTCACGTTGTAGTGAAGTGCAAACCTGCCAAACAATAGGTGGTACTTTTAACTGCCCTAACGGGCCACAATCCGGAGGACTTCATCTATCGTTGAGGACATCTCGGCAAACACACCCCTAAACAGAGAATCCTTTGCCCAACCGCAGAAGAGGTCGTCATCTATATCTGTCCAAGCGCCAACCTCAGTTCAACTTCGAGGACCCTCGAAGCTTCAAGCAAGAATAAAATCCTTGACTTCAAAACTCGGATGGACCCAACAGACCAACATGCTTTGTCATAGTAGTTGGCGTCTTCAGCTTAGGGAGAATCTATCATAACAGAATCCCAAAAAAAATTGGTCGGGGTTGACCCTGGGATTGTCTCCTCGGCTTGGAAGGGATACGAGACCCCCCAGACCTTCGAAACAGTGTGAGACGACATTCTAAGAGAGTCATCCCCGTAAGACACTAAGAGCAAGGGCAATATAGGAATTTTATGCATCACTTTTCAGCCATGGTAAATATTACTGTTAGAAGAATATTAATTTCTGTAGCAGCTCTCATCAATAAATTAGTGAGACCCCCATTCCATGACTTTTTTGCAGCTTGAAACGTGGCTACTTCTCCTTCTTTCATTTTCTGATAAAGCTGCTCCTAACATAATGTTCATGACAAATGAGCCAAATAATAATAATTTTTTATGGCTCCTCACACGTGCAGAACTGGTCTTCAACTCCACTTGGTGTACGGCTCAAGCAAATTAAAAGCACTCTTCATCTCTTTCGCGAGAAATTTCCTCCTTTCTCCAAAATTCATAAAAATATGGGACGACTATCATAGACCCATGTAATTGCATGCTTGCGAAGGCATTCGCCGACAAGGTGATGAGCTCATCCTGAGTTACGCAACACGAAGTCCTGCGCAAAAGCATAGACCTTCCAAGGGGACCTTCTGAGTCCATAAAGATTTGAGTATAACCTCAGTAATACTGAAGAGAGAACCCATGAAATCAAGTGACAGCAAGGGTAATACAATAATTTCATCCTCATTAGTTTCCAAGCACAATTAATGGTATTTTCAGAGAAGCATGACTTTACACAAAGACCAATGAAGTAAGACCTATGCTTTTCACAATTTTCTCTTGGTCTAAGATGTGGCCATCTCTTAACCTTATATATATAAAGCCCTTTCATTCACACGTGTGAAACTAAACACCAATCGTTTTTTTTTTTGCAAGCTTTTTACAAATTAGGAAAATCCTTATTTGCCTTTCTTCTTTGAAGACGGACTGTCAAGATCATGAAAGAGGAGCAGAAAACTTATCTTGCGAGCACATAGAGATGACTGTCAACAGTGTACTATGATGAAACCATTTTACTGGGATGTGACACGTTTCGTCTGATCCACGTGGCCCCTAAATTGAATCATGCGATGACCTCGGACATCCTTTAACAAATCCCGAACTCACTTCAAAACCATTCTAGCCTTTATTTCTGCTAACAAGCACGGGCTCACAGGAGCCTTTCAAAGAAGTCTTCTGGGGGCGCACTGAAGATGATACGGTGCACTCTGAACGCACGTGGAAAACTGAATATCAGTTTGCACTTGGCGAACTGTGGATCTGGCGAAGGTAAACTTTGCTCTTCTTGATGAAGGGGGTTTTTAATCACTAGTCACCGTTCTGGATTTCTGTTTTGGTAGGAGCGACCACGTCGTTCCCACAGACGGCGCCAATTGTTGATGCAATTTTTGGTCCGGTGACATGGCATCATTAGGGACGTCCCTTCGTCTGTGGCTGGGCCTGCAAAATAGAAAAGACCCGCCGGGGGTTGGCCGACGAAGCCTCCTCCGACGGTCAAGTCAGTCAAGTGTCTAAAGAAAGGGGGAGAAGGAGAAAATCAGTCTGTCTAAAAGAGATTCTAATACCCCCTTTTATACCCCTGTATGTTGTATGTCTATTTTGCCCCTGTCAACCACAAGGCTCCACGTAGACGTCTGATATCATCTTTGACTTCATTTGACTGGTATAATAAATACTGAATGTTGTTAGTCACCAAGGATCAAGCCCCAAAATCCAATCCGGAGTCCGGGGTCCGAGGACTAATCTGAAGGGCAAATCTGGCCCCACTTTACATAGGGCACAAATATTCCTAACACCTTTCGAATGTGTTGGCTGGTTCTTTAAAGTGCAGAGATTGACGTGAGCTTTGCTGGGTTCATGGGTTAGGTTCATGAAAAACTAAAATGGGCCTATTAATGTTAGATATTAATTTTCGTTTAAATCAAGAGTAGTATTTTATATGGGTGTTTTCGTGCATACCCTAAATGGAGTTAAAAAATTATGAAATTCGGAGGGTAGATAGAGGACTTCGAGAAGAGTGTTCTTGCTTTTAAATCGACCAAAATGGAGCTTGTTTGACCCTATTTCCGTTATTCCAAAGTTTAAGGTCCGTTAAACTTTTTATTAAATTGAAACTATAAACGCGTCTTAATTAATCAATGAATATTTATTTTCATAAATATTCATATATATTCTTTTATCTTATTATTAGGTTTTAAAATATAATTTAAGACATTATATTTTATGTCTTAATATCTGGGGCGTTATATAACCACTTGTAGATTTTCTGTCATCTACGTCTCCTGCAAAATTCGCATTTGTGTATCTTGCAATGTTTAGATCACTTAAATTGAAACATAACATGATGTTTTTAGTACCTTGTAAATATCTAAATATTCATTTTATTGCTTGCCAGTGTTCCTTCCTTGGATTGGACTGACATCTACTTACTAATCCTACCACATTGTTTAATCCATATAGAGATCCTTTCAATTTGTAGACCTTTTATTCATGTTCATCTAGTTCGAATCCCTGGGCTGGATCATAAAGATGTCTTCTTTTAATTCTCTATTTAGAAAAGCTGTTTTCACATCTAGCTTATGTAATTCTGGATCCATTTTAGCTACAATAGACATGATTATTCTAATAGAGGTGAACTTTGCTATAGGCGAATATGTATCTATAAAGTCTATACCGAGTTGTTGAGTAAATCTTTTGGCTACCAACCTAGTTTTGCATTTGTCGAGGGCTTCTATTTGCTTTGAATTTCTTTCTGAGTACCCACTTGCATCTGATTGCTTTCCTTTGACTTGGACGATCTGTGAGCTCCCTTACGTCGTTGTTTCTGATTGAATCAATCTCATCATTAATAGCTTCAATCCATTTATCAACATTATTGCTATTTATTTCTTCTTTGAAATTCATTGGATCATCTCGTAGATTTATGTCATCTACCTGCTACGTTAGTATAAAGAAACTAGCTCTTTAATGATAGAGAGCTAAGTAGGTTATAAAATAGAGTTATTAGTAATGTAAGAATCATATGTAATAATATATAGACTACCAGTAATAAATCTAGAATAGATGAACAATCTACTATTCTTTATTACCACGTTATATTTCAAAATATATCGCATTTACCCATAAGTTACATTGATCAAATTTTTGTAAAGAGAAATGTTTGGTTATACACTTGCATCTCAATCTTATCTCATTTTTGTTTACGTGGACCAATAATATGAGAGATAATAAAGAGAATATAGTGAGACCTTAATTTTTTTAACAACATTATTGGTTCACATAGACAAGAGTGTAATATGAGTGCGATGTGAGTATATAACCAAGCATTTATCTTTTGTAAATAGCATTTAAATAGTCTCCCTACGTCAGACCTACTTAATACATATCACTGTGCCAAACCAAACAGTGCATGGTCAACATGGGTGAGATGCAAGATTTTTTTTATTTTTTATTTTTTAAAATATATATAATTTTTTTTATATTTTATATTTTTATTTTTTAAAATATATACAATTTTTTTTATATTTTTTATTTTTATCACATCCTTACCTATCAAACCACCATTCCCTTCTTCCACCATGAGACAACTTATGGGCTTGGTTCATAGTTGCCATGACCCCTATGAGAGTTGGGTCTGGTTGTGTGTTGTTGATCCTACTACCTTATCAAACAACTCGTATTGATGAAATCTTAAATATTATGTAGGAAATTCTTGTCAAAGTAATGTCCTTATCTAAATAGATGAATTTTATAGAATGAGAAAACTTTCCATGCCACATGCTTCACATGTTTCCAACGTAGAACTCATTATATATGTTCTAAAGGAACGATTCTCTAATTCAATTTGAAGAAAAATTTTATCGTTCAAATATAGTTGTGAATGCCACATTTAAATCTCCCCAACAATTAATTAGGTCCATCTACTTTCTCTAATAGAAAAATGTAGGGCACATGGCTTTACTGAAAACTTGCAACTGTCTTATATTTCCAATGAATGACTCTTTATCTTTTGATGTTTCCCCACGTAAGGGCCACTGCCATGCTTCTTCGTCGTGCTGAAATGTCTTTTCATTTTGGAGAAGACCATGGTTAGCTCTTCCACTAGCCAATTTAGGTAGTCGTTTAGGGCCCCTGTTGAAAGAAGGCCCCAATAATAATATTGGTGATAATGGTATAGATTTTTTTATTTTTATTTTATTTTTATTTTTATTTTTATTTTTTTAAAAAAAGGGCCCAATTATAATAGACAACGATTTTGCCAAAAAAAAAAAAAAAAAAGTACATTAGCTCTTCCTTTTGTTACTCTAAATTCTACATACATTAATTTTAAATTACAAATCACTCGTACTGGAATAAAAAATAATTTAGAAGTCTTTAAGATAGACTAAAACAACAATTTAATCTCTGCAGTCAAATTCCGCCAAACACGTAACGGATTTCATTAGTATATCACGTGTCATCACTAATAGAATGATGACACATGTCACTCTTTTTCTTTTTCTTTTTCTTTTTTTCCTTTTAAAAAATATGAATTAATTAAAAATATAAATATATAAAATTTTACAAATTAATTTTTGGGATAAATGCAAAATTAATATTTGTGGTAGGCCAAAATTACAAATAACTTCTTGGGGTATAAAAAATAATTTGGATGTCCTCGGGGAATGCCAAAATAATAATTTAGTCCCTGTAGTCAAATTATGTAAAAACACTTGACGGATTCCGTTAATGTGCCACATCGTCACCAATATAATGATGGCATGTTTCACTCTTCATAATAATAATAATAAAAAAACATATTAACATATTCAAAATATAATATATAAAACCTAAAACTTAAAAACTTAAAATTATTTTAAAAAAAAAAAAAAACATTTGAAAAAGCAAGGAGGTGGCTGGTGGTGGCAGCTAGCTCCTTTAGGGGAGGGGTGGCCTGCGAGCCACCTTTGGGTGGCTCGTCGTCACGCCAGGCACATAGGAGTGGCCTTGCGTCACCCAGACCCTATACCCCATTTGGGGTGGTTTGCGGGCCACCCCCATGCATCTGGGGTGGCTCGCAGGCGACCCCCTCCTCCAAAGGGGTGGCTGTCGGCCTTTTTATCCTGTTATCCCACAAGGGTAAAATGGGTAGAATTAGGTCAAATTGGTCATGTGCATGGCACGTGACCAATCTTCCGTCCAAGAAGATAGAAACACCTAACAGAGTGTCTACATTATATCAAATTGGTAGTCTAGAGGACCATATCACGTGAATTATTAGTTCATGATGCTACATCAGAAACAGTTAGTTTAGTGGGTTAAATAATATTTAACCCTAAAAATTTTCTTAAAAGTATTGATGTGAACTTCCGTCAATTTTTGGACGAATGTATTATCTCTATTTTTAAACATAAGTAAGATATTAGCTACGATACAAAATGAAACCTAGGTGGGAAAAAATAAAAGCTGTAAAACCACAAGGGGGTTAAAGGTATTTAATCATTTCTTAGGGCTTTTGGTTTGTAATTTGAGTAAGAGATACTAATAAGGTAATAGTCTATTGCATTTTATTATGATATTTGTTGTTATAGATAGTGCTACAAGTAACACCCTGAATTATTTACCATAGTTAATTAATTTTGGGAGCATAGTAGCCACAACTAAGTTAGTCCCACATTAGGAAGATGAAATGTTCACATGGAATGGGTGCGTTGTAGCTTGTGAATTCAACCATGGCTAGGGTCGCATGTGATAAGATCTATCGTAGGCTCAATTTCATTGTCAATCATCATAGAGACTAGCCCTAGATAGGTCACTACGATGGTCAGTTTCCTTATGGTGGATTGTCGCTTGGCCTACAATGTGATCATAGGTCGACTGACGCTGAATAACATGAAAGTCGCTATCTCCACCAACCATTTGAAGATGAAGTTCCCGATCGTAAATGGTGTGGGAGAAGTGAGAGGAGACTAAACAGCCACAATGAAGTTAATCTCACATTGAGAAGATGAATTTGTCCACATGCAGGGTGTGGATTATAAAGGAGATCATGGGTGCCAAGTTCCATATTGGTTTTTTACTATGTGAGACTGAGTATTCCAATTTCAACTTGACTATTCCTTATGGAGAGATTGTGCAAATGTGTTTAGCGCTTTCTTAATGTCATTACAAATAGTATCAGATCAACCCGATAACACCATGTGACATTGAGGCATTGCATGACACAGACTTTGATGAGGACATTAGGGATTTGAGTGGGGGAGATTGTGACACCTCGAGAAGCTAGTCTCACAATGGGAAGATGTGGATTGCCTACATTAAGTAGGTAAATTATAAAGGTGTTCAATGGTGCTAAATTTTATATTGGTTCCTTACTAAGTGGGATTGTGCTTTATAAGTGGTTCTAAAGAACTACAATTACAACTTGACTAGTTCTTTTAGAATGATAGTGTAAATACAACTAGCACTTTCCCTAGGTTGTTACTTCACAAATTAAGGAGGTTTGACGTTGTGGTCACGTGCCAAGTTTTACACAAATTAGTTATTCTGACAATATAATTCAAGCATAGATCATAAATGCTTCCAAAATCCAAATATAGGGATCTTTGAGTTATTACAATGCCCGGTGCAAATGACTTGAGTTTTGAAGAACACTGGCCGCTAAAACATGACAAGTTGAACCCATTCCCATGTCTCAAGCCCAGCAAAGAATTTATCTGCATATAGACAAGCAAATTTAACCCAGTTGGGAATTTATAACCCATAACTCTACCATTACAATACTCACATAATTTCTTGCCCATCCCCACAATTATAGAAAATGAGTCATGTTTAAGCTAATCATAAAACAATGAAAATTTCCCTTCATCCTGTCTTTCTAGTCATATTATAGCCACGAACATAAAATATTGCCAAATTTTGTACACCGTCACATAAAAAACACGTGTTTTCAATTCAACCGCCATTGACATGTAAAATGTGTAAACAATAAACTTTTAAGGGGTTGGCTCAAGTGGTAAGGACCTTAGTCTTGGTGGCATCCCATAAGGTCTAAGGTTTGAATCCCCTTAGTTGCAAACAATTCCTTGGGACCACGCCTGCTGGCAAAGCTTGAGTCTTACCCGATCAGTGTAAAGGGGCACTTTGCACAGGTTTAGGGTTTGCTTGACAGGGATAGGTACACGAAGTGACCATACTTTGAAAGGGTTTCCCCATCATTTAAAAACAAAAAACAAAAAGAAAGCCACCATAGGATAAACTACATGACAATTATAAATGGTCTAGGTTTGGACAAATTGCATATAAACCAAAACCAGTTCAAAATGAACTACTAGTAGTTTTTATTTTAGAATTGTTTCATCTAATTATGAACCAATTTTACAGTATGTCAACCACTCCCAAGCATATAATTTGGACCAGAATGCCAACCTCTCTTATCTTAATATGAGGCTTGATTGAGCTAGTAGATAATACATCAGCAATTGGAAGGTAAGCCGACAAAAGCTGTTAATCCTTGTGCAAGCAATTAGTGATCATATTTCAACTTTTTGTTCAAGTGTTTTGTCACATCACAAATTTGTTAAAGGAATGGATATCTACACCCTAACTTTTTGAAATATAGCAGTGTTAAAGAAAATAAGCAGCAAGCCCTTTCTCTTGTGCTGGGGACATACAACCCTATCTCTGTAGGTTGATACGAAGCCTAACTAAGCTAGCAGATGGCACGTAATGAATTAAAACTTAGCTGCAAAGCTCCCAAGTCCCATGTCAGCTATCTCTGATGCTGTACTGCAGCAGGCACTTTATTTCTATGAAACCTATCACACTTCAGAAGAAATGATGATCCAGAAGCCGATAAATTCCTTGTCAACAATCCCATTGATTCCTCTATACGGTTGAACAGAACCTTTGCAAACCCATCAATTTCCGTTTCATATTGCTCATAAACAAAGAACACAGTGAAAGCAAACACCAGTGCTGCATTTTATATCAAACAAGATCAATATAAAGAATTTCGTAAAAAAATAAAAAAGAAATATTGAAGCATCTAATAGCTCAGGAGTGGTAACAGTTCTTACCTACGCCAATCACTGCAGTCAAGGATCGCAAAATCAACTTCAGAAAATAGAGAGAAACTGTTACCTACATTGAATTGTGGGAATTAATTATATCAGGGAAAGATTCCACAAAATAACAACCACTACTGAACAAAAATTTTTGCCCTTTTAAATTAGGGAATTCATTCAACTTGATATATAAAAAATTTTGTTGACCATACAGCACCTGCGGATATTAAGCATCAAAGACACTTTTAGGCTCTCATGTGTCATCAACCGACATTATTTCAATAATGTCAATTGTGATTATTAAACAGGACTATATGATCTCATATGTTTCATGAAGTGCACTAAAATAAAGTCTATAATTTACATGCATCAAGTTGATGCAAACCATACACGGCTGTAAGAAGAAAGTTCAAATACTTCTTCCCCCCATCCCACCCCCCAAAAAAATGAAAAGAAGAAAGGAAAAGGAAAAACTTTATTTTCAGGGTAATGGTTACAACTAGAAGATGGTATCCCTACAAATGACTTTGATTGGATTTACCATTGTCTGGAATTTTCTTTTCGATGGGGCTTGGGTTGGGAAAAGGGGGTGTTGCTACTTCTAGAGAAAAGGATAGATGCAAGAAAATGGGTTCAGACACTTTCAGGATCAAATGTGCATGATTAAAGACAGATAAAACTTGTACTTTATGGCATCATCCGTGCATACAACTCCATACCTTGAAGAAATTACTCCAATCCTCTCCTTGAGACAATGATCGTATATGTTGGACCCCATTGTTCCAAAGACATGCCAGGGTTGTAATTGAATCTTTCACCACCGTTTCTGAGATCTCAAAACAAGAGGAAGATATTCTCTGAAAAGTGATACCAACTCTGCTGAAAAGGAATTATAATCAATGGAATGGATCTCAGTTACCAAGGAAATGATATTCAAGATGTTAGTCAAGGACATATGTAAAAAACAAAAGCAAATACACACACACTTATGAGACTTATGAGACTTAATGCTGATAAAATAAGAATATTTGACAATTCTGAGCTGTTACACCATGTTCTTATAGTCTGAACTTACTAGTAAGCCAGTTCTACTAAAGCACTTAATCTCATTAGGTCATGTAATGAATCAAAAAGTGCGAAATAATTCTTCACAACAATACAAAGACATATAAGGGACAGTTTGAACCCCCCCCCCCCCCCAACTCACAAACCAACAAAACAGCAAAGCAACACACACTTCAGGGGAAATAAGGTATTGATCAAGAGGGTTTGGCCATGTAAAATTGCTCAAAATACATAAAACAAGAAGAATAAGGAAACTATAACGGCACGTCCCAAATATGGAGGGTTGGGGGGAGGAGGAGGGGGGGGGGGGGGGGGGGGTGAGCAGAAGACCTCAACAAAAACAAAAAGGGAAATGGGAACTTTTGGCAATATGAGGGTGAAAAAAGAAGACAATATTTACAAAATCTACTAAACACGGGGTTATCAAATTTAGCCTTCATGAGCATCAATACCTACGTTTTTGATGATAGGATACCGTATCCAAAAAGGACAACATTAATCAGCAGCAGAAGCTTGGCAATAGATGACATGAAAGTTCTTCCAGAGAGGAAAAACCAGTAAAACAACAGAACCAGAGCAAGGAAATATGTAAACGTCTTCTTCTCGTCTCTCCACAGCAAAATGTCTGCCACTGGAGCAACATAGTTCAGGGTCATGCCATGGTAAGAACAACACAATCAACACCTTATGGAGCAGACACAAGTTTCATCAATGCACGATTAGAAAATGTTCAATCATGTGCCTTTTGCTTTATCTAATTGTGTGTTAGATGCACGCAATAGTAACATAGATGTTAATTTGAAATCAAACATGGACCATGCTGTGGCTGGTTACTATAATCACAGAGAAAGATGCGCTATTCATCTGTCTGAGTTAAGAAATGGATCAGATTACAGATATCCTGCCTAGGGTACCCTTTCACAACAAATTAATATACAACAAACAGCAATGGGCTTCTAAAGCAGGCTTAAGGGCGATGGGGAAGGTTTGGTTGTAGGTGACTGAACCCAGCTGAGAAAGCTAGGTTTTCTGTAGCTAGGACAATGCTGGTCATACCCATTAAGCCTATGTGCAGCCCACACATATTTGCAGGCTAAGATTAACCCGGTCTATGTCAAAAGCCCCGGGCCCACAACAATTAGGAGCAAAAAATTGATCAATATGGCTCAAATCATTAAAGCTCCTATAAGAGGACACTTCACAATTTGAATCAATAGAATATAAATTTGCTAAATCAATGTTTAAGCGATCAAATTGTAGAGTACAAATGAAGTATAGAAAGTTGAAATGAGGCTCGAACCTTCCCCGCTGCCCAGCAACTTTTCTACTTTTGATTGTTCATCGAAGGCACTGTATCTTGCATAATATGAGTCTTTGGTTAAATGGGACAAAGAATCAATTGTTAAAGTGACAGCCTCCTGTACATCAATCATTGGTAAGTTACTCACATGATGGGCCTTGAACTCATGACTTCACCCTCCACTCCGTTCTTAGCAGGGGGAGGAAGTGCCATTTAAACTAGAACTCATTGATAATTTCCAAATTGTAAAATGAAGCTATATGATAATGAAAATACACATTTTTGTATGCAACAAAAGGTGTAAAAAACTAAAGGAATCAGACATCAAATTAGCATCTTACGATATGCTAGAACCAATCAAGTTATGCTTAAATCCAACATATAATGTGTTACTAGCTAATAATGAAAATATGTGTTTTTTAACCTCAAAGGGTTGGCTCGAGTGGTAAGTCACTCGACCTTAGTACTTCATGAAGCATCAGGTCTAAGGTTTGACCCCCTTTAAGTGCAAACAATTCCTAGGGGCCACGCCTGTAGGCAAAAACCCGAACTTTACCTGACTCGTGTGGAGGGAATGCTTTGCACGATGTCCTGGGGATCTAGTCAGGGCGAAGTCTTGGGTACCCCGGTTATCAATACCAAAAAAAAAAAAATTGATAATGTGTTTTTGGATGTAACAAAAGTTGTGAAGAAATACAGGAATCAGACTTCAAATTAACATCTATGATATTCTATAGTCAATCAAGTTGTGTAGATCCGATATATAACTTGTTACTAGATTAGATTCTGACATAAGAGAGGCTTGGTGGAAAGTTGTGGTGGCTTCTAAATTTAGCAGTTTGTGGGTGGGTGGTGTTTTAATAAGGTTCATGGGTCTTATGGGGTAGAGTTATGGAAGAATATCAGAAGGAGTTGGGAGGTGTTTCTAGTCATACTAGATTTGAGGTAAAAGATAGCTTTAAGATTAGATTTTGGCATGACCTGTAGTGTGGGGAGTGGGCTCTTAAGGTAGCTTTTCCGGATTTATATAATTTTGCTAGCATTAAAGATCCTTCTATAGCGGATCATTAGGAGCTTTCTAGTGGCTCCCATCAATGGAATGTAAGCTTTATTAGAGCGGCTCATGATTGGGAGGTCAATATATTTGCTTCTATTTTTAATTTATTGTATTCCCTTAGATTGAGAAGAGATGGTGAAGACAAGCTTTGCTAGGGCCTCTCCAAAAGAGGGTTGTTCGACATTAGATCTTTCTACAACGTCCTTATCCCTCATGATGACACTCCCTTCCCTTGGAAGAGTATTTGGCGGATTAAGGTTCCTTTGAGACGAGAACAAGAATTGGAAAACAAGAGTTGTAAATGGACAAACTGCAATGAAATCAGCTGATTCTATTATGGGCACTTCACATCTTCCAAGGAAATTGAACTAACTCGGCAAATTTCCTCAAATTAGATTGAAAATATTTAGGTTAATAAGGCACAACCATATTATATACAAAAAAAATTACATGTAGGGGAAAAATTACAGATGATACAAATTAATAAATGCAAAGGGAAAGACATGAAATAATGAAAACTAAAAAATAAAACTTACTTCTAGGGAGACTACTGGTGAGTATCCGATATGTTTTTGAGCCGCAGTGCAGTCAAATGTCCTAGTGCGTGAGGCTAATTGGATGTAATAAGCTGATACAGAATGGTTGTATTTTTTGAAGCCCAGTTTTCCATGCATCCATTTGAAAATCAACAGAATATACCCAACTACCGTGACAGGAACTTTTATAAATGGTCTGCAATCAAAGTAAGCAGCCATTCAGCTTTGAAGAACAAACATTAAAAGATTCTGCACAAGCATCAAAACAATGAAAACTACGAATTTGTCCTCACTTTAGTACCCAATATGGCAGCACGCTAAAAGCACAACAAGAATGTTGATAAAGGATATGACATATCAAAAACAGGCAAAGGAGAGGATATAATAGAAATTTTTTCACTAGTAGGATCAAATTAACCTCGTGCACTTATCCCTTTCAAGCTGCAAAAATGCCTTGATTTTCTTTTTCTTTTTGATAAGTTATTTTAAAATGCCTTGATATTATAATTAATTTCTCAACAAAAGTAGGATAATTCATTCTAAGGCTTGCTCTTCTCACGTAAGATTAAACAATACGCCATATATTTTTGATACCATGATAAATAATATCCAAAAAGGCAGGACATTGTTTGCTCTAAACAGTTACTTCTTCAATCGAAATGTAGCAAGGCAAGCTAATGTCTAAATTCATCTAATCCAAATTAACAATAAGCAGGATATAAATTATTTGGCAATCTTCAAAACTTTTTTCCTAGCAGCTGAGGCATGGGTGAGGGGATTGGGGGTAAACTCCTGCGTTGCTCAGAACTTACCCTACCCTGACTGCAGTCTACTGAAGTTAACAATGATCTACACATAAACCAACATACACCACCAATTGACAGATTTGATTTTCACAACTGTGGATTACCAAGAAATTTGCTAGACTGGAATTTCTTGACCAGTAGTTGCAGAAACAAATTATCATAGCTCGATAATTTTCTTCAATAAATAAAACTTAGGGGTAATTACCTTTTCCCCCATGAACTACCGGCCATTGTCAACATGCCACCACGAACTGACACTTCAACCAAAAGAGAGCATGCAACTACCATTTTTGTACCTTTACCCCCCCTTTTGTTAAGTAATCTCATTAAATTCGACGGAATATTCGATTTTTAGACTTTAAATTTTGTTTAAAGACATAAATACCCTCAAACAGTAATTTAATACAAAAAAATAGAGCGGGTGACTACTGGTGACATCCACTCCCTCTCTTTTCCTTTTCCTTTTAATTTTTTTTAATTGTTTAATTTTAAGGTATTATATATATATATATTTTTAAGTAAGCAAAATTTTATTAAGGAAAAAAAACGTAAGGTGCCCCTAAGTGCACAGAAAGTATACACAGGAACAATCAAAGCTAACTCAGAACAACCCAACAAAACCCACAACCTAAACCCAAGAACCCAATAAAGAGCACCCAAAAACAACCCACAGAGGAACCGAAACAAAATCGCAAGGGAAAAACCAAGGACCCGCAAGACAATCCACAAAACCCACCAAGGCTCACCACCCTACATCATGTGAGCCTTGCCTTTCCTACGCCTAAAGGAGGCTTTAACGTCGCCATAATTGATGAAGCTTTGAAAATTTAGGAGCTCCCTCTTGCCTTTGGACTTCTGGCGCACTATCATCTAGTCAAACAGAAAATCTTCTACCATGGCATCCCTAATAGGCAAGGCCTCCTCCCCAAAATCATCATTCACCGCCCAAGACAAGAGTAATGCATCCCAAAAATCAACATCCTCCTCCCAGACCACAATCTCCCTAATTTCGAAACTTGAGTTAGGGTATTTAAGTCTTTTCACGAATTTGACTGACGGAAGGGAGGTAAAGGTACAAAAATAGTAGTTGCATGCTCTCTTTTGGTCGAGGTGTCAATTCGTGGTGGCATGTTGACAATGACCGGTAGTTCATGGGGGAAAAGATAATTACCGTCAGAAAAGAAAAGCGGAAAGCCCAAGTAGAAATTTAGCATGTTGATCATTAGATAACAGACAGAAAAACTAAAATCCACCAGCAACCTAACACTCATCTACATCAACTTTAAATAACTGACGACCACCCAAGTATAGAAATAGTATGAATTTATTCCAATAAATATCATGCATGTATTGCATCTAAAGGAAAATATGAAAGTATACGTATATAACATGGACGATTGAGAGGTGGTCTAGACTAAAGAGGAATGTCATCTCGGCTCTAGCTCTCACTTTCACTCCAAGTTCTGGTCACTTTGGTCAAATAACATGTTCCACAATCGTATCATTCTAGATGGAAATCGTGAATTAGCTACCCTGATGCAACAACCGATAAGAAATGAAAATTCGCATAAGAAATTCAGATGCTTACTTTACCTTTGATATCCCAAGCCTTCTGATATGCGAGATACAAATTCCCAGAACTTCATAGGCTCAATATTAGAGATGAAAAATGCCTACATATCGATTACAAAGGAATATTAACTCCGTGCGTATATGAATAGAACAAGGAAAAAAAAAATTGAAAGAATGTACGCTCAAGAACATTCACAATTTAGGCATAGGCATACCTTTCCAGCCACAGAGACCATCCGAAAATCTAAAGCTTCTTCTGCACAGATATGGGCATGAGTAACATTCTCGACGTAGGTGAAGTCGGACATGTTTTCACCACTCCCTATAATATACTGAAATGAGAAAACCTGTTACTTCAAAAAAAGAATAAATAAACGCATTCTCTGTACTCAGAAATACAAGTAGTGAAAATGTAACCTCCAAACATGGAGACAAAAAAATCAATGTTATGAAAAACACAGCCATCCGCAGAACACCCAGAAATCATCTCTTTTTTGGGTTGTAAATTACTAGAGATTCAAAGGTAAATAAATAAAAACAATGACGCAGAGCAGCTCCTAAAGCACAACTAAGAAAAATTAAAACATGAGAGACAGAAAAAAAGAAACAAATGGGATCTCTAAAGGATCTTATTAAGTGGATATTTCAGTTGCAAACAAAACGCTGATGTACAAACATCCATCACTTTTGATGGTTTAATGAAGTTCATATAATCATCATAGTATTTAGAATGTGAAGTGACTTATATAACAATCTGCACTAATTGTGTCAAACCTTTGCCCAACCAGATTTCACTAAATTAACTAACAATGGCAGAAGCTGTGTGTCTCCTGGTCCAAAGACGTTGCTAGGACGAAGTGCACATGTTAGGAGGCCATCAATGTTGTTAGCAAACAGGACCAGTGCTTCTGCTTGAGCCTTAAGGTCACTCATCATGTCCTCAAACTGTAGCACACATCAACATATACTAATTTAAGGAAAACAAAAGGCAATACTAAATAAGACAAAATATCTCCAATTAAAAACATGGACGAGAAGCCCTATAAGTAGAGGCATACTTTCCAAGGGTATGTCAAGCACTCATCTCCATTATTTATATCATGTAAACCGTCGAATACTACATCTGCAGAACTGTTGTATATTAGCCTTCTAACTTTGCACTCTCGGCAAGCATTAATGACATTTTTTGCACCTGAATGAAAATTCATGATGCATACAATCGTTACTTCCTGCAAAAAATTTCAGTGCAAAAAACAGCCTGCCAGATTAAAGAATAATGATCCATTACCTTGAACTATAATCATGTACCAATTGTAAATATCATCTCTTTGTAAGTTGATATCATCCATATAGAACACAACAAACGAACCTTCAATTGCTGCAATCATATACGCAATTAATTCTCAAAAGTGGCAACCAAGGAAATAGATAGCAACAGGAAACTAAGGCAGCAGTTTTTATACACAACTTGTTTGCCTGTTTGTTTACGGGTGTGTGTGGGTATGGCTTTATATAACCACTAAGTCTCATATAAAGAAATTATAAACTGACACATAAGATAAAGAAATGACTACTAGATTCACATAGTGATCTGAGATGTTAGAGCAACAGTGCAAACAATTCCGAGAAAATATATTTGTTTACTTCTTATTCATCTAACATTTTTAGACTTCATTCACATGTAACAAGCAATTCATAAAGCCCCAAAAATAAACAGAAATCAAATTATTAGTGGTAGATAATAGGTGGGATATCTATGCTGCTTTTATATATGATGTTCAAGGGGTTTTCTGTATCGAAAAGTACAAAGTTGGAATATGCAAGAATGATGGCTAAGTTCAAATTAGAAGGAATCAAGGACAGAATAAATAACAAAGGAAGATGAAATTCAAACCCTATAAGACTATCATATCTTAAAATTATAGCAACACCTCTCACTACTCCCCCCTAATAGAAGAGAAGACAATTTATATTGCTTCCTCCTTCTCTTTGGATTTATGGCTGATAGCAGTTGAAGTGATTTACGAATTTAATAATTTTCAAAGTCTCAAAGAAGAATGACCATCCATTGACTGCTGAGAAAACAAAAGAATAGAGAAACATAAACCTAAATTCTTGTTTCTTGCAGATCCTAATTATACAAAGAAATCAATCCACAAATCTATTCAACACCAAAATCAATCCAGAAATTCTTGACCCTGTATTTGGTTGAGTCAATAGATCACAAGAAAACACATAAAAAAATTAATTAATTAATTAATTAAAAAAAAAAAAAAACATGAGTTGAAACCTGCTGATCCTATCCCCATGAAATAATTTCAAACACTTAAGTGAGCTAATGCATAGGTAGAGTGTAGCTTTTTGTTTCTCAGAAAATTTCTGATTTTTTTGCTGTTTCCAGTAACTATAAATCGTAAGTTGATTTAGGGTCCGTTTGGGTTTGCAATTTCAAAAAGTGCAATTTAAAAATAGCGATTTTAAAATATGTGATTTAAAAAATGTGATTTTTAAAAACGCAATTAAGCGTTTGGCAACATCGCAGTTTGCCCTTTAAAATCGCAGGTTAACCTTTTAAAATACCGCGTTTTAAAAAAAGCACCTCATTGCCTACGATTTGAATAAATACTTTTCTGCGTTTTCAAATCGCAATTTTTTAAAAACGTAGTTTTCAAACGGTTCATTTTCTGCGATTTGGTTTAAAATCATACTTTTTCTCTATGAAATCGTAATCCCAAATGCACTCTTATTGTCTATTCACATATTATTTTGATGCAGGCACAATAAATGACTCTATTAGTCTATTAGATTGCTAGAAACTGCAAATAATAAAACAGAACGGGAAAATTCTAGAAATCCTCAGGTATTTCTTATTCATTTTAGTACAATAATTCTTCATCTCCAGCCCCAAATTATTACAACACAAAACTTTAGATTTTCAGTTCTTATTTTTCTCGTCACGCTTCCCAAGCGATCAAACAAAGTCCAAATAGTTAGTAAGCATTAGTTTTCCAAACAATTGACACAAAAGATCAAGCTCCTAGAACTTCATTATTCATCAAAAAAAAAAAAAAGCTCCTAGAACTTCAACTTCTTTTTCTTTTCCTGCATTTTCTCAGCATCCAAAGTCCAAACAGAAGAGAGAGTTCTCAAAATATCGTTACATATGTTCCCATTTCACTCTGTTTCCAAAAGAAAATCGAAATTAGGTCTCAAACTTCGCAACAACATTCAAATATCAAGCTCAGCCGGAGTAAGCTCTCAACAGCTCCTCACACTTTCTTTTCCTTTCCTTCCCCGCATTTTCTGAGCAACCAAACAGATCACGACACCTCGGACGGGTTGACTGGACTTTCTCACATTTGTCACATTTAAATTTACCTTCCTTTTTGTCGCATTTTCTCGGCATCCAAACAGGAGCCAACCATAAATGCATACATACATAAATCAACACACACATTACTGGACATACCTTTGACGATTTGAGAATAATCGCGAACGTCGACGCGGTGGTAGGAAGCGCGACCGGAAGAGAGTGCTTGCGAGAGGAGCGAGTCGTGGTGGTCGTCGGAGGGGTCGGGGTGGAGGGACTGAGCAGAATCGGCGACTCGCACGATCCACTTGCCGAGGGTCAAGAGCCTATGGACCAGCGATCGCCCAAGGAATCCTCGCCCGCCCAGGACCACGCAGGTCCGAGGGTTCAGCTCCGCCAACCGCTCCTCCATTTCCCACTACTATATCTGATATTTCCTTCCGATCAACAAAAGGAAAATGGAGAGAATGGAAAAAAGTAAGAGAGAGAGAGAGAGAGAGAGAGAGAGAGAGAGTGGAGGGCAAAAAAGTCTTTGATGATATCCCTTTTATAAGCCTGTGCTTGGCGCGGAAAGGATTTATATACTGGTTTGTTTTCTTTGTTGATACTGTTTCATGGAGGGTGGGTTGAGCGGCCCCTCAACTAAAAGCAATTTTTTTATTTATTATTATTTTTTTTCATTACGATTTCGTAGATAAAAAATATGATTTTAAACTAAATTGTAAAAAATAAATAATTTAAAAATTATAATTTTAAAAATTACATTTTCAAATCGCATTTTTTGAATTTGCAAACTCAAACGAATCTTAAATAATGTCATGAATTGAGATGTACTGCATAACAAGTCGAGAAGCTAATATGATAGAGATAATATGAAAGAGCATATATGAGACTTATTTACTAAATTTGGGGCTATCTGACCACTTATCCGTACATATGGGTTCTATATATGCTCTCTCACATTAATTGTCTAAATTACTAACAATTTTATCAAATTGGAAGTGCTCACTAACCATTCTAAGAAATTTATCTTGATAATTGTTCAAATAATATATAAATATAGATGTTTAACCTTTTAACCATTCTCATTTGTAACAATTCAAGCATCTTTTTGAAAGATTTGAGGCCTTTCGATTAATAGCCCATTTCCTTATTTTTACCATTCTCAAAAAACTTCAAAACATTTTTAACATTTTTATTTTTTATATCACGTCAATAATCTTTTATTATTATTTAAATAAAATAATTTACTACAGTACAAATTTTTTTTACTTTTTCATATAAATTTTTCCTACTTTATATTATATCAATAAATTTTTATTTTTACTAAAAAAAAAAAAAAAAATTAAAAAAAAAAAAAAAAAAATTCTCCAATAAAAAAGTAGAGGGGAATGAGGTTATTAAACATAGCTTCAATTAGTACGATGGGGATCAACATTTTAGTAGAGAAGATTAGGGGACATACATGACATGACATGACATTGACATTGACAACAACAAGAAGAAGTGAAGAAGAAGAAGACGAAGAATAATATATGAAATTGAGAAGTAGGTGTATGGTGAATGGTGATGTCAGTTCCTTGGAAAGGAAAAAGGCATGTCAATTTACATAGAAAAATGGAAGTAGTGTTTGGTTAACCCATCCCATCAACTTTAGAGTCCAACAATATTTTTATAAGAAAAGGAGTAGTAACTTGCACAACCAAACTCCCACTACCCATTCCGTAGAGTATATTCCAACTTCAGAGCTACTCCTGTTCTGAGTAAAAGAAGACAAGAGAAGATTCGGTCCACGGAGTAGTGAGTACTCTCTTCTTTTTTCTTTTTCTTTTTTTTTTATTATTATTATTATTTATCAACGACCACACAACGTATGGCCCACATTCATTTCAAACCCGCAAACTTGATGGATTGCAATTTACTTTTCCAGTAGTGCATTGCTAAAATGCTAAAAAAAATATATATATATTTTTTAAATAATTATTTATTATACTGTTAAATAATTATCATATAACTTAATTGAAAATTAATTATTAGATCGACACTTGTTAAAATAATAATAATAATAATTTAGAGCTGATTTTCACTACCACGTTATTTCAATTGTATAACAATCATATAGCAATTTAATAAATAGCATTACTCATTAAAGAATAACAAAAATAATACAAAGTAGTTTCAAAGGTGAAGTTCCATCCTCCATTACCCTCCCTTTGCAGGGGCATAGTGTTGGCCCATCTCCATCTCCATCCCTAACCTCTCTTTTCCTTTTTCTAATTTTTTTTAATATTTTGAACATAAATATGTATATGACATGATAAAGTAAATTTAGAAATGGGCAAGTACTCAGTTAAAAGTTGAATGAAAAGTAAACGATATAATTGCTCTTCTTTGTTCTTGGCGTTCTTCAGTGAAAAGCTTCATAATAACTTATATTTATAATAGGAGCAAAAATCAGAGACTTTATTTTTTTCTTTTTTCTTTTTTAAAGTAAATGAAATTAAAAGGCAAATATTTGAGTACACCTATGTAACATTTAAATTGATTAAAATTGGTATAATAAGACTAATCACGTGAACCGATTTTCATTAGATATTGGAATGGAACAAATGAATTTTGATCATTACATGCTGCATTTTCTTTCGGGAATACAGCAGGTATTTCAATACCAACATAGTTCTTTTACGCAACACATATATTAGTGTAGCTCGAGAAATTTCTAACTGAAAAAAAATATATATATATATTAACAAATAGATCTGTGGAGTTCATTGCACAAATGGATGGCTTACTGGGTCCTATACACAATCAGAAGCAGGCCTCAAGAACATCTTAAAACTTATCCTTTGCTTGGCGGATGACACCCAAAGCTTCTGCGTCGTCGGCTGTCTCTGAAATTTTTAAGGACCGTCGGATTTCCGTACTTGAAGTGCGAAGGAAAGGATTACAAGACTTCTCCGTCTTTATTGTAGTTGGAATCTGAGACAAGAATCAAAAGGGAATTACAAAGGAGTGGCGGGGAGGGGGAAACACCTATTGCTGGACAAAAATCAAAATTAACACACAAAACACATATTCACATCATGTGGTCTCTCCATGAGTTGTCTAAAGTTTTCACATCAGAGTGCAGACTCCATAAAAAGGGAAACAAAAACTTCAAATTCAGATACCGAAAGAGACTTGGGCTACGTTTGGTACACGGCAATGATCATTCTTTAGGAATACTAATGCATATTACTAGGACTACAAGTAGTTGGTTTGGTGACAACACAAGAATTTTCCAATTTTTCACAAAAAAAAAAAAAAAAAAAAAAAAAAAAAAAAAAAAGAAGAAGAAAAAAGTCATCATTTTTTACTTTTAGGAAGAATAAAATGCCCCCATGGGGTGGCCGGCCACCTCAACTAAAGTATAGGGGGGGTGGTTGCACCACTCCTTGTGCTTTTTGTTAGGGTGGCTGAGGGGGTGGTCGGCCACCCATAAAGACAATTTTTCTTTTTCTTTTGCCAAATAAATAAATAAATAAAATAAAAAACCCAAAAGGTTTTGTTGGCATAAAAAATAAAAAAATTAGGGCTATTCTTCCCCAGAAATAGCTACTCTTCTCCTCTTTGGGAGGAATGACTATTCCTCAAAATGAAGAGTAGTCATTCCTGTAAAATGATCATTCTCAAGAATAATAGACAAACCATACGACAATAATGGTTTTTCCATTCCTGCACCCATTCCTTTCTACCAAACGTGACCTTAAGATGTTAGTTATGAGAAAAGAAAGTCCTAGGAATTACCGTTGGCAAGCCCTTGCTGCGAAGATGGGCTACATTGGCTGCATAGGACTTGAGAGCCTCATTATGGGGTTCTATGGACAAAGCAAACTCTGAATTACTCTGTCAAAATGCATATCTCATAATTAGGGCCTTTATACCTTTTGAGCTTCAGAAAAATAAATAGAGAACAAAGGCAGATAGAAAGATAACTAACCAATGTATATTCATGACCGCAATATATATTTGTATCTTCTGGCAAAGACATGATCTTTTTAAGGGAAGATAACATCTGTAACATGGACAATGAACTGTTATACTACATAAATCATGAAAAAAGCATGAAAATATTTTCCATTTCAATGAAACTTTGGTCTACACTGTCCCTATGGAGAACACTTTTCTTAGCAATAACCATTGCTCAACTAAAGCATTTCAATATCTAGCATACACGCTGATATATTTATCTTATTTACAAGCATTTTTTGACATCCTAATTTGCTAAACTTCTATTTCACCATGAACACACAACTTTCAAGGATAATGACTTTTTTTTTTTTTGATAAGTAAGAAAATTTTATAAAAAGCGTAAGGCGCCCCTAAGTACGCCGGGAGTATATACAGAAACAACCAAAGCCAACCCACAAAAAGAAAAACCAAACAAACCCACAAGGAACAACCCTAAAACCAAAAGAATTTCCCAACAAACACCCAAACCAGCCCCACAAGCACCCCAACCCAACAAAACCCACAAGAAAACCCGATCAGCACACCCAGCCCTACACCATGTGCGCCTTGCCTTTCCTGCGTCGGGAGGAAGCACAAGAATCCCCGTAGTTGATGGAACTTGCCAAATTCAAAACTTCCCTCCTACCCTTGGACTTTGGGCGCGCGGCCTTAACTCCCCGATGGAAGTTCTCTTCAATGGCATCCAAAATCGCCAAGGACGGGTCCAAACCCTCATCACTTTCCAACTCCCAATCTACAGCCCAATCGGTAGGAAAGACACCCAAAGGGAGGGGGAAATCGTCATCCTCCCCATCCCATAACTCATCGCCCTGCTCCTGAGCAACCACCTCCCTTGACGGACCAAAACCCACTGGCCACTTTTGAGATTGGGTCAAACTATCCTCTCCCTTAATGGCGATAGAAGAACTCGAAGCCGCCGCACTTTCTTTAACAATCGGAATCGACGCAAGGCTCAGATTGAGAAACCCCCGCCGAAGAAAACCCCTCATCTGCGCTGGAGAACTACCCTTATCCTTCACGGACACTGCCAGAACGGCAGAATCCTGCACTGGAAGCGCAAGAGCCACTGTCTCGACTAGCTCTCTAGCAGGAGGAACCCGAGAAATAGACCCAGGCACTATAGCACCTGGCCTTAAAGCTTCCAAAGCATCGGCAACGAATAAACCGTCCAAATGCATTTTTCTGACTTCCCTAGCCTTCCGAAACGGCTTAGAATCCGACAGCACAGGAGGAGAAGATAAACGCAACCTCTTCCCCAGCTCAGCCGCCCCTGAAAAAGAAGGAATCGGAGGTGTCCCATCAGATCTGGTAGGAGCTACTAGGGGCGCTGAAGAGAAACCTAAAACTACCATAGAGATCCCCTCCAACCTGGAAGAAGCTACAGGGGGAAAAGAAAACACAGCCACCGGCGACGCTGATCCTTTAGACGCAGACCCCAAAGTCATAGAATCCTCAGAAGAGAACGAAGACTTCTTCGAGACAACCTCCAGGGCAGAAACCACCGAAGGAATGGAAGAGGAATGCTCAACAAACGCCGGAAAAGTAGTAGTCGAAACGCCTACCGCTTCCGGTGCCGGACAACCCAAATTCGGAGCTGACCAAAACCGACTCAGGAGCCGATACAGCAGCCCTCTTGGCAAAGGGCTTAAGCACCTTAGTCCCATCCCGAAACCGAGACCCTTTAATAGCTGCCTTACACCTCTTAAGCATCCGGCCCGCCACCAAACCCAACCTGCGTTTAAGCCCAACAGAGGACTTAAAGCCCATTCTCTTCGAAGACCCACAAGACCAAATCAAAGCACCGGATAGGCGCCCAAGGATCTCTAGAATCTGCCCGAACACTCCAGACACGCTTTTGCAGTGAAGTGTCACCCTCAACAACGGCTACCCCAGACACGCAAGCCGAACAACTGACGCAAACTCTGGAACTAAGACGCTCATCAACACGAAGGTCCTTACCCAGGGGATCAGGCGCTTGCTTCTCCATGGCAGAGCAATCCACTGGCGGCTGCTTCTTCAAATCACACCATCCCGCCACTAACCTAGCATCAACAACCTTTGCCGCATCCCATGAACCCGACTTATGACTCGGAGACCGACAACCCAAGGCAGAGTCGATTGCTCCCGAGTGCACCACCTCCGCGAACGACGGAGGGCCAGTTCCCTTTCCTAGCTTAACACCCGTCGGAAAACCACCAGAAAACGGAGACCCTTCTGTGGCTCCAAGAGAATCCAGACCTGTGCTCAACTTTGCCCCTTCTACTTTCCCATCCTTCTTGTCCAACGCAGACAAACCAAGCCTGCAACCCACAGAGAGAGAAACAGAAACAGTTTTCAACTCACCGGAAAACTTACGCCAACCCCATCCACCGCGCCCCTCAGGGATCAGAATGAGCCCTCTCCGACCACCCAACCCATAGGCTGCCGCCTCTTAAGAAACGGCCAGCTTTATTTTCACCTCTACGGGCAATCAGAAGTTTAGACCCTTCCCTGAAGGATTTGACGAAGTCATGATCACCAGAGAAACCCAAGAGAGTCTCCAACGTCGTCACAAGCCAATCTGAACACTGAGTGCTCAGGACGATCGCCCCGAAGAAGCTTTTTCTCTTCTCCTCCACCCGCACCAACGAAGCCCCCTCCAAAATCGAGAGAGAAAAGGACTTCGACTCCACCAAAAAGTTCCTTTCCATTGCAGAAATACCCGAACTTATAAGACCAATCCAGAGAAAGAAAGCATAATGACCGGCGAGGAAGACCACCCAGACGCAAAGCCCACCGGCATACACCTCAGCACGAAACTCCCACGAACAGCCCCTCAACACCACCAACCAAAAACCAGCACCAAGCGAGTTCGGAAAGGGAGGAACCAGAGAAAACCAATTTGACACACCCAGCAAAAAAGAACCAGAACCAAACTCTAGTGGGACGCGCCTACACGCGCCACCACTAGCAGGAGGGAGGAAAAAGAGAGCGGGGGATAATGACTTATTAGTAAGATAAACTTCAGAGCCCTCAAAAGTAGTAATTTCCTGGACAAAATCAGAAACCAGAAATTGTAAACAGCATTCTTTCTGGTGACATTTTGAAAAATTCACTTCAAATATATTTGTGAAGCTCACACACCACGTCAAATGCATTTCCCACTTAGACCTTTCCATATCTGAAACGAAAGAAATGAAATAATGTTTTGCACAATAACAGCAATGTGTTTCACATTTAAATATTTAAAACATCAATATTCTAAGCAAAATTAAATGGCAAGATGTAAACAACATGATTGTAATTCAAAAAGAACGAATTCCTTAGTCAATCCATTGACAAATTAGTTTTTTCTTTTTTTTCTTTTTTTTATGAATAATAATTTATTGAAAAGAAAAGGCAAAGTCCTCGTACATGAAAAGTATACAAGAAAAACCACCACCCTAAAGACGTTTGGAATCTAAAAAGTAAGATCTAAAATATTCGAAAAGGAAAAATTAGGAACATAGGTTACAACCCAATCCAACAAAAAACTCAAAAAACTCAACATAGGTTAATAAAGCACTTGACTTGCAACCCTCAAAGAGGCGTTGATACCTTTCTCTTCAAATGCTCTACATTAAGAATGTGGGAATAAGATACCCTCCTTGGAATGTCCCTGCCCTCGAATCCTACAACAATGTAAGTAGTTCTTGGATGTTGCTAGGCATCACTCAAGAAACTTCAAATAAGTTGAGAACCAAGTGTCATAGACAGCTAGTGGACTCGCAATGGATGAGAAGGTGACTGACGGTCTCCTCATTCTTTTTACAAAAGCAACACCAATTTAAAGGAGTGAAACCCCGTCTCTAAGATTATCAACTATTAGGATTCTACCCCAAGCTACCATCCATGTAAACAATGCAATGCAGGCAGCGCCTTAACCTTCCAAACACTTTTCCAAGGGAACAAGCACGACTCTCTAGTCTGTAAAGTGTTATAATGGCATTTCACTTCAAAGTCATGGTTGTTTGTTGTGGTCCATAACAATCTATCAATTTTCCCCGAATGGGTAGCTAAGTATAACTGAGTGAGGAATGATTCAAGACATTCCAACTCCCAATCCTAAACTGCTGTGATGCAACTCGGATTCCAATGAATAAAGGTTAAGGAGGATTCCAAGTAATCCGACACCAAGGCCTCTTTGTCACGAGCTATTGCATTCAGTTCAGGGAACGGCAATTTGAGATCTTCTTCACCGCACCAAACATCATGCCAAAATCGAATGCGAGACTCGTTCCCAACCTTAAAGGAAACAAAATAAGAAAAGATCCACCAACCATTCCTAATATTCTTCCAAAGGCAAACCCATAGGGCCCTCGGGCTTCCTCTGAACACCAACCCCCACTCTAGACCCTGTACTTCTCAACAATCACATGTCTCCATAAAGAAGCCTCCTATTTCACGAATCTCCAAAGCCATTTTTCAAATAAAGCTTTATTGAATAGCATGAGGGTTTTAACTCCCAATCCTCCCCTAGGAATTGAGGAGTAGATAGTCTTCCAGTTCACCAGATGAAGCTTGGGCACACCGCTAGTCCATCCCAAAGAAAGTCCCTTTGAAGGTGCTCCAACTTCCTAGCTACATTGGTTGGTAGAGGAAAAAGGGACAAGAGGTAAGTAGGTAAGCTGGATAACGTGCGGTTGATTAGGGTAAGGCGACCACCCTGAGACAAGTAAATCATCTTCCAGCTAGCCAATCTTCTGTTCATTTTCTCAACTACCCCATCTCATATGGCTTTTGACTTAAAAGAAGCACCCAATGGAAGGACCAAATAAATCAAGGTCAGAGAAGAGATGCTGCAAATGAGAATATCAATCAACTCTTCCTTATGTGGAACCTCCCCCATTGCGACTAAAACCTATATTCGAAGATTAACCTTCAAGCCCGAAATTGACTCAAAACACGAGAGAATGTGACCCAATTTATATATTTGATCACGCTCTACATCACACATAATAAGTGTATCATCTGCAAAAACGATGCAGGATATGTGGTCCCCACTAAAAAAGCATATAGTTTTATTTATTTATTTTATAATCTTTTCCTTTTTAGAATTAGGTTTACTATTGGCTACTAGGAATAGGTTTACTATTACTACTAGGATTATGTTTACTTTCTCTACAAGTATTTATCTTCTATAAATAGGCTTGCTTATTATGTAAAACTCAAGCCATTGAATTATTATCAAATCAGAAAATTCTCTCTCAAATACTCTGCGGAGTTTTATCTTTCTTTTAGTCTACGAGCTTGTTTTATCTTTTTAGGTAGAAGATAAAGATGCTTCTCCTTGTTGAATTAAAGACGTTGCTCTTTGATTAGTTACCTTAGTCTTCCGCTACATCAAAAAAGGCATTCCACCAGTCCACTGTTTCTTGACAAGATTTGCGACATAATGGAGAGCATCGTCAACCCTTTAACGATCTGAGAAAGCCCTGCCCGATAACAAGAGGACAGCCTCAATTCGAGCCAAATCCTGTTAACTGCCAGTTGCTGCCCAAAATTAAATGGGCCTTCTAATAGCTCAAATATAAAGCCCATTCTAAAGACATCTTTAGGAGATAAGCCCATTGGATGCACGTGGCCTGGGATAAGATGTGAAAGCATGAGGATTGGCTCGAAGCTACTACTAACTCGTTGGAGCAGGCTGGCCTAAAATCAACAAGGCCAATGAGTTCCACTGGGCTCAAAACCCCTTCTAAGCTACTAGGAACATTTCCCTAGGCCCAATCTGCACTAGGGCCTTATGGGTCTTACTAACTCATGGTACCCATGCAGGAAAGCAATTAGATTTGTCCCAAAAAACATGACGTTTACCTGGCCCGTCCACGCAGACCCTCAGAAGAGGTACATTGCCGACACCTAATTGCCTAGAAGTGTCTTCCATGAGGGGAAATACAAAACACCCATCTTGTTGTCCCTCTTGAATCATGTTTTGTCCTTATTCGGGTGTTGGAAGGCATGGCAGATGCACAGCCGCTCTTGGCATGCCTCCGGGACCAGACCCTGTTGTGAGACACGACAGATGTTCCTCTAGCACCTTATCGATAGAGGAAGTTTGAGCTTTGTGACCTGCTACCAATTGAGCAAAGGTGCATTTCTGGGTGCTGCCAAAGTATCGGAACTGGTAACGACTGTCCAGGGTATGAATGAAAACAAAAGAAACTGTAGCACCTTCACAGACCCATACCAACCCCATTTTTTCTTTCCCTCCGGGATAGGAATAAAACCCTCCAATCCGCCACCGTTAAACTCTTCAATGGCCATATATCTCCCGTGAGTATTACAACAACATTGACCCAAGAATACTATCTAAGCATCATCCTCGAGTTTCTGCATGAAACTCGCACAATTTTCCAGTCTAGTCACCACGTCGACGGTTGAGGGCAACCAAAAAGCTCCATCTCTTCCCTGTAAAATCGACTGAAGATACCCTTTCCCTTGTTCCACTATACGTAGCCTGAAAGAATTACCCCCTAAAGAATAATTTTGAAGGATTTCAAAAATTTTACTAAAAAAAATGCCCATAGGCCTTCAAACCACTAACAGACTCCACAAGACGTAAATCTTGCAACAAGCTCCTCAAGCAACATCGAGAACATCTTCCAAGATAACCATGAAGCCACCCAAAGTCCATTGATACTAGAGAACCAACACACCAATAACGATTGATGGCGGGACACGCATACATGCGCCCGCTGCTAGGGAGAGAGAGTACAACAGATTGATAAACAAAGCGACAAAAGAAAAACAAATGACATATAAGATCAACTCAATATATCCACAGAGAGACGTGCAATGGTCAAAGTGCGTAGTCTGCAGATATCACATCTCTCAGCAGAGCATAAGAAGAATGCAAGTCAAGTTAACCTGTTCAGGGGTTCCTTCAAAAAGCTTGCCACACGATAAGCTGAACAAAGTGTCTCCAGTAAAAACTGCCCCAGATCCAGGAAAATAGAAGCTAATGTGGCCTGCATGCAATAGAAGAGTACAAAAAAAATTATAAAATATTTATGTATCAAAGAAGAAAAAATAGAATCATTTTTTTATGAAATAAAAAATAGAATCATCTGCAATAAGATCAGAATATGGTGAAATTTGGCAATTCATGAATCTATTTTGAAAAAAAAAGCACTCAAATTATAGGTTCCCCATAAAACTTTTTTTTTCCTTTTTAACAAGTAGGTTCCTCATAAACCTATATATTACACAAAGTCTAAAATACTATATACATGCAATTTTCTAATTGTTCAGGTCATCCACCAATCAGATGCTTTGTGTTTCATTTTATTGATATTCCTCTTACTTATATATATATATATATCTCCAAATCCTTGAAACACCTATTATTTCTTTTCCTTCCATAAACACCAAAAAAGGCAAATCGGCAACATTTTCCAAATCACAGCACTTCTCGGCCTTCCAGATGCCCACCAACAAGCAAATAGATCGATAACACTACTAGGTATAACCCAAGACAAACCAAAGCGAGTAAAGAGAGCACTCCATAAAGCGGAAGCCACATCGCAATGAAATAAATGACATAACTAGCATCAAGAATCCTTGTGATTCTGTGAAGACAGGATGAACCAGTCCAAAATTTATAGGGGGATTGAAATTAATTGAAGGTTTAACCTAGTGGTTAAATCAAAACAAGAATGTAGATTATACAGGTTACTGCAGGTTTCGAGCAAGAACTTTTTTTTTCTTACATAAGTAAATTCAATTTATTTTTTTGATAAGTAAATTAATTTATTGAAAAGCACAAAAGGCACAATCTAAGTACAAATACTAGCTAGAAGAAGAAAAAAGCTGAAGAAAAACATGAAAGGTAGAAATATTTAAGTCAAAGGCAGTTGTCCATAGTAAAGAGTCTTGAAGAAGAAATCCTTATTCCAACCAACGTCAGTCCTTTAATTCTAGATATGAGAGACTCTGGCCCAAAAATGGAAATAAATAATATAAAAAAAGAAAAAGGGTTATGTGAATAGCCTGTGAATTATGCAATTTTTTTAAGTATGCAATGTCCTAGGGTCTAGCATCTTCAAATGCATTTCATGAAAGTTGAATTACAAGCATGTCAAGACTTCAAAATATTAGATGGATGGTTTCATCTCTTTCCATTGATACATGAGTTAATAACTACACACATGCTACCACTGCACAAAAAAAAAAAGAAGAAGAAGAAGAAATAAAGAAAGAAAGAAAAACAAAAAAAAAAAAAAAAAGGAGAAGAAAAAAACAAAAAAAAAAAAAAGAGTAAAAGTGAATAATGAAATATTTTTCTTTGATAGGTAATCAGAGAAATTTTATAAAAAAGTGTAAGCGCCCCTAAGCATACAGGAAGTATGCAAAATGACAATAAAACAAAAAGGGCAAAGAAACAAGAAAAAAACTCGCAAAGACCCAACCACAACAGAAAACCCAATAAAACCCAGCAAAAACCAGCCCAAAAACCCTCAACAATATTACATCACAGCAATGCCCTCTTGCTTTTGTCCCGAGTAGAACCAAGACTCCTAGCATCATAATTGATATCGCACTCAAGGTTATAAAGTTCTCCATCTTAGGGGTAGAGATAGGGACCTCAAGGCGTTGCCCCTCAAGAGTGAGGGCACGGGTCTAACGGCCGCCGATGGGAGAATTCTTCAGCCGGAGAAGCTGTTGGCAGCAAACTGCGGGGTGGCTCAGGGCATGTCAACTTCTGGAGGTGGGTTGTGTTTGCTGCTTCTCAACCAAGCGGTTGAACCTGTCAAGCATTTCTTTTTTCCCCCCTTGCTGGTTCCAGAAGTTTCTCCGGCTACGATAAGCTCCTCAACGGGTTCTGGTTTCTTCGGTTCTTCTACTCCAACATCAAGTAGTTTTGTTGGTGTTGGTGCGGAGTTGGCTCATCCTTTCTTCCCTTCTCCTTCCCCGATTGTTTTGGGTGAGAAGATTCGCTCTTCTCTCCCCATGTTGCAGAATTCCAAGCCTTATCAGTGTTATTACCGGAAAGCTAGAGTTCTCAGGGGAGGCCACTCAGTGCGTTGGAATGAGGTGTTGCTAGCCGACTCCTTGGCAGCTTCGAAGTCACCTGCTTCTTTTTCTAAGAAAGAATCAGTTGTTGCGCCCCCTTTGAAGAATTATGTGGTTCATGCGAAGGACTTCCTTCGGACGGGTTTCTCAACCCGCATCCAACTGCGCTAGCCCCTTCTGTTACGCTTCGGGAGGCCAAGGACGGGGTGGTTAGGCTTCCCTCCCCCCCAAGATGTAGCTCCTTTCCTTCATCTGAAAAAGGACAATAGCTTTTCTCTTTCTCATCATTGGCCAATCGGTTTTGATCCTTCCAGGGAGTTAGTTGTTTGGGAAAAGGATGCCAAATTTTTGGAGGGAATGCCCTTGGATTGGGCAATAGATTAGGGAGAGGAGTCATTGGCAATCCTGGACGCTCCAGAAGAAGAATGGGATAAGACGATTGCGCGTCAAAAAACCAAAGGTAAGAGAGAGCTTTTGAATTTGAAAAGCTCTATTAATTATGGTGAGATGCATGCTCCATCTAGGCGTGAGAAAGGCAAGGCCCACATTTTTTTTTTTTGATAGGTAAGAAAATATTTATTAAAAAAGTGTAAAGGCGCCCCTTGGTACACAGGAAGTATACAAAAGAAACACCAAAAGCTAACCCGCAACAACTAACAGAAAACAAAAAAAGAACCCCAGAACCCAAGAAAGAACACCCAAAACAACCCACAAAAGAGCCCAACCAGACACGAGAAAAAACCCAAAGACCCAAGAGATAACCCACAACCCACCAAAGCACACAACCCTACAACATGTGGGCCTTTCCTTTACTACGCCTAGAGGAAACTAAAGTGCCGCCATAATTTATGGAGCTTTGCAAATTCAGCAGCTCCCTCTTGCCTTTTGACTTCTGGCGTGCTATCATCTTCTCTCGCAAAAAATCTTCCTCCATGGCGTCCCGGATAGCCAAGGCCTCATCCTCAAAAGAACCATCCAAAGCCCAATCCAAGGGTAAACCATCCCAATAATCACCTGCAATCCACTAGACCCACCCCCGGAAGAAGACAGAAAAGGAGCCATCCCAATAGCTGTCGACGACGAGGGCATCTACCGAAGAGAACACCCCAAAGGGACCAATGACATCGGACCCACTCCCACTGGGTCAGTCCTCGAACGCCTTGTTGACCCACCCCCAGTAAAATGCAACCCCAACAACTCCCTAGAAGCTGATTCCGGCGACATCTCCGAAATGATTCTCGTCGAACGGGCGGTTTTGGAGTTCGGCAAAAATCGGCCCAAACGACAACCTATGCATTTCCGATCCAAGCATGGGCCAATCCTCAAACGCCTTGTCAGCCCACCCCCAATAAAATGCAGACCCAACATCTTCCCAAAAACTGACTCCGAATGGGAGGCTCTGGGCCTCGGCAGAAACCAGCCCAAGCCAATACCTGTGTGTTTCCAACCCAGGCCAAACCCGAAAAACCGGCTCAAAAACTTCCCAGCATCTCGGCCCATGGCCAATTTGAAACTGATTACTAGTTGTTTCCACGTACGCAAGTTCGAGTATTTGAAATTCAAATTCGAACTTGGGAGAGACTTCTTGCCCAGCGGTTGGTGACTCTGGTTTTTGTCTAGAGGATCTAGCAAGGGAGATTCCAAGGAATAGCAATCTATTGCCGTTCTCTGGTCTTCCTCTGCAAACCTCTCCACCAAAAGAAAATCACACGGCTCCGCAGGCGAATCCCTCAATCTGGAAGGAAGATCCCCTACACTGGACACCTTCTTCTCGGCAGTGATCGAGTTCGACCTCAACACCTATGCAAAAGAGAGCCTCGTCCTCTTCATAGCCAAACCCAAACTTGTCCCTTCTACCTTCCTAACCTTCTGTTCCAACGCTGACGATGACCCGAGCCTGCAACCCACCATGGCTGAGAGGTAATCTGCCACCTTTCTTAGTTCGCCGGAGAACTTGTGCCATCCCCATCCCCATCCTTCACTACCCTCAAGGATCAGAATGAACCCTTTTTCGGCCACCCATCTCGAAAATTGTTGCCTCTAAGAAACGGCCAGCTTTGTTGCCACCTATCCGAGCAATCAAGACTTTCAGCCCTTCCCTGAATGACTTGACAAAATCTTGCTCTTCCAGGGAACCCAAAAGCCCTTCCATCATCGACACAAGCCACTCGGAACATTGGAAGCTCAAGATGACCTCGTCGGAGAAGTTTTTTCTTTTCTCCACCCTCAACACCGATGCTCCATCCAAAACCGAAAAGACAAAAGTCTTGGCTTCTACTATAAATCACTTGTCCATCTCACGACACACCCAAAACACAAACGGCCACGTCAAGGCTTCACATTGTCGCCGGAAGAAAAAACCCACCCAACCAAAATGGTAACCGGCTTACGCCCCTACAAAAAAAGGCGACCCAAAAAATCGGACAGAACAAAGTTCTAGCCCCGAAGAACAAACAAGAGGCTAGTCGACGGAAAGGAAAGAGCGAACTCCCGGTTGACGTGCAAACGCCTATCATGAGATCTCTTTTTGGATATTTTCCCTTGTGCAAGGCCCACATGACATAGGGATGTGTGCCTTTGGGGGTTTTGAGGTGTTAGGCTTCGGGTGTTTGGTTTAGTTCTCTGAGGGCTTATTTGGGTGTGTTTTTTTTTTGGGATGTTATTGGGTGTTCCTTTCGGGTTTTGGGATTTTAATCCTGGTGGGTTTTGTTGTTTTATTTTTGTGGGTTGGCTTTGGTTGTTTTTATGTATACTTCCTGTATACTGAGGAGTGTCTTTACGCTTTTTTAATAAAAATTTCTTATCGAAAAAAAAAAAGAGTGAAAATAAAAGAAAGATCAAGAGTGAAAATCTTAATGTTAGTCTAAAACATATTCTTAAAGGAGGAAAAGAACAAAAAGACAAGTGGAAAATGAAACTCCAGGGCAGGATGACAGAGCTTAAAAACATTAATTTGTTAAACTAAAGTGGTTATAATTAACATTGAAAAAGAAATAGAGATAATGGTCCTAAACAGTAATGAAAATGATGAGCTTTTTATTAGAAGTTTTTTACGAACTTCTAATATTTGAAAAGAATATTAGAGCATAGAAACAATGCAGAAATTACAGACCAGTAATACCAACAAAATAAGTTCCTTTCAGAAATTCGATTTGAAATAGCATGCTCCTCAAGAGCAACATTCAGAAGATTTCTTAATGTAATCAGGAAATAAGTATGACCTCGAGTATGACCAGGGGTCTCCATTACAAGCACCTCATGGCCTGCAAACATCCACTTGTCTCCATCATTCAAAACAATATCAAAGCCAGGAATCCTATCCCTGTCTATTGCTGAACCAATCACCTACAAGTAACAAAGAGAAGTGGAAAACTTTATGAATGTTGTGAGCATTACAAAATTGAACGCCTTCAAGAATAAGGCAAGAGGGCTTCTGTCAAGTTGTAGGAAATCTTCTTAACTGATACTATTCATTTCATCATTCAATCCTAACCTAATGCAAGACAAACGAAGCCAATACCTCAAAGAAATATAGAAGTGATCAACAAATTCTAAAAAAACTCTTATTCTGTCATAAGGGTGGTTACTAGGCCAGTTTTCCAAGTTGGCATTTCAGCAACTATTAAATCGTATTAGTAAATTATCACAAATATGACTTTTGATGAACATGCTATCAAAGATTTCAAACAAAAAAAAAAATCAACAGAATTGTCCGTAACATAATGAATATGGAAAGATTTGACAAAGTATAGAAAAAGAGGGGTGGTCGACAAACCATTTTTTCAAGACCAAAAAGACTGCCCAAACAAACTAACCGTCCCAAATAAGTAGGCTAAATTAACAAAACCAAGACCATATTGAAGGACATCTCAAATCTGATCAGGATGGTTATTTTATTACAATAAGCAGATTATGGTTTCCATTAGAAAGATTTATCTACATTATGGGTCCAGGTATTGTATAAAGAAGTCTGTTTTGCCTATATTCTTTTGAAAGTCAATAATTTACCAGAAGATAACAATATCACTTACTTACCCCACAAGAAAAGGCAATATCGTACCTTTGCACCGTACCTTTCTTTTAGCTCTGCATTCCCACCAGTATGATCAAAATGATGATGAGTGTTCAATATGTACGTCAAATTTCGATTTTTCCTTCTCAAAGCATCTATAATAGGTACAGCTTCAGAAGGATCAACAACACCAATTGTGCCTGTATCTACATCATGTAAGAGATATGCATAGTTGTCCCTGAGACATGGTACCTGAAAATGAAAACAAATCTAGAATTGGTACCAGTGGTGGAGAGCTACCTTCTTGTGGGAAACTGCTTAAGTTAACTAATGAGCTTGGAGAATAGAGAACATACATAATTTCAACTACACTAACTTTATAGAGCACACACATCAGAAATGATAAACACTCCCCCACTTGTGTAGGTGAAGCTACCAATTAAAGGAGGGAGTAATCAATTATCTCTCTGCAAACCAGAACAAAGTTCCTTTACAGCAGACTTCTAGAAAGGCCGCTATTGATACTACCAGTTCCTTCAACTCCACGACAAAATACCGTATGTTTTCAGTGTTGTTTACTAAAGGACCAGACTTAAGCACAATAAAGTGAAAGAACCTTTGATTAGGATCCTAACTGAAATCACTCAGACAGGTGTAAGTATATCACCAGCTTTCCCATCCTCTGATTAGAAGAGCCATGCTTCCAAATTGACTTCCCGTTTCGAGCAAGTGTCCTTTCAAGTTAAACATTTTACCGCTGGGCCTCCTTCCCATAAAGTGAAGTGTAGAAGGCCCATGGAACTTATCAAAAAGAAAAGTAAAGAAAAGAAGAGTTAGCTTCTAATTGGACATTACCCTGAAAACGCCATCTCTCACCATACATTATGTAAGGCTGATTTAGCTAGCTCAGTATTTTACTTGGCTTTCCAGCAGCTTGAGTGAGAGAAAAAAAGGGTAGAGTACAAGAAATAGTTCTTTCAACCATTTATGCAAGCCAGGTGCCTCTATCTAAATGCTGGGCTATGCCATGTGGGTATAGACTGCTCCAGAAATGTTCTTGTTTACATTCTTCCACTAGATCTATCAAAAAATGGGGATAAGACCCTACCTATCTCACTGATTAACCATAATCTCTTTATACGAAGTGACAAGATGATAAGGAGGGACTTTGCAACATGTGGAAATGTCAAAATGAAGATATGATAGTTTAGTACAAATGCAGATTTCATTACTTTCATGCTTACGAGAAGGGGTCAAATCACAAGAAGCAACTATGCCTCTAATAGCCTAAAGAGGAGGATGTAGGAAATGGAGCTACTTTATTGCCCACTAGGATGGATTCAATACTTTTTCCTTTTTCTTCCTTTTTTTTTTTTTTTTTAAAAAAAAAAAAAGGTCACTATGATGAAGCCAAGACTTAGACCAACAACCATAATTCCCCTCAATTTAGCGCTTTTCCAAGAGAGGCCAAATCTTCAAAATGCGTAATGTATTGATAAGGAGGGTAAGGGAAAAAATAAAGGTTGAAGTTCAGAAACTCGTGACAACATCAATCAAAGCTTAGCGTTGTACCGATTAAGGTGAATGGATTTGGGTTCACTTAAGACAACAAATAATCATATATTTTCCCTCATTTCTAGTATCTCCTTCTACTAATTGATTTCAAAGCAACACAACAGAAGATCCCTTCACATATTCTCTAAACATGCAGGCATGATTATGTGACCATGTGTCAGATGGGTCTGGCTTCTCATGAAGGTTTTCTACCATTTTGGAATGTCCACTAGCCATAACCTCAGCAGGGGAAGTGAAAGGGGATAGCACAGCATGTGATCTTACAAAGCTTTTTGTTTCTATATCCCACTCATTTGTCTTCACCTATAAAAAAAAAATATCTGACATCCAAAGAATTTTCTCATATAAGTTAAAGACACTTGCACGATTGATAGTCACACCTAATGCAGTATTTTGATGAAACAATGCATTTATTGTGACCAGAATGGCTTCAAACCAACGGTTAATTGCAAGATTTCCACCCACTTCCCTTTAACACACACATATATATATGTATATAGATGTATATGTATATACGTTTCTTTTACATCGTGTATGATAATCATTCTGGTTCAATGCATCCTTCAAATTTATTTAGAAAGATTCAGTAGGAAGATTAACATCACGTGTAGGGGCACAAATCAAAGAGTTTTGACTAGTAAAGGATGAATGTGTAGAGAGGCAAAAGTAATTGTCACAAAAATAATGTATATAATTACTTGAAAAAGAATACCACTTGTATCCACTTAAGCACCAGATCATAATGCACGAGCATCACCAAGCCATCAAAAGTAAAACACAAAATAGAGAGATTTGCTCACCAATTCAATTTGCAAGGTTGAAGAAAGATTAACAACACTGCAAAATTGATTAACTTTAAGTGATCGACTAGCTCCACGCAAGGTTTTTAATGGTGTAGACAAGAACCGAAAGAATCCATATAAAAGGCCTCCTCTTAAGCAAAGTTGTCTCATGCCAGGCCATACACGGAGCCCACTCCTCACCTACGAGAAAGTATTTTAAACTCAGTAACTCCAGATTTAATAACTATCTTGACTGAAACAAAGGCTGAAGATAAGTGCGGACTTGTGGATTACATGTTGCATTGCACATTAAATGACATCAAACTATAATGAACAGCAAGTTGAGTTACTTCTACCGATGGCATTGATTGGAAGGGGCGAAAATCCTAAAAATGCAAAACTTATTTGCGACTATGCCAAAATTCTTATCAAAGTTACAGAACTTTGAGTAGAATATAACTGCAGAATCAACTAGAACTTGATAAAGATTTTGTATCAGAGAGAAACCATTTGCCAATATACAAAAATTGGTATCAAAGTCCCAACTTGAGTCGCTTCCAAGCTCAGGATTAACTAGAACTCAGAGAGAGAGAGAGAGTATTATTGCAATTTTCAAAAACCCATTTGCCTAAACTATGCAAAAACTCATATGAAGTTCCACATTTTCTATTTATTCTGGAAGCCAGCACAAAAAACTCTCATCCTTATTCAAAAATACATCATCTTCCTCCATCGTTCTTCTGAAGAGAAGTATTACATGACATGAAATGATATGCTCCATAAAAGTATTGACTGCTAGCCTAGATTGCACTTCCTAACAAACAAAATGAGTCACAGTGGTTGCCTGGAAAATTAAGAGATTGGAAACTCCTATACCAAAAAAATTAAAATTCAAAAGCAAACATCAGCATTTCAAGAAATTATGATAAAGAAAAGATCACTTAAACCATATAAAACCAACGGAAAAAGGGGGGGGGGGGGGGGGGGGGGGGGGAAGTTGTTCCCATGAATTTGATTATTTTCTCAAGTGGGTATGAAACTTCCCAAACAAAAAAGAAAACCCCCAAGTCAAATCGCAATATGCCCACGAGAATGATCAGAACAAAGACCACAAACTCAGAGTTCATCAAAACCAAGAAAATAAAATGGAAAAAAAAAAAAAAAAAAGAAAACCCGCAAGCATGTGGTAACTCCACCCCAAGTAAATCGAAGAAAACTAAAGAGTGATAAGAGAGAGAGAGAGAGAGAGAGAGAGAGAGAGAGAGAGAGACCCTAGTGCAGGGAAAGGCAGCCATGGCAGAGGAGGCCTTGGAGATCATCTGCAGAGAGAGAAAGAGAGAGAGCGTTGGTGTGTGTGTGTGTGGGTGCGTTGGCACTTTTCGCAGTTGGCAGGCAACTCTCAATTTATTTTTTTGAGTTGGAAATGATTTTGCCTTCTCTTTCCCCACGGCATCACTACCAACACCACGCGTTATCATTTTACTTTTTTTTTTTCTTTTTTGTTGTTGTTTCCGAGGTGCTCCTTGCTTGACTCACCGCCATCATAAAAATTCAATTAATGGCTTCTTAAATATTACTCGTACGGTCGTACACCTTCTTAAATATATTTCTCCCGGGGAAAATAACAGAGAGGTTTGGAAAATCTTTGAAAAGAGTAAACGTGCCCTTTAATGATTAATCTATCTCCAAACTATTAAAATGTGTTAATTAATTTTTTTAAAGCATCTTTAATAATAATAGTCAAAATAATTATTAAAAAAACATAAATTTTTATTTTAATTACTCGTATTTTTACACACTTCAACATATTTTCTATTTTTTTAAAATATTATTTTGTGCGAAAAAAAGTGTAAAAGAAAGAGTGAGAAAGAGAAAGTGAAATAAAGAAAAGGAGAGAGAGAAAATATTAAAAAATTATTTGTAATGTCAATAGTGAATAAGCAAAAAAGTTTATTTATTATATACGTGTTTATTCTGCTAGAGATGAAAAATTTGACTATCTTCTGAGTCATTTGCCTATTCTGTTGGAGATGTTCTTAAACTACCCAACAATGTCAATGTCCTTTAATGACAAAAATACCCTTCATAAAATTATAAAAATTCTTAAGATTATAAAAAAAAAAATATTTAAAAAATAAAACCATGGTTTTTCGCTTTTTTTTTTTTTTTTTAATTTTGTTTTATATAATTTTCAATTTGCACCCCTTGGAATTTCATTTCTCTCTTTTTTTTCTTTTTCTTTTTTCTTTTTCCTTCAATCTTTCAAAAAATTTCTCTTTTTTTTATTATTTTTTTATTTTTTAGTCTTATTTTTTTCTTCGAATTTATAAAAAATATTTGTCTTATTAAAACTTTTTTAAGATTATTTTTGTCTTTTTGTTTGCTTTATGCGGACGTTGACATTTTTTGTAGTAGTTTAGGAGAGACATTGACACAATTTGTAGTTTGAAAACACATTGACGGAAAGAGTCTCACATGCTCTGCATGTGATGTTTTCCACGCACGTTTCTCTGTTTTACCCTCATTTAAACGCGATCAATTACCAAATTGACCTTCAAACATTTTAGGCGTGTTTTAGACAATTTCACATCATTCTCCTCCCTGCACCACCAAAACATCCAGCCCTTTTATCCCATGCAACCCAAAACCCCTTCACCTACGCATCCAGTCCGGCAAACCCATCTCCATCAAAGCCCTATCCACTCCAATCCTCATGCAAGACGACCTTGCTCCGACTCAACTCGCCCTGCCTCGACTCGGTCGCTCTGATCAACTCCACCATGGGTCAGCAGATCTCTTACTCCGAGTCCACTTGCAAAACCAAATGCTTGACCTCATATCCCAACTCCATATCGAACTCTCCAAAGGCGACACCGCATTCATTCTCTCTCCGAACCTCGTTCAAAGTTCTGATCCTCTACTTCTCACTGCTCTTGCTTGGGGTGATCATCTCGCTGGCAAACCCAATCAACACCGAGCCGGAGATTTCCAAGCTAGTCCAACTGTGTAATTCGGTGATTGCCTTTGCTACGTCATCCACCGCTCACAAGCTCCCCACTATCCAATTCAAAACCATTGATGTGCAAATTTTAATACTCGCAAGCGCACGAATCGTTTGCAATATAATGTATGTGCAAGTGCGAGATCGTATCCACAAGGAATTGCGTTGCAAAAATTAATTTCTATTTAAACTAATCCTATTTTAACCTAGTTCCAAATTTAGGGGTTTTTTATAAAATAAAACATAAACAAAAATAATGAAAATAAATGGTCTAGGGTTTTGGAATCCACACTCACCAAATCACAACAACCTAATCTCATGCTCATCACACATATTTTGAGGTTCTCACATACAAATCTTAGGTATGCTCTACATTGCTTCAAAAATCATTTAAATTATTCAATGAATCCGTCCATTGAAATCACAAAAGATATTAGGATTAACCCAAATCATCAAATGTATTAGTCGAACGAAACACAATGAATATCCAATGTTTTGATAGATGAAAAAAAAAAGCAATCGATTTAATGAAACTTATTCCACATCATCACTTGTATCCGGAAACCACAAGAGATATCAAAACATCATTTCAAAAATCGAAGTAGAACAATGAGAAATCAAGACCCATAAACTCAAATAGCATAAACAAGCATGAAACTCAGTTTCTCTTCAATGGTGAGGTTTCATCCTTAACCCTAAACGAAAATATTAGCTACCCATAACAAAAGAAAGCATAAATAAACACCAAGGATGCATTAAAATCAAAGAAACTTACAAGGATTTGAAGTTCTAAGACAAAATCAACACTAGAAGCCCTAAACTACAGTGAGAACGGCGCCTAAGGCGCTCCCAAGCGGCCTCCTCTTGTAAAAACGAGAAAAGAATGGTATTTATAGAGTTAGGTAGGGTTTCTGAAATTCCAGCTCCGCATAAATTCGATCGATCGACTTTAAATTAGATCGATCTACTTTTCGATCGATCTACTTTAAATTCGATCGATCTACTTTTCGATCGATCTACTTTAAAGTCGATCGATCCACTTTTTCAGCACTTCAGAAAATCCAGCTTTTCTATGTATTTTTGCCTTGAAAATTGTCATTTTACTCTTAGTGCCATGCAAAAACGCAAAAACACTAAAACTAACCAAAACATCAGAAAGTAACAAAGTTAAAGGTTTAACTAATGTAAATTAAGGGGTCCAAATATACACTTTTTGGCACTCATCAACCATCTGTCTCGACTTGCTCGAGTTCGACTCAAGTTCAAAAGCTAGACAGAGTCAAAGTGAGCCAATCCAATTTGGCGGTGATCATGTTCTCGTCCGAGACCACTGGGAAGTCAAGGGAGCAATGTTGACCGTCGAAATCTGAGGGCGGTAGTTGTCGTTTCTTGCGTGAACTAGTTGGAGAGAGAATCCCCCGACGTGCTCCTCTACACAGTGCTGTACTTCCACATGTTTGGGGGGTTATCCTATTGCGTGAAGTCAGTGGCTTTGATCGAGGCCCAAGTGGTGATGGAGAGGTTTGATATGAGGAAGTAATTGAGAGTGGTGGAGGAGTTTAGGGTGACCCACATGGCGCTTACCCCGTCAGTAGCGGTGCCCATGGCTAGTAGTCGTCCACCGCTCACTAGCTAACGTGATTTAATTGGTCGTTCAGGGCTATGGGCTGACTGAAACAATGGGAAGATCGTTTTTCCATGTGAACCAATTCGGTAATTGACCGAGTCTAAATGAGGGTAAACAAAGCCCTTATGAATTTACAAATTTACTCCTAAACAGAAAAAATTAAGTAAATAATTTAGAAATGACCTCACCACCCCAATTAGAGTGGACAAAATTTTTCTACAAATGGCTTATCACTTATGCCTTGAGAAAAGTGACTCATTTCCCCCCTCAAGCACCAAATTTCTTGTTAATCCATAAATCATTTTTCATTAACTAGTCTTTTTTGTTCACACAAAACATTAGAAAATGAAAAAATAAAAAATATTTTCTGTTGAAATAAAGGCAACCTTGCTGATTTGAAAACAATTCATTATTTATGGGAGGAGGGGGCGGGGGGGCATCAATTTAAGTAGACAGCTAAATCATTGAAATACAATGGTGGCCACAATAATTTAGTAGATGTTAGGGAACTTCACTTACCCCTTCATATTTCATTATTTTTGTAATTCTACCTTTAAATTTAAAAAGTTGCAATGTTGAATCGTTATTTTTGAAAACTTTGCAATGTCATTCATTCGTTAAGATTTTTTTTGTTAAATTTTAACAAAGTACTTAAATTCTCTAAATACCCCAATTTTTTAAAAAACAAAAAACTGTACATCAACTATGAGTCGTGGCCTCGTGGGTCTACTTTCCAATGTCGCCCATACCGCTAAAATTTAGGATTGAATCAGATGGTCAATAGGTGAAAATATCTCTTATACCCCTACAAAACTAATAAAAATACAAAGTGATGAAACATTACGGAGGTAATTGAAGGTTTTCCGAGATATTAGAAACAAAAATTAATCAATTTTTAGTATGAGTTTGTCAACTTAAATTATCCCACTTTAAAATAGACTTATTGAAATAAAACCCATTTAAATATGCCCACCATTGTATTTCCAACGAATATATATATAGATGATGTTTTTTTATTGTACACATGAATGATCATAAATAATACTCCGCCTGCAAACATGGATGCTTCATTGATAGTTTAATAAGACAATCAATAAAAGTCTGTTTCTAAACTATGATCTTTTGCACTTTAGCTTGAGTTTCTTTTTCCTGCTTCAGCTTATGAATTTTTTTCCTTTTTGAAAAAATATATTTTATTCTCTCCAAGAGGTGAGAGAAGGGCTTCTTCCTAAATCTAAATCTTCCATGACTTGAAGACATAAAGACAATAATTTTTGTTGTTTTACCAAAAAGAGGCACATTTTAAGCACACTACTTTCACCTTTTCCTTCCAGATTGTCTCTTCCTTAGCGGTCGACCTTTTTCCACTTTCCCTCATGCAATGATTTTTTTCTTTATCTACTTATCAAAAAAAAAAAAAAAAAATGATTTTTTTCTTTATCAACACATTAATGGAGGTAATTTCTTAGCCAAGGGCTCCCTACTACCATCAAGTTATATTCTAATTATTCTTCTTTAAATATTGTCTTTTGTTAGTCTTAGAACAGTTTCCTAGTACTAAATACTTAACCAATTTGCACCTGCAAGAAAGAAAGAAAGACGGTAGCAAAATAGGATTCAGGTGCAATCAATGGTGTATTAGGAAAAATATGAATGCACTGAATAAGAGTTTTGAACTTAAGACCAAAAGTCCCATTTATCTTGCTTGAACTTACCTTTTATAGTGGTTCTGACTTCCAATGCCACTCATTTCATCTCTTTTGTATGATTTCCTCGATGATGACTTAGGTTTAAGCACCTCTTATCCCTTGAAATAAGGGTACAATTATCTTTTCACATTTTGTTGAACAATTATACCCTTACTTTTACAAGGACGGAAACTCTTCTATTCATTAGAACTGGAGAGGATGCAAATACTTGTAGTGTACTTCATTGGTATTAGAGTTGATTTTCTGCTTAGCGGGTATGATGAGACCAGGCCTAGAAGTTTGGTTTGGGCCAAAGCAATGTGGGTCAGCCGGCCCAATTCCCGACAGCAATATATGCAATACCATTCAAAATACAAGTGAAATTCAAATTCAAATTAATTCAAATATATCTTCTCATCTTGCTTTAGAAAGATGTATATGCGACATCCCAAGAGTCAAAATAGCAATTAGCAAACACTAACTTGTTGCATGCAAAATCAAAAAGAAAAGAGAGAGCGAACGCACAGAAACAAACAAATAGAGAAGACCGAAATGATTAGCTTGACTGGATTTAGAAACAGCCCAGCTTTGCATGCCAGCAAAATCCAACTCAACAACGTCCACATTCCAGTTCTTATTATATTCAACTAGGAAGAAACAGCAGTGCAAGATCTAACTTTCTTGCCTCATCAGTTTAATGTTTACAACAGCAACAATCATACAACCACATGGGCTCTGGACATCCTTCCGACAAAATACAATCCGTCTCTGCCAATGTGAAACACTTTTCCATACATGTAATACAAAGTATGAAAATTTGCTCTGGATGCCTCATAGTTCATCCTGCAAGATCAACAAGATTTTAAGATTAGAACAAAGATTTTATTTTTATTTTTATTTTTTTTCTTGCAATTTAAAATGGCTTTGAGATTTTAATTCCTATTACTTGCATCAGATGAGAGCCTAAGATATTGCATTCAATTGAGATGTGTTTGGTGGGAATAGGATCCTCTCTATTTCATTAATGAAATTGATATTATCCATTTCAAATAAAATGATAGGATTTAAAGTTGATGCATCTAATAATGTATATAAAGTCAATATTGGCACGTCTTTTAAAAATTTAAAGAATGTGAAATCATGTACACCATTCAATGCATCAACTTTAAATTTTGAACATAAAATGGATAGTATTCATTTCATTTAAAATAGAGAGAATCATATTCCGTGTTTGGTGTCATTCTCTTACATATCTCTTTTGCAAATCCACTATTGAATTATAGAACCCACATGTAATCCCGTAGCTTCAATGATGAATTTGCAAATCTCTTATACAAAAATGAGTAAGAGAATAAAACCAAACATTTCTCTTCAATTTAACAGAGAGAGTGACCGCTTAAGTTTCTTTTCTAGGTTCCTCAAATGGAAACCAAATTTATAAGGTCCAGCAGTAAAGCTCCCATGCTATCTAACATAAACAATCAAGGGTCATGATGTGAGAGAGAGAGAGAGAGAGAGAGAGAGAGAGAGAGAGAGATTCATGCTTACATGGTAATCATCCAAGTAATCACGCCGATCATGCTGCAAAACAAAATTTATAGTTTTAGTGGCAATAGTAAATCATCATAACCATAAGCCTATGAAATTAGCACCTCTTTGCGGGCTGACCTTATGAAGAGAGAGAGAGAGAGTTTAAACAAGGGATATTACATAAGACTTATTACTCAAATTAAATCATATTTCTTCTGATTGGTCAGATAGTTCAATCATTTCTCTACCTCCCAATCAGTCAACTTTCTAATGCATAATTATTAGGAAAAGAAACTAGGATTCATGTGTCAAAAAATCACTTAAATTGGTAACTCAATTCCTTGAAACAAATAAACACCACAATGTGTTTATTTCTAAATAAGGTGATTATTCAAAATCCGAAGCAGCTACTGATATATGCAAAATTATATTTCCTAGAAAATGTCCTGAAACAAAATCTTGATACATTACCCTTCTGTGGCGCCTTCTATCTCCGTACCGACGATCCCTCTCATTCCTCCTCCGTTCACCTTCCTCTCTTGCTCTTTTAGCGTCCTACACAATCATCCAATTACATGCTCAATAACTGAATATTCTGAAAGAAACTGGTCAGTGAAACTATAATGTCAAGTCACAAAATTACAAAAACATTTAAACTTCAAGTTCATCACCTCTTCTTCCCTAGCTCTTCTCTCTTTCTCTGCTTCCTCAAAGGCTTCCTTTTCAATCTGAAATTTCATGCAAAATAAACAATCAAGTTAAGACAATTCTTTGAGCTAAGTGACAATTAAACTCTCAAGCAATAGCTCACCTCCCTATTCGCAAATATCTCTTCTACTACTTGTTTTGCATACTGTGGGTCATCACAAATCAGAATGTTGTCAAAAACTGAACCAGCCTTTACCTGCATTAAAATTGATCAGGCTCCACCCATCAACAAAGGTCAAATATTCATCAGGCCATTAGGAGTAGATAAAATAGATGGTGGTTCAGTCTTGGACGCTTAAAAGTACTAGTAAGTTCAACAATTCATACAAAACCTGACAGGTAGGTTTTCTTTGAGGATAACCAACTACCAGGTTTCTAAACAGGGGATGAAGAGCTTGACCAATAATCATTTATCAACTTTATCAACTTTGTCATTCAGATGAACGAAATCTGCAGTTCTCTTTGTCAACTTGAGATAGAGAACAGCATGGCTGGTCACCTAGTTGGGTGTACATGAAGCAATTGTGTTTCCCTAATAAAAGGTAGTTTGTTTGACTCCAGAAGAACAAATCATGACACCTACCTGCCATACTTCAATGCCCACATATTTTATTGGCTTCATCACATAAAGGTCAGGATCATCCTCAAATTCTGCAGGAAATAGAAAAAGAAAGATAAAAAGATGAAATAAAGAAAGAAAAACAACAGTTATGAGTAATTAAGGAAAAAAAATGAAATTAAATAAAAATCAAGGACGGTATCTATAATAGTCAAATATATAAGCACTAAATCAAGATCAAGAGGTAAAATCAAGAGAAGGTGAAAATATTGTGAGAGAAAATTAAATGAAACTTAATTATTTATCAATTCAAGATCTAATTTCCAAAAAAAAAAAAATCTATCTAATAGCTCACTGAGACTAAAATATATATATTTTTTTTGATAAGTAATTGCAATTATTATATAAAAAGCGCAAAGGGGCGCAACCCTTATACATGGGAAGTATACAAGAGAACCCCTAAAAGGGACGAACAGAGAATAAATTTAAAAAGTCTACATAAGTAAAAGCACTCAAACTATGATGGGGCTATCCAAAAATATAAAGTATTGAGCAACCGCTTCCGTAGCTCCACCATGGATAGCTCTACATCTTCAAATAGTCGAGCATTCCGCTCCCTCCAAATACACCACAGCAAGCACAAAGGAGCTAACTGCCAAGCCTCTATAGCATGACCACCCCAATCGCCGCCCCCCCACTATTCAGCAACTCTAACACCGTACGTGGCATAACCCACTCAACCCCAAATAAAATAAGGACGTAGCTCCAAAGAGCCTGGGCGACCTCGCAGTGAAGCAACAAGTGATCAATAGACTCCCCACTCTTCTTACATAAACAACACCACTCAATTACTATCACCTTCCTCTTACGCAAGTTATCATGCGTCAATATTTTGCCCAAAGCAGCTAACCAAACGAAAAAGGCCACCCTTGTTGGAGCCTTAACACGCCAAATATTCTTCTAAGGGAAATACGGAACAAATGGGCCATCTTCCATAATAAGCTCTTCGTAGAAGGATCTCACCTCAAATAAACCTTTTTTAGAGGGATTCCACACTAACCTGTCACCCTCCCCATGTCGAGCCGAAATGGAGTATAGACGATCGAAGAAAAAAAGGACCATATCCAACTCCCAATCCTGGATTTGTCGCGTGAAGAGAACATTCCACTGAATAACACCATTATGTACCACCAAATTATCTTCCACCGTCGCGTCTTTATTCCTTGCTATACTAAAAAGAGCTGGAAAGCATTGCTTCAAGGATCTATCCCCACACCACCAATCTTGCCAAAAACTAATATTTGATCAATTCTCCACTTCAAAACGAACAAAATTTCGAAATTCCTTCCACCCCCTCCTTATATGTTTCCATACACCTACTCCAAACGAACCCGAAGCCTTTTTCGAACACCACCCCCCTTTTAAACTCTCAAATTTGGCATCAATCACCAAACGCCATAAAGCCTCTCTCTCCCTACCATATCTCCACAACCACTTACCCAAGAGAGCTCGATTGAACTAGATGAAATTGTGAACTCCCAACCCACCTACATGCAAAGGTGTACAAATTTTGTTCCAATTTACTAGATGAAATTTGGTCTCGTCACCAATGCCAGCCCAAAAAAAATCCTTTCGAATTTTATCAAGACGATTAGCTACCCTCACTGGAATAGGAAACAATGATAAGTAATATGTGGGGATGTTGGAGAGCGTACTATTAATAAGAGTCAACCGGGCACCCTTCGACAAATACATCCGCTTCCAACCCGCCAACCTCCTTTCCATTTTTTCAATAACACCATTCCAAATAGAGGTGGACTTATAAGAAGCACCCAACGGCAAACTAAACTAAAATATTACTTCTAACTTAATTTCTACTTTATCCATAACTCTATTGTTTTTTTGATTATTTTTCCTCCTTTTTTTTTTCACAAGTCTTACTCTCACATTTTATCAATCTTTCCTCTTACTATTTGTTCATTCCACATTTTATCTCTTTTCACAAAGGTTATATATTCTTTGTGCCCTTATCCCAAGTTGTGGTCACTTATCATTAGGTACCAATTTCTATTTTTCTAAAATTTTATATTTTAGATTATTTTTCATTTTAGTACATCCATTCATTTTAAAGTGTACTTATTTGATTTGTAAGTATTTTTTTAATCTTAGATATTTCTAGTAGAAATCTAGATATGAAAAATTAGAAAAATGGTTTCAATATAAAAAATGAGCTTTTAATAAATTTGTTGCTAATAAACAAAGTATAATATAAAGTTCAACTGAAAAATTAATAACTGAGAAATCAATTGATTTTAACTAAATTGGAAGACGACATTGTAATAAAAAAAATGATTTTAAATAAAATTTGCATCTCCAAGAGTGTTAATAATAGTTTCTAAATAAAAATGTTCAATAATGTTTTTTGTGGGGTCCACTAAAAAATTGTTTGGTTGTGTTTTCAAAGAAACAAATACTAAACATGCTTATTTTGAAAACATACTAACAGGTATAGAGTAGACTTCTAACTTATAAGAAAAATTTTAAAAATTAAAAAGAAAAGAGTGGCCATGAGGAGAAGGTGGCTACGCAGCCACCCTATCTCGTGGCCGCGCAGCTACCTTTGACAAGGACAGAGGTGGACACGTGGCCACACAATCTGGTTAGGGTGGCCACACGGCCACCCTTTTCCCTATTGCGGTGGTAGCATGGCCACCCCTAACATATTGTGGACACATTTGGCCAGAGGATGCCATACGACCACTCTTCTCCTCCACTGAGGGTGATCACACAAACACTTTCTTTTTAATTTTTTAATTTTTTGAAGTAATAAGTAAACTCTACACTTGCAAAATTTAAGCATATGTATTGTCAAAATATTCCTATAGATGTGAAAAGTTTCTAAAAAGTATTTTGTATTTTGAGTTGTTTGTTAATAATTTTGAGAAAGGTACGGCTCTGTTTGTTAACCTTCTTTACTCGAGTTTTCTATTTTTAAAACAGAAAACACTCTTGTTTGTTAAGCTTCTTTACTTTTGTTTTTACTTGCCACACGTCCTTTCCTCGGCAGCGTCCAAGCTCTTTTGCCGTCCACACACATTTCTGCAAAATGATTCTCTCCTACAAGCCCCTCATTCATTACATCGTATGGTTCTTATCGGTCAAAAGCAAATGCATTTTCTCCTACACTTCTAGTGCTTATTGTCTCGTTGCCTTCTTTTTCCTCCCAAAAATCCACAGGCAAACCACCAAGAGCTTCAAGAACTCACCACCACAGAGCTTCACTTCCTAGGAATGTCCTCACTGTTGAAAGCAACACACATACCTGAACCAACACTCAACCATGACGACCATGCTTATTGGTACATGCTCTTCTACTTCTGTTCATATCTTCCAAAATCAAAAGGGATTATAGCTAAAAAGTTTGAGGACTTGGAGCCAAAAGCCATAAAGGCCATTGTTGATGGTGTATGCGTGTCTGATTCGCTAACTCCGTTTGTTTACTATATAGGTCCTTTGATTGCTAACACAGAAGAACAAGCACATGTAGATGGAAATAAAGGTGATACGAGTGCCAAAAAGTGAGCATTTGGCATGGCTTGATAGGCAACTGAGTAGAAGTGTTGACTACTTGTGCTTTGGCAACTGAGGATCGTTTTCGGAGGCACAAGTGAAAGAGAGAGCCTATGGGCTGGAAATGAGTGGGCAGAGATGCTTGTGGGTAGCAAAAAAGCCACCACGCGATGAGAACACCAAGTAGACTAAGAAGTATATTGCAGAGTTTGATTTGGAGGGTGTCTTGTCAAAGGGTTCCTAGAAAGAACCAAATATAGGGGCATGGTGGTGAAGATGTGGGCACCCCAAGTGGCTATGCTGAGAAAAGAATCCGTTGGGAGGTTCGTGACTCACTGTGGGTGGAACTCGGTGTTGGAGGCAGTGGTTGCAAGAGTGCCAATGGTGGCATGTTCAGTCTATGCTCAGCAGCACCTAAACATGAATGTTTTGGTGAAGGATATGAAGATGGCTATTAACTTGCAGAGAGAGGATGATGGGTTTGTGAGTGAGGATGAGTTGGAGAGAAGGGCTAGCGAGTTGATGGACTCAAGCAACTGGTTGGGGAAGTGGGAAAGGCAACAAAGGTTTATGATGCCTTTTCGGGGGAATAAAAAGGAAACAGGTGATGAGGGATGAATTTTGCATTGGGTAGCAAAAAGGCTATAGGTTAAGAGGTCACCAGGGCTATGTTGAAAGTCAGAAAACACCAAAAAACACAATTCAAACTTTCAAACCAAAACACCCCCAAGAAATTGTTAACTAACAGAGCTTACGTTTTTGTCTTTGAAAATAGAAAAGTGTTTTTTGAGTCATTACCAAGTGGATTAAGCTGGCCCTGGATTAAAGATAGGCTGATCATTCAAACAGGTTGACTAGATGGTACCATCCAGTCTTGGTTGGAAAGCACTACACAAAAGCCTTCCAATACATGTTACTATTTCCCATCATTTTCCATAATCATATTGTTGGAAATAAGGTTGGTTGGACCAGACCCATGGGATTGGTGGTTACTCTACCCTCTCTATAACAAAACCAACCATAACACTATACAAAGATATAGAACACCTTCTTCTCCCCTCTATTTTCTTCATCTCTCCTTCAAAGGCCACTCTTCAGGACTCATTCATGTATCCTAGCTTCTAAAGCATGGAGACCCACCAAGTCTTCTCATGATACAATGTTAATTGATGGGTAAAGGGTAAAGCGTAAAGCAATCCGACAACGATATGTACTTGCTTTCGCCTTCAATTCTAACCTGACAAGGTATGTGAAGGAAAGCCATAAATATATAAAACCGTGTTACGCTCCCTAAGCCTGTCGACAACCGCAGTATTATCTGAATACTTGGATGCATTTCACCTCCAAAAACTAAAGGCAAATGGTGATGGAACCCTAGAGACACACCACTTTAAAGGAGAGACGGATAAAAAGAGGGGAGGAAGAACATAAATTCGTACTATTCTCCAATGTGGAGTTAGTTAAATGTATTTTTTCCTGTGGCCCATGCTTAAAATTAATGCAATGAAATGGCATGCTAGAGTTCAATTAAATTCAATGCTCGGCTCAGTAATACTCAACTTGATAGAATAACAAGATTAGTTGATAGAATGACAAGATTAGCTAAAGAAGGCTTATTGAGCTCACTCAACAGAGTTCAAGTTACTCACCACGTGAACCTTGCCTTAGAGGGAAGGCTACTAGTTAATTATTTAGTAATGGTAAAAAGGCCTTTCTATCTCAAACGTTATGTGAACCTTGCCTCAAAAGGAAGGATACTAGGAAACCATTTGGTAATGGTAAAAAAGCATTTTCTATCTTAAGAGTTATTCCACTCAAACATTTGTGACCAATGAATGTCAGGGAACACCATAGTGCTAGTAATTTCCTCACATTTATAGATGATTACATGAGATTTGGGTTTATTTATTAGAATTCCTTTAAGTTGAAAGTATTGGATTGTTTTCAAGAATTTCCTAACTTGGTTAGGAATCAACAGGAGAGAAGGCTTGAGGCTCTTCAAATATATCATAACCATTTCTCCTACCAAATCAAAAGCTTTGTGAAAATAAAGCATCGTGAGTTAATTAACGATTTCTTGGACTTCACAACAAAATGGTTTGGGTGAGCAAAGGAACCGTGCACTACTTAACATGGTAAGCTTGTTGATGGTGCATGCTAATCTTCCCAACAACTTTTGGAGAGATCCACCGTTGACCTATATATAGAGTGCCTTCACAAAAGTGACTTCCAAATCAGTCCCATCAATACCCTACGATTAAGGACTGGTAAGAAACCAAACATGGACCACTAGAGACCTTAGGCATTGGCTGGCTATGTTCAAACCACAACTCAACCTGATGGAAAACTGAATCCTAGAAGTAAATAAAAGAGTAACTAACGCTAGATGAACGGTTTAATGATGGATTGACTAACATCGAGACTCAAATGTCTACTTTCTTAGGAATGATTTCCCAAGAAGAGAAGATATTAGAAAGAATCTTAAGCTTTACGAGACACAATCTTTTCACAGAGATAGGAGAATAAGTCTTCAACCTACTGTTAATGTGATCATTGAAGATAGTGGGAGAGATTTGTCTCCTAGCATGGGTATGTCTCAAGAGGATAGCTCTCAGCTTAGTGGGAATAATTATAAACCTATAGAAAGTATGATGCCATCATATGCCTCACAAGTTCTTCAATAGTGCAGAAACAAACATGAAAAAAATTCTCCAGCTGACATTTTGACACTAGGTGGAAACTTTCACATGTCTCCGCTTGATAATGATGAACTAGCTTCATCTACTGACACTATCATCACCTGCTATAAAAAGTGAATAGCTGCTATGGAAAATCGGATTCTTATGGAAAATAATCAAGTTCAGGAGCTTGCTGATCTCTTGCCTGGGTGCAAAACAACTGAAAACAAATGGGTGTCGAAAAATAAAAGCATGGCCATAAGGCCAATTGATAAGTATGAGGCCATCGTGTGGCAAAAGTTAACAGTCCAAAAGTTATTTTATATATATTTATTTAAGTCACCATGGCCAATGCTCCTTCTGACCTCTTTAGCATGTTAAAAAAGGCCCCTCTGTTTGGACTCACTTCTTGTTTGCCCTTTCACACATAAAGGAATATATGCCCTACTATGAGACTTCAAAATTGTCTTCAATTATATCATGGGGTTATAACTAATACCAAATACTTCAAAGAAGAAAGAAGAAAAAAGAGCAAAACAAAAAAGGTGGAATTGATGTATGAAGATGATGGCATAAATGGTGCATCTCACCATGTTATCATTGAATAGAATTTTTTCTTTTTTTACGAAGAAAAAGATGAAAAAGATTCAGTTACGGCTGCATTCGAAACCCTAAGAGGCTTTAAATAAAAGCTCAACATCATTTGTCACTGAGATTATTAGCAATTTTTTAAGAAAACGTTTCATCTACGCTCCTTTTAAAGCAGGCTTGCATAATTTTGAAAATAGGGGTCAACTTGAAGAGATTGCTAACCTCTGAATTATGATGGTAATTAGAAAACACTATAAAAAGCTTTTATTAACTAATAATGTTTAAAGAAGAATGACTTTGGATAAAGAGAAAATCTTGCAAGACATGAATTCAAAATTCAGTGCACCCTTTGCAATAATGGTGACAACATGGTGGTAGCAACAGTCGAGTGGAAGATTTGATGATAACAGTATGATTGAACTAGCACTACGGTGAAAATACTTATATATGATTATGATATTAGAATGAACAGCAGGTCGGTTGACGTATAATTATATTGTGACAATAGTAGCTAAAGATACATGCATATTGTGCTCAGCAATGCACACGGGTATCCGAATAGTTTAGTCTCAAATGCATGCTACTATGAAGAACAGACATTTACCAGGGTTATCAATCCACGGAGTCTTCCACTTCCCCTTATAGTTGGGGTTCTTGATTTTCTGTAGCATAACATACATTCCAGTAGTTAAAAAAAAATGTAACAAGAGAGTTGAATTTCAACTTTCTATGTGTTGGTTAAGGCACCTTGCGCTTCCATGGTCCTTTGTATGCTGGATTTGGAATCTTAGGCGCCTTCCATATTCCATCTTCCTCATCATCCCAGTTATCAGGCTAAAAATAAAAAAATAAAAAAAATCATTACCCCCATTCATGACAACTTATCAATCACCTTTTTTATTTTTTTGATAGGTAATCAAAATATCATTATTTACTAATCAATCATTTACCCCAGGTTAATATTTACTAATTCTTCTAATAATCAAATCATATCATCACAATGTAACAATAAGTAAAAAAATATTTGTATGTAATATGCATAATAAAGAGAAAAACCCTCCTGCTACACATTATGTTCAGTACTAAACCCCACCTAGTGAGACAAAACAGATAACTTAATATATTGTTATACATGAGAAATCAACTCACCTCTTTCGCCTTTGGATCAGGAATTTCAACAGGAATTGAATCGTAACCCTGCAACATCAAGACAGATCATGACTGTGACTTATGTAGTAAAGAATTACATATTACTGTTCAGAAGGGAAAAAGAAAAAAGAAAAAAGAAAAAAGAAAAAAGAAAAAAGAAGAAGGGAGTATTGTACCTGTGGTTTAACATCATTAGGGTCGTCAATGTACTCTCTATCATCCCAGTCTACTGGCTGTGAGAAGAAACCAAGTCAATAGAGGAAAACAGCAAAATCTTCGTCAGAGAGTTAGATAGCTAAAGAATTCTCCAACAATATATGGTGCAATCGCCAATTACACATGATTTTAGAACAACACGATTCTTCAATTGAAATATGCAGCTCATTATTTGTGTACAGAACCAACACATCTTCATCAGTGAATCAATATAGTCCAAATTCTAAAAAAGGCATCCAGCAAGGTCGTACCTTTTTTGCTTTGACATCCTTTATTTTCCTTGGAGGAAAGATATCCCAGTCTGCATACATGCTTCCAGAATCTCTTTCTCTATTGTCAACCAGGATGCTATAAGTTGCATCAGGCCTAAGAACAAACGTGTAAAAATGAGTTAACTTGTCTGTTTCACATTGTAAATCCTTTTTGATGGGATAATTTTGCCCCTGGTAAGAAAGTATAACTTGAAGCTTTTTTGTCTGTGTGCCACATATATCTGGTCCAAACATGAAACTGCATAATAAAATGTGATCAGTCAGTGGAATATACTCTATATATTTAAATCCCAAAAACACTCAGAATATGGATTATATGGTAAGTAGAATAATTTTTCTAAGCAGATTGGAAACTGTAACCACAAAAGGAAAATTCTAAAAACCCGTTCCAAACACATGACAATACGAGTTCAAATCTCTCAAAGCAAGTATCGTGAAAGATATCAAATATAACTAATTGACAGACCTGTAAGGAGTATCACCACCAAATTTCTTCTGATTGACATAGCCAGAATGAAGCTTGATGTAACCACCACCACATTCAATGTCCTGTTCAAATCTAATTGAATACTGTACCACTAGAGTTCTATTCTTGTTGCTGAACTCTGGTATCTTTGCAGATATGGCATAATGCTTGGCATCGTTATATGTCTGAATACCTGCAATTCCAAGGCATCATGAACATCTGCTATAATTCCACGATCCCAGTACACACCAATCGACAAACCGCAGTGATACTAAAGGCTACATTAATTGAACATCTGAGTGACTTGCAAATGAAAACAACCAGAAAGTGATAATGGGAAAAAGTATGGGGATTTCTCGCATTTGTGTGAGTATTTTGTATTTTCCTTATTAGCTATGTCAACCATACGTTGCTCAATTTTCTAGAGTGCACTTCTCACGCACCTTTCTCATTGTAATTCTTCATGAAACCAATACAATTGACGTAATTTCAATTGAAAAAATTTGATTGCATAGGCTCAAAATTGCATATTCCTTTTGCTTTAATAAGTAGAAGATAATTTCTGGTTCGAAATATGTAAGTTAATAACACTGGTTCATAAGACATTTCACACTTAAACCTTGAGGCATAAACAAGTAATGTTCATTCAAAGATAATTGTTGCAACAATAAATATCTTCTATTCCTAAAAAGACAGGATTTGGCGCATAAACGGTACTTGAATACCTTTATCATCAGGATCCCCAGACCATTTTCCTGCCGTGTGCTTAAACGTGCCGGCTTTCCCTTCGCTCCTTTTCCAGTCCGATAAGACCCACCGGCTCTTCCACCCATCTTTCTCCACATGAATCAGATTAATTTATCAGACAAAAAAAGCTTGAAATTACGGATAAAAAATTTCAAGAAACCTTACGAATACAAATATTTTTTAATTCTTTCGATACTATATATTTTCTGAAAAGAAAAAAACAGAAAAATACTCTCACACATTGATCCGACATAGAAGGTCCCACTTTGTGTAAATACAATAAAGAAACACGAAAATATCACCAACAATAAAATTACATTTCTAATTCATCTAAAAAAGCATTATTCTACCGTAAACTGGACTAGCTCACAAATCACACCGGATTTGGCCGCCGAGAAAATCCAAGGAAACCAAAAAAAGAAAAATGACGTCCACTTGAAGCGAGCGCTCTCATATCTTTACACACACCAAATTTAAACGCAGGGAAGAAATTCTAGGAAAGAAAAAAACGAAAACAAAACAAAGTTCAATTGAAGTGAGTGCTCTCTTATATATCTTTACGCCAAATATATGAGAAATCTTAGCTTGAACAAAGTGGCCGTACCTTGGAATCGCTCCTCGAAAATGATTTCGGAGGAAGCAGAGTGGAAGAGAAAGAGAGAGCTGAGAGTCAGGAGAACAAGCAGACGAAGAAGAGGAAGAGGAAGAGGAAGAAGGTCAGGCTCTCCCATTGCTGCTATTGCTGAAGCTCTTTGCAAAGTCTTCTACACAACCACTGGTATTAATGGAGTTGAAGTGGGAGGGAGACTCGGACTCCCATTACTGTGCAAGTGAGATGTTTCTAGAAAAGGACATATAATTCTAACATGCCCCTATATATTTATTTAATTACTATACTACCACTTTTCACTTTCTTTTAGTTTCTTTGAGAGAACAAATCGATAATGATGGGGAATTAGGACCGAGAGTCTGCCTTAAAAATAGAGCTTTTTAAATTTAGAAATATAATTCTATTTTTAAGATTTTTTTAAAAGTGTGTTTTTTATTTTATTTTATTTTATTTAGAGTAAAAGATTAAAGAAGTATTTTTTGCATTTTATTTTTTTTTTAAGGTTTTTAACGTAATTTCAAATAGAGTCTTAAAAATGCTGGCCATACTAGAAAAAGTCATGTTAATTTAGAATTTCTTATAATTCTTAAGTCCATTATGCATTCTCAAAAAAAAAAAAAAAAAAAAAAGAGTAATTCTATAGTCCATTAAGTGTTTATTAAGTGTTCATCAAAAAATGAAGTGTTTTTAAAATTATTATTTGATCAAAATCATCGTTTGATCAATCACACATCTAATGGTAATTTTAAAAATTACATCATTTTTTGATGAAAATTAATAGACACTTAATATACACGTAGAATTACTCATTTTCAAGCTCTATCAAGTCCTAATTTAAATAGAATAATTAATTTGAAGTTTTTTTCGAAGTTTTATTTCTTGTGGCCCATATGAGAAAGAATTTTTTTTTTTTAAAAAAAAGAAAAAGAAAAAAGAAAGACTAATTAGGTAACTGAGTTTGAAACTTGAGTTTATTGGTTAACTGGGAATGTAAGTAAATAACTGAGATTTTTTCTTTTAAAAGAAAAGAAAAAAAAAAAATTCTTCTTTGATTTTGCGTCGGTCCATGTGGTCAAATATTTATAGAATTTATGGTGATTCATAAGAAATTCATGTAATTTTGGTTCCAAGGAGTGGCAAAAGTTTTTGGCCGGTTCTTTTTTTTAATCCCAGACATTATAGAAGAAAGAAAAAAATTAAATTAAATTAAATGTCGTTTTCTTTGAACTTTCAAAGGTGCTTCTTATTTCTTAACCGTGGTGGAAACGCCGAAAGACTGGTGTGAACGTTAAAAAATGAGAGAAGACTTGAAGTCAACTTTGGGAGAGCGGAGAAGTTAGGTAAGGCCAGAAGAACCGTGCAATTATATATTTATTTATTATTTTTTTTTTAAAAAAAACCATTGGAAATCTTATTGTAATAAAAAAAAGAAAAAGAAAAAAAGAACCCAAGAGTCAAAAATGAGGGAACAACAATTTCCAGAAAAAGGGTGGAATCTCTTCCAACTAAATAGAATCTATAACATGGCATACAACCTCTCTAGCAAGACCATGAGCAATTGAGTTGGCTTCCTGCCTTACATGCACAACCCTAAAAGATCGAAAAGATGAGAGTTTAGTCTTAATACGATTAGTGAAGTGTTGGAATCTTCTCATAAGGCTTGAAGATCTCTCCATGAACAACACTATTCCAACAAAACCAAATGTTACAAGCCACATCAACCACTATCACTAACTCATCATCGCATCGGTCCGTCAGCTTTTCAAATATCATAGTGAAAGTTTTTCCCATACCACATGTCTTTTGGATACATAGCCCCACACATCCTGTGTCGAATGATAGTTCCAAGGAATATGAACCACAGATTCAACCTCTACAACACAAATAGGACAATGTTTCTCCAATAAAACTCGCCTGCGGAATAGATTTTCCTTAATTGGAAGAATGTTATTACAAGCTTTCCACATAAACATTTTGAAAGAATTTGGAACTTGGAGACTTCAGATTGTTGACCAAATATTCGAGTCCCCTAGTGAACTTGAGCTCTCTCCCCTTTTGTTAGCTTACATTGCCTTTGTCAAATAATATGCACTCCTCATTGAAAAATGTCCATTATTGGTACTCCTCCAAACCATCTGGTCCTTAGGTTGTAAAGGACTCAAAGGGATATTGCAAATGGTCCTGGCTTCCTCTTCAACAAATAGCTCCAATATCATACTTGTGTTCCAATTCTTAGTATGTGGGTTAGTTAGCTCACTGACTTTGGCCTCCTCAGACATGTGAAATCGTGGAGATTGCACTACAAAAGAAGATGGTGTTGGCCATCAGTCTCCCCAAATCCAAATATCGTGCCCATCTCCCTCTCGCCAGACCAGCCCATTGTGAATCGCAAAACATGCAGCCAACATGCTTCCCCATGCGAAGGATGACCGTCTTCCTAAAGAGGCTTTCATAATCGGATCCTTGGGAAAATATTTGGCTTTGTAAATTCTTACTACCAAAGAATTAGGATTTTGCAACGAGAAATGCTACATATACTTAAACTTTTACAAATGGAGCCTTACTAATATGATGTAGAGTTTATTCATTGCTACTAGTAGCATTTGTTTTTATTAATTGTTTTGATCATCTCCAATGAATAAGCTTCACATTGTTAGTAAGGCTCTCTTTGTAAAAGTTTAAGTACATGTAACATTTCTCTTTTGCTACAGCCTCCAAACTTGTTTATCTAATAAAGCTTTATTGAATTCCCCCAAATCTCTAAACCCCATTCCCCCTTGTTTTTTTTTTTAGACTCCCATCTTCTCCCATCTCATCCAATGAATCCTAGAGGCATTCTCCTTGTGCCCCCACCAAAATTTTGCATCATCCCATTGATCTCCTTGCAAAGTGTTGTTGGAACTAGGAACACACTTATGTTATAAGTGGGGTTAGCTTGAATGACTTCTTTAAGAAGAATCTCCATCCCTGTCTGAGAGGGAAACTTAGTCTTCCAATTGTTCAGTCGTTGCCACACCCTATCCTTAATACCCTGGAATGCTTTTAACTACGATTTACCAACAAGTGCTGGTAAGCCTAAGTATTTGTCATATCTTTGAGTAGCCTGTAATCCAAAGAGGAGATATTTCTAATTTCTTTGTCGCACTAGTATTGCGAATAAATAAAATAGATGTTTTGGCCATGTTTAGTTTCTGCCCAGAGGCAGCTTCAAATTTTTTCAGAATCTTTAGCAATTGGCGCCATTCAATAGAATTGGCCTTGCAGAATAGTAGACTATCATCTGCAAAGAAGAGGTGACTCAGCCTAGGCCCATGTTTGGAAGTGGGAACCCATGTAATGCATCCTATCTATTTCGCATGTTGGAGAAGTGAACTCAGAGCCTCAGCACAGAATAAGAACATATATAGGGAGAGAGAATCCCCTTGGCGTAAACCTCTGGAGGGCTGAATATTCCTTGAAAAATTGAAATGACTTCTAAAAAAGGTAAGTGTGTGTGCACAAAGTGTTAACAAAATAAAAATGCGGAAATTAAAAGACACAAGATTTTTTTGTTAACGAAGTGGAAACTCAATATGAGAAAAACCACTCCGAGACAACCAAACCTAGGATATCCACTATTCAGAAGACAAGACTAATTACAAAGTAGTAGCACTCACATACCCCTAATGCAGTGGTCGTACCTTGAACTCTAACGTGTAACCAAACACGAACGCCTCCCAACTAGGTCTCCTACTTGAAGGGGTCTTCAATGGGATTCTTTACCTTAGGGCCAACCCCTAAGATAGACTTTAGATTAAGCGCAGCAACAACACACACAGCAATGGCTTTAGAGAGATTAACTCAGCTCAATAATGTCACAATATAGCTCTTTAAGTACTAATGGAATTCAATACCGAATTCTTGCTGTTCTCAAGCCTAGGGACATCTATTTATAGGCTCAGGGTTCAAATGAGTGTCTGGCTTGATAAAACATAGGCGCCGTCCAAACGGACAATTGTGCGATTTATTTCCCGAAAATTTCGCTGAAATTCTTTCTTGTTTTTGAGCCTCGTCCAGACAGTAATGCCTGTCGTCCGGACGGTCACACTTCTGCTACAAGCAATTTCCTTATAAAGGCTTCGAGCATCCGAACTGGATGAATGGTCGTCCAGACGGTTGATTCGATGCATGCAATTTCCATATCTGATGCACGAGCGTCCGGACCAAGCTGACTGGCCTCCGGACGTCTGGATTTTGAATGTGATATACCTTATGGATAAGCGCATCCGGATGGGAATCCACGTCGTCAGACGGTTGCAACAATCTTCCCATAACTGTGTTTTGGAAAGAAATCCTAAAGCTTGTCGAACACTGAGAGTCGTCCAGACGTACTGCTGAAATGTCCGGACGGATGCAAGCTGGAGCAGTTCAAAACTTCTCGACACAGGGGAAGGTCTGGACGGGAAGCTCTTATCGTCCGGACGGATGATGCTTTGGACAAATGGGCATCCGGATGGTATGACACGTCGTCCGGACGGCTGGTACTTTGGGCAGATGAGTGTCCGGACGGTATGACACGTCGTCCGGACGGCTGGCAGGGAACCGAATTTTTTGCCTTGCAAACTGTGCAGAATCTTTTGGAAGCACTTCTAAATAGCGGAATCCCTGTTAAAAAGCATATTTACAAAGAAGTGATTTTGTCCAACAGAATGTGGCCAATTACAAACTAACATTCCTTACTGGTTGGCCGTTGATTATGATGGCATAGGACACAAAATCCATTTCTTAGTTAAACCCATCCTTCTCATAACAGTCTCCATAAAATCCCACTCAACTCTATTATAGGCCTTACTCATATCAAGCTTAATCCCCATTAGGGATGTAAACGAAGTAAAGCTACCCGTGAGCTCGCTTAGGCTCAGCTTGATAAGGCTCGGCTCTGTTATTAAATGAGTCATTCGTGGACATGAAACTATACTCGATTATTAAACGATACATACTCATAAAAAGGCTCGGCTCGCTTATATGTATGTACATATGTGTATATATAATGCCATAACTATAAATTATAGTCATATAATGTCACATAATTCATAAATTAACTTATAAGTATACAATTCATAGTAATATACACTATAAAGATTAGGAACTAGTGATAACTAGATCGCTTCACCACAAAATATCGGTATTTCTTTTTTCAAGTGGAATTGAGCTTAATTTTTAAAACTCGTTATGAGCTCGAGCTCGAGATCTTGATAGAATAGCTCGAGCTCGGCTCGGGCTCAAGCTCGTGATAAATTTAAATGAGCCAAGCTTGGCCATGCACTACTAGCCCGAGCTCGACTCGTTTACATCCCTAATCCCCATAAACAACCTTGCTCCACATATTTGAGTGCATAGTATGCAAAGTCTCATAGGCAGCCATGATGTTATCTGTAATAAACCTTCCAGGTATGAAAACACTTTGGTGTGGTGAGATGATAAGGGGAAGGAATTCCTTTAATCCATTAGCCATCACCTTGGAAATCTATTTATACAAAAACATTGCTTAGGCTAATTGGTCTGTAATCACACACGCTAGCTGGTGTTTGAATTTTGGGAATCAGAGCAATATAGGTAGAATTGATGGAGGCATCCAGCTGTCCAATATTGAGAAAATGAAGGACTGCATTACATACCTCAGCTTGAACTATATCCCAGTTTTGTTGGAAGAAATAGCTGAGAAACCATTTGGCCCTGGTGCTTTGAGAGAAGCCATTTGATGGAGGGTGTTACTAACATCCTCAGCCAAGAAGGCCGACAGTAGCCTTTGATTCATGGTGTCTGTCACCACTCTAGCAATGTGCTTGGTACATGACCCCATATTCTAGGTGTTATTAGTTGTGAACAGGTCCTAATAGAGTAGAAGGAAAGCTTTTTTAATATCAGTCTAAGTTAAGCACAAGTATCCATGCCCGTCTTTAATTCGAGTAATCAAATTCCTGCTACTCCTCTGTTTTGCACGTGCGTGAAAATAGTTGGTATTGCAATCACCATTTTTGAGCCAACTCTCTTTAGCATGTTGCTTCCATTTTCAAGTCTTCTTCTTCTTCCAAGAGCACATGCATCTTGTCTTTTATGGCTTTCTTCGCTTCTAAAGATGCCCCCACAATATTCCTTTGTAGCTTGGCTAAATCACACGTCCTTCACCTTATCTGAGTCTGTTTCTTTCCATTTTTTGGACCCATACCTGCAAAGATTTTCTGCACCATTGGAGCTTTCCCCTAACATTCCCCCAATGGTCTCTTGCCATAACTTTCACCCTCCAAATTTTTTGTACTGTTGGTGTTAGTTTGTAATTGGCTGAATTCTGTTAAACAAAATCACTTATATGTAATGTTGCTTTTTAAAGAGGGATGTTGTTTATATTTAGAGTCTTCATGTCGGTTATGTGCTTCAAGAAGATTCTGTATGGTTTTCAAGACAGAAAAGTTGAATCTCTTGCATCTACCCAAACATCCCTATCAACCGTCCGGACGCTTATCAGTCAAGCAACATTCGTCCAGACGATGTGGTTATTCTATCCGGACTCCCATCAGTGTCCAGAAGCTTCAAATTGTTCAAAGTTGCATCCATTTAGACGTCTCAGCAACACGTTCGGACGCCATTAGTGTTCGACAAGTAAAATGATTTCCTTCACAGACACAGATATGGGAAGATAGCAACAACTGTCCAGACTCTATCTTTGATAAAGCAAGACATGAAGCATATTTGCAATAGTCCGAACGTCAAGGCAACACCGTCCAGACGCCAATCCTTTTTATGAAAATTGCGTGCAGCAGAAGTGCAATCGTCCTAACGCTAGGGCAACACCGTCCGGACGCGACCATATTCAGGAAAAAATATCAGCAATTTTGTATAGCCGGTTGCACAGTTGGCCGTCCGGACGCTCTCAGCTACCGTTCGGACATCGCCTAGAGAAAATCGTTCCATATTCAATTTAGGTCTTCTGTAGCCTATAAATAGAGGCCTCTAGGCATGTAATTTGTAAGAATTCGGTATTGAATTTCTTAGAGCTTAGAGTATAATTTAAGGGTTATTGTGCTGATCAATTTGCTCTTAATCCGTTGCCAAAGTGCTGTTCCTGTGCTCGTCTTGAAGTCTATCTTAGGGAGGAGCCCTAAGGTAAAGGATTCCATTGAAGACGCCTTCTAGTAGGGGACTTGGTTGGGAGGCGTACGCGTTGGGTTACGCGTCATAATTTAAGGTACAACCACTACATCAAGGGTATGTGAGTGCTACTGCTTTGTGACTAGCTTTGTCTTCTGAATAGTAGAAATCATGGGTTTAGCTGCTTCGGAGTGGTTTTTCTCTTAATTGAGTTTTCACTTCGTTAACAAAATATCTATCTCATTTATATTCCGCATTTTGATATTTTGTTACACGATGTACACACACAAGGTTAAATTAGAAGTCTCTTTATTTTTCAAATGGTATCAGAGCTTGGTACACTTTGTTTAGATTTAATTCTTGAGTGTTATCCTTTGACTTCTATTTTATTTTATTATGTCTCAAAATAATCTTATAACCGTTCCTGCCTTTGATGGCATGAACTATGGCTATTGGAAAGCTCGTATGCATTTCTTTTTAAAATCCACTGATTGTTGGAAAACTGTTGAAACTGGTTGGACTGAGTCAGTGGATACAAATATTAAGCTTGTAACTGAAAAGAATTCACGACTTGCCAATGACAAAGCTCTCCATGCTCTATGTCAAGCTCTTTCACCGTCTGAATTTACTAAAATTTCAAACTGTGGAACTGCTTAAGAAGCATGGCAAATCTTAGAAACAACATATGAAGGCATAAAACTTGTTAAATCTGTCAAACTTCAAATATTGATTTATAGATTTGAAGAGATTAAGATGCATGAAGATGAGACATTCGGAGAGTTTTACTCTTAGATGGGCGACCTAAGGAACTCAATGGTGAGTCTTGGGAAGTCCGTCTCGGGTGTAAAACTCATCCGTAAAATTCTAAGATCTTTACCTGAGTGTTTCAGAATCAAGGTGACTACCATTGAAGAAAGCAAAGACTTAGAAGAGATGAAGATTGAAAAGTTGGTGGGATCTCTTCAAACCTATGAGCTTTCCCTGCCCCCAGTCAAGAAGGTGAAGACTATTGCCCTTAAGGCATCTAAAAAGAAAGCCAAAGTCTCATCTGAAGATGACTCTGAGAAAGAAGAAGATGCAGTGGCAATGTTGGCTAAGAATTTCGAAAGATTAATGAAGAATGATAAATTCAAGAAGAAATTCTCCAAAATACTGAAGAATGCCCCCAAAGAGTTTGAACCTGAAGAAGCTGAGAAGAAAGACCCAAGAGGCCCCAGATGTTTTGAATGCTCAAGCTTTGTGCATATACGGGCTGACTGTGGGAACCTCAAGCAGGGAAAAGGGAAGCCCTACAATGTGACTCTCAGTGATGAGTCTGAAGAAGAAGAATCTCCTGCTCAAAATCAGTTTCTAGCCTTTGTGGCTCCACATGAAGAAGAGGAGGATTCTTACTACTCTAAGCATAGTGATGAAGACGGGGAAGAACTCAAAAAGGCCTATAAAATCCTCTTTGTAGAGTTCGAGAAGTTGGGGGAGACTCATAAGCAGCACATTCATTAGCTAAACAGTTTACAAACTGAGAAGAGTTGGCTGCTACTCATGATACAGGATCTAAAGGAGAAGTTACTGAAGGCACAACTACAGCTGGAGAGGGTCACTGATGAGAAGTTGACTCATATGCTGTCAATCCAGAAGAGCCCAACAGACAAGACCGGACTCAAGTATGTAGCTCCTCCCTCTGACATTCCCTCTACTTCTAGGACTGTTTTTGTCAAGCCCATAGTCCTCGAGCCTCCAGTTACAGTCGTGGACAAAGGAAATGACATAATTGGTGGAGATATTCTGATCACTCAGAAGCCCCCCACTATTAGACGACCTCTTATACGCCATCATTGCGGCCTAAGCGGGCACATCCGACCCCAATGTTCTCTTTTCAAAGCCTAGATATCAAAGGTCAAGAAAGAGGTGCCAAGACAAGCTAATTTCGACACTAGACCTATGGCCCGGCATCAGGCTCCCCAGTATCAGGCTCCACGGCATCAGGCTCCTCAGTATTAGCAGCATTAACAGAGATTTGTTCTTGCCAATCAAAATGGTAAACCCTAGACTAACAAATCAAGGCAATTCATGAAGAAGTCGTAGAAGATGGAGGATGATCAATTCTATAGGGAGTTGCCTATATGGATGCAAAGTATGATACAATGGAGGGATCATTAGATGAAGTACTGTTAACAACCACCATGAGGAAGGCAGGCATGGGTCAAAAGGAGGCAGACATTCACCCCTTGAGGGGGAATGGACTCACCTAGTTGGTGACGATACACATGTCTAGGATTTGGTTCCTAATCCTAGAGCATCAGGTTTGATTGCACTGCATTATTCTCTACATGTCATTTCTTTGTTTGCCTTGCAATTTAGGAACCATTGTTATTTACCCCCTATTTCTCTTGTTGCTCTTGAGAAAATTTTGCAGGTACTATTTGGGGATGACAGAAAAAGCACGTCAGGCGATTGCTTTTCTGTATTGATAATTTTGATCCATTCTCTTTGAAGACAGGTTTGATCTTACCACATACTAGATTTATGATTGTCTATTCACCTTTGTAGCATGTTTTTATTGGTTTTATTAAAAAAAAAAAAATTGGGGAGAAGATGCAGAAATTTTTCTTTTCTTTTCTTTTCTTGGCATTACAGATACTGCATGTGTTTTTGCCTAATATCTCAATTCATAATGCATTAATTGACTATGCTTATATATGATTAAGAGTTTATGCCTAATATCTATCAAGTTTTCCTGTGCATCTTAATGCTAGATAGTTACTTTTCTTATGTGATGATTTTTGTGCACTATCCAAGGCTCCCCTAAGGTACATTTTTTTTTACTCTCTGACTTTTTGCTTCTGAAAATTTTGATGAGAGATATTTTTTTGTAAGATGGTCAAATTGACCAACTCGCTAATTGAACCTAAAACCTAAAAATTCTAGCATTCTCTCTAGATTGCAGCACCAAGTGATAAAAAGCATTCAAAAAATCAGTAAATATGGATAAATAAAAAGATCCACTGCTTATTGTGCTATAAATATGTTCTTGAACTTGTCCCTGAAGAAACAGTCAGTGACCAAATCATTGCGGAAATAGACGGTCGCTAAAGGACTAAGTAAAAGAAAAGTGTTGTATCTTAGGGGAAGTATATCAGATGAGGGTTGCTAAACTCTAGTAAAATAAGGTTTGACTTTTGACTGATCTTTCATTAATTTTCTCTCTTAGAAAATTCAGTTGCTTTAAGTCATATCAGTGAACTTCATACCTTATTGAGAAAGTCTTCACACACACACGCATTGCATAAGTTGAGTAATTTATTTAAAGTTTTTATCTACAAGGAATTTTCTACTAATTTGAACTCTTAAATCTCAATTATATCTCTACATATTTTTGAAATGCTATCTGATTGCTATATCAGTTGATTATACATGTGTGTTCTGAAGCAGACTTTAGGGAAAATATTTTTTTTGCAAATTTTCCTTCAGTTTTTGTTTTTCAATGTGAAGCGTCGGGACGGTCTCCTCTTGAGTTTGGACGGATGCGGCTCAGACGGCTGGACGGTCAGGTAACACGTCCGGACGCGCACAGTTCTACCATATGCTAATGTGGCATCCCGCGTTTGGACGGGTTAGTGATGCATCCGGACGGTTACCCTACAGGTTTAAGAATCGCTTTCTTCTCTAGCCGCCGCATCTCCTTACTCTTTTCTTTCAGTTTTTCTCAATTTTTTATACTTTTTGGTTCCCTTTTCTCGTGTTTTCTCATGAGTTCTAGGCTTATTTTGTCCTCTTGTGCACTTTTTCTCATTTCCAGGTATTTTGCTTCTTCTTTTGCATTATTTTCAGTTTTATTTAATTGTTAATCTTTTTAATATTTCGGAATATATTTTGAGATGAAAGTTGGATATTCTTGAGTATTTTCTCTGCTGTTGTGATTGGAATATTTGTTATATCATTTATTTGGACTGTGTTGGGATATTATTGCATATCTGTTTATTTTGGGAAGTCCATTTTACTGCCGTTATAATGCCAAATTTTTTTTAGGACTAACATGAATCAATTTTATTAGTGTTTTTTTTTTTTTGGCAAAATGGTTGAATTTGCTTTTGCAAAATCATGTCTGACGGGAGTTCACAGTGCAGAGTTCGCCAAAGAACAGAGGAAGGCATGGCAGCTTCTAGAGCCAGAATAGCAAACAGGCTAGTTATTCCAAAGAGGAATGTTGTCAGGGATGATGTTATGGTAGCACCTTTTGATGTTATCAATGACATCATTCAGACATATAACTAGGGCTACCTCTATAATTGTGCCTGCATCGTGCTCACTAGGCTGGTTAGAGAGTTCTATTCGCATCTGGAGGTTGTGCAGGATGAGGACAGTGGCATTGTCCTTTAGTCTACTATAGAGGGGCATGTGATTCAGATTGATCCACAGGTCATCAGCAGGATTATAGGTGTACTTATGCTTCATATTTTTGCTAGCCCATTTAATGAGGTTGTGGAGGCTCCCACTTTGGAGGATCTTAGGGAGTTCTTTAATGCTGATCCGCAAGGTGAGGAGCGAGCTACAAATATCAAAATCGATGCCTTTTCTCCCCCGCACCCCCTGCTAGCGAAGATTGTCCAGCATAATCTCTGGCCTACTATTCGTAGGAGTGATCTGATTTAGAAGAGGGCTCAGTTCTTATATGCCATTATTATGAGGTTACCATTTTGCCCATGCAAGCATATCCTCAATATTATGCTGGAGGCCCGAGATAAGAATACTACAGGACTTCCATTCGGCTGCTTGATCATGTAGATTAGCATTCAGTCTGGTATAGACATCTCTGGAGAGCCCAAAATGAAGATACAGGACCCCCGCAGTAATCAGACCCTGATGAAGTCAAATGCCCAGCTGAAGCATGAAGGCCAAGATGAAGCTCCTCAGCCTTCTCCTATTCATGTTGAGATGCCTGCTGTAGTATCATCTTCACAGACTGTTCATTTGCCTCTCCTATAAAGACTAAGAAAATAAATAGAACGTTTGGCAATTAATAAATCATATTTATTAAATATGGGATTAATTATTATATTCTAGGTAATAATATTTATATTAGAGAAATAATAATGAGTCCTAGAGTAATAAATAATTAATTGTATGAATAAAATGTAGTTAAATTAAATGCGGGGCTGAATATTAATTCTCAAATGATAGAAATATTATAAAATGGGGTCCTTGTGTAATTTACATAAGTTGGGACATTTAAATAAAAATGTAATCCTCCTTGCCATGTGTCAGCATCCGGTTAGCTGAGAGAAGATAACACTATCTTCTCCCAATCACTCACACACTGACACATCTCCCATTCACCCTCTCTCTTCCTTTTCTCTTCCTTTTAGTCTCATCCCTTTCGGTGGACAACAACTCTCTTCTCTTCTCTTTTCTTTTCTTTTCTTTCTCATCTTCCCCATCTTCCCCTCATTCAACGCATGCCACTCTCTCCCTCTCCTTTCAGTTCCCACGCACAATAGCAGCCCTTCACCCTTTTTTTTTTTCCTTCACCCTACCACACGCCCGAGACACTGAGAGGCTGTGAGAGATATAGATTGAGAGGGAGAGACTCACAGAGATGGTGAGATCTAGCCATGAGAAGGAGAAGACGAAAATTGGAGAGTTCGACCATGGGGGAAAAACCCACAAAAATCAGGTAAGGATCTGAACTCCAGTTTGTGATTTCTTTATACCCGTTTAAGGTAAAGCTAGATTGTTGGGTCTCTTGTGCTTGAACCAATAATGGGAATCAGTTTTAGGTTTTCATTTAAGTGATTGATTGTTGAGGATAACCGAATGGCTCATGGGTGTTTGATTTTGTTTTGATTTTGGTAGTTCCTTGTCTTGAGCTGATTATGGTTGTTGGAATAACATGAGGGTTCGAATTTATGGTATGGGTTTTCTGTAGAACTGATTTGGGTTCTCATTGGGGTTTGATTTATAGATTGAAATCTCATGGCTTTTATGGGTTATTGTTTGTGTTTATAATTTTAGGGTTATGCTAAACGTAAATAGAAATTGATTTGGGTGTTGTAGAGAAACCTTGGGTTTCATGAGGGGTGTTGGCCAAATGGTACATGTTTCTTGGAATCTTGGTTTTTAGTGGTTTTAGTTTATGTTTAACTCTATATTGTTGGTTATTGAATGTTAGATTGGATTTCTATAATGTTGTCTTGGTGGAACTGAATGGGTTCTCTTGGATTAGAAATTCTGCACTTGTGCTTCATTTTGGTTGTTTTAGAGTTGGGATTTAGGTTTCTTTGAAGTTAAAATCTAGTTGGTGTGTTGGGTGTTTACTGTTCTTTGATGATGCTTTCTTGAATGTTGTTGGCGGTGTTCAGTGGTTGAAATTCATCATGGATTATTGTTTAGGGATTTAGTTGCAATTTCTAAATGGGTTTTGGTAAGAACCGATTGATGTTTGTTAAGGTTGGTGGATGATTTTAGTTTATGATTATGGAATTGGTACGTGACTTGTTAATTATTGATGATAGTTGCCGTGAAATTTTGGTAGAAGATAATTCCAATTAGAGGAGATTGATGCTTTAGTGTAAGCGGCTGATGTTTGAATGGAAAGCGATTTTGATGGGTATTTGGATGGAAATCCAAATCTGGTTTTATGCTTGTAAATGGGATAATTATGTTAGTTTATGTTTATTTGTTAAGGACTAAGTTTATTGATGTTTTAGGGTTGATTTTAACTAAATTGGAGACATGGTGGATTTGTGGTTTGTTGCGTTGATTTGCCATGATGGAGTAGTATTAGAAAAATGTATTTTTGGTTAGGTTGGCTTGTATGTATTTTTGATTATGATGATTAAAAGAGATGTTGATCTTAATATGAAAAGGAGGATTTTAAAGTAATTATAGGAATATAATGGAATTGATCTTTAGTATGGGTTTTGATGTATAGTTGGTTGATGGGAGCTAATATGTGCTCCATGATGTGCTTATTATGTTGGATATTTTAGGTATTGATGAAGTTGAATTAATTTGGGATGGGTTGTCAATCAATGGTTGAATCCCTCATTATAGTGTTATAAGTATGTTGACTATAAAATTGTATTAGGTTGTGGTTGTAAGTAATATGGTTCTAATCTTGGTGCTAATTGAGGAATGAGACAAAGTAGCTAAGTATAAGGCTTAATATGGAGTACAAGTGTCGTCTGAACGCCCACTGTCTAAGTCTGGACGCCGCCTTGAGAACTCTGAATCAGTATTGTAATAGGTCTTCTAAAGCCTATAAATAGAGGTCTCTAGGCTTGTATTATTTACAGAATTCGGTACTGAATTCCATTGTGCTTAGAGAGGGTGTTTAGGTAGAAATTGTGAGATTTGCTAGCTCTCTAAGAGTTTTTCTTTGTATGATTTGTTAGTATTTGTATTGGCTGCATTCTGTTTGACAAAATCACTATTATATAATGTTGTTGTTTTCACATGGATGCCGTATATTTCAAAATTTTCACAGTATTTAAAGTTTATGTCTCTAATATAGAAAGAGCCTCATTATGACAAGTTCCAGTGTCACAAGCTGCAAGAAAGATATTTCAGTATTCAAAGAAGATTTTGTGCAGATTATAACTCAGAGAAGTCAGATCCCATGTTTCCGATCGGACGACCAAGTGAAGCGTCTGGAATCTCATCAGTCAGCAAACATCCGTCCAGACGAGGTGGTAATATCGTCCGGACGTCCATTAGTGTCTAGAAGCTTCGAACTGATCAAGGTTAAATTTGTCCGGATGTAATGGCAAATCGTCCCGCCGCTTTGCAAAGTTTGAGAAGAATCCAGCGTTCAAGTGCATCCGTCCGGACGAAGTGGCAATACCATCCAGACGCCTTTCAGTGTTCGACAAGAATTAGGTTTTCATTCACAGACACAGATATGGGAAGACAGCTGCATAGGTCCGGACGACAAGTCTACATCGTCCGGACGCCATCCTTGATAAGGCAAGATTTGGAGAAGAATTGCAACCGCCTGGACGTCAGGGCAACACCGTCCGGACGCTAGTCCTTATTATGGTAATTGCGTGCAGCAGAAGTGCAACCGTCCGGATTCTAGGGCAACACCGTTCGGATGCAGCCCTATTCAGGAAAGAATATCAGCGCTTTATGGAAAGTCGGTTGCACAGTTCACCGTTCGGACGCCATCAGTTACCGTCTGGACGCCGTTTAGAGAAAATCGATTTAGGTCTTCTGTAGCCTATAAATAGAGGCCTCTAGGCATGTAAATCGGAAGAATTCAGTATTGAATTCTTTATAGCTTAGAGAAGGTGTTTAGTGAGATATTGAAGATCTGCTAGCTCTCTAACTATTACCAGTGTGAGATTTGATCAGCTGTGAAGTCTATCTTAGGGGTTGGCCCTAAGGTAGGAGACTTGGTTGAGGGGCGTTCGTGTTGGGTTACACGTCAGAGTTCAAGGTACGACCACTGCATAAGGGTATGTGAGTGTTACTGCTTTGTAATTAGCTTTGTCTTCTGAATAATGGATATCCTAGGTTTAGTTGCCCCGGGGTGGTTTTTCTCTTAGTAGAGTTTCCACTTCGTCAACAAAATATTTGTCTCCTTTAAATTTCGCATTTAATATTTTGTTGCACATTATTCACACACACACACACAAACAGAGTTAACTAGAAGTCATCTTTATTTTTCATGATTTGATCGTTTGAAGTCTAGCTTAGGGAGGAGCCCTAAGCTAAACCCCTTCAGGTAGGAGACTTGGTTGGGAGGCGTTCACGTATAGGTACATGTCAGAGTTATTGATACGACTACTGCATCGGGTTATGTGAGTATTACTGCCTTGTAACTAGCTTTGTCTTATGAATAGTAAATTTCTTGGGTTTGGCTGCCCTAGAGTGATTTTTCTTTTAATTGAGTTTTCACTTCATTAACAAAGTATCTGTCTTCTTTTAAATTCTGTGTTTAGATATTTTGTTACACAAATTGATCACACACATACGTTTAAATTAGCAGTCTATTTATTTCCATATGTATCTAATGATAATACCTATTTTTTTAATCTCATGATTATATGGCACAATGTTAGATCATATGATCATGTAATTTAAATACTAAGTTTAATACATATAATCATATGACCTAAATTCTAATGATAATACTTAATTTGCTATTGTAATTAACACATTAGTGATTCTAATCCTAATTACTTAATTTGGGATTAAGTGAATCGCATTATCATTGTATATGAATAATATGATTACTGAAAAATAAAATTTTACTTCTATTTTAACAAGTGTGTGATAGTGTAAAACAAAATATTTAAATTGCGGAATTTAAAAGAGACAAATATTTTGTTGATGAAATTGAAACTCTGTGAAGAGAAAAACCACTCCGTGGCAGCCAAACCCAAGATATCCACTATTTAGAAGACAAAGCTAGTACATAAAAATTAACACTCACATACCCCGATGTAGCGATCGTCCCTATGACTCTGACACGAAACCCATCGTGAACACTTCCTAACTAAGTCTCCTACTTGAAGGGGTCTTCAATGGAATTTGAAAATAAATAGTTGACTTCTAAATACCAAGTGTGTGTTCGTGTACAACAAAATATCTTAAATGCGGAAAAATAAAAGAGACAAGATATTTGTTGATGAAGTGAAAACTCTGTGAAGAGAAAAACCACTCTGGGGCAGCCAAACCCAAGAAATCCACTATCCAAAGATAAAGTAAGTTACAAAGCACTCGTACTCACAAAACCTATTGCAGTAGTCTTACCTTTAACTATAACATGAAACCCATCGTGAACACTTCCCAACTAAGTCTCCTACTTGAAAAGGTCTTTGATGGAATCCTTTACCTTAGGCTCGACCCCTAAGATAGACTTCACACGAACAAATAGCACACACCGGCAACGGCTAGAGAGGAAGCAGATCTTCAACTCTCCCTAAACACCCTCTCTAAGCACTATGGAATTCTATACTGAATTCTTACAAATTACAAGCCTAGAGCCATCTATATATAGGCTTTAGAAAACCTAATTCTAGACAAATTTGGACTCTGGCTGTGGAGCGTCCGGACGGTAACTTACCCTCGTCTAGATGGTCTACTTCGACTATCTTTCCAGAATAGCGCAATTCTTCCTAAAACAGGACCACGTTCGGACGGCTTGGCCGAGCGTCTGAATGTTCTTCACTGTCACTCATTTCCGCGTTCGTAAAGGAAACCCAGAATATTCTAGAACGCAGGATAGTGTCCAGACATGTTGCCACGTCGTCCGGACGTCTGGTAAAAACTTCCCAAATAGTGTCGATTGAAATCCAACTCCGTGTCGAACTCGGAGTAGCTTGACCTAGCGTCCGGATAGTGTTGCTCGGTCGTCCGAACGGCTGCAACGCTAAAGGCCCGTCCGGACTGTTGCACAGGAATCAGCTGTTCTGACTTGGAAATTGCATGGAATCTTCATGGACATCTTCTAGAAACTTGTGACCAGTCACATGGCTTGAAATAAACACGGTCCATATAACATGAAGACTCTGAAAAGAACGGATAATTCTGTTAATAGGCAACCGTTATATAAAGTGTTTTTGTCAACCAGAATGTTGCCAATATAAAATACTAACAAAATCCTTTACTTTAGGTCCAACTATTAAGATAGACTTTACACGAACAGTTGAGCACACACTAGCAACAGCTACAGAGCTAGCAGATCTTCAATTCTCCCTAACCACCCTCTCTAAGCACTATGAAATTCTATATTGAATTCTTACAAGTTACAAGCCTAAAGCCACCTATTTATTGGCTTACAGAAAACCTAATACTGTTCAAATTCGGACTTTGGCGAGTAACGTCCGGACGGTCACTTAGCTGTGTCTGGACAGTCTTTTGTGACTGCCTTTCTAGAATAACGCAATTCTTCCCAAAACAAGACCGCGTCTGGACGGATTGACCGAGGGTCCAGACGGTCAATGCTGTTACTCATTTTCACATCTGTAAAGGAGACCCGAAATATTTTGGAACACTTAGTAGCGTCCAGACATGTTGCCACATCGTTCTACATCTGGCAGAACCTTTCCAAATAGTGTCATTTGAAATCCAACTCCATGTCGAACTCAGAGTAGCTTGACCTAGCGTCTGGAGAGTGTAGCTTGGTCGTCTGAACAACTGCAACATTGAAGCTTCTAGACACTGCGGGGCATTCGGATGCCTTCAATGGCTTGTCCCGACGGTTGCACAGGAACCGGTTGTTCTGCCTTGGAAATAACATGGAATCTTCATGGACATCTTCTAGAAACTTGTGACCAACACATGGTATGAAAAGAGACACTGTCCATATTACATGAAGACTTTGAATAAAACCGATAATCCTGTTAAAAAGCAATCGTTACATAAAGTGTTTTTGTCAACCGGAATGTTGCCAATATAAAATACTAACAAACTCCCCCTTTGGCCATTCTGGAACAAAAATCACTTGACCGGTTTGGAAATACATTCCCGGTCCAAAAATAAAAAAATACTCCCCATTGGTATAAAAATACACAAAGTCTCATAAAGATAAATTGTTCTTAAACAACAACAACAACAAAATAAGAACAAATAAAGAGAGCGAAGAAAACTCTCAATCTTCATCATCATTAAATTTAGGGTGATGATATTTCAGGCACTCTCGAATGTCAATCTGACTCTGCTCGACACACTCTCCAATAAGACTGACTTCCCGTTGGAGAGATTCCATAGTAGACATAAGCTGAGCAAAAGCAGCTTCAATGTTGAAGGTAGGAGGCATAGTTTGAGATGATGATGCAGTAGCTGAAGGGTCAACTTGAATTGGTGGAGGCTGAGGAACTTTGCCTTGACCCTCATGCCGTAACTGAGCAATGGACTTCATGAGTTTGTTTTCTAAGAGGATCCGATATCCTCGATCTGGGCTCAGAATCAGAAATATCTGTCACAAACTAAAGGCAAATGTGAGTGATCAAACACCCAAAGGACAGACTAGTGTTCATCTCATCACGAACCTCAAGCATTGTGTACATAATATGCTTGTATAGACAGAAGGGTGTCCGCATCACAATAGCATACAGAAGGCAGGCCTTCTTGAGGGTAAGCTCACTCCGACGAGCTTGAGGCCAGAAGTTTGTCACTACAATCTTTGCCAAAAATATGTGCATACGAATCCTAATATGAGAGTGGGCTCACTACCCCTGTGGTTGATCCTCAAAGAAATCCAGGAGGTAGTCAATGTTGGGAGCCTCAACTCCATTAGGGAAAGGAACCCCTGGAACAGGTAGCACTGGGACCTCGTTCACACACTGATGAGCTTGGGTAAATCTGAATGGTGTGTCCTCTGACTACAGTTTGCATAATCAGGCCTCTGTCGTCATCCTGAGTGACAATCATATGGCCGTAGAATTCTCTGACCAGTCTGGGAAAAGCTGGGCAGGCATAGTTGTAGAGATACTCCCACTGATTCTCCTGAATCATCTGGCCAATAATGAGTAGGACTGGATCCTTCAGATCTACGTGGAGAAGATTCTACTTCGATAGAACTTGCCGCTTTTCCACGCTGAGACATTTGTCAGCTACAGATTCTTCAACTCTTTGCCTGACTCAGGGTGGAGAGTTATCTGAAGACATTTTTCCTCAACTAAAACAAAGAAAATATTCCAAGAAATAACATGAAAAACATTAAATCCCGTTAGTTCAAAAAAAAAAAATTTGGACATTATGACGGCTATAAAAAGGACTATCTCAAAAATCACAAACAACATAAATATCCAAAATATGACATCACAACTTCAGATAAAAGCAATATCTCGACCCAACACAGAGAATATGAGCAGTAAAATGCATTTTGACTCACATAAATCTAGAAAAAAAATTCCCTAAAGTTCCACTATTTTAAACATAAAAACTGAAAAGAAACATGAAACAAGGTAGAGAAACATACCTAAGATGGAGATTAAACACAAAAGGACAAGTGCACGTGAGAAAAGCACTTGAAAAATAACACACAAACGTCCAAAAACCCAAAGTAGAGTGAGGAGTGTCGTGCGGCGCAGGGGAAATGTGATATAACCCTGTAGGTTTTCACCATCCGGACGAATCACTAATGCCGTCCGGACGTAGCGTGCCACGTAAGAGACCAGCATTGCTGCTCACTTCCAGACCAGATGTTGGAACGTCTGGATGAAACTGCCGCATCGTCTGGACATATAGAACAACCCATCCGGACGCTTCACACAGAAAAAGCTGAAATTAAAGGGAAAAAGAGCAAAAAAAGTTTTCCCCAAAAAAAAAAAATCAGAATACGCATGTATAAAAAACTGATAACGCAGTTCAATAGCATTTTAACATTGATGCTAAAATATAACAAAGAGTTAAGTAATTAACTAGCACAAATTTCCCTGCAGAAGAATTTTTTAAACAGTATACTTAACTCATGCAATGTATGTGTATGTGAAGACTTTCTCAATATGGTATGATCTTCGCTGATATGATTTAAAGCAACTGAATTTTATAAAGAGAGAATTTTCACAGTTAGATCAATCAAAAGTCAAATCTTATCTTTCCATGGCCTAGTCACCCTCATCTAATACTCTCCCCCAAAGAAGCAGCATAATTTTTCTTTTTACTTGTACCATGAAGGACAAGATATATAGTTAATTCAGCACAGAAGCAGTGAATTTATTTATATAACAATGAGCTCAGAAGTATAACTGTTGTTTCTTTTTGGTGCTGCAACCTAGAGAGGAAGCTAGAATTTCTGGGGCTAGGTTCAACTAGCGAGTTGGTCAATTTGACAATCTTAGCACATAAATAATCTCTCTAAAAGAATTTTCAGAAGCAGAAAATCAGAGATAAACAAAATGTACCTTAGGAGAGCCTTGGATAGTGCATATTTTCATCGCATGAGGAAAGCAACTATCTATCAAAAAGATGCAACAGGGGAAACTTTGCAGATATCAAGCATGAACTCTCAGTTATATAAAAGCCAATATAATTAATGCACTAAGAACTGAGACATCAGGTAAAAATACAAAAGATATTTGAAAAGCTAATTAAGGGAATAAAAGTTTGCATCTCCCCCCCACCCCCTTTTTGTTGAAAAATAAGAGCAAAAGAAAATAACAAAAATATGCTAAAAAGAACAAACATCTAGTACAAGCATGTATGTAAGAGAAAACTTGACCTCAGGGAGAGAGCTTTGACTATACCAAGATAGAAAAGTAGTCGCCTGACGTGCTTATTCTATCATCCCTATTTAATATCTGCAGAGATATCTCAAGACACACAAGAGAGAATATAGGGATACAAAAAAATGGTTCCATAACAATTATGCAAAAGCACTCACAAGATATGACAAAAAAAAAAAATGCAAGTGTACCTGGCATGCTCTAGAATTTAGGAACCAGAATACTAGGCATGTGTGACCTCACCTACTAGGTAGGTCTACTCCCCCTTGGGGAGTGGGCATCCTCTTCCTTCTTTAGCTGCAGCACCAGATATCTAACCAAATCTTGCATGAAAGAGCTGATAGAGGGTGTCCCTTCATAGAAGGTTTCCTTTTTCTAGAGTCTTTGGTCTCCCCACATGAGGTTTCTTGGGGATCCAAGCCTTTTTTGTTGGAGAAGGCCTCTGCTGCTGCTAATGCCTTGGAATATGATTTTTGGGAGGAGGTCAATGCCTGGGCGACTTTTTTTGAGGTGGAAGACCCCTGGGCCGGACATGACTGCTAACTCCACATTGGTGACACATGGGAGTTTTAGGAGCCTACCAGTATAACTTCCTCTGAGCTTGCTGATAAGGGCACCTAGGTTTGATATGCCTAAGCTCACCACAATGATGCCATGTGGGAGGCTTTCTTCTGATGGGAGGCTTTCTTCTGATAGGAGGCTTGGCTAGAGGCTGAGGGATATCTCTGACTTCTCCTTTCATGATAGTTTTTCCCTTATCCACACATGATGGTGGAGACTCGGAAATAGCTGGCTTCACAAATATAGTTTTGGAAGTAGAAGGAGAGCATGTGCGTCAGCTTCTCGTCAGTAACCCTCTCTAATTGTAGCTGTGTTTCCAGAAGCCTCTCTTCTAGATCATTGATCTTTATCAGCAAAGTGGTCTTCTCAGTTTTTAGGTTGTTTAGCTCTAGCACTTGTTGTTTGTACTTCTCCCTCAGCTTTAAGAATTCTATGTATTGAAGCTTAGAGGTTGTCTTCATATCTTCCTCATTATTGTTCTCATAGTAGTAGGATTGAGAATCCTCATTTTCTTCATAAGGGGCCACGAAGGCTAGGAACTTTACTTTCTCAGGAGTTTCTTCTTTTTTCTCAGACTCATCGCTGAGCGTAGCATTCAAGGCCTTCCCCTTTATTTTATTCATATTTGCGCATTCAATTTTAATGTGCCCGAAGCTTGAGCATTCATAGCATTTGGGACCCCTTGGATCCTTCTTCTTAGCTTCTTCTGGCTCAGCTGTTTAGGGAGCCTTCTTCAGTCTGTTAGAGAACTTCTTCTTGAACTTATTATTCTTCATGAATTGCTTGAAGTTCTTGGCTAAAATTGCCACAACATCTTCATCAATGTCAGAGTCTTCGTTAGATGAGACTCTGGTCTTCTTTTTGGATGCCTTGAGGGCAATGGTCTTTGCATTTCTGACTGGAGGCAAGGAATATTCATATGTTTGAAGAGATCCTACCAGCTCTTCAATCTTCATCTCCTCCAAATCTTTGCTTTCTTCTATGGTAGTCACCTTAATCCTGAAACACTCAGGCAAAGATCTTAGTATCTTTTGGATGAGTTTTACATCCGAGATTGACTTCCCAAAACTCACCGTCGAGTTTCTTAGGTCACTAATCTTGGTGTAAAACTCTCCGAATGTCTCTTCTTCGAGCATCTTAATTTCTTCAAATTTAGAAATCAACATTTGAAGCTTGGCAGATTTAACAAGTTTCATGCCTTCAGATGTTGTTTCTAGAATTTGCCATGCATCTTTAGCAATTTCACAATTTGAAATTCTTGCGAATTCAGATGGTGAGAGTGCTTGACATAGAGCATGGAGGGCTTTATCATTGGAGAGCCGTGCGCTTGTTTGAGTAATAGTAATTTCATCTGTTTCCTCTGGTTTAATCCAACCAGTTTCAACAATTTTTCAGACGTCAATCGATTTTAAAAAGAAGCGCATGCGGGCTTTCCAATAGCCATAGTTCATCCCATCAAAGGGCGGAATCGAATTAAGATTTTGAGACATGACAAAAATAAAAGAAGAGAAGTAGAAGTTAAGCGATCACACACTCAAGAAATAAATCTTAACCGGAGTGTAGCAAGTTTTGATACCAATTGAAAATTAAAATTTGACTTCTATTTTACCAAGTGTGTGATAGTGTGCAACAAAATATTTAAATTGCGAAATTTAAAAGAGACAAATATTTTGTTGACGAAGTGGAAACTCTGTGAAGAGAAAAAACCACTATGGGGCAGCCAAACCCAGGATATCCACAATTCAGAAGACAAAGCTAATACATAAAGATTAACACTCACATAACCCGATGCAACGATTGTCCCTATGACTCTGACACGAAACTCATCGTGAACGCTTCCTAACCAAGTCTCCTACCTGAATGGGTCTTCAATGGAATCATTTACCTTATGGCCAACCCCTAAGATAGACTTCACACAAACATTTAAGCACACACTAGCAACAGTTAGAGAGCTAGCGGATCTTCAATTCTCCCTAAACACCATCTCTAAACACTATGGAATTCTATATTGAATTCTTACAAGTTACAAGCCTAGAGCCACCTATTTATAGGCTTACAGAAAACCTAATACTGTTCAAATTCGGACTCTGGCGAGTAACGTCCGGACGGTCACTTAGCTGCGTCAGGACGGTCTTCTGTGACTGCCTTTCCTGAATAGCGCAATTTTTCCCAAAACAGGACCGCGTCCAGACAGATTGACTGAGCGTCCGGACGGTCAATGCTGTCACTTATTTCTGCATCCGTAAAGGAGACCTGGAATATTCTGGAACACTGGGTAGCACCCGGACTTGTTGCCACGTCATCCAGACGTCTGGCAGAACCTTCCCAAATAGTGTCCTTTGAAATCCAACTCTGTGTCGAACTCAAAGTAGCTTGACCTAGCGTATGGACGGTGTAGCTCAATCTTTCGGACAGCTGCAATGCTGAAGCTTCTAGACACTGCGGGGCATCCGGACACCTTCAAAGGCCTGTCTGGACTGTTGCACAGGAACTGACTGCTCTGACTTGGAAATAGCATAGAATCTTCATGGACATCTTCTAGATACTTGTGACCAACACATGGCATGAAAAAAGACACTGTCCATATTACATGAAGACTCTGAATAGAACCGATAATCTTGTTAAAAAGTAACCGTTACATAAAGTGTTTTTGTCAACCAGAATATTGCCAATATAAAATACTAATAATTACGTTTTGGGATTATCATTATATCATATGATTTATGTTAATTCATACTTATGTATGTAATCTATATAGTTAATTATTGTATCTAAGTATGATTAATAATTTATAGATAATTAAACTATTAAATTATACTTACCATTGTATTTAGGAGTGAAAATGTGGTGCGGGTGCGGTTATTAGTAATATCCGTATCCGCATAATGCGGCTATCACTTTTACGTATCCGCATCCGTATCCTTAGAGCACTAGTAGCAGATGCCCTATAAGTAATTCTCTTCCCTAAAATAGGGAAAATTTGAAAAAAAGTTACAAAAAATCAATCCACAATAGTTGCCCTATTTTAGAGGGTCATCCTTGAGAAGCTACAGTACTACCCAATACATTGGGTGGCACTGTAGCTTCCCAACAGGTTATTTTAATAATGATAAAAAAAAAAAAAAAAAAAAAACAGCTCCTCTCTCCTTCACGTTGATTCACTCATTTTCTTCCTTCTTATCTTTCTTTCCTTTTCTTTCTTCTCGTGAATCATAGCAGCCTCTGCACAATCTTCTCCTCCTCCATTTTCTCATGAACCAAGCAAAGTTGCAAACACAAATTCCTAAATCTTATTCAAATTTCTCACAAAACAACAAAAATAGATAATAGTCTGTGAATTAATTTTCTTGAAAAATCACTCAAACTCCTACAAACTGGAGTAAATTTGGACCTATGGACCTTCAAATATTGCCGTAATTCGTCAGAGATCACAGATCGGAGCGGTCGTTGAAATCGGAGGCAATGGCGAAGTGGTACATGGCGTTGTGAAACGACTCCATTACCATGGTCTTCATCCGGAGCTGCCTCACCTTCTCCTTTGTGAAGCAACCCGGGGCGTACCGGGAACGCGTTGACTTCTGGTCGAGATTCGGGTCCGATTTGTTATTCGGCTCCTCAGAATAGCACACGCACTGATCCCGGTAGATCAGAAGAGGATGAGATTCGTAACCATTTGAAGAGCCTTTCAGAGAAACAAAGCTAAAGGTTTTTTTTAGAAAGAGTGAGAGAGAGTTGTGAGAGGCAGAGATAGATAGTTTGAAGAGAAAGAAAAAGGGAGATGGTTGTAGTTTGTTTTCCATTTTCCATTTAGGTGAGAAAGGTGAAGGAATTAGGGATGAAGAAGCTTCTGGAGAGGAGGACAACGATGAGCGTTGAAGGGAGAGAGATCAGGCGGATGATGCTTCTAAAATAAAGTTAAGGGGTAATTACCTTTTCCCCCTATGAACTATCAAAAAATGCGCGATGCCCCCATGAACTACCAACTCGACCAAAATAGAGCATTCAACTACCAAAGATAACCATTTTCCCCCCTTCCGTCAGTCACACGCCGTTTTACCCTCATTTTCTTCCTCTTTTCCCCCTATGAACTACCACCATCTTCCTCTTTTCCCCCCATGAACTACCATCATCTTCCAACATGCCCCCATATAAAACGGCACATGACCCGTTGACCGTTTGTTTTAACCCCTTTGACTGACGGAAGGGGGGAAAATGGTTGTCTTTGGTAGTTGAATGCTCTATTTTGGTCGAGTTGGTAGTTCATGGGGGCATTGCGCATTTTTTGGTAGTTCATGGGGGAAAAAGGTAATTACCCCTAAAGTTAAAAAGGAAAAAAAAAAAAGTAAAAGATAAAAAAAAATATTATTTTAATATATAGGGAAATATAAAGGGAAGTTGTTGTGGAGTGTTTTTATATGGGGAAAAAAATGTGGTTTGATTCCTTAAACTTTTCCTAAAGTAGGGAAAATGGTTGGGAATCTGCTGCTACTGCTCTTATAATGTGATTACTATCCGCATCCACGCAATTACTAAATGCGGCTATTATACGCTATCGGCATTTGAGGTAATGAACATTTTGGATTAGTATCTAAATCTATATGCAAGATTAAATAATGCAGTTATTACTATATACAAGCTTAAATAAATTAAGATTTCACTTGTTACATAATTCATGATTATCAATCATAGAAGGTTATTGTCTCATAGAGTAATCGAAATTTAAATTATCCAAATATATATATATATATATATATATATATATATATATATATATATATATAGTGAGGTATTAGTTTGAAATGATAGTGAAAAAAACCTAACATAACCTAAAGGTCATAGCTTACCAAATTCAAAACAATCTATATATATATATATATAATGGAAATGCGCATATACGAATAGTAGATGCAGGCGGTTATTATCCACCTGTATTTTCACCTTTAAATTTGTATCTAAGCATCTAGATATTTAATCATTGTATTAGTATGAATTTTTAAACTTATATGACATTATGTGGCTATAATTTATACTTGTGTTTAATTTGTGTATATACATATTTATGAATTATGATTTATATCATATCATGACTTATGATTATCTATGATAAGTATGATCATTATGAGTCATAATTACTTTAATTTCTAACTATCTACTAATAATACTTAGACATATGATCATACGATCTAAGTATTATTATATGATCTAACAACTTGTATGATCTTAGTCTCTTAGATCTTGGATCAGGTGATATAATGATTCCTAACTCCTAAGTATTTAATTATAATACTTAGACCATATGATCATATTCATATAATATAGTGATTATATATAATATGACACAATGTTATATTATTATATGATCATATGGTCCTATTATATTATTCACTTTTACTATTTAATATACATATAACTAATTAATTATTGCTACTTAATATATAGTGTTCATTGTTATTTGTTACTTAGTTTATGCTTACATATTTATACACGCACGCACACATGGGCACACACGCACACGCGCATGCGCGCGCGTACACACACACACACACACATTAATAAATATATACGAGTCGAGCCCTAATAAGAGAGTCGATCCTTATACGAGCGAGTTCTCGAAACTTAACCGAGTTGAGTCAAGTTTGTATCGTTTTGTAATTGAACATAGTTTTGTATTTTATGAATGAATCATTTAATAATCGAGTCAAGTATGAATCGAGTCTAGTTGAGCCGATCCCATAAGCTCATGAGTAGCTCAGCTTGTTTACACACTTGCTGAAAATTAAATTATTTGCTATGCCAAGAACATGGAGTACATACTCAATAGTGAACTTAAGTACGATGGCTCCTTTTCTCAATAACTTTGGTTCGAATGTTGTTACACATTTTCACCTCATTCCCATCATTAATCACTTTATAAGTCTTAAAAAGACGTCTATCCTTCGATATATGAATATTAGCTTCAGTGTTAAGTCATCATCCACTCTCGAATGTCATGTGATTGGCTCCCATCACTGTTGCAACTAAGTTTTCGTTCACGACATTCGCTTCTTCTTTCCTATACTGACATTGGTAGGAGCGATGCCTATGCTTGCCACACACAAAACAATGTTTTTTTTTTTTTGGTATTTGGGATTTGGGCCATTTTTTCTTGAACTTTTTATCGTTCTTGGCCTGAAATTTATTCTTTTCGATATTCTTGTTAATGTCTACAACGTTAACTTTAATTTTACATCAGAAGAATCATTTCTATCTCTATTCTTAGACTTTTCTAATCTTCAAACTAGGAACCACGTAAAATGAAATTTACTCTTAACAGACGACATGGAACTAATGATATCATTTGCATCTTAGTGAATATGTTGTATGGCATACTCAAAAAATAAAAGATAATTCTATATAAGCCTTAGTAGAACTTTGTATGTCCGATGCGTTAGAAAACATATAAAGAACATCTTTAATACCACAAAACATAATTAATATTTGTCACGCACAAATAAGTAAATTGGAGTTGAAAATTCATTTTGATTTCAAAATGTTTAACAATGTTCCAATTTATTTAGCAAAATTAGGCTAAACTATCAATGTTAGACAAATATTAAAATGTTGTTATAGTCATTAGCATCTATAATTATTGACGTGAATGACATAATTCAATTGCATTAATAATTCATAACGATTTTTTATTTTTTACTATTATTTAATTGTTTGCAATGAGCAATCAACTAATTACCTTGACTTTATCATAGAATTTCTTTTCCCATAGCTTTTCCAAAATAGAAGAGAAATTCCTCAATTCTTTCATTTGATGAAATCTGCCAGGAATCAATTTCATTACACATGAGATCCCATACAATTTACATCATCAATGCTTGAAGTTTAGAGCTTGCTAGTGATGTTGTTCGACTTGGGTTGCATCTTTTTGGAACAATTCCCCTACAATTTTTTTTAAAATTTTAGATTATCAAATTATGCAAATTTAAGTCATTTTATGCATAGAACGGCATGAAAAATGCTACATATTAAAAATGTGACATGTTACTAATGATAATTGAGTATATCTTTATTAGGTTCTTGCACTTTATGTCGTATAAAAGCTTTGAGTAAAAAACTGGTTTTTGATTTAGTAAAGAAAAAGCGTCTCTTCAAAAGTGAAAAAAAAATTTGTTGGAATGATTTTTTTTTTTTTTTTGGTTGCCTTGGTAACATGTCATATCTTTAATAGGTAGTATTTTTCCATCGTTCGATGTAAAAAACAGCTTGAATTCATGTAATTTGAGCATTTAAAATTTGCTTGAAATTGTAGAGGATCTTAATCCTCTTTATAACTTCATCAAAACTGTCAGAATCACTCAATTAGCAAAATCCATCAAAAAATTGCTAAATATCTAGAAATCCACCAACGATTCTATTCTATTTTAATATAAAAGACTAAGAAGGAAATGAAGAGATATTTGCTAAAACAAGAAAACTCAATTTGCAAAATTTCTTAGTCCTAAAGCATATATATATATATATATATATATATATAATTTCATTTTGTAATATAAAAATTAAACAATAACAAAATCCATCAACAAAAAATATTATTTTGTCCGTCAAAACGATCAAACGAAGTCTAATTAATTCATGATTCTAAATGATGATAATGCCTCTGAAAAATAGATGATTTCTAATTTAACTGTATGTGTATGCACAATGTGAAACAAAATAATGTAAAAGCAGAATTTAAATAACACAATTATTTTGTTAACGAAGTGGAAACTCAGTTAAGAGAAAAATCACTCCGGAGTAGCCAAATCCAAGAAATCCACTATCAGAAGACAAAGCTAGTACATAAACTGTAACACTCATATACCCGATGCAACGATCGTATCTAGCACTCTGACGCGTAACCCAACGTGAACGCCTCCCAACCAAGTTTTCAACTTGAAGGGGTCTTTTATGGATTCATTTTGTAAAGATCAAGAAATTAAATAGAAAATTTAGCAATTTAATAAATAAGATAGGGCTAGTCTTATATTTTTAGTGATTATATTTATGGAATTGAAATAAAAGAGTCTAATATAAAATAATGGAAACTGGAATAATAATTATATCCTTGGTAATAATATTTATGTTATGAAAATAAAATTCAGCGGAGTTAGATGGATCATTATTATAGTAGGTCTTAATTAAATGAATAATTAATTACATTGATTTAAGTGTAGTTTAAATATATGTGGGGCTAAATATTAATTATTAAATGAAAGGATTTTAATAAAATGGGGTCCCACTCTAATTCACATAAGTTGAAGGTTTAAAATGGAAAAGTAATCTCCCTCTACCACATGTCACAATCCAATTGGCTAGGGAGGATTTCATTATCTCCTCCCACCCACTCACAAGGTGCCTCGTGTCCCTCATCTTTCTTTCTTTTTTCTTTTTTTTTTTTTCTTTTTTTTTTCCCTCTTCCTTTTCTTTCCTTTTTCTTTCTTTCGTTCTCCCTCATGCCCGGCGCAACCCCCCCCCTCTTGGTTACTCCTCTCACCCGAACCCCTCTCCCCTCTTCTCCTCTTCTTCTCTCACGCACCAGCAGCCCCTTCCCTCTCCCTTTCATCTATCACGCACAGAGTAGCCCGAGAGAGAGAGAGAGAGAGAGAGAGACCCAGTGTGAGAGAGAGAAATCTCAGACTGAGGAAGACGGATTCTTGGCCGTGGGTGGAGCGATTTTGGAGCTGGGTGGTCAGGCCACCGTCGTGGCATGGAGACAATAGCTAGGGCCATGAATTCCGGCCCTGTTCCGGTGAGACAGATCTCTTCCTCTTCTTTGATTTTCGCTTGAATCTTCCTTGATTTTTGGAAGAAAAACCGAACGGGTTTTTGGTGCTTGGTTTTGTGATTTTGGTAGTCCCTTGTCTTGAGTTGATCATGATTATTACTGTGACATAGGGGTTCGAATTTATGATATGAGTTCTTGGTTTAAGTATTTTTGGGGTGTTGGTCTAATGGGTTGAGGTTCTAGAATGTGGTTGGCCGATTGGCCTTTGATGTTTAAGTTTTGGTAAATTGTGGGTTATGGCCGAATTGCTTAGGGATCTTGTTGTGGCCGAGCATAGGATAAGGTTTTGGGTCTTTCGTATTTGATTTATTTCCTCTATTTTAAAAATTGAATGGCTGAATATATGTACATGGATTTGTGGTGTATTGTGTGTGTGTCTTGGCAGTGGGTATTGGTAGTGTTAATGGATGGTTTTGGTGGTTATTTAGAGGGGTGTTTTGCTTGGCTTTTGTTAGTTGAAATTCTAATTGAGTTTTGGATTTTCTTAGGGTCTTTGGGTTAAGTGGCTGCTGTGAGTGATGCTTGTGGTTAGTTTATTGAGATTTTAATGTTGATTTTGGTAACTTTTGAAGGCTATGGCCGTATGAGGATTGTGCTGGATTTGTTGTTCCTTTTAGGGTTTTGGTTTTTGTAACTTTAGTCTATGATTAATAATCTGAAATGGTTTGTTAAAAACGTGGTTAGATTGCTATAACGTTGTCCTTGTGATAGCCAAATAGAGAGGGTAATTTTGATAGGTATTTGGATGGAAATTCAAATTTGGTTTTGTACTTGTAAATAAGATAATTATGTTAGTTTATGTTTATTTATTTATTAGGGGTTAAGTTTATTCATGTTCTAAGGTTGGTGTTAACTGAGTTGGAGATGGATTTTGAGGGTTTGGTGTGGAGATACCGAATAGGTATTCTGGGAGTTTGGTCTTAGGCTTTTGATAATTGTTGATGTCTTGGCCATTGATTGAGGTTGGTTTTAGAACTCTTGTATGTGGTGGCCTTGTATGTGAGTTGAAATAAGAGATGTGTGGTGTTGTGTTGATGGGCTTAATGTGGTGGAGTTTCAGAGAATGTAGTTTTGGTTATGTGATGAAGTTATGGATTATACCCTTAAAGAAGTTGAGTTGGTTATTATTTAGTAAAAAGTTAAATGAACAAGATAATGACTAATATAAATAAATGAGTAAAGACAACATAGAGTAAATGAGCAAATAAAATATGTTAACATAATGAAAGAATAAACCCATGGAATATGAAAAGTGATTATATAAATAGATTATGGGATTTTAGTCTAATATAATTAAAGACATTAGATAACCTTTAAAGTGTAAGTTACTAAGGTTCTAGGTTGGAAAGACTTAATGGATAAGTGTACCAATAATAAGGTAGAAGCGTTAATGTAAAGTTGTGGTGGACTAATAGTAAATTGAGCCTAAGTGCAATGCTTAGCTTTGAGGTCTTAGTGTACGCCTCAACCTTTAGTAAGCGTAAATATTACAATATGAGAATTGTAACCTAAGCTAATCTAAAGGGTTAACAATAATAATGAGATACAACAATAATGTATAAGCTAATGAAAATAATAAATACATCATTATGTTAATAAACAAGATATGATACAAACCTATAACCAACGATTAACCTAATAATAGTTTAGGATACCTAGCTAGCTTTAGATGCAACGTGTGAGCACACGGGTAGTTTATATGTCAATAGCTTAATTTAGGTTCAATAGCTTAGTCTAATATCCTATATGTTTGCAGGCACGCAAGGTGGAGGCTTCAATTTTTCTCCAGCGGTGAGTTCAAGGTAACTAGAACGTGGGAATATTTGAGTCATGAGTCTAATGCAGCCAAGGTGAGTATTCTACTCCCTGGGGGACCTTAGGAATTTAGATATATGAACTGCTATGTTTGGTCTACTTGGATGTTAACTCTATGATGATGATTCGATATATGAAATTATGAACTACATTGTGAAAATAAAATATGTTGATGAACTGATATTGAAGAATGCATGAGACTTGTATTGTGAATGGAAATGTGATAATGAGATAATGTAGAGATATGCATTAAGCTACAAGTAAATGATGGCATGACATTGAATTGATGTTGAATGTTGCATGAATATGATATATGTTGCTGAATTGATATTGAAGAATGCATGAGATTTGTATTGTGAATGTAAATGTGATAATGAGATAATGTAGAGATATACATTATGTCACGCCCCCGTTTTGGGAAATAAGGGAAACGCGAATTAAGTGAGTTTATGTAAAAAAAAAATAAAGACAGAGAGTTTCAATACACGAATAATAGTACTAATTATACTAATAGCAGTATCAAAATTGTTACACTAGGGTTCAAAGTTATTTACAACTCAAAAGTAAAGTGGCAACACAAAAGCTAGCAATCAACATTGCTAGATAACCACCTAAGTTAAAGGACAATAATGTGTACAGTTTCCATAACAAAATCAAATTGTACTATTGTGATCTTCTAGCTCTACAGTCCATGTCCACGAAGGAGTCCCCAGGTGCTAAACTGCTACTATTTACAGATATCTACATCTCCTGCTAATCCACTGAATAGTGGGTCCAGGTTTCCCACTGATAGGGCCAAATCTGAGGATCGCTAACGACAAGGAGTCCCACTGGAACTCCCCCTCTCATTACAATAATGTATACCTTCATCTGAAAAATGTTATGAGGAAAATGGGTGAGTTCGACAACTCAGTAAGGAAATATCAACACCAGGGAAATAAAACATGCTATAAATTCTTTTGTCATGCATAATGATAGTTTATACAAAATAACAAAATGAACAATTAAAACTGACTTTAAAATAAATGAACAAGAAACATGAATAATAGCATGAGAAATTTATAGATAATCAAGTAAATTCTTATCGTTTATCTTTTGATAAAACTGTAACTGTGGTTTAACCCCTTATAGACTCTACACCGATGTTTCCCGTGAGCGGAGCACGTTGGCTTTTGTCACACAGACCTATGGACTCAGCCTGTCGTCACAGAGGAGAGCTGTACCGGGTTGGGGATCTTCCCTAGGTGAAGGCCAACCTCGGATGGTAGCATACACCGACTTACGGTATGCTTGCCATGCTACCCTATGGGTACCAATTCTAACTGTAATAATGCCTCAGGGTTAAACAATTATTACTGCACATGAACGTTTTCTGTAATTCTGTAGGCTCTGCAATAACTGTAAACTTTACTTTAAAACTGTATGAGCCGCGTTTATAACTGTAGTCATGTGCAGAATTTAAACTTTAGATCATCATTTCATTCAAAACTGTATTCTTGAATATATCATAAGCTTTAGAATACTCTATAATCAAATCTTTGAAATGCTCTTATTCATGACTGTAAACATGCATAATCCATAACTTTAAAAATATGCCCTTAATCATAACTATAAATTTATAAACAAAATTGCATGAATAATAACACATGAGTAAATAAAACTTGGCATGGATATAATTAAATTCATATGAGTAAATGCCTCGTAAAATTCCCCAACACTTTTCTCAAAAGATTTATAATAAAATCTTGTTGGGAGTTTTTCAGTGTTGTATCCCCTTACCTGGGTGGTCTTCAGTGAGATCCTAGTTACCTCTACCTAAATTAAATCATAAAAGTACATTTAGAGAATGTTCGAAAAAAATAATAAAAATTACTTCTATAAATTTCAGCAACGAAGAAATTTTAACGTCAAACATAATCCTATTTAATAGTAATTAAATTCATCATCCCTTTCCAGTGACATCTGGCCACTCAATTATCTCTACAAATCATCCAAAAGCTCTAAAAAAAACATTAATCAACAATTTCACCTAAAGCTGAACCAAATTAAAAAAAATCAGGGAAGAGTTTTCACAGGTTTATACCCATCCGAACAAAAAAACAATTCTGCTCAACAACCCATTCGGTCTACCCTCAATTCCTGCTCTAAATCCTTCTTAAAAATTAACCAAACATGGAAAAGGACTAAGATTTTCACTTACCCATAAAGAAAATGAGTGTTCTATACTATGGGTATGAAGAAAAATCACCGGAAAAGACCATTTACAACGTCGCCGACGCTTGCTGTGACCCACCGGCGTCGGCGACCTTCCTAGCGGCGGCAGATCGGCCGGAAATCTCCCCTCCCTTCCCCTTCTCTCTTCCTTCTCCTATTTTATTCTCTTACATTTTCTCATCTCCCTCTTCTCTGACTCTTTTGTTTTTCTCTCAGAAAAGGTAAAACAAAAAGAAGGAGAAAGAAAGATGTGGAAGGAAAGAAGATAGGAAGTAATTAAATAAACAAATTAAAAGAAAAGAGGAGTAGATATAAAAGAAATCAACTTCTAATTTACAACAGCAAGTGCGTATTTGAGGTGTTCTAACCCAAATTACAAACACATATATATATATATATATATATATATATATATATATATATATATTTCAGCAGAGGTAATTTTAGACTAAAGAGGGTATACAAATTTTAAGAAGGCAAGGAAGAAGATACCTGCTGATGATTTAGTCTATTATCTTCTGATGGTCAAGTGGAAAAGTGAAGAAAAAGTGAAGCCCAGTGTTTAAATCAGTAGATTTAGTACACAGGCTGAACGTGGCTTGAAGAAAAAGTTTCTATAACTTGAGGGCCACACATTGAGGGACAACTGGCTTGGAAGAGAAGGTTCCACTATCTTACCAAAAAAAACCACACGTCCATTATTATCTACATTTTTTTTTTTTTCAAAAGGTTATAACTAAGCCACGTTCCACTTCTACAATTCACTAATATATATTATTTAATCCTAAAAAATATTTATAGATTTAATCCCTTTTTAATAAACCAAAAGAAAATAATAATATTCTTAAAAAAAATTCTAATTATTAAATATTTTTCTGGGGTGTTATACATTAAGCTACAAGTGAATGATGGCATGACGTTGAATTGATGTTGAATGTTGCATGAATATGATATATGTTGCTGAATTGATATTGAAGAATGCATGAGATTTGTATTGTGAATGTAAATGTGATAATGAGATAATGTAGAGATATGCATTAAGCTACATGTGAATAGATAACATGATGTTGGATATATATATGTGTGTGTGTGTGTGATTGAATTGAGAATATGATGATAAGTTAATGTTGAGATGATTGAAATTGATATGTTTGTAATTGTTAGGGATTGAGTAACATGAAATTGTATTGTGAATGTGGTATGCGTCGGAAGGAAGATGAATGAGAATAATGTGATTGAGTTGTGAATCATGGGAATTGAATATGTTGTAATAATGGTAGCATATGAGTACTTAGTATACAAGGTAAGTCTAGGGTATGTGGCTCTAGCACTTGTGTACTGTTGCCCTGCGGGTATGTGGCTTTACGGGCGGTGTTAAAGGTATGTCTAGGGTATGTGGCTCTAACACTTGTGTACTGTTGCCCTATGGGTATGTGGCTTTACGGGCGGTGTTAAAGGTAAGTCTAGGGTATATGGCCCTAGCACTGGTGTACTGTTGCCCTGCGGGTATGTGGCTCTAGCACTTGTGTATTGGTGCCCTGCGGGTATGTAGCTTTACGGGTAGTGTTAAAAGGTAAGTCTAGGGTATGTGACTCTACCTCATGTGTATTGTTGCCCTGCGGGTATGTAGCTTTACAGGCGGTTTTGACGGTAAGCATAGCATTGAAGTGCTAGCACTCGTGAAATGTATGGAATATTATTTATGATATGCGTGAAATATTGTTAGTGGAAACCATGATAATATAGTGTGTGATGAACAACGTGACTTGTACTTGATAATGTGTTGTGTGAACATAATAATTTGTGAATAACGCTGTTGAACCCTACATGCATTTATGTTTGTGTATGTTGTATACTTAGTGAGTCTTATACTACTGAGGTGATAAACTCATACTTTCACCTGTACGGATGTGGTTAATCCCACAACCGTACAGACTCTGATGCTTTGACTGTAGGTTCAGTGGATCTATTGAATGACGTCGTAGCATAGTACTCGGGATGTTATGACTGAAGCCCGACGCGACAGTTATAATGGTTGGACCATGGGTTATCCGCCTTTCGGTAAACTTTGTTTATGGCGCATGTCACATGTGACAATTGTATTATGAGTCAGATTGTTGGTACGTATTTAATAGTTATATAGAAGTCTTAAACAGATAGACATATTAATGGCTCTTTTGTTGTAATTAACTGTCGTTTATAGATGTACCTTCCTCTATGTTGATAATGTTAGTATGTGTTATCCGCTGCGTAGATGTAACTCTGATTATCAGGTTCATGTTATGGAATGTGTACTATATGTTGGCTGAGCGACATGTAGTCGTGCCATTGTGATGACTCCTTTTATGTTTTCAAAAAAAAAAAGGGTTGTCACACCTTTACCTAAGGGCTTCTCCCTAAGATAGACTTCAATTGACGAGCACAGCAACAACACACAACGGCAATGGCTTGAGAGCAAGCGGATCAACACAATATCTCTAAAATATACTCTCTAAGCTCTAAAGAATTCAATACCGAATTCTGTAAATAATACATGCCTAGAGGCCTCTATTTATAGGCTTTAAAAGACCTAAATCAACTCTGATTCGATTTTCTCTAGGCGACATCCGGACGCAAGCTGAGGCCGTCCGAACGATAAACTGTGCAACTGGCTTTCCATAAAGCGCTGAAATTCTTTCCTGAATAAGGCCACGTTTGGACGGTGTTTCCTTAACGTCCCAGTGGTTGCACTTCTGCTGCATGCAATTTCCATAATAAGGACTAGCGTCTGGACGGTGTTGCCTTGACGTCCAGACAATTGCAATTCATCACTACGTCTTGCCTTATCAAGGACATCATTCGGATGGTGTAGACCTGATGTTTGGACGGTGGCAGCTGTCTTCCCATATCTGTGTATGTGAAGGAAATTCTTTTACTTATCGAACACTGACGGGCGTCCGGACGGTATTGCCACGTCGTCCGGACGGATGCACTTGAACGCTGGATTCTTTTGGAACTTTGAATAGCGTCCGGACATGTTGTTGAGACGTCCGGATGGATGGAAGCTTGAATAGTAGACATTGATGGGCGTCCAGACGCATGACTGGGCCATCCAGACGAAAGCTTGGGATCCGATTTCTTCTAACTTGGAAATTGCACAGAATCTTCTTTGAACTTTGAGAAGCACATTTCTAAAACGAATACTCTGAAATAAACGTTATCCCTGAATATGTAGTAACATTACATAAAAGTAATTTTGTCAAACAGAATGCATCCAATCATAAACTAATAGCCTCCATATATCAAAATATGTTCTAAACTGTTAGAAATATATAAAGAATATAGGGAAAATTATGAAAGCAAGAAATATGAAATTTAGACTTCAAGCTCGATCGTAACAAACGATATCTTTAGAATGTAATTTGCCGCCTTTCTAAGTGTGATGTGGTCGTTTTGTACTTCAATAATAATACCACTTGCAATAGCACGAATCACTGTAGGATAGTGTCTATATTGAGGGTGTCGATCCACAGGGATTGTATTGGTTGTATCTATTAAGCTTCAATAAAATCAATTCTAATTTATCCCTAGAAAATGATGTTTTTGTGATTTTTTTATTTATTTATAAACTAACAACTAAAATAAAATACTTGAAAATAAATTAGAGTTAAACTAAATGAGATAGAAAATAGGGATTTGATTTCACCACTAACCTTATGCCAATGGTTATTATTATTAACATGGGACATTCATTATAAGCATGATATTACTTGTGTGTGTTTGTCAGGCACACAACATAGTGTCAAGCAAATACCATCATCAACAAAATAAGTATAATCCATCTTTGTTAAGCATGGACTATCAAATTCATTAACTTAGTTACACACAAACAATGATTAAGTGTATTGATGAGTCACAAATATTGTATATTTAGACCCCTTAATTTACATTATTTAAACCTTTAGCTTTGTTATTTTCTAATATTTTTTGTTAGTTTGGGTGTTAAAGTATTTTGTAGGTGATAGATATAAAATGATGATCTTTTGGTGGAATTGCAAATAAATGGGAAACAAGCAAAAGTCTTTACGTGAAGGCATGTCATGCGGCCAGCAAGAGCCTGAAATCATGTGTGTGAAGCGCCACATGCTGAGAATCCCTCTTTACCTGGAGGACCAATGTTTCACAAAAGGTCAAACAAAAGCCAAAAGAAGAAGGAAAGCCAACCAAGTCATGTGGCACCAAGGGACCACATGGTGCAAGGAGGACCAAAAGCAAAAGATTTTTTTGTCTTGTCCTTAAAGCAAATCGGCTATTGCCCTTGAGTGATGTACACAAGACACTTTTCTTCTTCTCAAGGACCAGTAGCCCTTTACGTGTTAAGACAATATTTTCCATTGCACGACAATTTTCTCCAAGGAGAGACCTAGAGCAGCGTGAGATATATATATATACTGGTCAACAGTTGCGGCACAAACATGAAGCAGGTCCATTACACACAACAAGAGGAAAAATAAAACAAGAGAAATCACGTGAACTCAGCCACGATTTCCCCAGAATTTCTGAAGTCCTGCAGCCCACATAAATGAATTTGCTATTTCCATGAAAACCAAACATCAACACACAAATCAGACCTGCAGCTATGTATATTTAGGTTGTCTCTTCTCTCCATAATAGGAACAAGTCATGCACGTGAAAGGGCACCAAACCGTGAAACACGGCATTGACCTGGCAGTGAAAGTAAAGAGAGGCTGAACAATAAAGCAAAGGGCAGAGGGCCAATTTTTAGACTTTTTGTTCAAACCCTAGGCTGAGCTATATATATTACGTTTTCTTTTGTAATGAAAAACAGTGGTGGAGTGGGGCACAGCCCCTGTTCTGCTGTTCACGCACCAAGTTTCTATTTTCTTCCATTTTCTTTGTAAGTCTTTTAATTTTTATATTTTTAATTCAAGGTTTTAGGTTTTATTTTTTTATCATGTGTAGCTAAACTTTCAACTAGGGTTGAGGATGAAGCATCAACATTGAAGAGAAATTATGTTTTCATGCTTGTTCATGCTATTTGAGTTTATGGGTTTTGATTTCTCATTGTTCTACTTCGATTTTTGAGATGATTTTTGGGTATCTCTTGTGATTTCCGGATACAAGTGGTGATTTGAGATAGTTTCATTAAATTGATGGCTTGGATTTTTATTTATCAAAATGTTGGATATTCGGTGTGTTTCATTCCATGGATACATTTGATGATTTAGTCAAAACTAGATATCTTTTGTGATTTGTGCAAGAATAGATTCATTGAATGATTTAAACAATTTTTGAAGCAAAGTAGAGCATACCTAAGATTTTCATGTAAGAACTTCAAATATGTGTCAACAAACATGAAAATATATAGCTATGATTTGGTGGTGTGAATTCCAAAACCTTAGAACTCTTTATTTTCATTATTCTTGTTTATGTTTTCTTTTGTTAAAAATCACTAAATTTGGAAGTAGGTTAAAATAGGATTAGTTTGAATAGAAATTAATTTTCGCAACACAATTCCCTGTGGGATCGACCTCGCACTTGCAAAACGCTATATTGCAAGCGATTCGTGCACTTGCGAGTATTAAAATTTACACAACATGTATCTCATCTTAGGATTAGTACAAATCATCTACCTAAATTACACTAATCTAAGGTGTAGCATGACTTGTCTATCCTAGGCATGAACTATCAAAACTTCTTATTGCATGTTCAAATAATACCATTGCATAACCATTATTTTATCATCTTTTGAACAATAAATATAATTTGAGCATAATCAAAATAAAAAGCTTTCTCATGGACAAGATAAACATTTCATCAAGATTGCATTAATCATTAAAATCAATTACAAAAATGTAATCCTCATAGTTATACAATCATCAATGCTCAAAATAAAATATCCCAAAGAACAAAACATAATTAAGCCATTGATACTTGGATAGGGTTTATCAAAACTGTAGGGAGAGCTTAGCCACGCATGGAGGTTCTTGGATCACTTGATGTTGTTGAGCAATCCCCATGCTACACTGCCCACCAACACATTGTCAAAATAACTCTCCCTCACGTTCTGTTTGCTCTGCTCTTTTGGCTAAAAAAACTAACCTAAAGACTAAAAATAACTAAGAGAAGGGAGAGCCCAAAATGGGCATTGGATTCACATATATATAGAAGGAGGTTTCTTCATTGTGAGGTAAGGCATCTCCAATGACCGTTCCGCACTGCCCAAAGGTCAAGGGATCTACGTTTGATTTAATTCCCTGCTTTTCTTCAGTTGTTAGAACTATTGTGTGTACTGCATTTCGACACCGCTTTGTCACTCGATCGACAGGATGGGTCGATCGATCGACATGTCACTCGAGCGACTGAATTGGTCGATCGATCGACTTTGATTGTGGCAGAAATCCTTCATCCGTTTTAAGCTCAATTTTGAGGGCTTTTTGGTCTTTTTGCTTTAACCACCTGAAACTATTAAAAACACTAAAAACCATGCAAAATGTTATATTACAATGAGGCAAAGGGTTTAACAACTGGAAATTAAGGGGCTTGAATGTGCAACATTCAAGACCTATCAAAGTGCTAAGGGATTTGACAAAATAGTTCCTATGATACAATGACGCCCAAAATGTTAAAGTAGAATAGTATTTTCTAGAATAACAAGAAACACCCTTATGGAAAATTGCACAAAAGAAATTTGTAGGAGACAAGAAATAAACTATATGCTTTTGTGTTTTTGCATATGACCATAGGGTCATATTTATAGTGATTTTGGACCATTAAACTAATGGTCACAAATTTGTAACCACCAAATCCAACTTAATGGATACCTTAATAGCATATTAATTTCTTTTCTAACCCCAAAAACCTTAAATAACATATTTAATTTATTTTTTAACCTCTAAATCCTTAAATAAAATAAATTAAAATAAAAAATTTTATTTATTTATTAAATAAATCTAACATGGAACACCCGTGGTGAGGTTCTTTTTGAACAAACAGAATTGCTTCATTCATTGAGATTAAAAAAAAAAAAAGGACCTTGCAAAGAAGGTCTAGGGAATTACACGTTCCCTACAAATTAGATTACAAAGCAAAGTAGGAGGATTCTCAGACCAACTGTCATCAGCAAACTTAAGAGCAGCCTCCTTTGCAAAAAATGTGCCACGCCATTAGCCTTCCAGTTGCAGTGAATAAACAGGAAGAGCTGAAGAACCCCTGCACTTGTTGTATGCTCTTCACAAAATGCCCAATGGTGTTAAAATGTGGGGAAGCCATGTTAACATCTTGAATAACCTGAAGAGCATCCCCTTCGAAGATAACATCTGGATAACCCGCCACTAGGCCAAATCGGACTACATGAAGAGCTGACATAGCCTTAGCTATTTTTGGCTCCACCATGATCCATTTGAAAGCACACTTAGCTCCCAAAAATTTCCCAGTCCAATCCCGAGCTACACAGCCAAAACCGATACACCCCAGACTAACTGCAGACCGAGAAAGTTCCATTTGAAGTGCCCTGCAATACTAAGCGATTAGGTGGGAATGAAGGGCATATGGGGATATTAGTGATAACTTTAGCTTCTTCTACCGAAAAAATAGACCTAATCAAGTCAACAGTCCAGCCCCGTTGGTCTCTATCCAGCAATGAATCTACTATAGAATCTGATGTAAGGGATGCTCCACCTAGGGGGGGACTAGACAATAAAAGATGTAGGAGTTGGTACCCACTTATCACCCCATATTTTAACACTTTTGCCATCCCCCACTCTCCATATCATCCCCTGATGCAACAAATCCTTGGCGGAAAGAATGCTTTACCAGGCAAAAGAGGGACGAGTCCCTAAGGAAGCATCAATGAAGGATGAGTTAGGGTAGTACTTGGCCTTGAGGATCCTGGCAGTTAAAGATTCTAGATTCTGCACCAACCTCCAACCCTGCTTTGTAAGGAGAGCCTTATTGAAAAGAGTCAAATCCCTAAAGCCGAGCCCACCCATAGCCTTTGAAATGCCCATTGTCTCCCAACTCATTCAATGAATTTTGGAATCATTAGCCATATGACCTCACCAAAACTTCTGCATCATTTGGTTCAGATCTTTGCAAAGAGTGACCGGGAGTTGATAGACACTCATGTTGTAGGTCGGAATTGCTTGGACAATTGCTTTTAGCAAAATCTCCTTTCCAGCCTGTGATAAGAACTTCACCTTTCAGTTATTTAGCCGCTTCCAAACTCTATCATTGATGCCATTAAAGGACTGAATTCTTGATCTACCAGCTAGCACTAGCAAGTCAACAGGGACGGAGGGAGGGGGGGCCGGTAGGGGCCATGGCCCCCCCTCAACATCCCAGAGCATAATACCAATTCATATCTGGAGAGAAAAATTGCGACTAAAAAGTTAGAAACTAAAGCCAACCAAAAAAAATATGTTCTGTTTTATTAAGCACCCATGAAATCCCCAGTAGACCATCCAAAACCTCTGTTATAGGTTTGTGCAGCTTTCATATTTTCCACGACTTCACTTATGCAAAGCTTTGCTAATATCTCAGCCTTTAAGTTTGAATCTTTGCACAATCATAAGACATATAAAGAAACCCATTAGATTTTACCCCCTATGAAGAGCAAAAACAGCTTCTTTGCATCACAACGGGTTCAAAGTGAGGGCTTATGGGGAGACGTGGTCTTTCTTGGGTGGAAGAGGGCGTGAGGGTGTGATTTTGGCAGAGAAGGACAGGTGGAAGAGGAAGAAAATGGTGGTTTTTGTGAATTTTAATCAGAGGTTCAGTTTTAATGGTGTAGGTGGTGGGGGAGATAATGGTGCCACTGCTAGAGTTCTGGAAAATCTTACTCTGGCCATTGGGTTGACATATCTTTCAATGACTGGGCAGCTTGGTTGGCTTTTGCAATTGTTTTCATTTGGCTATTGAGTTATTTGCTTATTCATTTTTAATTTGAAGGGAATAATAAAAATATAAAAATTGGGTTATGTATAATTTAATAACTTAAAATTTGGCTTTATATATATATATATATATATATATATATATATATATATATATATATATATATATATATATATATATATATATATATATATATATATATATACATACTTTAACAACTACTTAAAATATATATATATATATTTGGCCCCCTCCCATTAAAATGTCTGGCTCTGTCCCTGCAAGTCAAGATAAGTTTCATACCTCGTTGCCTCTGTGAAACCCGAGAGAGATTAAGGATTTCCTGTCTTCCATCCATGTTTGTGTTACGGCTAAAAAACATAGAAGTCTTCTGAAGATTCAATTTTTTCCCAAAGCCAACTTCATAAGTGCCTAGAATCCGCAAGACTCTACGCCATTCCACCTTATTAGCCGTACAAAAAATAAGACTATCGTTAGCAAAAAATAAAGACCTAAGTTTTGGCCCCCTTTTAGAAGTAGGGACCCTCGAAATCACCCATGTAAGCTCTGCATGATAAAGTAGGGAGCTGAGGGCCTCAACATAGATCAAAAACAAATAAGGGGAGATAGGATCCCCCTGTCTAATTCCTCTAGATAAAATAATAAGCCCCACGGGACTCCCATTTACCAAAACAGAGTAAGAAACTGATCGAATACACGCCATGATCTATTGTATCCACTGTTCAACAAAGCCAAGTTGTCTCATAGCAAATTCCAGAAAAGCCCACCCTACCCAATCAGTTGCCTTACTCTTATCGAGTTTGATCCACATATAGCCCACCTTGTTCCACATGCTAGTATGCATGGAATGCATGGTCTCGTAGGCAGCTAGGATATCGTCCGTGATCAGCCGCCTTGGGAGAAAAGTACTATGTGTACTAGAAATAATTTCAGGCAAGACTACCTTGAGCCTATTAGCAAGAATCTTAGAAATAATCTCATATAAAACATTACAAAGACTGATAGGCCTAAAGTTTGTTGTGGATTTTCAGTTAAATGGTGGGGATTCTGACTGTCTAAAGTTTGGGCGTTTTTCCCTCTAGTTTGGATTGCTTGAGGATTTTTTTTTTTTTTTTTTGGTGTGGGTGTTTTTAAGGATTTTGTTGCAGGTTGCCAAGGGTGGATCGATTTTCTGTTATGATGGTATGATTTGGATGGTAATGGCCGATTGAGGCTCTGGTGTGATATTGTTAGAGTTTTGATATTGATTGTAGATTTTGGTAGCTTGAGGGTTGCTGGAGGTTGATTTTGATGGCTGATTCGGTGGGTGGTTGAAGGATGTGTGCTCTGCTTTGGAAATGGTTGCTGCTACTCCTTTGGCCAGGTTTTTTTATTATTAGTATAAAAAAAAAAAAAAAAAAAATATTATGATGAGAAACCTCTTCAAGAGAGGATCATTTCGTGTACAAAGCATTAGAAAGTTTCTTGGCTTGAATTTGGCTACCGAAGATTTGGGTGTCTAGGTTTTGAAGTTCTAAAATTTGATAAATAAAAAATTTAAAAAAAAAAAAAAGAAGAAGTAATTTTTTCTCCTCAAATTTAGCTTCTTTTTTTTAGGAGCTCATTGTAAAAAATAAAAAAATTACCGTTGTTGATCCCATAATTACTCAATGAAAGTGAGAGACTCGCCGAATGCATGACCACTAGAAGAATCACGAGAAGCAAAGGGCTCACAGATAATACTTAAAAGACCTTAATTAAAAAGTTAAAGATTGATCTGTTTAAGTTATTTTGAGCTCCACACTAGATTCTATTCTCAAAGGAAAATTGTTAAATTGGTCCCTACAGTTTGACTTTATAACAAATAAATCCCTATAGTTCCAAAATGAACTTGTAAATCCCTATAGTATGCTTCTCTAGCAAACTATGTGCCAACCATAATACATTTTGAACAGCTCCTCTAATATATAGTATATTCAATAAAATAATAATAATAATAATATTAATAATAAATCCAAAGCAGTGAAGAATTTTGATGGTATAATTTTTTATTATTATTTTTTAAAAAAATAAAAGAGAAGAAGAAGAAGAAGAAGAGAGCATAGGCTGGAATGTTCATGTTCAATGTTCTTTTTCATTATCTTTTATGTAGTTTCCAACGAAGTTAAAAAAAGAAGGAAAAAAAAGCAAAAATAGAAGAGAAGAAAAGAAAAGAAATGAAAGAGCATGTTCCTTTCATCAAATGCTTTCCCTGTTAAATAGTAAGTACTCCATCTATACGCCCCCCAAACCCACGGACAATATATGCACAGGAATAAATATACTCAACTTGTGTGACCACTTGGCGGTAAACGGCCACAGATACCACTTTGATGAATTGCAGACACCATATCCAAGCTTAAAAAACGACGTCACCTTCTAACTTTTGTTTCTGTTGTTGAGGATTGTGAACCACCACCACCACCACCTAGTGCAGCAGCAGCTGATTCAACATGCGTAAGCAGATACTCATATATCTTCTTCCTTAACCTCTCAATTGTATCTGCTGAAATATTGGATGATTCTCCTTCAACCTTGCTTGATCCAATATCGTCCAGCCAGTCGTTCACACTCTTCAGCTGACTCAACATCCCCGCTATTTGACCGTTATCTGACAAGGCCGAGTTGTCCATGTCAGCATCCAAGAACCTCTCTACAAATCCCAAAAACCAATCCTTGGACTGCAGTTGCAACATCTCGCCTAAATCAACTGCCTCCTCCAGGCCACTTCCTCTAACCCATTCTGGTGGGGGTTGGGCCAGAGGCTTCTGACTCATGGCCGGCAAGTCCCCTAACCGACGAGGAGGTCCTTGTGCAAGCTTAGAACCGACCATCTGCCGGGCTTTTCCTTGCGTCTTTGTCAACGTATTCTTGCTAGAATTTTCTAGGACTAATACTGGTTGATTTACTGGGATGGTCTTTTGACTTTGAGTTGTTGGAGTTGGACCTGGAACTCGAGTTTCTTTGCTAAAAACACCAAAAGATGATAGATTGGTTGCCAATGCAGCTTGGACCCAAGAAGCTGCACGTTTTTGCCTATCCGACATGACCTTTAGTGCTTCTTCTGATAGGTTTTCTTCATCATCTGGGGACATACAGCCTGGAATAGATTTTGATAGAGAATCAGCAACCATGCGAGCATTATTCAAGCTCGCATGAAGAGTCAAGAACTGCTCAACTGCAGGCTGTGGGTTCTCTTCCTTAGCAGAGGTACTTAACTCAGAGTATAAACTGCAGAAAGGAAAGTTGACTCAAACATCAAAAAAAAATATATATGCATGTAGATTACAAACATTATGTGGTAATAGAAAATGTAAACAAAAGAGCAAAACACCTTCCAAAATATAACTATATAAGCTAACGGATGGGTAGAGTTGAACTTCAGTTACAAGTGAAAGCATAATTAATTCATTTGGCCTAAATTACAGTGTCCCAACGCTGTCATCAAGTATAGAAAACCCATATTTATCTATAGCTCACGGTTACCTGAATATTGAGCAGTATACCTACATTGACAAAGCATCTAAATTATCACAAAAGATTCTAAATTGAATAACATGCCCCAAGCTAATGCAATTCTTCTTTGGTTTTACCCTCACCATCGCTGATAAATTTTTCAGAGAAATTTCAAAACTACTTTCCAAATTCCAAAATTCTTCACCTGGGCTGCAGGGGAGGTATCTTTTTCATGCAGGGCTCTGCTGTTGCAGCCGATGATGATGATGATGATGATGATGATCACATTCTTATGATGTTTCATATCTGCATTGGTGTTCTAAAACATCTAACAGCTTTCACGTCTAGCTGTTAATGCCCTATAAAACAAGTCAATCCCTTGCATTTAGCTGGTTGACAATAGCAACAACATAATGATCAGCCTATTGAATTTGATCCCAAAATTCAGCTTAGAATATAAAAAGCTCCTGTATGTTTTCTTCCACACTAAGAGGTAAGGATCAATCACTTTGAGGGAGCTAGTCGACCCCTCTACTTAATCCATTACACTATCTTACAGGATCGTGAAGGCTCTCCCTTCTTAATTTATAAACCTTATGTTTCAAGACAAGTCAAAATATTCTTATCAGATTCCTAAGCATCAATAGAGTTCTAGAGCACAGCTCCACTTTGCTCCAGCTATGGAAGAGAAAATGCCATGGTAGGTGAAGTTTGGATATGCCTGAGCCCATATAATTATTTCTTTCAAATCAAACAACAGTTTACAGTACTAAGGCTTTTCTGCTTTCCAGCCCTGCAATGGTAGGCTTGTTTGTGCAGCCCCATCAAAGCATCCAGAATATAAAAAGCTCCTGTATGTTTTCTTCCACACTAAGAGGTAAGGATCAATCACTTTGAGGGAGCTAGTCGACCCCTCTACTTAATCCATTACACTATCTTACAGGATCATGAAGGCTCTCCCTTCTTAATTTATAAACCTTATTTTTCAAGACAAGTCAAAATATTCTTATCAGATTCCTAAGCATCAATAGAGTTCTAGAGCACAGCTCCACTTTGCTCCAGCTATGGAAGAGAAAATGCCATGGTAGGTGAAGTTTGGATATGCCTGAGCCCATATAATTATTTCTTTCAAATCAAACAACAGTTTACAGTACTAAGGCTTTTCTGCTTTCCAGCCCTGCGTAGGCTTGTTTGTGCAGCCCCATCAAAGCATCCAGAAAGCCAATTGTCAATTAATTATTTTGCCTTTACTAAGCACAATACATCATTAATGATTCTGTATTGGTAAAGCCATTGATCAACCCATCTTTAGATTGTTTTGCCCAATTTTCTTCAATCAAAGCTATATTTAGCTTCACATGAACTCAATCATTTCTCCCTCTATCTTGTATAGTCACTCATATTCCTAAACAGTGTCCTTTTGACAACACTCCTTTATATGAACATCTACTCTTATTTGGAACCAAGATCAGAAAGACTGAGAAAAATTAATCATTCACAACCATTATATGCCAAAGAACTTCAGAAAAACATCTCTACTAATTCTATCTCGTCCATGCCCTCCTAGATTACTTAATGCATGAATCATTTGGTTAACTTGTCAAGTAAGCACATTCATGGATGATGCATTACAATGCAGTGCCTAAAAGAGACCTAGCCCATACAACAAATTTTAACCAAGGGCTGCTTTGGTTAAAAATATATCTATTTGTGAAGACCAAATGTTTTTATTTAACTGTAAAAAGCATAAATCACAACATAAAAGTAAAAATTCAAAACATCAATTATTTTTGGAGTTGTTGGAATATGGCAATGGTGGTGGGCGGACATTTGTGATTCTACCGGAGGGAAGAGAAGGCAGCAGATGGGCTAATTGTCTTGCACAATTGAGGAAGTTAGAGAAATTCTTTGAGAAGAAATATGCTGGGGGAAAACGGGTGGGAAGCTACAAACTGCCCCGATGATGGTGACGAAGACGGCGAACCATGGAGGCCGAACGTTTGCAGCAGTCTTGGTAGGGCAGGGCCATGATCTGGAAAAAGGAGAGTCAAGCAGGGGCAATTCGGGGAACATTCAGAGAGCAAAGATTGTCGATTTTGGCAGAGCGGAAAAGGAGGAGATAGAATTGGCGGAAGGAGATTGTTTGGTTCATATTGGCGCGGAAATCATGCCAAACGGTTTTATGGAAGGAAAACTACAGCTGGAAAATTTGAAGCAGATGCTGACATCAATTAGAGAGGAAGTTGCGAGGTGGCTAGGTCTTATCAATTTGGGCCTATTGAGGGATGAGGCTATGCTTACTGCAGGCCCAAGACAAGGTCCAACAAACAATGAAGTGGCTTTGTCGGGAGAGGGAGAGAATAGGGGATTGGGTCATCTGAAGGAGTAGGCCTTAGGCTTGCGGAAGGATAAAGGAAAAGAAATCATTGAAGCCCACCAGGAAACAATTGGGAGTCCGGCGATACAGTCTACAGTCCCCGAATTCAGTTGAAGCAGCCAGTCCAATCTGAAGTGATGAGTTGGGAGCTGGGCGAAATGGCAGAACATATCCAGAGGGTGAAGATGAAGACGATGGAGGCTGATACAGAACCAAAAACCACCGATTTAGGGTCTGGATCATTGGGGGTTATTGCTGTGCGACAAGAGATGACACTGGACAAGAACGGGTCTGAACCAGAGGGAACAGATGGTGTCTCTGGGGGCATGAGGAAGGCCAGCGAGGAGCTTGCACTACCTGGGATTCAGGAGTCTATATGTGTAAGGCATGGAGTGGCGAACACAGAGAATATGGAGAAACAATTTCCCAGAGGAAGTGAGGCCAGTTTTGATGGTGAGTATCAGCTGGTTTTGATTTGAGTGTTGGTGTAGGTGAGGACAAGGATGAGCGTGATCGGGGGAGTGAGAATCCGAGGGAGGCAGATATCGGGTTGGGTTTATTTGGTTTGGGAGAGATGGGTTCACTGTATGTACGCAAGGGGTTAGAAGGGCATAAAAATACTGGTTTTGTTTTGAAATTTGTGAAGTGTGAGCAAGATTCAAAGGGTTATGTGGTTTGTGAAGACGATTTACGGGGTGGGGTTCAGGAAGATGATTCTTTAACAATGGTGACACGTACAGAAGACGCTAATGAGGGAAGCGAGATGCTGGATATCCAACCATTGGTGATTTTGGCAGAGCAATTAGGGGACAACTCTATGTCTACGGAGTGGGTGGCAGAGAGGGTTAAAGGCTTTTGTCATGTTGTAGGTCTGTCTTATGCGGGTTTTGAAGATAAATTGATGTCTTTGTTCAATGACATTGAAGCACATCATTATTATAATGGGGTGGGGCATGAAAATAATTTGAGTACAAAATTTGGGAATCGAGGACAGCGTGAAGTGAAGAGATTGGAATGTTCGGTAAATTACAATGGGAAAGGAGGTCAGTCATCTAGGCTGGCTAGAAAGGGGAGGATTGGTAATTGTTAATTATGAAGCCCAAGATAAATTCTTGGAATGTGCGAGGCATGAATGAGCCCAAGAAAAGAACAAAGATTTGAAGGTTGTTGAGGGAATGGAAGGTTGATATTATGTGCTTGCAAGGGAGTAAAATGGAGGTAATTAGTAGGGAGGGGGTCGTACTGTTTGGGGATGCATTCATGTGGATTGGTGTATTTGGGTTCGAGAGGGGCATCAGGAGGGATCTTGTTAATGTGGGATAGGAGAGTGGTCGAGAAGATTGAGTTGTGTGTGGGGAGGTATGTGGTAGCTTGTGCATTCCAAAGTGTGACAACAAATTTTGATTGGGAGTTTGCGGGAGTTTATAAACCTAATGATGATGGTGAAAGAAGACGGCTTTGGGATGAGCTAACTGGTTTGATGAATATATAGGAGATGCTTTGGTGTATGGGGGGATTTTAACGTAGTTCAGTCTCCGTGCGAAAGAGTGGGGGAAGTAAGGTCATCACAGGCAATGGTAGAGTTTTTTGATTTTATTTTTGAACAAGGTTTCATGGATATTCCAATTGCCGTGCTTGGTCCATAATTGATTGGTTTTTGCTCTCTACAGAACGGGAGGAATATTTTCCAGAGGTTTCTCAAAGATGTCTTCCTCGTCTACTTTCGGATCATTATCCCTTGTTATTGGCTTGTGGAGTAGAAAGACGGGGTAGGAGGTCGTCTAAATTTGAAAATATGTAGTTGCAAGCGGAAGGTTTTGAGGAACAGTTGAAGAGGGGGTGGGAATCCTGCATTTATGAAGGTACACCAAGTTATGTGTTCGCACGAAAGTTAAAAGCATTGAAAGTTGACTTGAAAAAAATGGAATGAGAAGGTGTTTGGGAATGTAGGGGTGCAAAAAAAGGAAATGGAGAAGGGTCTGAGTGAGCTGGATATGATTGCTGAGGGGAGACCATTATCTAAAGAAAATATCAAGATAAAAGACTATTCTAGAAGTTTAGAGCGAAGTATTTATCTTGAAGAAGTTAGTTGGAGATAAAAATCAAGGCCATTGTGTTTAAAAGAGGGTGATAATAATACGAAGCTCTTCCATTGGGAGTTTTTGCTTTATTTATTGGAGAGATGTGGTTTTGGAGAGAGATGACGAGGTTGGATCGCTCATTGTATTTCCACTGTATGTTTCTCTATCATTATCAATGGGTCGCCTTCAGGGTTGTTTAGTAGTTCAAGAGGTCTGTGACAAGAGGATCCTTTGTGTTCGTTACTGTTTGTGTTGGTGATGGAGGCTTTAAGTCGGATGCTATCTGCAATGATGGAAAATGGATGACTCTCTAGGTTCTCCGTGGGATCGAGATATCAGGAGGCTATGATTGTGTCTCATTTATTATTTGCATATGATACCTTGATCTTTTGTGACCCTAATGTTGAACAATTTCGAGATCTGAGATGTTTGCTGCTATGTTTTGAAGCAATTTCAAGGCTGAAAATCAACTTGTCTAAATCTGAGATTGTTCCTGTAGGTGATATAGGGGATGTGGAGGAGTTGGCTATAGAAATCTTGGGTGCGGTGTGGCTTCGCTTCCAATAAAGTATTTGGGTCTTCCCTTGGGTGCTAAGTACAAAGATTCTAATATTTGGAATAGCATTATTAAGAAGATGGAAAATAGATTAGCAGGGTGGAAGAGATTGTATTTATCAAAGCGTGGGAGGTTAATATTGATTAATAGTACTCTTTCAAATTTACCAACATATTTTTTTGTCCTCTTCCCTATTCCAGTGGGAGTGGCTAATCGTTTGGAAAAACTTCAGAGGGATTTCCTTCGGAGAGGTATTGGAGATGAGTTTAAATTCCACTTCATTAATTGGTCTACGACTTGTTCATCGAAGGCTTCGGGGGGGCTAGGAGTGAGAAATATGCTTCAGTTTAATAGAGCTTTGCTGGGCAAGTGGCTATGGCGGTTTGCTATGGAAAGGGATGCTCTTTGGAGAAAGGTGGTAGATATTAAATATGGGAGTATGATGGGTAGTTGGTGTTCAAAGGAGGTTGGGGGTTCTTTTGGAGTGGGAGAATGGCAATGTATTAGGAGGGGTTGGGATGCTTTTGCAGCTCATGTGAGATATGAGGTCGGAAATGGCTCTTTAATCTTGTTTTGGCATGATGTGTGGTGTGAGGATCTACCTTTAAAGCTTATTTTTCCAGAATTATTTACTATTGCGTGTGGTAAGGGTACATGGGTGGAGGACAATATGCAAAGACAAAATGGTAACATTCTATTGAATACTTTGTTTACTCGACCTGTACATGATTGGGAGGTAGAAGTGGTTTCTAGAATTTTTGAGATGTTGTACTCTTTTAAAGTAAGGTGTGAAGGAGAGGATAAAATTTGTTGGATTCCAGCACGAAGGAAATCATTTAAAGTGAAGTCTTACTATAAGGTATTATCTAGTCCTATACAATCTTCTTTTCCTTGGAAGAGTATTTGGAAAGTTAAGGTTCCTTCGAGAGTGACTTTCTTTGTGTGGACGACAACTTTAGGAAAAATTCTAACTTTGGTTGCTATAGAATTGTGGAGTACGATATTCCAGCTGTTTGGTGTTGTGTGGGTAATGTTGCGATCAGTGAAAAAGATGTTGGGAAGTTGGCGGGGGCAAAGGGGCAACCGGTTGTTGGTGTCGATTTGAAGAATGGCTCCGTTGTGCTTGATGTGGTGTCTATGGAATGAACGGAATGCACGCAGTTTTGACAATTGTGAGACTGGTTTGATTAACTTGAAAAGGTTGGTGATACAAACCTTGTTTACGTGGAGAGTGACGATACAGTCTATGTTTGAGTGTTCTTATTCTGATTTTTTAGATATGTGTTTTCCTTTCTCCTTGAATTAGGGCTATCATGTATACATCCTATGTACTTTTGGTTGCGCCCCTCTGCTCTTTTTTTGAAATATACTTATTAAAAAAAAAAAAAAGAAGAAGAGATCAACAGACTCCAAATACTTGCTCAATTCCTTGCCATTCTGTTCTAGCTTTATATTATTTGTCTTAAATATGGTCTTCATAAGCTTCTTTTTTTTTTATAAGTAAAAAGACTTTATTAATGAAAGCGTAAGGCGCCCCTAGGTACACAGGCAGTATACACGAGAACAACCAAAGCTAACCCACAAAAACCCAAAAGAACCAACAAGAACAAAACAACCCACCACCCACCAAAAAACAATACAACCCACCACCCACCAAAAATAACCCAACTAAGAACAAAACAACCCACCACCTACCAAGGCGCACAAACCTACAACAAGTGTGCCTTGCCTTTCCTACTCCTAGAGGGATCTTTCGCATCACCATAATTGATGGAGCTATGCAGGTTTAGAAGCTCCCTTTTTCCTTTAGACTTTTGGCGCGCAATCATTTTTTCTCGCTGAAACTCTTCTTCCATGGCATCCCTAATTGCCAGGGCCTCCTCCCCAAAAGCCCCTTCCAATGCCCAATCCAAGGGCAAACCATCCCAATAATCATCTTCCTCCTCCTCCCAAACTACGATCTCCCACCGACAGGCCAACTCTGAGATTGGGAGAATCCATTTCCCTCAACAGAACAAGGAAATATGCCGCCACTCGGAGGAGAGGAAGGACCAACCACCCCAACGTCCTTGACTTCCCGCGGCAATACGGGAGGGACAGAAACAATTGGGGGAAGCCACACAATGTCGATATCATCCTCAACAGTATGCAAGCCCAATTAAGCCAAGTCTCAAGTTGCTCAGTTCTGGGTTGCCAGAAACTCAATTTTGAGCTTGGCTTGTTTAGGTTGGTGGATGGCCCATTTTCCTCTACCAAAAAGTAATAATTGTTCTGCCATTGGACATACTAAAACAGAATGTTAATGTACAACTAGATACACCATCCCACCACAATTACCAATCTTTCTGCCATCACCTTCTCTTTTAAGCCTAACTATGTTTTTAAATGCCAGAACACTTAAAGCACTTGAATCCAGTGGAACCAACAGCATCTTTCACAATGTCCGTAATAGTGCTCAGTATCTTTGACCATCACCTTCACCAGTACCACCACAACCAACTTCATAGCAATAATTTCACAACTACTATCATTAACCTAGTAGAACCTGGCACAATCTATAACATGATGGACTCCCTCACAGACTAGTTAGCACGTCCTATAAGTCCAAATATAAAAGAACGCGTACATGATTACGCCATCTAAGGTAATGTTAGTACCATTTAATCTAGCATATGATACTAAAAGTTCTGACTGAGGGATAGATGGAGAGTTATTATCAGAAATCCTAAGCCAATGATTAATTCCAACTTTCCTGCATAATAAATATACTTTCCTTTTCACGGCCAGTACTTATTTTTATCAGTTTTTCAATTTGGATATGTATACCTTAGACATCGAATTAAGCTCTCTGCAGCAGAAGCTTCTTGAATAGCCTCTACTGCTGCCATCTGTGCAGCATCCCTGTGCTTCATTACTTCCTGCATAACAAATGTGGAAGCATAGATTAAGACAAAGAAATTGCATAGCCATGGAACTTATCTTCCAAAGGGGGTATCATTTAAGTAGGTATCTCTACATATAAATACGAGCAAATTACAAATTTGGTCCATGTGCCAGCAACGCAAACACCAGTGGCATATACTTTATTTTTTTTCCTTGCAAATAGATTTAGAAAATTATTGACCATCCAAACCCGTGCGACTGGTGCAGTAACATATTGCTGCCATATCAGAAGGATCATTTCAATTACAATAATTTGAGATATCCATATAATAGATATCTATACAATAGAAGATTGGCCCCAGGAAATGAGTACGACTCAAATCAACACATCATTGCCAAAGTAACATATGGCTCACAGCCTGAGGCCTATGCCACTTACCAGATCTCTGAGACTTACATTTTGCAATTCTATCTTGTTTATTTCAGCAATACTTTTAATGCATTTGGGAATCTTAAACACTACATTTTCCTTGGGGTCAAAAGATTGTTAAAAACTGCTTCGAATCGAATTTGCTGTTGGCAGTAGCAAACACAAGACACCACTTACTTAAGGGGCATAATCTTTCAACAGCCATGCTCAAAGAAGGTTATATTAAATGCAGGTCATCAAGCAACAATATCTTACAGATTTTATACCTTTCCAAGCTTTGCAAGAGAGGAAGGGAGAGAAGCCCATGAAACACTTCCTTCTGTCAATCTTCTACTATTTAGGGGAACCTTGACCAAGTTTCCTGGGAGCCCATTACTGGAAAGTTCTCCTGATGATTTCTTTCCAGCAGAAGTTGTTTGCTTACTTGGTTTTTCTTGATCACCCGAACTCCCATTTGCAGAAACTTTCTTTGCAGATATTTGAGCCTTAATGTCCCCTTTGGATGACCTAGCAGATGACTGGACCATATTCTCCTCGTTGGATAGCAACCTTTCACTTGATGTACTCATTCTTGATGATGTACTTATCCTTGATGACGTACTTAATCTAGGTGTCTGGCAAATAAATGTGAATTAGTTGATAATCATAGTTGTTTGACTTGAAGAAGTGGAAAGGAAAAAGAACCCGCCCCCACCCACCAAAAAAAAAAAATGCAACAAAAGTTTATTTCCCAGACTGCTGGAAATTCATGGGAAAATGAAAGATGAGGATGAATGCAATCCTCAGGATTTTCAGAATTGAAAATAAACACCAAGATAAAATGAGGACGAGTAATTCTAAATGTCATACCCATGTTCCTCTTGTGCCCCTCTAAAAATGATTTGCCTTTTAAAATCACCATGCGATCAAAATTCAAATTTGATCAATCACAAGCCCAATGGTGATTTTAAAAGCCATCTCATTTTTAGAGGGACGAACATCTAGCATTACTCGAATACATCCATTCAATACTTGTGTTTATTTCAGATCAGAAATAAACATGGATGAAATTTAATTAAACTGTACACATGAAATTTTGAAAATACCCTCGATGAAGACAAACTGAAAGAGTAAATTGTAGTAAACCATAGGAGTCCAAGGCAGACAAATCAATGAAAGAATTCAGAGCAGCTTATGGTTGAAAAAGTTTAATTTTCTTTACAAATATTTGAACAGATGAGTCAATAGTCAAACTCATATTTTATTGGAAAACAAGTAACAAGAACGATAAAAATTAAAAAATTAAAAAATAAAAAATAGAACTTACAGAACTCCGCACTTCGGGCTTCGAATCATATTTGGTGGCCCTTAATTTAGAATTCTCTCTACTCTTCACCTCCATATTCCCTTCCCAGCTCTTCCTCAGAGCCTTGGCCCCCAGCTCAATCCCTTGAACGAAACTTCTAATTGGGTTTCCCATCACTACCATCTTCCCAGAGGGGAGGGGACTAGCCGTGCGAATAACATTCCCCTTTTCCGCCACCCCCAATTTAGCAGTTGCCTTCCCTCCCTTAATCTCTGCCTGCTGCCTGACCCCATTCGCAAACTTCTCAAAAGAAGACGGCAACGAATAACAACTTGTCGGAGACGAAGGAATAGACCGTGAATTGAATGACTTCAATCTCCCTAACGATTCCTTCTTTACTTCCAAATTCAATGCCGGTTTCAATGAGTGTGACTTTGATCTACTAAAAGACCCCATTTTCTTATCCAATTGCTCCTCTTTAACACTGCCATTCAATCTCGCCTTCTCCTTTTCCCCAACATGATTATTCCCCAAGACTTTCTTAGGTGATTTCACTTTCTCCTCATGTTTCAAACCCGAAGACGAAATATTATTCAGAAATCCCAACGAGTGAGTTGCAACAATATCTTCAGGGCTTCCCACACATGGGTGGCGCCCCGGAACTGGCCTAACCCCGCGAAGAATCGGGACTGGTGAGGCCGCTTTGAGCCGCTCAACATGAATAAACTGACCCAGTTGAATCTTATCACTAAGAATGAGATCATCATGTTCATCAGGGAGAGATACATAGGTGGCATGTGAGGAATCTGAAACCTTGAGGTAAAAACCTTGGTTTGGGAATAACTCACCACCTGCAAGCGCCGGAACAATGCTCACAACTTGCAATAGAGATGACCTGTGCTCACCAGCAACCTTTATGTCTGTGTTCATGTGCTGCAGAAGCTTGAGAAGGACACCAGGAACAAGATTGGCCATGTTTTGGACCTTCAATTTGCATTACACTGAAAACCCAGATGCAGAAATATTCAAGATTTCAGATGTGAACGCAAAAATCTTGCAGAAAGGGTCACAAATATAGAGTTTTTTTTTCCCCCCCTCAATACCCAGATTGAAAAAAACAAAGCGTTTTTCCTCAATCCCCAGGTTGAGAAAAGGAATCAAATCTGTGGACTTTGATGGCTTGCAGAGAAGGAAAACTGGGAATATACTTAGAGGAGATGAAATTCCTTAAAAAAAAAAAAAATGAGATTTATAATAGGAAAACAAGACTGAAAAAATATCACACCGTTCCCGGATTCAGATTAGGAAGGTCTGAGCTTTCGGTTCTAAAAAAATTATAAATAAAAAAAATAAATAAAAAACCAGCCCAGAAATTAATATTTAGTTCCAAACACTTGGTAGTAATGGTAGAAAAGAACAAATGTTACACTCACCAGCCCTGAAGAGAAAAGGACTGAGGAGACTGACGCAAAAACTTTGGCATCTTTGAAAAATTTAGAGATTGGTAGAAAAAACCATTTATTTTTTGAGAACCCAAAATGAGAAAGCAACAAACTAATGGAAATCTTTGGCTGGGTTTATAGTTCAGAGAACCGAAAGAGAAAATCAGGAAGGGAAAGGCACTTTTTGAGAAGAAAATAAGGGACAGAACTCCCGAGAAGTGTATGTACCGGGGAACATGGGATGGGGAAATTTGCAGGAAACAGATATAAAGGTGGAAAGGAGAATAATTGATGTCAGGCTTATTACATGATTTATAAACAAAACAAAACAAAACAAAAAAAAAATAATAAAATGTCAGATCTCTGAGCTTATAACATATGCACACATGCACTTAAAATGATGAGATTGGGAACCTGACCCACTTTGGCTTGATTGAGTTTCTGAGTCTTTCAGAACTCTCAGTGGCTGCTGTGGAGTTACCAGCCATTGAAGCCAAAAGGGGTCTTGGGAATTCTTCAAGGAACAACAAGTCTTGGTAAAGAATTAAAAAACTTTTTCTTTTCTTTTTTTTTCTTTTTTTTTTATGCTAACGTAACGTAAGTTGGAGGTTTCTTTTAAATTATTATTGTTTTCAATTAGTGTTTTATTTTTTTATTATCTTAAATTTTATATTTTAGCGTATGCAAATGGGTGCATGTGATTGTGGAGTATAATCGGGTGTTAGGGAAAAACGAAATGGCGTGTCGGCTACATGAAAAAGTGTCACATCCCCAAGAAATACTGAAATAGAAGCAGTTGCATTCTTTATTATTATTATTTTTTTATTTGTTTTTTGTTTTTGCTCGGCTTCTATTTTAATTATTATTATTTCTTTTTAACCACGAGGCCTATGATTCTCAACCCTATTATTTCGAACATGTTCTAGACAAAGGAGGTGGACCCAATTAACCTACTTACCTCAAAAAGATTTAATTGATCTTTAAAATTGAAGTTAACTTCAAAAAGAAAGAGAAAAATTAAAAAATAAAACAAAAAAAGAGGCACTAGCATCACTATGGTATTTTGTTAAAATTATTTATGATATTAAATTACTTAATTTAGAATTTCTTTTTTAATAGGGCTAAGTCCACGTGTACAAGAAGCCACTTGTGCCTGATATATTCTAACTCAATTTTCGGTGAAAAAATTGTAGCATTGAATTGGATAATTATTACTCGTCATATACGTGCAGTAGCTTTCAGTTGAGATATTCTACGTTTAGCAAAGATTTTTTTTCAGTTCTTAAAAAAAAAAAAAAAAAAAAAAAAAAAAAAAAAAAAAAAAGTCAAATTTATCTCATAAAATATTTAAAATTCATTCAATGTATTCATTTATTTTTTTTCTTTCTGAAAACTCTTTCCCAAACCTACTTAATATTTTATAAAACTTTGAATGGATATTGTCTCTATGAATGCCATATTGCAATGATTGGCTGTCAAGAAATTGACAAAAAATTAATGGTGTACTTTTCCTTATTGCTCTATAAAAATTTTCTTTTCAATGCTATAATTAATCTTGATGTGTTTAGTTGGAAAATATTGACTGTAATAATGTAAATCAAAAAGTTACCACTAATTTTCTAAGACAACTTCGAATAGCAATGCGTAGGCCTCTTTGGCAAATATTTACATTTTTCTTTTAAAAAAATTAACTTCAAAATGTTTCACTTTTTATATCGTATCAATATGTTTTAAACAATTTTTTTTTTTTAACAATCTTTTTTTTTTTTTTCCTTACAAAAATAAAAAATAAAATTACACCATTGGTCCATTGTAATTAGCCTAAATTACAAATCACTCTCTATGATATCAAAATTAATTCAGAGATATCTATAGTTTATCTAATTTACAAATATCTCACTAGAGTCAAATTCCGTTAAAAGTTTTAACAGATTCCATTAAGCACTACGTTAGCACCAATAATAAAATATATATATATATATATATATATATATATATATATATATATATATATATATATATATATATATATATATTAAAAATATAACTAAATAAAACTTAAAAAATTATTTTTAAAAAAATGAAAAAAGAAAATGGATGGTTGTCGGTTGGATAGCCACCCTCACATGTGGCTCGGGGTGACCCGCAACCACTCCAAAGGAACTTAGGGGTGGCGCACAGTACCCCTCAAACACCTTTGGGGGTGGCGCGTGACCATCCCCCATTGCCCGAGGGTAGGCCAAGCCACCCCCAAAGGTGGTTGCCCTTTCATTTTTTCAATTTTTTTTAAATAATTTTTCAAGTTTTATTTATTTATATTTTTTAATTTTTTTATTAAGAATGACATATGTCACCATATTATTAGTGCTAACGTGACACTTAACGGAATCTATCAAAAATTTTAACAAAATTTAACTTTTGAGAGCGATTTGTAAAAAAAAAAAAAAAAAAAAAAAAAAAAAAAAAAAAAAAAAAAATCTTTTTTACTTTATGTTATTTTAAATTATTTTTCATTACTAATAAAAAAAACAATCACCTAAAAAGATGTTTACCAAACCACGTGTGTTCGGCTAAAACAGTGAATCAAACAGTCCACCATGTGCAACTTCTTGGAAAACAGCTAAAAAAATTTCCCAAATTAAGAGGAAAAATTAGGTCTAAAAGTCAACTGAAAAGAAGAAAAAGAAAAACTGAATTTACCAGAAAAATGAGAAAAAGGTGCGCTAAAATCCATCATGGAAGCACCCAATGATGGACTACCTGACATGACCGAGTCATTCAACAAGATATACTTAATTATGAATATATATATATATATGTAGTTTATAGTTTATTATTTTCCGTTTATTTTATTTTATTTATAAAAAGGCACGGTAGAAAGTAAAAGGTAGGGGAGTGCACACCTTTTGATGGACGGGGAATAAGTGGGCAGGGTACAACGTCCACTTTGCTTGACCCATATTCAATCCGGATAAGGATGCCCCTAATTTCGAGTTGCTAATAATTTCAACATTTATTGTCAAAAAGTTTTATATCAGATTTATCTATCCTATAAAGTGATTGGTTACTCCAAATTTATTTCAACCAATGAGTTTTATATATATTTGATAATTTTTTTACATAATTTATAAATGAGACACAAATTTAATATGAAATTAAATAGTTTAAATTGAGGAGTTTGGCTCGATTAATTAAATGGGTCAGATTAGGGTTGACGTATATAATCTTATACTCATGCTTTGACACGACCCAAACTCGACACGCTACATAATAACATGCATTTTTTAAACCTGATATGAACTCAATACAAAATTACAGAATTAGAGGTTGTGGTTAAGGTTGACCTTACATAATTTTATACTCATACATCGACACGATCCGAACCCGACACACGAACACGAATTACCGCTCCTAATTTTATATGATTTTTTTATATATATATATATATATATTATTAGTAATTTGAACAAATCAATTTTATGAATTTTTTAATATTACCTGTTCAAATTGCTTTTAATAATTCAAACAATTAATAAATTACCGTAAGTGCCAATCCTTTGAAACCAGGCCCATTGAAAGGTAGTAATTATTATTCCCCTTTCAATATTCGAAATAAAATGCACATCAACATGAACAACGTGAGGACGCAGCTATTTTATTGTCAACAGTTAATATTGTTGTATTTACATGGGTAAATTATGTCAGATCATTTAAATTTTTTTAATAAGGCGTTGGTATATTTATTACATGATATCATCTGTTTAATACAATATTAAATCTTGGCCATATAATAATTCATCTCAATTTTACTTGAAACTAAAAAAAAAAAAAATTCTACGTCTTTTTTTTTTTATTATTATTTATTCAAATGTGGAAAAAGGTTAGAAGGGTCTAAAGTCTAATTTGATTATGAATGACTATCACTATTTTGAAGTCTACATTTGTTAAAAAATTTATTGTCTTTTCTTTTTTTTAAATAAATATATTAAAAACCAAAGCAAAGAACAAAACATTCTTAAAACAAAAAAAAAAAAAAAAAAAAAAAAAAAAAAAAAAATCATTTTTTACAAAACAAGTCTTCTAAAATAAAATAAAATAAAAAAAACCCTTAAAATGAGATGCGCTATGCATCATTCTCTGCTGACGTGACATTGTCAATCCACCTTTAATTAAATCAATCATAATTTAAAAAAAAAAAAAAAAAAATCAAATCAAATGATGAATTGGCAATTTCATATTAGCGGAGCGGGTCATTGAAGAAGTTTAAAGTAATTAAAATAAGAAAATTGTTTGTTTATCATTTTGACAGCATGATGGTGTAAAATATATGTCTGCAAGCACTAAGTCATTTGGCCTTTCTAATAATCACAGGCCACAACCTTCGCCGACACATTGATCAATTAGTGACTTATTACCTAATCATATATTCTTGTTAGGGAAATTGTTCCACTTAATCTAAACAGGGAATGCTTATGATTAAAGTAGTTGTAATTATTTGCTTTTTCAAAGTTGGATAAAGATAAAGCAAGCAGCTTAATTGGCTTCCTAAGCACACTTACCAGGAAGCAGTCTCAAAGCAACAAAAGGGTCTGTTAGTTATGATAATCAACTACAACTAATTAATTAATCTCCAAGTTTCTAAAATCTATAAAGATTCCCGTTTCTTCACTCTTGCTCTAATTATATATATATATATATATATAATTAGGAGTCAATTAAATTATATTTTGTGAAAATTTTACTCAATAATATAGCAGGTCATGGTCAACATATATAGCTAGAGCATAACGATGATGAGAGAAATAGCCAAGTCCCCAAAGATTAGGGTAAAGCTTAATAATTAATCTTTTTTTATAAGTAAAGCTTAATAATTAATCTTAGTTTAACATTTCACATCTATATGTAGACCATGACAATCATGATTATTTTGCTAAAGAATATATACCTAGTTAATATATAATTATCATAGTAAACATACGCTTAATATCAAAGCTCTATATATAATATATAGATTTAGTGAGTTTTTCCTCAATTCAAAGGTAGAGAGATTTGCGACACTCAATCATATCCATTCGTCCGATCTTTATGGGGTTACAAGTTAATCTAATCTAAAGAGAATTAAGAAAACATTAATTATCATTATCACTAGCAGGCATTAATCTCAAAGCAAAGAGGTAATTCTCAATTACGAAAATCAATTATTACATATATATATATATATATATCTTGCTCCTAAAGTTTTGTCCTAATATATTGTCAATAATACTTCCTTGGAAAATTATTCAGCACTTTAGGTTACCTTCGGTACGTTGGAAAGACCCAAGAATGATTATTTCCCTAAAAAATGAGGAATGAATAATTATTAATTCCTCTAAGAAATTAGAAGAATACTATTCCACCATGAATGGAATAACATTTTCCAAAAAAAAACACAAGAGATGGTCAACCACACTGCTCCTAATGAGCATCGAGGGTGGCCACGACCACCATTGATTGTTTTATTACAATGGCCGATTACCCACAATTGTTCTGTTAAGGTGATGCAACTACTCCCGACTGTTCTGTTAGGGTGGTCGGGGAATGAACTTTTTTTTTTTTTTGGGTTAAAAAAAAAAGTGTTTTGGCCGGGAAATCGTTTTTAGAGGTAGCGCATTTTTGAAAAATTGATTCAATTCTAGTAGAGAAATTTGGTTATTTATGTGTTGTCGCCAAACGAAAGAATATATTAGAAATCGAAAATGAAGAAAACGTTTTACATCGAAGCAGATGGGCCTAAGTAATAACTAAACCATATTAGAATATCCCATGTTTGTTCGTATTTAGGAATATGTGCTTGTCTATGGCTGTGTATGTTGGCATGTATCCTGGCATCCAACAAAGACGTATATTATATATCATGAGACCTAGCAAAAGATTTCTTAACATTGAGCTCTGGTAATAGAATTTCACCATCAAGATGAGGCAATAAAGTTATTTGTAATATAATTTAATGTGAGAATATTTACTAAAATATGTGATGACTGAATCCAAAGTCCAAAGATAGAGCATAGCGATGAAAAGACAATCTATATATGTTTAGGGTCAAATCTACCTGCTCATTTGAATTCAGCATATGAGAAACAAACAATTTAATAATCAACTATTGTATGCATTTTTTCTAAAGAAATTAGGTTTCAGGAATTCAACTATTTCATTCCGCACAATTTTGAAACTCAATCAAGCTAGGGTGACACAACTCGAACTAGCCAAATAGAATCATTCCCATAGATTTTTGGAAAATAATAATAATAATAATAATAAAAAAGAGTCTTACATGGAATTACCTAAACCTCGCTGTCAGACTTCACTTCACCGGTCGACAGAATCCGCGTATTCCAACAAATCCATGGCGACTACCTTTCACATGCGAGGCCGCGTTGACTCGCAAACGACTCAACGATTTGCCAAAACAGTGAGTCAGAGTCTCCAAGCGGTGCAGAGTGGGAAAGTAGAATGAAACCGCGAAACGTAGAAAACGAAAAGGGAAGGAAATAAGAAGGGCCCTCTGGTCAAATTTATGACAATGGGATATTGGTCAATAGATCTGTATGATTGTGACACGTGGGTAAAAGTGAATTATTAGGGTAGAGAGCATGCTTTAATGTGTGTAGCACCGACTTTCATCTGATTGCCATTAAGGATGGATGGTATTTTGTATGGTCTAAACCAGTGGTTGTTAACTTTATGACGCTCCCACCTTCGTCTGTAGGGTTAGGGTTTGGACCTTTTTATATTATTATTATTATTATTTTATTCTTTCATTTATCTATTTTATTTTATTTTTTTTGAAAAGGGGATTAATATAAAATTCCATATAGAGTAGTTTTTTTTTTTTTTTTTTTAATATGTAACAGGACAAGGGAAAGAGGAAAAACAAACTAAGCAGGGTTCCATATAGAGTAGGTTCATAAAGATTCCCATTTTACAACTTTTAGTTTGAGCTTACTGGTCACAAATTTTTCAATCACAGCGGAAACTATAGTTTGGGAGTTTGCCATTTCTATGGTTTTTTTTTATTTTTAATGGATTTTTCATTTTATTCCCCAATTTTTAATTTGACCAATTTACAGGATATTTATGAGAATGCTATTATGTTATTCTCATTAACAAATCAAATTAAAGATTAAAAAAAAAAAAATGAAAAGACGGTGGTGGCTTGCGGCCACCTTTTTTGGAGTTCCATCGACAATGGAGTGGCTCGTGACCATCCTTTTTTAAGAAATGGGTATAATAGTATATTTCAAGTCATTTTTTATTATTTAATTAATTGAAATATAGTTAGATGTCTTAGGTTTAAAATTTTCATACATTCATATACGAAAATGACCAAATTAAAAACTGAGATCTAAAACATAAAATTTAAAAAAAAAAAAAAAAAAAAAGAAAAAAAAAAAAGGGAAAATTAAGAAATATTTTCCCAAAAATATAAAGATTTGAGTATTGGATATCCTTGTATTTTAAAAACCTTTATGGCTTTAGAGTTAAAATACGAAAAACAATGGATGTATGCATGTGCTTCTTTAATGTTTAATGTTTTAATTTATTTCCAAATTCCAATCGACATAGTGGAGGTTGAAAGTGGTCCAAAAAGTGCTACCTTTTCCTATCTTCTTTTGGGTGAAGTGAGACCATTTTATTAACGTTTTCATTGAAGAAATTAATTAATTTGTACGTGGTATCTCTACTTTGAAGGCAACTTTATTTCAATTCAACGTAACTATCAACTTCTCTGAAATTTAGGTGGGACAGAGAGAGTCCAGAAAAAAAAAAAAAAAAAAAAAAAAGAGTCTTCAGTGAGTTTCTGTCATGCCTCCCTCCTCCCGACTGTGTCCTTTGCTTCTCTCTCAGCCTTTTGAGCTATAGAGAATTTGTTCTCCCCGGTTGAACCGGTGGTGGCTGTTCTTCCCCTAACTCTTTTGGGCTATGGTTGCTTGTGTTTGTTTTGGTTTTGTTGTTTCTTTCTTCTTGTTTCTGGCCGCGAGATCTAACTCAAGAAGTCCAGTTTGGGGAGTGGCCGGCTTCCGGTGTCGTCGACAAAGTGCTTTGGTAGGATTTTAAGTTTGTTTTTCTCTCGGATTTTGAAGCCAGATCTACGCACATTTATCGACTTCTGCTAGACACGCGCTACCCAGCTATGTTCCCCGTCGTCTTCCGCCCCTACTACCGGAAGTATCGGCCGCGTGGTTCACCGGAGCTCGACGCGTGAAGGCCACGCTCCATCGTTTTAAGCCGTGCTTGACGGCGCCTGGGGTCTACGTCGTTGGATCTGCTGCTGGGTGCGTCCGGTGTCGGCGCGTGTTCTACACGCACCGCCGCTCCGGCGAAGTTTTTGCCATTTCTCCACTGCCGGCGTCCTGCTTTGGGTGTTTCTGCCATTGTGTTGTGTATTCTTTTGTTTCTCCAGTACGGTCTGTCTTTGTATTGCTTAAATTTTACTGTAATTTTTAGTGGCTAACTGTTAGATCGGCCCTCTTTCATTTTGAGAGTGTGCGTTAATGTAAAAAGAGGCTCTAATGTAATTCTTGTAAGGTTTGGGTTTCTGCTAAGGCAGCTGTTTTTTTAAGTCAGATCCTTCTGACTTAGAGTTGTAGGGGTTTTGTACCTCCTTCTCATGATGTAAGCCTTCGGGCTTTTTCAGCAATATATTGGGTAGCTCATGCTACTTTGTTCGAGAAAAAAAAAAAAAAAAAACTTTATTTCAATCAATAAATAGATAATGGTAAATACTACGTTTGTCTTTACGGTGCTATTATTTCTCATTTGAGATATGATATATTATCATCTTAAGACATAATTTTTGATCACTTTTACTTACGTGATAACTTTTACATTTTTTTTTTCATTTCTTTTCTTCTTTTTTTTTTTTTTAAGAAAAAAAACCCTAGCTAGGGTTTTTTTATATCGAATTGTGTAAAAAATGCTACCTATTAAAAATAAAACATGTTACCAATAAAAATTGAGTATATTTTCATTAGGTAACTTTAAGCCCAAGACTATCTTTTAGTTTCCTTAAAAAGAAACATCTCTTAAAAAATGAAAAGAAACTCTTTGGAAGGAAAAAAATAAAAAAAAATTGGTTGCCTCAGTGACATGACACATTTTTAATAGATAACATTTTTCAAGTGATTCGATGCGAAAAAAGGTTTGAATTCACATAATTTTTCAATTTTTCAATTTTTTTTTTTTCTTAAGAAATTGTAAGCTAGGGATCTTTATCCAAAATTTGATACATGTATACAAGTGGATTATTTAATGGATAATATTCCTTTTTCTTAATTTTCTTTCTTGTAAATGTTATTTTCAGTATTAAAAAAAAAATTTCTTGTAAATGTTATTTTCAGTATTATTCATGGTAAATTATGATTTGCAAGTTTCACCAATCAACAGAGAACTTTGTGAGGTTCAATGCCAAAAGTTAATTACATTTTCTTTCTTCTTCTTCTTCTTCTTTTTTTTTTCGATTGAGGTTTTAATATCTTAATATATTGACTTAATCTGAGGATGAATATTTTAAAGTGATTTATGGTCATAATAAACATCAGCTATGATCGTCCAAGATGGAATGTCCGGCTCACTTCTTGACACTTCATCTTTCTTCCTACACAGAGTTGTTTTTTATTTTTATTTTTATTTATTTTTTAAATACACAGAATTGTTAAGTTGTTGCAAATAAGGTAATTTGTCGGCTTCCACCGGTCCACATCAACTGAGTTGGACCTACTCCACTTAAAACATTTGTATTCTTCAATAATAACAATAATATTAATAATAATAAAATTATAAATTTATTCACTCGACTTGACATGAAGTGGTTTGATGGTCACATGCCATTTATTACTGTTAAAATATTAACAGAAGGGTACCAAAAAAGTGCGAACCTTGTAGACTGATATGATAAATTTTAACCATTAGAGAATAATCTGATTAAAAAAAAAAAAAAACAAAACATTTTTATACTCATAAAACCAAAATTATGAGAAGGAAATGTAAATTTTTTTTTTTTTTTTTTTAAAAAAAATGATGAATTGTTGTCGGTTAAGGGGATGTAATGCTAAATGCTTTAAATGATCAGTTGATACACAGAATTTGTGTGGGTCTCTCAAATCTCAATACAAGTAGGTTCAGATTTGGAGGTTCATGTATCACTATATAAGTATATATGCCATGGGACAATCCACGTGTTATGGGAATCCTACATGATACCACAATTTAATTACAACGGAAAAGACAATAATTCATTTATGAATAATGATTTACTGCCACCTAAAAATACAACTTTTCACCATCTTACCCGTGTGACAAGGTAATCCCCTACTACTTTTTGAATTTTTTTATTTTTTAAAAATAAATTAAGGTGAGAGATCAACTTACAATATAGGCAAGGTAGTGAAAAGTTGTATATTTAGGTGGTAGTGAATCATTACTCTTCATTTATGTGGATGTAGGTCCTACTACCCAAACCATAGATTTTTTCTTTTCTTTTTTTTTTTTAAAAAAAAAAAAAAAAAAAAACTCCGCAAACACTCTCTATCTCTCAAATTACTATTTGAGATTGTGTTGGGAAAAATAATTTTTGAAAAAAGCTTTATTTTTATAATTTTTATAGCAAAAAAGTTAAAAGGAATACTTTTTTACTCTTTTACCAAACGGTAAATGAATTTTACACAACATTTTTACACAATTATACAACCACTTTCATATGGGGTGAGACCCATGTGATGGTAAATTCCACTCTATGTGAGAGGGATTGTGTAACTGTTGTGTAAAAATATTGTGTTTGTATCATTACTCTTGCCAAACATACATATTTTTGCTTTGTACAACTTCTGTACTTTCTAAGATCTGAATCATGCTCTTAGTCCAAGGGAAGGGCTTCTGTCCATTTCTTGTGGACATGAATTTCTTCCAAATTTGGAGGAAATTTCCTTGAAGCAACGCAACTATCAATCAGATTTAACATGTGGAACAATACGGCTCCCTGGAAAACGACAGTCGTGGCTGTGACGATCTGAAACGACAGGCGCATTAGCATGAGAAACATACATAGGGTCCCACAAAGAATTAAAGAAAAGTGGACAATGGAAACATATGAAGAAGAAGCCTCCAAAGTCCAAACTACACTGGAGTGCAAATTTTTTCATCTTAAAATCAAAGGCTTTCTGTAGCCACAAACAAAACCTCCACTGATAAAATCATCATCCTTGTTAGGGAAAGGAAAACTTGATTGGGCATTTCCGCTGAGGCAAAAGAATGCTACATGAAGAACAGCATTGAATGCTGCTTTCCTGCTACCAAAAGAAGCAGATCCTCCTATGATAAACAAAGGACAAGTGTTTTTGAACATCTAATTTTCTGCTGTAAGCTACCATATATCCTATTTCCACCTTTTATTTTTGTCTTCACAATAGCCTGCTTAGGGACTTGATAAGCAATTTTAGATTCCGTCTTGTAGCCTCGTCGCCCGTGAATCCCAGAATATCAGAGCTTATATTCTGCAGTGATGAAAAAGGATATAGAAAACCAAATTTACACAAGAAATTACTCGACCTTTGACAATTAGCAAAGGTAAGCAGCTGCAAAATAGGATCTCACCTCAATGTTCTTCAAGGTAAAAATCAGGGTGTAAATGGACTTCTGAATCAGCTCAGTATTCTCAGGGGTCATAACAGATGAATGCACCTTTCTGCAGAAAAATTTACTCTACAACATTGTAAGCCTGTAACTCAGACAAGATTTAACATCTTCTTTTCATACTGGTCCTGTAGAATAGTCCTTGTGGTTTCATATGGGGCATGCTTAGGAATTACATTTTAGTATAATCAAATAAGCTTATACCTCAAGTTTGGACAAAGTAATTTCTTCTTCTCGTTAATAAAGGTAAATAAAACCTCATGCACCCATATGAGATTGAACCAGTGACCTCAACCCCCAGCAATAATTTAGGAGGGTAGGAGTAGGAGTCGGAGTCTAGGAGATGCCATTTGGTCTAAAGTCCATTGGAGAAAATTAAATTCATGTAAACTCTACATCAAAATCAGATACCCAAATCTCTGCATTTCAAGATGTAATTACTGAACAACTCTGCTGTCAGGCAATCAGCATTTTCAAATGAATCTATGTCATAAGTCGTATAACCTGGGTGATATAAATCAGGATATAACCCAGGTCCTGATGTTAAAGCAGTGGTAGCAGGGGATGTTGTGGCACAATGGTGGTGTCCTAGATTAGCATAGTGTAGAGGTACCACTTACATAGAGTAGTGGGCAATGGTGGTGTCCTAGATTAGCGCAGTGTAGAGTGCTTGCATAGCATAGTGGTCGCAGTGGCAGTGGAAAAGGTAAAGATAGTTTGATGGCTGCAGTGGAAAACGTGAGCGGTGATGGTGGTTTGTTAGGGTTTAACTAAATCAACAATGAAAAATCTCTCAAAATGTTACACACCAAGGTTTTAGTTAGAAAATATGTATAGATTGTTTATCAAGAAATTAAAATTATTAGACACAAGCTGGTCAACTCCTTGCTTTATACAATTGTATAGACAAATTTTAACCATCAGTTACATGATGAGAGAATTTGAAATGTTCATCAAACAAAATTTCTACTTGCATTGCTTTTTTTCTTTTTCTTTTTAAGTAATCCAGATATCAATAAAAGCATAAGGCCCCCTTAGTACACATGAAGTATACAAGAGAAAACACTTAGTTAGAAGAAAAAAAGAGAATAAGGAAATCATGAAAACTTAGAATGAATAGTTACATGGTTGCGTAAGAGAACCACGGGCCTTTGTAGCCAAGTGGTATCTTTATCTCATCAATGAGTAGGTATTGGGTTCTATACAGAAACACACACACACACACATCATGGGAGAAATCTAATACTCAGGACATAACAAACAGAATAAATCTGACTTTGAGAACAAGATTACTATCAATATGATTATTCTAGCCGCACTTATATCCTGAGTACGCTAATTTACACAAGAAATTACTCTGAAAAATTGCTATCACTAATTGCTTTCCTACTTGGTTCTGTTCTTTATCTTCAATTTTGTGAGTTCTCCTGTGAAAATATTGTTAACAGTCATTCTATTCAAAGTGAACTGGAGAGTGGTGTCATTTTCTCAACCCGACCTTAAATTAATAAATTAATACATAAAACTTATCAACATAAGAGGTTGCTATAACTCACCTCAGATCCTCAGAGGCTTGCGTAAGGCTTCTGGTTAGATTCTCAACTTCCTTTAGCAGACCACTATCACGAACCTCGGCCAGCAAAGGTTGAACATCATCAGCCATGGCTTTGATCTGAGACATCACTACAACAGATCAAATAATTCTGCATGAGAATACATAAATATTGAGCAAATGTGAATATAAACCATTTAAATAGGATGCAAGCACATAAACACACACAGATTTCTTTTGGATAAGTATAAGTATACATAAACAATGCAGTGCTATAACTACCCGCTTGTCTCTGAACCTTCTCTCCTTTTTTATATTACTTCATGAATTTATCAAAAACAAAAAGGCATTGCTACCACATTACAGAAAAGCGAAACAATAATTATAATTCACATTTTCAGTTTTGGTGAATGCAATGCCCATACAAGACATGATGTAATTCCCTATGACTTAATGATGTGGAAAGCACTTGCAACAAATGCGAAGAAGAAAAACTTGGTTTGGGAGGACCAAATATGATATCCATGTTATCCTCTCTTTTTTTCTTTTTTTTTTTGGTATGAATAATAAGAATTTTACAGAAAAAGGCAGAGCCCTCATACACGTAAAGTATACAAGAGAACCGAGGCTCTATCTGCTACTACAATCTAGAAAACAAATAAGGTCTACTAAATTCCTTGAGGGAAAATTAGGAACATATACAATAGCTCAATCCAGAAGCGATCTCATAAAGGAGGATTTAAAGAGAAGCACATTGATGATATCCATGTTATAACTTAAAGGGTAAGTATGTCAAAAGTTAAATAACATATCCAGGGGTGCTATACTGATTGTAACTTCCACTGATTACTAGTGTTTCTCCGAGTCAGAACATCAAAAAGTGAGATGGCACACCATCTAATAGGTTTCCATCTACCTGATGAATTGCAGTAAAAAGCACCTTATTAGATGAGTTTCAAATATTAAATTTGTATTCTTTTTTCCCAGTAGAAGAAACTTCCCAGATGAATCTCAAAGATGAAATTTGAATTTTTTCCCCTAAACCTAACTTTGAAAAAAAAATTGACATGCTTCAAATAATATCAGAATTCTAGATCAAACAAAGGCATCAGCTACATTCTCCTTATCCTAAAAGTTGCCACTTAAAAACAAATGGCCGTCCACCAAAATTGTTTCAACACTCAATACTAAAGAAGAAACGCTCCCACGCTGATTTCCTTTCTTTCTTTCTTTTTTATTATTAGATGCAACTAGCACATTAAACTATTAATCTGACAGACATTTCCCTGATGATTTGAACCTTAATTTTGAACACGTTCTAAAGGTTGAACCTGGAAAAAATATGAAGTGGTGAATTCCAAAGATTGTATTAAGTTCAATAAAAGGAAAGATATCCAGAAATTCAGCTTTTGCTAAAAGAATGATCATAGTTAATGTACACAGTAGATGTAATTGGCTTACACACATAATTATATGCTTCAACATCTCCTTACTTAATGCTCTTCTAAATTAGCGAACATTCAAAGGATTTCTAAATTTATGCATCGATTCAAATTGACACCCGTATCCACTTGATACATATTCTTTTTATATTTTTATTTTTGTAAGCAATCAAAATTTTATCAAAAAATAAATAAAAATAAAGAGGTGCAACCCTAGTACACAATAAGTATATAAGAAAGGCACCTAGCTAGAAAGGGGAAAAAACATGAAAATTAAGCACATTAGGAAAGTCTAAAATAGCAGTTCAAAGGAAAAGAATATTGAAGAAAGACTTTAGTTCCACCACCATCATCTGCGATCTTCAAAACTTCTATCATTTATTTCCTTCCAAAGGCACCACAAAAGGTAAGACGGCACCAAATGCCACATTGCTGCACTCTGAGGAGTGCCATATAAACCTTTTCAACAAGCAAAAAGGTCTACTACTCGCCTATGCATAACCCAAGACAACCCAAAACGACTGAAAATAACACTCCGTAAGGCAACCTCACAGTGGAGAATAAGATGATTTATAGACTCCCCACTTCTCTTACACACATACAACATTGATCGAACATTAAGACATGACGCTTCCTAAGATTATCTAAAGTAAAGATCTTTCCTAGGGCGGTCAACCAAGCAAAAGAAGCCGCTCTTAAAGGAACCTTACTCTGCCAAATACACTCAATATACATAATCATAACCTCAATACTACCACCAAATGTTATTTCATAAGGCTCATCACATCTAATAGTATAATTGAGGCTCATACACTCAAAAGAAGCCGTGTCCCCACACCACAAATATGCTGCCTCTTTCTCTAGATTCACTAGATTTGTTGTGGGGGATGGTTCCAAGATCAGTTTTTGGCATGATTTGTGATGTGGGGACACGGCTCTTAAAGTAACTTTTCCAGTTTTATTTGGTATTGCCCATGTTAAGGACGCTGCTGTTGCGGATAATTTGGAGTTTTGGGGCGATTCCAACTAGTTGAACATGAGCTTCACCAGGGAGGCTCACGATTGGGAGGTGGATATTTTTGTTTCTTTCTTCCAGGTGTTGCATTCAGTCAAAGTGAGCAGAGGCAGCGAAGACAAGTTGTGGTGGGTCTCCTCCAAAAAAGGTTTGTTCAAGGTCAAGTCCTTCATTTACTCCTTGGCTTGTTCCGAAAATAGTCGCTTTCCCTGGAAAAGCGTTTGGCGCACTCAAGCTCCCTCAAGGGCTGCCTTCTTTGTGTGGTCTGCAGCCCTTGGCAAGATCTTTACCCTGGACAACCTTAGGAAGTGGCATGTTATCGTGATAAACAGATGCTACATGTGTAAGAAGATTAAGGAGTCCACGGATCATCTCCTTTTTCAATGCGATGTGGCTTATGCTTTGTGGAGTTCTCTCTTCAGTCGTTTTGGGATGTCTTGGGTTATGCCCAGACGGGTTATCGACTTGCTTGCTTCCTGGTGGTCATTTGGAAGGCCAAAGAGAGTTGCGGTTTGAAAAATGGCGCCTATTTGCCTTTTTTGGTGCTTATGGAGGGAAAGAAACAATAGAAGCTTTGAAGATTTGGAAAGTACCTTGGAAGATATTATATCCTCATTCTACCTTACTTTGTACTTTTGGACTACGACTTATGTCCAACCTTTGTCTTTTACTTTTGCTGACTTTTTCACTCGCTTTTCTCTTTCTAATTAGGTGTTTCCTTGGAAAGTACCTTGGAAGATTTGGAGGCCTCGGTTGGATGATCTTTCCTTTGATGCCATTTTAGAGTCAGAAGCAAGGTGGTTGGAGAGAGCCTTTGAGGAGGAGGAAGTTAGAAAGGTTGTGTTTGCTTTTAATGGTGATAAAGCGCCGGGTCCGGATGGCTTCTTTATGGCTTTTTTCCAAGCTTGTTGGGAGGTGGTGCGCTTGGACATTATGGAGGTTTTTTCTGAGTTTCATGCTAGAGAAGTTTTTGAGAAGAGTTTGAATGCTTCTTTTATTTCTCTTATTCCTAAGACTCCAGGAGCTTTGTCTCTCAAAGATTTCCGGCCCATTAGCCTTGTAGGAGGTATCTACAAGATTATTGCTAAAGTCTTGGCCAACAGATTGAAGACGGTTATGGACAAGGTTATCTCCAAATCCCAGAGTGCTTTTATCAAAGGGAGGCAGATTCTTGATCCAATCCTTATTGCGAATGAATGCCTTGATAGTCGTATTATATCAAGGGAGCCGGGAGTCATTTGCAAAATGGATTTAGAAAAAGCTTATGATCACGTTAATTGGGATTTTCTGTTGTATATGTTGAGGAGATGCGGCTTTGGGGGAAAATGGTGTTCGTGGATAGCACGGTGCATTTCTTCTGCAAAGTTTTCAGTGCTTGTTAATGGCTCACCATACGGCTTTTTCAGCAGCTCTCGAGGCCTAAGGCAAGGAGACCCTTTGTCTCCCCTTTTGTTTGTGTTTGTTATGGAGGCGCTGAGTCGCATGATTACTGTGGCAGTGAGTGGGGGTGTGTTGGATGGTTTCAGAGTGGGCGATGCTTCTTTTTCCCACCTTTTGTTCGCTGATGACACTTTAATTTTCTGTGATGCTAGCTCCTCCAAGATTCGGTCTTTGCGAGTTCTCTTGCTCTTATTCGAGGCTGTTTCGGGGCTTAAGGTTAACTTGGCCAAATCCAGCATTATTCCAGTGGGGAATGTCGATAATGTGGGTAGGTTAGCCGACCTTTTAGAGTGTGAAGTTGCTTATTTGCCTGTGATGTATTTGGGTCTTCCATTGGGGGCTCCTTACAAATCTACTCGTATTTGGGATGGAGTTATTGAGAAGGTTGAAAAACGGTTGGCTAGTTGGAAAAGGTTATACCTCTCTAAGGGAGGGAGAGTGACCCTTATCAAGAGTACGCTCTCTAACTTACCTACGTACTACATGTCTCTGTTCCCTATTCCGGTGAGTGTTGCTTCTCGCATTGAGAAGTTGCAACATGATTTTCTTTGGGGTGGCATGGGTGAAGCTTTTAAATACCATTTGGTGAGTTGGGAGAAGGTTTGTACTCCAATTTCGAACGGGGGGCTTGGCATTAGGAAGTTGGTTCAGTTTAATCGCGCATTGCTAGGTAAATGGTTATGGCGATTTGGCATGGATAGGGATGCTTGGTGGAGAGTCGCGGTGGACTCCAAGTATGGAAGTTTGTGGGGTGGGTGGTGCTCCCGAGAGGTTGCTGGGGCGTTTGGAGTAGGGTTGTGGAAGTTTATAAGGAAAGGTTGGGAGAACTTCTCCAAACTCCTTAGATTTGAGGTGGGGGAAGAGAGTAGGATCAGATTTTAGCATGACTTGTGGTGTGGAGATTCGATTCTGAAAGAAGTGTTCCCTGATCTCTTTGGCATTGCTCGGGTGAAGGATGCGTCAGTGGCTGATAATTTGGAGAGTTTGGGCGGGTCCATTCAATGGAACGTGAGCTTTATTAGAGAGGCTCATGATTGGGAAGTCGATGTTTTTGCCTCTTTCTTCCAGATGCTGGGCTCTACCAAGGTGAATATGGAGAAGGCAGATTGTCTTAAATGGGTCCCATCCAAGAAAGGAGTGTTCAGGGTGAAGTCATTTTTTGGTTCTATGATGTGTGCTGGAGGTACTCGGTTCCCATGGAAGTGTGTGTGGCGGTCTCAGGCTCCCCCGAGGGCAGCTTTCTTCACTTGGTCTGCAGCTCTAGGCAAAATTTTGACCTTGGACAATCTTAGGAAGAGGAACTTAATTATTGTGGATAGATGCTATCTTTGCAAGCGGGATGGGGAATCAGTGGACCATATTCTTCTGCATTGCGATCTGGCCTCAGCTCTATGGAACAACATTTTCTCCCGCTTTGGTATTGCGTGGGTCATGCCTAGGAGTGTGCTTGACTTAGTTGCTTGTTGGTGGAAGTCTGGGAGATCTGGGAGCGCTACTTCTTGGAAGATGGTGCCTATTTGCCTTTTTTGGTGTATTTGGAGAGAAAGAAACCTTAGGTGTTTTGAGAATCTAGAAAGCCTAGAGGAGGTGCTAGAGTTGTTTCTCCATACTTTGTATGTCTGGTCGATGGCTTATTTGTACCCTTTATCTATCAGCTTTGCTGAATTTCTTACTTCTTTTTCGCTTTCTAGTTAGGTGTTTCCTGTTGTATACTTCTAGTGTACGTAGGGGCGCCTTACGCTTTCAATAATACTATCATTACTTATCAAAAAAAAACTCCTAGTGTACCAAGGGGCGCCTTATCCTTTATTAATGAGATTGGCTTCTTACTCGTCAAAAAAAAAAAAAAAAAAAAATTAAGACCTTCCCACATTTGTACAAATCTAAGAGAAGGCCCAATCTCTACGTTGGATGCCAAATGACTAACACCAAAGTCCCTCTTTCTCTGGAGATCTCTTTACAATTACATTATACATACGCTAACAACTTTCCCTCCAAATAGATGGCTCAACAAATTCTCAAACATATTGGTCATCTTCGGCATTTATTAAATAACCAACTTGTGTTATCTATGTTTCCTAAGATTTAAGTAATAACATGGAAATAATTGTGCTTTAAGTATAACTAATCTTTACCCATGTAACTTGTAAGTAGTTTTTGGTAGTGCAATGCATATAAGAAATAAAGAACTCGAGTGTATAAGTAATATACACCTTATGTTAAAGGGGCGAATCATTTGTCACTAGACCACTAGGATTAAGTAAAAAGTTATTTTTTTTCCAGTGTTCCTACTTCAAGATGATTATGTAAGCATCTACTTATAGCTTGTGTTTATATAGGTAAACCAAATATATCATAATTTCATAATATCACTTATTTAAATCATAACCCAAACATACAATTATAGTGCCATGAAGCACATCATTGGACAATGGATAGCTCTTAACTAATTATTTGTTTACTAAACAAATCCTTCATTTTTACAAGAACCTAGTTGACATTTTTCAACAGGATATAGTTATCCAATTAAACAATTTATTCAAGAGAACGGATTATAAAAAATTAAACATAAAATCACAAGAAGGGCACATCACACCTTTGTAAGCAGAGGCTTTGCCTCTTCAATAACTAAAGATACTCGTTCAGCCAGCAAATAAGTATTGGCAACACCAATTTCCTCCACCTCCCGTCCTAGACGGGTAAATATCCCGACCAATGCATCCAAACTTACTCCTTGATATCCCTTCAGCTTCTGCCTATCACATAAAATAAGACCCTCTTTAACACATTCTGGGTCAAGAGGTCCCACTGAAGGTGTTGGGATTGGATCTCGAGGTGTAATATCAATCATAGTTTCCATGAGAAGACCAGACTGGTTCACTTCAACCAGTGAATTTTGAGGAATGATTATTTTATCATCTTCGACCTACAAAAAGTAGGTGAAACAATAAGGTGGTATCACACCAAATAAAATCTTGACTGCATCAACTTGAAAAAATTAAATAAGATTAAATAGAACCCTGACCACACCAAGGACTTAATTTTAAGATGGAAACTGAAGTAACATCACTTATCAATAACAAGAAAATGGCACTGAATCACACCTCAACAACTGCTTCAATACTTTTCAAGGAAGAATTAACACGGATGACATTGCCAACAGTCACCCCCCTAATCCTCACTGGCGTTCCTGTGCAAATACCACTAGCCTGGGCAAATTCGAAAACACCAAAGTACTTCCTGAATTTAGACCGCATTTGAAACCCTCTCAACCACGCCAAACTAAGTGCAAAAAGAACTGCACCAGACACTAGAAACAACCCAACCCCACCTTCCCAAATGCTCCTACGGCCAAACCCAAAATCACTCAATGGGCGTAATGTTTGCCTCCAAATATTCCTAGGAATATCCAAAACAACTCCAAGCGGATTCTTTTTCTCAGAAGAAGAAGATGGCTGGCTATGACCTGCATCAGCAGACATAGCTCTTACCCTGTTGAGTTTTATGTGTGATCTTGTTGGAAGACAAGGCAAGCAATTTGAAGAACTACTTGGAAGGGCAATCAATGATGAAGACAGCACTGTCGGGCATGTTGAGACCTGAACCAAAGGTTTCCACACCATCTTTTGCAAGGTTCTAAATGGAGAAACAGTACCAATAGCCAATTACAACTGCAGTTTTCTTGGTAATACTTACACCAAACACTGGCTTCTTGAGCCAATTCTAACAATCCACTAGGGGGTTTTCTGAGTCTTAAACTGCTGAAACTTCCACTGAGCCAATTCAATGTAGTGCATAACAAAACCCTAGAGAAAAAAAGAAGGGATTCATCAACAGTTGAAACAAGGATTTGATAAGCACTAATAATGGGAGGAAAACTCAGTAAATTATAAAACGCATACACCAAAAGAGAATCACACGTGCCACTTCTTGGTTACAAAAATATATTAGAAAAATAAAGAAAAAGGTTTTATGCAAATTTTTCTTCTTCTTCTTTTTTTTTTCTGCAATAACAATTCAAGTAGAATGAGAAAATCAACTCATAATATTTGCACAAAAAATTGAAAATATAAAACTTAGATTCCATTGTTCTTGGTTTTGTTTTTTGAAATTAAAGAAAATCAAGTTAGCAGATCAGCCGCATTAAGATCAGTTGCATGGGGGTTAGTTCCTACTTCCTAGTCTCCTAAACAACCATGATCTATTACTAACAGCATTTATTTTCCTTCACCTTTCATCCATTTATTTGGCAAGTAAACAGATAATTGAACTACCCCATTTCCCAAATTTTCATATCAACCAAACAGTGGTTACGTTACATTATCCCAGTAATGAGTTTCTTCAAGTAACTTGTTCTTAATCAAGTCCAATGAAAACGCAGAGATGGGAATCCGGAAACCTCAGAAATCGTCACGATATTAGCTTACAATAGAAAATGCACAATTCTGATTGAAAAACCGAATAACCCTTTGTTTCGTTGCCGAAAAAATTACGGCAAAATGAAAGAAAACAAAAGTTTGATCCCATAATATTGCCTTCTTTTTCAAATAAAAAACTTGGAAAAGCTCATCTCAACTACTCCCAGTTATTTTTACTGACATACTAGAAAGAAAAATTGGGTCTTCTTTGTTCCCATTTAATTTCTTCTCTTCTTTTCCTTTCATTTCTTACATTTTCTCTGTAAACAAACGGAATATATTGGAAAGAAGCAACTGAAATTTTCTAAATCCAATGAGACAATTTCACCAAAAAATTAAAAAAAAAAAAATCCAATGAGACAAAGAAATATAAACAAGGGGCTCGTGACATTTACCTTGAACTAGGGTTTGAGGAGTCTGAGAATTATTGTATCACTTTACCTCCGCTTTGCTTCTCGCAAAGCAAAATGGATATACCAAAACCAAAGTCTCTGTTTTGGAGGTATTGAGGGGTATGTTCGTAATTTGGGCCTCATAATGGGAAATGGGCCCGCTTTTTTCAACCCACTAGTTTTTAGTCGGGTTTGAAATTTGGCTCCGTTGCCCATATGGAATTGGAAATTCCATTCTTTTTTCTTTTTCTTTTTTTTGAAATTTCACGTTGTCTTGTTTTGTTCCCAGCAAAATAAAAAAAAAAATTAAATAAAAAAATTAAATAAAAAAAAAAAAGTCACTTGTATACTGGCCACTAGGAATTCATATTAGATTCTCCATTTGTGTATGATATATGGTTATTGAAATAACTTTTTAAGGACTATTGATTTGGAATTGCATTAGGAAATAGAGTTTTAATATAGAGAAAAACCTTCTTCTTCTTTTTTTTTTTAAAAAAAACAATCATTTTCAAACTACTTTTTTATAGCAAAAAAGTTTTTAAAAAAAACGAAAAAAAAAAAAGAAGAAATAAGTGATTTTTAAGTTTTTAGGAAAATCTATGATAAATTTCTAGGTAAAGCGCAATTTAAAATCACTCTCCCACTTTTTAAAAATCAATTTTTACTGCTTAAGTTTTTCACGGATTTGAAATCGATTCGTCTGTGAGTTTTCCATCCATTTTTACAACTTCAATTAGTGTCACGTCAGCATTTTCGCCACATCATCTTAAAATATTATTTTTTATTATATTATTTAAAAACTTAAAATTTTATTTTATTTTTTAAAAAAATAAAAAATAAAAATTGGGGTTTGGGGGTGGCTGTTGGTGGCCTTGGGGAGGGGGGTGGCCTGCGAGCCACCCCTAGATCCATTTTGGGGTGGCCCAAAGGCCACTCCTAGAGCCTCGGGGTGGCTTGAAGGCCACCCCTATAACCATTTCGAAGTGGCTTGAAGGTCACTCCTAGGCCGTAGGGGTGGCTCCCTAGATCCATTTTTTGGGTGGCAGCGCGCCACCCCCCTCCCCAAGGGCGGTGACACTGACAACTACCCCGAAACCCTATTTTCATTTTTTTTTAAATAATATTTTAAAATAATGTGGTGAAAAGAAAAATGCTAACGTGATACTAACAGAAGTTGCGAAAAATGGACAGAAAAATCACTTAATAAATGATTTCAAATTCGCGACAAACGTAAACAGCAAAAATTGATTTTTAAACAATGAGAGAGTGATTTCAAATCGCACTTTTACCCAAAGATTTATCATAGATTTTTCCTAAGTTTTTAATCAAACTGACCAATTTGTTTGCTTAGTGTGACTTTTTATGTACTAAAATTATTTTTTTAACTCCTCAGTACAATCACAAATAAACTTTTAGGCTTCGTTTAGTTCCCGGAATAGGTATTTCATTAAGAAAATGAATAGTTATTACTGATAATGAGGAAGAGTGGAATGAAATAATTATTTTAATTCCTTAGTTTAGTGACAACACATATATCACAATTGAAATTGACCCAAAATTACTAAAAAATCCCACATAATTTATTATTTTTCAAAAAAAACTCAAATCTTAAAAAAATAAATAAATATTGGATCTTAGATACGTGGGTGGCGACCAGTCACAGATCTGATTTAAATTCTTTGTTTTTTTTTAAATTAATTTTTTTCTTAATTTTTTCTTATTTTTATTTTTTTAAATTGTTTAAATTTTAAATTTTTAGGTATTCTAGTTTTAAATTTTTTTAATGTTTTTAATTATTTATTTACTTTTTTAAGTTTAATTTTGAAAAATATGTTTTTTTTAATTTTTATTTTTAAAAAATAATGTCTATTCCCTCCAGAATAACTATTCCTCTCAAAAATTTGTAAGAGCACTCCTAATGGCTTATGTATATCTCAATCTAGAATAACTAACAAAAACTCACTTTATCTAGTTTAGCTAATCGGTTTTAGAGCATTCACATTGGATCGTGTAAAATTTCATCTATAATAGCTAACGAAAATCTACTTTTGCTAGTTTAGCTAATGGATTTTAAAAGACATCATACATCCGATTATCTATTTTTAACTCTATATTCTTTTTATCTTTTTTTTTTACTTTTTGTCATGTTACTTTTTTCACTTTTTTGTATGTAGAAAACAATAAAATAATAGATAGATTGGTGAATAGTGCAACTCCACAAATCTATCAAAACTCTATTTTAGATTTAGGATAGATAATCCAATGGAGGGGTGTTTTTGTGAGTTTGTTATCTATTATAGATTTAAAGGGGCTTTTACATGATCCAATGTGAGAGCATTCACAGCGGATCGTGTAAAATTTTATTTAGAATAGCTAACGAAAACCCATATTTGCTAGTTTAGATAATGGGTTTTAAAATGCATCATACATCTGATTATCTATTTTTAACTCTATATTCTTTTTTTCTCTTATTGTATTCTTTTTATTCTTTTTATCTCTTTTCTACTTTTTGTCATTTTACTTTTTTCACTTTTTTGTATGTAGAAAACAATAAAATAATGGATAGATTGGTGAATAGTGCAACTCCACATGTAGAGTTACACTATTCACAAATCTATCAAAACTCTACTTTAGATTTAGGATAAATAATCCAATGGAGTGTGTTTTTAGCATTCATGTTATCTATTTTAGTTAAAAGTAAGTTTTAGCTAACCCAATGTGAATGCTCTGAGTGCTCTTAAAAGGCATCATACATCCGATTATCTATTTTTAACTTTATATTCTTTCTTTATTATTTTTTATTACTTTTTTCATTATCGTATTTTTTGTCCTTTTTTTTTTTTTTTTTTTTAAATAGTCATATTTAGTCTTTATTTGTCAACAGTTGTTTTGTTAAAACGATCATTTCTCTAATGCAAATTTTTTATGGTCATTTTCACCATTTTTCTAACAGTCATATTTTTTAACAATCGTTTTGTTAAATCTATCATTTTTCTAACGCAATAATTTTTAAACGATCATACCAATTTAAAGAAAAAGATTATCCTTTTATTATTACTAGTGATTAAACAAATAAATAATCTTAAAAGTAACTTGGAATATTCTCACTTGTGCAAGTAAAATATCACAATTAATTAAAATATTTATGGAATCTCATTGGCATTATGCTTCATGTAGAATGTGGAGTGAAAGAAAAAAACAAAAAAACAAAAGAACGTGGAGGAAAAAAAAATAGATATGCCATACATGTAGAGTTGCACTATTTAAATAATTAAGTAAAATCTATTCTAAAGTTTGAATAGATAAGGCAATTGAATATCTTTTTAACACTTTAGTTATCTATTCTAGCTTAAAGGTAAAAATATATAAGCCATTGGGAATGCTCTAAGACTATTTAAATGAATAGGTTCATATCAAATAAATGAATAACTATTATAATGGAATAGTCATTTCATTCAAAGGACTTATTCCGTAAACTAAATGAGGTTTTACTGTCTTACAACTCTCAAGAAGCTAAAAAGAAAAAGAACCAAATTACTTAAAATTTTTAGGGAAAAGTACACATAATTCCGATCAAATTATTACTTCATTGTGAATGTGCCTCTCAAATTACCAATTATGTCAATGTTCCCTTAAACTAAAAAAATGTTAATAGACAAAAAATAACCTTAAAAAGTTTAAAAAAGACAAATATATCTTTATAAATTAAAAAAAAGGGTAGCAAAAGTAAAAAATAAAAAATAAAAAAGATTTTTTTTTTTGAAACATTGAAAAAAAATAAAACAAAAACTAAAAAAAAAAAATGAAAATCCTTGGTTTTAATTTTTACTTTTTACTTTTTTTATAGTTTAATTTTTTTTTAAAAAATAATTTTTGTATTGGTTTTATATAATTTTATGAAGAATATTATTTTCATTTGGAGACATTGACATTATTTGGTAGTTTAGGAAGAATATTAATACAAATGGTAGTTAAAGGAGTACATTGATAATTAAGTAATGGTTTAAGAGAGTATGTCTACATTTTTCAAAATCTTATTACCATATGAAGTACCAAATTCTGCTCTCCTTATGGTATGTATATATGTTGTTAATTTGTGTTGTAAAAAACAAAAAACAAAAAAAAGAAAAAAGAAAAAAGAAAGAAAATTGTTGTTAATTTGTGTGAGTGTTTTTTTTTTTTTTTTTTGCCATTTTTCAAAATTCATAGAAATTTGAAATTTGAAAATCATATCCCTGTCTAATTTATTTATTCTATGTCGTATAAAGAAGAAAATCTACATACTATCAACATAGAATCATTCATGTGAAAATAAGGGTATAGATACTTTTCTAATGAAGGGTATTTGGCTTAAGTTGCTTGAAAAAAATATTATTGCATACGTATTGTAATTCTTTTAAGATTTAATTTATTTATTTTTTTTTATGAAAAAATTAAAATTAATTGAATTACTATAACACATATGTTGTAATTTTTTTTTTTATAGCACCCAAATCCGTTTAAATTTAGGTCTAACAAATATAAATAACAAAAAAATATATATATCTTTACAAAACTCAAAAACTCCTCCTTTCTCTCCTCTCAAAAGCCGCCCAAAACCTCTCTCTCTTCCTGCATATCATCATAATCATCTCTTCGCTTCTTACCCAACCCGTACAATCAGTGGCCGCCTGGCTGAGTTTAGTGCCTGGGTTGAAGTTATTTGAGTAAAGTAAGTTTTTTTTTTTTTTTTTTTTCCTGATTTAGAATTGCTTTATTTTGTGTTTAAGCTCTCTATGTGTACTTTTAGGCATTGGATTTGTGGGTCTGTTCTTATGTATCTTATTTTTCTTACAATGTGGAAACATCCTCCTAGAAGGGGGAGTAGCCGAGCGGATTGCCATGGTGCCGTGTTCTTCTTTTTTATTTTTCTTTTTTCTTTTTCTTCTTGGATTTGTGGAGGTGAGATTGAATAGCTTTGGTGAAATGGGTAATGGGGAAAATAACCTGCGGATTGAGATGGGAATGCCATTGAATCGGCTCTTGTTTGAAACAAGTTGGGCTTAAGTGTTTTTGTGAAATTGTTTTTATGTGGGTGGGGTTTGATTGAGCTTATTTTGTGAATTTTAAGTGTCTAAGGCACCCATATTGTTGTACGTGGTTGTATGTGTGTTCATGTTTTAGTAATAAATCTTTATGATGGTTTCCCAATGTAGGTTGCAGAACTGGGTGGTAGATACCATATTTTTAATCTTCTAGGTGTTTTAGAGAGGGAGGGATGGGTTTAGCGTGCTATTTGTTTTTTTTTTTTTTTTTGATAATTAAGAGAAATGTCATTAAAGAAACGGAAAGCACATTCAAGTACATAGGGACTATACAAGAGAAGCCACTAAGAAGGAGAAGAAAAAAGAACAAGAAAATCATTAAAGTTAATCACTAAAGGAGCTAGAAACGCAACAGTCTAAGAGAACAAAGAAAAAAAGAAGAAAGTAATGAGCTCCTCAATCTTCCTTTGTTTGTCCTTGAAATTTCTATTATATCGTTCCCTCCACAAGCACCACAAAAGGCAAGAAGGAACCATCTTCCACACAATTGCACTCTGAGAGCGATCACCTGTCCACCAACAAGCAAATAAATCCACCCGAAGAGGCATAATCCAAGACAAATTGAAGCGGCTGAAGATAGCATTCCATAAAGCGCGTGCAAACTCAAAATGGAGAAGGTGATTTTCCAGGCTCCCCATTCATTTTGCACATATAACACTTATCAATCACAATGACATGTCTCTTTCTAAGATTATCCAAGGTAAGGATCTTCCCTAGCACCGCCGACCAAGCGAAAAAAGCCACTTTTAAATGAACCTTGGTCTGCCAAATACGTTTCTAGTAGAAAGGGTCTACCTCTTTGCAAGCAAGAACCTTATAGAAAGATCTAACACCAAGTGCGTGCTATTTGTTGATAGGCATTTTTATTGCTTTTTTTGTGGTATGGCTACCATGTACATCCTATGAGAGTGACCTCAATAGTTGTGATCTAGGGGAACACATGCTTTAAATAAAGAACTCATGAGTTTAGCACTCATGTTTTGTTGACTGATTTGTTGTGATCAGTGTCTTCCTGAACTACTTATATCATTCAGTACATGTGCTGCACATCTAAAACAATCTTTGCAGTTAGGTTTGACTCAGATCGTCCAATCATATCATTTCCTTCACATTTGGTATTGGTTTACTATTGTTTGTGAATAGGGTCATTACCTATTTTTGGTCTCACCTAAATGGGTTCCTACCTAGGTGCTTTCTTACTGAATGATAATTTAAGTTTGGACATGGATTTACTTGAAATACTTCATGTTTTGAGTTCACTTGTGAGGTTTGTGTCCCACAATGAGAAAAATATAAAGAGAGTGAGTAGTTAATATGCCTAAGTGGACCCAAGCTCATTAACTTAGGCTTTTGGGCTAGAGTGGTGTCCAAATCTTTGTGGACTCCTCAAATAATTCTATCCCTAACAATTGGTATCAGAGCCATGGTTAGCTTCCATAGCTGTTGATACTAGTGTCTTGGTTTGATGCGTTTGGTTGACTCTGGTAAAAGAGTTTGGCTCTGCTTGGAGTACGTGTGACACTCTTGGTTTGTGAAAGGACTTACACTTGAGAGGAAGTTGGGTCAATGTAGAAGAGACTCACAAATGAGGGTAAGATTTGTTGTGAATACACTTGCGAGGTTTGTGTCCCGAATTGAGAAAATATAAAGAGAGGGAATGGTTAATACACTTAAGTGGACCCAAGCCCATTAGCTTAGGCTTTTGGGTTAGAGTGGTGTCAAAATATGTGTATTAATGTACTCTTTGTGGGCTCCCTAGATAATTCTCTCCCTAACGCTTCACATAGATGTTGAGCCCATATGTGATCTCATGACTGATATCTCTTTTTACATTTGCCTGTGACTTGTATTTAGTCCTCTTTGTGCTTGGTAAGATGCTTTTGCATTGTTGTCAATGTTTGATGTTAAACTTATAAAAGAATTTACTGGATATTGATCTGGATGTTTATCATATTGCAATCTGCGCATTGCTGTCTTATTTATTATGATGCACAAGGGTGGGCTGAAAAAAGAAGAAGAAAGGCGTCTAAATGTTTGATCTATTACAAGAAATGGAGATAGCCATTCGTTTGGCAAAAGTTAATTATAGATCTAGTGGTCTGCTTCTCATGGTTGTTACAGAGAATGACGGCAATTTAATTCATCGAGACACTTTCTTCACGTGTAGTTTATTGGGATGGTTTTCTACATGCTTCTCCATGTCTTCTTTGCACCTATTTTCATGCATTTTTTTTGGATTTAGCTGTCTGCAGTCTTCTTATTCTAGGGTTTGCATGAACTAATTTAGTTATCATCATTGCATGCAGATCCAACACCAGAAAAACCCTATCCTTCACCATGGTTGGAGTCCTTGAAGTTGGAGTAGTCCCATTCAACCTTGATGGGTGGGGCCCACCCGATTCCACCAACACGGACAGTGCTGGCAACACCAACACCGACAACCTCCCTCTAAATGTCCCCTTTGCCCCCTTCTCCCGCTCCGATAAGCTTGGCCGGGTCGCTGACTGGACTCGGAACTTCAACAACACCCGGCCCAAGAACCCCTCAGACTCCGTATTCGACTTCTCCAATGATGAGTCCTTCCCAGCCTTTGCAGAAGATGACTCCTCCTTCCACTTGGTCGATGGAAAGCCACCTCCGAAGCCTAGATTTGGCCCAAAATGGCGTTTCCAGCAGCAGCGCCAGCTCCCCCAGCGCCATGATGAAGAGGTGGAGGCTCGCAAGCGTGAGGCCGAGAAAGAGCGTTCCCGCCGCGACCGACTCTACCACATGAACCGCTCCAACGCGAATGCACAGCGCCGTGAGCCTTCTGTCTTAAAGTCCTCTGTTGACATCCAGCCCGAGTGGAACATGCTGGACCAGATCCCCTTCTCCACCTTCTCCAAGCTCTCCTTCTCTGTCCCTGAACCTGAGGACCTCCTTCTTTGCGGTGCACTTGAGTTCTACGACCGCTCCTATGACCGCATTACCCCGAAGAACGAGCGCCGCCTTGAGCGTTTCAAGAATCGAAACTTCTTCAAGGTCACCACTACTGATGATCCGGTGATCCGCCGCCTTGCCAATGAGGACAAAGCTACAGTGTTTGCCACTGATGTGATCCTCTCCACACTCATGTGCGCATCGAGGTCAGTTTACTCTTGGGACATCGTGGTTCAGAGGGTTGGAAATAAGCTTTTCTTCGACAAGAGGGATAGCTCGCAGCTCGATCTGCTCTCGGTGCATGAGACCTCGCAGGAGCCATTGCCAGATGCCAAGGAGGATATCAATTCTGCATATTCACTCAGTATTGAAGCCGCCTACATCAACCAGAATTTCTCTCAGCAGGTCTTGATTAGGGATGGGAACAAGGTGACATTTGATGAGCCCAACCCCTTTGCAAACGAAGGAGAAGAGGTCGCTTCCGTGGGGTACAGGTACAGGCGGTGGAAGCTTGACAACGATATGTACTTGGTGGCGCGGTGTGAGGTTCAGAGTGTGGTTGAGGTTAACAAGCAGAGGTCCTTCCTCACTCTAAATGCGCTTAACGAATTCGATCCAAAGTACTCTGGCCTCGATTGGAGGCGGAAGCTTGAGACTCAAAGAGGTGCGGTATTAGCCACGGAGCTGAAGAACAATGCAAATAAGTTGGCAAAATGGACCTCTCAGGCTCTATTAGCCGGCTCAGATTTGATGAAATTGGGATATGTCTCGCGGGTTCATCCTCGCGATCATTTCAACCATGTGATATTGGCGGTTGTTGGGTACAAGCCAAGGGAGTTTGCTGCGCAGATTAATCTGAACACGTCGAATATGTGGGGGATTGTGAAGTCAATTGTGGACCTGTGCATGAAATTGAATGAGGGCAAGTATGTGCTTGTGAAGGACCCATCAAAGCCGCAGGTTAGGATCTACGAGGTGCCGCCAGATGCATTTGAGAACGATTTTGCAGAGGAACCACTGCCAGAGGAGGAGCAGGTTCAGCCACCCATGGAGGATGTTGATGGTGGGGAGGTAAATGCTGCTACAAATGATGTGGAAGATAAGGAGGTCGATGCTCAAGTTTAAATGGTAATTTTTCCTTGATCTTACACAACATACATGAAAATTAGAATTGTCTTTTTTGTTTCAGGGATATCTTTTTTCCGTTTTATTTAGTCTGTTTTTGGTTGTCTAATTATGGTTTGTGAGTTGAAGTATGCCCTTAAGAACCAAATTTTCTTGTCCTTCTGTGGAAGTCTGATCATTTTTCTCTTTTTAGGATTTTGTGGTTAGAGCTCACAGTATGGAAAAACCATAGTTATTTCATTGCATGGTCATAAAAGACTAATTTTATTTTAGATGATTATGATGTTATTGTGGTAACTCGGAAATTTTTTCATCACTGGCTTATTGGTCTCATGGTTTATATGGAATTTCCCTGTTGACACTTGGCATTAGGAGTAACATGTTAAGCACCGTATATTTTGTTAGGATAGAGAGGGTGTAGCAGGTATTAACTAATGCTTTTATCTCCAATGGAAAATACAGGATAATGAAAGTTGCTTCAATCTATGTCACCTAATAGTACTAGTGGTTTATATAAAGTTAACTCGTCGGTTCTACTCGGGCTTCCTTTTTTATTTTTATTTTTTCTACTAAGGTTGTAAATATCTTACATTCTCAAGTTTGTGGGAAACAAATTGCACAAATAGTAGATTTACATTGAGTGACATGCTTCTAGGCTGTTAATAGACAATCTCTATAGACTATAATTCTATTGTTTCTGGGATAATTTGCATAATATAATGTCTTATTTTGCGAGATTTAAAGCAACAAATAAGCAAATTGAACCTTCTTTTGCCTGTTATCTCAACACGATTATGTTGATTGCAACATCATCAATTTGTGAGTGCAGATCAAAACAGTCTTGTGCTGACAAGGAAGAAGTGACTTTCATCGATGTTGCAGTGGGAGAAGCAGATTTGTGCTTTTTTTGGGTAGTGTTTTTTTTTTCCCCCGATTTGTTTACAAACTGCTATTGCAATTTAACAGAAAGATACAAGCTTTTATAGGTTGGCCTAGCCTTTTTGGAGAAGTTAAGTAGATTTAATTACTATTCATTTGAAGGGTATCAGTTTGTTCTTTACATTTCATCATTGTCTGGATGAATTTGTATAATTTTGGTGCTCTAAAATACATTTTCCTTTTCGGGTCCTGATTATGGCTCGGCTGTCTCAGCTGGCTTCTACTTTGGCGTGTATCAGAAGGAAAGTTCTGCCGCGTTGGGACTGGTTCTCAAATTTTAGTGTTGATCAATTTCAAGGCAGGGCAGGACCTGGCCGAGACCAAACGGTTCTCAAATTTTAGGGCTTGTTTGATAACGCCTTTTAAGACAGTTTTTTGCTCTTTAGCCCAAAAAAAAAAAAAAAAAAAAACAATAACAAACAATTTAACACTCAAATACTTTCATCTTGATGTCACGTTACAATTAAAAAGCAAAAAAGTTCTCTCAAAAGGTTCTACCAAATGAACTTGTACGTACCACTGCAAGCAAAAACTACTGCATGAAGTGGCGGAGCCAAGACTTTTGTTCGGGGGGTCAAGAATTATTTTAAAGAAAAAATTATGAATGAAAAAAAAAATGATTAAAATATTAAAAAAAATATAACTAACAAAATAAATAAATAATTCAACAAAATTTAATTATTGTTTAAAACATATAAATGTAATATACAAATTATTGTGCCACTCTTCAATTTGGTCTTTATCATTAGAATGATAATCATAATTTTTTTTTTCTTAAGCGATGATCTACCGACAAATATGCTAAATTTACCTCGACACGAGCTCACTTAACATTTGATTAGAGTTCAATAAAATCATATATTGTTATTCTCCACAATCTTAGCTAACTACAATTATAAATTTTCATATAATTAAAATATGTAACAAAACCTATATATTTTCATAAACAAATAAAAGCTTAATCAATATTAAAGTTTGATTATATACATGAAACTTTTTAAGAAAGGAAAATTATCAAAAAGTAATTGATCTAAATTGTTGAAGGCTTGAAGAAAAACAAAATTGACAGACTAAAAGAACGAATTCATAATTCAGTCTTCATAATTTTGCGGGAGTCTAAATCTCAATTTGTAATTTTTCTTTTCACTGTGAATACCTTCTGTGTATTGCTCGGCCTTTCCTTTTTAAATTAGGACCTTATATATTTGCTTTTGTTTTTCAAGTAGGCGCCTTATCTATTGAGACCCATACTTTGGGCATTTTTTTTTTATTTTTTTTATTTTAAGTATATATTTTAGGCTCTTGTTTTTTTTTTTTTTTTTTTGTTTTTTAAATGGCATTTGTTTTTAATTGTACTGTGTTAAATTGTGCTGTTATTATAAGAGCTAAGTGGCTTGGAGTCTTTGGATTGACGGCTCAGGAAAAGCCCATTGACGAATTTGTTTTTTTCTACGCCCACTACGCGTTAAAATAAACAAGGCCAGCATGTGGTCCACCAGCATGTTATTTAAACGGTGTGTTTTAATAAAGAGATTTTCTTTCATCGTCTTCTTCCCCCTTTCATTTAACCTAAACCTAAAAGCCTGAAAATGTTGTAACTGTGAAAAATTTCAGACGTCCCCAAGCTGCTTGACTCGTTTGCCTTGACCTGATGTTTGATGAGTGGGTGTTGATTGCCTCTGATCTGCGATTGAGGGTGGGCAAGCAGGGCATGCAGGAAATTTTCTACTGGGACAAGGTAAATTTTTGGAGGTTGAGGGGGGGGGGGGGGGGGGGGGGGGTCATTCGACCGCTCTCGACCCCCTCCCTCCGCCCCTGTATGCGTGCTGTAATGAAAAATTGTACCGTTTTTCCGCTAAACGGGACTATTTTCCATTTAAAAAAATTTGCTTTAAAAACTTAATAACAAAAAATTTATTAAAACTTAAATATTATAAAAAAATAATAATTAAAAAGCAAAAAATATTAAAAACTACAAAAAAATTGCTTTAAAAACTTAATAATAAAAAATTTATTAAACTCGGCCATTGGAGTAGTTTGTCCACCCTAAATCGGCCAAGCCAAAAATGGGGTGGCCGGCCACCCCCTCGGCTAACCGGCCACCTTTTTTCTTTTTAGTTTTTAACATTTTTTGCTTTTTAATTATTATTATTTTTTTTATAATTTATAATTTATAATTATTAAGTTTTTAAAGCAATTTTTTTTTAAAGATTTTAATATTCTTCGCTTTTTAATTATTATTATTATTTTTTATAATTTTTCAGTTTTAATAAATTTTTTATAATTAAGTTTTTAAAGCAATATTTTTTTATGAGGAAAATGGTAGCGTTTTCCACTACAGCATGCATGCGATAGTTTTCATTACTGCATGCAAGCCAGATCCTGCAGAATGTAACTCTCCTACTCGACGCTCTCTCTCCCCTCAGGAAAAGACCCTTTTGAACCCCTTCCCTCTACTTTTAGCTTTTCTTTGAAATTTTAACAAAATTCACAAAATATACTATTTAACAAACTGTCTACTCTATTAAATCTAACTTTTGTCAGTAATGTTCTCTAAATGTAAAGAGTCAAAAAGTGAATTTAAAAGATTTTTTAATATTCTTTGTCTTTCATATTTTTTTCTTCTGTCCTTTCAACTAAAATAAATTTTTGATGCAGAGAGTTTAAAAATTGGTTTCATCAATAAAAATAGAATATTTAATTAAAGTAGAGAAATATTTAGAGAGTTTGATGTTTAGTCATTTTGAAAAAAGGCTAGCTAAATCACTTAAAGTAGATTTTTAGAGTTAAATTTAGAAATTTTTTGAAGAGTTCAACGTGAGTGCTCTTAGAACGGGAAAGCATCCACTCTCATATCTTCAAACTCGTATATGCACAATGCTTGCATCCATCCGCTCATGAAATGAGCACATTTACATTGATCAGGAAAAAGAAAATTTTCATTTTTTGGATGAATACCAGGTAAAAGAATCTAAACTAGAGAAAAATGATAGAATGAACTCATTCCATCTATCAAAAAAGTACAAAACTCATTACATCCATCCTTGGGAACAAAATAGAAGGTAACACTTGGTCCATGTTCGCAAATAGCAAGCAATACCCACCTGAAAGACTCAATCTTTCCTGTGAAAAAACTCAATACCAAGCTGGAAAAAACAAATCTTTAAAGCAAAAAAACAATGCCTAGCTGAAAAATACCCAATCTTTGCAAAAAAGAAATTTAAAGTTTTCATACAAAAGTTATTACCGGTGTAACTGAAATGCAAATAAGTGATAAAAGACTTGGGGTCTGCGAATTCTATATTCTATACATGCACAAACAGAACGAGAGAGAGAGAGAGAGAGAGAGAGAGAGAGAGAGAGAGAGAGAGAGAGATGAGAGGAAAAGTAAATACAAAATGGCCATCTTAGTTCTATATTTCTTGCTTTCATTCTCATTACGATTTTCAACCATTTCTAAATACAAAATTATATATAAATAAATACAAGTTCATAGCATCTAAATTTTATTTTCTTTGAGAGAATTCATTTCAATGTTTAAGTTTTGTTTGAAAAACTTTATTTATTATCCCTGACCTTCCATCACTTTTGCAATCATACTCTTAAACTTTAAAAAGTGTCAATTTAGTGTATCTATCTTTCAATTTTTTTCAATTTCACCTATTCGTTAGGATTTTCATTAAAGCCTGTCAAAATTTTTAAAATACCTTTATTATTATTATTTTTTTTTTAAAAAAAATAAAATCAAAGATTCAGGCATGAGCATTTTTGCTATATTTGTTAAATCATAGACAAACTCGATATAATGTTTTTTTTTTCAGAAGAATAAATACTCATGTCTGAATCTTTGCAATCTTTTTTCTCTTTTCCTAAAAAAAATGAGGGGTATTTTGAAATTTTTGACAGGATTTAACGGAAATCTTAACAGATTGGTGAAATTGAAAAAAAAAAATTGAAAGATAAATGCACTAAATTGACACTTTTTAAAGTTTAAGGGTATGATTGTAAAAGTGATGAAAAATCAAGAGTGGTAAGTAAAGTTTTCTCAATTTTGTTTTATTATATTTAAATATAGAGAGTATTACATTATTTAAAAGTATATTCACAATGTGTTACAGGCCTACAACCCAATGAAAAGATAGCCCAATTAGAATTAGGGTTTTGGTCATAAGTCGTAACTCTTGTTAGATAAGGTAAGAGTCGTATTGTCCATTTAGGAGAATAATTGATTTATTATCCCTATTAGGAAAATAAGGAGACTTACTCATAAAACAATATCTCCAGTAAGAAAATAAGGGATTTGTCTCCCATTAGAATTAGATTTGTTATTTACTTTATTTCTATTCTTACTATGTAATCTTCTATTTAAACATGAGAGCTGATCAATAAAAGTATGAGAAGTTTATGATTGAACTCTAATAGTTGTTTTAAAAGGTTTAGGGTACCTCGAACTACCCTAAAATTAGGAAGCACATGATTCATCGAATTATCCTACCAAAATCTATCATTCTTGTTGATTTTTCATCATTCGTTACGAAGGCCCGTAACAACATGGTATTTAGAGCCGCGCTGTGATTACGGGTCAAGCCAACCATGTTTGTCAGATTCGCCGAAGAATCCTTGGCAAAGTTTCGCCGGTGGACATATTAGTTTTTCAAGCAATGGAGAGATGACATTGAGGCACATCGCAAGCAGGTAATATCACTCTCATCTTCACCATTAGAAAATCTACCTGAAAAACAACCAACAAAAGAAGCCACAGCCCCGATATCGTGCAAGGACCCAAAACCCACCACCACTCAAAAGAAAACCCAAATAACGTACCATACCTACCGTCGCAAGCGCTCAAAACTGCCACCAATCACATTTGTTAGCCGCACCGACGCCCAATACCCACCATAGAACTACCTCCCAACTGCAACCTTCCCTCCACTAACTCAGCCACCCCTGCCGACCTAATCTGCGATCAACTACCTAGCGTCTACCCTTCCGCAAATAGCTCCCATCGTGACCTTTCAGCAGCGGCCACGAACCAAACGGCTCACGTTTCACTGCCCCAGTTACAAATCTCCAAACCTCCATCTCAGATGCACCTCAAATCACTGCCTCTGCAGATCCTCAAGTGCCCCCGCATCAGTTATCACCTAGTTGGAGCGCACATTCGACTCTCAGTTGCCAATGTTTTGTGTTTTCTGGTTCATTAGAAAGAAGAAAAAGAGGTTTGCCTTCTTTGTTTGGTCTAAAAAAAAAAAAAATTGTGGAGAAAGAAGACAATAGAAGCAGCATATAAGTTTTAACAAAAGCAAGAAAAAAAAGGGGAGGGAAAGGAACAAGTTATAGGAACCACAAAAATGGAAGGGAAAGGAACAGGTTGTAGGAACTACGGAGTCTTCAAATGCGAGTCAACATTAAGTGCCAGCTTGCAGTTCGTTTATTTTGCCTTCTTCCAATGATGATATTCCACTTCAGTAGCTATCTAAGAAATAATTCTAGGACCTTGAGGACAAGGTCATTTTAAGGGGAAAAGAGTGTTGCAGATCTACAATCCGATGAAAAGATAGCCCAATTAGAATTAGGGTTTTGGTCATAAGTCATAACTCTTGTTAGATAAGGTAAGAGTCGTATTGTCCATTTAGGAGAATAATGGATTTATTATGCCTATTAGGAAAATAAGGAGACTTGCTCATGAAGCAATATCTTCAGTAAGAAAATAAGGGATTTGTCTCCCATTAGAATTAGATTTGCTATTTACGTTATTTCAATTCTTACTATGTAATCTTCTATTTAAACGTGAGGGCTGATCAATAAAAATATGATAAGTTTATGATTCAACTCTAGTAGTTGTTTTATGAGGTATAGGGTTCCTCGAACTACTCTAAAATTAGGAGGCACAGGATTTTTCGAATTATCCTACCAAAATCTATCATTCTTGTTGATTTTTCATTTCTCGTTATGGAGGTCCGTAACACAATGTTAATATCAATTATTAGAGCATCTCCAACAAAATAGACAAATGGCTCAAAATAGTTAAATTTGACTATAATGAGCTATTTTTCATCTCCAGCAAAATAGACAGAATATAATTTTTCCTTCTAGTGTGAATAGTAAATAGACTCTTCTGCCTATTCACTATTCACACTACAAAGAGTTTTTTAATATTTTTTCTCTCTCTCCGTTTCCTTCTTTCACTCTCTCTTTCCCTCTTTCTTTCACACTCTCTCCCACTCAAAATAATATTTAAAGAAAATAGAGATTCAGTTGGAGTGTGTATAGAAAGATGAGTAGCTAAAATAGAAATTTGGTATTGTGCTTATGGCCACTTTTGAGGCCTTCTAAATAAATTTGGTTTGCAAGTATATATTTGCTTTTGTGCTTCCGATCGTGGTTCTATGGGGTGGTTGGGGTTGATTTGATGGCTGTTATTGCGTGGTTTATTTTTAATTTTCAGTGTAGGATAATTTGAAGTTCTACTAGGAACATTATTTAGGATTGAGATCCCCAAACATAATTTTTTGTTTTTTGTTTGGTTGAGAAGATTTTTTTCATTCTACACACCTAAACAAAAGTCTATCCAGCAAGCATAAAACTCACTGGAGCACCATTACAAAGCAACTAACAAAACAAAATTCTACCCAATCTTTGTCCAAAGAATTACAGCAAGCTATACTACTCAGCTATTACAATGGAAACGCTTTACAACAAAATCTATGTTGAAGAGAATCAACCTATCAAAACAAAACTCAAACACCAAAAAAAAAAAACCCAACAAGCCAGAGCTACCAGAATCCACCCAAGAAAACCACCCTCCCTTCTTTTATAGCAAAATGCTGGTAGGAATACCCTATTTAAATTTGAAGACATATCCTTATATTGACTTCAAAAGCCTTAAATCTGTCATTTCATTTTCCCATAACCCGAGTTGTATAGACCTCCCTACTAATGTGGTGTAAAATATGTTCTTCAAAAGAGGTTCAGTTTCCAAACTTCAAATTATTCCAAAGTCTTCAAACATTGTACACTCTAGAACCCCAATCAAGTTTACAAACAACACCCAAAAAGCTCTTACATTTCCAAGTGATTAAACCTTCACTCAAAATATCTTCCCAAGAATAAGGAAAGGATTTAGAAGAACACTTTAACATTACATCACACCAAAGCCTCTTGCTAAATCGACACTCAAAAAATAAATGGTCTCAACATTCAATATTACTTCTACAAAAATAACACTTCATTTCACCAATCATACCCAATTTCAATAATCTGTCACCCGTACCAAGACTATCACGAATAGCCAACAACAAGAAAAAATAATGACGAGGAATTGGAAATGAAAACCAAACCAATTTACTCCATTCAACCTTGGGTTGTTTGACCCTTAAAGCTTCCCAAGTATCTTCATAATTATACTCAAAATTCCTCAAAGGTAGCCATAAAGGTGTTGCAAATAATTTTGATGGTGCAAAATATTCTTGTTGATATAAAATAATATCAATTCGAAATAATAATAATAACATAAATAATAAAAGTGGAATAAACTTAGAGTAAAGAAAGATCTCACAATGCTATAGAATCATGCAAGAGTGTTGTCCTTAAAGGTTGATTCGTACCTCCCGGAGTATATAACTTGGTGTGATAAGATATCTTGACATGCAGCCTCCCAAGATTAGACTATAGTATTTACCTTCGTTAATGACATACTTTTAAAAATGAAGATCAAATAGAACAACCATTTGATCAAAGTGGATAGGGGATTTCAGAATATTTTTTGTAAAATGCTAATATTATAATATATAGCTTTATGCCTTGAAAACAAGTGTTTTATGACTCTTTGTATCGTATATGAAAGAAAATAAGTGATTGTAAAGCATTTGGTATACCAAATAATATATACACGTGAATGAGTTCTAAAGGTCATAAAAGAAAATGTTAATATCATGGCCAAAGGTATTAAACAGCCAAAGCGTTGAAGATTAAAAACCATTAAATGACTAACAATCATTTTACATTAAAACCTCAAAATATGTTAAAGACCAAGAAATCAAAAGCATGTAAAAACGTTTGAAACAGCTGAAAACAAATCATGTTTGTAACTTTACAACAATCCACTATAGTATCCAAAAGCATTGAAAACACTTTTTGACCAAATGGTTATATTTTGAGATTTTATGATTAACAGTCAAAACTCTTTAAGAAGAAAAACTAAACGGTCAAAACACTTTAAGACCAAATTATTAAAACTGATTTTTCTTCTTCATAAAAACTCATAAAAATATTGAGAAGCGGTAACATGTTTTAAATACCTCCAAAAAGAAATAATATTTGTAACAAATACAACAATCCCCACATGTTACAAACACTAGAAAAAAATGAGATTGAAAACATGCATCGATGTGGTACACGAAAGTTTTAACCACACTTCGAATAAATAAGTAGGAAGTTAATGCATCATGGTAGAGTTAATTTCTTTTAAGCAAATCTATAAGTTGATGTGAACCAATTGACAAAGAACACAAAAAATAGATAGATTGACTGTTTCGAGTGAGCCAGGAACTCCTAAACACAGTGAACTGTATTTTCTTAATAATAATCAACATGCCTTTTTATTCCATAATCATTCCTTTAAATAACAAAACAGATAGCAGACTCCCCATAGGAGTATAACTCTATCCTAAATAGAATTATCTCCTAAATTAAACTAGATAACATATCGCTATTGAAATAGAAACCTATAGCAATACAAGATAACAATAAATAAAGACTACTACTCATCTTCTCCCACTATAGAGATAAGACTCTTATTTAAATGGAGCGTTTGGTTCGAATGAGTATTCAGTATTCGAACCGGGTTTTTATTCAAAAACTCATACCCGGATCCAAGTTGAATAAAACCCATGGGTCACTTGAATAAAGTTTGGATAGTTTGAATAAACCCATCATATATTTTTTATTATTATTTTTTACCATACCAATCATTATACACAACTTTTCATACAATCCAATCATTTCCAATCATTTTATACTATTATAAAACACTTTTTTAAAACCCATCATATATTTTTTATTATTATTTTTTACCATACCAATCATTATACAAAACTTTTCATACAATCCAATCATTTCCAATCACTTTATACTATTATAAAACACTTTTTTCCAATCTTCTAAATTCAACACCCAAACACATATTCAAAAGAATCTAAATTATATTCAACATCCAAACACATTTTCATTGCCTTGAAATCCGTGATCAGATTCAAAATATTATTCATATTCGAAATATTCGATACCCAAACGCACCACTCTACCACTTATAAATAGACCTACTTAGATAAAATAGATAGATATAATTCCGATAGGTTAGGATTATATCATTCCCCCATACTAACATTTCCCTTGTCCTCAAGGGAAAAAACAAGGAAACTGCGCCTTCAACGCTTCTTCATCCTCCCATGTTGCATCTATTGCTTGTAGGCCTTCCCACTGAATGAGTACCTCAGTTTTTTTATTTCATTGTTGATAGTAGCAACTGATTACCTTGCAGTGCTTGGCTAAGAAATGCTATTGGCCTTCCTTGATGCAATACTGCCCCGATGCCTACCCCCGATGCATCACATTCCACAACAAACTCCTTGGAAAAATTCGGTAGTGCTAGGACTAGTGCCTGTATCATTACCTGTTGAAGGTTTGTAAATGCCTTATCTCCAGCAATAGTCCACGTGAAGTTGTTCTTCTTTAACATCCGAGTAAGGGGTGCCGCAATCTTCCCATAGTCTTGAATAAAATGTCTGTAATATCCTGTGAGTCCCAAGAATTCTCTCATAGGTTTGGGAGTTTTCGGTTTAGGCCATTGTTTCATTGCTTCCACCTTTTCGGGGTCAACCCCCACTCTTTCTGCTGAGATAATATGCCCCAGGTATTGGACCTTTTGCTGTCCAAACTCACATTTGCTTTGCTTGATATAGCGCTGCTGTGTATCCAATATATCCAACACTGTTTTGACGTGCTTACAATGTTGTGCCCATGTTGTGCTATATATCAATATGTCATCAAAGAAAACTAGCACATATTTACGGAGAAAAGCACGAAATACCTCATTCAAAAGAGCTTGGAATGTGGATGGGGCATTTGTCAATCCGAACGGCATGACAAGAAATTCGTAATGCCCATGATGTGTACAGAATGCAGTCTTTTCAATGTCACTCTCGACTACTCGTACTTGGTGATATCCGGACCGTAAGTCGAGTTTGGTGAAGAATTTAGCTCCATTCAATTCATTGAGGAGCTCGTCAATGACCGGTATCGGAAATTTATCCTTGACCGTGATTTTGTTTAATTCACGGTAGTCGACACACATTCGCCAAGTGTCATCTTTTTTCTTAACCAAAAGAACCGGGGAAGAATATGGGCTGTTGGAGGTTTGAATGATACCCCTTTCTAACATCTCTTCCACTTGCTTTTTGATCTCAGTTTTTTGATGAAAATGATAGCGATAGGGGCGTACACTTACCGATCCTGCTCCTGGTTGCAAAATGATCTTGTGATCTTGGTTTCTTTTGGGTGGCAGCTCGGTGGGTTTCACAAAGATGGCCTCATGTTGTTCTAGCAAGGTTGTCATGTCATCATCTTGATGTTCTTCTTGCTCTTCTATTTCTTCAATATGGACTCCCCTGTTTGTTGGTTGCAGTGCACATACCTGTTTTGTTGCTAGCTTTTTATGTTGCACTCCATATAACAGGATTTTATTTGCCTTCCACGTAAATTGCATCCTCAGTTTTTCAAAGTCCCACAGAATGGGGCCTAATCCTCGAAGCCACTGGGCTCCTAGCACCATCCCATATCCCTCCAAAGGAAGAACGTAGATATCCACATAAAAATTTCACCCTTGTAGCTCTACTGGTACTTGTAGGCATTTACCAGGGCTGCGGATACGATCTCCTGATGCTACTACCACCCCATTCCTCCTTTATCTTTTGGAAGTACCTAAGGAAGACAATCTAAAAAGGGTGATCTTATCAGAAGCTCACCAATCACTGTATACAGTACATCCGGGAAGCACTAAAATGTATTGGTACTTAAAGGAGCACTATTGGTGGAACGGCATGAAGAGGGAAGTTGCACAGTTTGTAGAACGTTGCCTTACCTGTCAGCGGATCAAAGCAGAACATCAGAAACCAGCGGGGATGCTCCAACCATTAACCATTCCAGAATGGAAGTGGGAACATATAGCCATGGACTTCGTCACAAGTTTACCGAATACGGTGACTGGATTGGATGCAGTTTGGGTAGTGGTCGATCGTTTGACAAAGTCAGCACATTTTCTGCCCATTAAAACAACATATGACATGAGTCGTTTGGCAAAGGAGTATGTGAGTGAGATTGTACGACTACACGGTGTGCCAGTGTCAATCATTTCAGATCGTGACCCACGCTTTACTTCTCGATTTTGGCAGAGCCTGCAAGCCGCAATGGGAACGAAGCTAAACTTTAGTACCGCATTCCACCCTCAGACGGACGGGCAATCGGAAAGAACAATCCAGACATTGGAAGACATGTTGAGAGCGTGTGTTCTGGATTTCAAAGGTAGCTGGAGTCAGTATATTCCTTTAATAGAATTTGCATACAATAATAGCTACCAAGCAAGCATCAAGATGGCACCATACGAAGCCCTCTACGGGAGAAGGTGCCGATCACCACTCTATTGGGACGAGGTTGGAGAACGACAATTGACGGGACCAAAACTAATCCAAGAAACTGTAGAGAAGATTACCCTAATCCGGCAGAGATTGATTGAGGCTCAAAACCGACAAAAGAGCTATGCGGATCACCGACGGAGAGAATTGGAGTTTGCAAATGGAGATAAAGTATTTCTTAAGGTAGCACCGATGAAAGGAGTGACCCGTTTCGGGAAGAGAGGTAAGCTGAACCCTCGATACATCGAACCCTACGAGATCTTGGATCGAGTTGGCCCTTTAGCATATCGCTTAGCATTGCCGCCATATCTGTCTGGAGTGCACAATGTCTTCCATGTATCGGCATTACGTAAATATGTCGCAGACCCCTCACACGTGTTGGAGGCTGAAACGATTCCCATACGGGAAAATTTGTCATACGAGGAGATACCCATGAAGATCATTGATAAGAAAGAGAACGAACTACGCCGGAGACGGATCCCAATGGTCAAAGTATTGTGGAGTAAACCACCAATCGCCAGAGGAAGCTTCGTGGGAATTGGAAGAGACTATGCATGACAATTATCCGCATTTGTTTGCCTAGTAACCGAATAAGGAAGTTGAGGTAGGTAAAACTAATTTTAGATGTAATAAATTCCGCAGATTCATCGATATTTTTCTCTCCCCCTTCTTTTTGTAGTTATTGGAATTGAGTATGCCTATTAGTTAACTATTCGATTAACAAGTGCAATAACGACCTCAAGGCGTACACCAGACGAACCAAAGCGCACGGCCTTAGTTCCTGACCTCATCAAACATGGGACCAATTTATTAAGGAGTTGAAGAATAGACTAAGTACGACTTTTATTTATCAGGTACCTTTCATTACTACTGTCGTAGTCGATTACCGAATTTCGAGGACGAAATTTTTATAAGGAGGGGAGATTGTAATAACCCCAACCCCCTTTCGAGGGTAGAATAGTCTTTACCACCTATGAGAATGGATAACTAGACGAGATTAATAAACACCTGATTTTACATATGAATTTTATTTCTTGATATTAATTCATATTTCTTGATATTAAATAACCATTCCTATATTTTATTATAACACCTACTTTTAAATTTAATAAATTTATATCAATTTAAGTTCCACTTTTATATTTTATATTTATAAAAAAATATGAGGACCAGATTTTATATTTTTATGCAATTTTATTCTTATTAAAATCTTGTTTTATTATATAAAACCCTAGCAGTCAAAGAATAAAACCCTAACCCTTATATATATACCCATTAGCCGTCATACTTTTCCCCTCACCGCAAAAATTGTCCACAAGCTGCCTCTTCCTTTCACTGTGCGTACGAAGGTCTACAGGTATATTACCTTGTCTATTTTCTTGTTTTCGTTTTGGATCAGCCGTAGCATCCTCCCCATGTTTCTTTCTTTTTCTTTTTTTGCCAACCATAGCAGGCCTAGAGACTAGAGGCATGACTTCATTGACTTGTCCTTTTCCTTGTTGCTTTCTTTTCCTATTTTTTTTTTTTCTACAGCAGTACGTGATGCCAACCTTTGTTTATTTTAATTTATTTTTTTTTTCCTGCCCTTTTCTTTCTACTACCTGCTACAACAAGACCATTACTTCTTCATTGTTTTATTTTGATGTTTCTGAATCCTAGCCATAGCATACACTATCACGTGATTTTCTCTTTAAGAAACTATTGGTTATTTTCATAAGCATGACGTCGTTGCCGGGACATAACTCTTTCCCCGGAATTTCCATACCGTTTGATTTGTACATCTCATCTATAAATTCTTTTATATATATATATATATATATATATATATATATATATATATATATTGAAACTCTCTTTTCAGCTAGAAGTCTTGGTTAGGATAACAAGTCTTGGTTAGGATAACATACATACGCAGATTATAAGACTATGTTTTACTTGTCATGTATGCAGAGACATATTTATAATAGTGTAGTATATGTGCTACTTTGATCACAAATTTTAATATGTGGTTTCATGATTTCATCCAAGAGTTTTGAAAAATATTAATATTAATAGTAATAATTTAAAGTCCAGATATTATGAATTTATAAGTTTTATTGTACATTTTTATTGTGCTACTTTAAAAACCAATGATATTTTAGTATCTTAATTGTAATACCTCTTCTTGATTTTAACTTGAACAAATAATATTTTTAAGAATATTTTTTTTATAGTGAGCTAATATCCTATTTTATGAATATGACCTAAGAGGTTACATGCACACTCAAATGCGATTTAATAATAGCAATAAAACACTTAAAATCGTAATGTCAATAGAGATCAGAAAGCCGGGATGCGTTGGATTCGATTCTAGTTAGGATTTACATTCTAGCCTAGAGCTGATATAGTTAAGTTTTATCAATTCAGGTATATGTTATTTCAGAGCAGTCTTTTTAGTAGCAGTATCGAGGTAAGGGATCCTCTACTTCTTTTCAAATTGTTTTATGTCATATTACTTTATCCTTTTGTTAAACATATTTGCAATTAATTGTTCTTGTTCTATATTTCAAATTATATTGATGCATGAAGGACTGTTTTAAAAATAGTTTTGAGATGAAAATTGTCGGTATAAATGTTAATCTTGAAATAACTGTTTTAAAAGAAGCTTTGGTTATAAAGGATTTTCTAGTTATTCGTAAATTGTGTAGTTGGTTCCCGAGACGGGAAGTTACAGCTTTTTGAAATTAATGAGAAAAGGAGAGTAAAAATCCTCCCACACGTTGCCTCAAAAGTTATCAAAGGAATAAAAATAATTTGTGTGAATGAGATTTTTATAAATGAGGCACGTGTGTGGAGGAGACTATTATTTTGGCCCCAGAGATATTCACAGAGATTTACAGAGTTTAAGCTCGGTACCGTTGCTTGGATGGAAGCGCAACCGCGGAAGGACTTAGAGAAGGTGGAATCCATCCCTATGTCATGCTAAGTGCACTTCAATTAATTAGCTGACGGGGCAGGGCCTATGGCCACAGTTTACCTGCTTGAGGTCGCAGTAGACCGCGTAACCCTAGTACACAGGGCGTAATAGTGTACATGAGCCCTATATATGAGAAGTCTTAATCGTTAAAGGGTATTTTAGGTGTTAAGTAAAATACCGAATTTTGAATTTTGTTCTAAAAATTTAGATTTCAAGTGTATTTTAATAATTGTTTTAAAGAAAATGAAGTTAACTCAACCGTTTTATGGTTGAGGGTTGTCTTATTGAGCATTTCTCGCTCACCCCTTATTTTTGTTTTGTTTTCAAGTTATGAACAGAGAGACCTAGGTGGCCGGGATGGGATCTAGGCTAGCAGTAGAATATTATTTTTCTGCTACCTTAATAAGTGCACTCGCACAATAAATCCAGTTTTCCTTTGCATTTTCATTTATGGTATCAAACAGTATTACTCTTTTCAAAATAAACGTTTCCGCATTTATTAAAGCTCTGAGTTTTAAAATTATTATTATTCTCTTTATTTAATTTATTTAATTCAGCATATTAGCTAGGTTGTTGGCAGACCTTACGAATCTTTGCAGTTTGGTGTATGAAAATGGACGAACCTAACCCTTAGCGGTTTGGGGGGGGGGGGGGGGGGGTTACAGAATTCCTCATGACTCTTACGGAATTCCTCATACTTATCCGCTAAGCTCTTCATTGATTGCTCCATGCTTCCCAGTCGTTGATCCATCTCTTCGTGTTGTCTCTCTTTTGTTACAGAACGTGTGCTGGGCAGGTTTGTAAAGAAAAATCCTGAATTGCCCAACTCTTGTTCTTTGATTTTCCTATGTTGTCTAATATCTGGTTTCTTTTGAGGGAAACCGGTCCTCTTGGGTAAACAATTCTTGCTATTCAAGAGGAAATCGCTTGGCTCTGATACCAATTGATGTGAACCAATTGACAAAGAACACAAAAAATAGATTGATTGGCTGTTTCGAGTGAGCCAGGAACTCCTAAACACAGTGAACTGTATTTTCTTAATAATAATCAACATGCCTTTTTATTCCATAATCCTTCCTTTAAATAACAAAACAGATAGCAGACTCCCCATAGGAGTATAACTCTATTCTAAATAGAATTATTTCCTAAATTAAACTAGATAACATATCGCTATTGAAATAGAAACCTATAGCAATACAAGATAACAATAAATAAAGACTACTACTCATCTTCTCCCACTATAAAGATAAGACTCTTATTTAACTCTACCACTTATAAATAGACATACTTAGATAAAATAGATAGATATAATCCCGATAGGTTAGGATTATATCATAAGTTGACAAAATTTATCCCTCACATAACTTTATAAAAAAAAAATTGGGTTTGTTCAATGGTAGGTTGGCGCCTTATACAGGCCATGCGCCTCTAGGTTTCATGAGCACTCTAGAGACTTAGCCAAGTCTCATAGGAAGCATCACCACCTCCAAACTTACATAGGTGGCATCTATTAAGAATGTGTGCAGAGTACACCCCATCCTAACATGTAGGGATTATGGATCCATTAAGAGTTTTAAAATCATTCTTAACTCTTCTACATCTTGTACTGTTTTATACCATAGGGATGGACTCATCCCTAATCTTCTCATTTAAGATAGTGTATAAACATAGAATGACAGTACCTCGCCATGATCACTTGTGACTTCGTTTCCCATTAAACCCCATTCATGGGATCTCCAATCACAGAGTTTGGGTATCAATCACAGTGTCATAACTTGGGTATTAGTCCTATTCCCCTCGATGTTTCACTCACTAGCCTTTTTGCTAGTGGCTTGGTCAAAGGATTTGTAAAAATTCATTTTCGACCTCACAAAGTTGATGGAAATTATACCGGTCTCAATAAGCTGTCTCACAATATTGGGCACTTTTTCTAGTATAAATCTTGCTCTTTGCTTGAGTTATGTCAACCTATCAATCACAATAAAAACACAGGTGGAACTGAATTAGTATATAAAGGCAAATCAATTAATCAATTGGCTTCTTAACCATTCATCTTCTGTTCTTCCATTCTTCAATGAAATTAACTCTGACCCCATAGTAAATTTTGCTATGCAAGTCTGTTTTGAAGACTTCCAAGAAATTGCTCATTTAGTCAAAGTAAACACATAGCCACATATAGGCTTTAGCCCATCTGAATTAGAAATTTAGTTAGCATCGCAATATCCTTTCAATAAAGGAGAATAACCACAATATGACAAACCTCAATTAATTGTGCCTTTTAAGTATATCAACAATTTAGAGATAGCATCACAATGCTCAACACCAGGATTATGAGTATATCTACTCAATTTGCTAACAACATATACAATATCAGGGCGTGTATAATTTGTCAAAACATTAAGTTACCAATGAATTGTGCATATTTTTCTTACAAAACACAGTCATTGTGATTCTTAACCAAGTGTATTTTTGAATCATATGGTGTGACATAAACGGATAATTAAAGTGCTCAAATCTTTCAAGCTTCTTTTCAACATAATGTGTCTGAGATAAAATAATGCAATCTCTATCTCTAATAACTTTAATGTCCAAAATGACGTTGGCTTTACCCATGTCTTTCATATCAAAATTAGATGCAATAAATCTTTTAGCTGTATGCACAACATCAATGTTAGTTAAAAAATAATTAAGTCACCAATATATATATATAAATATAGACAAATAATGACACCTTCATTATTGTAAAACTTGCTATGCATTTACCTACACCATTAATCAAATATGCATTAAACAACATCACATTGTCAAACTTTTCATACCATTGTTTAGGAGCTTGGTTTAATCCAACAAGGATTTCATCAATTTAAACACTTTGTGTTCTTGAACGGGGATTACAAGTCCTTTAGGCTGCTCCACATAAATCTCTTTACCATTTATAAAAATAATTTTGACATCCATTTGTTGTACAACGAGTTTATAAATAGAAGCAATGACAAACAATATTCTAACAAATAAATTCTAGTAACCGAAGAATTGGTATCAAAATAATCAACATGTCGCCTTTGCTTATAGCCTTTACCCACCAAGTGTGTTTTGTATTTATCTATTATATCATTTGCTTTAAGCTTCTTTTTGAACATCCATTTACACCCAATTGGTTTGGTTTTAGGAGGTAATTCAATGAGTTTTCAAGTATGATTAGACATAATTGATTCCAATTCATTATTTATAACATTTAACCAAAATAGTTGTATCAAATAGATTTAATTCCTTCATCATAATATGTTGGATAATCATCAACAATATAAGCAATAAAACATTACCTAAATTCCTTTCTTTTCTAGCTCGCTTGCTTCTTCTCAATTCTTGCACATCATCAACGAATTTATTAGAAGCAATAGAAGATTCATACAATAATTTTTCCTTATTTTTCAAAGGAGACACATGCTCAAAGAAAATAGTATTTTTAGATTCAATAATAATATTGTAATATAAAACATCACTTTTGATAATAAGTAATCTATAGCATGAACTATTGCAAACATAAGCAATAAAAGCACAATCATAAGTTCTAGAACCAAGTTTCCTCATTTTAGGCTCAGGTAATATAACCTTTGCCAAACACCACCACACTTTGAGTTATTCCAAGCTAGGCTTAATATCTTTCCAAAGTTCATAAGAAGTAATTTTCTTATGAAGTACTTTATTATGAATGTGACAAGCCGAAAAATGGATTCCCCCACACATTGGTGGATAGCCTAAAACTAACAATTGTAGCATTCATAATTTCTTTTCATTTGTTTGATGTAGCTAAGATTTACATGTATAAACCTATCATACCAAATATAAATGAATAAACTGAGTAAAAGCAAGAAAATAAATTTTCATTAATAGCACACAAGTGCGTTAAGAAATGACTTCCATGAACTCATGTTTATCTAAGTATGATCTGTCATTTTCTCTTCTTTATTTTCTCTCAATTGACAGTTTTTTCTCAGGATAGTAAAATAAAAACTTTTCAACTAAAGCCACAATAAATATGCAAAGTATCAGGCTGAATGATTTAATAATCAACTAGTACTGGCTTTGTTATAAATACGCCATTGGCCTATCAATCTTACGATATGATAATTTTTTTCGATGTTAAATAAGCTCTAATAGGAACATCAATAATTACATATATTTTATTCCTAATCAGCATGTCAAAAAAATTGAAAGCTAAATGATATAGATGAAAAATTAGCAAATACTTTTAAAGTATTCATACTAATTTAGCATGCCATAGCTAATATAAGTGCTAGATGCTATTTCTTTTTTGAAATAGAACAATTTACAAATGGCACTACTTATAAGATACAATATTCATATAATTATAAAATTTTCACCAGTTTTAATTCAATCAAAGAGTACCTTCATCACTTGATTTTTCTTTTCCTTTTAAATACATGAAATTGTATATCAAGTCTTAAAAAAAATAAGGCATATAAATCAGAATTTAAGAACTCACAGTGGAGCCAACAGTTTTACTCTAAGATCTTCCAAAATAGGCTAAGTCACCACATACCAATTGGATGTCAAGAAAACCAATCAATTCAATATACACACCACATCTCTTCCTCCAACCATGTGTTTTCCTGCAAGATTATTCAACAAAGTAGTATTCTTTGCACACAATTAACAATGTCTATCTTTTTCTTTTCCTTTTTTACAACATATGTAATCATTCACTTTTGTTATTATTAATCGGCGTGAATATTCTTCAACAAACTCAGCACAATACAATAGAAATTACTAAGTTCTAAAAATCTTTAAAATGCTCAACTTTTATTGCAAAATTCGTGACCTAACTAGAAAAGATTATTTGACAAACAAATTAAATAACACAAATTTGAGTTCAAATAATCGAAAACTCTTTTAGTCAAAATATTTTCAGTTGCAATACCTACACATGAAATTAAACATTTCTTATGACAAACGAATCAATTATCAGATATTTTTCCACAACAAAGTCTTTATCTTTTCAACCAAGAATTGATTTCATCTTTCTTGTATGCGAATTGCATACCACAAACTCTAATAGTATTTGACTTCTCATAAGTTCAAGGCTTGCAGAACATTCAGCATTACCAGAATGCATAAAAATCTAAAGATAATCTAAACCTAACGTGCTAGCTCTTAAACAAACTTCATAATAGCATAATAAGAATATTATAAAACATATTACCGTGATCATTTACAAAAATCAAGGGTGGTTGAAAGCTTATATTTTAAAAGGTCATTTTCTTTTGAAAATGGAAATTAACCTATAAATCTTGCATGTAATGGAAATTATAAAACTAATAATGAACCAGTAAGAAGAACATTAATAATCGTGAGAGAAGGGTTAAGCAATAAATGTTACCTCAATGAAGGTGGATTTATCAACAAAACTCATCTTCTCACTCTAGAACTTTCATCTAACCAATAAGTGCGATAGATTAGGTGTATGGAGAAGAAATGGTGCTGAGAGACATAGAGTAAGGGGTATTTATAGGCAAAGAATGTAGATGATTTGGTCATTTGGCCAACATTCCTCAAGTAAGTAACGAACGTTTGTGTAAAGTTTAGGGCTAGACGATCGTTTGGCATGTGGCTGTGATTGTTCGTGGTATTGTCTGACACACATGCTGAAGGCATGTGATGTACTTTCCGACACACTATACAACACGTCAACGATTGTTCATGGTAGGGACCATAATCATTTGGGAAGGGATAAGGATTGACTGGGAACGTCAGCTGCGGTTCCCTTCGATCATTCGCAAAAGGGTGACAAATGTTCGTCAAAGGTAGAACAAACATTCCAAGAATCATGGAGAACTTTCAAGGAGAAAAACAAAAAGAATAAATGAATTAAAAGCATTCTATTTATTTTGTGTATATATATATATGGTTGTGTAATTGGATTAATTTCTTATAAAAATATTGATTTTTATATGGGCATTACATGGAATGAGTTATGATTACCCTAGAAAGGGAGTTGGTACGTGTTGTGGATTACTTGGTAATGAGTTTTCCTGGATGAGTATGATTACCTTGTAATGGAGTGTCAGTTTTCGTTACGGTACTCGATGATGAGTCTTTGATATGAGTTACGATTACTCTATAATGGGATGCCGGTATGACGGCCTAGCCGGTATGTTTACGGTCCTTTGTGGTGGGGAAACTGTAACACCCAAGAAAATAATTGAGGAGTTTAGTATTTATAATTTACATTTATAAAATAAAATGGAACTAATATTAGACTTTAAGTGACTTTAAGTGAGTCAGTTGACATATCGCATCTGTTATGAACTCAGTTTTGTAAGTATTTATTTACCTCATCTGCTCATCCATAAACTGGGACATTCTGAGTTCCTGCTACTGTGAAACATAACATAAGATTAATAACTCTTTTTAATCTATGACTAAACCCTATTTTTAGCATTTTTGGCATGTCACGATCATTTGGCAACAAGGACGATCGATCATCTCACGAGTGACGAACGTTCGTGCAAGGCTTGGAGAATGTTCGACATTACCAGAATGCATGCAAATCTAAAGATAATCTAAACCTAACTTGCTAACTCTTAAACAAAGTTCCTAATAGCATAACAAGGGTATAATAGAACACGTCACAATGACTATTTATGAAAATCAAGAGTGGTTGAAAGCTTATATTTTGAAAAATTCATTTTCTTTTGAAAAGGGAAATTAATCCATAAAGCTTGCATGTAAAACAAAGTGTAAAATGAATAATAAACTAACAAGGATAAAACATTAATAATTGTGAAAGAAAGGTTAGGCAACAATGGTTAGCTTAATGTAGATGGATTATCAACAAAACTCCTCTTCTCACTCTAGAACTTCCCTTTCATCAAAAAGTGTGATAGAATGGGTGGATGGAGAAGAAATGATGTTGAGAGGCGTAGGGTAAGGGGTATTGATAGGCAAGGAATGCAGAGGATAAAGATAAACTGATTTGGTCATTTGGCGAACATTCCTCATGTAAGTCACAAATGTTCTTGTAAAATTTAGGGTTAGACGATAGTTTGGTGTACGGCTACGGTCGTTCGTGGTACGGTCTAACACACACATTGAAGGCGTGGGATGTACTTTTTGACACGCTGTACAAGACGTCAATGATCGCTCGTGGTGGGGATCTCGATCGTTCGTGAAAGGATAAGGATTTGTTTGGCCACATCAGCTAGGGTGTCTTACGATTGTTCGTAAAACGATGACAATTGTTCATCAAATATATAACGAACGTTTCAAGAAAATGGAGAACGTTCATGGAGGAAAATAAATGGATTAAAAGCCTTATATTTAATTTGTAAAAAAAAAATATTTTGATGGTTGCATGATTGGATTAATCTTTTAAAATAAAAATTGATTTTATTACAGGGCACCACACGTAAGACCCAAATGTTGTTGCTCCTCTGTCATAGAATTACCAATCAAAGGTTTTCACTTCCCACTAGCTATATGACCCAAGCATTCAGTATCCCATAACTTTGTAGGAAGATGAAGCAATTTCACCCGAATGAGAATACAAGAATAAGAGATCTTCAACAATTGTATCCCTAGCTACCAACAATGAAGGATAATGATTTTGTTTGCTATATGCCACATTTGAGATTCAAGCATCTCATCCCGTGTCTTAACATCTTTGAAACGAAAGATGTAAAGACCATTATAAAGAGAGAAAACCTACATCTTACCATATTGGCTTCACATTTGATCCACCACCTTCTTCACCAGAAAGAAATGAAGAGGCTTGTCCAAGATTTGACTCACAAGACTTGGACTCCAACAAGCAATACCCCTGTTCATAGCTTCCATCAAAGGCTTCACCACAACTCGTCCATTTATACAAGTAGGTTCAAAAAATTAAATCTTCTCCTTAACCTTCTCATTTTTGAACAATTTCCTCCAATCGAGCACACCTTCTTTCTGAAAATTAACAGTATCAACCACACTTTCCCCAAATTTATGAATGAGAGAGTCTTTAATCTCCTTCTCATTGCTAACAACGAGAACCAAAACAGGGTAAGCAGACACCATCTTTTCTTCCACTTGAGCCTTTGCCCCTTACTACTCGCATCACTGCCACATTGATAATCATCAACACCATTCTCGCCCTCCATTATCAGAGCATCATTAACAACAATTGTATTAGTGATAATCTCATTGACCAATTTGAGATTCTCACCCCTTCCTCGACCACTCCTTGTACGCCTTGCCATTAGTAGGTTAACAATGAAGAGCCTCTAGGACAGAGAGAAAAAAAGAAACCATCAAGATTTTAAGAGAAATATGAGCAAATTGGACCAAGATTTTTGATTTACCTCAATTTGTAACCCTAGTTACAGTGACTCCTTGACATTTGTGCACCAAAATTGTTAGCAGAAACTTCTAGTTTCCACGTGACGTTACTACATCAAAGATAAAACTTTTATAGCGGAATATATATATATATATATATATTTCTAAAGATAGGAATAAATCGCATAACACATTAGAGCTAAATACTTCAATATATTATAGATATAATTTAGTTTTATATTACAAAATGAATGAATTCTACGTACATTAAATAATTAAGTGCCATAAACGACACATAAACATAGTTAAACATGATAAACATAAGCAAAGTTTAAGTCATAATAAATGCAACAAGGAAAGCAAATATAAACTAATACAACTAACTCCGTAGAGGTTAGCACAAAATAAACATCAGATGGTCTAGTAACCATTAAAGCTGGCAAAGGGGTCCTCGCCTTCCCCTTCTTGACTTACATCGAAAACTATGTAAATATGACGTTATCATATTTACATAGGCACAGAGTCTTCCAATTTCATAGTATAAGAGACCGTTGGATTATTGAAGCAGATTTAAAAGATAATGAAAGTATGAATATGGATCGTCGTAACTAATTGGTTGGAGTCTTAGATTTTATATTTCTTCACACCTCTTGTTCTAGGCTAAATATCAGTTTGTTCACATCCGTTATACCCTCCCACCATATAAAGTTTACCTGTTTGTTGCTCAAAGCCTTTTGGTCCTAGCTTAGTTATATATTAAGGACTTTGGACTTCCCAATCCACTGATTTGCCATTTCCCTTGTGACGCCCTTGTATTTATACAAAAACATTGTAAGCAGAAACCTTCAGTTTTCACGTGACATTACTATATCAGAGATAGAACTCTCGCAGCGGAATATTTTCTTCTTCTTTCTAAACACTTAGGAATAACTCGTATAACACATCAGAGCTGACTGAAATACCTAAAAATTTTATAGACATAGCTTAGTTTTATATTACATAATGAATGCACTCTACGTGCATCAAATAAGTGCCACAAACGGCACATAAACATACATAATTAAACATGCTAAAGATAAGCAAAGTTTAAGTCACATTACATGCAACAAGGAAAACTAACATATACTAATACAACTAGCTCCTCAAAGGTTAGCACAAACTAAACAGCAGATGGTTTCTTGACCTACATCAAAAACTATGTAAATATGACGTTATCATCTTTACATAGGCACAAACAAGTGAGTCTTCAGTTTTCATAGCATAAGAAATAGTTGGATTATTGAAGCAATTTTAAAAGATAATGAATGTATGAATATGCATCGTAGTAGCCAATTGGTATGAGTCTTAGATTTTATCTTTCATCACACCTCTCGTTCTAGGGAAAATAGCAGCCCGTTCACATTCGTTATGCCTTCCAACAATATAAAATTTACCTGTTTGTTGCTGAAAGCCTTCCGGTCCCAGCTTAGTTATATATTAAGGCCTTTGGACTTCATAGTCCACTGGTTTGTCATTTTCCCTACTACTCACTGGCTTTTGTTGATAACTATATTGTCATCTATTTATTTCTTTAGACACAATATGCATTTCACGTGCAACATTTCAAGGCAGATAATAAGACAACAATTATATTAATGAAATATAGTATCATCCCTAGTAAGTACTTCCATACATACACTTTTCAAACAACATAACACATTTATCAGTTCTTTTTCTAAACAACATGTTTTGGACCCTTTGCTATTTCTATCCATTATTATCAATCACTTCATTATTATGTAATAATTAACGATATAAAGACAATCACTTATAAGAATCCAAATATTAAGATTAATGTTTAAACACTAAAGCAAGCTTGAAGTCTTTGGTGACATAATGTTTAAATATGAACCTTAAGTAAGGAAACATTATAAGGACATTAAAAGTAAAGACGATCACTCACAATAATCTAAACATTAAGATCAATAGTTAAACCTGTAAGCAAGAGGCTATAACACTTAAACATAAATCCTAAAGTAAAGACAATCACTCGCAATTGTCTAAATATCAAGATCAATGGACAATCACTCATAAACCCTAGAAATTTTGTCGTATTGCCTATTTTAGGGCTACATATTTGTTTATAGAACAAAATTTTCCTCTAGCTAACCAAGCCTATAAAATTGACATGTGGTCTTAATTTGAGCATGTGAGAAGTACACACACACACACACACACACACATATATATATATATATATAGTAGTCACATGATAAGGGACACATGACAAAATTATAGGCTGGGTTGGAGGATAATTTGGAGGAAATTGATGTCCCTGTTTATATTAGGCGGTCAAAAAACTCAAGAGGTACGGCCGTATGGGTGGGCTGCGCTTATTGGGTCTCTGTCTAACAAGATGAACCCAATGGATGGGAACAATGGACTTGGATTGGGTTTGGACTTTATTAATAATGTGTCAATACTTGTGGCCCAACTACTTTTTGGTTGGATTGGTGGGCTTGGACAAGAAGAGTTTGTAGGCTGTTTGGGTTCAAATAGCAAGCTAGGGAATTTATAATTGAAGATTGAAGATATTTGCATGGAGAGAGAGAGAGAGAGAGAGAGAGAGAGAGAGAGAGAGAGAGAGAGAGAGAGAGTGATCCAGAAGAGGATAATATGATAAAGAAAGTAACACAAAAGGGAAAGTGAGAGTACCAAGTCTTATCTAAAGCTTGAAAAAGTTGCTTTCCACTATCCAATGTTGGCTTAAAGTCGGTACATGAGTATGGGTAATTGAAGGCAAATATGCTATTCAAATCACCCAACATGGGATTCAGTGGTTGTTTCCTGCTCGCCACCAACGTCTCTTTTGGGGCCCCTCCTTTATGTCAATTTATTGCTATACTTCCACACCTTCAACACTCTACGGCTACCAATTATGCTTATCATCCATCATTCTTTGTGTTAATGGCTTCAGAATTAACCCTCTCTAGATTTAAACAATTCCATGGACACCGACTGTTTTCCTGTCTTAATTCCGGCGGAAATGATCTTGATATATAGTATGCCACTAATATGATTCTCACAAGAATATCTTATCAATCAGTACTAAAGATTCAAAAGTTAGATTTTGAATATTACTATTTAGCACACTCTTATACAACTACTTCTGTTATTGGTAGTGAAAATTAGTCATTAAATTAACGTTTATAAAACAAAAAATTAAGGATTGATTTTTACTGTTACGTCATTTCAATTGTATAAAATTCATATAGTAGTCTATTAAAGGCATCTTATCATTGATTAAAAGGAAAAGAACGAAAATTGTTTATAATTCATGAATGGGTAACTTTTAGTCTTTGGACACTGATGTCTTCGAAATTCAACCAAAGTTTTCAACTTTCTCCTTAAACACCTCCTATCTGCCATGTCCAGATTAGCATGGCAGTTCATATGGCATTGCCAGCTTTTTCTTTTCTTTTTATTTTATTTTTTTATTTTTTATTTTTTTATTTTTCTTTCTGATCTCCATCACCAGTTAAATACATTGCAATTGAAAGCTGCAGATTTATGACACACAGCATGATGATCGACTTTCTTTATCACTTTGCAAACGAGCTCTTATACCATTTTTTTTTTCTGAAACTTAATTAATCAAGATATTTTTGAAGGTTAATTGTGATCATTATATTTAACCTGCTTCTCACTAATATGTTTCGACTATATATATTATGATTTTCCAGTTTCATTCAAATTTCTTTTCATTGTCTTGATGTTATATATATACATATACTTTCTGAACTACTTTAGATATGCATATGAACTCCCCTTTTGTAAGCTGCACCTTCTATATAGTATATATATATATATATATATATATATATATATATATATATATATATATATATATATATATATATATATATATATATGGGTACTTTTTTTTACGTTTTCATTTACTATAGTACTCTTGTCCTTATATATATATATATATATATATAGGCCAAGACTGCACCCAATAAATTTTGCACAAATTAACTACTCATGACCAATTACATACACACACATATATATATATGCAATTAAAATTGAGGAATATATACGATAAATATAGATTCTATCTGTAGCTCAGCTCCAGTACTTGGAATGGTTATGTATATGCAAATATAATAGATCCCTACACAAAATTCCACCAAAGATGAGAGAGGGAAGAAGAAATTAAGCAAGCAACCAATCCAAAGGGGAAATACGATGCCATGGAATTTATAAAGTGAGGCACAAGTGCAAGCACCTTCAAACAAGAACAAGGATATAAAAAGAAAAGAAGCAACACAAACTCCAAAGCATAAAGCAGAAGAAAGTAGTAATTGGACACAATATAAAAATACAATCAAGTTTGCATGATCGAATGAGAAGAAAGAAATACAAGGACAAAGGCCATCCATCCATGCTAAACTAGTACTTGAGAGGGTTTCCATGCTGAAGCCCAAACCACAGGAACTTCCTTCCATGTCAAGTAAATTCCTGAGGATTCATGATCATCTCCTCCTTGTGGTGGCACAAGCGCCCACCCTGCTCTGTACCTTTTCAGCAATGCCTTCACATCATCCACAACATCATCACTAAACCCAGATGGAGAAAAAGCCTCCTTGAGCCTGTCACACCATTGCCTTCCTCTCTCCCTTCTCTCACACTCTCCTTGATCACTGTTTTCATGATCATCACAAGCCAAAACCCTAACTATGCTTCTCGAGCACTCCCTCTCCAGCATTAATCTGTCATTGCTTGTTGGGGGAAAGCTCTCCTCCAGCATCTCAAAGTACAATGTGTAGAATCTAAGGCACTCTTCAAAGCACTTGACAAAGTCATCTTTGGAGGAGGAAAAGTCAGCTTCTTCCTCAACAACTGTCACAACTCTAGGCCTAAGGGATTGGAAAATCCGGATCACAGCCGCCCTTTCCTCCACTTCCACTCTTCTTAAGGCGCCTATACAATTCACAGCAATGGCTTCATCCTCTTGAACACCTAGTCTCTCCTTTGTGAGCTCTCCCAAATGATTCAACCCACTTATTACATTAAATTCAAAGGGTACTCCCATTAGCCTTGCAAACTTCTCCATTCTCTGGCCTACTTCCTTCATGACTGAACTCACTGTGCTAGCTATCACCACAACAGTTAGCTTTAGATGAGGAGTCTCATCATTTCTTGTTGCCAAAGCTTCAAGCAAAGTAGGCCATTGGGTGCAAAGGTTGTTGCTTATATCAATTATGTGAAGCTTTGTATCCCCCTCTAAGGCCTCCAAAATGGCGCCATTGGAAGCAACATGACCAAAATTCATCCAAGGGCTTACATCCTGGAACTTTAGTATCAACTTCCTTGCAGAATCGAAAGAGTTGCTCTTTTCAGCCACTGAAGAAAGGGTTTTGTGGCAGCGTTGGCCGGAGTCGGTGGCCTTACAAAATAGAGCTTGCAAGAAATAAGAAGCTAATTTCTGATCACAATCTCCATAAGGTGAAGCAAGCTCGTTTAACATCCATAGAAGGTGATGGATTTTGGTGGAGTCCTTGTCGGATATTGCTCTCGCACACTCGTTTAGAAGCCTTGAGGCCCATTTGCCTGATGCATGACTAGGCAGCTGATGATCAGTGGAGTCTGATGATCGGCTTGTCGATGTGTGGCTCTGATTGTTGTTGTTGTTGTTGTTGATTTGCATGTCCATCGCTGCTGCATGATCACTGCTCTGCTGGTTGCAGTGGAAGAAGGTGGGTGCTTCTTGTGGAGTAGTGAAAAGAGTTGTGTCCATGTGTTATGGAGCTCTTTGACTCTTAGGCACATTTGCAAATTAAGCAGCTAGCCTCAATTTCATTCAGACAGGGCCAACTACATCACTGTGATGTAGAAAGCCATGTATTATATTTGAGGTCGTTTTCATTATATATGTTTAATATTATTAATATAGCTTTGTAAGTTTCTATTCTATTTATTAAATATTTAAAGGCTTCTAATTCAAATCAGGATATTGCTAGCTAGCTTAAACAAAGTTACAATGACATCCCACATGCGTCATATATATATAAATATCCTCACTAAACTAACCTAGCTAACTCACTTAGCTATAGTCAGTATTCCAAATTACCTCAACGGAAGACGCCTAAGCAACTATATGGCCGGATCGGCATCTATTTTCTCTCCTGCAAGATTCTCATATATATATATATATAAAATATGCTTGGAAGGATACAAAGATTGCAACCACTTAGGAATTGTAGGTAGGTTTTAAGCATAGTATAGGGCTCTTCAAATATGTTATATATAATTAACTGCAACTACCTCTCCCACAAAATCGTTTAAAAAAAAAAAAAAAGAACAAAAAATTGGTGAAGGATTAGTGTCAGCAGGTCTAAGCAATCTACTAAGTGGGCAAGCTAGCTTGGAGAAAACCCAGATGACTGTAGCATGGAATTGCCTGTGCACCCAACAAGATACATTTACAAGAGAAAAATGCTGTTTTGTTTTCTGATGTAGGAGGTTTGGCAAGGAATAAAACATTGATTCCCAGGAGCAAAATATGTAGATAGAATCCCCATTTTTGAATAGCACTGGATAGATTGAGCTAAAGGAGATATAACAAACAACCTATTTTCTCAGTTGAATCAAACAAAGAGATGATGATAAAGGCTAGAGTAGTTGAAAAAGACAGATTCTTGGAACTTTGTGTTTTCAGATTATAACTAAACTAACTTTGTCAACTCTACTATTACTGTTACTACTACAATAATTCTATCATATGAATTAATTTTTGTGCCTTGATCACTTATGTATACTCTTATTATTGTTTCTTATATTATATCTATGATAATGATGATGACGATGTGTTGCATATATATCATTGTATATAGTACAAGAAATGACTGCTAATAATAGCATTATAATAATATATATATAGGGATAACTTCACTTAATGGTACCGAACTATCGGCTTATTTGATTTAAGGGTACTGAACTTTAAAATTTCTCAAACTAGGGTATCTAATTTTTTAAACGTCTCAATTTCAGGTACTCCATTAGAATTTACTGTTAAATCCTGCCAAAATTCTCAAAATACCCCTCCATTTTTTTAAGAAAAAAGGAAAAAAAAAATTGCTAGTATTTAGGTGTTGGTCAGAATTTTAACGGAATTTGCAAAAAACCCATGCCTTAATCTTTGAAATTTTTTATAAAAAATAAACATAGGGGTATTTTAGAAATTTTGGCAGGATTTAACGGCAAATCTTAACGGAGTACCTGTAATTGAGACGTCTTGAAAATTGGATACCCTAGTTTGAAATGTTTTGAAGTTCAGTACCCTTAAATGAAGTTATCTGTAATATATAAGAAAATATTTGAGATACTATATAACCTTTAGTACAAAATCATTTACAAACAAATTAATGTGATAATTTGTAATTTGTGAAATAATTAAGAGTGTATGATTAACAAGTTACCCATTATAATTATTTTACCAATTACAGGCTGCCACCTCAGTTTATAAAGGTTATGCATATATGTATGTGGCTTAGTAAATTTCAAAAAAGAAATGTGGGAAAATTCTACTATAACTAGTTCGACCTGGTAATCAGGGATGGAGGGGCAGGGTCCATGCCACATTGCCACCTCCCCCTATATCCTAAAAAAAAAAATATTATAGGATGGAAAAAAAAAATTCTAAAAAATTTTAAAAAATAAGATAAAAAATAAAAATTTAGCTTATTAGCCCCTATAAAAAAAAAATTTGGCCATTAGCCACTGCCCATAAAAGCTTCGTTCCGTCCTTGCTAGTAATATGTAGTAATAGCACCTTACATGTTGAGGCACCCATTAAACATGTTAATTATTTTCCCATGCAAAACGTTTTCGATCAGCATGAAAATGTGTCAACCCTCGTTTATTTTTTATAAGCTAATATATATATATATATATATATATATATATATATATATATTTATTTATTTTCTTATTTTCTTACATTATGGAACTTTGATTTTCATTACTGTCATTAATTAGCTCAGTAAGTTTGTTGCCTTAATTAGTCCATAATATGTGCGATTTATTTATTTATTAATTGGGTAGTGACTTATTGTTGCAGCAGCTAGATGATAAACTGCAGCTATCAAGGATATAAGAGAAACCCTAAAAAGAAAGAAAAAAAAGGAAGAAAAAAGAAAAAGGAAAAACCAACACTTTTCTTTTGGCTGATAACGATATTAACCCAACACACAAAATGTAATATATATATATATATATATAGTTTCACAGATTCAATAATAAATTTGCAAAAGAGATGTATATATATATATACACACGATTCATTTATATTTTGAATAATTAGAGAAAGGAATATGCTCGGTGTCACTTTCTATATAATCTTATACTAAACAACGTTAATTAAAAAAGAGAATAAAAACATTTTTCATGAAGTCATCGTAAGTCTTATAGAAACCTGAGAAAGCAACTCCTCCAACCCCCTTAACTTTAAGTCTTCATTTATGCCTAAACAATTGGGTCGAGTTGAAGAATTAATTTCTATAAACTTTCCATCTTTTGGCGGCTAATGAAATGAATTGATTAAGCTTCCATTGATGTAAAGAAATGTTTTCAAATTAATTATAAATACAGTATCTCAATGGAGGTTATTCCTTACCAACAACTAAACAAAATGACAATTAAGCTGGTTGCTCGGAAATTAGCTCACTACATACAGGTACGTAGCAGTTTGTGTTCCCATGTCGGGTTCGGCTTGTTTCGAAACTAGAGTATAAAACTATATATAGGTCAACCTAATTTGACCAATTTAATTAGACGGGTCAGACTCCTAAACCCCAAACTTTTAATTTCGTATTGGGTCGTGTAAAAAAGTGGCAATCCTAAAGCACACGGTATAAGCATACATATCCAATTGCAAGAGAGAAATTAATTTAATTGATTATTGTTTGTAAAAAGAAGAAGTCTTTTAAGGGAGATTCCATTGATGGTGGTCCATGAGTTTGCAGCCTTCCTTGTCTGATACAAAGCACATTTTGCTTATAGAAAATAAGGTGATGGGGTATGTTTATAGTGTGGTCCTCGAGAACGCCAAAGTCGTACGTACGTGCGTTACAAGTTACAAACAACCTTTCCGTCTCAATTTCATCAAAATTATGGCTCAAGCCATGGACCCCCAATCATTTATATATATATATTTACTAAATTGATGGATGACTATATTATTTATCACCAATTAAAATTCTCTTAGCTAGATATTTCCTTTACTATTATTTATCATTTTTTTTTTTTTTTTTTTTTTAATTTTAGAAAAAGGGCAGGCCGGAACTACAAGTAATTGAGATCAACTATGGTTATTTTACTTGGGCCTAGACGTTGAAAACTGCAGGCACTCTCTCAAATCCTTTATCATTATCTATACTAGCAAGGTACCAATGAGTGATGAGAGGCTTTTGGGACTTTCGGAAAAGAATTGTATTTTCGCCTTTAGTTAGAGTAAAAAAATGCACTCTTTGACTTTTAATTTTTTTTTTTTCTATTTTTTTATTCATGGGTTTCTCTCTTCGGCACAAAAAAGAATTTTTTTTTTAATTTTTTTTTTTATAAGTACTTTGAACCAAACCAAACACCAAAGAAATTGGTGTGAAATATAGGAAAATAAGAAAAACAGACAAAACACTTTTAACACTTTAACAAACCGACAGAAGAAATAAAGGTGGATCTTTGCCACTGTCAATTTGGATTGAGGAACCGAGAGATAAACCAGGAGGGTAGTTGGGAATGCTGTCAGAAGAGACTCCAGCTACGGCCCTTCGTGCCAAATAATGGGCACAGAAGTTTTGCACTTCGATCAATTTTCCTAGCGGACCAGGAAAGATGGGGTGGAATAGTGTCAATGGAATTTTGGATTATAGGAGAAATTCGCCAATCCTGAGCCACCGAAGGATTTTGCAATGCCAGAATAACTATTTGCGAGTCACCTTCAAAAATCACCCGAGTAAGCTTGAGAGAGATGGCCAAGGAGATAGCAAGTTGAGCAGCTAAAGCTTCACCTTCATTTGGAGTACATGGAAGACTGATGATAGATTCTGTTTGAAGAATTTTCCCTTGAGAGTTCCGACACACAACTGCCTGGGCTGAGAAGTTGGCCCGAATAGCAGTGTCAAAATTGATTTTGAAATAAGAAGGATCAGGGGGAATCCATGTTTCAATAGATGGTGCAGAGTTAAGAACTTTCCAAGCCCTGTAGTGATCAAGAGCAACCTTGTTAATGGTGCAGGACAGAGTTAAAGCGTCAAAGGAAGAACCTTCGTGAAATGCTTTATTTCGATGGGTCCAAAGAAGATCACAAGCCACAGACGCAAAAATTTGGAAATAGTGAAGATCTATCTGAGGGATCTGCAGATATTTGTCTGGAAAAAGAATGACCTTAATTCAATCCACCATAGTATGAAAATGAAACACTGCCGAATCCAACGGCCTTGGGGAAAGCCGCCAGAGAATTCTCGCAAAACAGCATCTAAAAAACATATGAGATAGGGAGTCCTCTCTGTTACTACACAAGGGGCAGTTGGAGAGAGAATCCATTGTAGAAAAAACTGAATTTACCCGTTCCCTAGTGGGGAGGATGTTCCATGCAATTTTCTAAAGAAATAATCTCAAGCGGTCATTTAGATTTAGATTCCAATTTTTCTTCTAGAAATCCGGGGATATACTCGGCAAGACAGGTAGATCATCTTGAGAGGATTTGATTTGGAGATAGACTGATTTGGAGGAAAACTTCCCCGAGTTAGAGAAGGTCCAAAGAAACTGTGGCTGTGAAATCAAGGAGATACGAATTTTTGAAATCTCAGAAACTGAAACCTCATCAAACACAGATCGCAGGGCTTCCAAATTCCATTGAGTTGTACCAACATGAACAAAATCCGAGATAAAACCAACTGGGAATTCTCTATTATTCGGGAATTTTGGTTGGGGAAGAAATGAAGGCATAGTAGGAATCCATGCCGTTGTCCAAATAGGAAAGTCAGAACAGGTTGAAACTTGAAGACAAGCACCAGAGGCTAGCAGTGGTTTACACTTTTGAAGTCCTTGCCAAAACCAAGAAGTTGAGGAACTACTGGGGGCCGGCAAAAAATTCCTATAAGAAATATATTTTTGATGAAGTTGCTGAACCAAAACCTTAGGAGCCTCGTTGAGGAAAGTCCAACCAAGTTTAGTTAGAAGGGCTAAATTTGTAGATTTCATGTCCCTAATCCCCAAACCTCCTTGAGCCCGAGGCATATAGATGGAGCGCCAAGATTTGAGAGTCAGATTTCTAGATTTTTCCTTGGGAAAACCCCACCAGAAATTTTTAAAGTGGCGATCCAAAGAAGTACAAATGGAATAAGGGAAGAGGAAAGTACTCATGGCATAAGAAGGAATGGCTGCAACAGTAGCCTTGATGAGCACTGTTCGACCAGCTTGAGAAAGAGTCTTGGCGCGCCGACCTTCAATTTTATTCAGCACTTTATCCAAAAAAAAAAAAAAAAAAAAAAAAAATTTAAAATAAAAGAAAATGCTGATGTGAAATCTGTCATGGCAATGTTGCCATAACACATGCAGTGGTTAAGATATTACTGTATGGGATACGATATGATGGGTTTAACAATTCTCTGCTACTCATGAACAATAATATATAATTCTTTTTGTTTTCTTTTTCTCGTCTGAATATTGTCCTGACAATTTCCAAAACTTGAGATTATTGAAATAACACACATCCATCCGAAAAATGAGGGAAAATTTTAGACACAACTGAGATGATCAGATGGTAATCTAAATTATGACGATCCACTAAGGATAAAAAGAAAGTTGATCATCATAAACAAAAATTCTGAGTTCGAATACTGTCTCCGTCATTAACCTCTTATTTCAATTAAATATAACATGTCTCGGGTCTCACCTGTTAACGGAGAGTTTGAGCCTACACGTGAAGAGAAGAGTATTAGAATATTATTAAATGATTAAATTCATATCTTCCAATCAATTTAAACTTTTGAGATAAGTGATGATTTAATAAATGAGAATTGATATAACCCCAAAAAAAACCCGTTGACGTTAGAAAATAATATTAGATATAAAAAGTAAAAAAAAAAAAAAAGACTACTAGCTAGGGTTGGAATTTAGTTATGAAATTGGTTTATAATTGGAGCAAACTTAAAAGGATGAAGATGGATAAAGGCTCAAGGAGTTGGGTCAAAGTTTGCAACCTTTTTATTTATTTATTTAATTTTTTTTACTCGATAATGGTTCAAATAATTGGTGCAGTTGGGAGATTCAAAAATAATAAAAAGCCACCCTGCCATGTCCCAACTAAAAAAGAGAAGGCCCCCACCCCCCACCTCACCCCAAAATATATGCCATCCTTTTTCCCTGCCGTCCACCCCCTTATCATCCTAACATACTTTGTTCTTTCTTCTAGTGGATTTACATGCTGTATTTTTATTTCATAAAAATTCTACAATTCTGCTCATTTCAAGACATATTAATGTGTAATAAAGGATGGCAAATATATATAGTTTAGGACTAGGAGTGGGAAATGAATTAGGTTCTGATTTTAGGATCAGAATAAGCTAGAGAATAAAAATACTGTGTTTTATGTCTAGAAGGACAAGAGTGGATAACCAAAAAAGAAAGAAAGAGAGAGGCTAAATTAGTGAATTATTTTCTAGGGTTTGAACATCTATCAAATCGATCCTTATGATACATGAAGACTCAATTGATCGCACTCGAACCTTAGATCTAGGGTACCTAGGAAAAAGGGAGAAGGTAAGCTCGCAGACTTTGTCGGACATGTCGATGAGGGAAGTCTCTGATACTTTAAGTCGGTGGGTGAACTCGCAAAGATAGAGATGACTAAGAAATTAAACAAACGAAAGCTTAAGGGAAAAAGAGTGGGAGTAGTTGAATACATCCCCCCCCTCCACTTTTATTAAGCATCGTTTCCCGCCTTGTTTCCTTGTAGAATTCGTTTGTTAGAGAGACACCATCGATAGGGAATACCAAAATGGTATTCTTGCCTTTTGGTCGGCAGCCGTTGTTGCGTATTCCCTCGTTGAGGATCTAGGGGCAATTCGGTGACATGCCATGGGTGTTGTTCCCTACTTCGTGTCTTGTAGCTTTAGTCTTAAGACTTCCTCAATGGGCCCACTTGGTCTGTTGAGGATTTCCTCTTGGGCTCACTATTAGGGGTTATGGGCCAATAGTGCAAGCCTTTTGGGGTGGATATTAGGTACAAAATACAAAAATTATCTTAATAATCCTTATAAGCTCCTCTATTAAATTTTGATAATTTCGTACAAATTGTCCATTTTCTTTTTTTTAATTAAGTCCTTACGAAATTACAATTATATATATATATATATAGGACTAGGGATGACAGAACCACCTTCAAAAGTCTTTTCAGTGTAATTTTGATTTGGCCACCCCAAAAGGTGGCTTGAAGGGAGTAGTCTACAGTCCTAAAACCACCATCAAATACCTTTTGGGAGTGGTTTTGCCAACCTAAAAGGTGGCTTAAGGGATGGCTTGCTTTTGGAGGTGGTTGAGCCATTCCTTAAAGACTTAAAAGATTCAGAGATGGTTTGGCCACCATCTTAAACCACCTATTGAGAGTTATTAATCGTCCCCAAAACTGGCCTATAAGAGTAGCAGAATTGCTCTCAAACAAACCACTCCTAATGGTAATTTAAAAAGTGTAGTCGACCATCCCTAAAGACGAACCACCCCCAAAGGAGGCTTGAAGGATGGTTGAGCCATCCTAAAAGCCTTTAGGGGTGGTCTCCAAAACTTGCTTCTAAGGTGATGCAACCACCACCAATGACCTTTTAAAGGTAGTTCTTTATTTTTCATTTTTTTTTAATTTTTTTTTATTTGAGAATAAAATTATAATTTCGTCAAAATTCCATCAGAAAAATGAACGCAATTTGTATGGAAGAATCGATTTGATGCAGGAGCTTAAAAAATTTTATACCATGGAGATCATTTTGTTTTTTGTTTTTTTCATACAGATTAATTTGATACATGTCCACCAAGCCTAAGAAATAATTTAGTAATTTAAGCAAAAGGAAATCCCCAATCACACAGCCATCAAAAGGCTTGTTGGGTGATGAATCTTGCTCTCAAAATAGATGGGGTATGTCTTGCACATCTCCTGATCCAAATGTTCCATAAAAAAAGAAAAAAAAGCTTGAAAGGAATTAATAAAAACCCATAAATCAATATATAACAAGTATTCACGATTTAACTGTATCCAGGTAGCCATCAACTACACTATCCATCTAAATCATGCGAATTCGAAAGCAGGTGAGATGAACAAGATGAGAAAGGAAAGAAGAAGAAGAAAACAATGTACAATTTCCAAACCTTGTGTAGGTACATCATAAACTGATTTCAAAAAAACTCTGAAAACGAGGAGAAAGTGTCATAACACTAGATCCCAAAAGGCAAAGGTAAGAGTATCTAATTCAGATGGTCAGGAAACATGACTAAAGAAGAAGTGACACCATGTTTCATGCTAGACAAGCAAAAACTGACGGATTCTCGAAATAAAATTATGCCAAATCATGAGGTTGTCGAAGTGATTCTGTCTGCGAAAATACAAGTGGAGAAAACACAAGTGTCTTTTGCTGGTGTATGCTATATGCCTCCAAGAATCTTAAATAGATAAAATGGGGAAAATCATTTGGATAAAAGCTACATATTCATTATAGCAGATACTGATTTTGATGGCTCATTCATTATGTTGTTTGAATGCAAGCCACAGAAGCCTGGAAAATCAACTTGTTGACACAATCCTGTTAGCAGAAAACAAACACACACATATATATATATATAATGGCTCTAATAATAGAGTGGCCTACAAAAATATGCTTTTGGGACGATTGTTCAAATATTACCGAGTCCTTTCAGTTCATCCAAGCAGACAAATGATGACATGGAATATGATGTGGGTAGGGGTATGGCTATAGGTGTGGAAAAATCTTTGGAAAAGAGAGAAATCATTTTTACAACCACCATCATCATCATATGGTCACACCCAAGTCCCTGCAACATAGATCTGATCGATCGAAGTAGCATAGTTACTAACACTTGTTAGTATCATCATTGTCTTCAATCAAAACTTAATTCGTAATATTCATGGGTAAGGCTTGATGATGGTTTCACCTTATGCTTTAGTGCAAATTTCTTAAGATGCATGAACAGACTTGACCAGTAATCACTTAAAAAGTAACTTGACCAAACACAACTTTTAATATCTTGCTTTGATCACAAGATTTTACTTTATTAAGCTTTCTGATATAAAGATTTTAACTTTATAACATGACCAAATTGCCACCATTTTCACCACTGCTACCTATCACACTACACTACTGGTAGTCCCCACCATTGTGGCACCACCACCATCACTATTTTCAGCCTGTCACTATGACAATTACCACCCAAGCTCCATCACCACATTATCGACTCATATCACCACCACTGATTTTCTCTACAGTATGTGAAGCCACAGACATGTAGTGTGTTCCAATCTATTTTGAGCCAAGATGAGAATAAATGCATATTCAGAATGTGGAAGGCATGCCCTGGTACCTGGGTTAGTCTGACTCAGAAAAATAAAGAAATTCACCAAATGATTTGGAAAACTTTAAACTTCGTAGCTATGTATAATTAAATAAAGAGTCAGCAACTTGGACAGGTGATTTGGAATTTTAATTTTGATGGAACTTAAATGGATCTTGCCACCTCAGAATTAATATGACCAAATCAAAAGTAGCTTGGACAACCAAATTTCAAATCTTGCATGGACAACTAAAGGAGCTGTCGGTGGCGGTGATGGTGATGGTGACAAACGATACTGACGTGGTGGTGACAGCTGTAATTTGATAGAGGCAGTATTGGTGGTTATCAGGTATATGTGATACTGCAATGCCAAGAGCGTGACTCCGCCACGAATTTTAGTAGCAGTTGTATGCAGATGGAAAAAGCGATGAGTTGTAAGAGGTGTAACAAATCAAATGCATATGGAGAGGCATGATGTGAATGATGCTGGTAGCAATGGTAATGGGGTAAAAAAACTGACGGCATATCAGTACTGCTTGTAGTGATGATGTTTTCAAAATTCGTTAGCCATAAATATGTACCAAAATGTGATTAAGGCTAGTGGCCATGGATATGAAATAAGGCTAGACAGCAAATTGGTTTCAGATGCATACTAAGAATGGTTACTAAATGAACTCCCTGTGGTGTGTACCTTGTATTTTAACTACATGAAGCAATTCAGGAGATTGTTGCCTATGAAATTTGAACTACATAGCAAGTACAAATGTGTATAGTGGTTTTAGGGGACATGCAATTCATTCAGACTAAAGGCAAATTTCTGTATGATATGAAAACAATTTAGGGGTGTTCTAACCAATCACTTACTTTTTCTTTTATAAAGTAAAAATCAAGTAATCACATCTCCATGAAACATGTTGATAATAATTAAGCAGAAAATGTCATCAATCTTAGAACCAAATGACATCTTCTGTCCCCATAAACAAGAGGTGGAGGGTGAGATCACGGGTTCAGTCCCATAAAGGTGCCTGAGTGGTATTTACCAATCAAAGAGGGAGACAAAGAAAGATGATGTGGTCTTCACAACAGAAAAAGAAAACAAATGAAAATGACTAAGAAATATGGATATGTGACATGCTAAACAACAGTGGATGATATGGAATAAGGATCAATGAAAGCATCCACAATCAGACATTAAAAAGGTCAGAGAAAGGAAATTAGTAGTTGGATTTCTACAGCTGACACCATGATTGGTACAAGAGATACTGCATCAAGGATTCGTACAATGTATTGCAAATACATCTCAGACTTGAGATCCAATATTGACTATCAAACCCAGTCAATTTCTTCCTGTCCATAACAATGGAAACCGACAGGAGCAGAAGTTCAGTGTGAAAAAGATAGAGGTCATATTTGTGTACAACCATAACAAGATCTGTCATGAGAAAGACAGAGTGAGGAATACAATTGTTTGACATACCTATCCAAATCAAGGAAGCTAAAGAAAACACTTCCCAAACAAAATTAGTGCTTCCATCCCTTTGAGTGACCGTCTTCCATGTATGGCTCCAGAAATCCAATAAACTGAAATAACAGAAGGAAGCATAGCTTTACTCAAATTATTTTAGCAAAAATCAAAATTATATGATTAAGCTCCACTTGTTGACATCTCTTCTCCAAATTACAAAAAAGTGCTAAGAAAAATCAGTATCGAATCTCATAAAATAAGGAGAACATCAAAAACACATACACACCTGCACATGCGACAACTCTTTTATAGGCCCAAAACAAACAATTAAAACCCAAAGTAGTGTATGCCAATAACATTACATTGGTACCTTGCTTCCATCTTTAGACCAGCGAGCACCATATCCATCAGCAACCCTTATTTCAAAGACAACACCATATGGTGGGACAACATGCACATTCAACCAGTCACAATGTGCTATTAAGTGACAGACGACATCCATTGAAAGCTTATTTTTATCAGAATCTGGAAAGAGCACAATGAATAGGAGGAAAACAATGGTCAATCAAGAAATTAGAAATATAATAGAAATGTTATATGAGACATGTTGGATGTATATTGTATTTCAATGTACTCAAAAAAAATCCTGGAACTACAATGACCTGTAATGCATAAAACTGTCAATTTTGACTAATTCAAATAATGTGCACAGTATTGCAAGATGGAATACCAAATATCTAAGCAAATGAGCTATAATTTATTGAATGATTTTTGCTTTTCCTTTCTAACTTGTATCAATATCCAAGGAAGACACATGTATCTTATAATCTACACACCAGGATTCAAAACCTTATTTTCTTTTTTCTTTTTTATAGTAATCGAGATATCATTAAATGTATAAGGCGCCTCCAACTACACAAGAAGCATACAGAGAAAATATCTAACTAGAAGTAGAGAAAACAAAAAAAATAAAAAATAAAAAATAAAAATCACGATAACTAAGCACCAAAGCAGAAACAAACGCTATTGTCCAAAGATACAGAGTATTGAAGAAAAAAGACTTAAGCTCTTCCAATGTTCTCTCACAATGCTCAAAACTTCTATCATTAATTTCCCTCCATAGACACCAAAAAGGCACAAAGATACCATCTTCCACGCAACAACACTTCGAGTGCTGCCGACAGTCCACCAACAAGCATACAAGTCAATTTCTCGTCTAGGCATAACCCAAGACAGCCTAAAGCTCTTGGAAAAAAAAAAAAATTCCATAAGGCACAAGCAACCTTACAATAGAGAAGAAGATTGTCTATGAACTCCCATTTCCTTTTACACATACAACACTTGTCGATCACAATGACACGATGCTTCTTAAGATTATTCATAGTAATAATATTTCCTAAGGCCGCTGACCAAACAAAAAAGGTTGCTTTTAAAGGAATCTTAGTCCACCAAACACTATTCAAAGGGAAAAGAAAGCCATCATTACAAACCAAGACACTATCGAAGGATTTAACATTGCACAACCCTCTTTTGGAGGGAGCCAACCAAAGCTTGTCTTTACCTTCCTGTTTAACTCTAACTGAGTACAATACCCTGAAGAACGAAGCAATGACATCCACCTCCCAATCATGAGCTGCTCTAGTAAATCTTATGTTCCACTTATTGGAGCCCCCAAAAAGCTCCAAGTGAGTTGCTACAGAAGCATCCTTTGCACAAGCAACATCATATAAATCTGGAAAGGCTTCCTTTAAGGCCATAACCCCACATTACGATCATGTCGGAATCTAACCTTGGACCCATCTCTCACTTCAAATCTGGTATGACTTGAAAACTTCCTCTAACCCCTTCTAATATTCTTCCATAATCCCACACCATGAACCGCCAAATTTAGAGTCCACAAAACTCTCCACCAAGCCTCTTCACATAACGCTGTATCCATTTTTGTCGTGACAATAATTTTAGAATCCCCAAAGAAGCAGAAAAAGACAATAAAGATAACCCAATCACATAGGACACCAAGATTTAACCTGGTTCGGCTTAACAAGCCTACTTCCACAAGCAGAGAAGACCAGTAGAAAATTCATTATCAAAAGATAGAGCATAAAGAGTAGTAGGGAGAAAACCACTTAAAACCCAAAGCCCCAACACACCTAAATCCCACTTTCACACAAAAGAGAAAAGTAACAAAAAGAGAAAACTCTCTTTTCTCTCAATGCCCATGCGGCACAACAAGGCCTGTGATAAAACGTTGTGAGTAGTGCAAGTTCTTTCTCTCTTGCTATTTCACGCTCTGGAGCATCTCTTTTATAGTTGTTCAAAGTCAGTAACTTCTCCTAAATTGAGAAGTACTTGAAGTCAGCTATAAGAGAAATCCAACCCGAGTGCAAGAAGGACAACGCAACTGAGAACTCCTAATTTGACAAAAGACACAGTTGGGCCCCACTGACTTGTGGCAATTCAAGTCATAAACGACAATTTTCCTAAGAGAGAAAGATTGAATATTAGCAAGTTCCGAACTCCCAACCGTTCCTCAAAGATCGGAGAATAAAATTTGGACTAGCTTACCAGGTGATATTTGAACTTTTTGCCTAGCCCACCCCATAAGAAATCTTGTTAAAGCTTCTCAATATGGTTTGCAACACCCGTAGGGAGAGGGAAAAGAGACATGAAATACATAGGCAAATTGGAAAGTGTGCTCTTAATAAGGGTAACCCTACCACCTTTAGATAAATACATTATTTTCCGACCAGCCAATCAACACTATATTTTCAATAACACCGTCCCAAATAGGCTTGGCCTTATAGGAGGGCCCCAACGGAAGACCAAAATACCACATCCCAGAATATTAGTCAACCCATCCACATTATCAACATTACCCATAGGAACCAATTCTGACTTAGCTAAATTAATCTTCAATCCCGCACAGCTTCAAAACATAAGAACATGCACCCCAAATGGCGTTGTTGGTCTGGGACTAGCTCCACAGAAAATCAAAGTATCATCAGCAAATAGAAAATGAGAGATATCAATCCCACCAACATTCATTGTCCCCACAAAGAAGCCAAATAACAAACCCCCACTCACTAGAGCAAAAATCATCATATTCAAAGCCTAGATCATAATGACAAATACTAGAGGAGATAGAGGGCCCCCCTTGTCTCAAGCCACGAGAGCTATTGAAAAAAAAAAGGTGGGAATGCTGTTCACTAAAACTAAGAAACGCACTGAGGAAATACCACTATTTCGCCCCAAAACCGTACCTCTTCAACATGTTACATAAGAAAATCTCAATTAACATGATCATAAGCTTTTTCTAAGTCCATTTTGCAGAGAACACCCGGTTCTCCAGATCTTATTCTACTATCAAGGCATTAATTGGCAATTACTAATATTGTTTTTGTACAAACTCTTAAGATGCCACAAACAACATTCATAACCAAGGTTAATGCCAACAAAAGTCAACCCATCTCAAAAGCTGAAGCCTCTTGTAGACCCACAGGTTAATCTAGGCTCGCACAAGGATCCTCCTCGACCTCAATAATATTTGTTGAATTCACAATTTTACAAGTGAAAAAGTAAGTTCACGCACGCCTCAAGAAGTAAAAACTAATCGACCGTTATTTGTGTGTGACATGAGCCCCCTTTTTCCTTAAAATTTCTCTTTCTTTTTAAAAGCTGGTTTTCAAGATCATAACTTGTTTAAGTCAGATGCATAGTTTTTCATAAAAACTATATATCGAAGTGTCGTAGTGGAGTTGACAGTGAAATCATTTAATTTAGAGAGAGACTTTTCATAATAGAATCCAAACTATAAATTTCCTTGGCATTTTCCTTTCCATAATCTAATGAGTAATTCTAAAAGTCACTCTTGTATCCTTCTTATGTCCCTCCAAGAACGACGTGGCTTTTAAAATCATCACTTGATCAAAATTCAATACTGATTAATCACAAGCTCAATGGTGATTTTAAAAGCCATATCATTTTTTAAGGGACAAAAAAATGACTTCTAGCATTACTCTAATCTAATACTTATATTAATGCAGAGAAACTCAGCTGCTAATATATGATAATGGAAAAAAATAGTTAAATCACTATATGCTACAATACATGTCATATTCACAGGCATATATATAGAACATAAGCAATTACTCAATTCAGTCCTTGACTTGTTAAGCATATCAGTCCCCACTTAACCAACCATAGGGTTGTTAAGCAATCATCCCAGATTAACCACGGGTTTTGATAGTCGCATTACCCCTCCAAGCATTGGGTTGTTAAGCATATTGCCCTCACTTAACCGTTGGGTTTGCCCCTGCTTAACGTTGGGTTTGTTAAGCTCATTCCCCCCGCTTGACCACTAGGTTGTTGAGTGTTTCATTCCCCACTAAACGCCTTGAGGTCATGTCAAATCATTTTCTTAGAACCTCTTTCCATCTTATATAATTGTACTTTTCCTTCCAAACTTTTTTCTTTCAAAACCTTTTCCTTCAAAATCCCTTTTTCATTTAAACCATGTAAATTTCAGTGCAACATATATTGACATATATGAATATAATAAAATTCAAAGGGCTCATTATCACGATGAAATATCCATATATCAGTAAATAGCATGATATGTAGAACATTTGATAGAATCGAACAATCAGATTCTAATCCTTCCTTGAACCCTAAGACCTCTATTGAATCCTTAGGAACTTTTAAATCACAAAAATGACATGTAAAAACCCTATTTTTACAAAATTGTCTAGTCTCGATCGATCGAGCTTGGACCGAGGCTCATTGGAAGTTTCTGTCTGACATCTTGGTCGATCGAGCATTGATCGAGGCTCTTGGGAAGTTTCTTTCTCGAGCTCGGTTGATCGACGCAGTACTTGGTCGACCAAAGGGTTCTGGCGGCATTTCCAATTTTTGAAAACACCCCAAAATACTACTTTTTCCATCACTTTTCTCTCCAACTAGTGCTTAAACATCAACAACTACGTATATACTATGAAAACAACCGTTTAAAATTGTCCAATATATCCAAACTTCAAATATTTGAAGAAATTCCTAGATTTTATAAAAACCTCCATTTTCAATATTTTTCATTCTAACTAAATTTGGGCAACACAACAACGCATTTAGGCATCATTTCCCAACACCATGCAAGCCCTTAACTTATACTTTATCACATTATCACCAAAAACCCTAGTTTCACCAACTTCTACTACAACCTCTATCATAATACAAACATTGTCATTATTATCACAATATTGTCAAGGGAAATGATAAAAAAACAACAATTACACAATTCCTACACAACCATCACTCACATGGGGTGGGCCCATATGCTGGTAGGCCCCACCCCATGTGGGTGATTGTCGTATACAAGTTGTGTAATTGTTGTTTTTCTATCACTACCCTATTGTCAATATTATTTTGAGATTATAATGGCACTACGATCACTATTTATGGACAAAGCGATAGTGAGAGTGTTTATACCTTCTCAAAGTTTTGCTCCTTCAACACCTCCTTCCTTCTCATGCAAGAATCGCACTTTTGTGCTAAAATTGCATAGCTTCACTACCTCTTACACTCTCCCAAACGTTTCTCAACGTTTTCAGAATGAAGAGAAACAAAATGCAAGTTTCCCTTCATTTTAGCCTTTAAGTAGGCTTCTAAAGTCGATGTAGACCGTGCTCGGTCGATCAAGCTTAAGGCTTAGTTGATCAAGAGATTCCATTTCAACCACCAATTATTTGCCATGTGTTCGGTCGATCGAGGGTTGGTCTCAGTCAACCGAGACATCACGAGTCAATTTGAGTTTAGGTTGAGTCTAACATGTTCAAATCAGTCGTTTTTGGCAGAGCTCAATCAATCAAGTATCTTCTCGGTCGATGATCGAGCATTGATTCTTATTGCCAAAAATTTGGGCTTGACACTTGTCCTTTTTCTCAGTCGATCGAGCTTGGTTCTTGGTTGATCAAGCTTTGTGCAGTAAGCCCTAAACTATGTGTTTTCGACTCTGTTTTCATTCTGCTTCGTCCTATTGCTCTTGGATCCTTCTGTACCTTATATTAACATGATCCTTGATGTGTATTTTATGCATTTCTTTAATTTCTTAATATTTAAAGTACACATTTTAATTCCTGGGCATTATAGGGAGTCACTTTCTACAGCTAATATAATGCCGACAATGAGTTTTTTTTTTTGTTTTTTTTATTTTTTATTTTTTTATTTTTTATTTTTTTTATGATGAGGAACCCCTCCAAGGCAGGGCCACTTCGTGTACCCATCCCTCTCAAGTAAACCTTGGACCCATTTAAAGCGCCCCCTCCACATGGATCGGATAATACTCCGGCTTCGCCGGCGTGCTGGCCCCAAGAAATTGTTTGCACCCAAGGGGATTTGATCCTTAAACCTCATGGGACTACCACAAAGAACAAGGCCCTTCCCACTTGAGCCAACCCATTGGGGTTAAACAAGGGGTCCGACAATGAGTTTCCAGGGTCATGCTGATTGTGGAAGTTCTTGGCTGCAAATATGCAGCAGTAACAAGCTGGTAGTGGTGGTGAGGCCCTTGCGATAGTAATAACAACAGGTTGGTGGCAGCGGTGACATTGTTATGGTACAGGAGATACTGGTGATGATAACATTTAGTAGATATGATGGGGCTGGCAGTCGCTCATTAGTGACGGTGATGGCTGTCTCTCAAAATCCTAGAGGTGAGATGATGTCTTTAAACCAGACTTTGTTTTTTGATTCTCAAAATCCTACCAGTGTATTTGTAATCTTGCAGATAAGAAAGAAATTTGGTTGTCCATCTATAACAATATCAAAGTTCTGAAACTCTCCAATGGAGAACCACAATTCCAGCCTCAATTCCCCAAGGGCCAAACCAAAACAAATGGTTAAAGATGCATTTGTGTATATGTATGTAACACACACACACACACATATATATATATATATAGTGAGTTCAAGTTATTCCTGGTATTTATCAATGTTACATCATTTAATAACTTCTCGCTAGATGAGTAATTTATCAAGATGAACAGAAAGTAACAACTATCTCATTATAAAATATTCAAAATTTTGGTTTTTGAATTTTAAGTTATTTTATATAATGATTTTATACAATAGCTATATTTTATATATGAGTTCATAGATTGTATGCAAAATAACATCAGATCGACATAAAATTCAATGGGTTCGCCAGAAGGTAGGGTTCCTCCGAAATCTTCTTTGGAAGACTCTACACCTAAGACTCTGATTCAGTACAAGCGCAAATTCAAGGACATGAGGAAGCCGAAGTTGGTTGGGGGTCAAGGAAAACACGATGATGTGGGCTTTATCAGGCGAGGGTTTCTCAAGTCAAGTTCGTCCTCTCCTGTCTTGGCAAATCGCGGTGGTTCTGCGTCATCCCACGTCTGTATCTTGTTGCTTGATGCTCCTTCGGCAGTTGAGTCTGCAGGTGGTGTCCAGTCCTTCTCTCCATTGGAGTGATCTTTGTTATGCTCCACGGTGGGGTTCGGGTCCAAGGGACAAGAGTATAAGATTGTGGCTTTCCTCTCTGCCCTTGATGAGGAGCATTTTCGGGAGGATATGCTTGTGGGTTGAGAGCTTTAGGGGTTGGTTTGTTTTGCGGGATGTTGTCTGGGCGAGTCGGTGTTGAGGTTTTGTTTCTCGTATACTCCGTGTGTACTAGGGGGGCCTTGCGCCGTTATTTATAAAATTTGCACGCACTTATAAAAAAATAAAAAAAAATAAAAAAAAAATAAAAAACATTTTAAAGCATAGATTGAATATGCTATTCAATGGTGGGAAGATCAAATTTTTATTCTACTAAAAAAAAAATTGAATAATATGAATCTACAAAAAGTGATACCAAGTGTAACATGAACTACACACACACACGTGTGTGTGTGTCCATTCTCAAGATGATAAAATTATTTAGAGAGTTAGTATCATAAGAAAAATACCAAATAACCTTTCTACTATACATTCACTAAACTGATAAAGTATTTTGAGAAAACACTATTTTAAGTTTCTCAAGTTCATCTGTTACATTCTTGCAGAAATTAGTACGCAGACCCTAGCCATAGCCCATAAAGTTATTAAAAAAAAAAAGAAGAAGAAGAAGAAGAAGAAGAAAAGAAAAGAGATTTCTAAGGTAGGCAATCTGACTATGGTCATCGAGAAAAGAAGATGTCATGTTCTCCAAAATCCTTTACCTTCATTTAATGTCAAATTCTAACACAAAAGCTTCTAAAGCTTGGTCATGGAGTGTAGTCATACTTTTCATGTTTTTTTCTTTTCCTTTTCTTCCCTTTTTTTTTTATTTTTTTATTTTTTTACAAAGAGACAAGTACCATAGTTCATATTCACTAATAAATAATTGCATTTTTTTTTTTCGTTATTTTTATCTCTTCATTTCCTTTTTCCAAATGTGATGAGTATGCAGCCACAGATCTTGTACAAATTTGATTGTAATACCACTAATGAAGGTAAGATGGTGTGGAACATTCTCCAATGTCCATTAATTTGGGGCTACCTTTCCATCATAATAAATCTAGCTTTCACATAATATCTATGACAAACTTCCCTGATTCCTTTCATCCCAGTATGTCATCTTTTTTCTATGGCAGATTCCCTAAAGCAGAACTTTTTGAACAAAACAAAACATTAAGTCAGAAATAATTTCAAAGAACAGACTCTAATAATAAATAATCTGAAGAATTTGCTTCAAAAGGTCTCGCAGAAAAATTGTATTTGGAAGACACACGGGGAATGATAGTTTATGCTCTACAGATACATGAGAAATTGGTAGATGCCTGCAAGAAAATCTCTATCCCTTAAAGCAGGATGGTTATACACATTTGAAAGCATACAGAATTCTTTTTAGAAACTTGTGCATCCAATAAAGCACAGTGAGAAAAAGAAAATAAAAGAAATTAATCCGCAAAGCTCAAATTTAAACAGGTCCTCACCACTTCCTTTCAAAGTACCCCAATATTTACTGCTACTCCTATTAGCATGCTTTGCCAACGCCCTAGCTCCATGAGTCAAGGTACAACCTTTAATCTCAAGTCACAAACAGAGGAAATTTACAATCAAGCCATAAAATTTTCATAAAACCAGTCTTAAACCTCTCAGAATAAAGAGGAAAACACAATTATGGAGTGCAAAAAAAAAAGAAAGTTCTCTCAACCATTTGACAAGCAAAGCATGCATATAGTTTTGACAAGTATAACTGAAGCAATCCAGGGCAAAGTTTAAAGAATGATGTACAGTAGATTAGTGTTACTTACTATGTAGTTAAATTCAATTTTTACATCTCCACTGCTGAAATTGGTTAGGAATGGGTGTTGAATTTGTCCCTGAATTGTTGGTAGTCTCACATAATGTAGATGATGTACTGAAGGCAGAGGATAACTTGCATCTGCGGTGCCATTGCTTACAGATTCTGCAATTAGATAAGTTGTTTCGAGTTTTTTACTTCCTGAGCATCCCTCAGAAGCAGTGAGGTTAAAGTTTTTTTCGGGTGGCTGTCCTAAAACTCTTTCAAGAGAGAGAAAGAGAGAGAGATTTCAGGGTTCTCAGGTCCCACCAGTTGGTGGTCTTGTTGAAAATATTAAATCACCAATCCTAACGATTTTCCAATTTGTACTCTTCGGTTATGACCCTCTCAACATACATTTCTTAGTTACACAATCAGATGAAATAGGTTATTTGACTCAAGTATTGCTAAATAAAACCTATAAAGCCGTTGGTCCTAGTTCCACAGCTTAACTGCCAAGTCAATTGTGCAGACAAGGTAGAATGGCTTCCCATCCTTAAAGGATAAGATAAGTCCTCTTTTGTAGATAAGAGCATAGCTTCAGAGAGGTGGCTTTTTTCACAAAAAATTCTAAGCTTTTCTTTATTTGACTTGATTAATTTAGATGTTACAAGGTTGAACCAAGCAGTTCCAAAATGCCGAATACAGAAACCAACTTCTAGAAAGCCTTTTGCAAGTAGGCAAAGGTAAGCAATCAATTAAGATTCATCATCTTACATTTGGCTTACATGGCAACATAAATGATGATAAAAGAATTGATCTTGGTGGGGGAAGTGCATCTGGAATTGTCCCTGTGGTATGTGTCAGACCAAGAAGGCCTTGAACGCCCCCATAACTCAATCCCTGGATAAAATTATAAAATAGTGAGGACCACATAAAATTGTGAACTTTATGTGACATAAGGTATATAGCAATCATTAAAGAAAAGCTACTCCCTACATCAGGACATTGGAGAACAAGGTGCAGATGCACTCAGTCAAAGAGTTATAATATGCATGTATATATGCTTTCATTTTAATGTGCATGTGGGTGTGCAGGAACTAGGGACAAATAATCTTATTAATCATCAAAAGAAGTGAATGGTACTCGCAAGATGATCACTAACACCTTGAAAAGGGTAAAGAAGGAAAGAAAGAAAGAAAGGACCAAATCTGGAATGCTGAACATAATTAGAAGCACTAAAATTATATACATCCTTAGGACAAAAATTTGAGGTGGGTGATGGCTTCAAGACTAGTTTTTGGCATTATATGTGGCGTGGGGATCAACCCCTTAAGGAAGTGTTTCTGGAGTTTTTTAGCATTACCTGCTCCAGGGATGCTTCTGTGGCTGATCACCTTCTATTCTCTAATGACTCCCCTTGATGGACTGTCAATTTTGTTAGAACGGCGCATGATTGGGAGTTAGATTTCTTTTCAGCGTTTTTTTGTTAGTTGTAATCCATCAGATTGAGATCGGACAATGTAGACAAGCTTTATTGGAACCCCACTAAAAAGGGTTGTTTGATGTGAGATTGTTCTATAGGGTATTAGTCCCTCATGACACTCCCTTTCCTTGGAGGTGTATTTAACAAGTAAAGCTCCTTTGAGAGTGGTCTTTTTCGCTTGGTCGGAGGGCGTATCGGGGCAGTGTCTGCAAATTGAAGAAGGCATTATATGGTTCAATCAGTCAAAGAGAGCATGATGTGGAAAATTCCCTAAAGTAATGGACTTTGGTCTTCATCGGTGCCAGACAGATCACTCGGTCTTTCACTTACATACTGTTGTTGGGTATATTATACCAATTGTCTATGTAGATGACATTGTGATTACTGGAAGTGACTATGGTGGAATCATTGTGCTAAAACAACGTTTACAACAACGCTTCCACACCAAAGATTTTGGTGAACTTTGATGCTTATTGGGGATTGAGGTTGCAAGGTCAAAGATAGACATCAACTTATCTCAAAGGAAGTTACTTGACATCCTCAAGGAAATTGGATTGTTGGGTGCTCAACCTGTTGACACTCCTATCGATCCGAATCATAAACTTTTGAGAAATGAAGGAGAGTTATTCTTGAATCCTAGTAGATACCATTGACTAGTTGGAAAACTCAATTATCTCACCATCACAAGGCCAAATATCTCATACGCAGTTAGTGTAGTGAGTCAGTTCTTACATGTTCCGAGACACTCACATTAGGATGCCATTATTCGTATTGTTCCAATACCTGAAGAGAGCCCCAAGACGAGGAAAAATCATTTTCTTTAGAAAAAAATGGTCATCTTAGGGTAGAAGGTTTCATTGATGCAGAATGGGCAGGATCACCTTTAGATAAAAGGTCCACTACGGGATATTGTACCTTTTTGGGAGGAAATTTTGTAACATGGAAGAGTATGTAAAATGTAGTTGCACAATCAAGTGCAGAAGCATAGTACAGAACTATGCCTCATACTGCTAGTGAGCTGACTTGGTTACAACACTTTTTTCAAGACATAGGCTTCCCAGCGCCTATTCCTATTCCACTGTTTTGTGATAATCAACCCGCTCTACAAATTGCCTCCAACCTTGTGTTTCATGAGAGGACTAAGTATATTGAAGTAGATTGTCATTTTGTTTGAAACAAGATATTGAGTGGAGACATAGCCACACCATTTGAAAAGTTGGAGAACCAACTTGTTGACATCTTCACAAATTCATTGTGTAGAAATCGGTTAGAATCAATGTAACGCCCAAAAAATAATTTGGGAGTTTGTTAGTCTTTAACTAATAGTACATTGAGTAATAAAACACTTAGAAACTAAGAAAAATTCTAGTTTTATGCTTTCAGTTCGAACTGAGAGTTCATTAGTTCAAACTAGCTAAGGCAAAATAAAGTTTGAAGGAAAACAAAACCTTCTGTCCTAAGTTTTGTTCCAAGTTAGTTCGAAATGGGAATAAAAAAAGTGAACCAAAGGCATCCGTTCTAAGTGGCGTCATAAGTTCAATTCGAATTGAGCAATTTAGAAGCCCGACAGACCCTTTTGTCCTAACTTCCGTTCTAAGTTCAGTTCGAACTGCATCCGTCTTAAGTTCAGTTTGAACTAAAGACGAAAATTCAGTCTTTATAGCGTATCTTAAGGGTCAGTTCGAACTGAAGACCGAAAATTAGACTATAAATAGCAGACACACGATTTCACTTCACACAAAATCACATTTCACTCTCTCTCTCGTCTCTCATGCTCTCTCAAAATAGGTTGAGACTCAAATTAGAGTTCTTGGTCCATGGGACAAGTTCTACACCATTTTCATGGTTCGGGTTGAAGATTCTTGGTGTTAGAGCTCTAATCTCTCCATTATTCAAAGGTATGAGTCAAACCCTAGATTCTTTATAAATTAGGTTGATTATTTGGATAATTATGCTTAACCCATGGAATTCCTTTAGGGTTTTTGTGTAAGGAAGGTTTCTACTCCATTCCCAAGCTTTGGGTTAAAGATTCGCGTTGTTGGGACCTTGATTCCTCCATTTGTCGAAGGTAAGAAATGAAACCTTAATTTCTCTTGAATTGGGTCAAATTGGGGGTTTCCTAGATTCACTTTAGGGTTGGGTTAATTGTGTGTGTAGTGATGATTAACCCTAGATTTCCTTGGGTTTTTATGGAGGATAGTACTTGAAGTGCTTGAGCACTATGTTATTTTACAAGTTAGGGTTATGAATTGGGATTTAAGTTGAATGGTGCATTGCAATGTGAAATTGCAGTGTGAGCTTGAGTTGGGGATCCTTCTCAACTGTCTGAAGATATTTGTAAGTATATTACTTACCGAGGAAAAAATACTTGTTTTTAAAGCATGATTATTATGTTTAGTATATTTTGTGAATTAACATGACTGTGTACTTAGATGATTTTACATGTGTTAAGAAATGCGTTAAGCAATGTGTTGAGAAATGAAGTTGAATAATGCATGATTATGAAAAGAAAAGATTGATTGGTTTTATGAGCATGGCATGACAATGCTTATTGTTGTACAAATGATAATAAGAGATTAATGTATTGGGACAAGCCCCCAACATGACCCAAGAACAAGTCCTCTAGTGTTGTTAACCCCATAATAATAAAGTGGGACAAGTCCCCCAGCATGATGATGGAGTAAGCTCCTAGTGTTGATAGAAAAATAAGGATGTTAAACAAAGGGACAAGTCCCTATAAGCCGTAAGCGAAGGACAAGTCCTTGAGAAGCCATCGGGAACAAGTTACCAAAGAGACATGAGAAAGAATGAAAAAGGGAATGAAAGAAATAATGCATTGCATGAGATATGTTTTGATGTTTACGAAATGTCTTGCATGAGATTGATATTGATGTTTATGAATTGCTTTCTTGCTTAGATATGCTTGTATGCATGTGTTTCGCTAATGGGATGTGCAATGCATGTATATGTGTGTAGCTTGGTTATATGATATAAAGGAATATGCTATGGCTTAGATGTATATATATATAGTGCGGGATGTGAAGTGTATATATATATTCTTATTATTATTATTATAGCTAAGGTAATAATACATTGTAAAGGCTTATTTCTCTACAGTGTTTACTTCATCAGCTATGGTTTGCTTTGAACTATAAAACCTATTGTAACTGTTATGTAAACTCATGGTAGAAAACTTTACAAAAGATGGCTCGTTATTAAAAGTCAGTGTTTTATATACTTACTAAGACTGTGGACCCGCATATCCGTCTATGTTATTGTGATAACCCCACAATCGCATGATGTTGTCGTTGCAGGTGTTGAGGACGAAGATGATGACCCGGTAGCTTTATACTTGAGCTATTATGATTGAGGTCAATGGATGCCTTGGGTTTTGTTTGACTAGTGCCATTAGTCTATCTTTTTTGTTGTGCATCATTTTTGTTGTGTATATACACTTATGATGTAGTTAGTATTGTGCCGCATGTGGCACTTAAGTCTAGACAATGTTTTTTGTTATGTAAAGATATGATGTAAACTTTTATAATATAGATGTCAATTTATCAACTATGTGTGTTATATGATGCTGTTGATTAGATGTTAAAGAAAAGAAAAAGTCTTTCTGCTATGAGATTCATAGTCTCTAATGTGTTGTGATGATGTGATGATCACATTTGATGTTATGGTTATTGTGATGGCGCTTGCCTCTTGCCCTTGTCAATTTGTTCCAATCTGGACTTATATGACATAAATGCTCCAGCTTGAGGATGAGTGTTAGATGGATAGCTATCACAACCAGTTGTCCATACCAGCTGTCATTCTCATAATATTCTCCCCATTCTTTATAACTAATTCTCTTATATATGTGAAATGGACAGATGGATTGAGGGCTGCAAGAGTCTGAAAACAGCCCTTCTCTACTCACATCTTCTTCTTTTTTCTTGCTAATTTATATCATAACAGACCAGCAAGCAAGCACTTACAGAGAGTAGGGCTGCCAAACAAATGTAGGGCTGAAGATCCACTTTCGAAACAAAGATTGCAAGGACGCCATTTGACCTTTCCTTTTCTTCTGTGTAAAACTTCCTGTAGATTTGTACACCTGAAACGATGCATGCCTATTATTCGTAGACTACTACAAGTAGAAACTACCTTAAAGTGAGGAATAAAATTCTTAAATAAATTTTATTTGGTGACCCTCTGAATTAAATTATTCAGAGCAAGCAACTACAAAGATCACTTAACTCAAGCAACAAACAAAAACAAGATTACTCCTCAGCTTCCTGGCTAGAAAATATGTTTAATATTAGAAGTTCCTGTTTAAGAGAGTGAGAATTTAAGTGCTAGGGTTACACCGTATTTTCCACCAAAACCGCAATTTCTGTATTATGAAAAGCTACATAGAAGAGTACCTTTTCTTTCTTTCTTTTTTTCTTTCTTTTTTTTTTTCGGATAAGTACATAGAAAAGAACATTGTTTAATTTGTTTCTCTCCTTTCCTTTTCTCCTTCTTCCTCTTGTCTTCACTTCATAATTTTCAGTTTTTAGGATATGGCATTTAAATCGTATGTATCCTTAAAACCCAGTTGTACTTTTCTATGGTTAAGGAGAGTTACTACACCCCATCCCTTGGTATTAAAACTGATTTTTCTAGAATTATGGAGAGTTCACAGGCTGGCAAGCTTGAAGTGTTCTCATTGTCATTAATTTGCTCATGAGTTGGTTTACATTATTAGAATATTAATCAAACGATTAAATTTATCTTTTCCTATTAATTCACAGGCCGACAAGCTTGAAGTGTTGGCCAAGGTAAAAAAACTCAAGAAATGCACCTAAAGTGTTCTCATTGTCATTAATTTGCTCAGGAGTTGGTTTGAGTTAGAATATTAATCAAATAATTAAATTCAAATTTTCTTATCAACTTAAGTTTTTGAGATAAATAGCAATTTAATATGATATCAGAGTAGACATTTTTTTTGATAAGTAGAGAATTTTATAAAAAGCGTAAAAGGCGCCCCTAAGCATACATGAAGTATACAAAGAGGAAACCAAAACAGGAGAGCAAGAGGAGAGAGGAAAAACACCCGAAAAACCCAAAAACATAAGGAAACCCAAAGACCCCTAGAAAACCAGCCCACAAAACCCAGAGACTAAAACATTACATCAGAGGCCCTCTTGCCTTGCCCCGGCTAGAACCAAAACCCCTAGCATCATAATTAATAGTGCACTCTAGGTTCTTCATTTCACAACACCCTTTAAACTTAGGAGTGGGGACTGGAGCCTCTAGACGATGCTCCGCATCAATTAGAGCCATGAAGTCTAAAAAGGCCTTCTCATTCCCCTCGCGAGAAACCCCCAAAGTTTGAAAACAAAGGCTAAGATCAATAGCTGTCCCGGGAGAACCACCAAGCTTATCAAGACCACCTCCCCGCGAAGAATCATCAACAAAAGCTGCCCTGGAAGACTCGCCCACTTCTGAAGGAGAAGGAGCTGTGCCCTTTGGCAGACATTTAAATTCAAACTTTGTCTCTATAATTCACCTACCATTTCAATTAAAAATTCCGCTTTTTAGACCTTGTTTATTGAGGGGAAGTGTTAAAATATTGATTAAATTCACCATTTTCTATCATTTTAAGCTCTTGGGATCGTAGTGATTTAACAGTTTATTCCTATAGGGTCTAAAAATAATGTTATAATTTTTTATAACTAATAAAATTCATTAATAGTGCAATAAGGTACATAATCCTAGTATACTGGATGTACACAATAGAAAAACCCTAAGTAGAATCTAAAATCCAAAAGATCAAAGAACTCCTACAAAAAAGGAGTGTGAACTAGTAGCCACCATCCAATCATAGAAAGCCCTATCATTATTGTTATTACTATTACTGTTCCTGTTCTTATTCTTTTTGTTGTTGTTGTTGTCGTTGTTATGGTTTTTTTTTTTATATAAGTAAAGTATATTGAAAAAGCGCAAAGGAGCGCAACCCATAGTACACAGAACATATACATGAGGCCCTTAATTCAAAGAAAAAAGAGAGCAACTATCTATGAATTGTTATGGTTTTTATTATCACTATTATTATGCATAAAAACGTCTTGATTCTTAATATTGTCACCAGAACATTTTTTACTTCAAGCACAAACTTTATTTCTCAAATTTCACTAATGTACATATATACAGTTGTGAAATGGAGCATCTTTCTAGCCATTGACCAGAGCAGTCGACTTCTGTGTCTGAATGCATATATTGTATCACCGAACAGGCAGAGAAACCCAATGAAATAAAAGTTGTCACCTTCTTCAATGGTTTCAACTCCAGGAAGAACTTTTGCAAGACTCTCAGCTGTCAACATATCTGAGAATGAAGCATACCGGCGGACATCCTGCAAATTTATGAAGTAACAAAGAGCAGAACCAAAAGGATATAGGAACAATGAATCAATCGCAACAACAGGATTGACACCTGAACTTCAAACACCACACATCTGTTGAAAAGAATCATAGATCCTGAACCAATTCTGCAAGCATTTAAAAAAAAAAAAAAAAAAAAAAAAAAAAAAAATTACAAACAACAGAGTAGTAAATTGACCAAACGCATAGAAAACCCAATCAAATAATATTAAATCATCCAATTTTGGAAAGATTGATGTACTGGAAGCATAATACTTAAAATATGAAAGAAAAAAAAAAAAAAAAAAAAAAAAAAAAAAAAAAAACACCAAGAAGAAGAAACAAAGCCCTTACTTAAATAGGATTGACCGTTAAAAGACATCCAAATAAATTTATTTTGGTAAGTTATACGAAAAGGAGGAAAAGAAGACAAGTCCATGTCAAAGTGGCATGGGCTTGAGAAAAGACGCTCAAAGATTTTTTTTTTTATTTAAAAAAATAAAATAAAATTGACTGGTTGCAATACAAGCAGGAAGAGAAGCATTATGAAGTTCAAGAAACAGGCTCAAGCCTTGCCAAAGCTGGCTGACATGTAGTTCAGCAGCCATAAACTCTTCTGTTAGCATACATATTGACTTTTCAATCTGAACATCAACACAGAGACCATGAACCTCAACATATATTATGCATAAATAAATGAATGTTTCTCATAGAGAAATTAACAAAGTATTTGAACATAGTACATATATAAAAAAGAAAGAAAAATGAACTTGCAGTAAAAGCAGTTTCCAGCCACGAAAGAGAACAATTAAACAAAAACCTCCCTCAAAAGACTTATATAATACAGACTATCATAACTATAAGAGACAAAACCTCTTTTATGACTACCTCGATGACATTTCCTACATACATAAACCCACTCATTTAAGAGCTATTTCCTGAATGGATCTCTCCTGCTCTATCATTCCCCACTTAGCATTCAGCCTTGAGGTTTTTATGATTTTTTTTTCTATTCCATTTTTTACTATGATATTGTCCATATCTGGTTTTTATGATTATATATCATACCAGATATACGATACCATTTGTAGTGGACTTTTCTTACATGAAAGGGGATTTAACGAATAAAAACATAGAAAATACTAGATAAACATAAATTGAAATGATAAAGGCACTTCAAGAGACCTATCTCTCCGATTGGCACTTCGAGAGGCCAAAACTCTCCTACAAACTACGGGCTCTTCGAGAGGCCCTGGCTCTCCTGAAACTACTTCACTCAATACTCTATTCTTTTTCATGCCTTCTTCCTACGGCCATGATTCTCTTTTATAGACTCTTAACACAAAGCATATTCTAAAAGGTATATTCTACCGTTACAACTTATTTTCCTAATATCCCTTACATACCCCTAACTAATACCCCCTTACATTCCCTTCCCCTTAAAAACACCTTGCCCGCAAGGTGTGCTTACAAAGAAGAGACCCATCAGTCATGCTATTCACAAGCCCAAATAAATTGCAGCCCAATAATTGCTCCCGTTAACCTTCCAGAAGCTCCAGCTAGTCTTTCCCACACATAACCCTTGTTTTCTTTTTCTTTTTTAATTCATGAATTGCCAACAGACACTCCCCATGAGTCATGCATTTGGGATTCTCTGATTCCATCATGAGTCATGATGCACACCTGGACACCCATCATGTAGACCTGCAAGCTTCTACATTCTTCTACAGTCTTCTTCTAATAAGGAATACAATACAATGAACCTTATCTGATTCCATCACAGGGAATACAATGAACCTGGACATTTTCTTGAGTGACTGTGATGTTATTGACTGTGACTGTAAAAAATCCTCCCTCTTCCTGAAGCTTCTCATGCCTCTCTCTTCCAACGTTCCGATGACAGCTCCATGGATCTTCTGAAGCTTCTCCTTCCTCGACCAGCTTCTCTCACTATTCACGCGGAACATTGTGCTGCTTAATTCCGAATCTGCTCTTCGTCAGCCACACGGACCACCCCATTTTCTCCTATTATCCTGCAGTTTCTAGAACTAAAAGAGAAAAGCATCGGAACTGGTCCAAGGCTCCCGCCCCCAGCTCGGCTTCTCGGACCTCCGGTTCGCTGTCCGGCGCTGCTCCCGCGACAGCGGCATTCTGCGCGTCTGCTTCAGCCGCCGCACATGCGGATCTCCTCGCGATAATGCGAGACCTTCTGTGAACAGCTCGGTAGCTCTGCGTCTCCTCCAAATCTTGAAGAGTTGCATCAAGTCGTTTCAATTTCAGCAGAGATATATTCGAATCTCTGGCATCGCCTCTGCCAAATCCTGCTTCACAAGCACTGGACCGATCAATTTGTAGACATTTGCTTCGCCTCTACTTGAGGAAGCCATTTGTGGTCGCTTCTTCGACTTGAGTATATCACAGAGCTACACTCTCTGCTCCGTTGAGGACGCTCCAGATCGGAAAAAAAAAATTCCAAATTTGAACCTGCATTCGCTGCTTAGTTGAGGACGCTCCAGATCGGGAAAAAAAATTTCTGGACGATTTGGAAGCTATGGGAGAAGAATCGAACGGCTTTGATACCACTTGTAATGGACTTTTCTTACATGAAAGGGGATTTAACGAATAAAAACATAGAAAATACTAGATAAACATAAATTGAAATGATAAAGGCACTTCGAGAGGCCAAAACTCTCCTACAAACTACGGGCTCTTCGAGAGGCCCTGGCTCTCCTGAAACTACTTCACTCAATACTCTATTCTTTTTCATGCCTTCTTCCTACGGCCATGATTCTCTTTTATAGACTCTTAACACAAAGCATATTCTAAAAGGTATATTCTACCGTTACAACTTATTTTCCTAATATCCCTTACATATCCCTTACATACCCCTAACTAATACCCCTTACACCATTCCCCACTTAGATGATTATATATCATATCTGTTTTGGCGGCTTTAGGGTTTCGGTTGTGGGTCTTTTGTGTCTCGACTGTCTATTGGGTTTTTTCGGGTGTTCTCTTCTTCTTCTTCTTTTTCTGTTTTGGTTTCCTTTGTATACTTCATGTATGCTTAGGGGCGCCTTACGCCTTTTTATTATATTTCTTTGCTTACCTCTAAAAAAAAAATGATTATATATCATACCATCACTTATCCAATATCATATGAGGATCAACTTCGAAAAGGTAACGGGATTATTAAGGAACATGCTGAAACTTATTTCGCAATGAATTTTTTTATTTTTTGCACTGAATGATACATATTCATACTTGATACTTCTGTTAACACAAAAGTCAATATGCACCCATCTATCAGAGGTCCAGGCTGGCCTTATTTTTTTACCTAATTTTGGATCATCAAACTAAGCAATAATCTAAATAGGTAAACTCTGTCTGCTTTCAGGGAGACAAACTGCCTCAAGTGACCTGGCCATGCTACCTTAAGCATGTATGTGTCACACAATACATTCTAAGCAAAATTTGATCAAATCCGATTAAGTAGAAATTGAAATGACAAAGTTCTTGGGGAGATTCTTAGATTGATAAGTATAACATGGCTTCAACCATATCTTTTAATACATCAACGTCACTTGGTTTAGTTTGGGCCTCCAACTGATGCTCTAGAGCTTTCCATTGGTTTAGTTTTCAGTGACAAACCAATAAAACAAAAAACGCACCTCCTCCATACATTGTATTGCATTTAGGTGATTGCATCCGGTATCCATGTTAGGCACCGAAACCCATTCATACTTGTCTTAATTACAAAGTAGGAACTTAGAATTATATGTCAAACAAACCAAAATGTCATAAAAAAAATCATCTATCAACTGATTCAATCTGATTTTTACGCAAAATTGGAATTATTATACCTATTGTAGTCACCAACAGCACATCTTCCTTCGATTGTTTTCTGGCCATCTAAGACAACATCAAATTACGATATATAATATGCTTCAAGCAGGATTGACAATAATACATCAATAGATGTAGAATAAAAAATGCAGAGCTTCATAGTTATGATAAAGAAAAACTTAACTCTCATAGTTATGACAAGAAATATAATTTTGTAATGTTCAGACAATAAATATGGAGATTCATAGCAGAAACACATCGCTACCTTTTAGCTGCGAAAAGAAAGGCTCCTGAACATGAAGTTCATGGACAGCAGTCTTCATAATCTGATAAAAGACAACATCTTTTAAAATTAATAATAAAGTTCTGATACACGAAGACAAATTGGCATTGAATGATACCATAAGTTATAACTTACATTCACTATCTTGGCTCCCTTATCCAAAACCAGCTTCTGCCATTCATTTTCTTTCTGCTTCAAGGAGCTTCCCTCAGGGATCAATGTCAAATTGCAGTGTGACCTACAGAAGGCTTTGGAATCTATTGAGTCTAATAAAGATGATGCCAGACGCTTGTATAAGGGGTATGGAGGGACTCCTTCAAAAGAATCTGCAGAATAAGTTTGAAGAATTAACATCTTCATCAATTTAATAAGGCAGGCACCTAAAATTCTAAATAAAGTACCAAAAAAGTACCACTCTTTCAAATTATGTAAACCAAAGAACGCATATGCTTCATCAGGAAGCCATCTTTGACTTAGAATGTAAATTGTCTAAATACCTTTCAATTATATTTTCGTTGAATTTTAGAAGATTTTTGGTGCTTAAGATATTCATACAAAGTACGAAGTACGATTCTGATTGCAAATATGCTAAATCCAAACATTAATGCTCCATTTTATAGCCAAGCAAACCCGGGAAATCAAAATAATAGAATTTTAAATCTCCAACTTTTACATTTTGAATTCTATAAAGAAAAGTAAAACAGACGCAACAGATCCGTTTGAACCTGGTGTAACAGAAGTTTTCTTCTTGAGTCCCAAAAACTGCGATTTTTTTTTTTAATTTGAAATAATCATTTCTTTGGCTTTCTTGCATTAAACCGCCAAAAAATGGCAATCAATCATTTTCTATCCTAGCCACTTGAATTCCTACATCAGATTAGTGGTCACATGTTTCTAGCTTGATCTTATATCCAATGCATTCATTTGTCCAAATATTGTTCTCAAGGTTCCGAACAATCAAATTATTCAAGTCAAAAATCTTTATTCCTTTTTCCATTTGCTACGCCTAGTTAGTCATTCCTGTTTTTTCTTTCACTTTTTCTCGGGAATCAAACAGAAAGGAACTCATAAAAATTGATGATTTTCAGATATTACCGGTCGTGGCTAAGCAGGGGTCGGTGGGATCGTCTTCGAGGAGGTTGGAGCAGAAGGCCTTCGAGAGACCTAAATCGATTTCTGAGGTTTCGTTTATATAAGATTCCAGAGTGAACTTCACCAGCTCTTCCATAAAATCCCTCGGGTTAACCGGAGACATTTTTCCGATGCTTGTTGTCAGTTGTCACAGTCGAGCGCTTGCCGCTTTTATACATATATATTCGTAAGTTCATACAGATTATATTTGGACAGCGTACAAATTTGTTTTGTTTCTAAAAATATTATCCACACCAACACTTCCAAAGTTGACAAAATTTAATTAAAATTATTATTAGGTCAAAATTTAATAATAACTCATTTAAAATTCAGTAATAACATGTCAAAAGGGTATAAAAGTAAAATTGTGATGTTACTCTTATTAGAATATCGAAAAATTAATTAAAGAGTGATTTTTAACCTCTCACCAATTACACATGGTGGACCACTTTATCGAGGGTTCAAGTAGCCCACAAGCTAGAGCAGGCCCATTAAAGGAGAGGGCTTAGAACTATTAATTTGTTTGAACCAACACCTAAGCCTAGTGACCTTTGGAGGGAACACCATAGGCATAGGTAAGAGCATGGAATTCGTACCTATGGTACGTCACTCTACCAACCCACTAAAGGACAGTGATGACAAATACCCACAAGAAAAAGGAATATTCAATGCTTCCCTACTACCCATGCACACACGCTTGGGCATTCCATATTGTCAAGGCACCTCCCAACCCTAGGGCACCAAGGCCAAATAGTTAAAATCTCTCACCATTATAACAGGGTGACCACTGTAGCAAGTAATGATCATTTTCTTAATAACTCTTGCACCTTGCTTTTCTTTTCTATTCAAAGTCACACACTAACTTAGGCATCAGAGATGTTCCTATCTGGCACACTTGGAAAGCCTCCTTCTTTACCATCTATCTATTTTGCAAGCAACATCGGCTAGCTTACCAGTGTACAATCAACTGTACTAACAGTTTGCTGCCATTTCTGGGAACCAACAAGACTTTCAAATCCCCTAAACAAAAGACCACATGCCAAACACTAGGTTAAGAAGTTCTCGGATGGACAATGGTGGCACCTCTAGCAAGCCAAACCTTTAGGACTAGAGGTATGCAGCACTTGACACACAATTGTTTCACCTCTCCCAAAATATTGACCTCGTCCTCCAACAAAACCATGGGATGATGTAGCGGTTGCAGCAACACAACCCTTCCTTGGTCCATAATGGTGAGCAACAATCCTCACAGCATGAAGAAGAAGAAGCGGAAGGGGAAGATCGCGAAAGTGGCACTGAGAAACGAGAAAAGAAGGACCAACCCTTGTTTCCCTAGCACGGATCAAAAGCCAAAAACATCGAGTACCTCGAAGCAGGTAGCCTTATTGACGCCTGAATAAACGAATTGCAAGTCAAGTTCGACATAATGGTAAAATTGGGAAAGTACGAAAAAGAAAATAGAAAATAGGAATTTAATAATAAAGTAATAAAAATGGTAAAGATAAAGATATATTCTGTATTAGATATAGCCAGCGAGACTCATAGGCAAGCGATCCAAAACGGGAAAAATTTCTAAGTTAGAGGCTTCAAAATATCGAATCAGTGGTGTGGCGTTCAAACAGAAATGGACGTCTTCGAATGTGAGGAATCTCTACGTGTCACTAAGTTTGAGTTAACCCTGTTCTAACGGGATAAGTGACCCATTTGAACGAGATGGAATCTCCATGTGGCAGTGAGGTGCACGTGGGAAGAATTTGGACTGTCAAGATTGGAATGTGAGTATATGCGTTCGAATGGGAAAGCATCTCCACATGTTAGCATGCAATCAAGAGGTAGGTGAAAATCAATGACTCAAATCTTTCACGTCTTTGGGTTAGGTGAGAAACAACGTGTATTAAATGTAGTCGATACAATCCCTTTCGAATAGAAGCATATCCCATTTGAATTAGATCATAAAAGTTGGGTGAAACCGGGTCTATTAAACACTAAAAGCAAAGGGGAAAAGTTTCATTTCCCTTCACTTCCTTACAGGTGCCAAGAAAAAACAAGAGAGAGGGTTTGGGAGAGTTTGTAGAGAGAAAGATAGAGGTTTTGAGGGAGAAAGAAAAAAAGAAAGTAGAGAAATGAGAGATAAGACTTGAAGAGAAAAGCTCAAAGAAGTGAGGTTTTCTTACCATTCCCTTCGTTAGATTTATGGGTTTAAGAATTTTATTGTGGATTTTGTTTGTATGGTGTTGTTAGCAAGGTTTTTGGTGATCGTTGTTGTCATTTTGAGGTTTTAGTTGCGATTTTGAAGATGAAGTGTGAGTAGTGTGATTTTAAGGTTGATTTTATTTTTATGAGATTTTGAAGTTAATGTTCGAAGTTAGGTGTTTGAGTTGTGCTGATGTTGTCGTTGTGCTGATTTGGGGAGGGTATGGATGTTAAAGAATTGAGGCTGTTATTAATGTTGTTGTAGTTTTGTGGTGTGGAGTGTGAGAGAAGCGTAAAAATTCACGGTTTTGGGAAAAATGAGGATTCAAGTGGCTCGAGCTACAGCAAGCCTGTTCAACAATAGGGCTTAGAAATATTAATTTGTTTAAACCCACACCTAAGACTAGTGACCTTTGGAGGGAACACCATAGGCATAAGAAGGAGCATGGAATTTCTACCCCTGCTTGTAATTTTCGGGAATATCGCATGCTTAATTATTAATTCATAAATATGAATTTATAGCTTGTGTTAAGATTGTCAGTTTTAAACCTTAGCTGTTACAAGAAATCTTTATATATATATATATATATATATATATATATATATATATATATATATATATAAGCATTCGGGTGAAGAGTTGAACTTGGGAATTCTAAATCAATCAATGTCGATCGATCGATTCTACATTCGATTGAGCGACATTAGATTGAAGTCGATCGATCGAATTTATATTTGATCGAGCAACGACCGAGAGATCGATAATATAATCGATCAAGCAAAAATGTTGATCGATCGATTTAATAATCAATCGAGCAAATTCCAGGGGCGGAACCAAGATTTTCGATAAGGGGGGGGACGAGCTTAACAAGTGATATTTCTAGAGGTATAAGATTTTTGTTAGAATTTCATTATAACTCTTATTAGTACTAACAAATGATATTTAATTATTATTTTTTATTACCACTAACAATAAAAATAAAAAATAAAAAAAAACTTGTACTTTATACATCAAAAGTACGGTAAGTACCCTTTCGATTCGAAATTATAATTTTAAAGTTTCATGATATCACAAACACACAATAGTATAAACTACTAGTAAAATAAACGAAACGAAGCACAATTTATAGGGTCCAAAAAAAAAAAGTGGTACCTTTGAGCGTACATTATTTCTTTTAACAAGATCCCCCAAAACTCCCAACAACAACAATAATGAGAATCAAGTCATAACAATGTTGCTCCAAAGCCTAAAAGATAAACCCATTTAAAAATCATAACATATTTGACCAAATATATAAAAGAGAAACTGAGAAAGCACATAGTCCATTCAAAAAAGACTACTCCTAGAAAGCACATAATCCATAATTCTAACAGCTACTAGTAAAGGAAAGAGTAACAAAAAGAAAAATTCCTACGGATTATTTTTAATTTATTTTACAATTTAATAGAAGCCAAAATGAACCCTAACATGATCAATAATTTTTCTTTTATTTTTTCCCCCTTTTTAAATTTATAAATCATGCTCCCTTTTTCTAGGCCAAAGAGGATGGTCAAATATCTTTGCAGACAGAATCATGTATCCTTATATCGTGCCAATTCTGTTCGTTTATTTTGTTTCTCTATTTTGATCTAAGAGTTAATCATCCATCCCTCAGTAAAGTTTCACATAATTTTTTTCAAAAATAAAAGAAAATTCAACTAAACAAAGGGTGGAATAGGATGGACCTAAGAGGTCGCGGTCGACATGGGGCTTCTCCAGGATCAAAAGGGTGCTTCGATCTCTATTGTTTCTACTTTGCAATCAGAGCTATTCCATGCTCTATCACGAATTTGTGAGCTTGAAGCTGAGGAGCGATCCTCTAAGAAAAAAGTGAAAGGCTTGTTGAGAAAGGTTGAAGAGGAAAGCTGGAAAGGGTTTCACACTTACTGAGGTGAGGAAGGTTGTGAGCTTGTAGACTTGCAGTTGTTGATTGTGACTTGTGAGCTTGCAGACGCAGCAGACGTGCTGGTCCTTGCTGCTTGCAGACGTGCAGCCTGGTAGTGCAGGCTTTGATTGTGACTTGTGAGCAGGGATATTTTTGGTTTTCCAAAATAAAAGATGGGTTAAAGTAGAAAGAAAAAATTTTAGGGGAGACAAAAAAAATTATTTTGGGGTGACAAATTTATAAAATTATATATTTTAAGCTAAATTTTAAAACTTTTGGGGGGACATTCGTCCCCCCCAGCATGCACGTGGTTCATCCCCTGGCGACTTCATTTTGAATCGAAGTCGATCGAGCGACCTTCTACTGCAGTGTATCGCAGTGTTCCTGTAAGCAATGAATCACGATTTTAATTCTAAATATCTTTGAACCCACTTGGTGTGAATGAGTTCAAAGGATTAAAAACGTGTTAGTTAATTTAGTTAGCAAAGTTTAGTTAGTTTATAACTAAGTTAGATTAAGATAAGTGTCACGCCCCCATCTTGGGATATAAGGGGAAACGCGAACTAAGTGAGTCTATGTAAAAATAAAGACAAAGAGTCCAAAGACACAAGTAATAGAACTAATCATACTATCACCATTAGCAGTATCAAAAATATTACACTGGGGTTAATAGTTTATTACATCTCAAAAGTAAGGAGGAAATTACAAAAGCTAACAATCATAATTGCTAGATAACCTCATAACTACTTAAAGGACGGTAATGTGTACAGTTACCATAACAAAATAAAACGGTACTACTTTAATCTTTTAGCTCTACAATCCATGTCAACAGCGGAGTCCTCAGGAATTAAACTGCTATTATGTACAGATGGCTACATCTTCTGCTAATTAACTGAGCAGTGGGTCCAAGTTTCCCAGTGATACAACCATATTTATGGATCACTAATAACGAGGAGTCCCATCGGAACTCCCCCTCTCATGACTGATATAAACTTTCATCTGAAAATGGTTATAAGGAAAATAGGTGAGTTCGACAACTCAGTAAGGAAATCACAACACCAAGGAATAAAACATGCTATAACATAACTAACAGTTAAAAAAAATGAACAAGAAACATGAATAATAGCATAAGAAATTTATAAAATGATCAAGTAAATCCTTTTCATTTATTTTCTCTTAAAAGCTGTAACTGTAGTTTACCCCTTTATAGACTCTACACATCTATTTTCCGTGAGCGAAGCACGTTGGCTTTGTCCAAAGGACCTACAGACTCAGCCTGTCGTCATAGGGGAGAGTCGCCGAGTTGGGGAACTTCCCTAGGTGAAGGCCAATCCCGGCCAGTGGCACACACCTTCGCGTAACCGTCCTTCAGTGTGCTTGCCATGCTACTCTATATGGTACCGATCATAACTGTAATAGTGCATCGGGGTTAAACAATTACTGCACATGAACGTTTTCTGTAATTCTGTACGCTCTGCTGTAACTGTACACTTTACTTTAAAACTGTAAGAGCCGTTTTTAGAACTATAGTCATGTGCATATTTTAAACTTTAGATCCTCTTTTCATTCAAAACTGTGTAAATCATAAACTTTGGAATGCTCTATAATCATAACTTTGAAATGCTCTTGACCAGAACTGTAATTATGCATAAATTTTCATGAATAATAACATATGAGAAATAAAAGCTTGACATTGAAATAATTAAAATCACGAAAGTGAATGCTTCGAAAAATTTCCCAACACTTTCTCAAAAGATTTGTAATAAAATCTTGTTGGGAGTTTTTCGGTGTTGTATCCCCTTACCTTGATGAACAAAAGTTTGGAATGCCCTTCTACCTATACAAATCACAATGGTAAATTTAGAGAGGTATTCTGAATTTTAGATAAAAGTTTAAATACAAGTACCTCATATATAATATATCATTTATAACAAATAACTATAAATCTTAAAATTTAGTAAATTCCTACATGTATAAAATTTCTTATCCAAATTAGAGCTTGTAAATACAGTTCTTAAATATATATATATATATATATATATATATATATATAATTCCTTACGTAATACATAAAAATCTTGCCTTCAAAACTAAATAATCATAGAAAAATCATATATGCGAAGCTTGAGACATATGAATAATTTTGTTAAAGATCACCTAACACCAATACTCACGGGTCCTCCCAAAACATCATGAAAACAATTACAAAAACTATTCGACCTAAAACAAAATATCACTACAATCAGTCAATCAAGAGTTCACACATACATACAGAAAATAGGAAAAACATCCAATTAACCGTCTATACACCCAACAAATCTCTTAAGTAGAATAATCCATATACTTTAAAATGTTCTCTTCATAATCCTAATTTTCTCAAGAACCCAACCGTTTGTACAAATTAATTTATGCCAGAACCCATTCGGTCTATACTAGAAATCAAGGACAAAATTCCTAACAAAATACCCACTGAATTTTGGTTACAAAGATTACCCAAAAATCAAGAACTCAAAATCATCCAAAATCACTAAACCAACACTTCTCTTGAACTTAGAAATTTACCTCTCTACTCATATGGTTTACCCAAAGAAATTGCCCCCAAAATCTTTCAAAAAATCAACCCAAATGGTAAAAGAACTAGGATTTTCACTTACCCATAAAGAAAATGAGTGTTCTACAATATGGGTATCGAAAAAATCGCCGGAAAACCCCATTTTCGGTGTCACCGACGCCGACCGTGACCCACCAGCGTCGGCATCCTTCCTAGCGGCGACAGATCCGCTGAAAATTTCCCCTCCCTTCCCCTTCTCTCTTCCTTCTCCTATTTTCTCTCTTACGTTCTCTCATCTCCCTCTTCTCTGACTCTTTTGGCTTCTCTCAAAGAAAAGAGAAGAAAGCAAAACAAGAAGAAGAAAGAAAGAAATGGAAGAAAAGAAAGAAAAATAAATAAATTAAAAGAAAAGAAGTAGATGTAAAACACATCCGGTCCTGACTTATGTGTGTGTGGTGTTCCAACCCAAAATATATATATATATCAGCAGAGGTAATTTAGACTAAAAATGGTATAAAAATTTTAAGAAGGCAAAGAAGAAGTACCTGCTACTGATTTACTAAAGAAAGAGTTTACTATCTTCTGTATGTCAAGTGGAAAGGTGAAGAAGAAGAGAGGCCACAGTGTATTTAAATCAGAACACAGGGGTGGACGTGGCTTGAAAAAGAAGGCTTTATTAACTTGCGGGCCACGCAATCAAGGACGTCTAGAAATAAGAAAAAGAATGAAGCCAGCTCACTTGACAAAAGGTCCCACACATCCCTCTATTCTGTAATTTTTTTTTTTAAAAAAAAAATATTCAAAAGTTTAATCTCTTTTAATTACACCAATAGAAGAAAAAATAATTAAAATATTCTAATTATTAGATTTTTTTTTTTGGGTGTTATAATAAGATATGCTAAAATCTTAAGATAAGATTTTATTCGTTTAATCATTTCAAGTGGACAACTGCTTCAAATTCGACCGTTGAGAACGTGAAATGCTGAGAAGATCTCTACCATTGAAGTCCTTATATGAACCATGCATGGGTTCAGCTGAAAGTGGAAGAAAAATCAGAAAATCCAAGGGGAAACACTGTTGTTTTTGGTTCTTGTTCTTTCTCTTTTGAGTGCTGAAACTTTAAGTTCAAAGTTTCATTGCTTCTTTTTCATTTTCTGTGATCATAGAGCAAGGTTTGAAGCCATTTTTTACGTTCTTAAACTTCATCAAAAACCAGTTTTTAAACCTATAAAACAACCCATGTGTATGTATCCAAAAACAGATGAGTTTTTAGACAACATCTCTCTTTCGGTGTGGAACGATTTGGATGTGATTGCAAGGAGTTTTGATTAGTAGAACATCAAGCCAAATAGGTAAGGATCTTGGTTTATGTTTTTATTTTGATAAATAATTTATTAGAATGACTTTGTTTAAGATAAAGTATATATATATAATCTGCTGTTGAGTGTTTGGAGTGTTGTGTGTGTGCTAAAGAAAAGAAAAGAAGAGGCTAGGCTGCTTATGGGATTCGGCCAGTGCAGGGAAAAATGGTTTGGGAGATAAAAAGAGAGGAAAGAAAGAAGAGATGGGAGTGAATATGTGTGTGTGTGGTTCGGGCAGTGTGTGTGAAAGAAGATGGGAGTGAATATGGTTTGGGAGATTTTTGTGAGGGTTTGGTTGTGTTTTGGTGTTGGACAGTAGGTATGTGTGTGCGAAGAGTGTAACGTGTGTGTGTTGGATAAGAAGATGAGTGTAGTGGTGTTTTGTGCATGTGGGTGAGTCAACAGTGAAGAGGTTAGTGTGTGGGTGTTTTATGGTTTGATGGTGGGGAAATGCTAAAAAAATCCCTTCATCCCCCCTTCATTCCCCTATTTTCATTAAACAAATTGATTTTAATGAAAAAGTAGTCTCTGATGTCACATCAGAGACTACTTTTTCATTAAAATCAATTTATTTAATGAAAAGGGAGGATGAGAGGGGGATGAGGGGTGCATGTGTAGCACTCCTCTTGATGGTGAGTGTACAGGGAGAGTTTTTGGGTGTGATGAGAGAGAAAGAAGAGAAGGAAGTGTAGTGTATGTGTGTTTCGGGTAGAGAGAGAGAATAGTGAAGAAATTGTGTTTTGTGTAAGTGTGTTTTTGTGTTTGAAGTAAGAGAAAAAGAATATTTATATTTATGAAAAAATTGTGATTATATATATTTATGTGTTTAAAAGAATATGAATATGTATATGTAAAATGAATGGATTTTGTGTATAAATATGTATTGATATTTTAAAAACAAAAAGGAATATGTTTTGTTCGGAAAAGATATTTCTATAGCACAATTATGCTATTTTTAATATCTGGCGTTTAATATAATAATGTCGTTATTCTGTTTGACTTAAATAAACAGAATAACAATGTTTTATACCCTTATATTTATTTATGTATAAGGTGTTTTATAAATATTAAATGAACTTATATTTATAACGATGTCCAAACAAGACATTAAATAAATAGGTTTGTTAAGTATTGTTTTAATTAATTTATTAATGCATAAATGTAATTATGCAGTTACGCGGATTTATCTTGCGAACGGATTTGTAAGTATCTTTATACTTACTGAGGGCGATACTGGTGGACTTTTCCTTAAGATTGTGTTTACTGTTTTACTTTTTGGTTGTGAATGTGATTTTACACATTTACTATTTCTAATTAAACTACTTAATAATGAGCTGGTAAGCAGAGGGGATTATAGACCAGTGGTGGGACCATCAGATTTCATTTGAACTTAATAAATAATCTGACTCTGGGACCTTTGGCTTCCAGTAACAAACTAATAAACGTTAAGTGAGGGGACAGTAATTCCGGGCTAACACGCTATATCGGACCTATGGATTTACGAATGAGTAGTGTGCAAAATATGATTAATTAAGACACTGCATATAAAACTGTCACATTATTGCTTTATGATTATATTTATGGACAATTTATGTATATGCTTCGTGACGTGGACAATATATTGCATATACATGTGATTATGAAGTTATATATTTATTGTGTTGCATTTTATAAACAAAACAACATTCATTATATTAATGGAAACAATTGACTCATTTAGGTATTGTCTTTTGTATTATTCTTCTCCCCATGTTAAATATTAATACAGGTTATGAAGATGAGGAATATCAGAATTTCCCAAAGGGCTAGGCAGATCCTGATAGTAGTTGTTGAGACTGTGATGTCTCCAGTTTTGTGGGTTGCTATGCAGTAATCCATTATGTACTTATGACAGATATTATGTTTATATTTCGGTTGTATTGTAATAATAATACTCTTGTTCACTTGGTTCTTTTTATTCGTGCCCTGCGTGGTATAGGCCCTATCTTATGTGTAATGACTTAATTACACATACTTTTATTATACGAGGTATTTTTATTAGAAGCTCTGTTGTGTTGGCTATGTTTTAACCTAGATGTTAATTGAATATATTCCGCTGCTATTTTATACTATGTTGACGCCATTGATAATGTCATAACGGCACGTGCAAAAATCAAAATTGTTTACTTACGCATTTTTGTAAAAGGCGGGTTGTTACACTGCCAAGTCACTGTGCGAGCCCATTAAATGACAATGATGACAACTACCCTAAAAAAGGAAATATTTGTTGTATATTCTATAGGAAAGGGATATAGCACAAAAAGGAAAAGAATGTCAAACTCTACAAGGAAACGCAATCATCACATAAGGAAACCATTTTTGTAATGCTATTTCTGTAACTGACAATTTTTTTTTCTTTTGTTGCAAGTTAATTGATGTAGAATATGATGGAGTAGAGCTAACAACTATCCATAGTCATTATCTTTGTTTATCTATGTTTTGTTATATTTCTATTCAAATTAGGAATTGTCAACAAATATGAAAATTATTTGTAGAAGGCATCCAACACAAAAATGTATCTATCTATTTGTAGATGAAGACCAAAGAGGGAATAAGTCTTTATTTTCAAGCAATGAAGGGCACATGCTTAAGGAGTCTTATACCATGAGTAGATAGTTTATAAATATTGATGTACTCCATAGGTTAATTATGAATGAATGAATGAGAATTATTCTGCCTTTTTCCTAACATTCTTAGAGATGAGATTTCTCTTTTTAAGGTACGACTCATCTTCACTTCGGTGGTGAGACTTTACCAAAACCCCATTGTAGGCCAGTGATACTCTGTTCAACATATAATTTATCTTTACTTTCTGTTGTCTTTCTTTGTCGTCCGTCATTAACGTTCACTTATGTATATAATGATGATGTAGAGGTGATAAAACCATAAAAAGTGTGGTAATCTCCATGAAAAGTGATAACGTCCATAGATGTTATCTTCAAAAGAGAAACAATGCAGCTCTTCACCAAAGGTTGCATTGCACTCTATAAATAGAGTGAGAATCAGAACAGTTTAATTACATTGTTGTATTTCTGATTTATTTTTCTCATTTTTCTCCATCGGATTTCTACCCTAACGAGATTTAATCATTCTATCAATTAACCGTTCTATAATAATTCAATAGTGGTATTAGAGCCAGGTTATGGAAGACAACAAAGAGAAATCTGTACATTCACAAAACGTTCTGCAACAAATTTTGCAAACCATCAATAGACAAGTATTGGGTTTGGCTTTTGCAATAGCCTGTTTCAATGTTCACCAATTAATAGAGAAACCAGAAGAAAAACCTCATACCATTAACTATAGGTGGTTTGCAATATACCGAGAATGTTTAAGTGTTAGAGAATTGCTACTTGTTGGAAACAAAATACTGGAAAAATTTTCTTTGTTCTCTGTTAAAGGAAACAGAGAAATTTTCTTCAGAGAATTTTCTTTCCAACAAGAGAGATTTTTCATCCTTCAGGTTTTGAATGTGTAAGAGAGTCTTCACCAAAGGTTTTACTCAGCAACCTGGTGTTGACTTTGGACAAAGGGGACTCTTCATGGGTTCAAGGATAAAAAAAAAATTCACGTTTTTCACTTTTTTCTCCAGATTTTGTTGATTTTTCTAGTTTGGATTGTAAGAAAGAAGATAACCCCAAAACTGTGTTGTTTTGACTAGTAAGGGGAAAGAAACCAGTGGCTTTAGCCCCCTTGGAAATGACGTCATTCCACTTAAATGGAATGACATTGTTTCAAGGTGTGCTAAAAGGGCCCCTTGGGAAACTACGTTATTCCAGTAAATAGGAATGACATTGTTTCACGCCTTCTATACCCTGTGTAGAATGATGTCATTTTAGAGCGAAATGACGTCGTTCCACAGACGTTAGAATCAACCCTTAAGAAATGACAAAAGGTCATTTGGTATAAAGTAAATAGTGGCGTTGTTTCGAGAAGAAGTCAAAGCTCGACCTGAAACCGATTACGGATCAAAGTGGAGCAGTGCGACCTAAGCCTAGAAGATTGAAGCCTAGGCCTTGTCAAAAAGAGTTGGGACAAACCTTGATCCGTTAATCCCCAATTTGGACCATTCAAAAGCCTGGAAAGGATGTTCATAGGGGAAGGTCACTACAACTATGCTAGCTAGAAATTTTCTAAGGAGAAAACATATGAAATATTGAAAAAAGGTAGAGTCCTCACACCAAGGCCGCAAGGAAGAACATCGTAGGTACGTTCCTCCTTTTTGGCCATTGTTAAAACATATCAAGGAAGTGGCTTTCATTGTTCCGGATTTGGTTTAGTATGAGATCTTGAGTCAGAGACGTTTGAGGGGTCTGCATCCATTAAGGATTGTTCGGACCGTCGCACAAAGCTCAAGCAATTCGTGGCGATTAGGCAACTCTCATTGTACTCTTTATAGAAGAGGTGAACAGGTCAGTTTGCCAGATCCACATTTGGCATACAACAAGGGCTAGCTAAAAAACTATCAGGCTAGGCTGACATATCCTACTGACAAGTGGATTTATTATTATTATTAGTGTATTTTATTACTTGGTCTGTTTGTAATAACTTGAACCACATTTTTATTTTATTGGTGTGATTGTAATTAAGACACATTTATATTTATTAATTTGCTTTAGTAAATATTATTGTATCCACATTTTGAAATGACCATTAAAAGTGGTATTGATTCCTCGAAGGTTGAGAACCTCAATGGTATAAATTTTAGAATGTGAAAACGACATATTTGTTATGTACTAACGCATGAGAAAAAAATTGTACACCCTTACAACTGGCAAGCCAGAACTGGATGATCATAAAAGATGAAGAGGTCGTTAAGAAACGAGAAAAATGGGAAGACGAGCTAATGGCAAGAGCCACCCTTCTCACACCATTTCTATTTTTAAAGGACACAAGACAACAAAAGACATGATTGAGGCCTTAGACCAAAAGTACGGTCCCAGGTCTGACACACACATACAATTGTTATTAAACAAAAATAACAATGCTCATATGGTGAAAATGATTTTGTGGGTGATATGTAAACCAAATAGAACTTATTGCAAAAGAGCTTGCCAATGTTGGTCACCCTGTGTCAGACAAAATGCAAGTGACTACCATACTAAACAAACTTCCTCTATCATAGGAACATGTGGTAACTTCTTTGACACATAGTGGCAAAGAAATTTCCATGACATCTCCCATTGTTACTTGTGTTAGAAGAAGAGAGGATAAAGAGAAGAAGGAAAGAAGGGACATATATCAATTTAATGATAGCTTAGACCATGACTCAGACATCGCATGCGTCCACATTTAAAGGCAAACTCAAGAAATTTAAGGGAAAGTGGAAGGGTGAGCCAAAAGGTGAATTAAAAATCAAGGGAGCATGCTACAAGTGTGGAAAGATGGGGCATTTCAATGCGAATTATTCAAGGAACAATGGCAGCAAGAGACAAGAAAATTGCATCAATAGTCATTGAAGTAATGATGGCGGAACCGACTCCAAGTTCTTGGTGGACAGATTTGGCAGCAACAAGGCATATAACAAGAGGATTGATAGAAAGTAAGGATGCTATCTTTCTTGAGGATACTGACCAAATTACTTCTATGGATGATATCGAACTTTTACAAGGCAAAGATTATCAGTGTCTAGCACCACAAAATACTTCGTTAGAAGATGAGCGATAGACAGATCTTCAGAACAGTGGGAGTAAAAGAAAATCTAATGAAAATTGTTCATGGATACAAATGATGGAATCGGTGGGAGTAAAAGACAAAGGAGACCTTCAAGTATAATCAAGGATCATTATGTGCTAAATATAGATGATATAAATCTACAAGATGATCCAGTGAATTTTAAAGAAGCTGTGAACAGTAATGATGTTGATAATTGGATTGAAGCTATGCATGAGGAGCTTGATTCAATCAGAAAAGAAGATGTTTGAAAGCTCACAGAATTACCAAGTCAAATGAATGCCATTGGATGAAAATTGGGTACTTAAAGAAATTCAAAGCAGATGGAAGCATAGGTACAAAGCTAGGTTGGTAGCCAAAGGTTTTACTCAGCAACCTGGTGTTGACTTTGTTGATACATATTCACATTTGGCAAAGTTCGCCTCTGTGAGGATAATCATATCCATTGTAGCTAAGTTTGTAACGAACTAACCCCCACCGACACAATATTGTTCGCTTTTGGCTCCCTCGAACCAGACTTCCCAAGAGGTCACCCATCCTTGTATTACTTTCGTAGAAGCACGCTTAACTGCGGAGTTCTGATAGGTTCATGGCCATCACGGCTTTAAAACTTGTTGTGTCAAGAAAGGTGCAAATATACATATAAGCACATCCTTATTCCCATACCCAGGCGATGTGTGACGTCACTATCACCCCCTCTTTGGACCCAGCGTCCCCGTTGGCGACCCTCATGGGATCTCCCCATTCTTGGCGTCCCAACGAGTGCCCTTTGAGAACCCTCATGGGCTTGTGTACGCTCCCCCCATCTCAGGCTGAGCAATGGCTTTGATGCCATTTGCAACGACCCACCTCCACCGACACAATATTGTCCGCTTTTGGCTCCCCAAAACCAGACTTTCCAGGAGGTCACCCATTCCGGTATTACTCTTGAAGAAGCATGATTAACTGCAGAGTTTGATAAGTCCATGGCCATTACAGTTTTAAAAAGCGTTGTATCAAGAAGGGTGCGAATATACATATAAGCACATCCTCATCCTCATACCCAGGCGATGTGGGACGTCAGAAAGTTGGAATTAGAATTACATCAATTGAACGTGAAAATGGCCTTTCTAAATGGTGAATTATAAGAGAATATATATATATATATATATATATATGATACAACCAAAAGGATTCCAAGTGGATGGACATGAAGAAAAAGTATACAATTTGAAAAGATCCCTATATGGACTTAAGCAATCTTTGAGACAATGGTATTTAAAGTTCCAGTAGGCTATACTAGAAATTGGTTTCGAGGTGAGTCCACTAGATCACTGTGTTTACATATGAAAAAACAATGACAAATTGACCATATTGTCATTATATGTAGACAACATATTCGGAAATTGTCCAGATATGATAAGCAAGACAAAGTCCTTCTTACCATCCAAGTTTGAAATGATATACATGGGTGCTGCTAACTATGTCTTGGGAATAAGAATTTATAGAGATAGAAATTCTAAATTATTATACTTGGATTAAGAGAAATATTTGGAAAAAAAAATTAAGAGGATTAAAATGGATAAATGTAACCCTTTAAGTACACCTGTTTCAAAGGATCATCATCTAAGCAAGGCAATGTGTCCTCAAGATGAGATAGAAATTAAAGAAATGGAAATAGACCCATTTGCCCAAGTAGTGGGAAATCTCATCTATGCCATGACAAGCACTAGGCATGATATTTGTCATGCGTAGGGAGGGGGGGGGGGGGGGGGTAAATGCCTCCCCTCACTTCTTAAAAAAATTTCTTACAAGTAGTATAATTTTTTCCTATGCCCCTGGAATGCCCCCCCCCCCCCCCCCCCCAACAATTTATCAAGGGGCAAGTTTGCCCACTCTTTGTCGTGAGTTTTTTTTTTTTTTTTTTTTTTCCTTTTCTACCCCACCTTTCTCATTTCTGTTACTCTGTAACTGTAAGACTGTAAGTAGCTAGTTTAGTTCAGACGTTGAAGAAGCCGGAAGAAGGTAGAAGACAACAATATTTTTTTTTTCTTTATCCAAAACACATTGTTTAAAAAAAAACGAAAAAGTTGGATAGCTCATAACTTGGAGTCGCGCACTTTCGGACTTCGGACTGTTCAGTTAAACGAAGAGAAGATTAAAAAACAAGTGGACTGTGAATGCAAGCTAGCAGCAGCCAGCAGCCTATGCTGTCTATCAAGTAGACCGAGTAGTTTTTGAGTACTATGTACTCTTGACTAAAAGTCTTCACATTTTACAAGACTTGTTGAGTGATGAGTCTTCACATTTCACAAGACTTGAAGTCATGCAAAAAGCTAATCAATTTAATGCAAAAGGCAAATAAATTCATGTGTAAAAAGCAAATGAATTCATGTGCCAAAAAAAAAATGAATTTAATACAGTAACTTGGGAAAAAAATATCAATTAGTGTGCGACGACGTGCGTGTGCGACAATGTGCAATGTGTCATTTCGGGTCAATCATCAGTGCAGTGTGCGACTTGCTTGAGACTGTTGAGTAATCTTAGAGCCGTGTGAGTGTCAAATCTCACTCAGAAAGTTTGTAGACTTTGAGGCTTTGAGCGTAACTCGTAAGAGCTTTGTTTAAACTTAACACAATAACACATACGAGTGTTATTTTTACAAATCGTGAACAAGTTTGAAATCATTGAAATCAGAGAGGAGAAGAAGGATCCAGCTTTTAACTTAGTGTCTCAGTTACTCAAAGCTATCAAGTTTCAACCATTCAAATAAACCTTTAAAGTTCAACTAGCCTATTAGGTATGTAAATATGTAATAAACTTTTATTTTGATTAAGAATTAAGTTTTTATATTTGAATTGTTCTTTTCAATTTCTTGTTTTTTTTTTAATAATTGTTTTTATATTTAATTGTTTAGGAATATATATAGACTTATAGTTTTTGTTTTATATATTAATTGTATAAAATATATAATTGTAGTTGCCCGAGATTATGGAGAACAATGATTCAATTAAGCTACAATCAAATTCTAAATGAGCTCGTATTGAAGTAGATTTAACAAATTTGCCAACCGATCCTTGCTTAAGGAAAAAAATTTCTGATTACCATCCTAGTGATAGAAACAAAATTCGAAGAGCATATCTACAAAAAAGACATTGTCAACCATTTTAGCATAATTTTCCACAAACACAATTTGGAAAAACATGGCATCGTTTTAATCCAGCATGGTTCGAAGAATATTCTGATTGGTTGGAATACAACATTATAAAAGATGCTGCGTATTGCTTGTTTTGTTATCTCTTCAGACTAGACACTGGAAATCAAGCAGGAGGAGACTCATTTGTTACTAAAGGGTTTAAAAATTGAAAAAAGAAAGATAAGTTACAAAGTCATGTGGGGGCTCACAATAGTGCACATAATCAAGCTCAACGAAGATGTGAAGCTTTGTTAAATCAGAAACAAAGCATCATAACATTTTTTGACAAGCAATCAAATCAACAGAAAAGAGACTATAGAACTCATTTGAATGCATTAGTTGATTGTATTCACTTTTTACAGCAACAAGGATTAGCATTCTATGGCCATGATGAATCTAAAAGCTCATGTAATCAGGGAAATTTTCGTGAATTGTTGCAGTTTCTTGCAAAACATAGTGAAGAAATTGACAAGGTAGTCTTGGAAAATGCTCTTGAAAATTATCAAATGACTGCACCAGACAATAAAAAAGAAATAGCAAATGCTGCAGCAAGTAAAACTCTAGATGCTATTCTTAAAGATCTTGGAGACTCGTCATTTGCTATCATAGTTGATGAATTTCGTGATATATTTGTTAAAGATCAACAATTGACAATCGTTTTGTGATATGTAGATAAGCGGGGCCATGTGATTGAACGTTTTTTAGGCATTACACATGTTAGCAATACCACAGCTGCAGTATTGAAGAGGACAATTGAGTTAGTACTTAACAAGCATCATTTAAGTATTAGCAGATTGTGATGACAAGGATACAATGGAGCTAGCAATATGTGAGGGGAGTTGAATGGACTTAAAACACTTATTTTGAATGAAAACTCATCTCCCTATTATGTTCATTGCTTTGCACATTAGCTTCAACTAACTTTAGTTGTTGTTGCTAAAAATCACATCCAAATTGCAACTTTGTTTAGCTTGGTTAATAGTGTTTTTAATGTTGTTGGAGCATCATGCAAACGTCGTGGCACACTTTGTGAAAAACAAATTGCTAAAGTTGTGGAAGCACTACAAAATAATGAAGTTTCTATTGGTTGTGGCTTGAATCAAGAAATGAATCTAAAGAGACCTAGAGATACACGTTGGAGTTCTCATTATGGTGCAATTATTAATCTTATTCTCATGTTTTCTTCTATCATCGAGGCGGTTGAAGATATTGTGGAAGATGGTTTATATTTTGAACAGAGAGCAAAAGCAAATATATTGTTCCAGTTGCTACGGACTTTTGAATTTGCTTTCAATTTACATTTAATGAAAAGTTTTTTGGGGATTACAAATGAGTTGTCTCAAGCATTACAATGAAAATATCAAAATATTCTGAATGCAATGAAGTTGGTTGAAGTTTCAATGCAGCGTTTACAGGCTATGAGAGAAGAAGGGTGGAACTCTTTATTTGAAGAAGTTTCTGTGTTTTGTGCCAAAAAAAATATTGTTGTGCCCAATATGGATGATATGTACCAACCTCGATCACGGAGAAAAGCTCAAAGCATGACAAATTTGCATCATTACTGTGTGGAGCTTTATTATATTGTTATAGACATGCAACTCCAAGAACTTAACAGTCGCTTTACTGAGGCGAATTCTAAATTATTACTTTGTGTTGTGTGCCTGAGTCTTGATGACTTGTTTGCTGCTTTTAATAAGGATAATATACTTCGTCTTGCTCAGTTTTATCCGAATGATTTTTCAACAGTTCAACTTATGACCTTGGACAACGAACTTGAAACATATATAATTGACATGCATTCTAGTGAAGAATTTGCTACACTTAAAGGGATTGGACAACTTGCTGAGAAGATGGTGGAGATGAAAAAAGATATTACCTATCCATTCGTTTATTCATTGGTGACATTGTCATTGATTCTGCCAGTTGCGACAGCAATTGTTGAAAAAGCATTTTCAGCAATGAATATTGTTAAAAATCGTTTACGTAACAGAATGGGAGATCAGTGGATGAATGATTGTTTGGTCACGTACATTGAGAATGATGGTACTAAAAACTTGGGTTTATGTTTTGGTTTAGGTGATCTGGAGATTGCATGATACACATGCAGATTTTGTAGGAGATACAGATGACCGAAAGTCAACTAGCGGTTATGTGTTCCTGTTCGGTGGAACGACTCTTGGTTAAGCAAGAAACATAATTATGCATCATGCAGCACATCAGTAAGCAATATGGTCTGGATTAGACATTTTGTCGACATTTTAAATTTAGGATTACATAATAGACCAGTCAATGTGTTTTGTTACGATAAGTCTGCTATCTCTTTAATAAAAAAGTGTTAGCTCCAAAAGCAAACACATTGATTTAAATTATCATTATATTCAAGATATGGCGAAGAGAGAATTTATTTCCTTAATAGACATGGTGGCTGATCCTATGACCAAGGGGTTGCTTCTTGATAAATTCAAAGGGTATGTAGCTGCAATAGGATTAAGAAACAACTAGATGATGGCTAAATGGGTTTATGCGTAGTCGGAAGGATTCAGGGACACCTGAATGAATGATTCTATGCACTTCTACCTAATAAGGGACATAATTGGTTTTAAAGGCAGATGACACCAACGAGGTATGGGTATTATAACTTACATAAATGTAAAATCAACTAAAAAGCATTATGATGAGACTGTATAATATATATATGCATTGAGAGTGTAAAAGACGTTAATAAGATGTATCAAGAAAAACCTTAAGAATAATGGTTTTAAAGGAAGTACTTAATCTAAGGTTCGACGCAGGTCGGCACATGGACTTGTGTACAGCTGAAGTTGTCAATTGTGGAATGGGTGTAGACTATATTCCCAACCATAGATAATAAATGTCATTCACTTGAAAGATAGAGAAATGAGGTCACCCCTAATATGCTATTGACAAGAGGACATATGGTAAAGGGTGCGGTCAGATAAGAGGAAAAAAGCGTGCGCACGTGGAGCCATGTCATTATCTGACGCCGATCTGTAGGTTTTACAGATGAGAATTGGCATGGGGCAAAATTTTTGGTATCAAGGTAATCATGCTCAAATAGAGTTTATTACCAAATATTACAGTGTGATCAAGTGGAAGATGAGATGTAGGGGTAATCTTAACATAATAAGTGTGGTCATCCCCACACCAAATCATCCCATGGAAGGTATCACCTTTCATGGAGTTTATCTTGAAAAGAGAAAAAATGCAACTCTTCACCAAGGGTTGCATTGCACTATATAAATAGACTAAGAATCAGAACATTTTAATTACATTGTTACATTTCTCTTTTATCTCTCTTTGTCCTCCATCAGATTTCAATCTTAAAGGAATTAAATCCTTCCATCAATTGATCATTCTATAATAATTCAACATATAATGTCTAGTTCATATCGATGTAAGTATTGAAAAAATGACTTTACCATGATACATAATTTTTCAACAATGTGTCTACTGTCTTGGTACTTTTAAGAGACAACAGGTTGCGATGAAAAATTGAACTAGGTAGAATAAATTATTGCTCAACATATTTCCTTACACTTCATAGCGGGGTTGGTCCCCTGCTTTGGCCCTATACTTTATCAAAGAAGGAAAGGATTGCATATCAGTTACAAAAAAATTCTTGCCTGAAGCAAACTCATTTCCCCCCTCGTGAGATTTTACGAAATCAATATTCTTCTTGGTCTTTACTTTCTTTTTTTGTATATTTACAATCTCTTATGATTATCTACTTAAGTTTTTGGAAGTGGCTTGCGCATTGTTCTTCCAGTATTTTCCTAAGACTTACCCCACAATAAATGCTACATGTACTCCCAAATACTTATTCTCTGACGTGTAGTGAAAATTACTATTCGATGAAATAACAAATGAAAATCCATCCAAAATCCAATGGTGGTTTTCACTGCCACGTCAGGGAGTAAGTACTTGGGAATAAGCACTTGAAAGTATATGTAGCATTTCTCCCTACTCCTAATTTCTAGACTATATTAGAGTTGGTGTGACTGTTAACTTCTTTAGCTGCACCTGCTTCCAAACGAGGTTTCACAGAACCATCTGAAAAACGATGGTTCTGGTCATGGTGAGCTTTTGCTGTCCATATCAGAACCAAAAATAGCATGATTATTGACAAGATGACCATTGACACCCAAACCATCTTAACATATCTCTTCAAAGGTTTGCAGTGTTTAAGTAGGATCTCAGAAAAGGCATCCTTCACTGACTGACATTCTAAAAGACTTTCCATTCCCGGATATGCATTTAGTAGATTCTGTATTGAACTTGAGTAAGCCTCCACTGTCTTATAATCAGTATTGGTTAAAAATTGTCCCCTTTCACATGTCTCATTGTTGGCATCAGAACAAGTTAACAACTTCAACACCTTCCAAAACAAAATAAATAAAAATAATTAGCTATACTTTGTCAATAAAGAGAAAAATATTTGGGGTTCTTAATTCAGATTATTTTACAAACATAAAGATAAATTGTCAATAAAAGAAAGCATAAGAGGGTTTTTTTTTAACTGGCATACCTTTGGGATGTCTCCTATTCGAATTGTATTAGCTGGACAGTTGTCTGGCTGGTATTGGTACTCCGGTGGTGCGGAGAAAGGATTGCAGACATAAACAAGATTTGGAGATGATGTTGCCTGTAAAGCCGATATGTTTGCATTTACCTGGAAAGGGATTTACAAACAGTAGAAAATTCTGAATTTGTAAGTATTTTGTGCACTCAATAAATTAAATGATGTTTGACTTGAAATCAAATTATAAGTATAAGTATGTGATACCCTGGTAAATTTGGCAAAGTTTGAACTCATAGCAACTGGTCTGATACCATTTTAAATCATTATTTATTCTAACAACTTAAATTAATAGGAAATGATAAATTTAATCATTTAATTAATATTCTAACAATTTTTAATCTTGTGACAAAATGACAGTATTCATTTTACCTTATTAACAAGGTTGTAGATCCTTCCACTGACATCAAATAGTACTGATTTAGCTGATAGTAATTCATCACAGGGAAGGATTGAGCTCAAGCTGCTGTTCTCGGGATTTTGTTGGAAGTTTTCAAGAGCTGTGCACGTATCACTTGCAAACCTGAAAGAGAATTGAGTTTCTTTTCAATAATTGTGTCCAGACTTCTTCTCCTAGTGTAATTCTATAAAGATTTGAGCATGGATGAAGAAGGAGAGAAAAAGCAAAGAACTTGGCTTACTTTTGTAAGAAGAAATATATTCCAAAGAAGAGGAAGCACAGAACCGTCAGGAACCAGCATAGTATAATGAACCTGTAATACAAAATAAATGATAAGCTTTATATCTCAAAATACATGGTAACTAAATCTAAATGTATAGCTTCTGTATGCTTACATGTGAAGTGCCCGGCGAAACCTCAGAATTCCAGACGCTGCAAACAGGAAGAATAGAGACTTTAGTGATTTTAGGGGGATCCATGATGGAATGTAACTGTTAAATCAATATTTGTTCTAAAAGCTTAAGCTTATAGGAATAGATAAATTTAGTCGTTTAATTTCTATTTTGACACTATCTTTCACATGTGAGATCAAACTCACCCTTAATAAATGAGGTCCAACACGTAGAATATTTAATTGAAATGAGGACATCTGTTTTAATATCATGTTCAATCACCACTTATCCCAAAAGCTTAAACTTATAAGAATGGATAAAATTAATCATTTAGTTTATGTTTTAATAGTAACCACCGAAAAATATTAACAGCAGAATCCCCAAGTCTTTAGTACAAAATGCTCTGTTCCAATGTAATTTGAAGTAGCTGAGTTGGAGTTTTTGGATTCTTTAGACTTTGAGCAGGTTCAAATTGATGTCATAACCAAATTTTAGAATTAAATGTAAAGTCCCACACATCAACTTTTTAGCTCTAAATTAGTAATACTAAGCACACTAGCAAAACACACAAACACAAACACCTGAGAGAGCTATGACCGCAACCAGGTTCAAAGAAATGGTAACAGTCGTTGTTATGTACCTGCAAGCATAAAAATGTCATCAGTGGCATGAAATGGGGAGAGAGAGAGAGAGAGAGAGAGAGAGAGAGAGAGAGAGAGAGAGAGAGAGAGAGAGAGAGAGAGAGAGAGACTTAACACTATTCTGAGACCCTTGTCGATGAGATGCCTGTTCTTCTTAGCCTGCCTTTGTATGTCAGCAGCTTCAACATTAAGTTTCTCAGATGTGGAGGTAAGGAAGACAGAAGCATCATTACTTACAGCAGCTGCTCCCAAGTTATTTGTAATGTCTGTCATTGCCCCTGTCGTGTTGTATATGGTTTCTGATGCCTCATTTGCTGTGTTCATGATAATGTTCACCACGGCTTTTGCTTGTGAGTGAAATCTTGCATTGCCCCCTAGAACTAACCCAGATGCAGCTCTGCAAAGATAATTATGTTAGTTGTTATATTTATTTTCCTTTGATCTCTATGCACATATAATTGTTAATCAAAATATGTGATCATCTATGGAAACAGATGATCAAAAGTTAAAAAGATGGTACAATTTCTGTTAGGACATGGGTCCGGCAGTTACGGCCCACATCTTGAAGCCCATTACTAGATAGTGGGCCCTTAGTTACTAATGGATTGTAGACCGATTTCGGGCAAGGCCGGAGCCAAGGATCGCCGAATTTAGGAGGAAAATGAGACTATGCCCCTTGAAGATACCCCTTGAAGACTTGGTAGAATCGACCCAGAAACTGTTCTAACACTTTCAATCTTGAATACAGTATCACGTGCTTTACTTAAAGTAGATCGAGAGTATATATATATAGGTTTATTTTGGGTTTGGTAAAATATTTGTATATTCAAAATGGACTACAGAATTGAATCGCTTACATTGCTAGAATTGTGAAGAAAGTGACAAGGAGAACAGGCCAGAGGCCACACTGCTTGTAAGAAGGTGATGTTCTCCTCAATTTTCCACTCTTTCTACTTTTACTACAAAAAGTAGTTGCCAACAGAAAGCCTCCATATACAATCCCACACAAAAACCATAACACCCCGATGCAATAACCATAAATTCCAGTAAATATAGTCGACTGCACAAAATAAGATCTAAGTTAGAAAATAAATTAGAAAGAAAAGAAAAAAAGATGGGAGAGAGATGGAGAGTTACACTCCAATAATGCTTGTTGGTGATGTTATATCCTCCCCTGTATTTTTTCAAATTATTTAGAGGATCCACCCTCACAGTACCATCTAGCTGTCTAATCGGTTCTGAGACATTGTTTGTCTGAAGCAAATTTCTCCCTGAGTAACCAACCGGAGAAGATAAAAAAGAAGAAAGTACATTAGGTGACCAGTGACCTTGACATGATAGTAATATTTAAAAGTTGATATTAATGAGAACCCCTTGTTTTTAGAAAATGACAATTTCGGTTAATATCATTCTTCATTTATATCATACATACTTTTAGTTATGTAACTGTGACGATCAAGGCAATAGCTCATTAGATATGTGTTTTTTAAAATCATTATTGAATCGCCTCATCAAAATTGATGAGACCACACCTTCTTTTACAATTAACAATTTTATAATTTATAGTCTAATCTACATCATTCAAAAAACTCGATGAAGATAAATAGATTTCAAATTTCACTTGAATTAGTAAAGCGTTGTGAAATAAATGACACCAACTAGTTCGTGGGGTTTTTTTAGTGAAGAGTTTCGTTTAAAAAACGTCACAAAATGTCGGTTTTTTTTGTAGTGCGATCTATATCTTTAATTACCTTTAATTACTTGTATATTTGTACGTGAATGATTATATATATATAAACCAAAATATAACCTTTTTCCCTAGTGAAATTAAGGGTTGAACTTTTAGTTTTCACTTTAGTTATGTAGCAACTTATATATGTTTGACCTATTGTTTTTCTCTTTCTTTTTCGGACCATACATGTTTGGCTTATTGAATAGTCCAAAATTGTGATAAAAGTTTATCCCATATAATAATTGACCATCAACTTTGGTAAAGTACCCCCTAACATTGTTTATCCCATAAATAATAATTTGCACTCATGAGCAATATGTACTCATTAATATTGCTTTAGTTAACAATAAATCTATTTCCATAATATACTATATATTAAGAGACTGACAATTTTTGATTCGACATGAAGCCAACAAGAAATTAAAGTTTTAGCATTAGGCTTGAAGGGTTTGACTCGTTTAATTACATGGATTGAGTTAGGGTTAATCTATATAGTCTTATACTCATGTTTCAACAAAACTCGAATCCGACACTCGACATAATGACATATAATTTTTGACATGATCCGCGATCCAAACATGAACACAATACAAAACTAGAGGGTTAGGCCGGTTGATGGATTTAATTAAATGGATCGGATTAGAATTGATTTATATAATCTTCGGCAAATGATATTTGTACACACTTTTTTGTACACACACTCACATTTGTGTAGGATTCATGCATGTGGGATGAGTCTCACATTAAATGTGAGTGTTTATACAAATAACACGTCTCATAATCTTATATTTATGCCTCAAAACGATCCAAACCAGACACGCGAACATGAATCGACAATCTATATATATATATATATATATATATATATATATATATATATATATATATACAAACTTATATAGTAAATTATGCAGAAATAATTCTGGTAGGAGAACACGCGCTTTTCTTCTAAACGAGTCAAGTCTAGTTTTTCTTCTTAAAAATAAAATAAAATAAATAAATAAAAAAAGTATAGTTTTTCTCACCCTCAACTTTTGATACTTTAACGTATTCTTTACTTAATATCTATGTGGGAAGAAAGCATGAAGAGTTCTAAACACTTAAACAGAAAAAAAATGAAAATTTGAAAGCCATAAAACATGAAGCTCACCTAGTGCAAAGCTATTAGATGAGGTTGTCTGTCCTGCAATTTCTGGAATACTCGAGGAGGCTAATATTACCGTTATGATGAAAACCAGTGGCAAAACCCGCTCTATTCCTTTCATGGCGCCCATCAAACTCCTAAAAGAAGAATTTAGCTTCAAGTTAAACTGAGAATTTCTATGGCGGCATGCAGAACTTTTTCAAAATTAAAGTAGCCACTTTTTGTTTGGAATATGTGTGTTCTTTGCAAGTAAAGAACATCTCTGGGTAACAGAATCTCAACTGTTTTAGAGGTGGAAAGGCTTACTAAATTTCAATGAAGATTCTTCGAAACAGCTAGCTTCAAAAGTCTTCCACGGCGAAATTTCTGAACACCCAGATCAAAAAACTTGTCTATATTCCAAATCTCAGCTCTTTATAGCCAACCAAAAACTTAAGCAGAGATATTTCTGCCAAGTGAAGGATGCCATTGTCAGCTCTCATAGGAGTTGTCCTGCAGAGATATTATTTAGAAACTAAGGACTCTTCAAATTAATGCTATCTTTCTTCAGCTTAAAAGGTGAAGCCAAAGTCAAGAAACTCAACTGAAGCACGTCTAGAATTTAATAATTAATCTTATTTAATTTCAAACCCCAGAATCCATTTCAAACCTTCCACTAATTGGGTCTCTTCCATGCTTTAAAGACCAAAAAAAAAGAAAAAAAGGAAACCGTGTCAAACCCTCCCACAAATTAAGGTGTAAAGAGAGAGAGAGAGAGAGAGAGAGAGATCGAGTTCTGTTCAACTTACTCCACTTCTGATATGCAACAACTCTCAATCTTTCGAAATATATATCATTCATTTCTAATGGGGTTGTCTGAAATGCATCAGATTCCAACCAAACCTCTTTATCCTAGAAAGTCAAAAAACAACGAACGTCATTTTGGTCAAGTTATTGACAATTTGGTCATGAGATATGACAATTTGGTCATATGTACAGTCAGGTCACAAATTTTCTAGAACTCGATCAGTTTGTAGGAAGAAGCTTGTAAAAAATTTCCTACTAACCAACCAGTTTCTAGGAATTTCTATCCTATGCAGTCACAGATTTTTCACTCTTTTTTTTTTATATGTATATTAAGTAGGTGTGAGTGACATCAAAGATTACAAAAGCAAACCAGCTTACCTTCACTTGTGTGGGAAAAGAAAACGGAACCGGAAAATAAATAAATCAATAACATCGGCGGTTAAACTTTTTCAGGTTAGACAAAAGCGTAGTCAAAGGGCGGCCGTCAGGATCGGATCTGCATATTTTTGTATTTTTCTGAACAGTACAAGGAAAGGGAAGTCCAGGAACTGTTTGAATTTTTAAGGTCCATTGCATGGTGACTGTATAAAATTTAAAGAGTAAAAACAAAATTTTAAAGGGATTATTTCAAAAAAAAAAAAAAAAATCTATAATTTTGGAGGAATATTTAAAATCTTAGGAGCAAATGCATGCCCCAAGCATGGCTGTAAATTCGCCCTGTGGTTTGAATTGAGACCGTGGAGGCATGCACAGTTGTGCGTTAAAAAAATATATTATATTTATTATGTATTTGTTTATTAAATATGACAAGATGAAAGGGTACGAGACCTTATTTGATTAAGATCCGTTCTGCTTAATGAATAAAGTGTATGATGAAATGCCTCGACCAGTTTGTGAATTTACGAGAGGCTGTATTGTATTTATAATTTCAGTGTTCACCAGACCACCGCCCGAGCTATATAGACTTCCACCGGACCTTTGCTAAGGTTGTAGAAATCGTCGGCAATTTTTCGCTGTTACTCATTTTTTGTACGAGCTAAAAGCTAAAAAATAATTTTTTGAAAAATCAATTATTTTAAAAAATAGACAAAAACATTATATGTCGAATTTTTTTATTTTTTAATTTCGATATTTGGTATGACTAATTAAAAATCATGGTGAAATCAAAAATATTTTTGGCTTACCAAAAAAATCTTTTCTAATTTTTGTAAAATGCTTTTTATTTTTTAAAATTGTAAACCATTTTTTGAGTTTGAACTTGTTCTCTTCTCAAATCGCTAAAGTTCGTAAGACCACCTTTGGAATTCACTGGGCCACCATCAAAAACCCGTCGTACCACTGCCAGACTTCATTGGACTTTTCAAAGAAAAACATTATACGTCAAAACAAACGGATAAATCTTGAAATTGTATCTCAGTCTCCTCTGGTTAATTATGAATTATCCAACACCTTTTTATGTTAATTGGTCTTCATCATTATCGTTAGCAGGTTGAGTTTGTTTAGAAATTACTCTGTTAAAAGTCGTTAATTTGCTCTTCTTCAAGAGAGAGGTTGAGTTTTTCTTCAATATAGATTCCTACCTTTTTTTTCCTTGCCCGCTAAGAAAACAGAATATATATATATATATATATATATATATATATATATATATATATATATATATAAGCCTAGTGGACGACAGAGGTAAAAAAAAGTAGAAAAGAAAAAAAAGGTTCTACAACTTGAAAGATCAAAGATGAAAGCTAAAATACGTTGAAATACACACCTTTTCTCTTTCGGCCGTAAGAAAGGAATACGAACAAGGCTTTATTATGGGTTAGATATCGCCGCAATATGATTAATTAGGCAGCATTTTACTTTTTTAGGGAAGAACTTCCTATTGGGAAATGATTTGTAGGACAACTAACCGTTCTCCAACCCCCTCTTTGTATTAAAATACATTTATTTAATGAAAAGAGGAGGCAAGGGGACGACAAACCGTCCCTTGCATATCAGAGCCCCTTCTGATTATAATTTATCTTTCATTATTTTTAAGGTATCTAAATTTTAGAAATTGTTAATTTAGGGTATATATATATATATATATATATATATATTAATTTCAACCATCGATTAGAATTTTATGTTAAATCCTGTCAAAATTTTCAAAATACTGCTTATTTTTTTTTTTTAGAAAAAAAAAATGCAAGGATTTATATGTTGGTAAGAATTTAACAGAATTTGCAAAAATACACTCATACCTGAATCTTTGAAATTTTTTTATAAATTTGTTTTAAAAACAAAATATAGGGGTATTTTGAAAATTTTAATATGATTTGACGAAAAATTCTAATGGAGAGTTGACATTGAAAAAAATTGAAAAATGGATACCCGATATTGACACCTTTTAAAGTTTGGGTACGTTATTTCAAAAGTGATGAAAAATTAGGAGTTATAAGTGAAGTTTGTCTATTTTTTTTATTACTTTTTAAAAACACGTATGGGTAAGTTTTTTAAATTCAAATTCTAGTTAAGTTTAATCAAACTTTTTGTAATTTTATCTCGAGTTATCTCAACCATTCAAACATAATTTTTAGAAACAATTTTTTTTTTTTTTTTTCGATATTTGTAATTTTAAATATAATAATAAAAAAAAAAGTAATATAACACAACAAAATCGCACACCCAAACATTTTCAAAACCGAATATTTTCAACTTTCAAAACTGAAATTAATTTTCATGGAAAAAGAAACAAAAATCATGAAGCTAATTACGTCTTGTGACTTGCAATTGTCAGGTCGGCCATACCGAACCCAAACGGTAACGGAATAACGGTCGTAATCGTAGGTGAAGAAAAACAAACTAAATAAACCAATTAAAATTTAGCTGGGAGACAGCCTATATTGCACTAAACTTCATGACCTGATAAAGTCTTTGGGCATTAGTCTTCCAAAAATTATAAAGTTAGTCTTTAAATTTTAGAAAAAATCTCACTTAATCGTTATAAACTTTCACTTTTTAAAATTAAAAAAATTCTTAATTTATTGTATTTTAATTTAAACTTTTTTATAATGTTACTCATCCAATAGGATTTGGACTTAAATCAGACAGCAAAAAGGGCGAAATGACTTTTATGCTCTGAAAATTTTATAAAACTTTGAATTTACCCTTAATAAAAATTATTTTTTTAAAAAGAAATTTGAGGATACTTTGGTAATTTATAGGGCCTCCGTTAGGATAATCTTACTGAATCTTGTCCTCCGTTATAAATTTTTTGGTATTAAGGTCAATTGTAACCGCCACCTTATCCCTGGCCAATTAATTATGCCGTAAAGACCGGTGTGTATATATATATATATATATAGGTAGGTCCTTCACGACTCTCTCCTTCCCCCCCCCCCCCCCCCCCCCCCCCCCCCCCCCACTTCCTGCCAAGTCCCTAATAATGAAAGGAGGTATTAAATGTGGATATTTCCCGAGCAATTACTTCTCTTTTGTTTGTAAATTTCATGATAAATACTATTTTACGAGTATGGAATCGAATAGGTTGTGACTTTGTAGTCAAGTCGCAGAGAGGGCGATCTATAGGCAGGGGCCAAGGCATGAATTACGAATATATTAAAATAGGGATAGGGGGCAAAGCATGAATGAGAAATATATTAAGATTGAAGATCAAATAAATATATAAAAACAAATTTAACATCAATTCAGTTTTAACAAAAAACATAAATAAATAAATAAACAAAAGAAAATATACAGGATAAGTGTTTCATAATATATCAAGTTTCAGCTTAAACACCTATAAAAATGGAACTCGTCATTTTTTTTATATCTCGAAAATCATCTAAGATTGAATTTGTGCTAATTGTTGTTGCAATTTCTCTTTTGATGTACACCATCAGAGAATCCATTAGAAACTCATCTTTAATTTTGTTGTAAAACCTAGTTTTGACAATATTTATGACTGAAAATGCTCGTTTTGTAGTTGCGGTAGAAACGGAAAGAGTAAGCATAAGTACAATAACTTGAAAAACAAGTTGGTATATGGTTGGTTTTCTAGTACTAACCAACCATTAGCACAATTTAGAAATATTCGACAGTCCTTGGAAACTCGAATGTTGAACTACATTATGCTTATAATAGTGGAGTTTTATTTCCAACTATTCTTTTTCTAGATCAGTAAAGTCTTGCGGATAAAACTTGTTTACCAACTGACAAATATCATCAATTTTAAAAGGTTCACGAGTGGCTTAAGGATCAAGAGCCAAGGTAAGAATAAGCAACTCCACCGCATGCTCACCAAATCGACGATTTAATTCTTGCAATTGAGAATCTATTGCAGCACAAAAAATATCCACTTGATAATGATGCTCAATTAATTGTAAAGTCGGTTTGCTCATGGCGAGCTCGACCTCGTCTCTCAAAATAACAAGAATTCCTATATGGGATATCTATGTTGCGTTTCTCGGAAAATTACTTCACATTGGTAAGTAAAGCATCCCATTTGTCATCTCTATATTATTGGATATATGCTTTAGTAGATGAAACAAGATGCATGACACTTAAAATGTCTTGAGATTTAGATTACAATTCTTGACATAGATGATCAGTGATCTACATATTTTCTTTCATGAGATGTAAAATGAAGACAAATTCAAATTAAGTCATTACCTGATGAACTGAATATGCTTCTGCCCGTCGGGAAGAAGTAGTTCCCACATCAATGATTTTAAGAATAACTTCACAAGTTGTACTAACAATTTTGATCAAGCTAGAAACTAATCTCAAGTGAGAACTTCAACGAATATCTCCATCCCGTTGGAAAGTACTAATTTGACTAAGTTCCCTTCCACTCTCCTCTCAATCTCATCAATTTCAATCAGGTAAACAATTTTAGTAGTTTGGGCAATCCGCAATTCTTCAAATCGATTGCATGAGGTATAAACAATATTGATAAAAGAACTTAAATTAGTAAAAAAATTGATGAACATGAATAACTTCTTTTGTTGCCACCACTAATGCCGATTGCAAACGATGTGCGAAACAATGAATATAGTAGACATATGGACAATCATTTGAAACCAAAGCTTGTAACCTATTCCACCCACCTCACATGTTACTTGCATCGTCATATCCCTGTCCTCGAATGTTTTCAATGGCTAGCTTATGTTGAGACAATACAAAATATATACCATTTTGTAGGGTTAATGTCGCAGTATTAGACACATGAACAAGCCCAAAAAAAGTTGCCGTATAAAGCCATCTTTGTCAACAAATCTTAAAACTATAGTCATTTGCTCATTCATTGACTCATCACAAGCTTCATCAATAATTATGCAAAACTTTACATTACCAATTTTTTCGTGAATTGCCTCCTTCACTTTGGTTAAAAAATATGCAATTTTTTTTTTTTTAACCTACCATTGATGATGTGTAAGAGTCATTTTGTAGAGCTTTAGCTATCACTTAAGCAATTTGTTTATTATATGAAAGCATCAAATTCAATATTTTAAGACAATTTTCATGATTCGTTGAATCCACACTTTCATCCCGACCTCTAAAAGCAACACCTTGAAATATAAGCACTCAAACAACATCAATTGAGGTTTTCAACTATAGTCGATTGTTTGCAATTTATTCAGAAGTGAAATTTTCAAGCACATTTTGTATGTGTTGAGACTGCTTCATCAAGTCTTCATATGACCTCTCAGCAATTCTGTGAAATGAATTAGGACCTTTTTATATATAATTGAGACCGCATAATGTTTTCCATTTCTAACTTTCTTCCAATTATTGAATTCATCTATAGTGAATACATGTTGCGTAGGATGCCCAGATGGCATATTAAAGAGAAAGCATGTAGACAAAATAGTTCATCTTTAGCATGCGAATATTCAAGCCATGAAGGAATTAGCTTGAATCACGAAGGTTGAAAGCAACGAAGATGATTTTGTTGTCTAGATTTCGGGTAGTTTGGGATAATATGTTGGCACAGACCAACTTCAATGTAAGCTCGTCGTATTTCATCTAGTTGATTAACATGATAATCCCATATTTGACGATGCAATCCAGGATCAACCTCCAATGAAATAATATCAAATTCACTGGAGTTAACTCTTCGAAATTTTTTAGAAGAATTTTCAGAAAGTAGGACATCAAAAGTTGGTGATGATGCATCACCAAAATTGACATTTGAACTTTGTGCATTCTTTCTTTTGAAAAAGTCAAGTATTGTATTTGGCTTTCCCATCATCTACAAATAAATTTACATGGTCATACTAGAGTCTTTAGAAAAGAAAGAAAAAAAATATGCATAGCTTAGCAATGAACAACTCACATAAAGAATAATAGAACATAGTAGCTTTCACGTATCAGATTCTCTAATTAAATGTTTAGACTTATTAACTATATAACTAATATTCTTAATATTTAATAACAATAATATTCAAACTATAATACCACTTATATTAGAAACTGAGCTTAGAAAACTAACCTAAAAAAGTTATCAACAACTGCAGTTACTAGTTCAAAAGGCACAATATAATAGTGATATAAGTCAACATAAAAACAATCACTTTCTAATTGGTATACTTATTGAAAAGATTCTGATACGATAGTTACAGTGGGCTGTCTCAGGTATGTATGGCCCTAATACTGATTCTGACAGACATTATATGTGGGAGGAGCTATCTGAGGTCTTCAGTTAATGGGACGTTCCTTGGTGCATAGGAGGAGATTTCAATATTACCCGTTTCCCAAATAAAAGAGTCAGGGTGTCTCGATTAACCTCTGCAATGTGAGAATTTCATATTTCATTTCAAAGTAGAGGTTGATGGATATTCTGTTAGCTGGAGGTTTTTTCACATGGTCTAATAACTAAGACCCCTCCTCTATATCTAGGCTTGATAGATTCCTCGTTTCTCCGCATTGGGAAGAGCATTTCTTATACTTGATCCACCACAATGTTTTTCATCCCTTATCAAATCATTTTCCCATTATGCTTGATAGTAGAGGTATGACTAGAGGTACAAGCTACTTTAAATTTTAGAACATGTGGCTGAAAGCATAAGGTTTAATTTTGTAGATCTGGTGAATCAAAGGTGGATTCATATCATTTCTTTGGCACTCCCAGTTATGTTTTAGCTAATAAATTAAAACATCTAAACCTTGAATTGAAACATTGGAATAAGGAGGTCTTCGGAAATGTGGAGGATAGGAAGAAGTCCTTATTTGAGGAGATACAAGCTCTTGATGGTTTAGAACATAAGAGGGTCAAGAGAGCTAAGGCCAAAACAGATTTGGAGAATGTTCCTTTAGCTGGAGGCAGAAACTTAGGGCAACTTGGTTAAAAGAAGGGGATCATAGCACAAGATTTTCCATTGCCTTGCTAATTCTCACAAAAGAAACAACTTTCTCTCTAATCTTTGCATTGACCGTAGTGTTACTTCCAATCAAAAGGTGATCAAAGATATAATCACTCGTTACTTCAAGAAACTTATTACCAAAACAACTCTTTGGCACCCCTTATTAGATGGCTTGGAGTTCCCTTGTTTAGATTATGTAGAAGCAGATTGGCTAGAGAGACCATTTCAAGAGGAGGAAGTTCTTCAGGCATTGCTTAATATTGATGGTGACAAAGCGCCACACCCTAATGACTTCTATTGCTTTTTTCCGATCTTGTTGGGGATTCTTTCATAACTTCCATGGGCATTGGATGTTTGAGATGAGCCTTAATGCCACCTTTATTGCTCTCATTCCCAAGAAGGTCGAACAAGTGGAAGTTAGGGATTTCAAATCGATGAACCGGGTGGGGGAGTGTTTATAAAATCATGGCAAAAGTACTTGCTATTAGACTAAACAGGAGTAAGGAGCGCTTATTTTGAGCAATCATAATGCTTTTATAGAGAGGAGACAAATTTTTGACTCAATTCTTATAGCTAACGTATGCTTGGACAGCATGCTAAGATTGGGAAATCCAGGCGCTATTTGAAAGTTGGACCTGGAAAAGGCTTACGACCATATCAACGGGAAGTTCCTTTCCTACCTTATGGGTCGTTCTGGTTTTGGTTCTAAATGGAGGAAATGGATTTCTCCTTGTATTTCCACGGCCCACATTTCCATCTTGAATAACGGTAACCCGCATGATTTCATAGGTAGTTCACGGGACCTTCTCCAAGGGGATCCTCTCTCCCCCCTTTTTTTTGGTGATTGTCATGGACGTTTTTACTAGAATGTTCTCTAGAGCAATAGTTGGGGGTTATTGTTTAGGTTTTTGGGTATACATCAATAACATTGTCCCCAGGAAATATCTCACCTTCTATTCGCAAACGATACACTTAATTATGTATGATGCAGATCGAAATCAAATCCCTAATTTGGGTCACATTCTCCTTTGCTTGGAGGTTATTTCAAGCTTGAAGGTAAACATCCAAAAATCTAAGTTAGTACCAGTAGAGGAGGTACCACAGAAGGAAGAGCTAGTCGATATTCTCAATTGTAGCATCTCACCACTTCCCTTGAAATATTTGGGTGTCCCTCTAGGTGCTTCTTTTAAATAAAAAACATTTGGGATGGGGCAGTCAAGAGAATAAAAAAAAGGTGGGCTAGTTGGAAGAAGATCTACTTGTCTAAGGGATGGTGCCTTTAATCTTATCAAGAGCACCCTATCTAGTCTACTTACGTATTTCTTATTCCTCTTCCCATTACCAACATGCATTGCTAGGAGATTGGGTGTCTTCAAAGAGACTTTCTTTGGAATGGTCCATGTAAGGAATCCAAGTTCCACAAGGTAAATTGGAAGACTATTTGCTCCCCATTCCCTAGAAGGGGGGTTGGGGGCTTAAAAATATCATGTTGTTCAATAAAGCTCTTCTTGGTACATGGCTATGGAGGTTCATGCAAGAGGAGAATTCTTTATAGAGACAAGTGATTGTTGAGAAGTATGAGGTTCAAAGAAGCGGTTGCTATTCAGAGGAAGCTCGAGGGCCTTACGGGGTGTGTCATTGGAAGAATATTAGAAATGGTTGGGGGTCTTTCTCCAACCTTGTCTTCTTCCAGGCTTGGGACAAATCCTACATTCACTTTTGGCATGACCTATGGTGCGAAGAAGTGTCTATGAAGTACTCATTCCCATAACTTCATTCAATAGCCCATAACAAAGAGGCCTTGGTGTCAGACTAAATGGTTTCCTATGGCTCCTTTATCCACTAGAATCCAAACTTCATAAGGACAGTCCAAGATTGTGAGTTGGAATCCCTTGACTCCCTTCTCAATCTATTACAATCCTTGAAAACCTATCCGGAAGAGGTGGATAGTATGTCGTGGACCCCAGCTAGCAAACATTGTTTTGATTTGAGGAGTTATTATAAAATGTTACAAACTAAAGAGCATTGTTCGCTCCCCTAAAAAAAATATTGGAAGGTTAAGGCCCCTCCCCGCATTGCTTTCTTCTTTTGGACGGAAGCAAAGGGTAGAATCCTCATCGTTGATAATCTAAGAAGGTGGGGTTTCTCTATTGCAAACTAGTGTTGCCTTTGCAAAAAGAATGAGCAGTTTGTTAACGTTCTCATTCATTGGGAGTATATATTAGTGATCTTTGGCACTTGGTTCTCAACTTATTCGGAGTGGGATTCGTGGGCTATGTCTTGCAACATCCTAGAACTGCTTCATTGTCAGAAGATCTAGGGGCCGGGACATCCCAAAGGAGCTATCTTGAAATTTATTCATGTTTTCTTAATGTGGAGCACTTGAAGAGAGATGAATCAACATCTTTTTTAGGATTGCCAATCCAACATACTTTCTTTAAAAAGCCTTCTTTTTTTAGATCTTTTTTGGATTGGGTGGTGTACTGATGCATGATAATATATATATATATATATATATATATATATATATATATATATATATATATATATTGTGTCTTTTAGTTTTATTTAGATTATTAGTATTTAATTTTATATTTTAAGAGTTGGTGTTAACTTGTAATTCAATAATGGGCTTGGCTCAAAGTCAGTGAAATTAGGCTTAGGGTTTTGTTCGTGTCTATTTAAATGTTCTTTTGTACTCCAATGGAGACAAATTGAAATGGATGAATAAACAGATTTTGGGGTGACTACTCTTCTCTTGTGGTGAGACCCCATTCTTATGGTGTGACGCCAAATTTCTCTATTTGGTGAGACACCAATAATTTATCTTGTGTGTTCTTGATTCGAGCTGCGTCAATTTTGGTATCAGAGCTGAAGTTCCTAACACCCACACAAATTCTATTTCACGATGTACACAAATAGTGGCCGATCATACGAAAATGCTCAGCTCACCCAACAACAACAAGATGTTTTGCTCCTTCATATTGTGAACTAGTTACGCCATTGCAACATGCGCATGAATGATTTATATCATCACCTCTCTGTCCTAAAATCTCCCTCTCAAGTCAAGAATCCATTAGACTGGGAAACATCCCCAATAAATCTCACAATCATTCCACAACCATAGACAAACACCAAAATTCATATTTTTCAATCGTTCCACAACCCCCAATCCAAACACAACAACTGAACCACCCCCATTTAGTTTGAGGGTGGCCAAACAACCCCCTAAGGGAGATAAGGTGGCTAGACACCCCATGTGGCCTAAAGGGGTGGCTGAGCCACCCTACAAATTATTTTATTTTATTTTATTTTTTAAAAAAAAATTCTCAAAATAAATAAATAAAAAATTTTGTAGCCAAGTCAACAATGATGTGGCATTGACGTTGCATCTGGGGACAGATGTCGCATTATTACATCGACACATGTTCGATGACATGGCCAGATGTTAGTTTTGGACGGAAAAAATGAACGGATGTACCATTTTTGTCTTTTTCTATAGCATATGTACCATCTGTAATACAAATGAAAGCACATGAGACAAAAAATAAAGTTGTCAAATCATAGGTACCAATAAGATGTTTAGCCATTTTATAAATAATAAAGTTTTATTAGAAAAGCCTAAAGAGCTTCTAAGTACACAGAAAAAGCCAAAGCATTCCTCCCCCCCCCCCCCCCCCCTCCCCTCCCCAAAAAAAAAAACCAAACAAATCCTAAAAAAAATAAAATCCCTCAAACCCAAACTCTCAAAAGTCACTTTGCCTTTCCAATGCCAAGTGGACGCGTTTGCATAACCGTAGTCCACTGAACTCGCTATATATCACTGATTCCGACATCATATCGTTTCACGGCAGCATATTGTTTGTCAATCCCAGATGAGTCAGCCAAGTACAATTGCAGTAAGCGCCTTAGCAGTCCCGTCAGTGATGCAGCCTCTGTAGGAAACAATTGAACCCAAAGCCAGCTTTCGTGGTTGCGTGGTAACCTTATTGAGCATATTCATCATTAAAAAAAAAAAGAAAAAAAAAAGAGCATGCATTTTCGAAGAATGATGCAGGATGAAATATAAATAATTGGGTGTTTTAGTTTTATTTAAATTATTAGTTTTATCTAAGTTATTAGTATTTAATTTTATATTTTAAGCGTAGATGTTATTTTATAATTCAATAATGGACTTGGCCCAAATTCAGTCAAGTTAAGATTATGATTTTGTCGATGTCTATTTAAGTGTTCTTTTGTACTCCAATAGAAACAGATTATAATTGATGAATAAACATATTTTGGTTGTTTGAGAGTTGTGATTACTCTTCTCTTGTGGTAAGACACCATTTTCCTGGTATGACGCTAGATTTCTATGTTTGGTGAGACGCCGATCGTTTATCTTTTCTGTTCTTTATTCGGGCTGTGTTGTGTACATTTTCTAACTTTTCCTCTTCAAATATGGTAGATCTGATTAATTTTTTAGATTGTAGAAGCTTATAGGGTTTGGCTCTCTTGTACACTATTCGCGTAGGAGGGATTTTGCCATTTTCTTTCAATAAAATTATTATTCATTCAAAAAAAAAAAAATCTAACGTTTTTACCAAATTCTAAGTAGATATATGTAGCTCCCTTCAATGGATTCTTTACCATAGAGGTCACTTTTCATTTCATGTAATTTCTTTTAGGATAGATGTTAACCAACCTACCAATATGCATTTGTGTGTGCATGTGTGTTTGAACAATAAAAGAAAAATAAGGAATCTGCAGTTTTTCATTAATAATAATATTTAAAAGAAATAAAGAAGAGTCTAGAGCATCTGTTGAAGTGTCTATATAAAAAGCAATAGCTAAAGAAAGAGAGTTCTATTTTAGTTCCCTTTGTTGGAGATGCTCTTATTTGTAAAGGATAGTAGTTGGAGGGGCTTAAGTGTGAGACTTTAAAGGTTGATGGTTTAAGTGGCTAAAGATGGTAATTTGGGGGGTGAACTGTAATTCCCCAAAAGGACAAAAAAGAAAAATTAAATACTACGCTTAAAAAAATTTAGATGAAAAGTATGGAAAGAGAGTGGCTAGAATGAATTAAAACCCTATTATTATATAGATTTGAGAACTACCAAAATTACCAAAATACACAACCATTTTAAGAGAAAAATGAAAAAAAGAAAAAAAAAAAGAAGAAAAAAAAAGAAGAGGACAGAGAAGAGAGAGAGAGAAATTGGAAGAAGCAAGCAGGAAACACCCACTCTTGGAGCACCATACTAACTGCTGCTTTGAAATTTCCCCACAAAATAAGAATTCAACAATTAAGTAAAAAAAATACTGAAACCCCTAATTGGATCCAAGCCACCATACCCAAACCACCTAATCCAAGACCAGGAAAAATGAAAAAGAAAAGAAAAGGGAGGATTTCCAAGTAAGCAAAATCAGAAGGTTACAAAGTAAATTGCAACCCAGCCTACTCATGTTCAGAGGCGATAAGCTGTAAGAAATTATTGGAGAGTAAAAGCACCAACTCCAACAGAAAAACATCAACCCAAATGACAATAATTTTACTCTTAATTAATTCCCTAATTTTTACCCAAATATAACAAAACAATCCTTATTCCCCAATTTCTGAACCACATCTAAGTAACAGTATACTATGCAAAATAATTTATAGAACCAAACAAGAAAACTTAACAAAGAAAAAACAAAGAGAATCTGACTTTCTGCACATAGAAACAATTGGGTCAGACATCTTTGAATTGATCATGGTCAACTTGGTAGAGAATTATTTCCTTGTTTGGATGTCAGGATTTCATTGAAAAATCCCAGTTGATGCAGGACGATCATCGGACAGAGAGGCTACAACATGACAACATGCCTTGGGAACATATGTAAATAAGGATGAGGCAGGTTAATGATTATTGCATTGGAAGGTTTGTGCGCCCAAGGATGGAGTTAGCCAGCTCTTCATTCATCTTCACTGGAAGTGGTGGCATTTGCTTCATTACTTCTGGCGTGTCATTCAAGCTCAAGCTGCATATAAGAAGATAAAAGCAAAGAATGAGCATTTGCTTGAGACCCAAAAAGTAGAGAAGAAAAAAGAAAAAAGAAAAAAGAAGATATAATGATCCCTGTTTCATGCAGGTTTTCTTTATATGACCAATTCAACAGCTATAAGTAGAGCCATGGCCAACCTATAAATTTGTGGTACCTTATGTTCTTCTAGCATTCAACATTCAGGAAGCAAAACCAAGTAGCATTACATAATGATGTGTCATTTAAATGTCTGTTCATAGATGATCAAGATGTTTTTGGCAAACGCAGATTAAGACGGCCACTAACATGTAGGTTGACCAAGACAACACCAATGATGGATGGGGTTATTCAACCTTTTGTATGCACGAGGCAAATGCTCTAATATTATTGAGAAGGCCAGTAGAATTGAAATCTTGGTGATGGCCATAAAATATCGACTGCATGAACATTTAGGCTAAATATATTCACATGTACAAGAAGAAAAATACTAGTATTCACATCCATATCAAACCATGCAGGAACCAGTGTAATAAGTGAAGAGAATATTAGAACATTTGAAGAAAACATTAAGCATGGCTTGCAACATACTCATTCATGATTTTGTGGATGTTATCGCGAGTTTGACAGAAGAGATTGATGTTGTCTGGTATCTGAAAACAAAAAATAAAATAAGCCCAATTCAGTTAGGTAATCACTATGAATGCACCCATGAGCAATAAAAAATATATATTACAAAAAAGAAGCACTCTGTTCAGAACTTATAAGTCCAACTGCTTGAATTATACACGATGTTATAAAGGTCAGCAGTGACATTTTAATTTTTGTACTATAGTAATTTTGCAGTAATTATGATTCATAAAATATAAAAAAGTTCAATACATTTGACATGCAAAGAAAAGAGGATATTACACCAAGTTATAAGCAATACTAGATAAAACTATAATATGAAACTTATTAACTAAATTGTTACTAGCAGTTATAAATGAACAGGCCCATTAACATTAATTAGCCATTCCTTTCCAGAAACTAAACTCTTTGAGTACAACACAACCTCTATTATAGTAAGCTGACCAATGGTTTACCTATTATTCACCTAAAACAAAGCAAAAATATGTTGTTCTATTTTTTAATAATTAATGAGGTTAGGTAGGGTGAGACAGGGTTGGGATTTGGGCCATCCAATGCGAAAAAATTTCAAATTCTGATCATATAAATAATGTTGGCCAAAAAAGATAATGATAATAAAACGAAAAAGTTATGTGGGAGGATATGGAGAAAATACGGCTAGATTATTTAAGATCCATTCAAGCATAAAAACTTAACATATCCTTCAATAGCAGCACACAACAGGTACTTCAAGGTCCTCAAGACAGGGCAACTAATTTACATCATCAATGAATAATGAAAAATTTGTAGCATTAATTTTTACTTTAGAGATGCTTTCAAAACTTGTGTAATAGTTAGGATAATGTAAATCAATAACCACATGGTGTAAGTTCTTAACCTGTAAAGATGAAAGGTTTGCAGAAATTTGATTTAAGGCCTGTGCATTTTGCTCAAGAAGCTCTCCTGTAGCACCACCAATAGCTGCAAACAGAAGAATTTGAATTTTCAATAAGGCTATGTTGTAGCAAATAAAATAAAAAAAAAAATAAAAATAAAAACTCTACTGCAAACTATGCTTGCCGTAAAGGAGGCCATACAAACTTTTATATTTTTATAAAGATGATTTGTTTGTTGAAAGAAAAAATCTCTGCTTAGAAACATTTTTTTGTTGGTAAGTAAATAAAAAAGTTTTTAGGTAATCAAAATAGCATAAAAACAAAAGCACAACCCAAGTACACAGGAAGTATACAAGAGACTAGAGAAACACCTAGTGTGTTAAACGCTTGGCATGTCAAAAAAGTATTAGGTTCTTGAGAACATATTACAACCTATTATTTGTATTACATTCTCCCTTTGAACATTTGGTGATCAAATGCTCAAGGACTCAACACTCAAGTCAATTTATGTTCGAATACTTGCTTGGATACAAAACAGGAAAAAAAATGAAAATAAAAAAGGCTTCAAACTCACTGGAAAAGGGAAAAAATGTGCACAGTTCTAAGAGTGTTGTGCATTTTAGGAAGAAACAAGAAAATAATTACCATTTTCATAAATGTTTTTACAATCCATGCTAAGAAAGAGTCATATATTTATATTCTTTACATAATATATTCACAACGATCTATGCATATAACTGTGTAGTTGTATTCATTATATATATATATATATAGAATTCGGAGTTGCCATATCCAACATGCATGTCTATATTGAAACACAATACTCATGTCACGTCCACGTCCAACATAGCTACCCTTATTCACCGCAAATGTTTCAGAAACCAGATCATTCCAAAAAAATAAGAGGTTGAAGGATTAGAGATTCAACCGCAGGGCCAATAGTGGTCTAACCGTGATGTCATAAATATTTAACTATTAATCTGTAAATATAGAAAATACTATAACTAAAACAGAAAAAAATGACATGCAGAAGCAAGTTACTAATATTCATGTAAAAAATTTGTCTCATGATATATGCCTATATTTATGGCTTGTAAAATTGTCGTATAATAAATATACATATTTATGACACATGTATGTCATCACATGTACAGTAAACAAAGAAAATTAGGAAGAAATATATTAAAAACCAGCATCACACTGGCATGATGGTCAGTGTGTCATTATCAGGAGCAGTTGGCAGTGGGTTCAATCCCCATTGCCATCTTATGTTTAGTTTTATTAAAGAAGCCCCAGTTGGGCTGGCGGATGGCATAACCCACTGACAGCAGATGGTTTCATGGGCTGACCGTTGGTCAAAGCTGGCCAAAGCGGTTATTAACCAAGAATGGTCCAATACCTGTGCCCAGACTGGAAAAGAGGCAAGTCCACAGTTTGACCAGCCGGTCTGGTCAGGGTTTTAAAAAACATTGTTCACCAGTATCCTAGCAAACTGTAATTTGGGACCACTCAATTCAAAACATGGCACACAATTCTTTCAATACCACAATGTTGGCAATCCAAATATGTATTCGTTTCGCAAGCCAACATAGAAAGTAATATTCAAATCTTGGACATAATTGATGGTTCAGTTTATGCATGGCAAAAAAGAGCATTGAAATGGTCTCAGCTCTTGAATATTCAAACAATAAAAATAAAGTAAAAAAAATAAAAAATGAAACAGTAATGAATTCCATTGAGTTTCCCTCACTTGATCGAACAGCCCAAAATTCAGTTATTTCAACTACAAATGATCTTTCAAATTGGTCAGCTTCTATATGGTACCAGTTGTTGCTTCATTGAATTTGCTTCATAATAGGCTCACAATTTGAAGTTGATCATTATATTTATGGACTGGTACCAAGATCTAGTCCTAGACAAGCAGACCTAATTTTAACTGTGGGTACAGTAACAATGAAAAAGGCTCATTCTTTAGTGAGATTATATGAACAAATGCATGAATCAAAATATGCTGTTGCTATGGGAGTATGTATAATTACAGGGGGGGATGTTCAGTACTAATTCTTATAGTACTGTTCGGGGAGTTGATAAGCTAATTCCTGTAGATATGTCTATTTGCCAGGCTGTCCACCTAAACCAGAAGCAGTTATAGATGCTCTAATAAAACTTCGTAAAAAACTATATCGAGAAATCTATGAAGATCGAAGTAGGTCTCAACAGGGGAGTCGGTGTTTTACTATCAGTCATAAAAAAAAGTCTTTATTTGTATTTCTTGTAGAAAGCCGGGCTATATTAGGAACATTTTAACTAGTTAGTTTGGCTCAACAAGTTAAGATCATACAAAAGTAAAAAAGATGAAGATTACAACTTAAAATTACCTTATCACACTCTAAGTCTAGTGAACTCATCTATATAAATTATAAATAAGTTCACCCACGTTGCTCCACATTGTGAGGTAAGTGGCGTATAACATTGACGTTGGGTGGCACCTTATTTTACAACTGCCAAGGAACGTGGATGGCAGTAAACACTGGAGTCTCACCATTTAAAAAAAAATAATAATAATATACTGAAATTTCATTAATCAAAGTTGTACAATGTTTTCTACAATATATATATATATATATATATATATATATATATAAAACATGCATTCCGGTCCGATATTGAGAATAGGATACAAATGCCAGCAAATAAAATGATGCAGTCATATGTTTAATAAATACTTATGATTTTGAGGTTGGATCACACTAGAGCATGACAGTAGAGAAGCCAATGGTTACAATGACATTCAGCTTAATATAGAAAAACTAAAGAAATGAGATTCGGGAAAAAAAAGCATTCGCAAAACAAGTAAATGATGCCATGCGGCTGCATTGAGAACTATACAAAAATCAGCAAAGTAGTATGTAACTGACCTTTGAGTGGAATGCCATCATCATTATCCATAGGGATAATAGGTGGAGGAAATGGGGGAACAGAGGGCCGTGCCGCAAAGTGAGACGACTTAGCTGAAGGATCATTGACTCTTTCCTAAGAAACAAAACCAAAAATATAACTTCAGAGCATCTGATCACTGAAGAAACAGGTACTCAACAGAAATGAAAAGCCAAAATATTGCACCATGATATACACATACATACAACCCTATTTTCACAGGATAATGCAAGACAGAAAAAGGCATGCTTTAAATAAGACCAGGAATTCAGACTCTTAAGCCTCACATCATTCGGGGTGGAAAGGAAAAAAACATTATAATCCTTAGGCTAGTGATAAAACAATTGTCAAGGTGGCATGTTGTCAAGAATACATTGTTCTAACCAAAAATTAACAGGAACACTAAAAAATAATTGCACCAATGCCATGAAAGATTAACTACCTACCAATTATCCTTCAATACACAGTTAAAGCTCTTTTAAAAATGGTAGCCGAGTTTTGGCGAGTTTTCATGCAAATTACATTAACAGTTAAGCATAATCACTACTACTTATCTAAACATGCAAAGATATTCCAATAAATATTCAGAGATGTGGTAAAATTCATTGAGTAACTATTTTGTCTCATACTGTTGCATTAGCCTGTGCTCAAGTGTATTAATTTTTTGGGCAAACTTTACTTAAACCCCCCCTGAACTTCCATTGCTTTTGCAATCACCCCTTTAAAGTTCAAAAACTCTCGATTTAGTGTATCCAAATTTTAAAAGTTTGCAATGTCTCCCCTCCGTTAGGATTTTCTGCTAAATCGTATCAGAGAACGTCAAAATTCCAAAAATGCCCATATTTTTTTTTAATTATTTAATTAGCGATAATTTGCAATTTTAAAATTTTTACAGGAGTATAAGGGACATTTTACCTCTTTACCGTATGATTTAACCCCAAACCCTAATGGAAGGGGAGACATTGCAAACTTTTTTTAAAATTTGGATACACTAAATTAAGAGTTTTTGAATTTTAAGTTTATGAACTTTAGGGGGTTGATTGCAAAAGCAACGAAAGTTCAGGAGGGGTTAAATGAAGTTTTTTCTAGTTTTTTTTAATATTTGTTCATCATTCAATTTGGGCTAAATCTGCTGCTATCTAAGAATGTAAGCTCTCAATATCTCAAGATCAAATAATGATGTCATATTCCCAAAGATAAAGTAGTCCACCAAGCAAAACTGGATCTGACGTAATGTCATGTTGATGTCATGTAGCAATAAATGACATGTTCATTCTACAACAGACACGGCTAAGATTATGGTATTACAACGTTTTCTCATAACCAGAGTTATTATTGTATTATGTTGTGTGCATGCATTTGTATGTTAGGATATGATTTAAGGCTCAAGATTGATATCAAAAGTACCATAACAAATGAAAGAAGCTGCTACAAAAATTACTAATGGTGAAATTTTCAAGCAAACAAAGGGGCTCAACATCAAAGTTTGATGCAAGAACCATGCATATCACTGAATAACATATCTGATGTACAAGGAAATGGTTTGAAAATTCTAACACAATTGTTCTCCTGTATACTTTTTGTATACGAGGGCTTTGCCATTTTCTTTTAATAAATTATTATTCATCAGAAGCCTTTGGGGTGGGGTTTCGGAAGAATATCAGGAAAGGGTATGAAACTTTTTTCAGCTTTACCAAATCTGAGATGGGGGCTGGTTCCAGGATTAGCTTTTAGCATAACCAGTGGTGTGGAGAAGCGGCTCTAAAGGTAGCTTTCCCGGTTTTATATTGTCTTACTTGTGTGAAGGACGCCTCTCATGCGGCTAATTTGGAGTTTTTGGACAGCTTCAACCAGTGGAACATGAGCTTCATTAGAACGGCACATGATTGGGAGGTAGATGTGTTTGCCTCTTTTCTCCAAGTGTTACATTCAATTAGAGTCAGAAAAGGATGTGTAGATCAGCTACGGTGGGCTCCCAAAAGAGGATGGTTCTAGGTCAAATCCTTCTATTGCTATCTGGCTTTCTCTGAAGGTAGCTGCATCCCCTAAAAGGGTGTATGACGGATTTGGACTCCTTCAAGGGTGGCCTTTTATGTGTGGTCGGCGTCTCTAGGCAAGATCCTTAACTTGGACAATCATAGGAGGCGACACGTCATCATGATAGACAGATGTTGCATGTGCAAGAGGAATGGGGAGTTTGTGGACCACCTTCTTCTTCATTGTGATGTGACTTCCGCTATTTTGAGTGTTTTTTTCAGTCGTTTTCGGATGTCCTGGGTTATGCTTAGACGTGTTGTTGATTTGTATGACTGCTGGGGGTCTTCTAGCAAGCCAAAGAGTACTGCGGTGTGAAAAATTATAACTACATGCCTCTTTTGGTGTTTACGAAGCGAAATGAATGATAGAAACTTTGAGGACAGGGAGAGGACTATGGGGAAAATATTATCTTCGTTCTTTGAAACTTTGTATCTTTGGACGGCGACGTACGTGTTTCCTCAATCGATTAGTTTTAGTGACTTCCTTGTTTGTTTTGCTCTTTCTAGTTAAATGGTTCATTTTGTATACTTCATGTATATTTAGAGGCGCCTTGCGCTTTCAATGAGATTGGTTATTACTTACAAAAAAAAAAACTATATATTATTCATCAAAAAAAATTCTAGCATAATTGCCAGCTTTTCTCAGCCCACAAAATTCTTAAATCACCACTTTTCTTAAAAGGTTAAGCTAATATAAAGAAGTAAATTTAATCAATACTTTAACACTAACCTTATGAGTGGGCTCAAACTTCATTTTTAATAGGTGAGGCCCAACACGTAGAATATTTAATTGAAAAGGTTAAATACGTTTTTGTCCCATGAGATTTAAAGACTTTATTTTTTGTCTCATGTGGTTCATTTCGTATCGCAGATGGTACCTCCGTCCAAAAATTGACGGAAGCTAACATGTGTCCTATACATAAATAACAATTTAAAACTAAAAAAAAAAAAAAACTTTTTAAAAAAATTCAAAAAATTAAAAGCTTTAATTTTTTATTTTTTCAAAAAACTTATTGGAAAAAAAAAAAAGAAAAAAAAAAGAGGGGTGCCTCAGCCACCCCCATGGCCGGTCTGGGGGTGGCTACCCTCAGACCAACCAGTCTAGGGTGGCCGAACCCACCCGCAGGCCAAACGGGCATGGCCGAGCTACCCTGAAGGCTATTGGGGGTGGTTTCGACTACCCCCATTTTGCTCTTTGGGGGTGGCCAAACCACCCTCAAACTGGCCATGGGGGTGGCTCAGTCACCCCTCCTTTTTTTTTCTTTTTTCACAAAGTTTTTTTTTTTAAAGCTTTTTTTTTTTTTTTTTTTTATGTTTTTATTTTTTTAAAATTATTTTTAGTTTTTAATTTTTATTTAGGAATAGGACACGTGTCAATTTCTTAGAGGTGTTGACGATGACTTTTCAATTTTTGAAATGAAGTTGGATGGAGGTATCAACTCGTCTTTAGCCATAAACGAGGTACCCTTTTCCGGTATTTTCTGAATCCTTATGTAAGGAATTACAAAAGAAATTCTTTCAACAAAGATGTGAATTAGGAAGGATTGGTCGACGAAATATGAACCAGAGACTGAATCTTGATATACCTCAGAACATTACATTTTTATTACCGCGAGATATATTGGCGGCTACGGATAATTCCTCTAACCAAAAGTTACAGCTACAAACTTCCAAGTTGACATGATTCACAAACAGAAACCGGATCTAGTTTTCATTGGTTTCCGATCCCCAGTTTGTGAGTCAATCCTCCCCGGACTTCGCCCCATTTCTTGTTGGCCCAGGCGCCCAAGCCAAGGCATTCTTAATTCCCTAGCCTTCGAGTTCATCACTAAGTTGGGGTCCTTCTCCAGGAATGGTTACCTTCCAAACAAAGAAAGACTTTTCGTAATCGTAATAATATAGCCCGAAGCGCGCTGGCTTTGCTCTACGATACAAAATTAACCACAGAGGACAAAAAATAAAATCTTTAAACCACAGGGGGGTCAAAAGTATTTAACCCTAATTGAAATGGAGAGTGAATTAACTAAGATAGGGTTCGAACTCAGGATCTCTGCTACGATATCATGGTAAATCACCACTTTCCTTCACAGCTTAAGCTCATAGGAAGAGGTAAATTTAATCATTTAATCAACACTTTAATAAAAAAATTTGGTCATACTTCCTCTTGAGGGAAGAGAGAGGGGTAGAAAGAGAGAGAGAGAGAGAGAGAGAGAGATTAGCTCATTTTCAATGCATGATGTGCAGAAAATTTTATCTATATAAAGGACATTAGTTAAGGGAACCAATCAGCATGAATCAAACACATATTCAACTCTCCACATGTACAACCAAATTAGAATCTTCAAGAGATTAATTGAGAAAATATCGTATAAAGGCACAAAAAAACCTGCAAAACATACCTTTTTATCTCTGTTTTTCCTTGTTAAATTGTGTTCTTCCTTCCTTCTCTTGCTATTTTCTTTTTTCTGAGAAAATAAAAAGAATCAATCATAAAATATGACTTCATAAATAAATATATACACACGCGCGCACACATTTTTTATAAGTAATTCAAACTTTATATCAAACAAAAAAGAACAAGCACAGAGGTGTATCCTCTCAGCAGGTTACAAATGGAAATTCTAAAAGCAATAAAATCCAAGAAACCCAAAGAACAAATCACAATGAATGCTAACTATAACACACAGCCAACCATGAAAATCATAGAGATGAATCAAAGCAAGTGCCTATTAAACTCTACGCCATTAACTGTGCTGTTATTCCTCTCCCGCCAAAATGTCCACATAATACTGAGTGAGACTGCACCCCAAATCACATCACTCTCATGATAACCATATCTTTTTTTCCAACCTATCAGCCTCCCAACAGCTCTGGGCATCACCCAATGCATCCCGTAATGATAATGCTAATGACCACAATTTGCTCTGCCACTTCATGATGTAGGAGGAGATGATCTCCAATCTCACAACTACTTGCACATATATCACCAATCAACAATAATTTCACCATTTGCCCAAGATTGTCGACTGTCAAAATTCTATCCAAAGTAGCTGTCCATCCAAAAAAATGCTACCTGTCATAGTATCTTCACACAACAAATGCTCTTGAAGAGAATCCTCAATTTGTAAACCATCTAAGAGCCATTACAAACGGTTATAGTACACAATAAATATAGCCCTTCCCATACCAAATCCCTCTTTGTCCATGGATTGAACTCAAGAACTCCCCTTTACTAAAAAGGAAGAGGTACCAATAGGTTACAAGGGGCTGATTTGAGATTAAAATCCATTAAATGAGCAAATAAGTAAAATCAAGAAATAAGTTTTCAACATCTGTAATTACTAGTTCAAAAGGCACAATATAATAGTGATATAAGTCAACATAAAAACAATCACTTTCTAATTGGTATACTTACTGAAAAGATTATGATAAGATACTTATAGTGGGCTGTCTTAGGTATGGCCCTAATGCTGATTCTGACAAACATTATATGTGGAAGAAGCTATCTGGGGTCTTCAGTTAATGGGAAGTTCCTTGGTGCATAGGAGGAAATTTCAATATTACCCGTTTCCTGAATGAAAGAGTTAGGGCGTCACAATTAACCTCTGCAATGTAGGAATCTCATATTTCATTTCAGAGTAGAGGTTGATAGATATTCTGTTAGCTGGAGGTTCTTTCACATGGTCTAATAACCAAGGCCCCTCCTCTATATCTAGGCTTGATACATTCCTCGTTTCTTCGCATTGGGAAGAGCATTTCCTATACTTGATCCACCAAAGTCTTTTTCATCCCTTATCAGATCATTTTCTCATCATGCTTGATAGCAGAGGTATGACCAGAGGTACAAGCTCCTTTAAATTTGAGAACATGTGGCTGAAAGCATAAGGTTTTGTAGATCTGGTGAATCAAAGGTGGATTCATATCAGTACTTCGGCACTCCTAGTTATGTTTTAGCTAATAAACTAAAACATCTAACCTTGAATCGAAACATTGGAATAAGGAGGTCTTCGGAAATGTGGAAGTAGGAAGAAGTCCTTGTTGGAGGAGATACAGGCTCTTGATGGTTTAGAACACAAGAGGTTCATGAGAGCTAAGGCCAAAACAGATTTGGAGAATGTTCCCTTATGCAATAAATTAGCTGGAAGCAGAAATTTAGGGCAATTTGGTTAAAAGGAGATCATAGCACAAGATTTTCCATTGCCTTGCTAATTCTCACAAAAGAAACAACTTTATCTCTGATCTTTGCATTGACCGTAGTGTTACTTCCAATCAAAAGGTGATCAAAGATACAATCACTCGCTACTTCAAGAACCTTTTTACCGAAACAACTCTTTGGCACCCCATATTAGATGGCTTGGAGTTCCCCTGTTTAGATTCTGTAGAAGCAGATTGGCTAGAGAGACCGTTTCAAGAGGAGGAAGTTCTTCGGGTATTGCTTAATATTGATGGTGACAAAGCGCCACGCCCTAATGACTTCTATTGCTTTTTTTCCGATCTTGCTGGGGGCTATAATGAAGGATGATCTCATGCGACTCTTTCATAACTTCCATGGGCATTGGATGTTCAAGACGAGCCTCAATGCCACCTTTATTGCTCTCATTCCCAAGAAGACCGAACAAGTGGAAGTTAGGGATTTCAAATCGATTTTAACTAGGTGGGGGAGTGTTTATAAAATCATGGCAAAAGTACTTGCTATTAGACTGAAATAGGAGTAAGGAGCGCTTATTTCAAACAATCATAATGTTTTTATAGGGAGGAGACAAATTCTTGACTCAATTCTTATAGCTAACGTATGCTTGGACAGCATGCTAAGATTGGGAAATCCAGGCGCTATTTGAAAGCTGGACCTGGAAAAGGCTTACGACCATATCAACGGGAAGTTCCTTTCCTACCTTATGAGTCGTTTTGGTTTTGGTTCTAAATGGAGGAAATGGATTTCTCCTTTTATTTCCACGGCCCACATTTCCATCTTGATTAACGGTAACACACATGGTTTCATAGGTAGTTCTCGGGACCTCCAAGGGGATCCTCTCTCGCCCCTTCTTTTCGTGATTGTCATGGACGTACTTATTAAGATGTTCTCTAGACCAACAGTTGGGGGTTATTGTTTAGGTTTTCAGGTATGCATCAATAACATCACCCCCTGGAAATATCCCACCTTCTGTTCGCAAACGATACACTTAATTATGTATGATGCAGATTGAAATCAAATACGCAATTAGGGTCACATTCTCCTCCTTTTCTTTGAGGTTATTTCAGGCTTGAAGGTAAACATCCAAAAATCTAAGTTAGCAGCAATAGAGGAGGTACCACATAAGGAAGAGCTAGCCGATATTCTCAATTGTAGCATCTCGCCACTTCCCTTGAAATATTTTGGGTCTCTCTCTAGGTGCTTCTTTTAAATAAAAAACCATTTGGGATGTAGTAGTCGAGAAACTGGAAAAAAAAAGGTTGGCTAGTTGGAAGAAGATCTACTTGTCTAAAGGAGGATGCCTTTAATCTTATCAAGAGCACCCTATCCAGTCTACTTACGTATTTCTTATTACTCTTCCCATACCAACAGGCATTGGTAGGAGATTGGAGTGTCTTCAAAGAGACTTTCTTTGGAATGGTCCATGCAAGGAGTCCAAGTTCCACAAGGTAAATTGGAAGACTATTTGCTCCCCAATCCCTAGAGGAGGGTTGGGGGCTTAAAAATCACATGTTGTTCAATAAAGTTCTTCTTGGTAAATGGCTACGGAGGTTCGTGCAAGAGGAGAATTCTTTATAGAGACATGTGATTGTTGAGAAGTATGAGGTTCAAAGAAGGGTTTGGTGTTCAGAGGAAGCTCGAGAGCCTTACAGGGGGTGTCATTGGAAGAATATTCGAAACGGTTGGGGGTCTTTCTCCAACCTTGTGTTCTTCAAGGTTGGGGACGAATCCTACATTCGCTTTTGGCATGATCTGTGGTGCGAAGAAGTGGCTATGAAGTACTCATTCCAACAAAGAGGCCTTGGCGTCAGACTAAATGTTTTCCTCTGGCTCCTTTATCCACTAGAACCCGAGCTTCATTAGGGCAGTCCAAGATTGTGAGTTGGAATCCGTTGACTCCCTTCTCAATCTCTATTACAATCCCCGAAAACCTATCCGGAAGAGGTGCATAGTATGTTGTAGACCCCAGCTAGCAAACATTGTTTCAAATTGAGGAGCTATTATAAAATGTTACAAACTGAAGAGCATTATTCGTTCCCCTAAAAAAAAATTTGGAAGGTTAAGGCCCCTCCCTGCATTGCTTTCTTCTTATGGACGGTAGCAAAGGGTAGAATCCTCATGGTTGATAATCTAAGGTGGGGTTTCTCTATTGCCAACTGGTGTTGCCTATGCAAAAAGAATGAGGAGTTTGTTCACGTTCTCATTCATTGGGAGTACATTAGTGATCTTTGGCAGTTGGTTCTCAACTTATTCGGGTTGGGTTTTGTGGGCTATGCCTTGCAACATCCTAGAACTACTTCATTGTTGGAAGATCTAGGGGCAAGGACATCCCAAAGGAGCCATCTAGAAATTTATTCCTGCTTTATTAATGTGGAACACTTTAAGACAGAGGATCAACATCTTTTTTAGGACTGCCAATCCAACATACTTTCTTTAAAAGCCTCCTTTTTTTAGATCTTTTTTAGATTGGGTGGTTTACTGATGCATGATAAAAAAATAGAAAAAAATAAAAAATAAAATAAAAAAAATTAATTGGGTCTTTTAGTTTTATTTAGGTTATTAGTATTTAATTTTATATTTTAAGAGTCTTGTGTTATTTTGTAATTCAATAATGGGCTTGGCCCAAAGTCAGTCAAATTAGGGTTAGGGTTTTGTTAGTGTCTATTTAAGTGTCCTTTTGTACTCCAATGGAGACAGATTGGAATGGATGAATAAACAGATTTTGGTTCTTTGAGAGTTGTGACTACTCTTCTCTTGTGGTGAGACACCATTCTCTTGGTGTGACGCCAGATTTCTCTGTCTGGTGAGGCACTAATCATTTATCTTTTATGTTCTTGATACGTGTTGCGTCAATTTTGGTATCAAAGCCGAAGTTCCTAACAACCCCACAAATTTTGTTTCACGATGTACACCAATAATGGCCGCAATCATACGAAAACACTCAACTCACCCAACAACAACGAGATGTTTTGCTCCTTCATATTGTGAACCAGTTACGCCATTGCAACAGGCGCATGGATGATTTATTTCATCACCTCTCTGTCCGAAAATCTCCATCTCAAATCAAGAATCCATTAGACTGGTAAACATCCCCCACAAATTCCACAATCATTCCACAACCACATATAAACACCAAAATTCATATTTCCCAATCGTTCCACAACCCCCAATCCAAACACAACAACCAAATACCCAATCCCAAAAGGAAACCAATCAGAAAATACCAGTCATTGCACCCCCTTCTGGCCTTCTTTGCCATCAGCAACCCAGCAACTGTCGTCCCACACTTAGCCCAACAACACTGCTCCAAGTTACAGCAGCAAGCAACCCACCGCTCAGCTCTCTCAAAACAGCTCGGGTCTATTGAACTCACTACCTTTTTTGTTTTGATAAATAATAAAGTTTTATTAAAAAAGCATAAGGCGCCCCTAAGTACACATGAACAACCAAAGCATTCCACAAAAAGAAGGAAACCAAACAAACCCTCAAAAAACAAAATCCCTCAAACCCGAAACCTCAAGAAGCACTCCCCGCTACCTTGCCTTTCCAATGCCGAGTGGACGCGCTTGCATCACTGTAATCCACTGAACTCACTATCACTGCTTCCGACATCATTTCACGGCAGCAAATTGTTTGTCAATCCCAGATGATTCAGCACAGTACAATTGCAGCAAGCGCCATAGCAATCCCATTAGTGATGCAGCCTCTGTAGGAAACTACGAGTACGAAATACCCCCAATCAATGACGAAGCCAGTTCGAAGATATCATGCTTTGTGGTTCATAAAAGCGTATTCTCAGCAACCCAGTTCAAGAAGTCTGTTTTGTGGTTCAAAAAAAAAAAAAACTTTGGCTTATGAAGAAGTCAACGGGTCAACTTAAATTAGATGCTACCTACGTGGTGATCTTTTTAAAGATTTGAAAGCTTGCCTTGAACCCAAAGCCAGCTTACATGGTGACGTGGTAAGCTTATTAGAGCATATTCGTCATTTTTTTTTAATAAAAAAAAAAAAAAAAAAAAAAAAAAAAAAAAAGCGCCTACTTGAAGAGCATTTATTTTCTACCTTTCTAAACTCAAGGACGAGTTTTTTCGAAGAATGAAAGAATGATGCAGGATGAAAAATAAATAATCGGGTGTTTTAGTTTTATTTAAATTATTAGTTTTATCTAGTTTATTAGTATTTAATTTTATATTTTAAGAGTTGATGTTATTTTGTAATTCAATAATGGACTTGGCCCAAATTTAGTCAAATTAAGGTTAGGGTTTTGTCAGTGTCTATTTAAGTGTTCTTTGAGAGTTGTGATTACTCTTTCTTGTGGTGAGATACCATTTTCCTGGTGTGACGCCAGATTGCTCTGTTAGGTGAGACGCGAATCGTTTATCTTTTTTGTTCTTTATCCGTGCTGTGTCGTGTACATTTTCTAACTTCTCCTCTTCAAATAAGGTAGATTTGGTTAATTTTTTAGATTGTAGAAGCTTATAGGGTGTTGGCTCTCTTGTACACTTTTTGTGTATGAAGGATTTTGCCATTTTCTTTCAATAAAATTATTATTCATAAAAAAAATTAAAAAAAAAAAAACTTCACGTTTTTACCAAATTCTAAGTAGATATATGTAGCTCCCTTCAATGGATTCTTTACCATAGAGGTCACTTTTCATTTCAGGTAATTTCTTTTAGAATAGATGTTAACCAACCTACCAATATGCATATGTATGTTTGTGCGTGTGTTTGAACAATAAAAGAAAATAAGGAATCTGCAGTTTATCATTAGGCAAAGCTTACTAGCTGTGCATAAGAATAAAAAGTCTCACAACCAGATCAGAGGCCTAAAGTATAACCATTTACCAAGCAAAGCTGATGCCAAATCACATCCACACAAAAAAATACCATTAGACTGAGAAAGGAAAGTAACTCTACCACTCTCAGAACAGCATACATAAGAAGATAGACATTCCAATGTTCAGACAACCTCCTGTCCTCTCATTTTAGTGTGAATATTATTTTCCCGTCATATCACTAAACACTTGCATGCTAATCTAATGCAGAAGCGCCTTGGGATCCAGCCTAAAGTAGATTATTTGGTGGCCTCCGGTAGTATAAGTTGTGATTTTAGAGCTTTAACAGTGGAGAGAGGATATTAGGCTCATATAAATGGATAGGATCAATTGAAGGTCTGATGGGCATAAGGCTGTGGGAAATTAATATCTATGAGGTAAAAATAATCTATTAGCAGCCATCTGACAGGCGAGGCAGGTTAATAATGGGCAAATTGATGGCTAAAGGACAACCTTGGGGGTCTAGGGTCTAAAAGTTCTGAAGAAGAGGAGATGGGTTAGGGATTTGACAATGTAAACTGTCAAAGGCTGAAAACAGTAACATGAAAGCAGTGAAATTAATGGGATTGTGGTTTTAGGTTGCTAGAGTTTACTGATTGATTAAGCAAGGTTCAGACTTGTCAGTGTAGAGCTTTAGAGGTCAAGAGAGGTAATAAAGGTCTAGTTGCAGGTCTAATGAATGGTCAAAAAGCGTGGAATGTTAAAGGAGCAAAGAAGAAGAAGAAGACACAGAGAGAGAGGGGAAGAGAGAGAGAGAGAGAGAGAGTAGCGACAAAATCACAAGCCAAAGCTTCAACCTCTAAATTTTGTCACTAGGTCTCTCGTCTCGTGTTTTTATCAGTGTTGTGCTATATATCAGAATGATTCGAAGGAACTCTTAACTCATTTGGGAGAGAATCTCAATCAATCTTTTCTAGGATTCCTTCTTCATTCTCTTTAGATTAAGTTGCTCCAGCCACCCTCAACTAAAATCTGCCAAAGAAAGCTCTAGCCATGGGATCCAAGAAACTTCTTGCTCCCACCAGCTGGCTCATGGAAATATTTCAGAATGCAGGTAGAGATATGACCCTCTATATATTAGAAAACCCTAAGAAAACCTAATTTAACCCCTCAGATTCAAATAGTCCAAGCTGTACATTAAACCCTGATAATAACAAAACTAAATCTAAAAACTAATACGAACCAAACGACTATCATGGACACTAAAGCCAACCAAACAGCTCCTTAATTGGTTTGAGCATTTCAATTTGCGCAAGGCCCAAACTCTTGGTTGATCACCCACCAAAGATGGCTCACTCGCTATAAGATATGTGTGCACACATCTAGATAGCCTAGCAATAATTAAAAGATCCATTGAACCTAGCACATGTCAAAGAAAAAATTGGCTAAAAGATGTATGCCTACCCATAAGTTTATTTTTTCTTTTAATATTTACAGCGGGGTGTCCCCAACCAATATTAGTTGACCAATCCCCTATGCATGCATAGGCCATTGCAGCCAACATGACTACTCTTGCAGGTTATAAACTGGCTATTTAACTAAAGCATCTGACTTTTTCAGCAATTCTAATGGCATTAGGGGTTGAGGCCCTGTTCTAGGTATTCTATTGTAGCACATTTATTTTCAGTACACTAATTTGATGATTATTGATAAAAGAAGTGAGTGAGAAGAATAGTAGTAGAGCTTACAGTCATCCATCTGCAACGCAATGCCACATCCCGGACTGTCTTATTTTGGAGTGTCATAGCTATCTTGGCATAACGAATTATGTTTGATTCTGACTTATGGCTGCAAGGTAAATACCAAAAACATATGATTTGGATGAACAAAATCATGCATGAACAAATTAACATGGAAAATATATTAAAGACCAAAGATTTAGTGCCTGGCTGAGATTAAAGACCAAAATATACTTTCAAAATTAACTTTTCCATGGTTGCAATCATAAGCAAGATATTAGGTATTGATGTTGACAGAGATATTGACACTATGTTAGGGAGTTTAGAAGAGATAGGAGTGAAAGATAAATGCATCCTAGGAAGAGGAGAGGAGAGGAACAGTGCATTTTTTTTCTCTACATTAGATAATGGTTCGTCATCCTATTTTCATTTTTCCACATGCATGTATTTTTTTTTTTATGAATAATAATTTTATTGAAAGAAAAGGGTACCGGAAATACAGAAACAAAGAAATTCCACGGTCAAACTACCAAAAAATAGAATGGGCTAAAAATAACCTAAATGCTTCACTTTGTTTTTTAGCCCTTGTACACGAATAGTATACAAGAGAGCCAATCATCCTATAGGCAGGGGCGGACCTGCATAAGGGCCGGGGGGGGGGCCCTAGCCCCCCCAAGTCCCAAAATTTTCCCAAAAAAAAAAAAAAAAAAAAAAAAAAAAAAAAAAAAAAATTAATTTTACCCCCTAATTTTTTAATTTTTTTAGTTTTGTCCCCTCAATTTTTTTTTTTTTCAATTTGGCCCCTCCATTTTTACAAGCCTGGGTCCGCCAATGCCTATAGGCTTCTACCAGATCCGATGAGGAAAAGTTAGGAACATATACAACAGCCCAATCCAAAGAGGATTTTAGAGGAAGCTCATTGGATTCGAAGTCCTCTAAGAGATGTCGATTCCTTTCTCTCCAAATGCCTCACTACGAAAGCAAGAATAACTTTTCAGATTGCCTATATAGGATGTCCCTGCCCTTGGATCTTCCAACAATAAAGCAACTCTAGGATGTTGCAAGGCATCGCCCATGAAACCCTGAATAAGTTGAGAACCAATTGATAGAGATATTTCCAGCTCCCAATACCTTGCCGCATGCATGCCTGTCGATAATAGATTTTTTACTTTTCTTTTCTTTTTCTCTTGTTCCTTTGTTTTAAGCAAACTACTAATTATTGACGAATATAAAAGCAACAAATATACCACAACCTAGATGTGACCATGACAAATAAATTCTCATAAATCATGATTTCTCTGCTCGTTGAGTATAGTCTTTTTAAATTTTCTTCCATACATCTCGTAGTACAGGGCAAGATACAAGGCTCCAACTGATAAAAAGTCAATAGCAACATTCTACAAAATATTAGTAAAATCTCAAATGTCATGATTAAAAAATAAGATCATCTCAGAATGTGGCGATTTGCAAGATCTCATGCCAATATGTTAGCAGATTTTACAGAAAATTATAGAAAAACTAAATCTTCGGGATTCAGTAGATTTATCTTTGCAAAGAAAAATTTGATACATGGAAGATGAAGAAGACAACTTGCAGTTTTCTGCAATTAACAACTTCGTTTTTTTACCTAAGGAATAAAAAGGGAAAAGTGGAGAAAGAATAAAACAACATACTCAGTACCTGATAGTCTGTCAGGTAGGAACAAAGAACAAGATATATAATCCCATTTCAATTTTTTTTTTTTTTTTTTTTTTTTTTTTTTTTTCTATCTGACTAGTATGCCTGGAGTAGTGTGTCCCTATGAGGTTAGTGATTAATAAATCCCATCAATGAAGATCAGGATCACATACAAGTACAGCAGAGAAACTGTCACCAGTAGCAATTACATTTCCATTTCTTCAGATCTCAGAAGGCCAATGAGAATTGAAATGTAGATACCCAACCAATATCAACCACTATGTGGCACCAATTTGGATGATTAATATAAAAGTGGCCATTTGTAGCTGAACTCAATGAATTATGAAAATTTATAAATACAATTTTTTTTTTTTTTAATAACGAGAAACCCCTCAAAGACAAGGCCACTTCGTGTACCCACTCATGAAAAGTTATAAATACTAGTGCTATACATAATAGGTAACATATAAGAATAGATGCCAAATAACAGATAAGGTATGGCATTTAACGCAACAAAACTACAAAAGGAAGTCAACCTTCTCTCACTTATGCATGGACATAATAACATTTTACTTTCAACCTTTTAATCAACCACTGAACTATAAATCATTTCAGTATAACTTTTTACTAGCCATATATATCAAAACAGCATACCATTAAAGGCTTTGACCATGCACCCCAAGATTAATCTGCATTCCCCTCTAATATATCATTCAAAGCACAAGACATACGTCAAACTTTTCCAACTCTGGGAGACAGACTCTACAGAATTAGTAAAGTTTGACTATACAGAGCACAAAACTAGTGACAATTAGCAAAAGCCAGCATGGATATATATACTTAGAGAAAAAGAAATCCCATTTCAATGAAATATCCAACAAGAACTCGTCATTTACTAGAAGTTTTAAGAACCCCGATTTTTTTTTTTCTTTGGCATTAGGCTTTACACTGGAAAATCTACCATCCATATAATGATTTCTAATCTAAATTTTCAGTTCTTCTGCTAAAAGGGAACACACAAAAAAAAAAAGAAAAAAGAAAAAAAAAAGACCAAGTTCCTACAGTTTCTTAGCAACCAAAGCAAGCCTTTAAAAGAACTCACAAATGCTTCATCAGGTTAAACAAATTACAATTAATAACTTTCAACTGACCAATAACCCAAGAAGGAACTCTAAACCACTAAATAGTAAAATGGAAAGTTCAACAAAAAAAAAGTCAAATTTTATTTAAAAACTCAAATCAAAATTGAATTTTGAACGGCATACACTAAATATACTCCTGGTTAGTAACACTATTACAGGAGCAAAATTTTCAAAAACCTAAGAAACAACCCAAAATCCATCATAGTTCTCAAGAAAAAAACAGTGGAATTCAGCATACAAGAACCTCAAATAACCCAACAAAAACAATACCAATCACAAACCAAAATCCAATCAAAATTCTCAAAACCGACTGAATCAAACCTAAAAGAACCCCAATCAGAATAATGCTACTATTTACACTCATTTATCACACTTCTTTCACATCAGTTAACTTGGCGTACTTTAAGTATTTTCTCATGTTATTCACTTAAAAAAGAACAACGTCATCCTGTGTGAAATAGGTAGGATAAATAGATGTGAAGAATAGCATTACTCCTTCAAATAACCCAACAGAAGGCCAAATTAGCACTCATAAAGCATAATCCAATCACAAATCCCGAAATCCAATTGAACAATAGCTACAAGAACCTCAAACAGCCTAACAAAAACTCAAATTACCACTAACAACCTAAAATCCAATCACAATTCCCAAACCCCAATTGCAGTAAACCTACAAGAAAACTTCAAATAATCCAACAATAACCCAAATTGCTAATCCATACTCACTTTGAGAGCCCTTCTTCGAGCGTGGCCTGCTCCTCCACAGTCCAGTCCAAGGAGAGACCTGGGTTGTGCTTCATGGCGTGGTTCTCCGGCGGCGCCCCTGAATTCCCGTTACTCGGGTTCCCTCCGGCGGCCACGTGACCGTTGAACGAAGACGACGACGCCTCTTGATGGTTCCCGGACGGGTTAGCCATCAATATCCAAAGTACAAACCCCAATATTCAATTCCCAACCCAAATCCCAGCAAAACCCAGTTCCCAGAAACTCAGAAATGACCGTTGGTTCCCGCCAATTAGATTCTCCCGCCACGAAATACCAAGAACCCAGATAGAAAATTAATTGAAAAATCAAAGATTGCGTCAGAGTCAGAAGATAAAGAGATTAAATACACAGACACCGGAAAATATATATATTATATAGAAATATGAGACTGAAGGGAGCTCTACGAGAAAGGAATTATTGAATACTGATTATACTGTGGAGAGAGAGAGAGAGAGAGAGAGAGAGAGAAGGATTTGTACGGAAATCAGAGGGAGGGTTTTGAAGTTTGAAGATGTAGTCGTATTGTACTTGAATTAATATTCTTAACCTTTTTTTTTTCTTTTTTCTGGCCTTTTAGGAATTACTTCCTTTTTCTATTCTCTCTCTGCAACTTGTTACCTCACCGCATAAGGAAATCTTTGTACTGGGCCGTCTGGGCGCAAATGAAATGACCGTTTGGTCCTTTGATTCAATACATTTTACATTTCATCCATGAGATTGAGAAGGAATATTCCACCAAACATCTAAATAAAAAAGAATTCTATTTACAAATCTAAATAAAAATAACTAAAGACGATGATCTTTTTAACACGGGAGAAGTACATATTTTTTTAATAACTAAAGATGATGATCTTTAAAAATACATGTCAATTTATTAAGCTGATTTGTGAGAATTGAGTACAAACAGTTTATAGCTAATTTCTATCCCTCTCTCCTTATCTTTGTTTCTTTTTTAACGTTAATATAAAAGTAAATTTCCAATGCTCAATTATATATATATATATATATGAGTCTAAATAGTATTAGATGGGCAAATGACATTTTTTTCTACTTTTAGAATCTAGACAATTAACCCTCGCTTTCTGGGTTGGCCTTTCGGCACCCTTTTTATGACCAGTACTGTAATGGTGCACCAAGTTCTGGGTGGAAAAAGCTAAAGGTGGAGTTAGAGCCATAAATTCAACCACAAAGAGGAAAAAACAAAGAACAAGCTACAATAATAATAGTTAGTGAGGAATCTCTTTGCGATAAAGAGACAAAGGGGTTTGCAAATTTAACATGGGCAATCCCCACTTGTAAAGGAGCAAGTAAAAGTAGTTGTGACTTCATTTCCAGCTTCTCTCCAAGTTTTACGTTCTCCCATATCTCAAACTAGAAATTCTCCCTCCCCCCTCCTCTTTCCTAGTGGGAGCCCCCCCACTGCCTGCTCTCTCCTCCCTCATGCCTTCTACTTTTTTTTTCTTTTTTCTTCTCTCTCTCTCTCTCTTTTATCCCTCCACCCCTTCCTCAACTCTGGTGTCCCCCTACCGCCTCCATTGATCATTTTCTGGTCGTTTGCTACTTCGTTACTCATGAGTGTCACGCATTGTTACTCTGGATGCTGAATATGTGGTTTGTTAAGAAGATTGAAATCTTAGAGAGTCTTTCAAAGAGACCATAATATAGTATATTGGGACATCACTCAACTCAAAATCTTAAGTAGATTGGTTTGAGCCCAACTAAGCTATTTTAATTAACCACTGACATCTTTCTAATATGAGACTCGATCTTTTTACACTCATACATGTCTACTCAACAATGTCCCTCACATGTAAGTCAATCACCACATTGCTACACTCTCCTTGAAATATAGAAGTCTTTTTATTAATTTTATTAGTCGTCTCGAGAATCACTTATTTGGTATGTGGGTTTATCGGTACTATGCACCTTTGCCCGTACTTCACAGACTCTTGTTTGTGCTTATGCCATGTACCTTTGTTCCTACTCTAGGGACCCCTATTCGTGCTTGCGCCTGTCCACCATACCACACATCATCGTTGGCTTTAATACTACTTGTTAGAACATTAAAACAACAACATGCTAGAATAAGTAAAGGAAAAATATTTAGGATTACCTCAAATCATATTTGTTCAAGCGAATCAAATAAGTTTATCATTAACAGAAACCTTAAACGGATTTTGTAGAGAGGTGTTTTCTAACTTATGCCCAATAATGCCTTATAGATGGAACACACATACTTTGTGTTTATAGGCTAGGTCAAGGATCCTCAATTAAAATTTTATGATAATCATTATTCCCATCAAGAAATAAATATTGATTCCAATTAAGATTCCACAATTAAATTCTTTATTTTGAATAAATTACCGAATACCTTAATTTTTATCTAATTAAATCGTACGTGGCATATTCATCACACTTTAATTATTATGAGATTTATAACATGGCTCTCATGTACATTCCCTCCTTCCTCCATCTTCTTCATAATGAATCAATCGATTGCATGAGATATGCCAAAACTACTTAGGGTGCGTTTGAGATTGCGATTTCGTAGAGAAAAAATGCGATTTTAAACCAAATCGTAGAAAATAGACCGTTTGGAAACTGCGTTTTTAAAAAATTGTGATTTGAAAACGCAGAAAAATACTTATTCAAATCGCAGGTAATGTGGTGCTTTTTTAAAAACGCAGTATTTTAAAAAGCTAACCTGCGATTTTAAAGGCCAAGCTGCAATTTTACCAAACACTTAACTGTATTTTTAAAAATTACTTTTTTCAAATCGCACATTTTAAAATCATTATTTTGAAATAGCACTTTTTGAAATAGCAAATCCAAACAGACCCTTACTGGTCTTTCCCAACAGAACGATATAAAGAGGAAAAAAAAAAGAAAAAAGAAAAAAAGAAAGAAGTCAATTAGACTCGAAAAGAAAAGAAATAGTGAAACCCTCTTCCACCTTTTTATCTATCCTTAGAATTAGGGCGAGTGTTCTACTTAATTCAACGATTAGAATAATGGAGAAGGGAGAGGTCTTCAAAAAAACCTATTCTCCTGCTTCCCTTTATTTGAGATTTTCAAAAAGTATTATTATCGCTTAGCGCTTGTGCTAAGATGAGATTTCGAAACAAAATTGGGTGGGCCCCATAATAAGAGTGAGCGCTCACTCTTATTATTATGGGGAGAACCGCATCTATTCAAAGAAATGTTTCAACCTGCAGGAGAGGCATCTGACTTTCTTACTTTCTTTCCTACTGACTGAATCGCTTGAATAAATTGAAGGAGGTTTCTACAGGAAGAGTTGCAACTCAGTGTTGGGGCAGGCGGGGGTTCATGAGAAGTGGGCATGAACTGTAACTAAACAAACAAAAGTAAGCCAACCACGAATTCCTAAACCATAAAGGGAACCACCCTATAAAGTAAAAGAGTCTCACCTAAAGGACTAGACCTGGAGCTGAGAACAAGATTGAAAGGACAACTTCTCATTCGAAGCAACTTTCTTTCTATGTAAATCTTTCTTTTGGTACGTCCCGTGTCAACTTATTCTCTGTTCTAAATTCTGCCTTATTCCATTCCATAAAATCTAGAAGCACTTTTGCAACCTTATCTCTCTCCATTGGTCTTTTCCTAGTGCTATTTTTTTTTATACTTCTTTCAAATGAGTGAAACAGCTTGACTATAGGGAAATAAATTATTATCGCTTAGCACTTGTGCTAAGAGGAATGAAGGCCTTCCAAATTCCTTCTTTCACTTGGTTCACAAAGTAAACCATGTGAATCTCCCACCGCCCGCCCTTCGATTGGAGAGCTATTCGACCGTTCCAATTGGTACTTTGGCTAGGTCTCCTTCCTCTCTTGCTGCATCTCCTTCACCTCGAAACTCGGGAAAGCCTGAGAGCCCTGTTCGTCTTTGGTACTTCAGTAGATCTTCAAAAAGAAAAAGTGCTACTTCAATGCAGCCTTAACTTTTACATTACGCAAGCTCTTGGAGACGAGTGGCTTGCTTTCATTATTTCTTTCCTCATTTTTAATGATTGGTTAGGCAAGCAAAAATAGGCTTTTTTGGCTGGGGCAGAGCAATGAGCGTTATGCAGATTGGTCGTTGTGTGTCACCACCTCCCACTTATCCTACACATTCGATCAAGGTTGTCATTGCGAAGCTATAGGTAAGGTGCACAGGGTCTTACCGTCTAGCCGTTAGTACTCAGCATCTTATAAGGTACTATGGGCTAAAGAAAGGATAGAGAATCTCCATAAACTTGTTCAACAAAACCTGTTAGATGGAAACTTGTGTAAAGAAGAGGCGAGTGCAGTCAAAGAGCATGGTGATCAGGCTCTTCTGTTATCAATGATACCGAAAGAAACACAAAAACCCAATGCGTTTTGTATAGGTCGAGACTTGGTAGCTTGATTCTCAACCCATTCCATACCGGAAAATTGCAAGAAATCGTTCGATAACACTTCTTCCTAGTTCTCAATGATATTCGACGATCAAAACAATTCCCGCGAAAACTCTTTCATTTCATGGAAGTTTATTTTTCCATAAAAAACAAAGCAAAAGTGGAAGTAAATTTTTCTCCAAACCTTCTTTTTAATGCAATAATAAGATGAAGTTTGAAGGAAGTAATTTTTCACAGAAATGGTTATTTGGGTGTAAACGGTATTTAAAGGTGTCCATAAATTGGGGTAGAAATAGAATTTATGATGTGGGCATAGTAGATCACATCCGACCAGTACTTTCCTATTTTGCTTCTTTTTTTTTTTTTTTTTTGGCCTTTTAAATTTAAAAGAAGAACTTTTGAGTGCTCGAGCATGTCACAGCAATCTCGTACTTCATTAACCAAGTGATTTACGAAAATAACTCCCAACAACTCACTCCACTCCCTCTAAAGTCTAAAAGTGCTCTTGCCGAAAATAAGGATAATACCTTTTCCTCAGGAAACCTAGACAAACCAGAATACCCCCATGAATAATTAGTATTTGGATTCTCTCTAATTCATTTAGAGTCCAATTATTGAAAAAATAAGGGTATAAATGTCCAATAAAATATGAAAAAGACAATTATGTCTTTACTTTTACAATAACTGATATTCTCCGATTTATTTGAACGAGAATCATTTTCTGAATAATTATGAGAGAAATGCTTAAATTTATCATTTTATCCCACTTTGTTAATAGCTTAATGCGACAGCCTTTTTGTTAAAGAAAAAAACAAAAAATTATAAGAAAAAATAATTTATAAGGCACATCAGCAAAGTCAAATAAAGTGTGTTAAATAATTTTGATCGATTGGATTAAGATCCTCTTAAATTATTTTTCTGAATTTGAGAGAATGCGGGCAAGTGATTGTGAGAGATCACTTATGAAATCTATCTGACAAAATAAAAATGTGTTGTCCAACCACTTATCTGGTCAGATGGATTCAATAAGTGATATCTCATAATTACTTGTCCAAAAATTTTAGATTCAAACAAATAATTTGAAAAAGAGATATGATACATTACTACCACAAGATACAACTCTTGATCATATTTGTCCACGTGACAACTTTTATTTATTTCTTTTTTCTTTTTTAGAAACAAAACCTAAAATTAGCTAGAGGACTATAAGCGATTAAGAGTTGTGTTTTAAAGTGTCAAAAAATCAACTCTCTTTAAAAAAACCTCATCCGGCTAAATCCCTTTTCACATGCAAACGGTTATAAACTGCAGAAATTAAGTGTTGGCAGCCAATCCATGGCCCGACAATCACATCATATTTAACAAAATCAACCACTTTCATATTCATAGCCCACAAGGACATTAATTTGAACCATTTAGAATTCACCCCATATTTGAAGAGAATAAATTAAGTGTCCTTTATCAGAAGAAAATAAGAAGTAATCTCTCTTTTAATTAATTATAGTACCAAATCCATTCCCGATGAGAGGTTTCGAGTATATACGTACAATATTATATCTTCTTGAAAAGGACTAAAGATTTCAACTGCTCTTGGTTGGTTGAAGGCATTAAAAGAGATGGTCTCAACTCCATATAATAAATGCATGTTGGTCCACAATCTTTTTGCCCGTTCGAACTTAATTTAACTTACACAAAGTGTTATTAGGAATTGTAATTCGTGTATGCGTATTATATTTGGATTGTCTTGAAATGTGAGTATAAGATTATATAGGTTAATTTAATCCAATTCAATTAGATTGTTATTGTAACACTCCAGTCCCATATTAAAAAGATGATTTTCAGTGGTCAGGGGTATCCCACGGCCACCCCTTCACTATTTTCTATTTTTTTATTTTTAAGTTTTATTTATTTATATTTTTAATGTATTTATATTTTTTTTATTGTAATGGGCACGTGTCGATTTTTTATTAAGTATAATGTGACAAACTAACGGACTTTGTTAACTTAGTGGACGAAAAACGGGTTCAGGAAGTAATTTATAATTATAGTTTACCAAAATGACCATTCATGAACTTTTTGTATCACAGAGAATGATTTGTAATTTAGACCAACTTCAAGAACAAATGATGCAATTATTCCTAATTAATACTTTAACACTATCCTTTGAGTGTAAAACTAGACACCACGTAAAAATTTTTAATTGCAATGAAAATAAATTGTAAGATTTATGGTTCAAACTCACGACGATATCATATTAAATCACTCCTTATCTAAAAAAATACTTAAACTAATAATAATAATAAAAAATAAATATAATGATTCAATTAATACCTTGACAAGAGAGAAGCTACTTTGAAGGTGAAAGTCACCTTGCCTATAAAAAGAAAGATAATTGTTCATAAAAGGTGAAAAATAAGATTTATCTAGTTTCTTGGTACGTATAGGCCTTAGTAAATGTTGCAATTTCATTTAATTACGTTATAGATTATTGCCTTCTTTTTCAATTAATAGATGTTCTCCTACGTCCTCTGGCTCTCTATTTTAAAGGGCAAATTCGGAATTACATAGGAACCACATAAATATTCTATTAATTACAATTTTGGCACGATTGCCGAGAATCCAAAGGGGACGGATGAATGGACAGAATCCCAAGAGTTTATCCGTACAGAAGCCCTTTGGACCAATTCTAATTCATATCCAGTCAAATGTATTCAACTTGATGCAATGATTATGAACGGAAGAATTTCATTCATTTTATCATTGCATTTTGCCATGGAATTTAAATCAGTAAAGTATTCATACAGAAAATAGAATTGATAAAATTTTTAGGAAGAAATTATTATATTCTTATCTTATTTAGGGATGATCCCCCTCCTTTGTCTTAGACTCCTTGTTTAACTAATATCTGGTGGGCTTGTGATTGTGGAGGCTCTTAGGCTTTTTAGCCTTCTAAGTATCAATTGGACCCAAGGCCTTGGGCCCAAGCTTATTTATGGTATGATCAATTGTCCCCCTTCCAAAAAAAAAAAAAAAAGTATCCCTCGAAACTTGTATTCACGTACAATGCAAAAGTTGATGAGCTTATCTCAGAAAATGCTCTAAAAATGTCAAATATACTTCACATTCGGTCAAAAATGATATTTTACACGTCATGGCAAGAAGGATATGAAGTATAATTCGTGAAGAATTTGGTAATTCAAAATTTAGTATCATAGTTAATGAAAGTCGAAACTATATAGATGAATACAAAAAAGAGCAAATGACTCTTATTCTGAGGTTTGCTGACAAAGAAGGTTTTGAAAGAGAACATTTATTTGATCTTGTGCATGTTAATGAAACATTTTCCTTGACTCTTAAGAATGAGATATATGTTGTCATTGCTCGTCATAATCTCAACATGCAAAATATTTGGAAGAAAGCGTATGTCAGTGTTAGTAATATGCGTAGTAAGTAGAATGGGTTGCAAGCTTTATTTCTTAATTTTATTTTATTTTTTTGCCCTTTTTCTTATGTGAACTGCATGGCTCTTCAACTACAACTAGCATTAGCTGCATCATCAAATGACTTCATTTTAGTTCCATAATTTTGTTTTACAAGGTTCAGTTCCATTGTCAATATTGTTGGCACCTCTTGTAACGCGTGCAATGATGAACTAAATGCCACTCAAGCAGCTGAAATTGCATATATAATCATTTATATTGGTGAACTTGAAACTGGAAGAATAAAAAATCAAATTGGTACTTTAAAACGAGTTTGAGATACAAGGTGGAGCTCTCATTTTAATTATGTAAGCATATTGATAAAGATGTTGGGGAAACTTTGATAGCTCTTAAAAACATAACACATGCGCATGATTGCTCCACATACTCTCAATGGGGGTGATGTCGATGCAGCATACAATGTTATGATGTCAATTGATTTTGTTTTTAAATTGCATTTAATGAAAGATATCTTGGGATCAACTGATATTCTATCTCAAGCATTGAAGCAACAAACTCATGACAATCTTTCAAATGCTATCCAAATGGTTAAAACTACAAAAACACATTCAAAAGTTGAGAGAAAATGGTTGGAAAAAGTTTCTTGAAAATGTAAAATTGTTTTGGGAAAAATATGACATTGAAATTTCTTATATGAGTGCTCTATACACAGGGAGTTGACGTAAGTGTCATAATCCACGAGATCCTATTACATTCTTGCATCATTATCGAATTGACATATTTATGGTTACAATAGACTCTCAATTACAAGAACTTAATAACAAGTTTAATGAGAAAGCAATGAAACTTATTATTTTTAGCTCAATTTTGGATCCAAGAATGCATATAAATCGTTTAATATTGATTATATTTGTGGGTTTGTTCAAATTTTTTATGGTCAAGGTTTTACGAAGCAAAATATAAAATAAAATAAAAGTTTCATTTGAGATGCCAATTGCAATACTATGAACTTGATGTGCCTTATAATCCCAATTTGAATGATTTTTCTACAATTTCCGCCTTATGTCAAGAATTAGTTAAAAAAAAATATATGTCAAATGTTACTATTTGATTCACAAATTATTTAGTCTTGCTCTAACTGTTTTGGTTTTAATAACTTCTACTGACCAAGCATTTTATGAAAATATTAATATATACAAAAAAAAACATTAAAACCATTTTCTTTAATATAGTGTTGAATATTATTTCATGTGGTATTACTTCTTCTTCTTCTTCTTTTTAATTTATAATTTTATTTTATTTTTTGTGTGTGTGTGTAAAAAGGTAAGCAGGGAAAACCAATTGTAATTATTCTACCTGAGTGTGATCATAGTAGCACATGTCCGCTGGGAGCTGCAAATAAGGGCCTAGTAGGTAAGAATCGCAAGCGCTCTCTCAAGTTCGACCGAGCCATAGTCTAACCCATCCCTATGGTGGCATCAGTGAGACCCAAAGCAGCTAATACTATTAGGATTATGGATTTCCATTTCGAAAGTTAAATTTTTACTCTAGTACATGTCCAACCACTTTCATTCTGGATGACAAAAATACTTTATATAATGGTTGCAATTTAAACAGGATGATCGATTCTTTTTCAGAGTCTTCATGTAATATGGACAGTGTTCATTTCAAATCATGTGACTGAATACAAGTTTCTAGAAAATGTCCATGAAGATTCCATGTAGTTTCCAGGTCAGAATAACTGGTTCCTGTGCAACTGTCCAGATGGGCTTTTAAAGGCGTTCGGATGCCCCGCAGTGTCTAGAACCTTCAGCGTTGAAGACGTCCAAACGTCAGGGCAACATCGTCCGAACACTAGGTCAAGCTTCTCGATAAAATCTAACTCAGAAAATATATTGTTTTTGTTTTTCATTTTAAAACTAAAATAACATAACTAACGATAATCAAAATGAAGATAAAGGAAAATATAGGGAATTGGTTTCATCCAAGAACATACCAATGGTAGATTGTGTCTAACTTGGATTTCCATTATATGCATAATATGAGCACGTAATAGTTATCAATCATATGACGACCTCGATATGAAAATACTTTTGTTAAGAGATAATAATAACCCATCTTAGTTTCACATTAATCATCCACCTAATAAGCATACATAAAACATGAAAATATTTTGGTTAGGAAATAATGATAACGCATCTAAGTTTCGCACCAATCTTTCACCACATAAAACAACACTACATTGAAATGCATTTAAACTACAAAGATGTGGAGTGATTTGTGTTCCCTAGCATGCTCTATAAAATCTCTCTAATAAGCATACATGAACTTATGTTAAAAAGGCATTATTATATAGCCATCGTTCTCTCAATCACAAAAAAAGGAAACGTTGATTTTATTCAAGTTAAAAAGAATTCTCATAGGCACGATATACTCTTTCTTCATGAATAAATATAAACTTTAACATCAATTAACAATAGTTTTGCAATCCTCTAGGCTATATAATCATTACACATACACTGAAAATTTTAAGAGAACACAATCAAGCCATAGCACTTGGAAAGAATTCCATCAAAACCCTATGAAAATTTAGTTACTCATTAATGAAGTGGTAATCTCTTATAGAAGAAGAGAAATCCATGTCTTTTAAAGAATTTGAAAGCTACGGGTAACATGGATATAATCTTCTAAATGAAAGAACACGAAAATAAATTAAGTTACATGCTCTATGGAATGAAAGAACAAAAGTTGTATCTACAAAATAAATTACTCTAGGAAAATAAACTAAAAGCATGCATGAAATAAAACTAAGTTACTAAAAATAAACTAAGAAAGCTCTGTGGAAAAAGTAAAATAAAAGTTGCATCAAAGGAAACTAGCCTACTAGAAATTACACTATAGAAGGATGCACTAAACTTATGCATACCATTTACTCTCTTGGCAATCTCATATATATAGAGGAAGGGATTTACAAATATCAAAGGAGGGAATTTTTAGCCGAACACCCCATCATTTGATTTCCACCACATAAAATATGTTGACATCCTCCTGCATGGCTCTAACATAATAAAGGAGAGAGGAGAGCTTTAAAATATAGTGATATTTTACATCAAGTGGGACGCATCTCAAAAGCAAGTGGGCTGAAAAATCTTCAAGTCCGTTCCCACAAATTATTACAACCACACAAAGCTGGAAAAATATCAACATGTCATCATTTGATGTTTGCGAATATCTGATACTTCTTGAATGTTGGCACTCGATCGCGAAATTTTGGCGATTGATCGAAGGGGCGATCGATCGACCATTTTGGGTGCTCGATCGATCAGTCTGGTGCTGAGTTCCTCATTTCAATCTTCAACTTTCCTTGATGCACTTTTAGGCATAACTTTAATGGTTTTGCTTGTGTTTCCATTAAGACTTAAAATTAAGATAAAACAATAAAACATAATAAAACCTTATATTACAATACAAATTAAGGTTTAACATATGTAAATTAAGGGGCTTTGAATGTAAACATTCAACGCTTATCACCAAGTGGAGGCTCTTTATATCTACTTATATATTTTCTTGTCGTGATATTTCTCTGAGCCTATCAAACTAACCTAAAAATCAATGCGTGAAAACAACCCTCCCCCCAAATTTCCCCTTCTCACCTAATCTTAATTTTCCCTCATGCAACACCTTCTCCAGCACAACTACCATTCCCTAGAAAAGCTGACGCGGGACATTGTCACTTGTTTTGCCTAAATTTTAAACCAAAATCTCTCATTCTCGAGCCCCAACCACCGCACAATGCCACTACCTCCAACCACCATATACCACCAGTTCTTGCAAATTGTTTGATGCTACCAATAAAAGAACAACCCATCTATCGGTTGAACGAGGGGTGGGCAGGACCCGCCCCATACCCGCAACCCCGTCCCATGGAACACCAATTTTTCGGTTTTTATTGCAGGTACCGGTTCAAATAAGAGAGATCCGCATTGGGCGAGGCGGGTTACGGGTCCTGGTTTTTAAAAAAACCGAGGCCCTACCCTGCCTCGCATAATAAAAGAAGAAGGAAAAAAACCCTACCCCCTTACTTAACCTAGCGCTGCAGGAGCACCCCCCTATTCACTTTTCCATTTCTTTTCTTCCTAGCACTGCAGCACCCCCACGGCCCCTCTCCTCTTCTCTTCATTTTTCTCCTCTCCTCTCTTCATAGCCTCCTCTCATAAAACACTCACAAAATTGTCAGATCATCATCATGTCCTTCCCTCCACTTAAGCGAAAGCTTCAGAGGCGCTGTGCAGTTGTTCATCCCCTTCAACACTGTTCGGAGGATTTTCTAGAAGTAGAACCCTTAATGACAGAGAATTAGAGCTTCATGCCTTCACGGAATCACGGTTGTTGACTCTTGTTCTAAGGCCCCGAAATTGGGTATTTCACTAAAATTTGGTTTCAAGCTTCACTCTGTTTTCTCTGTTGGAAATATGGTTTTTGTTTCATTGTTTGATATCTCTGTAAATGATTTTGTTGGAAATTTTCAGAGCTTCAAAAGGATCCACCCCGCCCCGTCAAACCCGCACCCTTCGCCCCGCACATACCCTCCCCGCATGTACCCACACCGCACGGTTTTCCCCTAAAATATGCGGTTCACGGGTTCAAAAAATACAACCCATAGGGCTGCGGGGCGGGGGCAAAAAGGGAGAAAAATCGCCCCGTGCCCACCCCTAGGTTGAACGGACAAGCCACCATCAGTTGAAGACTACTTTTCTATCCATTTTGACTCTTTATTCTATAAATAATAGTCTACCACCCACAACTATATCTTTTTCTGGGTATTGCTAAACACACGATTGCGATATAATTATTACGTGTGTGCCAAGAGAAAGCCAAGTTAGCCCCACCCCTCTCTCTCTCTCTCACTCTCTCTCTATGTGTGTGTGCGTGTGAAACCTGTCCTAAGTGTAAAAATTTTTGAGATTGGCGTTAGGCTGTTAAGCTTAGAAGATTATTTCCAAAAAAAGAAAAAAATGGGATATTTGCGGTTTACAGGAAATGTGAGAGAAAAGGTGTAGAGTTGTTTTTGTTTTAGATTTGTTTGTGTTTTATCTTTTGGAGGTGGGGAGTAATAGGCGTGTTCAAGTGGATGGTTAAAAACTACTAGGCATTTGCTATCCATCCGTCCGCATGGGTTACGGGCATATTTTTAAACCCTAACCCTGTGCACGCAAACACCATATATGTGGGCAGGTAGCGGAATATGGGTAGGCGGAGGTAGATAATATTAAACTTCTCTTGCCCATAATATATATACATATACGTATGTATAGCCAAAGAAACCCTAATTCCTTATTTTCTTTCTCACTCTATCCACAATCGCAACTCCCCTTCAGCCCTGTTTCTCTGACCTTTGCGTTCTAAGTCTCTCCCTCTCTCTCTCTCTCTTTTTGGAGTATTCTATATCTCATCAATGGCTGTAAAACAAGCCAGTTCGTCTAACTACCAACTCGGTTAAGCACGAGCCGAACTTGAGCTCGACACTAGAAAAGCATGCTCATTACTGTAGGAATCCACTCGATTAGTAAGTGATACATGTTTGACTCACTCAACATAACTTGATGGGGGCTCGCGAGATCGACTTAGTCAGCGCCCGACCCAATCGGCTCCTTTAGGCCTCGTGAGCTAGGACTGTACAACACTCAACCCGACCTGCTCGCTTGGCTTGTATAGGGCTTGAGGTCCTCGACTCGAATAATGATCGTCCTGACCCGCTTGCCCGACTCATCATTGGCTTGATCTTTTATATGTGTATATATAATGGGTTATATAAAAATATAACTTATAAGTATGTATATTTATATATGTTAGTTAATATTAATATCAATATTATCATACTTTATAACTTCTTATAAATTTATAGATAATCTCATATCATTTGACATTATTTTTTAATATCATAATATCACACAAGTATACAACATAATACGAATACAATATATAGTTTATTGATGTATGCATGAATGCATGCAAGTGCAACAATGACATTGTGACTTGTATAATATCAAATTAAGTGATTAAAATTTGGAGTAAACAATGTATTTATTATAATCACAACTTAATCATTATCACAAGAGTAATGATTTACTACCACCTAAATATACAACTTTCCACCACCTTGTCTATGTGGCAAGGTGGTCCCCCACTTTAATTTATTTTTAAAAAATAAAAAAACTCAAAAAGTAATGGGGGACCACCTTGCCACATAGGCAAGGTAGTGAAAAATTGTATATTTAGGTGGCATTGAATCATTATTCTTATCACAATTCACAAGCATGTCATTACAATTTAGATCATATCATTACATATAACTATAACTATATAAGCATATGATCTACGTATTATCATTAGATACGTAACAATGTGATTCATGTAATCATAAATTAAGTTATTAGTATAATAGTATTAGAACCAATAATGTGTTTTTTTATAATCACAAATTAAATATTATCATAAGTAATAAAGTATTATCAATTTAACATTATAAATTTATAATTTTCTAACTTAGTATTAAATAATTACTCAGTTAATATATTATAATATTAAATTTAGCAAGTTAGTAACTTAGTTAATATATGCTAGATTAGATAACATAGAATATAAGTAATAAGAGAGTTAGTTAATATGTAACTATGTTGCTTGTTAGTGTGTGACATTATATACAAACTTTTATAGTTTAACATTAGAATATATGATAGTAACTAATATTACTAGACTACTAGTTACTATATTATATATACTAATATACACTAACTAGTTATATAGTTCATAAACTAACATATTATCTAGTTAATTAATATATACTAAGTAAATATAATTAACTATAGGTTACTCAATATTTGTATATATATTATTTATATTATTATATATATGTGAGTGTGTGTTATATATTACTATTAAGTTACAAACTATTAAGGCTTATTAAGTTACCAAGTATAGTTTTTTGAACTTTTTTTTTTTTTTTGGCCAGATGTTACCAGGGCTTATTAAGTTACCTTAATCATTATCACAATCACATGCATGTAATTACAATTTAGATCATATCACTATACACTTATAGACTGATCATATGAATTATTATTCGAATCAACTATGTGATTTTGTAGATATAAAATGATCATATGATTCATATGAATTATAGATCATATCATTATATCATTATCATAGATTCATAGGAATATAACTATAACTATGAACTTATCTACATATTATTATTAGATACATAACAATGTGATTTATGTAATTTTAAATTAAGTTTTTAGTATAATAGTATTATAATTAACAATGTATTTATTTATAATCACAAATTAAATATTATCATAATTAAATTAACTTATATACTAATACTAACATTAATAACTACATCTATATTAAACCAAAACTTTAACTAATAACTATATCATATGTCCATAAAAAAAATAATAAAAATAATAAAAAAATAAAAATAAAAATAACTACGTCATATGCAGATAATATGGTATTTACAAAAAATTATTAATAAAAATATACTTATGTTATGAACTTATGAGTCATGACTTATATAAATTTATATTAGTTATATATAAATATATAATATATTAATTGTAATGCGTGGACAATGGTGGGTGGTGGAAGTTGGAACATTGGAAGTGGAAGTTCTGGAACTTGTGGTTGTGGTCCTTTGGAATTCTCTATTCTGGAAGACGAAAAAAAAAAAAATAAGCACAATGCACGAGCAACACGAATGCACGATAAAGGAGTTATGACTTACAAGGTAAAAAAATGCGTAGCTGTGCGATTAAAAATGAAATAAATTTTAACCATTGGATTTAAATATGGATGACAACTAGAAAGCATGAACAAATGAGCATTATCTAGTGTTTCGCATGTCCACATGAGCTCACTAATTAGTTGACTTGATTTGAATTTAAAAAAATGGTAATCATAATCAACGCTCATGATCATTATTGCTGCAAAGATGGCACTGGTTTCAACAATAGACGCATGTAGAGGACCATTTCTTTTTGTGAAATCTTGGTGTTTATGCATACAACATACATCGTCTCCAAGTCTGACAGGCTGACATCCCACTGTTCATTCACCAACACTAATGTTTGATCTAGGCCGTTCAAAATGAATTGATTAAATTCATTTTATTAAATAACCAAAATTGAACAGTGATAAATTTCTCCCTTCACATTTATCAAATTTTCAAAATACTCTACCATCAATAAGAATTAAATGCAGAGCAGGTGAACATTGAATGCTTAGTTGTTAAGTGACTTAAGTCTTTGAATTGTTGTTGAAGAAGTAAATGTTCTCAATCAACGCATCGCCCAACCTCTCAACTACCTGTTCCCTTAAGTTTGTTCATCAGCTGTTGATGAATAATCAAAGAGAAAATCAGATGGCAAATATGCAATTTCAGGCATTCTGGGAAAGAAATTCAACAAACCCTTGGGAATTTTTTTTTTGTTCTTCCAATCTCATCGAGTTTAAACCAGAAGAAGGTGCAAGGCAATCCACTATCTCATCCCATCCCTCCAGAGGCTCCCATCTCGCAGCCAGAATCCTTAATTTTGTGATCTCCTTCCATCCTAATTTCTACGCATCAGCGTAGTGGTAGGCTGTAGCCCATACGAATGGTAGAGGCAAACACAACTATTGTTTTGATTTGGTTGTTCTTTCTTTCTCAAATTCTCCCATATGATAGATCATAAATGCTCTTGCTCACAGTTTTGCACTGAGAGAGAAAATATTCTAAAATGGGAATGTTCTTGGCATTCTTGCACCTTAGGCCTGTCATTTGAGTTTTGATTATTGAACTTTTGAATACTTGAAGGCTTGAAACCAATTACAACTACAAGCATACTGTATACAACTTAGGTATGTAACTCCAGTCTCAAGGGATGGGATGATTTAATTTATTTATTTTCAGTTTTACTTAGATCTAAATTATAATTTTTAATGCATTTTTTTTTTCACATTTCAGGTGACAGAGTCACGGGCTATCATACAGTTTTTGCCTCTTTGGCTCCTTGACTTGGTTTCTTCAAATGTGCTAGCTACAAACCCTATTAGAACAATATCTAGTTTAAGGTAAATTTGTAATCTATTATTCTTTGTTTGAGTAATTGAGTTCTTTAAATATAAGCTTACATGGTCTTTGTTAGATAACATTCCATAATCTGCCATGATCTTTGTTAGTTAACATTCTATAATCTGCCATTTTATTTTTTTAGTTAACAAAACATAATCTGCCATGTTTTTTTAGGTTAGTTAACAGCCCTAAAATCTGCCATGCTCTTTGATAGTTAACATTCTATAATTTGCCTTTTTTTTTTTTTTTTTTGTTAACAAAACATAATTTGTCATGTTGTTTGAGGTTTGTTAGCAGTCCTAGAATCTGCCATTTTCTTTGTTAGTTAACATTCCATAATCTACCATACTCTTTGTTAGTTAACAACCTTAAAATCTAATATATTGTTTGAGGTTAGTTAGTAGCCCTATAATATAATATAGCCTTTGTTAGTTAACAACCCTAAAATCTGTCATGCTCTTTAGTTAATAGCCCTAGTTTTGTTATACAATTTTATATTTTAGAACTTAGGTGATGATACAATTACTACTTCTCTTTCCATTGGAGTTGGTGGCAATGGAAATACAGCATATCAACCCCTAACTTTGGGTACTCCTCTTGCTGATCCTCTAACTTTGGGTATTATTCCTGATGATGGTGGTAGTAGTAATAATGCATAGGAAAAGAAGCAAAGGCAAAAGATTTTTAAAGTTTGGGATGACTTTTCTGCTATTGAAGGTGAAAAGATTGATGAAACTCTGCTTGATTAAAAGACAAGGCAGAGGCTATGTTTATATTTATATAGAATTCATTACATGTTTAGCTCTTGAGCTTATGAATAAGACAAGTGTATGAAACTTAGTGTATATAATAAACAAACAAATAACTGGATCCAATGCTGAATGCATTGGGTGAAGTTAAGCTGAAACCATGTGGCCTGGAATCCTGGATTGTAGGCGGCTTCTAGCTGCAGTGTCAGGCTGATTAGGAGGCTGCTGAATTCCAAGATGATTGCTCATTGCAGACTGATTAGGAGGCTGCTGACTTCCAAGATGAATGTTGTATATGGTATGCTGTGCATACGGCTGCTGATGCAGGGGAAAGTTGGAGTGTTGTTGGACAGGTTTTGGCATGCTGTTGGGAGGATCTTCTTCCAGCTGAGTGAGGTGTGGACCATCTGGATCATCTTGATTCTCTTCCTTAACAGAAGGTGGTGGTGTAAAAAAATCATAGTGTAATTAATGTAAAAGGCTGTTTGCCGTTTCCAAATCAAGTTCTACCTCAACACTTAGTAGGCATTTGGGTGCTTGTGTCAAATATGTGGAGTTTAACTACAATAAGAAGCAAAAGCCTCTGACCTATGATCCTAGGAAGATAGGTGGAGTGAGAGCTTGTCAAATTTTACTTTGAATGAAAAAAAGGTTAGAAAACTTGCTGCCCACTTGGTGCTCTTCCACGAATATCCTTTCAATATGATGGAGCATGAACTTTTTAACAAGTTTATGAGGGCATGCACACCCCATTGAAAAAAGATTAGTCGTGCAATTTTAAAAATGAATGCATGGCTACATTACTTAATGAAAAGAAGAAGATGAAAACAGTGAAAACACTGCTAAGTGGGTTGACAAGGTAAATATCACCACTAATATGTGAACATCTTCACAAAGGGTGTCATATATGGTGGTCACTTGCCATTTTGTGGACTCAGATTGGTTCCTTCATAAGTGAATTTTGAACTTTTGTAACGTATCTACTTCGCATAGTGGTGTTGTTATTGCCGATCCCAGACGAAAGTGTTTCATAGACTAAGGCATTGAGGACAAGGTGTTTATGATAATAGTGGATAATGCGAAAGCAAATGATTCTACCATTAGAATCATTAAAGATAATTTTGAGTTAAGAAATGTGGTTCCTATTGGGGGTCGGTTTATTCCATGTACGATGTTGTGTGCATGTTACAAACTTGTTGGTGCAAGTAGGGATTGCTGAAATTGAAGACATTATTGATTTTGTGTGACAGGGTACCAAGTATTTGGTTGCTTCAAAGGGTCAATTGAGGGAATTCAATGACATAGCAAAACGATTGCATTTTCTATCAAAGAAACTGGTTTTAGATGTCCCCACCTGTTGGCACCTACTTGATGTTGGCTATTGCAATAGGTTTCAAAGAAGTATTCCCAATGTATCATCAAGTTGATCAGACATTTCAGTGGATTGTGAGTCCTGAAGAATAGGATAGGTTGAGAATGTGAATCGGATTTTCGCAATTTTCAATGAAGTCACAAACATAGCATCTAGAAAAATTACCCTACCTCAAATTTGTTTCTACGTAAGGTATGGAGAATGAAAGAAATTTTGAGTATAAAGTGTATGAATAAGAATGAATACATAAGATGAATGACGAGTAAAATGGCTCAAAAATTTGTTAAGTATTAGGGTGAATACAATTTGTTAATGTCCTTAATTGCTGTCTTAGATTCGAGATACAAGATGAAGTTGATCAATTTCTATTTTCCTTTTATTTACCCTGAACTTGAAGCTTCTATGCGCATTGATCACGTGTTGTCCGTTTTGCATGAGTTGTATGAAGTATATGTCACCGCTCATAATTCATTTGTTTTACAACAAAGTGCTAATGAAAATGCAAGTGTTTCAATAGTTTCTACCCCACATGTTATTCCCAAAGTTCTACAGGTTGATCAAGGTATCGGGATCACATTAGAAGTAGTGACATTATTTGGCTCCTTAAATCTGATTTGGATATTTATCTTAAAGAATATTTCTACTGTTGTGAGTTTAAAAGAGTACTCGCAAGCGCACGAATCGTTTGCAATATAGTGTGTACAAGTGCGAGGTCGAATCCACAGGGAATTGCGTTGTAAAAATTAATTTCTATTTAAACTAATTTTATCTTAACCTAGTACCATTTTTTTTTTTTTTTTGGTTTTAGCATGCAAAATATCAAACTAAAATTAAAATTGCTATAAAACAAATGACAAAAAGTACTAAGGTTTTAGAATCCATCTAATCAATCAAATAACACACTCTTGTATTTTATTTATACACTCGATATACATTTAAACTTTGTTCATTACTCAAGTTCCCTAACAATGTATGTTAAAACATTTCATGAATCTAACTCAAAGATAAATCACAACAAATACCCATTTGAAATCACATCATCCATTGTATCCGTTTGATAAACAAATCACAATGGATGTCATCTTTCAATCAAAAATAAATTGATGTATCCAATCGGTTAAAACACATTGAATATCCAACTTTTTAATAAATAAACATTCATTCTAAAGATATAAATCAATGAAATCAATGGGATTTGAATAATAATTCCATAAACATTGGATTGTACAAATGACATAACAAGAATGTGTGTGTTATCAATGGTTAGGTTTCATCCTCAACCTTAGTCGAGGATTTTAGCCTCTCATGACTAAAAATATCATATTAACTTGAGCTACAACTATAACAGACATGAATAACTTAAAACGAAAACAAAAGGGCAAGAAGAAACTTGCTAGAACGGTTAAAAGAAAATGAGAACATATAGGGGAAGAAATTGTGTAAACCGAAAAGAATACTAAAAAAATAAAAAATAAAAAGTTGTATAAAGGAGTCGGTGAACAAAAGGATTAAAAAAAAAAAAAACTGCTTAAAAGGGCAAGAAACTGCGTGAATTGCAGCTCACATCTCACACACCGTTCACCGTAGAAAAACTGGGTCTCGACTGTAAAAGAAGAAAAATAGGAAATATAAACTAGAAGACTTCGAATTGTCCTCACTCACGTTCGGATTTACAATAGAAAGGCTGGGTTGTAAAACAAGAAGAACATCATAGAAACTTGCAAACGGAAAAGAACAGAATCAGAACATTGAAAAATTAAACTGAACAGAATACAAAACTTGCAAAATAAAATTGAAATAAGAACACAACCAATGTGAACTGGAGCTACCCTTCAGTCATGTTTTGGACTGATTTCTTTTACAAGAAAGGAACTATCTCCACTACTGGTGTCTCTTGGTTTTTATAAGGAAAAGCTAGGTTTGAAACAAGCTGAAAAGTGGCGCCTCTACCCCTCTCTAGCGTCTCCTTCCTTTTCTTTTTTCAAGCTGGTCTTCTTTTCCTTTTTGTTTTTTCCCAGCTGGTCGAATGGGGACAAATTGTGTCTCATTTTTCCCCTTGCTTGCAAAAAAGTTCTAGGCATTGCCTTCCAAAAGAAAGAAAAGAAGTTGGTAGGAGACAAGAGAGAAGCTATTATTGTGTGTATATTCATGACCAAAAGGTTATATTTATAGCGAATCTGGACACATCTAGTTATCTAAAATCATTTGATCAAATGATCACAAATTGTGACTACCAAATCTAACTTAATGGACATTGCGCCTCATAGTACCCAAAGTCCATTGCCCGAATGGTATACAACAAATTGTTTTCAAAACCATATAGACTCACAAAGACAGACTTTCATATTCTCCGCAAGTGATTATTGACGGTGTTAATGGATTTTGATTATGTCTCAAGACATTCATTAATTATTTGCAAGGTTTTTTTTTAAAAAAAAAAAAAAAATCACATTTACTAGGAAACAAATGGAGCAGTTGATGCTATCACCAGTATAGGACAATTTGCTAATAGATATTAGTTTTATAACGACATATTTACTTTCAGAAATAGGTAGGATTTTGAGAGAAGATTTCATTCTGCCACATACTAAGAGGCTAAGAGCATCCCAGATCATTCAAAAAAAAAAAGAAAAAAGAAAGGTTGAATGTCAGAAGTACAATCATAAAAAATAAAAAAAATAAAAAAATAGAACATTTAAAACTCCATCATAAGAGCATCACCAATAATATTATGCATTATCGCTAATTAAAGAGTACAATTTTCTAATTTATCTACTACTTTTTTCAATATAAACTGATCAAGTAGATTTTTTATTTCATTATTTATTTTCTTTAAATATAACTTTCTAATTTTTCTTATTGATTTCTTAAACCAAGAAGAGAGAAAAACGACAGTAAACAAAAAAAAAAAAGGAGGAAGAAGAAGAAAAGGAGGAGGAGATAGAACGATTTTTTTTTTTTTTTTAAAAAAAAAGAATACATGAGCTATCATGCGTTTGTGATCGTAATTTTTATCTTATAATAACTAAATATACACAATATTAAAGTTTTAGAGGTAGCAATGGGATACTTATGCAGGATGGTGTAATAGGTTCGCAATAGCAAACAACAATAGAATTACAACTCTTCTCAAACCAAAATTTTATCAAGGAATCAAGGCAAAATAGATAAAAAAAATACTCATTGAGTGTTTCATTTTGATAAATTGATAGAAAAATACATAAACTGGAGGCTAAAATCATCTTAATAGGCTTATAATAATAATAATAATAATAATAACAATAATAAAGAACGAAATAAAAACGTTTTAATGTACAAATTATACAAAACGACAACTTTTGCTTGGTAAATGTTAAAATTACAAACTTTTCAAGAGACACAAAATTATAACCCTCTGAATAAGCTTTCCAATGCCACCAAATTTGTCTCAATTTGATGTTAGAATAAAAAAATATAACTTTTTAAATAAAACAAATCTAACAAAAAAAAATGATAAAACTGACTCGCATCATACGATCTAATGGTTTCAATAGAAAACCTGAATACAAGTACCAAAAAAGAGTATATTCTTCAACAGTTAGGACCTTGACTCGAAGTAGTGCAACCTTTGCAACAAGTCCACTAGCCAAGAGTAGTTGGACCATGTTATTCGTTAATGGCAAAATGTTCAATTTCAAATGGAAATTTGCAACGAATCGAAAGATGATTTCGTGGAAATCTAAAAAAGAGTATCTGGTTACATTAATATTGTTGAGAATTCCAGCCCATCAAAGCTAGAATTAATGCTTTTTGAAAATTGAAATTGACTTCTAAAATAAATGCAAGTGTGTGTGTGTGCACAATGTGTTAACAAAACAATGCGAAAAATAAATAAAATAAGATTTTTGTTAATGAAGTGGAAACTCAAGATGAGAAAAACCACTCCGGGGCAGCCAAACCCAGGATATCCACTATTTAGAAGAAAAGACTAGATACAAAGTAGTAACACTTACATACCCCTGATGCAGTGGTCGTACCTTGCACTCTAACGTGTAGCCTAACACAAACGCCTCCCAACCAGGTCTCCTACCTGAAAGGGTCTTCAATGAAATCCTTTATCTTAGGGCCAACCCCTAAGATAGACTTCAGTTTAAGTGCAGCAACAGTACACACAGCAACAGCTTCAAAGAGATCAACTCAACTCAATAACCTCACAAAATAACTCTCTAAGCACTAGTGGAATTCAGTACCAAATTCTTGCAGTTCTCAAGCCCAGGGGCATCTATTTACAAGCTAAGGGCTCAAATGAGTGTCTGGCTTGATAAAGCTGGGCGACGTCCGGACGGTGGTCATAAGCCGTCCAGACGGACAACTGTATGACCGAAATTTCAAGATTTTCACTGCAAATCTTTCCTGTTTGAGAGCCGTGTCCAAACGGTGATGCACTGTCGTCTGGACGGTTGCACGTCCGCTGCAAATAATTTCCATATAAAGACTTCGCGCGTTCTGACCATAGGAATGGTTGTCCGGACGGGTATCTTCTACATGTAATTTCCATATATGTTGTATGCGTGTCCAGACCATGGCAGACTGGTGTCCGGACGGTTGGATTTGAATTGCGATACTTGCCTTATGGATGAGCGCGTCAGGACGGGAATCCACATTGTCCGAACGGTTGAATCAATCTTCCCTTATTTGAACTTGGAAAGAAAATCTGAAGCTGGTCGACTACTGGGAGTCGTCCGGACAGGCTGCTGACAGGGAATCACATTTTATGTGTTGCAAACTGTGCAGAATCTTCTGAAAACACTTCGGAATAGCGGAATCCCTTTTATAAAGCATCTTTACATATAAGTGATTTTGTCCAACAGAATGATGCCAGTTATAAATTAACAAACTCCCCATTTGGCCATTCTGGGACAAAAATCAATTGACCAATTTAGAAATACAATCCCAGTCCAAAAATAAAAATTACTCCCCCTTTTTGTCACAAAGGGACAAAAGGTAAAACAGAGTAATAAAAATCAAACAAACCAAAAATTACTCCCCCTAACGATCTCAGAAGGACCAGGGTAAACAGAGTAATACAGTCCACAGACAAAAACATTCTAAAATCCAAAATAAAAGGAAAATAAAGAAGAGTCTGCAAGTGGCCCAAAAGAGAGGAACATAAATCCTCCAAGTACCAAATCCTGCTGATCCACTGAAATCAAATAACAGAGAGAAATCCGTATAAAAAGCTGGATTTGTACTACTTCGGCTTCTAGCTTAGAAAGCCGGGAACCATGGACTGAAAAATATTCAATCTCTTGATTTTGCAAAGCCTGAAACTGATTATCCGCAGATTGACATCCTTTAAGCAACTGGTCTGCTAGATAAATGAGGAGATTCACCACTGAACCTCTGACTGATAAAGATCCGAGGGAACGCTACGGAAGGCTCTACATGAGCTAGGGGAAAAAGCTCATCTTAATCCTGAGACCTTTGGAATTTGAACATCCGATTTCAACAACGGTCAATTTTCCAAAGGATCCATCTGTCAAATATTGTGCTGGGAGCTGCTGGACGGCATATTCCTAAAAAGATTTAAACATAAATATTTTTAAAAATAACAATACAAAGAATTATTAGATGTTGTTAATCCCAAAAAGAAAGTGGCATTATGACAGCTGTCAATTGAATGCCCAAGTATTACAAAAATAAAGATCGCAATTCAACTGATCAATATCAACCCAACACACAGACATAATAGGATTTTCATGCACACTACCTCAAGAAAATATCCCAACAAATATTCCAATATTCTAAAAGCACAAAAATTTAAAAGAATAACGAAACGGAAGACACAATGAGATGAGAAGAGATGTGCAAGGAATGCCAAACTCTCAGGAGAAATCCACGAGGAAAAAACACACAACATGCCATGATAAATCGATAAAAATGCAAAGATGTGTGTATGATAGAGAAAAAGACGCAAGTCTTAAACTTGTAGAAAACCCGTTCGGACATGTCACTTAACGATCCGAACGGCTACTGCTAGGATAGCGTACGGCAAGATTGCGCTCGTCCGGACGTAAGAATAGGTCCGTCTGGATGCTTCACACTGAAAATCTGAAACTGGAGAAAAATTTACAGAAAAATACTTTTCCCTAAAGCTAGCTTCAGAACACGTATATATAATCAACTGATAAAACAGTCAAATAGCATTGCAAAAATATGCAAAGATATAAATGAGAGTTAAGTATTCAATAAGCACAAATTTTCCTGCCAATAGAAATTTTAAATAGATTACTCAACTCCTGCAATGCGTGTGTGTGTGTGTGTGAAGACTTTTCCAAAAGGTATGAATTTAACTGATATGACAAAAAGCAATCAGATTTTCTAGACAAGAGGGAAAATCAATGAAAGATCAGTCAAAAGTCAAACCTTATCTTACTAGGATCTAGCCACCCTCATCTGATACACTCCATCTAAGATGCAGCACCCAATTGTTTTACTTGTACCATGAATGACAAGGTAAATTTTACTTGCACCATGAAGGGCAAGGTATATTGCAAATTCAGCACATAAGTAGTGAATAAACAATGAAAGCGCAGAATTCATATGATTTACTGCTTTATTCTTTTGATGATACAACCTAGAGAAAATGCTAGAGTTTTTAGGTTCTAGGTTCAATTAGCATTTGGTCAATTTGGCTATCTTATCAAAAACCTCTTCTCTTATCCAGAATTTCTAGAGGCAAGATGTCAGAGATGGAAAGATGTTCCTTTAGATGAGTCTTGGATAGTGTACATTTTTCATCGCATAAGGAAAGTAACTATCTATCATTAAGATGCAACAGGAAAACTTAGTAGATATCATACATAAACTCTCAATCATATATAAACATATTTAATCAATACACAATGAACTGAGATATCAGGCAAAAACACATGTAATATCTGAAAAGCTATCAAAAGAAAAAATAAAATTTCGCATCTTCTCCCCCAATTTTTTTTTTTTTTTTTGAAAAATGAGACAGAATGCCAACAAAGACATGCATAAGGAAAAAGGAAATGACATCTATTCCCAGCATGTAAGGTAAAGCTAAACTTTTCCTCATGGAGAGAGGTTTAGAAATTCCAAGACAGAAAAGCAGCCGCCCGACGTGCTTTAACTGTCATCCCAAAAAATAAAAATATCTGCAAATGTTTCTTAAGACAACAAGAGAAAAATATGGGGATAGAATAAATGGTTCCTCAAACAGAATGCAAGGCATGAATAAGATATGGCATGATAAACAATGCAATGCAAACATACCTGACATGCACTAGGATTTAGGAACCAAAATCGTAAGCATGAGAGATCTCATCTACTAAGTGAGTCAACTCCTCCTCAAGGGGTGAATGGTCTCATCTTTCTTGACTCATATGTGCTTAACCCGTGGAGATGGTTTGCAAGTCTTTTCCATGTTTGTCATACTCCTTAGCATACCTTGTATTAAGCTCAGCAATCCTTCATAGCCATGGCTGCCATTGGGCTTCTGCAGCTTTCTCTTGTAGCGACTTGATTTGTTCTTCTTTGGTTTGCCACTCTGATTGGCAGGAACAAACTTCTGCTGATGCCGTGGAGCCTGAAGAGCCGTAGGAGGTAGAATGCCTGATGTAGCTCTTGTTGGCAGCTTCTTCTGAGCCAAGAGCTGTGGACATTTGGGTCGGATGTGACCGATGATGCCGCAATGATGACAAGTAGCCAAGCTTCTTTTATTTGAATGCTTCTTGACCTTCTCTGCAGAATTATGATTGGCATTCTTACAAATAACATTGTCCTTACCTTCTATATGTCTCTTAAGAGGAGAGACATATTTAGATGAGGAAGAATCTTCAATTTCACTTTTCCTCAAAACATCCTGCTTATTCAATGGCCTTTGAGATTTCAACAAACAATTTGGCCTAATATGACCAGTTTTCCCACAATTATGACAAGTAAGAACAAACCTATCTCGCGTTCCTAATTCCTTGGACTTTGGCATCACATGATTAGTTAAGCAAGAATTTTCAGAAAAAGCTGCATCTACTATCATAGGCTTAATATCAAATTCAGAATCAGAAGCTGCATCTAAGCTTGTTCAAAATATCTGAATGAATACACAGCATGCTTTTCAAATTATCACTTGAGAATTTTTCCAAGAGATTTTCAGATTCCTTTAATTTATTCTCAAGTATATCAATAATCTCAAATAGCATGGTATTTTCAGATTTCAAAGAGTCAATCAAAGTATGTGATTCCAATAATTGAACAATCAAAGACTTTTTTTCTTGCTTCACATTTTGAAGCTCTTTATAAGAAATTTTAGAATGTTGAGCATTCTTTAATTTATTAAAAACCTTAAAGAGCTTAATATCAGAATCCTCATTAGATAACTGAGAAGAATTCATGATAAAAGATGTAATAAAAAAAATAGAAGTCACAAGAGATGAGGATCATAGTCAGGAAATAAATCATAAACAGAGTGTACCCGCACTGATACCAATTGAAAATTGAAATTGACTTCTAAAATAAATACAAGTGTGTGTGTGTGCACAATGTGTCAACAAAACAATGTGGAAAATAAATAACACAAGATTTTTGTTAACGAAGTGGAAACTCAAGATGAGAAAAACCACTCTGGGGCAGTCAAACCCAGGATATCCACTATTCAGAAGACAAGACTAAATACAAAGTAGTAACACTCACATACCCCTGATGCAGTGGTCGTACCTTGCACTCTAACATGTAGCCTAACACGAACGCCTCCCAACCAGGTCTCTTACGTGAAAGAGTCTTCAATGGAATCCTTTATCTTAGGGCCAACCCCCAAGATATACTTCAGTTTAAGCGCAGCAACAGCACACACAACAACGGCTTCAAAGAGATCAACTCAGCTCAATAACCTCACAAAATAACTCTCTAAGTACTAGTGGAATTCAGTACCGAATTCTTGCAGTTCTCAAGCCCAGGAGCCTCTATTTATAGGCTAAGGGCTCAAATGAGCGTCTGGCTTGATAAAGCTGGGCGCTGTCCGGACGGTGGTCATAAGCCGTCCGGACGGACAACTGTGCGATCGAAATTTCGAGATTTTCACTGAAAATCTTTCCTATTTGAGAGCCGCGTCCGGACGGTGATGCATTGTCGTCTGGACAGTCGCACGTCCACTGCAAGTAATATCCATATAAAGGCTTCGCGTGTCCGGACCATAGGAATGATTGTCCGGACGGGTATCTTCTACAAGCAATTTCCATTTATGTTGTACGCGCGCCCGGACCATGGCAGACTGGAGTCCGGACGGTTGGATTTGAATTGCGATACTTGCCTTATAGATGAGCGCGTCAGGACGGGAATCCACGCGTCCGGACGGTTGAATCAATCTTCCCTTATTTGCACTTGGAAAGAAAATCTGAAGCTAGTCGACCACTGGGAGTTGTCCAGACGGGTTGCTGAAACGTCCGGACGGATGCAAGCTAGAGCAAATCGAAGCTTCTCGACACAGAGGAAGGTCCGGACGGGAATTCACATCATCCGAGCGGGTGATGCTTTAGTTTGATAAACGTCCAAATGGTATGACACATCGTCTGATCGGCTGGAGCTTTGGACAGCTGGGCGTCCAGACGGGATGACATGTCGTCCGGACGGCTGACAGGGAATCGCATTTTTTGTCTTGCAAACTGTACAAAATCTTCTGAAAACACTTCGGAATAGCGGAATTCCTGTTATAAAGCATCTTTACATATAAGTAATTTTGTCTAACAGAATGATGCCAATTATAAACTAACATTTCTAATTAGAAATAACATAACCATTCAGCAGTACTAGTCATTAACATGACATTGATCAACGTCAACACATACAAAATAATTGGTCTCAACCTTGACTCCCACTCCCACTCCACACGTTCAACCTTGACTCCCACTCCACACATCTATATATCTTTCTTATTGAGAGATCCATAAGAAATAATTGGAGCTATCCAATTTGATAGAGACAAGGTGAGAAATATTGGGTGTAGTGAAGGTAGTTGTTGTGACAGTGGAAGAAGAAGATGATGATATATTGTGATTGGATCAAGTTATGTTTTTTTTTTTTTTAAAAAAAAAAGTGCTTTGATACCATGACATACTTACCTATTACCTGTTATCTCTTCATGGAATCATTCTATAGTTGAACCAAAATCAATACACTGTTACTTTGTTCACTACTTTTTTTCTTTTTCTTTTTTCCTTTATAACCTAATTTAATTACATGATATATCATTTTTGTACTTTGTGAGATTTCATCTCACCTAATACAAAACAAAGTTTCAGTAAATACCATTAAAACACTCAGACTTGAGCTTTAGGATAATCATTCCCATTAAATCTTCATCAATATAAAAAAATATTTTACATTAATATTTTTATGTTGTGAATAAAAATTAATTTTTATAGGTTAATATTATTGAATGAAAATATAAAAAAATATTTATGATTTTCCGTATGCACTAAACGCTTTTCTAAATACATTTTATGTCGAAAAACATTTTAAAATATACAAAGAAACACCATAATACAAATATTACAAGCCATAATTCACATGAGAACATGGGCTAGTTTCCACTTTCCTCCACTGGAGCAAATAAAATAAAATAAATAAAAAAACCAAACATTTATAGATGTTATACCCAAGCAAAAAATGGAAAAGATATTCAAGAGAAAAAAAAAAAAAAAAAAATTCATACCGAGGAAAAATAATGAATAATACAATTTTTTTTTTTCTTTAGCTAAGCATTGTTTAATAATAATAGAACATGGCTATTTCACCATTGACCAAATACTAACTAGTGCAAGTCTCGCAGCAAGTTGTGCACGCCAAGAGACTAATTGTCATCCAATCCATGAGTCTGGTCATTATTTTTTAGTAGTAAATTTTTTTTTTTTTTTTTTTTTTTTTTTTTTTTTTTTTTTAAAATATGTAGTAATAAAATGTGGTAGATGTGATTTAAAGTAAAAAGAAGTTTATAATTTTTTGTATGAAAAAGTGCAAAAAGTTTTATTTTAAAGTAGGTTTTTTTTTAAATGATAATAAAAAATCTAAAAAATGTGCATGCACCTTCTAATTAATTCACTTTCAACGTGAATGAAGGAAGCTAGCATGGGAGTTAATTTTGAATAAAACAAATTTTTTCTGCCCAAATTAATAATGTTTTGGTTCAAGGTATTATTTTGTTTAGAAACTAATTAAACACAATTTCACAGTTTGATAGGACTCAAAAAATACAAAAATAACGTGAGTCACGAATGGTTCTAATGGGACCCCCTAGCTGTACGTTGCATTGAATATATGTCTGCAGTACTTTAGAAATAACAACTAATAACGTGAGTCAAGACACGATGCGCCCCAAGTTTGTTGATGATCACTCAATAATGTGAGACGCGTTTTGCACATGAATCCCATCCTCGATCCATGTATAATTAATAATTTGAAAATTTTCTTAAAGAGAAAGAATCTTATATAATTAAGGCTGCCTAGGAAATTCCAAAATTTAGTTAATTTGAAAGAATTGTATATTCAATTCAATCAAATCATTGGTCCAATCCCTTCCACTTTGGATAATTTAACTAATTTGAAATATTTGTGTCTTAATTCCAATCAAATCACTGGCTCAATCCCTTCCACTTTGGGTAATTTAACTCATTTGAAAGAATTATCTCTTTATCCCAATCAAATCAATGGTTCTATTCCCCTAGAACTAGGAAACCTTCATTCGTTGAAAATTCTTAACCTTAGTCATAACCTTATTAGTGGAGAAGCACCTGTTGAACTTGGGTTTATTGGCAATTTATGGAGCATGGATATCAGCTACAATAATCTTACTGGCAATATTCCCGATAATTACAATTCTATTCAAACAGTCAACTTGTCGTACAATTATTTGACAGGTCCAATTCCAACATATTTTCATTGATACGATACACTTGACACATTAATTGGCAACAAGTATTTGTGCGGTGCCTTCACGGGTTTCCCTCATTGCCTTCCAACTCGTAACAAATCAATTGTAATCAAAGCAAAAATTTGTGTTCCCATCGCCATTTCCCTTGGATTCTTAGTTCTTGGGGGCTTTCTCCTATGTCGACGCATGGTCAAGAAAACCCAATTTGAGTCAAGAAAAGAAACAAAGCATGGGAACTTGTTCTCGATATGGAATTATGATGGACATATTGCATATGAAGACATCGTTGAAGCAACTGAGGACTTTGATATAAAATACTGTATTGGAGCCAGTGGTTATGGCAATGTTTACAAAGCAAAATTACATAGTGGAAAAGTAATTGGCTTGAAGAAACTTCATCGATTGGAGGCTGAGAACCCAACTTTTGATATGAGTTTCAGAAACGAGGTAAAAGTGTTAACAGAGATTCGCCATCGAAACATTATAAAACTTCATGGGTTCTGTTTACATAAGCGATGCATGTTTCTGGTTTACGAGTACATGGAAAGGGGAAGCCTATTTTGTATCCTAAATAATGATGTTGAAGTAATAGAATTGGATTGGAGCAAGAGATTAAACATCATCAAAGGCACTTCCCACGCTTTATCTTACATGTATCATGAATGCATTCCAGTAATTGTTCATCGAGATATAACAAGCAACAATATTTTATTGAACAATAAACTAGAGGCTTTTGTCTCTGACTTTGGCACAGCTAAGCTCCTTGATCCTGATTCCTCCAACCAAACGTTAGTTGTCGGCACTTACGGTTACATTGCCCCAGGTAAAAAAAAAAAGGACTCAAGCTCCACTAATGTCCTCTCGCTGACCTCAAAACTTTTATCATTTCTTTTCTTCCAAAGACACCACAAGAGTTAAGAAGACACCATTTTCCACACAACAGCACTCAAAGTTCTACTACCAATTCACCAACAAGTAAACAAGTTAGCTACTCTACTAAGCATCGCCCAAGACGACTAAAAAAGGCATTCCATAAGGCACAAGCAACCTCACAATAGAGGAGAAGATGGCCTACAGACTCTACATTCCTCTTGCACATACAATATCTATTAATTACAATGACATGTCACTTCCTTAGATTGTTCATAGTAAGGATCTTCCCTAGGGTCGCCGACCAAGCAAAAAATGTCGTTCTCAAAGGAATCTTAGTCTGCCAAATACTCTTCCAAGGAAAATGAATGTCATCGTTACAAGCAAGGACACTGTAGAAGGAGCTAACAACGAACCCCTTTCTGGAGATAGACCACCAAAGCCTGTCTTTGCCATCCCATCTTACTATAATTGAATACAACAAATTGAAGAACAAGACAAAGACCTACAACTCCCACTCATGAGCCGCTCTAACAAAACTTACATTCCATTTATTGAAGTCGCCAGAAGACTCCAAGTGAGCCACTACTAAAACATTCTTTGCACAAGCAATACTGTATAAATCTAGAAAGGCTTCCTTTAAGACCTTGTCCCTACACCACAGATTATGCCAGAATTTGTGAAGAATCTGCAATTTATGAAGCCTAAACACAATGCCAAATTGCCCAAACTAAGTGCCAAACACAGTCCTAAATTGTACAGATCATGCCGGAGATGTTCATAAGATTTTTGAAGAATCTACAATTTTCAAGCCTAACCACAGTGCCAAATTGCCCAAACTGCAAGCAAGAAGGCATGAACAGCAAGACCAGCCAACAGAAAAGCCTAAACAAAGAGCTAAATGCTTAAAAGGGAAGCTGGCAAGCCAAAAATGTACACTAGTGAACCAGAAATGTTTGTTGGAAAGTTAAGGCAGAGGAAAGAGCAACCAGTAGAGCCTAAGCAGCAAGATCAAGAGTCACAACAGCATGCAAAAAGTCCAAACAGCAGGAGCAACAAGCAAAAGAGCCTGCTAAACAAGTCAAAATGCTTAGACAACTTTCAGGTGAGTCAAAACAACAACATGAAAGGTTAATGGAGGAAACTTTCAACAAGAAGGAAGCTCTCATATTGATTTACAAAAACAAGATCAAAGATGAGGGCAAAGAAATAGAGGTCGAACAGGTTGTTAGATCAAAGGAAATCGGAATTTCAACTGGAAGGTTGCATTCTTTTGTATCATTAACACTATTCAAGAGCTTTTCTAGAAGAGGATAAAGTTGAAGCAAAAGAGGACACATTGTTGAGTAAAGAATTAAAGATCCAAGTTCCTTTTCTGTTGTTGCTACAAAGGGCTCTCAAGAAGAACTAAAAAAGTGGAGCAAGGACACAGGGAAAATAAAATAGATCAAAAGCCTATTTCAATAGCTCACCGTGGGCATCAAGTAAAGGTTGTAACACCTGCATTGATGGTTCCCATTATTGATGTTGTCATTCTTAAAAAGTTAAACACTCAGATTGAAAAAGATGTTCGAAGATCTTTACAGTTGCTACTAACAAAGAAGAGGAAAAAACTTTAAAAAAATAGGTTCAAGCTTCAAGCTTTTTATGCCATGTCTAGGATGCAATTTAAGAAACTGGAAATTTATAAATTGAATACTTAAAAACTTGACAACTCGTTTTCTCGGGAATGATGCAGACAACAAGGAGAGACTGTTTCATTTTAATTAATGAGTGTTTTAGTTTCTCCATGCTGGTCCCAGCAGTTGGTTGGGCTTGATAATGTGTGAGGTCTATATAAGGTATGTAATGATGCTGTCAGAAGTAAAGGAATAGTTGGCAAAATAGAGACCTATATAAGGCATGTATAAAATGAACTTGAGCACGAGAGACCATGCATGCTGTATGTATTAGTGATCTGCCATAATTCTGAAAATACAGGGAGATTATATGGAGGCCCTGGAGGCCCTTCATAATATGCATGTATCATGAAATTCTAAAATTATAGGCAAGAAACTCAGTTACAATGCTAGAATAAAAAGTGGCAAATAATTCATGGCTACTACTAAGCTTTGTCATGATGTCCCTTCCCACCACCCATATTTACACATTTCACATGTCAAGACCGCAGCATTAAACCCCATGGCAATCACCCTAAACCTGAAAACTCATCCTGATCAGCCCCACATCCATATTTTTCATAAATTTGGAGTGAAGAAAGATACTTGCGTGTATATATATATATATATATATATATATATACATAGACAACAAAAAACGGCTTTGTCATGCGACAACTATGGTAGGAGATCTTTGTCAATCACACCCTACCGTCTAAATGTACAGTACAAAAATCATGTGACAACAAAATTAAAGAACTCTAACTATATATGCAACAGGAGCATCCCAAACAGTTTGAAGACAGAGGTACTCTAGTAGTCCTATATAACAGAGACAAAATCTGACTCAAACCTCCAGAAACCCGAAATTTAATGTTCCCAAGGATTCAAACATGGACCATCTTTTGAGACTAATGCTAGGCACTCAATGGACAATGATTTAGGAAAAAAAAATATAGAGCAGCTTTTCTTTGAAAAGTGAACTACATAATTGCCCAAACTTGTAATTATTGAACCTAAGTGATTTTATTTAACAACTTCAACAGAGCCAATGGTTTGCATGTTCTGCAGTAAACAGCACACCTACAAATCTGGCATGCAACAACAAATACCAAGGTCCAAGTTCAAACATTCAATCTGCGACTAAAGAAATATGTAGATGTCAAGAGTAAATACAGGATCTAGCAATATATTTTCTTAACTTCCAATTTACTGAGAAAATTTAAGTTACTTACCCAAAAATAAAAGGAAATTTAGCTTAATTTACCTAACTTAGCGTAAGATCAAATACAAATAAAACCAACAAGACGAAGTTAGTACTAAAATAACAGGTTGAACATCCAACCCCTGCACTTAAATACAAATTAAACCAACAAGACGAAGTTAGTACTAAAATAATAGGTTGAACATCCAACCCCTGCGCTTCTAATAAGATTGAATGTCATATCAAAAAAATCCAACCCCTGCACAGCCACAGAGTAATCACAAGCAATAGAACGGTGATAGGTCTACCAGTATTCGGAGAAGTAGAAATGCAGTAACCCAATGCGGAAGCAAGAATTGAATCAGAAAATTATAGATGATTTAATCATTCGATAAAATCATCAAAAAGCAGGCCAAAGCCCTTTTTCCCCTTAATTCAGTAAATTTAGTTTGAAAAGACTAGTGCATTTGTTTCTTCTTTCCCCACGCATGCACAACATATTACATGACACATAAAAGCCACTAGCAAGTGGCAACTAATAATAAAGACTAACCATGTATAAAGGATGCGCTCCAAGGATTTCTGAACTTGCAGTTGCTGAAAGAAAGAGACATCGGGTACAGTCCGTGGACAATCAACAGCAATCTAACAAGAAAAACAGTAGTAATTTGTCAAATATTGGGCAGAAGAGATTAACATTACTGAAAACGGAGAATTCAATAGACATTGAAAAAACCTGGCGAAGCATGTTGATCTCATCATCTGATCTTTCAGCATCTGGAATATCATAATACTGAGAAACACAGTCAAGATACTCCAGGAGCTTTCTTCTTAGAATTCCCTCCTTTCTATCTGAATTAGGCGGTGCATATCCTTGTAGTTTCTCCTGAACTTAGATGTGATGGTTGCCCAATACATGCACTAAAAAATGAGCCTTTTCGCTTCAAGCAGTATATATAAGACAACTAAATTGCAAGGGAAAAAAAAAGAAGAAGGAATAAACACAATCTTTGTGACGTCTCACATCGCCTAGGAATGAGGATGTGCGTATATGTATAAATGCATCATTTATGACACAACGCGTTTTAAAGTTATAATGTTCATGAACCTATCAGAATTCCGCAGTTAAGCGTGCTTCTGCGAGAGCAATCCAAGGATGGGTGACCTCCTGGAAAGTCTGATTTGGGGAGCCAAAAGCGGACAATATTATGTCATTGGGGTGGGTCGTTACAATCTTGATGTCATAACTTAATTGATCCTTAACAATCTTGATGAAGAGGTCTCAGCAAGAATTTTAAATAGAGCTTTAAAATAAATCTGAAAATATTTTTATCATTCTTCTAAAAAATAAAGCTTTTCCATACATGAGAAGTCCGAACCATGAGATTTAATTTATCCCTTTTATGAAACACACCAGTTTAGTAGAGTTAGGGATTTCTACCTGATCATTTGGATCCTCTAATGTTCACACGACTCATGTCATGGAAATCTCAAATACACGACTGTATAACCGTGATCTTGCAACAACTTAATAGGACGACCCATCTAGCTGACAGTGGCACCCATTTGACAGATAAAATCATAATCGGTACTTGACATTATGGCTGATTTTTCACCAACACGAATCATGCTCTGGCCATGAACATGGGAGGGTCCAAATCCATGCAGCATCTAGAATCCCAAAATAGATGCTCATTTCAAAAAATTAGGTACACTAAAAACTAAAGAGTTTAGCTAAAATCATGAGTAACAAACAATTGACCACTGAGCATTATTATCATATATGTGGCATTAACACCTCTGAAATAGGTATTCTTTATCAGCATAATGGACAAGAAATCTAATTTCACAGCTTTCCACTGAAACAAAGATGTGTAACATTTCATTACAAGTCTGGAATTTTCATCTAAAAACAACTCTATATTACAAGCCAATGATTTCCAGTCACTGTTTTTTAAAACGTTAGCCAGTATTAGACCACTCAAACTTAACAAGATAAGTCTCCATACATATAATCCGGTATGCCACTCCAAGCTAATTCACGTAACTTCTCTACAAAATGAAATTCAAATGAGAAATGTTATAGCTTGTCGAATCATACTTACATTAAAATTATGGAACTGATAGACTTCACTAAAGAGAGAGCAGGACAAAGAGGGAGAGAGAGAGAGACCCTCACCTCTATTAGCACCAAAGTGACATTTCTGCAGGTAAACTTTTCACTCAAAATAGAAACTCAAACTAACAAAGTGAAAAGCTTTTTTAGATGTAATAATCGATTTAATAAATTTCATTAAAACAATGAAAGTGGCATTAAGGCTTATTTTCAAACTTACTTCTAGTATGAAAGTCATGGAATACCCCCATAATATCTACTTTGATCACATCCCAACAAACTGTTGGGTTTGGGTTTCCCTCCTAAGTGAGGATTGCCCAAAGTTTGTCTATGTTTTTGGCCTATGAGTAGAAAGGCCCAAAGAGGGTTAATAACCCTACCCTTTACTGTAGCAAAGAGGTAAGAGAGAGAGCAATCAGAAAACACAAGAAGAAAAGAAAAGAGTGCTGCCGCCAGTTGCTGGAATTTCTGTCCAGATTTGATCAAGTGCTCTGATCAACAAGCGTTTGTGGTCCGATTGAGCTGAAATTTTGTGGGAATGTTCATGACACGTAAATGTTCATTGTGAACGGTGGAGATCAGATTCTGAGCATCTGGTAGTCGTTTTTCAGCCCGTGAACAGTAGCCTCCTCTTTGGTGAGATCTTTCTTTTATTCTTGTAGAAGCTTATTTGAGCTAAGAAATTGTATTTCTTGAAGATAATTGCTGATTGTATGCCTCTAGTTGAGACTAGAGAAGACTCATGTATTCCGTAATTGTTGATAGTGGAATTGTTTGAATGACCCAGTGCTTTTTCCTTCTCACTCTGAGAAGGTTTCCTACTTAAAAATTGTGTCTTGTGCTTATGATATTTGGATATATATTTTTGCATATATATATATTGCTCTATTTAGTAGTTTCTTTGTACATTCACACAAAGAGGAAGTTTGGGTATTGCTATTTCTCCCATCACAAACTTGGAAGAATGTAAAACCATCATGGCCTAGCATCCTTTCATTGTTCATACCTTTCACCACCTTAAATACTTCACTCTCCTCAAATGGTTACCGTAATCAAGAGGCCTGCTTCTCATCAATGGAATCAAAAGCAAGGCAATCCATCTTGGGCCACCAAAAGGTTTCCTACTTAAAAATTGTGTCTTGTGCTTGTGATATTTGGATATATATTTTTGCATATATATATATTGCTCTATTTAGTAGTTTCTTTGTACATTCACACAAAGAGGAAGTTTGGGTATTGCTATTTCTCCCATCACAAACTTGGAAGAATGTTTGTAAAACCATCATGGCCTAGCATCCTTTCATTGTTCATACCTTTCACCACCTTAAATACTTCACTCTCCTCAAATGGTTACCGTAATCAAGAGGCCTCCTTCTCATCAATGGAATCAAAAGCAAGGCAATCCATCTTGGGCCACCAAAAGGTTTCCTACTTAAAAATTGTGTCTTGTGCTTGTGATATTTGGATATATACTTTTGCATATATATATATATTGCTCTATTTAGTAGTTTCTTTGTACATTCACGCAAAGAGGAAGTTTGGGTATTGCTATTTCTCCCATCACAAACTTGGAAGAATGTTTGTAAAACCATCATGGCCTAGCATCCTTTCATTGTTCATACCTTTCACCACCTTAAATACCTCACTCTCCTCAAATGGTTACCGTAATCAAGAGGCCTCCTTCTCATCAATGGAATCAAAAGCAAGGCAATCCATCTTGGGCCACCAATTAAATTGTTCAAGCTTCTATCTAAGGAGTCAAGGCAAAAGGGATAGAAAATCACTCAAAGAGAGTTTCATATTGATAAACTGATAGAAAAATACATAAACTGGAGGCTAAAGCCATCTTGTTAGGCTTATATAAAGCCTAAAAGATTATAATAAAAAAACAAACGAAATTAAAACATTTTGCAGTACAAATAATACAAACCAATAACTTTTGTTTGGTAAACGTTAGAATTGCAGAAATTTTATGAAATACAAAATTATAGCGCTCTGAATAAGCTTTCCAACGCCACTAAGTTTATCTCAATCCGATGTCAAAATCAATATATATAATTTTTGAAGTAAAATGAGTCTAACAAAAAATTGATGAGACTGACTCGCATCATAAAGTCTAATGGTTTAAATAATAAACCGGAATATTAGTACCAAAAAAGAGTAGATTCTTAACAGTTAGGGGCCTGACTCGAAGTAGTGCAAACTTCCCAGCAAGTCCGCTAGTCAAGAGTAGTTGGAGCATGTTATTAATGGCGAAATGTTCACATTGAATCGGAAATTTGCAAGAGAAGACGATTTCGTGGAAATTTGAATTGGAAATTTGCAAGGGAAGACAATTATGTTACATTAATACGTGTTGCATTGAATGTCTTTACTTTAGAAATAACCATGTCCCCCGCGTGCATTGATCAACGTCAAGTCAACACATTCAAAATAATTGGTCCTCAACCTTGACTCTCACTCCACACGTCTAAATATCTTTCTTATTGAGAGATTCAATTTGATAGAGACAAGGTGAGAAATATTGGGTGTAGTAAAGGTAGTTGTTGTGACAGTAGAAGAGGAAAATGATGATATATTGTGATTGGATCAAGTAATGGTGTTTGTTTTATTGAGCTTTGATACCATGAAATACTTACAATTACAACATAAGTTTTTTTTCTCAATGCGCACTATTACACATACAATCAACTAAATATATTTACACAAAGACGTCTAAATTGTATCTGATGATTTTTGGAATTAAATGGGTCCATACTTCTATATATATGCCAAATAACAGTCATTATGATTTTCCTTCTATGATGAGATTAGTTTTCCTTCAATGATCCATGAATGATGAAGGAGACATTAATGAAGGAAGAACCCAACTAACATATTAAGAAAAAAAAAAAAAAAAAAAAAAAAAAAAAAACACCCAACTAACAAGAAAAAATAAAAAATAAAAAAATCATGATTTTCCCTTAAAGGACAATGATGATCATTTTTAAGGGAGAGAGAATGTTACAAATCTCTTAAAACCTTTCCCCTCCATTTGGAAATTTAATATTCTCTTTTTCTTTTTATTTAACTCTTTCTTTATCTACCATAATTTTAATTCAATAAGATATCTTAGAGGATCAAATCAATCGAGAAAGAACAATTAGGAAAATATATTATATGTTATTAACCAAGAGGATTTTGAATGTAATAGATACAACAAAATAAAATTAACCATAAAATGGTTCTCCTCGCTTTCTATATATAGTCACGCCAGGATTTAATAAGTGTGGGAGGAAGAGGTTGGCAGTGTGAGAAATACGTGTGCCTTTTTCAGCCTAAATACTAATTAAAATGCAGCACATTGAATTTAGATGGATAAAATTCTTCCGAATTAGATTGATTTTTTGTTTTAAAAAAAAAAAATCTATTATATATATATATATATATATATATATATATATATATCTAAATATTGATTTATGTACGTAGAACGCGCGCACACATATAGAGAGACTATATATATCTAAGTATTTATCTATGTACGTAGGTTCGGACGTCCTACCCAAAAAATCTTAGTTCCAATCCTAGTTGGCATGTTATTCAGAAGATTTAAATGATGTGATGTCATCTATACTATTAGATGCAACAACATTTTAATTTGGACTATAAAATGATTCATTTGCATTTCATTTCAAGTCAAATGGAGATGATCCTTGTGGCGGCTATTATGATTGCATCATTTAATAAAAATAAAATATGGCTATTCAACAAGGCAAATGATATTTGTACACATTTTTTTGTACCACATTTACATCTGGTGTGAGACCCATGCATGTATGAGTCTTACACCAAATATGAGTGTGTACAAAATGTGTACAAATAACACATCTCATTTAACAATTAGCCTTGACTCGAAGTAATGCAAGCTTCACAACAAGTGGTAATTAGAGAAATTGGACCATTTTGGATAAAACAAATATTTAATGGCGAAATGTTCACTTTCAAAAGGAAATTTGCAAAGATGAATTTTTCTGCACATATTTTCGAAAGGAAACGTTCACTCATCCAATTCACTTTCAAAGTCAACGTCAACGTCAACGAAGCAAGTTACCAGGGAGTTAATTTTGGATAAAACAAATTTCTTCTACCCAAATTAATGTGTTGGTTTGAACATACACAATTTCAAGTATTATATTCCTTTTTTTTTTTTTTTTTTTTGAAGTATAATTCACAGTTGATCATTTCGAATATCTGAGGCTCTCTGTTAACCTATTTCTTTTTTCTTTGAAAAAATTTTGAAATAGAATAAGGAAAATTATAAAGGCAAAAGTAAAATTGAGATTTAAGGTTCCATCGCAACGACAAAATTTGTGAAACTTATTTTGTCCAAAATTTAAGTGCTAATTAAAGGGTTTTGACAAAATTGCTTCTAGAAAATAATGAAGACCAAAAATATTACTTGAGATTATCACTTTCTCGAGTAACAATAAAACACTCTTATGGAGAGAATTGTACAAAAGAAGTTGGTAGGATAGAAGAGAAGCTATTTATGATTTTTGTGTGTATATGCATATGACCAAAGGGTCATATTTATAGTGAATTTGGACACATCTAACTGTCTAAAAATCATTTGATCCAATGGTCATGAATTGTGACTAGCTACCAAATCTAACTTAATAGACATTGCGCCTCATAATACCCAAAGCCCATTACCCGAATGGTATACAACAAAATGTTTTCAAGACCATATAAACTCACAGAGACAGGCTTCCATATTCTCCACAAGTGGTTATTGACAGTGTTAATGGATTTGGATTATGTCTAAAGACATTCATAAATTATTTGCAAGGTTTTTTTTTTTTTTTTTTTTAAAAAAAAAATCACATTTACTAGGAAACAAATTGAGTAGCTGATGCTATGGCTAGTATAGGACAATCTGTTAATAGATATCAGTTTTAGAATGACATATTTGCTTTCAAAAATGGGTAGGATTTTCAGAGAATATATCATTCTACCAAGTACTAAGAGGCAACGACCATCCCAAATCATTCAAAAAAAAAAAAAAAAAAGAATAAACAATTTTGAATGTCAGAAGTACAATCATCCAAAAAAAATAACATTTAAAACTCCATCAGTTTTTTTTTTTTTTTTTTCTTTGAGGGAAAGAAAGCCTTTTATTGAGATCAAATAGCGTTACAATAACAGACACTACAAGGGTGAAGCATAAGACAGGCACCCTAAAGGTGTACAAACATCTCAATACAATACAGATAGTTGCTACTAAATAAAACCCAGCCAACAGAATGATGCCTCTGCGTTGACATACACCTTTACTTGAACAGGGAGTCGGTCACACATTCTGGGCGACTGCCAATGACTAGATTAATGTACGTACAAAGCAAACTGTCCAAAGAAACACAAACTATAACAAAACAGGAAAAGCTCAACGGAGGAGCTGTCTGCCGGGAAAGCCACCGCCTGTGCGGTGCACGCGCCGGCACTAGAGAACAAGCCCATCAACCCTGAAGTGCCAAAAGCCTCCGATCATCACCAGAACCACCACACACAGCGAAAAAACCCGGTTTGCAACCCTCACGCGGGATCCGAACCGAAAACCACCCAGGCACGTGAAGGCCACGCACCGATCACCGAGAGACCGCACAGCCGTGGAGAGCGGCTGGAGCACCAGAGACTGACAACGAACACAGCTAACAGGCACGTGTCCACCAGAAGACGGCGACAACTTGTAGATCTGGCCTCCAAAAAATCTGACAATGAACTACACACCACAAACTCCGCCATCGACACGCCATGGGTGACTAATCCCCACCGACACCTTCACCAGAGAACTCTCCTGCCTATACACACTAAAACCAGAAAACCTAAACACCCACCGGATTCACACCGGGGTGACTAAAGCTTCCACAACCCTAAAGGTCGGAAGACTCAACTACAAACAAAAAACCATCTTAGCAACAAAGACTAAGATGGCCAAAACAAAAAACCTAGGGAGGAGGGAGGCGTGAAAGCCTCCCTCCCCCAAAACCAAGACAAACTGCCGGCTCTCTCTCTCACTAGAAAAACGGGAGTCTCTCTCACTAGAAAAACCCCTTCATCTAAAACTCCATCAGTTAGAGCATCACCAGTAATATTATACATTTTTGCTAATTAAAAAGAACAATTTTTATATTGTATCTACTACTTTTTTCAATGTAAACTCAAGTATATTTTCTATTTTATTCTCTATTTTCTTTAAATATAATTTTCTATTTTTTTTTATTGTTTTCTAAAACCACCAAGAGAGAAAAACGGCTGTAGCAAAAAACAAAAAAACAAAAAAACAAAAAAAAATAAAAATACATGAGTTATAATACTGCTAAGTTAAAAAGAAAAATATATGCTTGTGATCATAACTTTTGTCTTATAATAACTAAATATAACAATATTAAAGTTTTAAAGTAACGAGATATTGATGTAGGTAATGTAATGGGTTCGCAATAGTAAACAACAATAGAATCAACATTATTCTCAAACCAAGATTCTATCAATAAGTCAAGGCAAAAGGGTTAGAAAATTATTCATAGAGTGTTTCATATTAATCAACTGATAGAAAATATATATATATATATATATATATATATATATATATATATATATATATATATATATATATATATATATATATATATAAAAACTAGAGGCTAAAGCCATTTTAATATGCTTATATAGAGTCTAATTAAATTCGAAAGCCTAAAAAATTATAATAAAAACAAAATAAAAACACTTTGCAGTACAAATAATACAAAACAATAACTTTTGTCTGGTAAACATTAGAATTGCGAAATTTTAATGAAACACAAAATTGTAGCGCTCTGAATAAGCTTTCCAACGCCACTAAGTTTGTCTCAATTCGATGTCAGAATAAAAAAATATGATTTTTGAAGTAAAATGAGTCTAATAAAAAACTGATAAGATTGACTCGCATCATAAAATCTATTGGTTTGAATAGTAAACCCAAATACAAATACCAAAAAAGAGTAGATTCTTCAACAGTTAGGGGCCTGACTCGAAGTAGTACTGCAAGCTTCCCAGCAAGTTCGCTAGTCAAGAGTAGTTGGAGCATGTTATTAATGGCAAAATGTTCACTTTGAATTGAAAATTTGCAAGGGAAGATGATTACGTGGAAATCTAAAAAAGAGTAGTCGGTTAATTACATTAATACTGCATGTTGAGAATTCCAGCCCATCAAGCTAGAATGGTTCTACTGGACCCTGTTGCGAATGTCTTTACTTCAGAAATGTGTATATAAATAATCAAAGTTAGACCAAAAATTGCAAAACGTCATTTCAGGTGCATAGCAATTGGCCAAGTGGTCTGTTTGTTGTTGTTCCGGGCCAAGTAATTTCCGTTTTCTATCATATAATTCCATTTATATGGCTGAGAAAGACGTCTCCTGTATTTGCTGTCAGAATATTTGACGGATAATAGATGCCGTCTTGGAAGGATTCTCTCAGGAGCAACTTGCCATATGTCAATGTTGCCTGCGTGCCTTGACAAAGCTCAACAGTTTACTAGTCATGAACATGACATTGATCCTCAACCTTGATTCCCACTCTACACGTTCAACCTATCTTTCTTATTGAAAGATCCAATTTGATAGAGACAATGTGAGAAATATTAGGTGTAGTGAAGGTAGTTGTTGTGACAATGAAAGAGGAAGATGATATATTGTGATTGGATCAAGTAATGGGGAATTTTTTTTTTTTTTTTATTCTGTTTCGATACCATGACGCACTTATTTATTACATATTACCCCTTCATGAAATCATTCCATAATTGAACCAAAGTCAATACACTGTAACTTTATTCACTACGTACCTATTTTCCTTGATAACTTGATTTAATGACATATGATCGATATATCATTTTTGCACTTTGTGACATTTCATCTCACCTAACACAAAACAAAATTTTGAGAAATACCACTAAAACACTTAGGCCTGAGCATTAAGATAATCATTCCCATTAAATCTTCGTCAATATAAAAAATATTTTATATTAATATTTTTATATTTTGAATAAAAATTGCTTTTTATAGGTTAATATTATTGAATGAAAATATAAAAACATATTTGTAATTTTTTGTACGCGCCAAACGCTAAAAAATGTTTTATGCCGAAAACATTTTTTTAAAAATATTTTTATGTTGAAAAACATTTTTACACTGAAACAAACAGAGTATAAATGTGCATGGACTTTCTAATGATTAAGCAAGGATGAGTAGATGGAATGAGATTAATGCTCTTCTGTCATAAAATAGTTTCAGGGAAGTCATTTTTCAGAAAAATATTTTTCATCGAAATCATTTTTCGGTGTTTGACGCGTACGGAAAATTACAAATATTTTTTATATTTTAATTTAATCATATTAATTTTAAAAAATTAAATTTTATTCACAAAATAAAAAATATTAAAATAAAATAATATAAAAATATTTTTTTATATTTGGCAAATACATATTCCGGCAGAAGTTGCCGGTATCCGGCCATTTTCGCCAGATTCCGGCGATCTTTGTCGGAATCCGGCACAAAACGGCCGGATCCAAACCAGTTGACTAGAAGCCGGCCGTCCTGGCCAGTTTCCGGCCTCTCCGGCCAGTATCCCAGCCCGTCTAGGATTCCGGCTAGATGGCCGGATCTCCGGCGTTCTGGCCGAATCCTGCGAGATAGCCGGAGATCCGGCCACTCCGGCCAGAATCTAGCATGGTATCTCCGGAATCCGACGACATCTGCCGGACGTTGCCGGATTCCGACTTAATTTGTCGAATTCCGGCACCTACTGGAGTCGGAATCTGACTTGTCGAAATTCGGCAATAGTCAACTGCTTGAACGTAAAGGTCGACTGCGTTGTTTAAAAAAGAGTCGACTGCATCTATCATCTGCTTTATTAAGCATTTTTTATCAAACGGAAATCATTTTCCGGTTGACCATTATTTTCGCCCATACCAAACACCAAAAAATACAGAAACAATTTTCCAAAAATCATTTTACGCTGAAACAAACAGAGCATAATATCATATGGTTTTCTCAATTTCGCTTTGCCGTTTACACACACACTTGATCGTCCAAATAACACATGCCTGGCACCAATCAGATACGGTGACGTTATCAATCCCCTATGTCCTTCAATAGTCATCAATGAATATGAAACATGCTTTTATAAACTCATAATACCTGAAAATGTTTATTTATAGTTAGGGTTGTGTATCTGTAAAACAGTAACGTTAAAGGTATTATTGCCTACCGAATTGTGGAAGTCAATTAACCGGCTTCATATCGACAAAGAGTATTTTCGACAATGTCGATCGGTTATGGATATAGGATCCGGCTTACATGCTGTAGAGAGAAGTACCGGACATCTGCTGTAGAAAAATTGACGGCTCAGATCCAATTTCAGTTGATTTGAACTCAAACGGCGTCTTTAAGAAAAAAACACATTAACGCCGTTTCAAAGAAAAATACCCATGAGTTATCTCTTTTCTCTTTCTTCTATATTCTATATGTGTACTGTGTAGTCAGCTCTAACAACGGCCCGGCATCAACAGTACAAATAGAACTATCTCCACCTCTCTCTAGTGTTTTTCACTTCTCCCTCTCAATGAGCCCCTGGCATCAAGAGCCTTGTTCTTTTTCTAAAAAATTTCACTCAAAATTCAACATACAAATTAATGGAAATGGAAATGGCTGCCCCTGTTGCTCCAGTTGCTTGGAAATGAAAATGGCCGCCACTGTTGTTTCACTAAAAAAATTCAGTCAAAATTCAACGGCTCCTGTTGTTCCAGCTGCTTGGAAAATGGTCGAGTGGTGGAATTTGCATACATTCCAGCACTCGGCCACCATATTAGTCCACTCCACCCACTCTCTCTCTAACCGAAGTTTAGTCGGCAACAGAGGTGGGGAGTGATGATTCCTTGGTCGATCTAAGGGATATTTCTCTCTTAGATTACTCTCTCTGCAATAATAAACTCTTCACTCTTCCTCCTTTTCCAGTCCAACGTCCAATGACCGGGGAGGGGGGGAGGGGAGGCCGGTGGGGGCTATGGCTCCTCAATTCTTATGAAAAAAAATAATAATTAAGGTTTTTTTGCTTACTGGCTTTTAATAAGAAATTTTTTGGCCCCTTACCCCATTCTCTTTTATCATCTCTTCAATTGGTTTTATATCATTTGGAACGATAACTTTATTGTCAAAACTTTTTCCTTTAATATTTCATGGGTAGAAACGGATATGTCTAAGAAGGTAACAATAGAAGGAGTTTTACAATGTTGTAGAGGCTTTGTTCAAAGTAAATGAAAAGGGTTTAGTAATTAGAGCAGTGCATTGGAAGAAGACATGTGTGGATTTGCAGAGTCACACGCCTGACAAAGCTTGATTTCCTAAGAATGTGACAAAAATAACGTAAAATGAAAAAAAAAAAAAAAAATAGCTAGATGGCATTAGAAAAATCTAGAAGACATGTGTTTCATTTGTTTTATATTGCATTTAGCAGAATGTGTTTTGTGTAGAATACAGTGTGTTTTGTATAATAGTTAGAGGGCTATTTTGTTAGTTAGAGTGGACTGTTCTAACAAAATGAGTAAGAGAATGTTAGTTTCAAGAGCCATTAATGAGTTTGGGGTAAGTCTATTTTTCTTTTTGAAGTGGTCTTTGGGTGTCGATGAATAAAAGCATTTATTCATCGATTTTTTATTTTTGCAAAAAAAAAAAAAGGAAGTAGGATCACGTGTGAGGTTAGCCATGGTCACGTGCGACACTTTCAATGAAGATCCTCGGCATCGTCAAATTGACACTTTAAAGTTTTAGAGCAACGAGATATTGATGCAGGTTAATGTAGTGGTCGGTTCATAATAGCAAACAAAAATAGAATCAATTCTCTTCTCAAACTAAAATTCTATCAATGAGTCAACATAAAAGGGATAGAAAATCACTCATAGAGTGTTTCATATTGATAAATTGATAGAAAAATACATAAATTGAAGGCAAAACCCATCTTAATAGGCTTATATAGAGCCTAATTAAATTCAAAAGCCTAAAAAATTGTAATAATAATAATAATAATAAAAGAAATAAAAACACATTGCAGTACAAATAATACAAAACAATAACTTTTGTCTGGTAAACATTAGAATTGCGAAATTTTCATGAAATACAATATTGCATTGCTCAGAATAAACTTTCCAACGCCACTAAGTTTGTCTCAATTCAATGTCAGAATCAAAAGATATGATTTTTAAACTAAAATAAGTCTAATAAAAAACTTATAAGACTGGGTCGCATCATAAAGTCTAATGGTTTGAATAGTAAACCCAAATACAAGTACCAAAAAAGAGTAAATTCTTCAACAGTTAAGGACCGACTCGAAATAGTGCAAGCTTCCCAACAAGTCCGCTAATGAAGAGTAGTTGGAGCATGTTATTAACGGTGAAATGTTCACTTCAAATGGAAATTTGCAAGGGAAGATGATTTCATGAAAATTTACATTAATACTGTTGAGAATTCCAGCCCATCAAGCTTGAATGGTTCTAATGAGACCCTGTTGCATTGAATGTCTTTACTTTACAAATAATTCATGTCCCCCATGTGCCTTGACAAAGCTTAACAGTTTACTAGTCATGAACATGACATTGATCCTCAACCTTGACTCCCACTCCACACGTCTATATATCTTTCTTATTGATAGATCCATAGGAAATAATTGGAGCTATCCAATTTGATAGAGACATGGTAAGAAATATCGGGTGTAGTGAAGGTAGTTGTTGTTATGACGGTGGAAGAGGAAGATGATGATATATTGTGATTGGAAAAAGTAATGGTTTTTTTTTTTTTAAATGTGTTTTGATACTATGACGTACTTATTTATTACATGTTACCCCTTCATGAAATCATTCCGTAGTCGAACCAAAATTAATACACTGTTACTTTGTTCACTACTTTTTTTTCCTTAATAACATAATTTAATTATATGATATATCATTTTTGTACCTTATGAGATTTCATCTCACCTAATACAAAACAAAGTTTTAGTAAATACCACTAAAACACTCAGGCTCGAGCTTTAGGATAATCATTCCCATTAAATCTTCATCAATATAAAAAAAAATATATATTTTACATTAATATTTTTATAGTGTGAATAAAAATTAATTTTTATAGGTTAATATTATTGAATTAAATTATAAAAAATATTTGTGATTTTCACACGCTAAACGCTGGAAAATGTTTTCTGCCGAAAACATTTTTTTAAAAATATTTTATGTCGGAAAACATTTTAAAATATATAAAGAAACACCATAATACAGATATTATCAGCCACAATTCACATGAGAACATGGGCTGGTTTCCTCCATCGGAGCAAGAGAAACAAAATAAATAAATAAAAAAAAAAAAACCAAACATTTATAGATGCTAAATGGCAGCAAAAAATGGAAAAGATAAAAAAAATCAAACTGAGGAAAAAAAATGAACAATACAATTTTCTTATTTTTTTCAAAAAAAACAATCAACTTTAAAAACTAATTTTTTATTACTATTGAAATAAAATAAATAAAAAAAAAAATCAACTACAATACAATTTTTTTTTAGGAGTAATTTTTTTTTAATATATAGTAATAAAATGTGGTAGATGTGAGTTAAAGTAAAAAAAAGTTTATAATTTTTTGTATGAAAATGTTTTTTGTTTTAAAGTAGATTTTTTTAAATAGTAATAATTTTTTTTTTGAAAAAACGTGCATATATGCACCTTCTAATTAATTCACTTTCAACGTGAATGAATGAAGGAAGCTAGCATGGGAGTTAATTTTGGATAAAACAAATTCTTCTGCCCAAATTAATTAATAATGTTTTGGTTCTGACATTTCAAGGTATTATTTTGGTTAGAAACTAATTAAACACAATTTCACGGTAATCCCCGCCAAGACTAATATAATATAATACTCATTCAATCCAATCAAAACCAAATTAATTTTTGCAATTTGGTGATTAATTTCCAATCAAGAATTCATAACGTGAGTCACGATGCAATTTGATGTTTTCTTTCCAAAATTAATGCGGAATACACAACTCTCTTTCCGCGTGCGTGCCTTGAGAAATTAAGCTCAACACCATGTTGACTACCTACTCCATCATCAACGAACCTACTCCACATTATATTCAACGTCGTCGTCGTCAAGTCGTCAACACAAAATAACTCCCACCTACTCCACGTACACCTCTATCTTTCTTATAAATTAAAGCCAGTCCTGAACAAATATATTATACAAACAATCAATCAATCATTATACAGTCCTTGTAATTAATCATGGTCTTCCTTACGTGGGCTACATGTTTCTTCTTCTACGCAGCTCACTTTGTTGCAGCATCTCAATCCTCAGCATTACAACTGGAAGCAAACGCTTTGCTGGCGTCTGGGTGGTGGAGAAGCGCCAATTACACCAACAATACCTCGAGTCATTGCAAGTGGCCTGGTATTACTTGCAATGTTGTTGGAAGCGTCACAGAGATTGCCATGGGCCGTAGTACTGGTTTTTATTTGGGGGGTGAGATGTCAAAACTCAACCTCTCTTGCTTTCCAAATTTAGTGCGTCTTGATCTTCACTACACTGGACTTCAGGGGAGTATTCCAGTCGAGATAGGTACTCTATCCAAACTCACATACCTTGATCTGTCCTATAATGCTATGACAGGTGAGTTGCCTCTTTCACTTACAAACCTCACCCAATTAGTGATGTTTAATGTTTCTTTTAATCAAATCATTGGATCAATCCCTACTTCTCTTTCGCTTTTAATCCATCTCACCCATGTCATTTTGTATTACAATCAAATCAATGGTTCTATCCCTTCCACTTTTGGTAGTTTAACTAATTTGGAAACTTTGTATCTTAGTTTCAATCAAATCACTGGTCCAATCCCTTCCACTTTAGGTAATTTAACTAATTTGAAAGTTTTGTCTCTTCGTTCCAATCAAATCAATGGTCCAATCCCTTCCACTTTGGGTAATTTAACTAATTTGGAAGATTTGAATCTTTTTTACAATCAAATCAATGGTTCTATTCCTTCAGAACTAGGAAACATGAAGAATTTTACTATCTTGTACCTCTCGAATAACAACCTCAATGGTCCAATCTCTTCCACTTTGGGTAATTTAACTTGTTTGAGAGAATTGTATCTTCAATCCAATCAAATCAATGGTTCTATCCCTTCCACTTTCGGTAGTTTAACTAATTTGGAAACTTTGTATCTTAGTTTCAATCAAATCACTGGTCCAATCCCTTCCACTTTAGGTAATTTAACTAATTTGAAAGTTTTGTTTCTTCGTTCCAATCAAATCAATGGTCCAATCCCTTCCACTTTGGGTAGTTTAACTAATTTGAAATATTTGCTTCTTTCTTACAATCAAATCAATGGTCCAATCCCTTCCACTTTGGGTAATTTAACTAATTTGGAAAGGTTGGATCTTTTTTCCAATCAAATCAATGGTTCTATTCCTTCAGAACTAGGAAACATGAAGAATTTGACTATCTTGTACCTCTCGAATAACAACCTCAATGGTCCAATCCCTTCCACTTTGGGTAATTTAACTAATTTGAAAAGTTTGTATCTTGATTCCAATCAAATCAATAGTCCAATCCCTTCCACTTTAGGTAATTTAACTCATTTGAGAGAATTGTATCTTCAATCCAATCAAATCAATGGTTCTATCCCTTCCACTTTCGGTAGTTTAACTAATTTGGAAGTTTTGTATCTTGATTCCAATCAAATCAATGGTCCAATCCCTTCCATTTTGGGTAATTTAACTACTTTGAAAGATTTGTATCTTGGTTCCAATCAAATCAATGGTCTAATCCCTTTCACTTTGGTTAATTTAACTAATTTGGAAGGATTGTTTCTTCATTCCAATCAAATCATTGGTTCCATTCCCTCAGAAATAGGAAACCTGAAGAATTTGATTACCTTGGACCTCTCGAATAATTGCCTCAATGGTCCAATCCCTTCCATTTTGAGTCATTTAACTAATTTGGTAGGATTGTACCTCAGACAAAATCAAATTAAAGGTTCCATCCCCAGAGAAATAGGGAACATGAAGAGTTTGTCTAGCTTGTATCTCGATCATAACAATCTCATTGGTCATATCCCCACTCAGATTGGCAACCTTCGTTCGTTGAAAGATCTTGACCTTAGTCATAACTTTATTAGTGGAGAAGCACCTGTTGAAATTGGGTCGACTATTGACAATTTACGGAGGTTGGATATCAGCTACAATAATCTTATCGGCAATATTCCCAAAAGTTATGTTGCTATTCAAATAGTCAACTTGTCGTACAATTCTTTGGCAGGTCCAATTCCATTAGATTTTGATAAATTCCATACACCTGATACATTAATTGGCAACAAATATTTGGGCGGCGGCTTCATGGGTTTCCCTCCTTGCCTTCCAACTAGTAACAAATCAATTGTAACCAAAGTGAAATTTTTTGTTCCCATTGCCATTTCCCTTGGATTCTTAGTTCTTGGGGGCTTTCTTCTATGTCGACGCATGGTCAAAAAAACCCAATTTGAGTCAAGATCAGAAACAAAGAATGGGAACTTGTTCTCAATATGGAATTATGATGGACATATTGCATATGAAGACATCATTGAAGCAACCGAGGACTTTGATATAAAATACTGTATTGGAGCCGGTGGTTATGGCAGTGTTTACAAAGCAAAATTACCATGCGGAAAAGTGATTGCCTTGAAAAAACTTCATCGGTTGGAGGCTGAGAACCCAACTTTTGATATGAGTTTCAGAAACGAGGTAAAAGTGTTAACAGAGATTCGCCATCGAAATATTATAAAACTTCATGGGTTCTGTTTACATAAGCGATGCATGTTTCTGGTTTACGAGTACATGGAAAGAGGAAGCCTATTTTGTATCCTAAATAATGATGTTGAAGCGATAGAATTGGATTGGAGTAAGAGATTAAACATCATCAAAGGCACTGCCCACGCTTTATCTTACATGCATCATGAATGCATTCCAACAATTGTTCATCGAGATATAACAAGCAACAATATTTTATTGAACAATAAACTAGAGGCTTCTGTCTCTGACTTTGGCACAGCTAAGCTCCTTGATCCTGATTCCTCCAACCAAACGTTAGTTGTCGGCACTTACGGTTACATTGCCCCAGGTAAACTATTCTTTTCCTTACAATAAATTATGTCTTTATTTATTTATTCGGTTCTACCTATTATTCTAAAAGAAAGTATTAGCCATGTAAAACAATGTCTTTCCTAATATTTGTGACAGTAGGGTTACCTTGTCATTTGCTATTTGAATCAATTCATGCATGATCGCAAACAACCACTTTCACTATAGAATTTTTATACAATGACAAGTTTTGACCAACTTTTTTCAATTGAAAAATATACAAAAGGAAAAAGGAAAAAGAAATAAAAAATTAAAAATATGTTTTTACATTTTTAATAGTTTTTTTTTTTCTTATATATATGCAGAGTTTGCTTATACCATGAAAGTTACTGAAAAATGCGATGTTTTTAGCTTTGGAGTTGTGGCACTGGAAATAATAATGGGAAGACATCCAACGGAACTCTTGACTTCATTATCATCTTCGTCTTCTCAAAACATGATGTTACATGAAATATTAGACCAACGTTTGCCACCTCCCAATCATTTGGTTCAACAAGATATTTTCCTTGTCGCTACAATAGCATTTGCATGTCTCCACGAAAAACCAAAGTCTCGGCCTACAATGAAATGCGTGTCTCAAGAATTTCTTTCTCAGAAGAAGCCAATAGCCAAGCCTTTACAAGCACTTTCATTATGGCAGCTAAGGAACCAAAAAATGTATATGATTTGATCGGGGAAAGATCCCCAATTATGAAGTGTTTGTTTTAAGGCAGAGGATCATGCAATTTATAGAACTTATATACTTATAATAAATGTTGTGCAGGACAATTGTAATGCCATGAATTGTGTTATTTTCTAGATTTTACCCATTTTCTATATATATATATATATATATATATATATATATATATATATATATATATATATATATATATATAAACTATGTACATGTACATGTATATGTGTATGTATGTATATATATATAGGATTGTATGGGCAGTGGTGGTTAGCAGGTATTGCCAAAATGCAAGGAGAATAGAAGAAAAATGAACCCAATTCCTTTCCTCAATCCATCCGGCCTTTACCCAAACAATTCATAACTCAACAACAAATTTCCTAAATAATCCCACTCTCCTTGATCAAAATTTTCACCAAAACTAATACCCAAATATAAGCCTCTTGACTTCACATTTCCACTATTAAAAAATAAAATTATAAGTTAAAAAATAAAAATTTAGCCTATTTACAAATTTTTATTGGCCCTAGACTCCTGCCCAAAAGAGCTTCTATCTCCATCCCGACTAATATGCTGTAGCTTTTTTTATAGCACCAAAGCCAAATTCTTCAAGTAAAATAAAGATAATCAATTTCATGATTAAGATTCTGAGTACAAAATGGCATGGCAAATTCAACCACAATAATCATCATTAAATGAAGAGCAAAAACAATTGAGGCTCCTTTTGGGGTGGCAACCAAACAAACATATAAATATTAAAAGTATACCTATCTAAAGGGGCATGGGAGCTCACCATTTACCAGGAATTCGAATGCAAATGATGTAAACAAATAAGAAAACATTGGATTTCCTCTCAACTACATTCACAAAATTGAAAATTGTTGTACAAGAAAGTACCTTCTTTTTTCTTTTTCTTTTTTTCTTTTCCATGTTCTCCTCTGGTCAAAGAAAATCTACAAAGAAACACCTAATAACACAGATATTACAAGCCACAATTCATATGAGAACATGGGCTGGTTTCCTCCACTGGAGCAAGAGAAAAATAAATAAATAAATAAAAATTCAAACCGAAAAAAAATAATGAATATTACAATTTTCTCTTTAGCTAGCTAAGTGGCTAGGAGAGTTGTTGAACATATTGTGCCAAATAAATGCTCTAGAAAGCACCATCTCCAACTCTTGGTGAGTCCAGTTCTGTGTTAGAAGGTGTTGAAGGAACATCACCAATTCTTGGAAATCAAGCTTCTGAAGCTTATCTGACCACTGAATATAAGGTAACAGCTCATTTTAACCATTTCACATATAATCATCACTATCACGAAATAAAATGTAACTCGATTTTGGGTGCAGTGAAGGTAGTTGTTGTTATGACAATGGAAGAGGAAGATGATAATATATTGTGATTGGATAAAGTAATGTTTTTTTTTTTTTTTTTTGTAATGTGCTTTGATACCATGACGTACTTATTTAATACACTGTTACTTTGTTTACTACTTTTTTTTTCTTTGATAACCTGATTTAATTATATGATATATCATTTTTGTATCTTGTGAGATTTTATCTCACCTAATACAAAACAAAGTTTTAGTAAATACCACTAAAACACTCATGCTCAAACTTTAGGATAATTATTTCCATTAAATCTTTATCAATATAAAAAAATATATATATATATATATATTTATATATTTTACATTAATATTTTTATTTTGTGAATAAAAATTAATTTTTATAGGTTAATATTATTGAATGAAAATATAAAAAAAAAAATATTTTGATTTTCCGTACGCACTAAACGCTGAAAAATATTTTTTTAAAAATATTTGACGTCGGAAAACATTTTAAAATATACAAAGAAACACTATAATACAGATATTACAAGCCACAATTCACATGAGAACATGGGCTGGTTTCCTCCATCAGAGCAAGAGAAACAAAATAAAGAAATAAAATAAAAAAACCAAACATTTATAGATGCTAAATGTTTTGGAAATTCACTTTCAACTTGAATGAAGGAAGCTAGCATGGGAGTTAATTTTGGATAAAACAAATTCTTCTGCCCAAATTAATTAATAATGTTTTGGTTCTGACATTTCAAGGTATTATTTTGTTTAGAAACTAATTAAACACAATTTCACGGTAATCCCCGCCAAGACTAATATAATATAATACTCATTCAATCCAATCAAAACCAAATTAATTTTTGCAATTTAATGATTAATTTCCAATCAAGAATTCATAACTAATTTGGAAACTTTGTATCTTATGCTCTTGGTGAGTCTAGTTTTGTGTTTGAAGGTGTTGAAGGAACATCACTAATTCTCAGACATCAAGATTCTGAAGCTTATCTGGCCACTGAATATAAGGTAACAACTCATTTTAACTATTTTACATATAATTATCACTATCACAAAAGAAAATGTAACTTGATCACGATCACGCCAACTGTCCAGAGATTTAGCCGGAGAAAAAGGCATAACCAAATGGACAGTATACAACAAATAATATTACCTGCTTAATTCAAACTGAATCCTCTATATATAGATTCTTGCAAAATCTTCACAAATTAAATGTTGTATTTAATAGTGTAGATACTAAATAGGAAAAACTACGCATAACCCCTTCAAACTACTACATCATTGTCAATGTACCCCTCAAACTACCAATTGTGTTAATCTCCCCCTTTAAACTACAAGAAAATGTCAATGTCCCCCTAATGACAGAAATGCCCTTCATAAAATTATTAAAATAAAATAAAAAATAAAAAAAATTATTTAAAAAAATCTAAAATAACCAAAATTTATTCCAAAAAAATAAAAATTAAAACTGTTTTTATTTTTTTTTGAAAATAATAATTTTCAGTTTTTTTTCCCATTTTTTTCTTTTTAAAAAAATTGTTCTTTTTCGTTTTTTTTTAATTTAATAAAAACAGGTTTTTTTTTTCATTTGTTTTATTTTTTAAAAAAAAATAAATAAATTTCAGTTATTTTTTGTTTTTTCGTTTTTTTTTCTTTTAAAAAAAATGTTATTTTTCGTTTTTTAATTTAATAAAGGCTAGTTTTTTTTTTCATTTGTTTTATTTTAAAAATAAATAAATAAATTTCAGTTAGCTTCTTTTTTTCTTTTTTCTTTTTCGTTTTTTTTTCTTTTTTAAAAAAATAAATTTCAGTTATTTTTTATTTGCTATTTTTTTTTAAAAAAAAAAAAAGACACAAATTAAAAATTTTGTTCTTTTATTTTAATTTTATTTTTCGTTTTTTTTTAAATATTTCTTTTTTAGTTTTTTTATTTTTTATTTTTTATTTTTTATGTTTTTTAGTTTTAGTTTTAATTTTTTGAATTAATGAGGACATTTTTTGTCTTATTCAAAAAAAATTAGGATCATTTTTGTCTAACTCAAATAAACCCTACAATTTTACTCGAATTCATAATTGAGATTGGGACACGATCGCAATGACAAAATCTGTAGAACTTATTGTCCAAATTTTAAGTGCTAATTAAAGGGTTTTGACAAGATTGTTCCTAGAATACAATGAAGTCTTAATGTTACTCGAGATTATCATTTTCTAGTGTAACAAAAAAACTCTTACGAAGAGAATTGTACAAAAGAAGTTGGTAGGAGACAAGAGAAAAGCTATTATTGTGTGTACATTCATGACCAAAGGGTTATATTTATAGTGAATTTGGACACATCTAGCTATTTAAAATCATTTGATCAAATGATCACAAATTGTGACTACCAAATCTAACTTAATGGACATTGCGCCTCAATAGTACCCAAAGCCCATTGCCTGAATGGTATTCAACAAATTGTTTTCAAAACCATACAAACTCACAAAGATAGACTTTCATATTCTCCGCAAGTGATTATTGACGGTGTTAATGGACTTGGATTATGTCTCAAGACATTCATAAATTATTTGCAAGGTTGTTTTTTTTTTTTTTTTTAATTAAAAAAAAAAATCACATTTACTAGGGAACAAATTGAGCAGTTGACGCTATGACCAGTATTGGACAATCTGCTGATAGATATCAGTTTTAGAATAACATATTTGCTTTCAGAAATAGGTAGGATTTTGAGAGAAGATATCATTCTGCCACGTACTAAATGGCTAAGAGCATCCCAAATCATTCAAAAAAAAAAAAAAAAAATGTCGAATGTCAAAAGTACCATCATAAAAAAAGAACAATTTTCTACTTTATCGCTAATTTTCTACAACTCCATCATAAGCGCATCACCAACAATATTATACATTATCGCTAATTAAAAAGTACAATTTTCTACTTTATTTACTACTTTTTTCAATATAAACTCGAGTGATTTTTTATTTCATTATTTATTTTCTTTAAATATAATTTTCTAATATTTCTTATTGTTTTCTTAAACCACGAAGAGAGAAAAATGACAGTAATAAACAAAATAAAACAAAAAATAAAAAAAATAAAAAATAATGATAATAAGAAGGAAGAAGAAGATGAAGATAAAGATGAAAAAAAAAGAAGAAGAAGAGGAAGAGGAGGAGATAGAATGATTAAAAAAAAAAAAAAAAAGAATACATGAGCTATAGTATGGCTAAGTAAAAAAGAAAAATATACGTTTGTGATCGTAATTTTTGCCTTATAATAACTAAATATACACAATATTAAAGTTTTAGAGCTAGCAATGGGATACTTATGCAGGGTAGTGTAGTGAATTCGCAATAGCAAACAACAAAAGAATTACAACTCTTCTCAAATCAAGATTCTATCAAGGAATCAAGACAAAATAGATAGAAAATTACTCATAAAGTGATTCATTTTGATAAATTGATAGAAAAATACATAAACCGGAGGCTAAAGCTATCTTAATAGGCTTATAATAATAATAATAAAAGAATGAAATAAAAACTTTTTAATGTACAAATTATACAAAATGACAACTTTTGCCTGGTAAATGTTGGAATTACAAACTTTTCATGAAGCACAAAATTGTAGCCCTCTGAATATGCTTTCCAACGCCACTAAATTTGTCTCAATTCAATGTCAAAATCAAAAAATAAGATTTTTTTAAGTAAAACAAATCTAAAAAAAAAATAAAAAAAATTGATAAAACTACTAGCATCATACAATCTAATGGTTTCAATAGAAAACCTGAATGCAAGTACCAAAAAAGAGTAGATTCTTCAACAGGTAGGGCCTTGACTCGAAGTAGTGCAACCTACGCAACAAGTTCGCTAGTCAAGAGTAGTTAGACCATGTTATTAATTAATGGCAAAATGTTCACTTTCAAATGGAAATTTGCAAGGGATCGAAAGATGATTTCGTGGAAATCTAAAAAGAGTAGCTGGTTACATTAATACTGTTGAGAATTCCAGCCCATCTAGCTGGAATGGTTCTAATGGGACCCTGTTGCATTGAATGTCTTTTCTTAGAAATAACATAACCATTCAGTAGTACTAGTCATTAACGTCAACACATACAAAACAATTGGTCTCAACCTTGACTCTCTCAACCTTGACTCCCACTCCACACGTTCAACCTTGACTCCCACTCCACACGTCTATATATCTTTCTTATTGAGAGATCCATAAGAAATAATTGGAGCTATTCAATTTGATATAGACAAGGTGAGAAATATTGGGTGTAGTGAAGGTAGTTGTTGTTATGACGGTGGAAGAGGAAGATGATGATATATTGTGATTGGATCAAGTAATGGTTTTTATTTTTTAATTGTGCTTTGATACCATGAAATACTTATTTATTACATATTACTCTTTTATGAAATCATTTCATTGTCGAACCAAAGTCTATAAACTGTTATTTTATTCACTACCTATATATTTTTCTTGATAACCTGATTTAATTATATGATATATCATTTTTGTACCTTGTGACATTTCATCTCACCTAACACAAAACAAAATTTCAGAAAATACCACTAAAACACTTATACCCGAGCTTTAAGATAATTACTCACATTAAATCTTCTTCAAACATAAAAAATATTTTACATAATATTTTTATGTTGTGAAAAAAAAAATTGATTTTTATAGGTTAATATTATTGAATAAAAATATAAAAAATATTTGTGATTTTCTGTACACACCAAACGCTGGAAAATGTTTTCTGCTGAAAATATTTTACGTCGAAAAACTTTTTAAAATATACAAAGAAACACCATGATACAGATATTACAAGCCACAATTCACATGAGAACATGGTCTAGTTTCCACTCTCCTCCGCCGGAGAAAAAAAAATAAAAAATAAAAAACCAAACATTTATAGATGTTAAACCCAAGCAAAAAATGGAAAAGATATTCAAGAGAAAAAAAAAAAAATCAAACCGAGGAAAAATAATGAATAATACAATTTTTTTTCTTTAGCTAAGCACTGTTTAATAATAATAGAACATGGCTATTTCACCATTGACCAAATACTAAGTAGTTCAAGCCTCGCAGCAAGTTGTGCACGCCAAGAGACTAATTGTCATCCAATCCATTAGTCTGGTCATTAATTTTTAGTATTAATTTTTTTTTTAAAAAAAAAATATATAGTACTAAAATGTGGTAGATGTGATTTAAAGTAAAAGAAGTTTATAATTTTTTGTACGAAAAAGTGAAAAAATAAAAAAATAAAAATTGTTTTGAAGTATTTTTTTTTTAAATGGTAATAAAAAATCTAAAAAATGTGCATGCACCTTCTAATTAATTCACTTTCAAAAGGAAATTCACTTTCAACGTAAATGAAGGAAGCTAGCATGGGAGTTAATTTTGAATAAAACAAATTTTTTCTTCCCAAATTAATAATGTTTTATTTGGTTCAAGGTATTATTTTGTTTAGAAACTAATTATTAAACACAATTTTATGGTAATTTTGCAGTTTGATAGGACTCGAAAAATACAAGAATAACGTGAGTCACGAATGGTTCTAATGGGACCCCCTAGCTGTAAGTTGCATTGAATGTACATCTTTACTTTAGAAATAACAATTGTCCCCGCCAAGACTAATAATACTTATTCAATCCAATCAAAACCAAATTAATTTTTGCAATTTAATGATTAATTTCCAATCAAGAATTAATAACGTGAGTCACGATGCGCCCCAAGTTTATTGATGATCACTCAATAATGTGAGACGCGTTTTGCACATGAATCCCATCCTCGATCCATGTATAATTAATAATTTCAAAATTTTGTTAAAGATCGAGAAAGAATCTTACTTAATTAAGGCTGCCCCGGAAATTCCACTTTCAAAACGAAATTCACATCGATCGTGTTTTCTTTCCAAAATTAATGCGGAATACACAACGTACACAATTATTAATTAATCCCGACCCCGCGTGCGTGCCTTGAGAAATTAAGCTCAACACAACGTTCACTACGTACCTACTCCATCATCAACGAACGTACTCCACATTCAACGTCGTCGTCTTCGTCAACACAAAATAACTCCCACCTACTCCACACCTCTATCTTTCTTATATATATTAAAGCCAGTCATGAACAAATATATTATACAATCAATCAATCAATCATTATACACTTGTAATTAATTAAGCATGGTGTTCATTGCATGGGCTACCTGTTTCTTCTTCTATGCAGCTCACTTTGTTGCGGCATCTCAATCATCAGCACTACAACTAGAAGCAAGTGCCTTGCTCGCGAGTGGGTGGTGGAGAAGCACCAATAACACCAACAATACCTCAAGTCGTTGCAAGTGGCCTGGTATTGCTTGCAATGCTGCTGGAAGCGTCACAGAGATTGCCGTGGGTGCTTTCTATTTGGGAGGTGAGATGTCAAAACTCAACCTCTCTTACTTTCCAAATTTAGTCCGCCTTGATCTTTCTAGAAATGGACTTCAGGGGAGTATCCCAGTCGAGATAGGTACTCTATCAAAACTCAACTACCTTGATCTGTCCCATAATACTATGACAGGTGAGTTGCCTCTTTCACTTACAAACCTCACCCAATTAGTGATGTTTAACGTTTCCTCTAATCAAATCATTGGATCAATCCCTACTTCTCTTTCGCTTTTAATCCATCTCACCCATGTCATTTTGTATGACAATCAAATCAATGGTTCTATCCCTTCCACTTTGGGTAGTTTAACTAATTTGGAAGTTTTGTATCTTTTTTCCAATCAAATCAATGGTCCAATCCCTTCCACTTTGGGTAGTTAAACTAATTTGGAACGTTTGTATCTTGATTTCAATCAAATCATTGGTCCAATCCCTTCCACTTTGGGTAATTTAACTAATTTGAAATTTTTGTCTCTTAGTTTCAATCAAATCAATGGTCCAATCCCTTCCACTTTGGGTAATTTAACTAATTTGGAAGTTTTGTATCTTGATTCCAATCACATCAATGGTTCCATTCCCCCAGAAATAGGAAACATGAAGAATTTGAATACCTTGAGCCTCTCGAATAATAGCCTCATTGGTCCAATCCCTTCCGCTTTGGGTCATTTAACTAATTTGGAATATTTGTATCTTGATTCCAATCACATCAATGGTCCAATCCCCCCAGAACTAGGAAACCTTCATTCGTTGGAATATCTTGACCTTGGTCATAACTTTATTAGTGGAGAAGCACCCATTGAACTTGGGTTTATTGACCATTTATGGAGCTTGAATATCAGCCACAATAATCTTACCGGCAATATTCCCGATAATTACTATTCTATTCAAACAGTCAACTTGTCGTATAATTCTTTGACAGGTCCAATTCCAACATATTTTCATCGATACGATACACTTGACACATTAATTGGCAACAAGTATTTGTGCGGTGACTTCACGGGTTTCCCTCCTTGCCCACCAACTCGTAACAAATCAATTGTAACCAAAGCAAAAATTTGTGTTCCCATCGCCATTTCCCTTGGATTCTTAGTTCTTGGAGGCTTTCTCCTATGTCGACGCATAGTCAAGAAAGCCCAATTTGAGTCAAGAAAAGAAACAAAGCATGGGAACTTGTTCTCAATATGGAATTATGATGGACATATTGCATATGAAGACATCATTGAAGCAACCGAGGACTTTGATATAAAATACTGTATTGGAGCCGGTGGTTATGGCAGTGTTTACAAAGCAAAATTACCATGTGGAAAAGTGATTGCCTTGAAAAAACTTCATCGGTTGGAGGCTGAGAACCCAACTTTTGATATGAGTTTCAAAAACGAAGTAAAAGTGTTAACAGAGATTCGCCATCGAAATATTATAAAACTTTATGGGTTCTGTTTACATAAGCGATGCATGTTTCTGGTTTACGAGTACATGGAAAGGGGAAGCCTATTTTGTATCCTAAATAATGATGTTGAAGCGATAGAATTGGATTGGAGCAAGAGATTGAACATCATCAAAGGCACTGCCCACGCTTTATCTTACATGCATCATGAATGCATTCCAACAATTGTTCATCGAGATATAACAAGCAACAATATTTTATTGAACAATAAACAAGAGGCTTTTGTCTCTGACTTTGGCACAGCTAAGCTCCTTGATCCTGATTCCTCCAACCAAACGTTAGTTGCCGGCACTTATGGTTACATTGCCCCAGGTAAACTATTCTTTTCCTTACAATAAATTATGTCTTTATTTATTTATTCGGTTCTACCTATTATTTTAAAAGAAAGTATTAGCCATGTAGAACAAATGTCTTTCCTAATATTTGTGATAGTAGGATTACCTTGTCATTTGCTATTTGAGTCAATTCTTGCATGATCGCAAACAACCACTTTCACTATAGAATTTTTATACACTGACAAGTTTTGACCAACGTTTTTCAATTGAAAAATATACAAAAGGAAAAAGAAGTAAAAAATTAAAAATATGTTTTTACATTTTTAATAGTTTTTTTTTGTTGTTCTTTTCTTATATATATATATATATGCAGAGTTGGCTTATACCATGAAAGTTACTGAAAAATGCGATGTTTATAGCTTTGGAGTTGTGGCACTTGAAATAATAATGGGAAGACATCCAACGGAACTCTTGACTTCATTATCATCATCGTCTTCTCAAAACATGATGTTACATGAAATATTAGATCAACGTTTGCCACCTCCCAATCATTTGGTTCAACAAGATATTTTTCTTGTCGCTACAATAGCATTTGCATGCCTTCAAGAAAAACCAAAGTCTCGACCTACAATGAAATGCGTGTCTCAAGAATTTCTTTCTCAGAAGAAGCCAATAGCCAAGCCTTTACAAGCTCTTTCATTATGGCAGCTACGGAACCAAAAAATGTATATGATTTGATCGGGAAAAGATCCCCAATTATGAAGTGTTTGTTTTTAGGCCGAGGATCATGCAATTTGTGGAACTTATATACCTATAATAAATGTTGTCTATGAGAATTGTAATGCCATGAATTATGTGAATGTCCATAAAAAATCATACAAAACGTTAACCTTAACCTCATATAAGTAAACAATCCATAACTAGATAACAAATTTCCTAAATAATCCTACGGTCAAATGGAGAAAATAGCATGATTGAAACTTTCACCAAAACTTGATTGAATTACAAAACGCCTCAATCTCCGAGCATTTTTAAGCCTCCTCACTTCACATCTCTCTTCCCGTGCCTGTTTTTCTTCTAACCTTAAACCGCCCTTTTGAGTGAAGTGGTGAATCCAACGGATATGAGGAGCTTGGTTGTAATGGGCTCCCTCAAATTCCACTTCCCTCGAGTGGGTCTTCTCAAAAACGTCCCGAAACCCTACCCACGCTCTTCAGCGGTGAGCTGTGGCCTCAGGGGCGGACCCAGAAAGCCTCTGTTGAGGAAAAGCGTGCTGTCCTCTGAAGCCATTCAAGCAGTCCATTCCTTGAAGCTAGCCGGATCATCCGCACCCAGATTGCAACAGGTTTTCAATGCCAGCCTCACCAGGCTGTTGAAGGCAGACTTGTTGGACACCTTGGCTGAGCTCCAAAGACAAAATCATTTGTACTTGGCCCTTCAGGTATTTTGTTAAGATGGTCAACATTCGAATCACTGATTTCCTGATTGTTTTAGAACCTTGTAGAACTCTGTTCTTTACGAACTACAAATATTATGAAACACGGCTTGTGTGAATGTCATGTTAATTTGCTTCCGTTCAATGTTCTTTTCCTTTTGGGGCCTTCATAAGTATTCAATTCAATTGAGCTGGAATTACAATGTGGGTAAATTATAATAATTCAAAACTTTAATTATTTGAAACTAATTACACCATGAAGAAACTGCATTGTTTGTTTATTGAGTATTTTTGTCATTAGATAATGTATCTGTTTGCAAAAATTTTGTTCAGGATCCTAAAAAAGTAAGAAAAATGGGGAATACTCTCTTAAGAAAATGAGGAAATGTATCTGTGAGATTTTTGATTGAGGTGCCTCCCATGTTGTATGATATCAATGGCTTTGGGGTTTGATTTTCTTTAGCAATATGTGATAATCAGGTTTTAGGTAAACAGGTTGAGTGGTTTGCCAAAACAGATGCACAAATTAAATAATTATTGCTTTAGGAAATATCTTTTAGCATTTGAAAATGGACTAGCTGGTTCCTTGTCCTTCCTGTGCAACTGGCCAGTTTACCAGTTTCCAAGATGCTTGTTCCAATCAAGAAAGCTCTATGACTAAGTTCTGGCCTACCGTTAACTGTTACGTTTCTTTGATTGCCCAATTTTTAGTATTAGTTGAATATCTGTTCTTTGGAATTTGTATTTTATCTGAGTATAAATCAGGTTTTAGGTGTTCCAATTTGTGCGCAAGGAAGAGTGGTATGAACCAGATTTGCTCATTTACTGTGACATGATTCTACTGTTGGGAAAGAACAAATTGATTGAAATGGCTGAAGAGCTCTTTTCTGAACTAAAGAAAGAAGGCTTAGAACCCAACACAAGGGCTTTTGCTGAGATGATTGGAGCATACATGCAAGTGGGTATGATAGAAAAGGCAATGGAGACATATGAATCGATGAAGGCATCAGGTTGTGCCCAAGATAGGTTAACGTTTATGATATTGATAAGAAACCTTGAGAAGGCTCGGTAAGAAGAAGTACCAACAGTGGTAAAGAAGGAATGTGTTGAATATGTTGATTCTCCTGAGAAATTCCTTGAAGAAGTCGAACAAAAATATTTAAGAAATTTAAGTATGTCTCTTCATTAATATAGGGAAAGAAAGCTGCATTCTCTGACTGTTATTTGAAGGAAAATCCACATCAGGCCATTAGTTGCGAGTGGCCTAGTATTACTTGCAATGTTGCTGGAAGCGTCTCAAAGATTGCCATGCGCTCTGGTGGTTTCTATTTGGGAGAGATGTTAAAACTCAACCTCTCTTGCTTTCCAAATTTAGTCCGCCTTGATCTTCCAATCACTAGACTTCAGGGAAATATTCCAGGGGAGATAAGTACTCTATCCAAACTCGCATATCTTGATCTGTCTCATAATTATCTAACAGGTCCAATCCCTTTCACTTTGGGTTATTTAACTAATTTGGAATATTTGTTTCTTGGTTCTAATCAAATCAATGGTCCAATCCCTTCCACTTTGGGTGATTTAACTAATTTGAAAGTTTTGTCTATTCATTTCAATCAAATCAATGGTCCAATCCCTTCCACTTTGGGTAATTTAACTAATTTGAAATATTTGTATCTTGATTCCAATCAAATCATTGGTCCAATCTCTTTCACTTTGGGTGATTTAACTAATTTGAAAGGATTGTCTCTTCATTTCAATCAAATTACTGGTCCAATCCCTTCCACTTTGGGTAGTTTAACTAATTTGAAAGGATTGTTTCTTCATTCCAATCAAATCAATGGTTCCATTCCCCCAGAACTAGGAAACCTTGATTTGTTGGAAAATCTTGACCTTAGTCATAACCTTATTAGTTGAGAAGTACCTGTTAAACTTGGATTTATTGACAATTTATGGGGCTTGGATATCAGCTACAATAATCTTACTGGCAATATTCCTAATAGTTACATTTCTATTCAAACAATCAGCTTGTCATACAATTCTTTGACAGGTCCAATTCCAACATATTTTCATCGATATGATACACTTGACACATTAAATGGCAACAAGTATTTGTACGGTAACTTCATGGGTTTTCCTCATTGCCATCCAACTAGTAACAAATCAAATGTAACCAAAGTGAAATTTTTTGTTCCCATCGCCATTTCCCTTGGATTCTTAGTTCTTGGGGCTTTCTCCTATCTCGACACATGGTCAAGAAAACCTAATTTAAGTCAAGAAAAGAAACAAAGCATAGGAACTTGTTCTCAATATGGAATTATGATGGACATATTGCATATGAAGACATCATTGAAGTAACTGAGGACTTTGATATAAAATACTGTATTGGAACCGGTGGTTATGACAGCGTTTACAAAGCAAAATTACTTGGTGGAAAAGTGATTGCCTTGAAGAAACTTCACCGGTTGGAGGCCGAAAACCCAACTTTTGATATGAGTTTCGGAAACGAGGTAAAAGTATTAACAGATATCCGTCATTGAAACATTATAAAACTTCATGGGTTCTATTTACATACGCAATGCATATTTCTGGTTTACGAGTACATGGAAAGGGGAAGCCTATTTTCTATCGTATATAACAATGTTGAAGCTATGGAACTAGATTGGAGCAAGAGAATAAACATCATCAAAGGCACTACCCACGCTTTATCTTACATGCATCATGAATGCATTCCAGTAATTGTTCATCGAGATATATATAACAAGCAACAATAGTTTATTGAACAATAAATTAGAGGCTTTTGTCTCTAACTTTGGAACAGCTACGCTCCTTGATCCTGATTCCTACAATCAAACGTTAGTTGCCGGCACTTACGGTTACATTGCCCCAGGTGAACTATTCTTTTCCCAACAATAAACTATGGCTTTATTTATTTATTTATTCAATGCTACCTATTATTCAAAAAAGGAAGTATTAGTCATGTAGAACAAATGTCTTTCCCAATATTTGTGCTAGTAAGGTTACCTTGTCATTTACTATTTAAATAAATTCTTGCATGATTGCAAACAACCACTTTCACCATAGAATTTATATGCATTGACAAGTTTTGACCAACTTCTTTCTTTTGAAAAATATAAAAAAGGAAAAGATGAAAAAAAAAGTTTAAAAATATGTTTTTTACATTTTTAATAGTTCTTTTTTCTTTTGTTCCTTTTTATATATGCATTGTTGGCCTATAACATGAAAGTTATTGAAAAATGTGATGTTTATAGCTTTGGAGTTGTGGCACTGGAAACAATAATGGGAAAATATCCAACAGAACTCTTGACTTTATTATCATCATCGTCTTCTCAAAACATGATGTTACATGAAATATTATACCAACGTTTGCCACCTCCCAATCATTTGGTTGCACAAGATATTTTCTTGTCTCGCTAATATAGCATTTGCATGCCTACGTGAAAAACTAAAGTCTCGGCCTACAATGAAATGCGTTTCTTTCTCGGAAGAAGTCAATAGCCAAGCCTTTACAAGCACTTTCATTATAGCAGCTAAGGAACCAAGAAATTTATATGGTTTGATCAAGGACGGATACTCAATTATGAAGTGTTTTTTTCTAGGGTGAATATCATGCGATTGGTGGAACTTATATATTTATAATAAATGTTGTGTATGACAATTGTAATGCCATGAATTATGTCCATATAAAATTTATGTGATTGGAATAAATTCCTCCAATCTAGTTCAGTGGAAATCTTTGTCCCTAAGTAAACAAATATGTCCATATAAAATCATATAAAACATTAACCTCAACCTCAAATAAGCTAACTTAGTCATTTAACTCAACACACATGTTTAACTAATATCACCGAACAATAAGATTATTTTTATTAATTTACTACCAAGACTACTTCTCTTATCACATATTTGATAATCTGATAACAAAATACTGTTAAGGTTACTTGCTAACGCAAATTGTGCAGAAAGTAAATTATATCCATCAAATAAACCATACTAAAAATTTTGGTGCAAAATTTGTGACATACAGTCCATGGGTCCATAGATCCTACTACCAATTTCTCCAATTCCAATTCCAAATCCATTTTGTTAACCACCAATACAACAATTAATTAGAGACTCACACCTCAAATAGTTATCCAAATCAGTTATTCTTCCCCATTAAGCTGAAGTCCAATTTCTCCACTGTCCTAATTACGGTCAAATGTCGAAAACAAGATAATCAAAACTTTCACCAAAGCTAATACCGAAATTAGCCTTACAAACTTAGGCCTCTTCTTGATATACTAAGGCTAATTGCGCTATTCATTTAATGCACATTGGACAAAATATGTTTTACTTAAATAATTCATAAATACTTCAACTTAATTCCAAATGACATGAAATTTGTCTTGTTCAAAGGCTTACAACATATCCAAAAATCGCTGCAACCCATAATTGTTTGATACCTTAAAATCCTCAAGCAGTAGACATTTTTTTTTTTGCTCAAAATAAAATCCTATCCATAAATCGATCCCAAATAATCAACTTACTTAAGTTCTTTATTATTACTCTTATTGGGCAATTATGAGCTCGTATATCACAATATCAAGCCAAATATAAACGCAAAACTTTACAATTGCTAAATATACCAGCAATTAGATCCAAATATAAAGATAGGCTTTAGAGTAGTAATCGACTTAATTATACGTCTCCTTTCTAAATAACTCTTAATATGGATTACAATCTATTGCATTCGAACAACTGCCCTATGGAGTTTTAAAGAAAGACATGGATTACAATCACTACTAAACCATTCTTTTGTTTTGAAGAGCAACTTCTGTGTGACCATGGCATAAAACAATGGTTTTCTGCCCGGTCACCAATAATAAGTTGACAAATTGGTTTCTTCCATGCGTCTGTCCTTGTGGATTGGTGACGATGGTGAGCAAGACAGAGGAGACCCAGTTGAGCAATCTGGAGAGCCAGGTGGACAATGGAGGGGGAGGGGATTGGGAGTACCTCTGCCTCGTTAGGAAGCTCAATGTCCGACGCTCTGAGAAGGTTCTGAAGCACGGGTTATAAATTGGGCATGGGCTAGAATTGGGTTGGATAGTAAAATTGTTTGGATTCCTTAATTGGGTGTTTAGTTTTCTGTTTATTCACTTGGATTGTGTTTATTATGCGGTGCTTTTTTTTTTTTTTTTTAAAATATGTTTATTGATATGAATCCGCCATTGATGTGATGTTTTTGTTATGTGTTTCGCCTGAGTTTCTCTCTCTCTCTCTCTCTCTAACTGGTTAGGTTTCAAGAAATTGTGTGGGTTTCTGTGGAGCATTTTGATTAATTTGGGAGGTGTATTGTAACAACATAGACTTCAAAGCGATAATATATACTTAGATTACCAATAGGTGGCCACTGACAGAAGCCACAATGATTGTTACAAAGCTGCCACTCTTTTTTAAATAGCTTACAGGTGGAAAACTATGCTCTGCGTAATCTTTTTTTAGTGCAAACTAGTGAGCAAATACAATTCTGCTGTGCCAATTATGGATATGTGGCAGTATCGCGTGTATAATTAGAATTAACCATATTCATTGCTAACACTCTGGAAATCTTTTCATCAATTTTTTGCTAAAAAGAAGAAGGAACATGGGATTGCTGTGTCGAAGACTGTATAACTACGTACCAAAACTCATGTCAGTTGGCTGAGTGTGATAGGACTAAATAATACAACACCTGCCAATGGGGATGGATTCGTAGTTTGCAGAACAGCTGGTTTGATATTCTAGTCAAGTTCTCAGTAGTGATCATATACACTTTGAGCAACCTACTAGTTAGCATATCCTTATAATGCGTGAATCATTTTTTTTCTAGGAAAAGGAATGTCTTCTTAATTTTATTTATTTATTTATTTATTTTCTTTCTAATTGTTTCTAGAAGTTTATTCTGATCACTCTGCATAATCTCTAATAAAATGCAAAAGTGAGATATTGTTGCCTAATGTTTTTTCCTTGCTGAATAGAACATACATCATGAATAGTTTTTAACAAAAAGAGTGAAAAGGTTTTGCTTTGAACACCTCAATAATCACAATATACTATTCTCATTCAGGCTATCAAGTCTAATGACATAAATTATTAAATTTGACAAAAATCTGTTTGGAAATCACCCAATAAATGGAAAAAACAAAAATTGAAAACAAAAAATATATAGAAACGCCTAACAGTTTTCTATTTTCTTCTCAAGTGAAAACTGTTTTGAAAACAATTGTCCAAACGCCTTAGGTACTAATTTTTTGTTTTCAAAAACTGTTTTCGAAAACAGTTTGCCAAACACTATTTTAATGAAAAAACAACAGAAAACATTTTTTTTGTTTTTGTTCTCGAAAACGACTCTCAAAAATAAAAACAAAAACCAATTTGCCAAACGAGCTCTGAATCCTCTTAGACAACTTTCCATTTACCTTCTAAGAAAAAAGTAAAAAACTCTCCCCAAGATCAGATATCTTGTGAAAAAAGAGACCACCCAACCGCCCAGTTGCAACCCCATTGCCCCAATTCTACTTCCCCCCCCCCCCCCCCCCCCGCACCATGCCCTGGCTGGACGCTACCACCCCCACCCGGGCCGGACCACAACTTCAATGCTCAGGCCGAACCCCAACTCCAACGACGCCGTTGCTCCGACAGTTAAACCGTTGCTCCTCCATTGGTAAGTGTCTCAATCTCAGTCTCTTTCTCTCTCATAAATGTTTTGCCAATTTTCTCTAATTTTTCCTCACTTTCTCGCTCTCCAAACAGAAATTGCTGGGATGGTATATAACCGAATATTCTCTCCCCTGCCTATCACGACTGATTCTATGTAGCTTCAAGAAGACATTTAGCAATGATACCCACCTTTTCTTCCTTTTTTGCCTATCAAAAGAAGGCAAATTTTCTTCTTTTTTTTTCTTTTTTTTTTTTTTAAGGGGGTGTGGGTGGTTCGGGTTCAGACGATTCTTGTTTCATTTCTGTAAACCTATTCTACGTGGCTGTAGCTTTTGTCTTGCTGAAAAAAAAAATGTTGGATGTAATGCAAATGAGCAAATTGTTATGTTCTAGAGATTTTAAGTTCAAGTTGCAGCAGATGATCACCAAATGAAGTTTTTGAGTTATGAAAAATATTGGTAAATAAGTGTTGTCTGCACAAGTGTTGCAGCATATGTTCATCAGCATTTTGTGGAGGAGCAGAGAGAAAGAGGACCTCGACGTTGGCTCTGAGAATCATACTTGATTCGACGATGGTGAATGGGAAGAAAATCAGAGAGAGAGAACTTATACAGAGAAAGAGACAGAGAGTTACCGGTGGGAGATTTTCTAACAGAAAGAGAATTTTTTCCACAGCACAGCTGCACAGGTAAACATGAAGAAGGCACATCCAGATCCCATGTTTTGATTCTATTTGGTTTTATTGTTCGAGGCTGACGTGTCAACTTTTTATTGGTGGGCACAAAAGGCCTGATTTTTGCCAATTACGGTATAGAAGTTATGCTCTAAGACAAAATCACGGTATTCATTGTTCTAATTGATTGATTTTGTCACGTGACATGCACTATGTTATATTTCATCTCTAATGCAAATCTTTTGGAAGCATTCTTGAATGGGACATAAATTTTTAGAGCACAAATCAGTGTAGTTTTTTAAGCATTAGTGATATATTAAAAAAAACAAAGGACAAAATGAGATTAAAAAAAGAAACAGAATAAAAGGGGAGCGCGACATGTATTGTTAGGCTATAGGTAGGCTATAATATTGCACCTAGTGTACTTCCAAAAAAATAAAAAAAAATTCCATTAAATGACTATTATTCTCTTAAGCCCCCATCTCGGCCTCTAAATCCTTGTTACTTATAACTTGAAACAAAATATAAAAAGGGGTGAGCCAAAAAGGCTCAGTAAAAATATCTTCAACCGTAAGACGGTCGAGTTTAATTCATTTTCTTTAGAAATATATTTTTAAGATACTTTCTTCTTTAAAATCTGATTAAAACATAGTTATCACTTTTCAAACACTTCAAATATATAGTAATTTACTTATAAGTAACATTGTCATAGTAAGCTCCATGTACACCATTACGCCCCGCGTATTAGGGTTGGACAGTCCTTATAACCATGGCAATGCCTCTGGCCGCAGACCTGTTCATCCGCCAATTAAGTTGAATTAACCAAAGTGTACTAAGTGAGACATAACGATGAATTACCACCTTCTTTAACATCCTTCAGTGGTTGGCCAGGTGTCGGGGTTGGGCGCGGCCACCTTCATTGGCTGCTTTTTCTCTTTTCATTTTTTTTTTAAAAAAATAATTTTTTAAGTATTTTTTATTTATATTTTTAATATATTTATATTTTTTTTTTATTATGATCGACACATATTGCCATCTTATTCGCACTGACGTAGCGCCTAATGGAATATGTCAAAAATTTTAACGGAATTTGATTCCAATGAGCAATTTGTAAATTAAGCTAACCATAAGGATCTCTGAATTAATTTTAATACCAGAGGAAGTAATTTATAATTTAGATCAACCACAAAGGCGAATGGTACAATTTTTCCTAAATTAATCTGATAGGGATAAAGGGTTAGATAGGTTTAAAAGTTGAGTTGGAATGGAATTCCAACTTATTAGGATTAGATTATTTAAATTAGGATTAGAGATTATTTGAATTTGAATATTTGAACTTTAAGCATTATCACCTTAGGTATTATCTACTTGTATTTCTATTTAAAGACCATTTGGTCGTGAATGAGAAGGAAGAAAAGAATTGATATAGACTTTTGTCTTGTGGTTTGATTCCAGCCTTAATTGGATTCACTTGGGGTCTGTCTCCAGCCATTAATTGGAGTTCACTATCATCTTTCCATTTCATTTCTACATTCATCCCTATTTTTCATACATCCAATCAGAAATCTCGCATCATAATCTAACCTTAAACCGCCCTTTTGGGTAAGTAATAAGTGATTAAAATAACCTGAAACTGAGGAGCTTGATGACAATTGGTTGTAATGGGCTCCCTAATCAAATTCCACTTTCCTCGAGTGGGTCTTCTCCAAAACATCCCGAAACCCTACCCACGCTCTTCAGTGGTGAGCTGTGGCCTCAGGGGCGGACCCAGAAAGCCTCTGTGGAGGAAAACCATGCTGTCCTCCAAATCCATTCAAGCAGTCCATTCCTTGAAGCTAGCAAGATCATCCGCACCCATATTGCAACATGTATTCAATGCCAGACTCACCAGGTTCTTGAAGGCAGACTTGTTGGACACCTTGGCTGAGCTACAAAGACAAAATCATTTGGACTTGGCCCTTCAGGTATTTTGGATGGAAAAAGTTCTTGGACTTGTTGTTGGGAAAATTATGAAATACACTATGGAAAATTATGAAGGCAAAACTAAAATTGAGGTTTCAAGGCTCGATTGCAATGACGAAATCTGTAGAACATATTTTGTCCTATTTTGAAGTGCTAAAGAGTTTTGACAAAATCATTCTTAGAATACAATTAAGCCCAAATGTTACTTTAAATTATACTTTCTAGAGAGAATTGCACAAAAGAAGTCGGAATGAGACTAGAGAGAAGCTATTATTTTGTGTCATGCATATGACTAAATGATCATATTTATAATAATTTGATAAGGATCTACTAGATTGATGGATGGGTTGTGAATGGAAATGAATGAGAAATGATACTGGAATTGATAAATAATCCACTTGAGGTAGGAAAAACACCCTTTTCCACTTTAGGTAGGAAAACACCGTACACCAATGTGTTATATCTTCTTCTCCTCTCCTCTTGGCTATTTCCTCCCTTAAATAGACAACTACTCCTACTGGGCATGAACAACCCATCTGATAAGAACTCTATTCCTACTTAATTACTTCTTCCCAACTTAAATAAAGCAAACGATAACATAGAGCAAAAGAGATAAACATAAGCAAAAGATAAACATAACAATTTAAAGGAAACATAGTTGTAGCTCTATCGCTACTCAACTGAGAAGTGTGATAGCAATCAACTTCTCAGTTTGAACTTCACCTAATCACCACGTTTGAACTTCACCTAATCACCACGTGGAAGCTTAATCCACATAACGCGGATTAGGCTTCTTACTCCTCCACCCACGGCCACGGTTCCTATCAATCGTCCCTTCTTGAACACGAACCTTGTCCTCAAGGTCGAGATCCGGAAATTGTTGGCGCAGACAAGCAACTTCTTCCCATGTGGCATCTTCAGGCGGAAGACCACTCCATTGGACCAAAGCTTCCGCAATATATTTGTCACCATGCTTAACCCAACGGTAATTCTTCACTAATAAAGGTTGTAGCACCGGTGTGTTGTCCGTTGAAAAGGGTGGAATATGAGTGGTAATCCTGGACCTGTCGCCAATCTGCTTCTTTAAAAGGGATACATGGAAAACCGGATGAACCCGTGCTGTGTCAGGCAAAGCCAGTTTGTAAGCAACAGCACCAACGCGTTCCAGAATCTGATAAGGTCCGAAAAATCGACTTGCCAACTTCTGATGAGCTCGCCGAAACAAGCTGTGTTGGCGATTGGCCAACTTTTCAAACTCTTTCTGATATTCTCGCAGGCTGCCTTTCTGTTTGACACGAGATAGGGCCTCGTCATAGTCTTCATACTCGGTTGGACCAAACCTAGCCAATAATTCCTTCTCAAGGATGGCCCATGTGATAAGTTTGTCTTCCGCTTGATAAATCTTTTTTACCCACTGCCACCATTGGTTTGCCTCACCTTCCAAATAAAAAGCTGCAAGTGTTACCTTTTGCTCCTCTGCTGTGGCTTGAAACTCGAAGAATTGAGTGCTACGATCCAACCAAATGATAGGATCATCTCCCCGGAATTTAGGAAACTCCATCTTCATAGGCCGAAAGTGCTGCCCGTCTCCTCGGTGGTCACGATGGTGACTAAACCGTGGATTAGAGCCCTCTCCACTGTCCTCCTTCTCCTTCTCCTTCTCCTTCTCTGAATGGTACGGTGATTCCCCTTGCTTCTTTGCAAATGTGGCCAAAGCCTCCTGTACTGCTCGGGTGATGTTCACCTGCATTGACCGTTCTTGGCTCTCCTTCTCCTTTGCTGATTGATCAGAAATTTCTTTCCACGATCGTTCCAAATTCTGTATAGATGCACGGATCTCATGCACGTCGGTCTCCAACTTCTCAATGCGGTCCTTTTGGGTCGACATTGCTCTGATACCACTTGATAAGGATCTACTAGATTGATGGATGGGTTGTGAATGGAAATGAATGAGAAATGATACTGGAATTGATAAATAATCCACTTGAGGTAGGAAAAACACCCTTTTCCACTTTAGGTAGGAAAACACCGTACACCAATGTGTTATATCTTCTTCTCCTCTCCTCTTGGCTATTTCCTCCCTTAAATAGACAACTACTCCTACTGGGCATGAACAACCCATCTGATAAGAACTCTATTCCTACTTAATTACTTCTTCCCAACTTAAATAAAGCAAACGATAACATAGAGCAAAAGAGATAAACATAAGCAAAAGATAAACATAACAATTTAAAGGAAACATAGTTGTAGCTCTATCGCTACTCAACTGAGAAGTGTGATAGCAATCAACTTCTCAGTTTGAACTTCACCTAATCACCACGTTTGAACTTCACCTAATCACCACGTGGAAGCTTAATCCACATAACGCGGATTAGGCTTCTTACTCCTCCACCCACGGCCACGGTTCCTATCATAATTTTGGACACATCTAAGGGTCTAAAATCATTTGATCAAAAGCTCACACGACATGAGTGGAATTATTGTTGTTACTTTCTAGGCGGCTAACTCTCTTTTTCATCGCTCAATTTATTTATTACTGCTAGGCTGCTTACTCTTTCTCTGTCACTCAATTTATTGTTAAATGAGGAGAATTCTTTATAAACTAGTTACTTCTTTAATTCTTTGTATCAAGCTAATGTGGCACAAACTTTTATTTCTAGAAAAAGGATATTCAAGAGAAAAAAAAAATCAAACTGAGAAATAATAATAAAAATTGCAATTTTCTCTTTAACTAGCTAAGTGGCTGGGAGAGTTGTTGAACATACTATGCCACATAGGGTTGTAAACGAGCCAATCTTTAGCGAGTAGTGCTTGTGTGAACTCGGCTTATTTACATTTTTCACAAGCTCGGGTTTGGGCTCAAGCTCGTGACAAGCCGAAAATTTGAACTCGAGTTCGGCTCGCCAAGGGGTAAACCTTCAGTGAGCTCGCACTCGGCTAGCCTATTAGACAAGCCGAGTGCCTTATCGAGTACTCGGCTCGAATAGAGTAATTTTTTTTTATTTTTTTTTTATTTTTAATCAAATAAAACAAAATGATGGATTCTTCCTCAAGTTGTGTGTATGATGGCTGCTCCTTCTTCTTCCCACTTAGACATGATAGTCGGCAATGAAAAAGACGAAGAACCACTGACACCCAGCACACAGGAATGAGTGGGTTTGGAGGAAGGGTTTGGAAAGAGTGCTTGTTGTTGTAGTGGAGATGAGGAGGGGTTTGAGTCTGAAAAACCAAGAAAATAAAGAAGAGGGAGGCGTTTGCAGTTGTGGTGGACCTTGTGGTGATGGTAATGGTTGCGGAAAGTTTGAGAAATTGAAGAAACAAGGAGGCATCAGGCATAATACATTAGGGGCATGCTTTGGGAAGTGAAGAAAAGAAAAAAGAATAAAGTAGAGCTACTCATTAAATGCACTGTCAAGAAAATTAATGGTGAGGTGACTGAGAGTTGAAAACAGAGTTGAAGAAAGAGGAACTGCATCACTGGTTCATGACTTGGTTTAAATTACAAATCCTGCTCTCTGATACAAAAGAATGCCCGGAGTTAAAAGAGGTAAACATTGGCATTTGAAACATACTGCATATATTACTTTTGCTCCCTATTATATATAAGCAGTATTTCGCCAAACTAACCAAATTAAATAAAGAATTTTAATTATTTCTCGAATTTCATTAAACTATGAATACGTTGGTGTAATTAACGGAGGGTCATGCAGACTCATAAATTAATAATACATTAAATTTGCATTTGATATTCTCATGAACTTGAACTTTTAATTATAAAATACATTTATTTTTCTTCTCAAGTGATCCAATTGGCAGAACTGTGTTTGATTATGTCACTTTGAGCACATACCTAATTGTTTAATATTCATAGTTTAATTTGTAATTGTGTGACATATACTTATAATAATATGATTATGTGAACTCAAATTTATAGCTTATTTTTTAATTATATATTTATGAATTATGATACAATAATTCATAATCTAGATACTTACATACTTAAAACATAAATCTAATAATTGTACCATATGATAATACTTAAATCATAAATCATATGACATAATATAACATCCGCCCCGTATAAGTTAATCTCTTTCTAACTTAGCACTAAATGTTACAAACATTATGTTGCATTAGGACACTAGAAACTAACATGATCATCATGGTAAGAATGTCACATTTATAAGATTTCAATACTTACTCGTGGATTTGGTCTTAGCCACTTAGATAGATATAACGAAGGTATCATATGATCTAAACATTATCATAATAAAATCTTAAATAAAAAAGTATTATCATTTGATTTTTGACATTTAAAAAAATGAAACAATAGTCAATATAAATACATATTAAGTTAAACCATTAACAATGATAATTATTACAATATCATATGATTCATATGGTCTTATATATAGTGGTAATACTTTTTTTTTTTTTCAAAAAAAAAAAGGTTTATTAATAATACTAATTAAATCATATATTACGGTTATATAGATGCTAAATGCCAAACGGTAACAACAAATGGAAAAGATATTCAACTGAAAAGTGACTGTAGCATAATTTTCTTCATTCTTTGTTTTCTTTAGAATTGAAAATTTGGGAAGGGAATGGGGTGTTACTTACAAAACACACCCAAAATTCTGCTAAGTACTAAAAGGGTAAGAGCACCTCTCACTTTTTAAAAATAAATTTTAACTGCTTAAATTTTTTGCAGATTTGAAAAAAATTTATTTGTGAGTTTTCTGTTTAATTTTTCGACATCAATAAAATTTTTTTACTTCACCTTTAAAATAATATTTTAAAAACCTCTATTAGCTCCTTCTCGACCTTCATCTCTATGGAAAGGCCAAAGTCACAAGAACACAACTCATTTACCCAGAATATTGTATAATTTAAGGAAGACACCCCTTCTGTTGCGTATGTGAAGCACAATTCACAACACCATGGAAATGGCAATGGAGCACCAGTTGCATGTGTTCTTCTTGTGGGCGACTTTGCAACAACAGGATACGTGATGCTCTGTATCACGTATTAAAAAATTAATTAAAAATTAAAAAAATTGAAAAAATTAAAAAACAAGTGGCCGGTTTGGGTGGCCAAACCACCCCAGACCAGCAAGACACCCTCTTGTTTTTTAATTTTTTAATTTTTTTTAATGCCTTCTCCTTCACACTTAGACATGATAGTCGGCAATGAGGAAGATGAAGAACCACTGACACCCAGCACACAGGAATGAGCGAGTTTGGAGGAAGGATTTGGAAAGAGTGCTTCTTGTTGTAGTGGAGATGAGGTGGGGTTTGAGTCTGAAAAACCAAGAAAATAAAAAAGAGGGAGGCGTTTGCAGTTGTGGTGGACCTTGTGGTGATGGTTATGGTTGCGGAAAGTTTGAGAAATTGAAGAAACAAGGAGGCATCAGGCATTAGTGGGAGGAAGGCTTGAGAAGTGAAAGGGACAAGGCAACATGTTGGGCTGGCAAAACGGGTATCTGACATGACCCGTTTACAGTCCGTTAAGACCCACGACCCATTTAAACTAGACCCAAACACGACCCGTTTATGTTAACGGGTCGGGACTCTAGACACGACACGAACACAATAATTTCAAGGGTTACCTAACACGACCCGTAAAACCCGTTTAACATAATAGGTCGCATACACGACCCGTTTGACCCTAACCTAATAATCAAAGCTAAACAATGTAAACATCCACAAACACTCGGTTTTAAGGGTTTTTCATTCTCTGAACTCCATATGGTATTATACATTCAGATTACATACCATCAAATTGGGAACTAAAACATGATTTACAAGTTATTTCACTCAGATACCCATTTCTCAATTCATTCAATCAATTCTAGATTTGTCCATAGATTTAGCAAAGCTAAGAAAGCTAATAAAGAAAAGTTGATGAACTTCGAACACATATCGCACGCCCTTGGCGGACTCATCATCCAAATCACGTCGCTTCCTCGCACCACCGCCATTAGCACCGCCTCTACCACCACCGCCGTGATTCGCTCTCAGGTCCAAACTCATTGGATCACTCGTTTTACTCCCCGAAACGTCCCGATTCGCACCGCTTACATCCTCGAACTGTGAGCTCCCCAGCCCCAATCCCTGTCCAAACTCCCCCACGCCCCCGCTACCATTCATTGGGAACTGAAGAAGAAAGTGTGGCGCTGAAGAAGAGCAGAGAGAGAGAGAGCGTCGCTGGGTCAAGCTGGTCTAGCGGGAGGAAGAAGAAGAGGGGGCGGTGATGGTGGCGGTGGGGCGCTAAAGAAGAAGAAAATGGAAGAAGGGGCGGCGCGACTGAAGCTTGAAGGAGAAACCAAGAAAGAAAAGAAGACGGAAGGGTGAAGAAGTTGGGGCTTTTGAGCCCTAACCTAAATCACCTAAATATCCTAATAATCTAAATCAATAGACAATAAATCTAATACCATTTCTTTTTTTTCTTTTTTCTTTTTAATATATATATATAAGGTAGTCGTGTCTGTTAGGTCACCTGCGGGTGACTCGTGACCCGACCCGTCAAACTGAGATAAAACGGGTCATAAACAGGTCGACCGGTTTATGATCCAAACTCGTTAATTTTGTATCATATTCGTATTGGGTTGTCGTGTCAAAATTACCGGCGTTAGCAACATGATAGTAAGATATCACATAAATAATCGGGTCTCCATAGAGAAATGTTGTACAAGTAAAAGCTATTGATAGTATTGATATGAAGCGGCGTTTATGGGGACGTTTATATGGACCATAAGTAAGTGTGGCATCAGGCATGCGTTTGTTTTTAAACCAAATAATACATTAGGGGCATGCTTTGGGAAGTGAGGAAAAGAAAAAAAAGAATAAAGTGGAGCAGCTCATTAAATGCACTGTCAAGAAAATTAATGCCGAGGTGATTGAGTGTTGAAATCAGAGTTGAAGAAAGAAATTACTAAATTACTGGTTTATGAGTCCATTTAAATTACAAATCATTTTTAATAGTATAAAAAAATGGCCAGAATTAAAAGAAGTAAATATTATATGAGAAATGCTAAACATCTTCCACTCATCTTTCTTTCATCATCCTCTTTTTCTTAAAAAATTTGATTTTTATTAAAAAGTTGTCTTTGATGTCACAGAGACAACTTTTTAATAAAAATCAATTTTTTTATTATAAAAAGGTGATAAAGGAGATGAGTAGAAGATGTGTAGAAGGCCTCATATTATATGGCTAATATTGTGTGAACAAACACATGTTAAACAATCACGAATTTCAAACTTTAATCGGCCAATTGACTAAAACAGGAAAAAATAATATATTAAAGTTTGCTCATAGTGGCCTATCACTGCGTATGCTAATTTTTTTTTTTTTTTTGGAATTTGAAATATACTGCATATATTACTTTTGCTCCCTATTATATATAAGCAGCATTTCGCCAAACTAACCAAATTAAATAAAGAATTTTAATTATTTCTCAAATTTCATTAAACTATGAATACATTGTTGTAATTATCGGAGTGTCATGCAACTCATAAATTAATAATACATTAAATTTGCATTTGATATTCTTATGAACTTGAACTTTTAATTATAAAATACATTTTTTTTTTCAAGTGATCCAATTGGTTGAACTATGTTTGATTATGTCGCTTTGAGCAAATACCTAATTGTTTAATATTAATAGCTTAATTTGTAATTGTGTGACACATACTTATAATAATGTGATTATGTGAATCAAATTTATAGCTTATTTTCTATTTCTTTGGTTAGAGTCACGTCTTTGCCACCTAGGTGTTTTTACTTTTGTAGACTTTCTAAATTTATTATCTATTCCTCTCTTTTAGGAGCGCTCTTGTATACTTCTCGTGTATTAGGGTTGCGTCCCTCTGCGCTTTAATGATGAATTTAAAATTACTTATAAAAATAAAATAAAATTATATGACACAATATAACATCCGCCCTGTGCAAGTTAATCTCTTTCTAACGTAGTACCGGATGTTACAAACGTTATGTTGCATTAGGACACTAGAAACTAACATGATCATTAAGAATGTCACATTTATAAGATTCCAATACTTACACTTGGATTTGGTCTTAGCCACTTAGATAGATATAATGATGGTATCATATGATCTAAGCATTATCATAAAATATTGAATAAAAAAGTATTATCATTTGATTTTTGACATTTAAAAAAATGAAACAATAGTCAATATAAATACATATTAAGTTAAAACATTAAGATATTCAACAGAAAAATGACTGTAGCATAATTTTCTTCATTCTCTATTTTCTTTAGAATTGAAAATTTGGGAAGGGAATGGTGTGTTACTTACCAAACACACCCAAGATTCTGCTAAGTATTTAAAGGCTAAAAGCATTCCTCACTTTTTTTAAAATAAACTTTCGCTGCTTAAATTTTTTTATGAATTTGAAAAAAGTCCCTTGGCAAATTTCCTGTCTAATTTTTTTGACATTAATAAAACTTTTTTCATTTTACCTTTAAAATAATATTTTAAAAACCTCTATTAGCTCCTTCTCGACCTTCATCGCTATGGAAAGGCCAAAGTCACAATTAGAACACAACTCATTTACCCAGAATATTGTACAAGGAAGACACCCCTTTCTGCCGCGTATATGAAGCACAATTCTCAACACTCATTCTCTCCCTCTCTATTCTTCTGTTTTCTCCTCTCTCTCTCTCTCTCTCTCACTTGAAATCGTTCTGTCACTTCTCCTTTCTTTCAATCTTCATCTATGTTTCTCACTCTCGCACCCTCTCTCTTTGCACATATTTTCGAAAGGAAATTTTCACTCATCCAATTCAACGTCAACAAAGCAACAACATTTTCTTTTTCACTTTTACTTTTCTGTCTTTCCAATACACTATTTATTCAACTTTCCAAGCATTCAACGTCTACTTTTACCCATCATTTTCTACTTACTTTTTCTTTTTCTCAAAAAATTATTCCACTTTCCAAGTCTCAATGCATGCTCACTTTTCCTTTTTTCCGAAGGAACATTTCGCACTTTAAAAGTCTACAATAATAAACTTTTTAACTCTTCCTCCTTACCCACTTTCTTCGCATACCAACATTAATTTATGGGCCATTCTCCAACTTTATTTTTATTTTTTCAGAAAACAATCAACTTTAAAAATTAATTTTTTATTATTATTCAAATAAAATAAAAAAATCAACTACAATACAAATTTTTTTTAGGAGTAATTTTTTTTTTAATATATAGTAATAAAATGTGGTAAATGTAATTTAAAGTAAAAAGACATTTATAATTTTTTGTATGAAAAAGTAAAAAAAGTGTTGTTTTGAAGTAGGTTTTTTTAAATAGTAATAAAAAATCTAAATGTGCATATATGCACCTTCTAATTAATTCACTTTCAAAAGGAAATTTGCAAAAGGAAATTCTCTTTTTGCTTATTTAATTAAACGGGTCAGACCCCTCAACCCTAATATACTAATTTTGTATTGAATTCGTATCGAATTTACGAATCTTGTCAAAAAGCTATCAAGATTCTAGTACGAGTTGTATTCGATAGGAAGTTCGTTCAAGATTAGTGGGTAGAAGGCAATTCAAAAATCTCACTCATAGCTTAGTGTTTGTTTCGATGGAACCTGCATTCCCCTGTTGGTTCGTTTTGAGGTCGTAGGTTGCGCCGATTTTGGAGTTTGTTATGCTCTATTCTCGGGATGTTTGTTCTTGGTTTGTATCTTGGGTATTGTTGTTTACTGCTCCTCTTTTGTTGAGGTTGCAGTTTGTTTTGCTTTTGGCTTGTATTTCTAGCCTCTGTAATTGTTTTCTCTGTTTGAGTTTGGGGTAAGTCTATTTTTCTTTTTGGAGTGTTCTTTGGGTATCAATGAATAAAAGTTTTTATTCATTGAATTTCTTTTAAAAACAAAAAGAAGTAGGATCACTCGTGAGGTTAGCCATGGTCACGTGCGACACTTTCAATGAAGATCCTTGGCATTATCAAATTGACATTGTAAAGTTTTAGAGCAATGAGATTTTTTTTTTTTGAACAAGTGGTATTTTCATTACTGAAACATACTCCCAAAGGGCAATACAGACAGAGAACAGAACAAAGAACCACGGCATCACAAGCCAATCTACAACCATCAGAGCCCGAAGGCCATAGGAGTGATTAGGGAAAAAGATTCTCTAACCACAAAGCTAGAAAACTAGCTTAGAGCAGCTACCAATACGGTAAGCTGTGAAACATAGACAAGAATGTACACCAAACAAATAGAAAAATCTCCGGAAACAAGAAACCGTAAGAAACCGCCGCCGGAGACAACACATGTAGAACACGACCCATCTCCGGGAACCTCTCTTGCGCAAGACGACCTTCAGGAGTCCAAATAGTCACCGTCCAAGGTCGGAGAAGCAGACGGTGACCCTCACGCGTAAGACCATGGAAAGGAAACCCCGGCGCGTGTTGGTCACGCGCCGAACAGGAGCGCACCACACGGACTCGCCGAATGACCACCATGACCAGGGAAGGCCGGCGACCGCAACAAAAAGATCCTTGTCGATTAAATCCCAGCCGAGTTTTGTAGATCTAGCTTTGACAACACCTCAGCAAAAACCACCAACACCCGCCGTTTGTCACGGATCTGAACCAGAAAATCTTCTATTTGCACCAACAAACAACAACAAAACAAAGGAAAAAAAACAACAAACAAACACCACCGAATCAAACACTGGGGGAACAAAACCTCCACTGGCAACAAGCCAGGAGGACAAAAACCCCACTAGCCGAAGGCTAGGGGTGGAACAGCGCCGGGAGGGGGAGGTGAGAGGGCCTCCCCCCCCCCCCCCCCTCGGTGAAACGTCTCTCACTAAGAAAACTCGCTCGCTCTAAAAACTTCAGAGAGAGAGAAAGAGAGAAAGAGGAGTATTTTTTTAGAGCAACGAGATATTGATGTAGGTTAATGTAGTGGCCGGGTTCACAATAGAAAACAAAAATTGAATCAACATTCTTCTCAAACCAAGATTCTATCAATGAGTCAAGACAAAAGTGATAGAAAATCACTCATAGAGTGTTTCATATTGATAAACTGATAGAAAAATACACAAACTGAAGGCTAAAACCATCTTAATAACTTTATATAGAGCCTAAATTCGAAAGCTTAAAAAAATATAATATTAATAAAAAAAGAAACAAAAATACTTTGCAGTACAAATAATACAAAGCAATAACTTTTGTTTGATAAACGTTAGAATTAAGAAATTTTCATAAAATACAAAATTGTAGTGCTCTGAATAAGCTTTTTAACGCCATTAAGTTTGTCTCAATCCGATGTCAGAATCAAAAGATATAATTTTTGAAGTATAATGAGTAACAAAAAACTAATAAAACTGACTTGTATTATAAAGTTTAATGGCTTGAATAGTAAACCCGAATACAAGTACTAAAAAAAAAAAAATAGATTCTTGAACAGTTAGAGACCTGACTCGAAGTTGTGCAAGCTTCCAGCAAGCCTGCTAATCAAGAGTAGTTGAACCATGTTATTAACCGCGAAATGTTCACTTTCAAATGGAAATTTGCAAGGGAAGATGATTTCGTGGATATTGACATTAATACTGTTGATAATTCCAGCCCATCATGCTAGAATGGTTCTAATGGGACTCTTTTGCATTGAATGTCTTTACTTTACAAATAATTGATGTCCCCTGCGTGCCTTGGCAAAGCTCAACAGTTTACTAGTCATGAACATGACATTGATCAACGTCAAGTCAACACATACAAAATAATTGGTCTCAACCTTGACTCCCACTCCACACGTTCAACCTTGAGTCCCACTCCACACCTTCTAATTAATTCACTTTCAAAAGGAAATTTGCAATAGGAAATTCACTTTCAACGTGAATGAAGGAAGCTAGCATGGGAGTTAATTTTGGATAAAACAAATTTCTTCTGCCCAAATTAATAATGTTTTGGTTATGACATTTCAAGGTATTATTTTGTTTAGAAACACAATTTCAAGGTATTATTTTGCAGTTTGTAAGAAATTTCATATAATTCGCATATAAGATTGACATGTGTCCCTTAGCATGTGAGAATCAAATGTTGTTTTAATAGAATGTGCTTCTCACATGTTATTTTAATAGGATTAATAGAAAAATATGTGTTTCTCACATGTTTAAAAAATAAATGTCACTTTTATACGCTGGCCACTAAGTTTGTCTGAATCCGATGTTAGAATCAAAAGATATAATTTTTGAAGTAAAATAAATTTAACAAAAAACTGATAAGACTGACACGCATCATAAAATCTAATGGTTTGAATAATAAATTGGAATACAAGTACCAAAAAAAAGAGTAAATTCTTCAACAACTAGAGCCTGACTTGAAGTAGTTCGAGCTTCCCCACAAGTCCGCTGGTCAAGAGTAGACGTTGGACCAAATTATTAATGGCGAAATGTTAACTTTCGAATGGAAATTTGCAAGGGAAGATGATTTCGTGGAAATTTACATTAATACCGTTGAGAATTCCAGCCCATCAAGCTTGAATGGTTCTAATGGGACCCTGTTGCATTGAATGTCTTTACTTTACAAATAATTAATGTCCACCGCGTGCTTGACAAAGCTCAACAGTTTACTAGTCATGAACATGACATTGACTGCCACTTCACACGTCTATATATCTTTTTTATTGAGAGATCCATAGGAAATTATTGGAGCCATCCAATTTGATAGAGACAAGGAGAGAAATATTGGCCGTAGTGAAGGCCGTTGTTGTTATGACAGTGGAATAAGTTATCAAGAAAAACCTCTCAATTTTGGAAAAGAACTTGGTGGGTGATATTGCTTCGTGGGTGATATTGCTTCTAGCAAATAGCAAATTAGGCTTCTAGCAAATAGCAAATTAGGAATACTTGTGTGATGGATATATACAATCTTGCACGTCCGCAATCGCTCCACGTGTCCTCTATTATATGTCTTTGATATATATATATATATACATAATTGATAATAAATAAATAAAATAAAAACAAAAAACAAAAAACAAAAAAAATTGAAAATTGAAAATTGTTGTACAAAAAATTAATTATTTTTATTTTTTTGTTTTTCTTTTCCATGTTCTCTCCTCTGGTCAAAGTAAATATACAAAGAAACGCCATAATACAGATATTACAAGACAGAATTCACATGAGAACATGGGCTGGTTTCCTCCACCGGAGCAAGAGAAACAAAAAAAATAAATAAATAAACCAAAAGAACCCAAACATTTATAGATGCTAAACCGCAGCTAAAAAATGGAAAAGATATTAATAAAAAAAAAATTTCAAACCGAAGAAAAATAATGAATAATACAATTTTTTTTTTTCTTTAGCTAAGCACCGTGTAATAATAATAGCACATGGCTGATGCGACAAAAAAAATAAAAACAAAATGTTAAAAAAAAATTGGAAGTTAATTTTTTTTAGAAAAAGTAAAAAAAATAAAAATATGATGAGAGAGAAGTGGAGTTGTTTATCAAACTGTGGCATGAAAAAATCTAAAAAGTGTGCATGCAGCTTCTAATTAATTCACTTTCAAAGGAAATTCACTTTCAATGTGAATGAAGGAAGCTAGCATGGGAGTTAATTTTGGATAAAACAAATTCTTCTGCCCAAATTAATAATGTTTTGCTTATGACATTTCAAGGTATTATTTTGTTTAGAAACTAAACACAATTTCACGGTAATCCCATCCTCCACGTATAATTTATAACGTACTGTCCTTCAATAAAATAAAATAAAATAAATAAATAACGTACTGTCCCCGCCAAGACTAATATAATATAGGGAAAACTACGCATAGCCCCCTCAAACTACCACATCATTGTCAATGTACCCCCCAAATTACCAATTGTGTCAATCTCCTTCCTTAAACTACAAGAAAATGTCAATGTCCCCCTAATGACAGAAATGCCCTTCATAAAATTATTAAAATAAAATAAAAAATAAAAAAAAATTATTAAAAAAATCTAAAATAACAAAAATTTATTCCAAAAAAATAAAAATTAAAACTGTTTTTTTTTAAATAATAATTTTCAGTTTTTTTTTCCTTTTTTTTTATTTTTAAAAAAATTGTTCTTTTTCGTTTTTTTTTAATTTAATAAAAACAGGTTTTTTTCATTTGTTTTATTTTTTAAAAAAAATAAATAAATTTCAGTTATTTTTTGTTTTTTCGTTTTTTTTTCTTTTAAAAAAAATGTTTTTCGTTTTTTAATTCAATAAAGACTGGTTTTTTTTTTTTCATTTGTTTTATTTTAAAAATAAATAAATAAATTTCAGTTAGCTTCTTTTTTTCTTTTTTCTTTTTCGTTTTTTTTTTCTTTTAAAAAAAAATAAATTTCAGTTATTTTTTGTTTGCTTTTTTTTTTTTAAAAAAAAAAAAAAAAAAGACACAAATTAAAAATTTTGTTCTTTTATTTTAATTTTATTTTTCGTTTTTTTTTTTTAAATATTTCTTTTTTAGTTTTTTTTAGTTTTAGTTTTAGTTTTAATTTTTTGAATTAATGAGGACATTTTTTTGTCTTATTCAAAAGAAATTAGGGTCATTTTTGTCTTTTTGTTAGTCTTAGGGGGGACATTGACATTTTTTGGTAATTTAGGGGGGGACATTGACACAATTGGTAGTTTAGGGGGTACATTGACAATTGAGTGGTAGTTTGAAGGGGTTATGTGTACTTTTCCCTATAATATAATACTCATTCAATCCAATCAAAACCAAATTAATTTTTGCAATTTGATGATTAATTTCCAATCAAGAATTCATAACGTGAGTAACGATGCACCCCAAGTATAATTAATGTGAGACTCGTTTTGCACAAAGCTCAACATTACATGGGTCTCCTCTCATGGTGTTTTTTTTTTTTTTTTTTTTTTTTTTTTAAGTCTGATTCAGGGGTGTTATTGCTATATATTTTACGTCACGTGAATTACATGTGGCCATTTTCTTTAGATTTAACAAAAAATCCTAATAAAATGGGGCTAAGTGCAAGACTAGATAGTTTAGAGTTGCAGCATGCCAAATTTTAGTCCCTAAAATAACAATGTTTGATTTTGAAAAAAACGAGGCATTGTGGTGTATTATGGAGGAGATAATGGTTTTTGGAGAATTACTTACGAATCATGTCATATCATATCATATATACATATAAAAGCCATGCGAGGTCCAACTTAGAGTTGGTCTAGAACTATGACACGTAACGTGAACTCATATTTTTAAACATTGAACCGGTCATTTAAGTAAAACTAAACCGATTCATGTATTTCAAGTGAAATAAATAGTGCATTTAATATGCCTAATTAACTTTCTTATGTTGAATATAAAATGAATAGAAACGTGGAATTTTGTTATTAAATTCTCTCTAATTTCTACCTCTCTCTTCCTTTAAATAAAAAAACTAGTCCTTTAAGTAAAACTGAACCGTTCTATGTATTTCAAGTGTAATAAAAGGTGCATTTAATATATATCCTTAATTAACTTTCTTAGGTTGAATAAAAAATAATAGAAACGTCAAATTTTGTTGTCATTAAATTCTTTAAGATTTCTACCTTTCTCTCCTTACTTTTAAGAAGTATCAAAGCATTAGTGTTTACTCTATATTACTGTTTGCTAGAGCCTTGAAGTCAACAAGTCTCCTCTTGAAGGAAAAGAATTGAGCAAAACCTATGGTCCATCCTCCTATAATAAACACTAGCAACAACATTCAAGTAAATTGTTTTGTTTTATTTTGTTTTTTTGAGGTCTTGAGGTAGTTGAATTCGAGGTTGATTCGGTCTAAGAGTTTCGATTTAATAAAAATAATGGTTTTATATTTTAATTCATTTGAACGTTTTATGGATTTTTTTTTTTTCTTCATTTGTGTGATTTACTCAAAACAAGATTCTATCAATGAGTCAAGGCAAAAGGGATAGAAAATCACTCATAGAGTATTTCATATTGATCAACTAATAGGAAAAATACATAAACTGGAGGCTAAAGCCATCTTAATAGGCTTATATAGAGCCTAATTAAATTCGAAAACCTAAAAAATTATAATAAAAAAAAAACGAAATAAAAACACTTTGCAGTACAAATAATACAAAACAATAACTTTTGTCTAGTAAACGTTAGAATTGCGAAATTTTCATGAAATATAAAATTGTAGCGCTCTGAATAAGCTTTCCAATGCCACTAAGTTTGTCTCAATCCGATGACAAATATATATATATATATATATATGATTTTTGAAGTAAAATGAGTCTAACAAAAAATTGATAAGACTGACTCGCATCATAAACTCTAATGGTTTGAATAGTAAACCCGAATACAAGTATCAAAAAAGAGTAGATTCTTCAAAAATTAGGAGCCTGACTTGAAGTAGTGCAGAGTAGATTCTTCAAAAATTAGGAGCCTGACTTGAAGTAGTGCAAGCTTCCCAGCAAGTTCGCTAGTCAAGAGTAGTTGGAGCATGTTATTAATGGCGAAATGTTCACTTTGAATTGAAACTTTGCATGGGAAGATGATTTCGTGGAAATCTAAAAAAGGGTAGCTGGTTAATTACAGTAATACTGTCGAGAATTCCAGCCCATCAAGCTAGAATGGTTCTAATGGGACCCTTTTGCATTGAATGTCTTTTCTTAGAAATAACATAACCATTCAGTAGTACCGGTCATTAACATGACATTGATCAACGACAACACATACAAAATAATTGGTCTCAACCTTGACTCCCACTCCACACGTTCAACCTTGACTCCCATTCCACACGTCTATATATCTTTCTTATTGAGAGATCCATAAGAAATAATTGGAGCTATTCAATTTCATACAGACAAGGTGAGAAATATTGGGTGTAGTGAAGGTAGTTGTTGTTATGACACTGGAAGAGGAAGATGATAATATATTGTGATTGGATAAAGTAATGGTTTTTTTTTTTTTTTTTTTTTTTTTTTTTTTTTTTTTTGTAATGTGCTTTGATACCATGACGTACTTATTTATTACATGTTACCCATTCATGGAATCATTCCGTAGTCGAACTAAAATTAATACACTCTTACTTTGTTTACTACTTTTTTTTTCTTTAATAACCTGATTTAATTATATGATATATCATTTTTGTACCTTGTGAGATTTTATCTCACCTAATACAAAACAAAGTTTTAGTAAATACTACTAAAACACTCATGCTCGAGCTTTAGGATAATTATTCCCATTAAATCTTCATCAATATAAAAAATATATATATATTTTACATTAATATTTTTATTTTGTGAATAAAAATTAATTTTTATAGGTTAATATTATTGAATGAAAATATAAAAAACATTTGTGATTTTCTGTACGCGCTAAACGCTGAAAAATATTTTCTACCGAAAATAAAAATATTTTACGTAAGAAAACATTTTAAAATATACAAAGAAACACCACAATACGGATATTACAAGCCACAATTCACGTGAGATCATGGGCTGATTTCCTCCATCGGAGCAAGAGAAACAAAATAAATATATTAAAAAAAAATTAAAAAAAAAAAACCAAACATTTATAATATAATACAAGAATACAAGAATAACGTCAGTCACAAATGGTTCTAATGAAACCCTCTAACTGTACGTTGCATTGAATGTACGTCTTTACTTTAGAAATAACAACGTACTGTCCCCGCCAAGACTAATATAATATAATACACATTCAATCCAATCAAAACCAAATTAATTTTTGCAATTTGATGATTAATTTCCAATCAAGAATTCATAACGTGAGTCACGATGCAATTTGATGTTTTCTTTCTAAAATTAATGCGGAATACACAACTCTCTTTCCGTGTGCGTGCCTTGAGAAATTAAGCTCAACACAATGTTGACAACCTACAACGGACTCCACATTATATTCAACGTCGTCGTCAAGTCGTCAACACGTACAAAATAACACTCCCACCTACTCCACACATCTATCTTTCTTATATATTAAAGCCAGTCCTGACCAAATATATTATACAATCAATCAATCAATCATTATACAGTCCTTGTAATTAATCATGGTCTTCCTTGCATGGGCTACCTGTTTCTTATTCTTCTATGCAGCTCACTTTGTTGCAGCATCTCAATCCTCAGCACTACAACTGGAAGCAAACGCTTTGCTGGCGACTGGGTGGTGGAGAAGCATCAATTACACCAACAATATCTCAAGTCGTTGCGAGTGGCTTGGTATTACTTGCAATGTTGCTGGAAGTGTCACAGAGATTGACATGAGCTCTAGTACTCGTTTCTATTTGGAAGGAGGTGAGATGTCACAATTCAACCTCTCTTGCTTTCCAAATTTAGTCCGCCTTGATCTTTGTAACACTGGACTTCAGGGGAGTATTCCAGTCGAGATAGGTACTCTATCCAAACTCACCTACCTTGATCTGTCATATAATGCTCTGACAGGTGAGTTGCCACTTTCAGTTACAAACCTCACCCAATTAGTGATGTTTAACGTTTCTTTTAATCAAATCATTGGATCAATCCCTACTTCTCTTTCGCTTTTAATCCATCTCACCCATTTCGATTTGTATCACAATCAAATCAATGGTTCTATCTCTTCCACTTTGGATAATTTAACTAATTTGAAAGTTTTGAATCTTGCTTTCAATCAAATCACTGGTCCAATCCCTTCCACTTTGAGTGATTTAACTAATTTGAAAGTTTTGTCTCTTTATTCCAATCAAATCAATGGTCCAATCCCTTCCACTTTGGGTAATTTAACTAATTTGAAATATTTGTATCTTGATTCCAATCAAATCAATGGTTCCATTCCCCCAGAAATAGGAAACATGAAGAATTTGACTATGTTGTACCTCTCGAATAACAGTCTCATTGGTCCAATCCCTTCCACTTTGGGTAATTTAACTAATTTGGAATATTTGTATCTTGATTCCAATCAAATCAATGGTTTAATCCCTTCCACTTTGGGTAATTTAACTCGTTTGAGAGAATTGTGTCTTCAATCCAATCAAATCAATGGTCCAATCCCTTCCATTTTGGGTGATTTAACTAATTTGAAAGTTTTGTCTCTTTATTCCAATCAAATCACTGGTCCAATCCCTTCCACTTTGAGTAATTTAACTAATTTGAAAAGATTGTATCTTCATTCCAATCAAATCAACGGTTCCATTCCCCCAGAACTAGGAAACCTTCATTCGTTGGAAAATCTTAACCTTAGTCATAACTTTATTAGTGGAGAAGCACCTGTTGAACTTGGGTCTATTGACAATTTACGAAGCTTAGATCTCAGCTCCAATAATCTTATCGGCAATATTCCCAATAGTTACAGTTCTATTCAAACAATCAACTTGTCGTACAATTCTTTGTGCGGTAACTTCACGGGTTTCCCTCTTTGCCCACCAACTCGTAACAAATCAATTGTAACCAAAGCAAAAATTTGTGTTCCCATCGCCATTTCCCTTGGATTCTTAATTGTTGGGGGCTTTCTCCTATGTCGACGCATGGTCAAGAAACCCCACTTTGAATCAAGAAAAGAAACAAAGCATGGGAACTTGTTCTCGATATGGAATTATGATGGACATATTGCATATGAAGACATCATTGAAGCAACCGAGGACTTTGATATAAAATATTGTATTGGAGTCGGTGGTTATGGCAGCGTTTACAAAGCAAAATTACCTGGTGGAAAAGTAATTGCCTTGAAGAAACTTCATCGATTGGAGGCTGAGAACCTAACTTTTGATATGAGTTTCAGAAACGAGGTAAAAGTGTTAACAGAGGTTCGCCATCGAAACATTATAAAACTTCATGGGTTCTGTTTACATAAGCGATGCATGTTTTTGGTTTACGAGTACATGGAAAATGGAAGCCTATTTTGTATCCTAAATAATGATGTTGAAGCAATAGAATTGGATTGGAGCAAGAGATTAAACATCATCAAAGGCACTGCCCACGCTTTATCTTACATGCATCATGAATGCATTCCAGCAATTGTTCATCGAGATATAACAAGCAACAATATTTTATTGAACAATAAACTAGAGGCTTTTGTCTCTGACTTTGGCACAGCTAAGCTCCTTGATCCTGATTCCTCCAACCAAACATTAGTTGCCGGCACTTACGGTTACATTGCTCCAGGTAAACTATTCTTTTTCTTACAATAAATTATGTCTTTATTTATTTATTTAGTTCTACCTATTATTCTAAAAGAAAGTATTAGCCATGTAGAACAAATGTCTTTCCTAATATTTGTGATAGTAGGGTTACCTTGTCATTTGCTATTTGAATCAATTCATGCATGATCGCGAACAACCACTTTCACTATAGAATGTTTATACAATGACAAGTTTTGACCAACTTTTTTTTATTGAAAAATATACAAAAGGAAAAAGGAAAAGAAATAAAAAATTAAAAATATGTTTTTACATTTTTAATAATTTTTCTTTTTTTGTTTGTTCTTTTATATATATATATATGTGTGTGTGCAGAGTTGGCATATACAATGAAAGTTACCGAAAAATGCGATGTTTATAGCTTTGGAGTTGTGGCACTGGAAATAATAATGGGAAGACATCCAACGGAACTCTTGGCTTCATTATCATCATCGTCTTCTCAAAACATGATGTTACATGAAATATTAGACCAATGTTTGCCACCTCCCAATCATTTGGTTCAACAAGATATTTTCCTTGTCGCTTCAATAGCATTTGCATGTCTCCACGAAAAACCAAAGTCTCGGCCTACAATGAAATGCGTGTCTCAAGAATTTCTTTCTCAGAAGAAGCCAATAGCCAAGCCTTTACAAGCACTTTCATTATGGCAGCTAAGGAACCAAAAAATGTATATGATTTGATCGGGGAAAGATCCCCAATTATGAAGTGTTTGTTTTAAGGCAGAGGATCATGCAATTTGTAGAACTTATATACTTATAATAAATGTTGTCTATGAGAATTGTAATGCCATGAATTATGTGTATGTCCATATAAAATCATATAAAACGTTAACCTTAACCTCGTATAAGCAAACAATCCATAACTAAACAACAAATTTCCTAAATAATCCTACAGTCAAATCGGGAAAACAACATAATCGAAACTTCCACCAAAACTTGTTTGAATTACAAAACACCTCAATCTCCGAGCATTTTTAAGCCTCCTCACTTCACATCTCTCTTCCCATGCCAGTTTTTCTTCTAACCTTTAACCGCCCTTTTGAGTGAAGTGGTGAATCCTACGGATTTGAGCTTTAGGATAAACTTGGTTGTAATGGGCTCCCTCAAATTCCACTTCCCTCGAGTGGGTCTTCTCAAAAACGCCTCGAAACCCTACCCACGCTCTTCAGTGGTGACCAGGGGCGGACCCAAAAAGCCTCTGTGGAGGAAAAGCGTGCTATCCTCCGAAGCCATTCAAGCAGTCCATTCCTTGAAGCTAGCCAGATCATCCGCACCTAGATTGCAACAGGTTTTCAATGCCAGCCTCACCAGGCTGTTGAAGGCAGACTTGTTGGACACCTTGGCTGAGCTCCAAAGACAAAATCATTTGGACTTGGCCCTTCAGGTATTTTGTTAAGATGGTCAACATTCGAATCACTGATTTCCTGACTGTTTTAGAACCTTGTAGAACTCTGTTCTTTACGAACTACAAATATTATGAAACTAGGCTTGTGTGAATGTCATGTTAATTTGCTTCCTTTCAATGTTCTTTTCCTTTTGGGGCCTTCATAAGTATTAAATTGCTGGAATTACAATGTGGATAAATTATAATAATTCAAAACTTTAATTATTTGAAACTAATTACACCAAGAAGAAACTGCATTGTTTGTTTTTGAGTATTTTTGTCATTAGATAATGTATCTGCTTGCAAAAATTTTGTTCAGGATCCTAAAAAGTAAGAAAAATCGGGAATACTCTCTTAAGAAAATGAGGAAATGTATCTGTGAGATTTTCGATTGAGTTGCCTCCCATGTTGTATGATATCAATGGCTTTGACATTATTGTAAACAGGTTGAGTGGTTTGCCAAAACAGATGCACAAATTAAATAATTATTGCTTTAGGAAATATCTTTTAGCATTTGAAAATGGACTAGCTGGTTCCTTGTCCTTCCTGTGCAACTGGCCAGTTTACCAATTTCCAAGATGCTTGTTCCAATCAAGAAAGCTGTATGACTAAGTTCTGGCCTACCGTTAACGTACTGTTACGTTTCTTTGATTGCCCAATTTTTTGTGTTAGTTGAATATCCGTTCTTTGGAATTTGTATTTTATCTGAGAAGTATAAATCAGGTTTTAGGTGTTCCAATTTGTGCGCAAGGAAGAGTGGTATGAACCAGATTTGCTCATTTACTGTGACATGATTCTATTGTTGGGAAAGAACAAATTGCTTGAAATGGCTGAAGAGCTCCTTTCTGAACTAAAGAAAGAAGGCTTAGAACCCAGCACAAGGGCTTTTGCTGAGATGATTGGAGCGTACATGCAACTGGGTATGATAGAAAAGGCAATGGAGACATATGAATCGATGAAGGCATCAAGTTGTGCCCCAGATAGGTTAACGTTTATGATATTGATAAGAAACCTTGAGAAGGCTGGGAAAGAAGAAGTACCAGCAGTGGTAAAGAAGGAATGTGCTGAATATGTTGATTCTCCTGAGAAATTCCTTGAAGAAGTCGAACAGAAATATGTAAGGAATTTAAGTCTTTATGCACTCATGCTCATCATTTTTTGCTCTACAGCACAAGCCAAGGTAATTTTTCCTATGTCTCTTTATTAATATAGGGAAACAAAGCTGCATTCTCTGACTGTTATATGAAGGAAAATCCACATCAGGGCAGAAGTATGGGAAAAACACTATCTCACTGCATGTCATTTGTAGAAGGCATAGATGCCTCTTTTAGAGCAGTCCTTAGATTTTTTTTTCTCGCTGCTTGGAAATTAAAGTTCCCTCCCCAACAATATGAGCATTCACTAATTGTGTGCATCGTGATTCAATTTAAACGTTAATGACCAACGGTTGATGTAGAACTGTGTCACTTTCATGAATAATCAGAGTTGATGGATTGTATCTGACTTTGGCTTCTTGTATTGTTTCAGAGGAAAAGGCAATTGCTCAATCTTGTGTGAAAACTACAGGTACTCGGCTACGTTTGAGCTGCATGCCATGAGGCAATAGACTTATTGGCCAGGCTCTCATTGTCGCTTGTTGAAGCATTTGTCAACCACTCAAATGGAGTAAAGATGATGAGGAGCTACAGAATATGGTTTGGCTGTGTTATTCTTTAATGAATAAATCAGGCCTTGCCTTTGTCAATTACCTACGTAGTTAGTTTGATTGTCCATTTGATATTTTAACCAAAACTGGATATGCCAAAAGGTTCTACATAACATGTGCCTGAATATGAATTTCATCTCATGACCATCCCATTAACATTCTCTTCCTTTTTCTTATATATATATATATATATATATATATATGATAAGCAAAACCATATTAATTGACTAATATATATATCACACGAGCTCTTGGAATACCTAAATATATTCTACAGTATCCATTATCTTAAGTTGTAAACCCAAATTAATTGAATCATAAAGATCACATTCGCTCTTGGAGTGCCGGTTCTACATTCTCTTTTTGGGTTGCCCTCTTAGCCTCCACGGTCCCTCTCCACTACCTTTGACTACAATTCGTTGTCTATTGGCCGAAATCTTTTTTCCCACAACATCCAAAAAAAAAAAATCCAAAGGAGTTTTAGGTTGAAACAATCAACCTCAAGTAAATGCTTCTTCCATATTCTCTCTCTCTCTCTCTCTCTCTCTCTCTCTCTCTCTCTCTCTCTCTTGTAAATGCTCCCCCCCTACCATTTGCATGCCTAAATGAAAAACCAAAGTCTCGGCCTACAATGAAATGCGTGTCTCAATAATTTCTTTCTTGGAAAAAGTCAATAGCCAAGCCTTTACAATCACTTTCATTATGGCAACTAAGGAACCAAGAAATTTATATGATTTGATCAGGACGAGATACTCAATTGGGAAGTGTTTGTTTCTAGGGTGAGTATCATGCGATTGGTGAAACTTTTGTTGTGTATGACAATTGTAATGCCATGAATTATGTCCATATAAAATTTATGTGATTGGAATAAATTCCACCAATCTAGTTCAGAGGAAACCTTTGTCCCTAAGTAAATAAATATGTCCATATAAAATCATATAAAACATTAACCTCAACCTCATATAAGCTAACTTAGTCATTTAACTCAACACATATGTTTAACTAATATCACCGAACAATAAGATTAGTTTTATTAATTTACTATCAAGACTACTTCTCTTATCACATATTTGATAATCTGATAACAAAATACTGTTAAGGTTACTTTCTAACGCAAATTGTGCATAAAGTAAATTATATCCATCAAATAAACCATACTAAAAATTTTAATAAAAAATTTGTGACATACAGTCTATGGGTCCATAGATCCTACTTCCAATTTCTCCAATTCCAATTCCAAACCCATTTTGTTAACCACCAATACAACAACTTAGAGACTCACACCTCAAATAGTTGTCCAAATTAATCGGTTATTCTTCCCCATTAAGTTGAAGTCCAATTTCTCCACTGTTCTAATTACGGTTAAATGGTGAAAACAAGATAATCAAAACTTTCACCAAAACTAATACCAAAATTAGCCTAACAAACTTAAGCCTCTTGACTTCACATCTCTCTTGATGTGTTTCTTTGTCTTCTTACTTCAATTATTTTTTTGGCACATAAACCATGATTCTCTTCTTGATACATCTACGGCTAATTGCCCTATTCATTTAATGCACATTGGACAAAATATGTTTGACTTAAAAAAATCATAAATACTTCAACTTAATTCCAAATGACATAAAATTTGTCTTGTTCAAAGGCTTACAACGTATCCAAAAATTGCTGCAACCCATAATTGTTTGATACCTTAAAATCCTCAAGCAGTAGGCATTTTTTTTTGGCTCAAAATAAAATCCTTTCCATAAATCGATCCCAAATAACCAACTTACTTAAGTTCTTTATTATTACTCTTATTGGGCAATTATGAGCTGGGATATCACAATATCAAGCCAAATATAAACGCAAAGCTTTACAATTGCTAAATATACCAGCAATTAGATCCAAATATAAAGATGGGCTTTAGAGTAGTAATTGACTTAATTATACATCTTCATTCCAAATAAATCTTAATATGGATTACAATCTATTGCATTCGAATATCTGCCCTACGGAGGTTTAAAGAAAGACATGGATTACAATCACTACTAAACTATTCTTTTGTTTTGGAGAGCAACTTCTGTGTGGTCATGGCATAAAACAAGGGTTTTATGCCCGACCACCAATAATAAGTTGACACATCAGTTAAAAACAACAAAATCAAATGTTGCTGAAACACTAGAGCCTCTTAGACAACTTCCCATTTACCTTCTAAAAAACAGTAAAAAACTCTCCCCACGATCAGATATCTTGAGAGAAAAGAGACCACCGAACTGCCCCATTGCAACCCCATTGCCCCAATTCTGCTCCCCCCCACGCCCAGGCCGGACGCTACCACCACCACCCGGGCCGGACCACACCTTCAATGCTTAGGCCAAACCCCAACGTCAACGACGCCATTGCTCTGACAGTTAAGTCATTGCTCCTCCACTAGTAAGCGTCGCAATCTCAGTCCCTTTCTCTCTCACAATTGTATTGCCAATTTTATCTAATTTTCCCTCACTTTCCCTTTCTCACTCTCCAAACAGAAATTGCTGGGATGGTATATAACCGAATTTTCTCTCCCCTGCCTATCATGACTGATTCTATGTAGCTTCAAGAAGACATTTAGCAATGATCCCCACCTTTTCCTCCTTTTCCGCCTATCAAATGAAGGCATACTTTTTTCTTTTTTAGTTTTTTGTTTTAAGGGGATGTGGGTGGTTCGGGTTTAGAGGATTCTTATTTCATTTCTGTAAACCCATTCTACGTGGCTGTAGCTTTTGTCTTGCTGGAAAAATAAATAAATAAATAAATGTTTGATGTAATGCAAATGAGCAAATTGTTATGTTCTAGAAATTTTAAGTTCAAGTTGCAGAAGATGATCACCAAATGAAGTTTTTGAGTTATCAAAAATATTGGTAAATAAGTGTTTTCTGCATAAGTGTTGCAGTATATATTCATCAGCATTTTGTGGTGGAGCAGAGAGAAAGAGGACCTCGGCGTTGGTTCTGAGAATCAGACGTGATTCGACGGTGAATGGGAACAAAATCAGAGAGAAAGGGATTTTTTTTTTTTTTTTTCCGTAGCAGAGGTAAACATGAAGAAGGCAAATCTAGATCCCGTGTTTTGATTCTATTTGGTTTTATTGTTCGAGGCTGGCGTGTCAACTTCTTATTGATAGGCACAAAATACCTGATTCATAATCAAACTAATCAAATTATCCAAAACTTATATTTCATCATATGGTTGATTCAAATTCATAAAACAATATACATTTTACAAATCCATAATACATTTTTTTTTTGATAAGTAATAAACTGACTTTATTAAAAGCGTCAGGCGCCCCTTAGTACACCGGCAGTATACAAGAGAAAACGCAATGCTAGAAATAAAAAAACAGCCCAAAAAAAGAAAGAAGGACCCCACCAACACCACCCCACGAGAGCCAGAGCTTACAAGAACAAAAACACCCCAACCCAAACCCACAAAGAACACACAACAAGCCCAACCAAGAACCCTCATAACCCAACACCCTAAGACACGACCCCCGTACCCCACACCCGACCCACAGACTACAGAACCTGAGCCTTTCCTCTCCTTCTCCAGGAACGCACACTCGCACCGTCGTAGTTTATGGAGCTCTTCAGATTCTGCAGTTCTCTCCTCCCTTTGATCTTATGCCGCTTCCCCATACTATCCCGATGAAAATCTTCCTCAATGGCATCCAACAAAGCCAGGGCCGAATCTTCATCCTCAGCACCATCGGACTCCCACTCCAAGAGTAAGTCGGGAGGAATTACGTCCAAGGTGTGAGGAGAGTCATCTTTCTCTCCCTGATCCCACAAAACAATCTCCCCAGAAGGGCTAAACCCTACCGGCCACTCCTGAGATTGAATCAAACCATCCGAGATGGGGTTCTCACCCTTGTCACCGTTCTTCGATTTGCATTCGCTCAAAGGGGAGGGAACTCTCGGGAGGAGGAACCCGCGTCGAAGACCCACTCCCCCACTTGGCATCGGCAAATTCTGAACCACAGACCCGTCCAAAGCCTGGGAAGTACCCGAACACTGTGTCATCGGCGAACTCAAAGCTGTCACTGCCTCATCAATCAGGGAAATATCCAGCTTGCTCGCTTTGGTCTTCGATTTCCGCTGATACCTCATGACCGATTTTGTTTCGGACGGGTAAATGGGAGCCCCACTGTCCGCCATCACTGGAAGACGCAAACGAATCCTCTCTCCCAACGCATCCGCCCCCAAAGAGGGAAACTCAAATCCTTTAGGGCCCGACTCCGGTCCCCCAAGCATACCCGGGGTTAAGCCACACACAGACCCTTCTAAACGCATGTTGGGCTTCGCCGCACACACTGAGATCTCTTCAATCACAGCCGTGCACACGCTGGGAAGTTCTCCAATATCCGACAGCCCTCCAACCATGCCAATCGTCATCTTCTCCGACCTAGACCCATCTTGCCTGGCCAAATCCGGATGAGCGGATAAAGCCGGAGTCTCCCCCGGGGATGAGCCCCCCATCAACGACGAGCCTAACTTTAACCCCCGAACGGTAGAACTCGACCCATCCACAGCTTCCGGCGCCGAAGAGCCCAATCCCGAAATTCCATAGTCCAACCTCGCTTCGTCGAGACCACAAACCTGATCCGGGAAAACCCTCTTAGCCTTCTTGGGGTTGGGCTTAGAGCCCAACTTCTTAGGACCATCCTTACAGCATGGCCTACCAAGTACAGCTGAGGATATCCTGCACCGGCCCATTTTCAGCCCAACAGAGGAGCTCCTTCTCCAGCCCACGTTAGACCCACTCACCCCATCCAGCCAAACTCCAACCTGTTCAAGAATCTTTCTGCAGACTCTGACATCGCTGTCCCTTATGCTGCACTTTCTGACTTTTCGAACGTTGAAGCCATCGCCACTGAGGTCTTTGCCCGCCGGAACCGAAAGGCTTTTCTCCCAGGCGTAACAGTCCACCGCCTGCCGGACAATTGCGCAGTACCGGTCCTTTAACGGGAACTGCTCCTCGCACCAGGCCGCCTCCTCCTGCGCGACCAGATACCGGCCACCAGAGGCCGAGATGGTTGGCGTCGAGCGAACCGCCTCCGCGAAAGACAGAGGTCCCGCAGCCTTTACGAACCGAACCCCCACCTCCTTCCCCCTTGACTTCTCATCCAGCGAGAAACCACCGAGCCCGCATCCTATCGCAGTACCAACCACTTCTAAAGCCTTACGCAGCTCAGTGATAAACTTGAGCCAACCCCATCCACCCCGCCCCTCAGGAATGCGAAGGAACCCTCTCTGGACGCCCACCCCATACACCGCTACCTCCATAAACCTGCCATTAATGTTACCTCCAGTGCGGACTATCGTCACCTTCGCCCCCTCCCTGAAAGATTTGACAGAATCGGTCATCCCATTACCACCCCTCAGCACCTCCATAGACGAAACCAGCCAATCTATGCACTGGTTGCTAAGGAGTACCGCACCGGAATAAAATTTCCGATTTTCTTCCACCCTTAGCACTGACGCCCCTTCAATAACCGAGAAGACAAACGCTTTTGCCTCCACCAGAAATCTTCTCTCCATCCCTCACAGCCCGAGCGTGACGCGCCTCAGGGCCCTAGAAGAAGTCAAAATATAATTTCTCAGTGAGTAGAATACTCACCTTGGCTACATCAGACTCTTGACTTGAACTCCACTGAATTCTAATTACTCGAACTCTACATTAGAGAACCAATTAATGTCTCCAATCCGGACATGATCCTGCAAACATTGGTAACATTAGACTATGCTATTGAACTCTATACTTTAGACACAAAAGCTACCCGTTTGCTCACATGTCGCGTCACTCGCTTCTAAAGCTATCTAGATACCTTAAGCTATTATTAGATTAGTCATTAGTTATAGGTTTGTGCCTCATTTTATTTATTTATTATTTTTGATAGGTTTTTAGATAGGAATTTTGTTTATTTATTATTATTATATCTTATCGTCATTGTTAACCCTTAAATGGCTTATTTATTTATTTACAAGGTTAGCAATATATATTTGACTCGTAGATATATACACACACACACACACATATATGTATATAACACTTAACAAGCTTAAACCTAATCCAATGATACACTTAAGCATATATGAATTAGTTACTTAGTTACCCGATAATAATTCGAAGTACATCTATGTATTTCTACCATCTTACTCATTTATACTATCAACTTAAGGCTATTTGGGTAATTTACCACTCTATGTTCTTCTAATCTTAATTAAATTAGACAAAAGTCTTACGGTCCATTTATTTAATTGTATTACCCATTCAATGATTCATTCTTTCTTTATACAAATGTATTTTATTTACTTATTTATATTAATTTCTATCCATTCACTTTTTTATCATTATTACCCAAACTTTATCCTAATCACTAAGCCATCACATTTGGCCATAACAATTCCAGTCATTACCACACCCAATTGACAACACTACCAGAAACAACTAGAACTCTAATCAATCAACTCCAAATTTGGATTCAACAACATACACACATCAAAGCCACAAAACCAACTCTAAGGGTACCACTTCGGTAATTCTCAACAAAGCCCTCAAAATCAATCTCCAACAACTCTAGTAGACCAATCCTAACTAATTTCAGCACCCATACACAAGCCTTCTTCGGATAATACCCAACCATTTCCAAATGAAATTAACCGGAACCCATGCTCAATCAAGTTCCACCAACAAGACTCAATAAAACATCATCAAATCAAACATCAACAACAATCCAGAATTTCATCAATAAACCCAACAATTTCCATCCTGAAACTAACACCCAAAAATCACCTAAACCGATAATCCATAACACATTAACACAACTAATTCACTTAGCCTTCAATCCCCCAAATCAGCCCTCAAGATACTCTAAAACACCACTAAAAATCACATCTTTCCTCAATCGGTAAACATCAAAACAAAGAAACTAAACCAAGCTTCACAACCTACAAAATCCATACTTATTATGGTTAAAACAAACACCCAACTGAAACACCAAAAATCAACACGACCAAGACACTCATCCGGCCGTGAATCGAGTCCAAATAGCACAGAAAAATACCCAAAATAAATCTATAATAACTCAGGAATGAAATCACAAGAAATTACAGAAAATCTACCGGAAAATCATCAAGGAATGATCCTCTGCCCGGACGCCGGAAATAATCCCAAAATCACCGGAAATCGGCTCCTATTCGCTTCACCGGCGTCAACCACTGGAAATCACGCCCACAGCTCCGCCGGCGTCGTCTAGTCCGGAAGGATCGGGTCTCTCTTACTCTCGGCGATGATCTCTCATGCTGGGTCTCACTCGGGTTGTGCGGGTGTGATGGAAGAGAGGAGAAATGAGGAAGGGAAGAGAGGAAAGGGAAAGTGGAACTGGGCGACAGAACGGGGGAAAGAGAATGGAAGAAAAGAGAAGAGGGGGAGAGATCGTGCTGCAAGGGTAGAAAAAGGAAAGAAAGAAAATGAAGAAAAGGGAGGAAAAGAATGAGGAATGTGGGGAGGGCTGCTACGTGGGGTTTGAGGGGAGAAAAATATCTCCCCATAGTAACCATAGTAACATACATGGCTAAGACAAAGCCTTGGTCTTATTTTAATACTAGCCTTTTAACTTTTTTAAATACACTTTTGTCCCATCTTATTTTATTCATTTCTCAAATAATTATTACTCAACTCTATTTTATTTAATATCATTGCAACTTAACCTTACAACGAATTATTTATTACAATAAAACTCATTATTGTTATTATTTATTTTAACTTCATTATTTACTTTAAACTCATTTTATTTTCATAATATAAATGTTGTCACTTAAAATCTAACTATTGGTCCTATCTACTTAATAAATATAATTTGTTAATTGTTAAGTTATCTATTTATTTTCTTAGTCTTTACAATAATAATTTACTTATAAGTAACATTGTTATAGTAAGCTCCATGTACACCATCACGCCCACGTATTAGGATTAGACAATCCTTGTAACCATGGCAGTGCCTTTGGCCTCAGACCTGTTGGTCCGCCAATTAACCAAGGTGCACTTAGTAAGACATAGCGATGAATTACCACATTATTTAATGTCCTTCAGTGGTTGGCCAGGTGTCGGGGTTGGGGCGCAGCACCCCCAACCACCTCTGAGAGTGGCGCGCGGCCACCTTCATTGGCTGCTTTTCTCTTTTCATTTTTTTTAAAATAATTTTTTAAGTATTATTTATTTATATTTTTTTATTATGATCGACACGTTTTGCCATCTTATTCGCATTGACGTGGTGCCTAACAGAATATGTCAAAAAATTTAACGAAATTTGATTTCAATGAGCGATTTGTAAATTAAGTTAATTACAAGGATTTCTAAATTAATTTTAATACCAGAGGGAGCGATTTATAATTTAAATCAACCACAATGATGAATGGTATAGTTTTTCCTAATTAATTCAACCTTAAACCACCCTTTTGGGTAAGTCATAAGTGATTAAAATAACCTGAAACTGAGGAGCTTGATGATAATTGGTTTTAATGGGCTCCCTAATCAAATTCCACTTCCCTCGAGTGGGTCTTCTCCAAAACATCCCGAAACCCTATCCACGCTCTTTAGTGGTGAGCTGTGGCCTCAGGGGCGGACCCAGAAAGCCTCTGTGGAGGAAAAGCATGCTGTCCTCCTAAGCCATTCAAGCAATCCATTCCTTGAAGCTAGCCTGATCATCCACACCCAAATTGCAATAGGTTTTCAATGCCAAACTCACCAGGTTCTTGAAGGCAGACTTGTTCGACACCTTGGCTGAGCTACAAAGACAAAATCATTTGGACTTGGCCCTTCAGGTATTTTGGATGGAAAAAGTTCTTGGACTTGTTGCTGGGAAAATTATGAAATACACTACGGAAAATTATGAAGGCAAAACTAAAATTGAGATTTCAAGGCTCCACTGCAATGACCAAATCTGTAGAACATATTTTGTCCTATTTTTAAGTGCTAAAGGGTTTTGACAAAATCGTTCCTAGAATATAATTAACCCCAAATGTTATTTTAAATTATCACTTTCTAGAGGGAAATGCACAAAAGAACTTGAAAGGAAACAAGAGAGAAGCTATTATTATTTGTCCATGCATATGACCAAATGATCATTTTATAATAATTTTGGACACATCTAATGGTCTAAAATTATTTGATCCAAAGCTCATGCAACACGAGTGGCGTTATTGTTGCTTGGTGGCTAACTTTGTTCTCCATCACTCAATTTATTTATCACTGTTAGGCAGCTCTCTCTCTCTCTCTCTCTCTCTCTCTCTTTGTCACTCACTCAATTTATTGTTAAATATCACTTAATTTTATTGTTAAATGAGGAGAATTCCTTATAAACTAGTTACTTCTTTAGTTCTTTGTATCTAGCTAATGTGGCACAAACTTTTCCTTCTAGAAAGGATATTCAAGGGAACAAAAAAAAAAAATCAAATTGAGAAGAAATAATGAATATTACATTTTTCTCTTTAGCTAGCTAAGTGGCGGGGAGAGTTGTTGAACATACTGCGCCACATAAATGCTCTAGAAAGCACCATCTTCAGCTCTTGGTGAGTCTAGTTTTGTGTTGGAAGGTGTTGAAGGAACATCACTAATTCTCAGACATCAAGATTCTGAAGCTTATCTGACCACTGAATATAAGGTAACAACTCATTTTAACTATTTCACATATAATTATCACTATCACAAAAGAAAATGTAACTTGATCACGATCACGCCAACTGTCCAGAGATTTAGCCGGAGAAAAAGGCATAACCAAATGGACAGTATACAACAAATAATATTACCTGCTTAATTCAAACTGAATCCTCTATATATAGATTCTTGCAAAATCTTCACAAATTAAATGTTGTATTTAATAGTGTAGATACTAAATAATATGTCATGTGATAAATATGTAAGCATATTATTCATGACAATTAAATGATGTGACATTAGTGCAACAACATTTAATTTGTGGCTTATTATTGTACCATTTAATAATATTAATAATAATAATAATAAAAATAGCTCTACCACTACTGAGATTCTTCAACCGTTACCCTGGCTCGCACGGCAAGTCTGCTAGTTTTAGAGTTGGACCATGACACCATTGTTGTCCACGCCAAGACAAATAGTCATCCAATCCATCGACAACGTCAATAGTGAAATGTTCATATCCAAAACGAAATTAGCAACTAGATGATTTCGGGAAAATCTAATGCTCCAATTGTTTCGGCCATAGGAGAAGATTATCTCCTCATGCATTTAGGAATAGGATTTTAAGCCTATTTAATCACAATTGATTCCACTAAACAATTGTGACAATTAAGTTTGTGAGAAGATTATTTCCCTTTAGGTTAATGTTCGATTATCCTAAACGCAAAAATACAATTAGCTTCAAATAGGTAGGTGACAATATCACACGATACTATTTAATCACAATTGATTCCACTAATTGTGAGTGCATTCTAATATATATTTTTAAATTAATGAATTAATCCCCATGACATACTTATTTATTACATATTACCCCTCGATCCATTGAATCATTTTGTAGTCAAACTAATGTCAAAACACTGTTACTTTGTTCATTACATATTTTCGTTGATAGCCTGATTTAATTACATGATATATCTATCTTGTACCTTGTGACATTTCTTCTCACCTTGTAGAAAGCAAAGTTTCAGCAAATACCAATGAAACATTCAGGCTCGAGCTTTAGGATAGTCATCCCCATTAAATCTTCATCAATATAAAAAATATTTTATATTAATATTTTTATGTTTTGAATAAAAATTAATTTTTATAGGTTAATATGATTGAATGAAAATATAAAAATATATTTGTAATTTTCCATACGCGTCTAACGCCTGAAAATGTTTTCTCATGAAAAATGATTTTTTTAAA